>NC_080863.1:9010306-10250321 GCF_030435755.1 Ochotona princeps | reverse complement strand
CAAAGGCTGGAGCTAAGCCGATCTAAAGCCTCTTCCACGTCTGCTACGCAGATTCAGAGTCCCAATACTTTGGGTTGTCCTCTGTTGCTTTCCTAGTCCACAGGCAGGGAGCTGGATGGGAAGTGGGTCTGACGGGACTAGAACCGGCACCCATATGCCCATGCCATCCTGGCATGTTCAAAGTGAGGACCTTAGCTGCTAGACCACCACACCGGGCCCTCCTCATCTGTTCTTAAACATAGTTGATCCTCCTCACTTTGGCCTCCCGGTTTGTCATTCTTGACCTTAATCAACTGCCCTTTTGATCTAGAGCCATCCATTAGGCTCTGCTCTTGTGTTTTGGGAGTTTGCCAGTGTTGGCTGGTGGCTATTTCTTGTCCTTCTAGGCACATCCTTTATTTTGTTCTTTGTTCACTCTTTGATTTTTAAAAAATGCCCTTTATCCACATCTTTCCATAATAAAGTTTTACTTAGTCTTGCAGAAGGATCTTATAGCCACATCCTCATGATATTGTCGTTGGTTCTCCTACCTTGAAGCTGCCCCTTATCCACAGGTTCTCATTGATTTGCAAATCCCCAAGTCTCATACCAAACCTACAGACACTCTTTGTATTTATTAAATTCTCATTAAATATTGGATGATTGAAAGAAAATAAATGAGTATGCTTCATTAGTTTATACTCAATGAACCAAGCAATTTATTCATCTTAGTTAAAAGATATATTTTGACCAAAGAAGAAACCAACCTAGGTTTTTCAAAAAACAGGGGGAAATGTACAGCAGATTGGAGCAATATTAATAAATCCTTTAATTATGCATTATAAGTATGGCTTCTTTCTTGACCACTGCAATACTTGATGTATTTATTTTTAAACGGGGAAGCAGGCTCCTTTTCGATGATTTCCTTTTTGTTACTCTACAGTGTGCTTTTTGCTAATTCTTTCCACTGTCTTCGGTTCCCCCTTGCTTTAATATAAAGGATTCAGCTAGGAAAGCCAACTGAAGGTTTTTATAAGATGATGTTATTCCTGGTTTGTACTAGAGAGCTTCAGTAAGGCTGTTACTTACAATTTTAGATTACACCTCATTATTTCTACTTAGCAAAAAGCAACTGCATTTAACTTCTCCCAGAGATTGTCAAAAAAAAGGAGGTCAAAATTGAAGATGAATTGTTTCAAAAACAGACATTTAACTGTCATTTAATACAACGTATGTTAACTCAAGCCATTTAGCAGTAGTGGTTTTAGGTACATGTCAAAAGTCAGTCCATGTCGTATTGCCTACGTCGTTAACTAAGAAGTCAACAGCGAGGTTGGCGTTTTGTTATGGTGGTATCCCACCTGAAAATTTAACTGAAATCCTATGCTTTTCTCATGTTGACATTTAAGACGCTTATTTCTATGGCTGTCATATTAAACAAATTATACTAAGGGGACTGAGAAAATCGTCTCACACGAATCATTTATTGCACACCCTTCGAACATAGAAAAGTGACTATGGATGTACTCTGAAAAGCAGTGTGACTGTTCTTTTCTTTAGATACTGGGTTCTTAGCGCACGATTTCATGCAAAACTATGACAAACAACAGGTTAACTGTGTTGTGTTATCCCTGCCTGACACTGTTGTGGCTAGGAATATCACCTTTTCACATTTAATTTTTAGTTTCCATGGTGGATAATTAGTTGCGACTGTAAAACTAACGTGTTTTATTTCTGTATCAGTGTGGTATCACACATTTATTAGATTAAAAATACCATCCAATCAAATCTTGATTTAAATATTTTCAGAGCAGAATGAATTGTATTTGTTCAGCAAAATTATATCAAGTCTTCACTGGCAAATTAAAGTCATACCTTTAATTTACATGAGTTTATTTTAGTCCCAAACTATTATGAAATTTCAAAATTCATGCATTGTTTTAATGTAATATACAATTCCATGCATTTTTTTAAGACTTATTTTATTTATTTGAAAAGCACAGTGAAGGAGGAAATGAGAGAGAGGTGTTTCATCTTGTGATTCTCTCCTCAAATGATCACAGTGTGGTTGCAGGGCCAAACGGTTGCCCTGTTCTCCGTTGCTTTCCTAGGCCATTAGCAGGGAGCTAGATTGGAAATGGAGCAGCTGGGGCTTGAACTGGGCTCCCTGTGGGACTAAGGTACTGCAGGTGATGTCTTTTTTTTTTTTTTTTTTGAAAGATTTATTTGTTTTGTTACAAAGTCAGATATACAGAGAGGAGGAGAGACAGAGAGGAAGATCTTCCATCCGATGATTCACTCCCCAAGTGAGCCGCAACAGCCGGTGCGCACCGATCCGAAGCCAGGAACCAGGAACCTCTTCCGGGTCTCCCACGCGGGTGCAGGGTCCCAAAGTATTGGGCCGTCCTCGACTGCCTTCCCAGACCACAAGCAGGGAGCTGGATGGGAAGTGGAGCTGCTGGGATTAGAACCGGCACCCATATGGGATCCCGGGGCATTCAAGGCGAGGACTTTAGCCTCTACGCCATGCCGCCGGGCTCCTGCAGGTGATGTCCTAACTCACTGGCCCCTCCACAGACTTTTTGAAATCCCGTGGTATACAAGAACCTGAATAATTCTATCCCGTTGAACTAAAGGAGCTAGATTATGAAAAGTAGACACAATGTGAGCCAGCATAAATACAAAAAACCTGCAAAAGTAACCTATACTTATTAGAAGGTAGAAAGGTTACTTTAGACATCCAAAAAAAAAAATGTAGTAGAATTTCCTTGGGGCACTGGCATGTATTTAACAATATTTAGCTTCCAAATATTTTCTCCTTTTTAGTCCTAAATGTTTGTTTAACATATTTTAGCCATATGAAAGATTTTTATATTTTTATCTGGTGGAATTCTTTTGAATATTTGAGTTTTTAGGTTTTCCACTTTGATCTTTTTTTTCTTTTTTTAATTATACACACATATTATTAGAAAAGCAGATATTCAGAGAGAAGGAGAAACAGAAATATCTTCCAATGGCTGTTTCATTGCTCAAATGGCCACAATCGCTGGATCTGAACTGATCCGAAGCCAGGAGCCCAGAGCTTCTTCCAGGTCTTCCCCGCAGGTGCAGGATCCCAAGGCTTTGAGCCATCCTTAGCTACTTTCCCAGACCACAAGCAGGGAGTGGGATAGAAAGTGAAACAACCAGCATGTGAACCTGTGCCCATGTGAGATTCCAGCATGTGCAAGGAGAGGGGATCCAGCCACAGAGCCATCCTGCTGAGCCCCCTGGAGCTCATATTTGATGTCCATCTTACAGGCAGTGGCTTACCATGAGTGCTACAACAATGGAGAAGATGCATTTTTAACTCACATGATAGTCAAAGGCTTGATGCCTCACTAAATAAAGGCTTTGGTGAATAAAAACACTGTAGTTGAGAAGGAAAAGAGACCGGGGCAGTAAATAACAACCAAAGAAAGGATGTTGAGCCTCACTCATAAAGTAAGTTTTAAAATACCCGCGAAAACATTAGAACTACGGTAGCATGTGATTCACATTCATTTGCCTGGCAAAGGTTCGTAACAAAAAACACTGAATTTACAACAAAATTGATACACAGTAACATTCCTTAAAGTTTTTTTTTTCTTTATAATTTTAGCTCCCACATTTAAGGGAGAGCAAATAGGACTTGTCCACCTATGAATGATTTATTTCACTCAATGTGCTTTCTCCAGTTGAAAGCATTTTGATACAAAGATGGGACAAATTTATTTTTTATACCTGAATAACGTTCTGTTGTGAGGACTTCAGCTGTAAACATTGTGATGCCAGTCTGTTTGATTTGATGTGTTTCTGTCTTTCAAGTAATGGGACTACTGCATCACATTGCAAATCTATTTTTTTTTTTTAGCTTTAAGAGATCTCCATGCCATTTTCCATAGTAGCTGGACTAATTTTTATTCCCACTCTTTTTCTGCACCCTCACCAGTATTTGTGGCTCCCTCTTTTGACTAATAGGCATTGTGACAGGGTTGAGTTAATATCTCACTGTCATTTGGGCTTACAACTCTAAATATAATCAACTCAGAGTTCATTAATTAAATATGTGTAATTCCTTGGGCCAAATTTCACTTTGCAAATAAAGTTTCCTCTAGAATATTTTGTTATCTGAAACCGTTAATAGATTCTATAGTGCATCTTATTGAAATATGACTAATCCAGTTAGTTGGATTTTTGCTGTCATTATCTGATTTAAATATCCTGAATCTGGTATTAGAATAATAAATGCTACATTCCTGCCTCTCTGTCACATTTTTCCTCTTGCTTTCAGTAAAAAGCAAGTTGATTATTTTCATCTGTGTTTGTGAAAGTCTGGATTCTAATACTCATTGGATGTTAGCTAAGAAGCTTCGTCAAGACGTAGCTAACTGTGTGGTGTGGAAACCATCACTTCCTTAGTAAACAGCTCCAACCTTAGTGGGTTTCTTAGAACAACCTCCATATGGATTCTTTGCAGATTATAAATAATTTTTAAAACGTGGAGAAATCAGAAATGAATGGAGGACTGGATGAATTTAATCTCTCGATAAACATGAACTAAAAGATTTTAAAATGTTCCTTGTTGAATTCTCCCTCCATGTCGAACGTATCTGGGATAAGATTCTCTTTGTCATCTGACTTATGATAATTGAATTATTAGCTTGCCCAAAGATGTAGTAACTTTGTATTAACAAGATACCCTGAAGGTATAGACGCGTTATTGATTTTTAAAACTACCTACAACTATCATGAAAATGATTTGGAATTAATTTTTTATGGTGTCCCAGACACTCTTTGATAGCTAATTAGGTCCTGAAGGACTTCATTATTTCTCTGGGTGTTATGATTTTACGCATCACTGCTTAGGTGACCCTTAAGAGATTACGCAAAACTCAATTTATGATCAGAGGGGACTCAGCCAAGGCGAGGATCTGGTGTGATGGGAACAAGAATGAAAACTTAAACAGCAGATTTTATGTTCTCTTTCTTAGAGTAGTATTGGTTTAAGCAATAATGTAACTGCTCCATAGAGTTAATGCCAACTTTAGCCTATTAAACGTAAAGTCCAGCTTTTGTTTCTAAAAGCGTTTTTGTTGCTCTAGCAAGCCAGTTAAAGCCCATATCTTCATTTCACACTTTAACCAGTAATGTCATGGGCTTTCTCATAAATTGTGTGTCTTTAAAACGCAGACTTTTTTCCAGAGGGACTGTCTAATGATCTAAAGGCCACGGTTGCTGTTTGCTATCTTCTTTTGAGCCACACGTTAGATCCAATTTTTGTGTATTCAGTCCCTCTTGCCTTTCAGCAATGAAAGCCAATCTTGTGCTTTTCTGATAACTTTTCAACATATCCTTCAGACGTTAAGCCCATCGGACTTTGGAATAAAATGGACCGTAGTTTCACCAGCTTTTAGGCAATTCAGAAACATTTTTTCCCCCTGACACTTGTGCTTTAGCGAGCTGCCTTGCCTTCTAGGTGGCATCAGGAAGAACAAACGGGACCTTTTTGCAGGGCTTTCATTATTTAAATGAAAAAGACAATTCTGACACATCCCCCAAACGTTTTATTATATAAAGCAGGTATCTAATCAATTGTACAATAGCGATTCTAGACCGAGAATGGGCAAATTTAAGCCTGGCTTCAACAGTGATCGCTGATGTCTACATACAAGTTGATTCACCTATCTGTGCTCGGCTTTGCCTTCCGTGAAATGGGAACAATGGTAGTTCCAATGGCATAGGATTGTTGGGAGATTAAATGAGTTAATACGCACACAGTGTTGTGAGACTGGTGCATAGAAAGAACCCAATTATCATTAGCTGTTACCTCTTATGGTTTAGTAGGAAAAGAAACCATATTGTGTCTGTTGTCACTACTGTGTGTTTTCAGATGTTGTGTGCAAATTTAATCCTCTAAGGAAGGTATGATTTTATTATAATTTGTTTGCATGTAAATAGATTTTGATATATTTCCAACAGAAAGAATTTAGGTAGTCTTATCTAACCAGATTATTATGATGGCATATGATTCCTGAAAAGGTTAAAATTAAGCTATTTGGATGTGTTTTGTAAGGATGATGAATTCTTGGTTAGTCAAAACAACTGAATTAGTTTAAATGTTTTTTAAATATTTATTTTATTTTTTATTGTAATGTCAGATATACAGAGAGGAGGAGAGACAGAGAGGAAGATCTTCCATACACTGATTCACTCCCCAAGTGGCCACAGTGGCTGGAGCTGTGCCAATCTGAACCCAGGAGTCCGGAGCCTCTTCTGGGTCTCCCACACAGGTGCAGGGTCCCAAGGCTTTGGGCTGTCCACGACTGCCCTCCCAGGCCACAAGCAGGGAGCTTGATGGGAAGTGGGGTTGCTGGGATTAGAACCGGCACCCATATGGGATTCCAGCACGTGCAAGGCGAGCACTTTAGGCACTAGGCTACTGTGCTGGGCCCTGAATTAATTTATATATTATTTGTAGTAACTACATAAAGTGAAAATATAGTGTATACATTAAATTTGGGTTGCCTATCAGTTTTATTTACCTTTTTTTTTTTTTTACTTGTTTCAAGATAGCATAAACACCTACAATCCAGAAAAAACAATTCAAATTAAAGTCTATCCCAAGAGTGGTGTCTTTAGGGAGTTCCGCTGTGGTGGAACTATTGACAGCACTGCCATGATGCCCATCGTCTGTCACATACCTGATTTGTGAGAAAAGTTCAATGTGAGGAAGGACAGAAGCCAAGCCTTTGGTACACCCTCATCTTTGAAAGCTCTAAAAGCTGTGTTGTACCTTGTTTGTCTTCATGCAAGATCCTGTACGGGGCCTGGCAGCATGGCCTAGCGGCTAAAGTCCTCGCCTTGAATGCCCCGGGATCCCATATGGGCGCCGGTTCTAATCCCAGCAGCTCCACTTCCATCCAGCTCCCTGCTTGTGGCCTGGGCAAGCAGTTGAGGATGGCCCAAAGCCTTGGGACCCTGCACCCCCGTGGGAGACCTGGAAGAGGTTCCTGGCTCCTGGCATCGGATTGGCACAGCACCGGCCCGTTGCGGCTCACTTAGGGAGTGAAAACATCGGATGGAAGATCTTCCTCTCTGTCTCTCCTCCTCTCTGTATATCTGGCTTTCCAATAATAATAATAATAAAAAAAAAAGATCCTGTACGGATCCAGTACGCTGTCGTTAATAGCGTCTCAATTGTTTTTGCTTTCTAGCATAAGACTTTCTATTATTCATTTCTCCTTTTCCATTATACATACCAGTATTAGGCTTTTAAAAACCTTCAGAGAACATGGTCTCAAAAAGCTTCTTAGTATCAGTGAAAGGTTAGAACTGTTTCTTCTGAATTCTTTCGTCAAACATAAATCCCATTGAGAAGCTTGAGGTTTTTATTATTGGAAAAAAGGAATTATATCATTGAATTTATTAATTTTAAGTATTTAAGGTATTGTAATGTAACCTATATGCAGAGGAATGAAAACAGACCCTCCCCTTCTCCCCATCTATAAAAATCAACCCAAATTGGATTATTGCGTTTTTTAAAATTTATTTATTTGGATGATAAGTAACACATCTTAACCCTAGCCAATGGAAAAAGGAAGTTCAAAAAGATTCATTGTTACAGAGATGTCTTGGGCTTGTCTGTTGTAGAATAAGTCAATAGTAGACAATTTAAAGCAAAACCAACTTTGCACTCTACTTCTTGGTAATGTTACCAATCCCAGACTCCAATGGCTCCACCAGTCTGAAGTGGTGTGTTCAGAGGAGTTGCTTAACTTCTGTTAGCCGTAATTTCCTCATTTGTGCAATGAAACTAAGAATGCTTGAAGATATCATTGTAAAGCTTAATTCAATAGCAGCTGCGAGACGGACACTTGGCATACAGGCATACAGTAGATACTGAATAAAAGCCCCCCTATATTGTTTACATTTGAAATATATACTTCAATTCTTATTTTACTAGAAAGAGGGTATTGAGGCACACAGTAGTGTTATTTTTGTGATTATGAAACAAGATTGTATTTATTGAAAAAAATTAAGATTTATTTATTTTATTGGAAAGACAGATATACAGAGAGAAGGAGAGACAGACAAAAGGAGCTTCTGTCTGCTTGTTCACTTTCCAAGTGACCACAGTTGCCAGAGCTGAGCTGATCCCTCGCCAGGAGCCAGGAGCTTCTTCCTGGTCTTCCCATGTGGGTACAGGGTCCCAAGGCTTTGCTCCATCTTTTATTGCTTTCCCAAGCCACAAGCAGGGTGCTGGATGGGAAGTGGAGCATCCAGGACAGCAACTGGTGCCTGTATGGGATCCTGGCATGTACAAGTGGAGCATTTAGCCACTGAGCCATTGTGCTGGGCCCTGAAAATTTTCTGTCATTTATTTTTCAGGTTCTTATCATTTATAAGTGTCAAAATAATATATGGTGAACTCCCTACCTAGATTGAGCATGCCGATTCCGAAGTTGCTAATATCCTGCTATCTATGTCCATCACACATACATAATCAAACCATTGATTTATCCATCCATCAAGCCTTTTTGAGTTCAGTCCATTTTCAAAGTGATGTACAGACATAAAAATTCAAGTCCCTCATCCTTGCAGAATTACATCACTAATTAGGAATCAATTTGTAGATTGTATTTGCTTACAATGGCCATGCACAGCTTGTGTCTGGCAACCTTTAGTGAATACATGATTCTTGTCCCTGTGATTTCAAAGACTTTGTGGGAAGCTTAAAATAAATTTACCAGACTTATCTCAAATCCATGACATCTATTCATACTTAAACCATTTTTTCCCTCCATGATGTATTATATATTGCTCTGCTTCTAATTTTTTAAGAATTGCATTTTGTCATTTCAGTGTGTGTGTGTGTGTGTGTGTGTGTGTGTGTGATGGTGTCACCTGCTATGGTAAGCCCTCTTATCTTGAATGCTAAGTAGGATTGGCTTCATCTCCTATTCCATTACTGATTGAAAGCTCAGTGCTGGTCGAAGATTCCTTTAAACTTTCAGTGAATCTTATGGATGTTTCTGTCGACTCATCTTTCTCTACAGTGTTTTGCTTTTTGGCTTGTTTCTGCTCTGTGCTCCGCTGTCTTACATAGGCAGATGGAGGCATTTGCCTCTTCTTAAGCACGTTGCACTCTCCATAAAGATCATTGTGACGATAGCACACTTGTCAATATAGCAAGGTGGCTATAGCACACTTTCCTTAACGATGAGGAAGATAGAATTTAAAATTGAATATTAGACTTCTCCAAGTTTTTCCCATCTGCCCAAATGGCTGCTCCACCTATTCTCTTCTTCTTTGTATTTTATTCCTTTCCACCCACAAAACTCTTTATTTCTGATTTAGCAGCAACTGCCTCATCCCATGTTACTTGCCTTCTTATCAGCACATATTCTCATATGGCACTACAAGTGCCTTATTGAGATGTTGTCCTAACTTTAGACAGTTTTCTTTCGAAGGAAGCATTGTTGTCAGGGAGGAATACACATATACAGTGCAATAATAATAAGTCCTCTCAACTCTGCCTGAACCAGACGTGAAATTAAATAAGCAAAGCAAATTCCACAACTGAAAGGTATTTCTCTGGGAAGAGGACAGTAAATCAGATTCTAATTCCCTTGAAAATATTTGCAACTTCTTAGGCAATACAGCCTGTGCACCTTGTAGAAGGAAACATTTAGAAATACAGCAACTATTTGTTTCTTCTCAGAAGTAAACACTGACTAGGTATACAAAGCCGTAATCTGGGACTGTCTGAGGAATCAGACGAAGGGCTGTTTGTTTTCAGGTAATTGTGTTCTGTCTCCCATTTCCAACTGACACGATGCTCGCTTTCTGAAAGCTTTCTGACTATATTCAAAAATCCAAACATGGTAGCTTATTAGGTCTTTTGTCTTTTGTGGGACTTAAATTTTGTTCGTATTCCTCGAATTTTAGCCACAGTCATTGGCAACATTTATGCCCTGGAAAAATTCCAGTTACTTGAGATTTGAAAAATTATCCTTATTTCAGGCAATATGTTCTTATCCAAGAATCGACTATGAAAACAAAAGACTGTGGTTGTCCCACAGTCAACACATTTTTTTTTTGCTTTGTCCTTTACAGCTTTATTCTTTTATACTTATTAATCAATCATTGTTTTGTGTCATTAGGGCAATCTCCCACTCACTGCTTCCTTAGAGCTTTAACTGGATGTTAGAGGTTAAGTATTTAAAACATGCCTTCAGTTTGAATTATTATTTAAATATTTCATTATACATAAATGTCAGATAAGGATTTCGGTGAAAAGGCATGCCCTATCGGTTTTATTGGCAGAAAACTTGAAACTTCAAACAGGTTAAATAAATGTGTGATCATTAAACTAAACTTCTTTCCATTCCCTAGACAGGTAAAAAGCAAAATTTTTTTCCAGAACCAATTGGAAAAAATGGTGATCTTGAGACCTGTCCAAGCATTTATTTCACGATCACTAATTTCTGCGAGATGTCATTGATTACTTTTCTTGCTGTTGCTTCATCCTCGGTAGAGCTGTTGAAGAATGAAGTGCTGTCCCACATTCCCGCAAAGCCCAAAGAGCCAGAATCATTTTTTTCTGCAATCCTTATTTCCCCAAGCCTGGCAATCTCCATTTGAATAACCTCTCTGAATGAATACCAACTTTAGCACCAATGCAGAATAAAGGACTGTCTCCCAAACAAACGCAAAAAGAAATACTAAATGTGGTTAGGAAGTCTCACCTTGAGCTATTATCAGGGATTAAAAAAAAAAAAAAAGAAACCCAAATTCAAAACGCCGGAGTCTTAATCATGGAGGGTCAGTAAGACTGCCTAGGAAGAAAGAAGCTGACCTTCCAGGCAGTTTAATCAAAGCCCTTGCCATTCCCTCTGGGGTTCCAGACACACTGTGAGGCTGTTTGAAATCACTGTGACTTCTGCCTCAGCATCTTTGGGTAATTCAGCATGGTCTTCGGCACCTGAAGCCCTTTGTATTTCCCCGCGAGTATCGTGAACATCAATTCTGTGTGTGCTTCGTATTGGAGATAATCGTCGGATTTTATCTGGTTTGGGCTATTTGCTGACAGTACATGCTTCTCAGATAATTCAGATTACGTATAACAAAAGTGCCCTGCTCCTTGGTACACAGGAAATGAGGATGCTCACAGTGCCCGCCTCCATGAGTTAGCTCAATCAATTTGAATTGCTCATTAGCGTTCCAGTGTCTCATTGTTGCCTATATGTGAACAGCTTAAGTGAACAGGAATCAGATGGAGGGTGGGGGAGGACACACAGAGATTTCACATCTGTTGCCAGAGAAACCATTTTCTTGCCGTCTGGGCATGCACTGAGCAGCTTAGATCAGCTGGCGGTTCAGCACAGCCCTTGCTGTGACTTCGGTAAAGAAAACAAACAGAAACGAGAAAGTGCTTGCAAAGAAAAGCAGAATCGGGTTTTAAAATGTTCTTTTAATTAGGGTTTTGTAGGCTGGACTTGGAAACACCTTGCCCCGAAGACTGCCGCTCTTTGGGCAAAGACCGGGCATGTGTCTCTACGATGCGTGTTCATTTTGGTTTTTCTTGCCCTGTGTAGAAAATTGTGCCTTTACAGGTGCTTATTGTCCATATTTACACAGGAGGCTTCCTCTCTAATCTGTTTCTCTCGCTCCCTCCAGCCCCATCTTCAACACACATCACACACACAACTGTGCCCTGTTGAACACATGGGAAACTTCTTAGGGGAAAAGGGAGCAGGTGACCACACCCTGGTCTGGTCACCAAAGTCAAAAACAGGTTACAGAAATGACCAAGCACAAGGGAAGCATGGACTTAATTCCAGATATGTGTATCAAACACGTGGGGTCCTCTGATAAAGGATGGGTTCTATATGTGAAAGTTAGAAGAAACTCAGTGAAAAATAGAGGAGGTTAAGTGTTCTACATGCAGAGTTCTCCAGGCCTTGCTGCACAAATGTGTACTGATAAAACACATAACGCTGTGATTCATCCTGAAGGAAAGAGAATGTTGGTGGTCATAAAAACTGTGTATTTATCACAACTTTGGAAAGAGTTGTTAGATATTGTTGATGATTTTTAATTTTGAGAACTACCTCCAAGAAAGATTTGATCAGGACTTGCTTGTGCTTTTGGAAGAGGGAATTGGCAAAACCTTCCATATGTGAAGAGTCTTATCAGGCTAATGGTCCATGAATGAATCCCTCATTCTATGTGTTCTGTTTTTAAAATTGCTTTTATTTATCTGCAAGACAGAGAGAGTTAGAGACAGGCCTAAATCTCCCACCTGCTGTTTAACTCTCCTAAGGTTGTGCCAGGCTGAATCCGAGAGTTATGAGCTACATCCAAATCTCCCACATGGATCAAGGGGTGCACTTGGACAATCTGCTGCTGTATTGTCATAGGCATTAGCAGGAAGCTAAATTGGAAGCAGACCAGGTAGGATTTGAATCAACATTCTAATATGGGATGCTGGCATCCAAGTGTAGGCTTAACCCTGCAAAAATTTTTGATCAAAGTGTCTTTATACAATGTCACATATTCGTCTCAATCCCACCCCCCAGTTCCAACAGATACCTTGAGACTATACCCGGGTCCTCTTTATTTTCATTACCCCTGTACCATGCATGGGTCTGGTACATAATTATTGTGTGAGAACTGGTTTTTATGTGAATGCATGAATGAAACAAGAGTTTTTACCCAAATGAAATAATTTTCTGCTTAACATCGAGAGTTAAATAAGAGATGAAAGATTTAAAGTTCCAGATTGCTGTGTCATGGTAATAGCACAATATCCCGTTTGGGAAATGTGAAAAAAATCACAGGTTTTCAAATAAGGTCTCACATTTCAAAATGTGCAACTTGAGGGGAAATTATTAAGAAAATGTGATTGTCTTTCATTTTTCCTTGTGGAAATGGAATGTTTTCTTCTTCAGGATGTGAACACCCTTTTCAGATTGTTGCAATGTTGAATTCTCCCTCTGCGGGCACACTGACTACATGTTAATTTCACCTGCTTTCGGGATGTGACCTAATTGACACTCCCTTGCCAACAGCCCATTTTCTTCAGGTCAACACTGGTAGAAAACTAACAGAGTCTCATAAGCATTCACACTAAAATTATTTGGACTTTGTTGTATCCTGTCCTGTATGCATTTTTGCTTTCTCATTCTCTTACAAGGGAGGAAGACTTAAATGGTCTTTCTGATATTTGTCGTCCCCTGTATGCTTCTGCTTTTCTTTTAGTTATTTAAATCTCTTCGTTTGGCCTTCTGTCCAGCAGTTAAATCGCAGCAGAATCTATTAAAGATCCCACTGTAATGATATCATTATTCTTAGGGTCTGAGTATAGGCTCCACAAAACTGTTGGGTTTTGGTACCACCCCTTCCCCCAGCCAAAATACATCTCCTTTATTCTTTTCTAAAATTTTTCGCTAGGTGTAATTATGATTAAACTCTCAGTTAAGGTGAACTTGAGGGCAGTGAGTTTGCCACTCTTGCACCCACCTCACCAGTTAGCTCAGTTGACAGAAATGGAAAGAACCTGCAGCCTTAGCTTGCACTGGGAAGCAACGCCTCCCTTTGTTAGATCTTCTCATTATAAGTGCGATTGACAGAGGTGTCTATTATGAGCTATTTGTTATACAATCTTTATAAATAGCTCTCATCACGTATAAGACAAGCCTAAATTTGTTTGGAAATGGCTTTTGAAGACATCCTGCTGTGGCTTCCTTAAAATGCCAGGCTGACATTGTCGGGGAGTCAGACGCTTAGAACAAACTTGGCATAGTCAATTTTCCATCGACTTCAAGTCATATGTATCACATCCAATTTAAGCGATACACAGTCTAACTCAAACTGTGGTTCATAGATAACTGTACACAAGGAAGTGTTAATTAGCCATCCACACCTTCTAGGATATAACTAATTTTAACTTCTCTTGGGAATGCCTCCTTCAGTTTGCCTGATCACCATTTCTGTTTCTTTTGATTTGACCTGAAGTCCAAAGACGGTAAGTCATAAAACTCAAAAATGTAATTGCCAATTCTTCTGAAAGAAAAGTGTGTATAAGAAAGATAGAAAGCTTAAGGCTGGTCAAGCCCTTGTTTTCTGACGTCTACTCAAATTAAAGTTTAAAAATACATTTCAAAGTCAAATAAAAATGGTGTTTGGATAATCCATCCTTTTGGATTATACACACCACTGCTCTCCACAACTGTGTGTAATTAAGAGCTACTTTTTTTAAATATATGAGCAAGTGTTTGTTTAAATGCTAAACCTCTCTTCCCTCAAACTTTTACCAGAACTTTACTAAGTAAAGCTGACCTATTTTTAACTCTACCTTCTTTCTCTACTAAGCGGCTGAGGGAGATAGCCAAATATTGAATAATTATCCACAAAGCGCCTAAGAAGGGAGGGAAGCAGAGAAGTTAGGAACATAAAAAAATGAAGACTCCATAGTTCTTGTTCATAGAGATTGCTCAACGTTCTTTTCCCAAGAAAATTGGTTTTTAGGGACAGGTGTTTGACTAGTGCTTAAGACATCTGCATTCAGTATCCCATTTTGAAGTGACTGGGTTTGGTAACACCCCGTGCTCCTGATCCAGCCTTCTGCTAATGCACAGCCTTGGAAGTTCAAGTGCTTCCCATCTCCTGAGAGAGATCGATTGACTCCCAGCTCCCAAGTCTCGCTGGCCTCAGGCCTGGCCATTGTGGCCATTTGAGAGGTGAACCAGCAGGTGGAAGCTCTCTGTCTCTCTTTAATCTTTCCTTCTCTGTCAAGTCAATAGGCAAATAACCTTTTTTATGTGTAGCACTGTTCATTTTTTTTTTGTATTACTACTATTACTTTGTATATACTTTGTATTACTATTTTATCACTCTCAAATTAATTATCTTATAAAACAAAAGTTATGAAATGGTACAAAACTTTGTCACAAACTCTTTAGCCAGCTTACCTTATTAATATTTTTGTTTGTTTTTATTTTTCAGTTATTATATATATTTTTGTATGTAATATGTATTATATACATAATGAATTTCATGTATTTCACAACACAGATTTAGGAAACTGGTTGTAGTTTTTCACCTTGCCCTCCCTCCTGCCTGTGTTCTCCACCCGCTCTACTCCTTCCTTCTTTCTTTTCTTTTTCTAAGACTTAAGGGGGACAATGACTTTCAAGGAAAGCAGCTAAAATAAAAGTAACATGACAGGTATGTAGACATGGCAACATCATGGTGAAAAGGCAGACTTATAGAGAATATGTGATCCAATATCCCAGCCCCATTTTTCAGTTAAATAAACTAAACAAGATACAATCAGCCTTTCTAGGTAATAACAACTACCTTTCTTCTTTGCTCATGTAACTTTCTTATGACTGTTATTTTGAAAACTGTCCGCTGCGGTTACCTGGATGGAGATGGGCAGGGGATCACTCTCACCATTTTAACAATATTTAGTGAGTGATTTGTCCTCTGGGCCTGATTGAATCGTTCACATAACTGGCAATGAAATGAAAGCCCAACATGTATATTTTCTGCCACTGAGTGTGCCTGTGAATCTCATTCCTTCTGAGCACTGCCAAATCTCGTGTTTGATATCATCATCTGTCCATCAGATTACACAGAGAGAATTTACAAAGATTTAGCTGTACTTCCATTTGCCAAATTAATTACATCCTCAGAGCTTGTCTGTCAAATGTTTATTGATTCTGTTTTGAAGTTGTCATCGAAGCACTTCCTAGATGACGGTAGCATTACCTGTTGAGTTTCTGGGCTTCGCGTCCTGTGATAAGAGTCCTCTGTTCTATGTAGTATGGCCGAAGTTTCAGAATTGGAAAGTTTGGAAAAACTTACTATGCATTGACAGATCATACAACCAACTGAAGTTTTGGTGCCTTGTCGCTTTCCAGGGCCGCACATTTTTGTGTGTGTGCGTCCAGTGGTACTTAATAATTCCGTCAATAACAATATTCTGCCATCTGTGAGCATTTGCTTCTGTTGTATTAGTCCCCAACTCCCTTCTCCCACTGATCACCATGGGTCTTCAACATGATACTATCGCCGCTCTTGCCATGTTCCTCTGAGGAGTAGGATTCTAATACTGCACCTCAACACACAGATAAAATACCTGCTTTGTTTGCTTCTTTATTAGACCATAGTTCTTTTACCAAAGGGTGGATTGAGAATCACATTCTGTCTTTTAAAATTTGTATTTATGGGCCTAGGTGCGATAGCCTAGTGACTAAATCCTTGCCTTTCGTGTGCCAGGATCCCATGTGGGTGCTAGTTCATACCCCAGCTGCTCTACTTCCTATCCAACACCTACTTGTGGCTTGGGAGGACAGCAGAAGATGATCTAAAGCCTTGGGACCCTGAACTCATGTGGGAGACCTGGAGGAAGCTCCTGGCTCTTAGCTTCAAATGTGCTGAGTTCTGGCCATTGTGGCCACTTGGGGAGTGAACAAGCAGATGGAACATCTTTATCTTTGTCTCTCCTTCTCGCTGTAAATCTGATTTTCCAATAAAAAAATAATAATGAAGCTTAAGTTTGTATTCATTTACTTTTGTTGTGTTTGCAAAGCAGAGAGAGACACGCAGAGATCTTCCTTCTGCTAGTTCACTACCTACATGCCCTCAAACTGCCAAACCTGGGCCAAGTGTAAAACTGGGGGCCTGAACTCAGTCTGGAGCTGCCGCGTGGGTGGGAGAGCTGCAAGTACTTGCGCTGTCAACTCTGCCTTCCTCATTGCACGTTCACAGGCAGCTGGATGGGGAGCGTTGGCGTCGGGGCTTGAACAGGGTGGCACTGTGACAGGCTACTTCCCTGCTGTGCATCATACTCTGCACGGGGAGTCACACAGCTTCCTTTGGTGTCCACCACCTGGTCCCTCTCCTCAAACACAGAGTCTTGTGTACATCTGTGCCTGAAAATCTTCAAGGTACAGGATTGTAGGGTGAGGATGGAACGGGCAGAGGATTTAAACTCAGCTGGACCTCGACAAATGGCATGCACATAGTTCATGCACTCCCTCAAATGCTCACATGGCTGGTGCTAAGCTGGAATAAAGCAGGGGACATAGAATAGCATCCTGGTCTTCCAGTTGGGTGGCATCAACATTGTCTCCTAGGGTCTTCATACATAGGAAGCCAGTGTCAGGAGCTAGAGCTGGGCATTGGACCCAAATACACTGATATGGGAATACACACACCTGCCCAGGAGCCTTGATTTTGATGGTTATCTGGCTTTGTGAATTTGGACCAGTTACTAAGCTTAACTTTGAGTTTCATTTTCCAAAAAGGAAAATCTTATTTTTTTATCAGAAAAAATACCTCTTCTGCAGATTGGATAATGTAACATGCATGTATTTTATGATTAAATGCATTCTTTTCTATAATTCCTTCAAGAACTTTTTAAAAAAAATTTTGAGTTTATATATATTTGAAGAAAAGAGAGAGTAAAAGAAATGGAGAGAGGGACATCTTCCATCTGCTGGTTTATTCTCCAAGTGACTGTAATGGCCAGAGCTGGACTGGTCCAAAACCAGGAGCCAGAAGCTTCATCCAGGTCTTCCACTAGGGGGTGGTGACTTGGACTGTCTTCTGCTGTTTTCGCACGCACGTTAGCAGGTGGTTATATTGAAAGTGGAACAGCCAGGACGAGAACCAGCACCCATATGGGACGCTGGTGCCAAAGGTAGCAGTTTAATGCACTGTGAGGCAGCAGTGGCCCCTAATAGGTGCTCATTAGCACAAATAAACATTCTGATAACCACGATGGCTTAATATTAAACCATTCTTGTGACTTTTCCCTTCTTGAGGGCCAAATACATCGTCCTCCGCTTGTTAATAACTTAGAAAGTTCCTTTTGAAGGCTTCTTGAGTCCATCTAAATTTCTGATTCAGAAGAAGAGTTAGGAAAATACTACATTCTCCTGACCAGATGTAGCATTGACTTAGAGAAAACTTGTGATGCGGGGTCAATACCAGGAAGGCACCAGCGAGCAGGATGTTTAGTCTGTGATCCAAGACTCTAAGACTAGGGACAGAAAGTCAACACCAAACGTTCATGTGTAAATGCTAGAGGCTGAGCACAGAAGGTTCTCGGCGATACAGCTGAGAACAGCAGTTGAAGAGGAGGAATCAGGGGAAACAGCTAACGTGCGAGCACATATGAATCCTGCTGGTTTACGAATCATTTTGGCAGCTTCCGTTTTTTAAATTCAGCACCAGAGAGAGTCAGTGGGGCCTAGGATAGTAAATGCAATTTGAACTGTGTGTTCCAGCATATTTTCTTAGTCAGTATAGTTAAAAAATTAGTGTGAACCAAAGTGGTGGCCATAGACGTGGGGATAATAGGATGAGTGCTCTAATAGGGAGATGAAGACTAGAAAAATGACAGGAGCCAGCATTGTCTGAGAAGATTTCTCTTGGAGGGTGATGTCTGAGTTGGTGTTGAAAGACATGCTTAGGAAAGAAAGGTCTGAAGGACATTCTTGACAGGAAGAAAACTTGCGGAGACAAAAGGCACCTGTTGAGCTAGCTGAAGCGTGTGTGTGTGTGTGTTGCAGATGGTGTGGAAGGGAGACCTACAGCATTATGGGGGTGGTATGAGGCTGCACAGGTCAGTAGGGTCTGGCCCATTGGAGGCTTGGTATGTTATGGCTATGATGAGAGATTTTGTTCTGGAAGCAATAGTGCATTTGCCAGTTGTTGTCACCAGGCAGTGCCTTGACAGACCTATGTTTCCTGAGGTTGCAGTTTTTAGCAGTGTGATGGTTGACCGGAGGAGAGTTGGAGTTATTGAGCAGAATGAGAAGGGAAATGGAAACAAGTAGAAGTGGTACAAGCGATAGTGAGGACTTTGAACCAGCAACTGTGCTTACACACCTTTTGGAACCATTGACACCTGGCTTTTGTAATTATTGTTTGAGACTTGGGGTTTACTCATTCCTGAAATGCCATTCAGAATACTTATCCTAAAGGATTGATGTGAGGATGAATCGAGGTACGTGGAAATGGATCTCCACTTGGGAGACCCTCAATAAGTGGAGTTACGGTTGCTACCAGGAAAGATGCGCTTGGCAGAACAGAGAGGGTGAGCATTTAGAGACACTTCATTAAGCTTCTTTCTCTAAACATGTTTTCCCATTAAGCCCTAAGTAAGCTATATGATATCTAGGACAAAATGAATTAACATGTGTAAACTACTTAGAAGGATGTCTGGGACTCAATAAGCACCATGTGCTCATTTATACAGATAGCTGAAGCAATAAATATCTACTTCACTCACTATGCTTGTCAATTACTCTGTCATGCTGAGCCGTCAGGAATGGCTCTGAATTCTTGAAAGGTGATGACTCCAAAATTAGAGTGAATGTTATCGGCAATCTAAACGCATACTAACATTTGCGGTTATCGACGACTATCCCTTGAAGTTGGATGTGGATTATAATTTCTTTTCATTGAGCTCTTTCTGAGGAATGATTTTCCACCCTTTCAAAGAAAGCCATGCAAGTATGAATGCATCTGAATGAGCAAAATTTTAGTTAATAGAACAGATTGGACATAACATTTATGATTGTTAAGTAAGAATCGAATTATCAATTTTTAGGCCTGTCAGTTCCCATTTGTAGAAGATCGGCGTAGAATCGATTTAGTCTCTTCAAATTTTGCTTTGTACAAGATCTGTTATTTCCTTCTGTTGAACCTTCAGTGAGACATGATGTAGGTGATTGTGCATGAAGCGTGGAAAGGGGAACAGCTTCTACTATTCTGCTAAGAGATTAAGAACTAACCTTTTTACATTTAACTTTAAATATTTTATCTTTCCATCTTACTATTTTAGAAGTATCAGTTACCAAACTACATTAAGCTCTAAGGTTAAGTCTTAGGTATTTATGAAAATAAAATCAGCATAGGAAAGGTTTTTGAAAAATAATAAAGAAATCTAGGTATGAAAAAAAAACAAGATTATCTCATCAAAGCAATAATAAACACCTAAGGACATTAGGGACCAGATGGAAATTAAAATAGGAGACTCTATAATGGGATATAAGAATGCAAATCATATGGAGTAGAGTTTTTGCACATTTAAATGTAGCTTCTTGTGTCATAAAATGCCATACTCATAAAATACAATCTGTTAAACTGTTTGTGTTCTAATCATAAGAATTTCCAAGCAGAGAAACAATGGTGTTTATTTGAGAATTAATGCCTATAGGTATTATGGTTAGCATTTAAAGTGAGTATTAAATGTAAAGTCTCAAATGATATGTGGTATAATTTACAAATGTGTTGGAGTCAAAGGTTATAGTTGCAATAGTTATCATATTTAGGAAAGTTTAACAAGTATAGTTTCAAAATCTCTTTTCTGCCTTATTTTGGTGAGCTGTTCTAGTAACACATCACCCCCAACATATTGCATTTTTGAAAATCTTGATGATTTGTATATAAGTAATTTTAACATTTTTTGGCGTCTACTATTTTTTTTCTTACTTTTAGTCTAGTGTGGTGAGGACTTTGAACCAGCGACTTCATGAAAAGGACACTGTTGGGGGAACTAAACATTTTTAAGAACTGTGTGTTCATGTTAATCCTTATTCATGTTAATCCTTAATTTTGATGTCTCAGCACCCCTCCAATCACTTACATTGCCCCTCCCTGAATTGCCTGGGCGGGCTGTGGGGCTCTCTGCAGAGGTAAACCCAACTGCAGGCAGATAAGAGCAAAGATTTCAACTCCATAGCGTGCTGATACTGGGAAGGCCTCAGCAACAGCTGTTCCCTTTCTTCATTTCCTAAGATGTATTCCATCCTGGAAGTAAGAATACAGTGTAGAGGAGGCTGAACCTGCTGGGGAAGCAAAGCCATTCCCATTCCTTTCCCACCTTCCTTTATCTCTCTTTCTTTCCTTTCTTCTTTCATATTTATTTGAAATGCAGAGTTAGGGAGAGGAGGAAAGACAGAGAGAGATCTTTCCTACACCATAGTAGTGCCCTTTCCTGGGTACTTCCACACCAGAGTCTGGTCAAGCCTGGCTCATCACTCTCCACCGTGTGAGCCTGTTGTACAGGTGTGTATTCCTCTACATCGCTGTTACTTTTTTCTTGTTGCAGCTCAGTACCCTGACTGGAAGCAAGCAGGAGCTCTGAGCATTTGGAAAGTAAAGCCCGTTTACATTGTGTGCAATTGTTTTTATCAGCTTGGTCTTGTCATAACCATCCAGTAGTCTCTTGTTTCCTCTTAGAGACTGAATTCCATGGCTTTATCCTAACAGCCCAATACAAACATACTAGAGTTTTCACATTTTTTACAAATTAATAAGTGAGTGATTTCATGACTGCTTCATGCTACCTAAAGAACCCTATATCCATGGCTCTTCCATGAAAGAAAGTAGTACTAGACTTGTCACATTAACATAGCATTTTAAAACATCTTTTTTAATATTCAATTTTTTTTAATTGGAAAGGCAGTGTCACAGAGAGGAAGAGAGACAGAGATAGCTCCTAGATCCGCTGGTTCACTCCCCAGAGGTTCGCAACAGTCAGAGCTGAGCCCATTTGGAGCTGAGCCCATCTGAAGCTAATCTCAAGCTAAAACATCCCCAAGTCCTTGAGGGTTTTTTACTGTTAGAGTTGTTCTTAAATTTTGTGTTTACACCCCATGAGTTTGGGCAAATTGTCTCACTTGTCTTATTTTTTTTTCACTGATAAGATTAAAAGAAAGCTAAACCTTGTTTGCAGTCTCAATTCTGATGATTAGGCTCAGCACGACACTAAATCTAGTTCTTTTTAGCCACAGCATACACGTTTATGCCATAGGTAATCATGTGGAATCCAGAGAGAATTCAATATATCCGTGGACATCAGTGTTATACAAGCATAGTTCAATATTAGTCAACAAGAAATTGGTAGGATTAGAAACAAAAAATAATCCGTGGCTTGATGAATATTTTTTACCGTACCTCCAAGCTAATTTTTTTTTGCAGAATCAAACAAGGAATATACATAAAATCAGTTTCATCAGCACAGATAATCAGTTTTATTTGTGGAAAAGATCAAATACTCCCATGACATGACAAATAAAAGTGTTGCAACACAAGTTATAAATTACTGGAAATAACGGTGTCCTACATGCTGAGTTTATGTATTTGTTTCATCATGTGCTTCACATTTTACATGCTTGGCTTGTGATGAATACCTATAGGGAAGTATGTTTTAGAGTCTGGTTAATGGACAGCCTACTGTTCATCTAGAACAGTCGCATCATTTGCACAGTCAGAGTTACCGAGATGAAAAATGCGTCTGTAACCATTTGGCACAAAATGATGCCGCCCATTTAGGGAGCAGATGAGAAATGTAGAAGCATCGCACTTCCAATCTCAAAAAAATGTTTGCAGCAAAACTGTGCCATTAATATTAATCACTGCCTTCAACCCTCTTACTGATGTTACATAGTTTGCTTCTACAATAAGAAATGCTTTGGGGATGTACCCAGCCAGGGAGTAAAGTGCCCTCAATAGTGGCGTATGCAAAATCAACATTCTCTTCTGATGGGTGAATTTAAGAAATACAAGTTTTCCTAGAATGGATCAAATGGTATGCATGCTGTCTGAAAAGTATCATTTTCTTAGGCAGTGGCAATTTGTGTGTGTGTGTGTGTGTGTGTGTGTGTGTGTGTGTGTGTGTGGCTCTGATCCTTTAAACATTGTTGTCTGTTCGAAGCATTTAGACTTCCTTCTGATTTTCTCCCTCTTTTTTTTCTGTTTCATTCCTCCTTCATTTGCTTTCCACGCTCTGAAATTCTTCAGCCTTCTCACACATTCTTCTGCAAGCTCTCTTTGTAAATTCTTCTTAGGCGACTTACTAAAGCATCATGACTCCAGCAGTAATTTGTAAATGAAGAGCTCCACATGCAACTGCAGCCCCACACTTATTTAGTCAGCTAACAGACATTTTCAGTTGTTGGCCTCCTTGTTACCAACTGTCTTTCTCCAGCAGCTTCATAATATACCCCACTAGCCAAAATATATTCCTGGAATATGTCATAGAGGCTTCCATCTCTCCTGCAGATCTAATCATCTGACATAAAGGGAGTGAGGAAGGGCAACCCCGTGTTATTCGGGAGGAAAAGAGAACTGGAATAGGCTTGCATAGCTTAGTGATCAGAAGAGATTTTCACTGTTGTATTCATGGAGTGGGTAATATTTGTTATTGCTCTAATTACTTTATATGTATTAAGTCACTTCATCTTCCTGACAAACCAACGAAGGAAGCCCTCCTTTCATAGTTAAGTAACCTGAGACATTATCTGGTAACCATGAGCAAGAGAAAGATGACTTTTAATTAAGCAAATTAAGAAATATGGAGAGTCTTGTTGTAGTATTTTAATCTTTAGTATTTTAGTATATCATCACTGTTCTGAAGAATTGTACTTTTTTTTTAACATATTTAAAATGAAGAGAGAGAGACGTTTTCCATCATCTGGTTTACTCTCTAAGTGTCCACAACAGCAGGGGCTGGGCCAGGAAGACACCAGGATCCCAGAACATTGGGTGTCCCACCTGCGTGGTAGGGATTCCACTTCTCACCTGCCCCCCACTCTGCCCATCAGCGGGAAGCTGGACCGGAGGCAGAGGAGCTGGTAGGATTTGCCCTGGCAATACCTACAGCATGTTAATTATCTTGAATGGTGTTACTTGAGTCATAAGAGAATATGGACACTATTTTTAGAAGAAAGTTGATTTTTTTTTTTATTTTTACCTTGTCCTGCTTACCATTTTCTTCCATACACATAAGCGATGTTTTAGAATATCCTTTCAAGTAGCAATTAAAACTTGGCAAATGAATATTTTATTTCCCCTTAGACTAGCCATGCATGCTGTCAGTATTTTTGAAATGCCAAGTGAGAAGTGTGGTTCTGATATCCGGCAGAGCACTCCAGACTTAATTGTCCTGCTGCACCGCACTGTTTGTGTGCAGATTGCAATCCAACATTTATTTTGTTCTCAGGGGAATTCCCTTCCATGCTCCTTGCCTGAAATTAGGGACATTCATTAGCATCAAACTTCTGGGACAAATAAATTAAGTATGGACACATCCTGCTTCCTATGATTTTAAAATACTAATTCATAATTAATTTTTAAGAAATAGACCGGATTGTTGGTTTGCAAGTTGGAGCTACAGAGAGAGAGAAACAAAGGTTGATGTTTCATCTGCTGTTTCACTCCCCATATGGCTACAACAGTCAGCAGGGCCCAGCCAGGCTGATGCCAGGATCCACTCAGGACCTTCATCCAGATCCTGTCTGTTGCCAGCAGGGGGCTCAAGGCCCTGAGCTATCTTCTGCTGCTTTTCCCCAGGTCTGTAGCAGAAGACTGCATCAGAAGTGGAGCAGCTGGGGCTTGAAACAGTCCTTGCATCCATCTGGGAGACATGGAAAAATTTCTAGATTCATCCTGGCCCAACTGTGGTTGTTGCAATCGTTTGAAGGGTTGGTGCTCAACCACCTGATGGAAGACCTTCCTGTCTCTTTCTTTGGGACTTGACCTTTGAATAAAACAAAGATTTTTCTCCCATGTTCTGGGTCACTCTTCAAATGATCCTAAGCTGGGGATGGGCCAGTATGAAGACAGGACACAGAAATTTCATCCAGGTCTCCCACATGGATTGCAGGAACCCCTCTCTCCCACCACCACTTTCCCAGATGTATTAGTGAAATCAAAAGTGGACTTGAACTAACACTCATACAGCACGGTGACATCACAGGAGGAGGCTTATTCCTGTACCACAAGGCCAGCCCTACTCACAGTAAATATTAACCGAGCCATCAACTATCTTGCCACCAACACTGTACTATGTGCTCTCCATCCTAAACAGAGTGAAAGATTAGAGACCTTGCCTAATTTACACAGCCAGCCAATGACCGAGAAACTGCCTCCCAGAACTCTGGGTGTCTCTGGGTGTGTTTGTATGCTATGGCATGGTGCTTCTCTGATGCATTTGATTCCGCACGCTTTAGAATCTTCACCGAGCATGATTCTCACTAGACTCTGACCTCTGATCTTTGATGCCAGTGAACATCACTATTGGATGGAATCCAGACATTCACAACTCAAGTCAATTACTGT
Organism: Ochotona princeps; assembly: GCF_030435755.1. Classification (NCBI taxonomy): domain Eukaryota; kingdom Metazoa; phylum Chordata; class Mammalia; order Lagomorpha; family Ochotonidae; genus Ochotona; species Ochotona princeps. The sequence goes on along the minus strand of NC_080863.1, from coordinate 10,225,175 downwards.
AAAAATTGAAAGAAAAACTTTCCTTTTTAAAGCAGCAAAAGAATTTTTTTTTGATAGGAAAGCTTTTAATTTAAAAGCAGAGGCTTCATTAATCTTCCTCTGCTGTGCACTATTAGCATAACCATTGAGTAGTGCTTAATTATTTAGACAACACAATCACCATTTCATACATGTGCTGTTTAATTCAGTGATTACAATATGCATTTCTTTGTTCCTGAGTTATTTGATCACAACGAATAAATCAGAGTGGCACAAGTTGATACTTGAATGCATTAGAGTTTTTTTTTTTCAGAGTTTTCAGAAACACTTGATGGTGTGGAGAAACCTTATATGTAAATATAAAAAATTAATAGCCTGGTTATTGCCTGATCAGATCCCACACTTCTCCCTTTGCAGCCCTTAACATGTCATAGAATGTTAAAGCTTAAGAAAATGAGAAGGGAGCAGGTTTATTGAATGAACAGATGTTTTTTTCCAGACCATTGGTCTAGGCGGTACTGCTGTCCGCTTTAATTGTCAACATATTGTTGTGAATTGCCTCAATGGCACCCTGAAAATGCTCCCCAAGGATTCCCAGTCCTCTGTCCAGAGGTAAACTCTGAATAGGGCTTGAAAATCAGCTGCCTTCTGCAAATATTAACAATCAGGCTGTATGTCTCTGTGACCTCCAGTATGCAGGTACACCTCTATATTCTTACCATTAGCACCTTTGTTTATAAACCTGCTTCACTGTCAGTTTTTCTCGTTTCAATATCACTTCCCATATGCAATTCACCTGTTCTAAACTCCGCTTACTGGTTGTTTAGAATACAAATCTTTAGCTTACAGTTCATAAAATTCTTTACCTATTACTGATTTTTTTAAAAAGATTTGTTTTTATTTGAAAGGCAGTTATAAGAAAGAGAATGAGGGATAGAAAGACAGAGAGGTGACTATATAGATAAAGAAGGGGTCTTCTATTTGTGATTCACTCCCCAAATAGTCTTCATGGCTGGAGCTGTGCCGATCCAAGGCAGGAGCCAGGAGTTTCTTTCAAGTCACCCTTCCGGGTGTAGATGCCCAAGGACTTGGGGCGTCCTTCACTGTTTTCTAGGCTCATTAGCAGGGGACTGGCTAAGAAGCAGAAGAGATGTGACACAAACTTGTGCCCACATAGGATGCTGGTGCCACAGGCAGAGGCTTAACTTGCTATACCAAGTTGAAAGTCTCAACATTTGTTTTTTCTGGGGTGGGGGAACTTCATGTCTTGAGCAGTGTTGAGCTCACAGCAAAAAAAAAAAAAGGAAGAAAATGTAGAGATCCTGTGTCCTCCCTGCCCCATACCTGGACAATCTTCCCAATGTCACCATTCCCCACAGAGTGGTGCATTTGCTGCAATGCAGTAATTATCACCCCGATCCAAATCCCACAGGTGTGGACAACTGTGTAGCTACATATATTCACCTTGGAGTGTCCTCTAGAGTACAGTCACTCATATAAAAATCCTGTGTCCATTTTTCTCTCCAGTTCCTAGCAACCACTCATCCTTGTGTGCTCTTTCCTTAGTTTGTCCAGTGCTACTTCTTAAAAGCGGTGTGTTTGAAAGGGATAAAGAGGGGAAGAGAGGTGAGAGGGAGGAAGGCGTAATCTTGCATATGATGTTTGCATCTCAAGTGGCCACACTAACTGGGAACTGGGCTAGGCCAGGCCACAGCCTGCAGTAGGGAGATCAGCCTGTATATCCCACATCAGTGGGAGGGAACCAACCACTTGAGCCATCTCTTACTGCGATGCACATTTACAAGACATTAGACTATCCAAGAATCAGGACTCAGACACAGACACTTTGATGTGGAATGTGGGTGGGGTGTCTCAAGGGGTGTCGTAACAGTTGCGCCAAAATCTTTTCCCTGAATTTTAATTTTGAAATTCTGCTTCTCACTAGTTCTCCAGTTAGACTGATGAAACTAATACTTTCCATATTCCTAGAATATAGTTCCTTTTATACACTTCTTTTGGCCCAGCCTGATGGCTGTTCTTGCCAGTCATTAGATTTCCTCTTGAAAATCAAAATTGAAGCCCATGTAGTTCAGAAAACCTGCCTTAATGCATTGTTGCTCAACTCTCACCCCCATATTTTCCACTTTCTCAGTAATTCACGTATCCAATCTTCTCCATTCATCCTCCCACGGATGTTTGAGATGTCTGCTTTGTGCCAGCGTGCCCTGGGAATGCAGCATGAAGTGAGACACATCAAATTCCTGTACTCACAAAACTTCCAATTAGTGGGGAATGCTAAAAAGTCATAGGATAGTAATAGAGGGGAAAAACGAACAATTAAATGGGATCATGTCCAACATGGATGAGGATACCTAACCCAGACTTAGGGCTTCAGAGAAGGCTTCCTGGATAAGCTGAAAACTATACAGAGTTTTGGAAATGGAATAGAGTTTGAGTTAGGAGATAGTTCCAGGCAGAGGCAATAGCATGTGTAAAATCAGACAAGAATTCAAGTCATTAAAAATGCATAGCGTGTGGGCGTGGGAACTCACGGCCCTATTAAAGAGACCTGCAAGCCATGTTAAAATGTCACGTTATTAATTTGTACATGTGTGGTGCAGTTTGTACCAAACATCCAGGGTTTGAGATCTAGGTGGAATTAAGAGGTCGTATTCTATTGTAGTTACTTTGAGGTAAATGTTTCATTTAGGGTGGCTGCTCAGGAGACATTTCTGAATGGCTGGTATGTCAGCAATCATTAATGCTTTCTTTCTTCTTCTTCCATTTTCCTGATAGGCTGGAAGTAACTCGTTTGCAGTTAAGAAATGGGGTTTTCATAAATATTGAATGTAAACCTGGAAGCGCTGATGAGGACAAAGCATGAATAATTCCTGAATTGCATGTATTTTGTTGCATGTTCTCTAGTACATAGATGAACAAATCCAGTTGACCTTCTGTGATGCTAGAGTGAATATCAATAAGATACAATGCTTCAGTATTTGCAGTCTTCCTACTTAAGGCTGTGTCAGGAGAAGAGGAGGAGACGGTAATCCGAAAGGAATGGGAGTTTGCCAACATACTGAAACACACTTGTCATTATAGAAACTTGTGCTTCCCCAGTGGTTAATACTACCTCAGATTTACCAAATTATGGGCAGTTTTACTTGTTGCTCACTATATTTTGTAATGAATTATATATTTAAATGTATATAAAATTATAGAAAATGTTCAGCAGTGAAAAGATAATAAAAAGGCTAAAGTACAGCACTTAGAACATTTGATATATTACTTCTAAGAAAACAACAAAAAGATATAAAACCAAAACAATGGACATAAGAGCCAAACTTCTTGCTAAATCATTTTTGTAAAATATTATCTTACACTTTGTTATGATATTTGCACAAGGAAACCATTTAGCGTCTGCATTGCTTGTAAATTATGAGAAAAGGAAACGTTTATGTTGTTCAAATGTGTGCTCTTTCCACACATACATGCATTTGCAATGAAATAGTGTTCAACCATAAAAAATATTAAACCGTACAAATATTAAATATTAAATAAAAATATTATTGGCCCTTGCACTGACAGAAATTAAGCTAGAGGTAGTTTTGTTACATAAAACAGCCAGGGTTAAAGAGAGCAAAGTACCCTGTAATGTCACTCAACTGCACACTCCAGATGCTTGAGCTCATGGAAGTTGAGAGTAGATTGGTAGATACCAGATGGTCAGGAGACAGACCAGAGGCACAGATGAGGAAAGATTGACTAAAGAAAAGACAAGTTCAGTTGGCTTGGTGCATTCCAGAGTGAAAGAAATTAATACACTGAATATTTCTCTGCAGTTGGCCGGGGATGGGAAGGGTTTGGGAGCTAGAAGAAAGGATTTTGAATATGTCCAATGTAAAAAATTAACAAATGATTTGAGAAGATAGATGTTTCTGCTATGGTCTGAACATTGTACAGTGTAAGCACCCATCAAAATATGTGGCATTATATACAATGTGTCTTTTTCTATATCAAATAAAAATAATGAAAAATAAATTTCACAGCCATTTTAAACAAGACATATACTCAAAATCAGATTTGTATAGGCATGTTAATAACAATGCTAATCATGACAGTCCCAAACTGGAAACAACCCAAATGCAACAAATGAGTAAACACATTAATTGTGGTATGCTGATACAACGGAATACTTTTCCTCAATTAAAAGGAATGAATTACTGATACATGTAATAGCATGAGTTAATTTTAACATGAATACTTAGGGAAAAAAACCCAAAGAATACATATTGTGTGTTTATCTAAAGCGTTGGAACAGGCAAAACTAATAGTTATTTTATTACTCTTTTATTTGTTTGAAATACAGAGGGAGGGAGAGGAAGAACATTGCCTCCACTGGCTCACTCCCAAAATGTCCACAATGACCAGGCTTGAACCATTGCAAAACCGAGGGAGGTGGAATTGGTCCTGGGTCTCCTGTGTGGATGACAGGGTCTCCAGCACTTGTAGTGTCTCGTGTTGCCTCCAAGGGTACATGCGATCAGGAAGGCAGAACTGGAAACAGAGCCCGAGGCCTCCAACGGGAAATGTGGGTGGCCTCAGCAGCATCTTTTCACTGTGTCAAATATCCAACCCTAAACCTGGCTCTGTAGCACGAACTTGCACGCCCAGACCCCATATGGGTGCTGGTTCTAAACCCAGCAGACCTGCTTCCCATCCAACTCCCTGCAGTTGAGGATGACCCAAAGCCTTGGGACCCTGCACCTGCTTGAGAGACCCAGGAGAAGCTCCTGGCTCCTGGCTCAGCTCTGGCTGTTGTGACATCTTGGGGAGTGAATCATCAGATGGAAGATCTTCTCTGTCTGTCCTCCTCTCTGCATATCTGACTTTGCAATAAAAATAAAATAAATCCTAGAAAAAGTTTATCCCTAAAGCTTATAGGTGACTGATTCTCCGTTGGGTTGATGGTTAGATAGGCAAGAACACCTGAGGAGCATTAAACTCGGAGCATTTTATTGTTTCAAAATTGCATCTTGAATGGAAAACAGTTTAAAAACTTGCTTTTTAGTGTTTCTCTGATAATATCAGATTACAATATTTGTAATAATTATTGTGACAGATGGCTCCTCTGAAAAATCTATATCTTCTAAAACTAACATTCTGTTTTAATAACATTATAAATTTTCAAATGCATGTTTTGGACTTGACTATTAAGGAGAGTTGTCAAAGTGCAATGGGATAAAGAATTGAGAAGATTTATTAGCATCTGATATGTGATTTTATGTAAAATTTCACACATTTAATGCTAAATTTCAAATCAAATGCTGCTCCCATGGAGAGTGGTTGTCACTGTTTTATATACATATACATAATATAAAATAATGCAATACAAAGAAGAGTAACCTAATGCAAAACACATTTCTAAGTAGGAAATGTGTGACAATATAATTTTAATCTCTTCTATTTGAAAAAAAAAATACTGGTAAATTTGTTTTAATTTCCTAAGCCATTTTCTGAGAGTTTTTTTTATCAGCTCTATTTTTTCTTAAGATTTATTTATTTTTATTGCAAAGTCAGATATATGTAGAGAGGAGGAGAGACAGAGCAGATCTTCCATCTGATTATTGATTCACTCCCCAAGAGGCCGCAACAGCTGGAGCTGAGCCGATCCCAAGCCAGGAACCAGGAGCCTCTTCTGGGTCTCCCAAGCAGGTGCAGGGTCCCAAGGCTTTGGGCCATCCTCGACTGCTTTCCCAGGCCACAAGCAGGGAGCTGGGTGGAAAGCTGGGCTGCGGGGATTAGAACCGATCAGCTTGCTTCTTAATATAGGAAAAGGGAGCTGTTACAGAAAACTGTTGACATTGTTGGTAATCTCTATGTTTAACCTGTTTGGGAGCCATTTGTCAATTATGTTTTAGAGCTCTAAAGTGTGTAATCCACAAGATCTGTGAATCTCATTTCGGCATTTATTTCTACTCCCCTCTTTGCTCACATGTGGGGAATATGAAATGTTGCTTTCCCCATCACTTCAAAGGAGCCTACATGTTCCTCTCAGCTTCTTCCGAATAAAAGGCGTCATGCTTCACACTGTGGATTCATAAGCCTCTTGTGACCCGCAAGGATTCTGTGAATTTAAATGATCCTCAGAGGAGATAAAAGGTCAAGAATTAAAGAACCTTCCTCTAACGAGTATTTCTTTTTTAATTTAAAACTCTTGCAATATTTCAAATGTTTTATCTAGGACCATTCTTTTAATATTTACGGAGAAAATAAAAACAATTGTGTAAGCTTCCGTAGCTGGACTCATGACGATATAATATTTAATAAGCAGCTGGATCTACTTCACATAGAAAGAAAATAATTTTTTGATGTTTTATATTTTATAATGAAGCCGGAAAGACAAGCTTAGCAAAGTCTGAAGTCTATAATGTAATTTTAAATGACGACCTGACCTTCTGGTGAAAAAGCAGGTGGTATCTCATTCTTGCCATTATATTGGAAGATTTTTATAGCTTTATAAGGTGAGACTGGGTACACATCATTCAAAACGTTGGATAAATGAGAGGTTTTTCAACTTCATGCTCATCAGTGTGTAAACGGGAAGAATGCATTATTTTTTGATCACTAGTTGCAGTTATTTTACTGATTGTGTGTTTGTTTTCCATTTTTAGTGTTCATGTTTTTTCCTTCCATTGTTCCAGAGTGAATGTTAGAATACCATTTTAGATTAAGTTTTTTATTAGTATTTCCAGCATGTGTGTTGGACACTGTTTCTGTACTGTGCCGTGGGCAGGTGCTGGGAAGTTGAGGAAATGGGCCTGACCTGCCCGCATCTGTTTCTCCAGGAGGTCCATGTTGCTCACATTTAAAATTGCTTCTGCTGCTCAGGAATTACCATTTCCCTGAAGAAATTTTAGAAGCTCTCTAGTCACATTTCCAGCGTGTATTTCCATCTCTGAATTATCTCTGTATGACTACACTGCATGCCTTCGCAGAAGGTCTTGGAATCCAAACAGTTGGCACCATCAGAATCAAAGCAGGTGGTACGTGTTATTAACCTGCCGATTGCAAAATCAATAAAGGAAAAACTTGGTGTGAGATGGAGGCTTCCTCCTAGAGGTGAGAGAACAACCTGGCTGTGCTCAGGAATTCACCAGGGGAACCAGTGAAATCCCAGTCTTCTGTGTTCCACCTGCCAAGATTCTGAGTCAGCCCTTAAGGGTGAAGATTCAGCATTTTTCAGTAAAACCTGTAAGAAAGCCAGCCTGAGTGCCAACATTTGGGAGCCAGTGATGGATAGCCCTGTCTTCAATATTATGTCTTTAATATAGATAGTTTCACAGTTATAGATAGTCTCACAATCAGGACTTTTAGCCCCTTTTATGTGTGTGTTGTAAGAGATTGAGAATTTACTTCCTCAAGGGGAATAATGCACTTCGAGCTACCTCTAGGTACTAGAAAGCGTTTCCCTGTACTGAGTCAGTGCTTGCTCACTTCCTGTGTCTTCTGTCTTCTGGAGCAATGCAGAATACAATGGGCTTTTCTGCTCTCTGATAGTTTTTGCTAGACAATCTTTTCTTCAGGAACTTGCCTGCAGTCCAGGGCTTTGAACCTGAGAGCTCCATTCATAGCGATGTCAGCACAGCCGTCCTTCATTCCTGATTCCATCCTTAACATGCTTCACCTGGCCCACTCTTTGTCTCCTTCCACTGACAGCTCTCCCTGGGGATGGAAGGACGGACAAGTTCTTGTTGATGTGAGCTTTCCCCTCCCGAGACCCAGGTGATGCAGGCAGGAGCTTTGATTGGGTGGTTTCCATGGTGACAGGTGTGTTAAGAAAGAAAAGGTACGCGCGTGCACACACACACACACACACACACGGAAAAGTGTCAGAAGCCTGGTGACAGTGGATCCCTTTCAGTCAGCCATCAACCAAAGCAAGAAGAAGGACTTGCCAAGGCATCTGGTTAAATCTCCCAGAGACGTAGACTGAGGGAAGAAAAAGAGTGTGACTTCCACCTGATTTTTTTTTTTAATAAGTTCTTTTTTTGTTTGGGAAAAAAAAATCATGTTTCCTCTCTTCTATGATGGCATTCTTGGTAGACATTCTAAAGAAAATGAGTAAATTCATACTTTCCTTGTGACTGCAAAATAACCAAAAAATGGCATGCTGTATGTCAGTATGCTGTTGACAACAACATCAACGCAGGGAGGGTCCCATGAGCTTCTTTGGCTTTAAGGAACTTTGAATAAAAGCACTAAGTACTCATGTGGTCACAGCAGAGCCCTCCCAGCTTCACTGTAGCCCGGGCAGTGAGAACAATCATGATGTTGTGAGAGGTTTGCTTACACAGTCTTTGCCCCGAGCATCCCCCTCTCGGCCTGCCCTCTTCGTCCCCACTCCATTGTGAATTATGAATGATATCACTAAAAGCAATTTTGTTGAGTATACAATGTGTGCTAAGCTGTGTATATCATTCTGTGCCTGTGTTAAGTTCTAAAGGAAACCAGTGTATTTCTTTATGGCTTAAATAGGAAAATTGGGAATGAAAAATGTTAAATTATGTTCTTGTTTTTCTCTGGCTGTTGCTTAATGTCCTCTAGAGGGTTTCACTCATGTGGGGCCATTGAAACAAAGACAATGAAAAAGTGAAGGAAGTAGAGAGGAACCAAAGTGAACAGAGCTTTTCAGAAAAGGTGAACCTCACTGTCTGTACTCAGCTCAAAAGGAAATAAAGAAATCTGAGAGACACTTGAGAATGGACCAAAATGTGCTGGGACCAAAAGCAATTATTAACAAAAGGACAGGGCTCAGGGAGACAGCCTTACAGTGATCCAGAAATAAAATGTGAGATTGAACATTAGGAAAAGCGCGCTCTCTCTCTCTCTCTCTCTCTCTCTCTCTCTCTCTCTCTCTCTCTTTCTCTCTGCTTTTCAAAACTGTTGGATAGAAAAGGAGGTACGAGGGCTTTATTATAAACAGGCGTCAATGGACACCATTGTGAAAACTTATGTGACAGAAACATTTAAGGTTCATGTGGGATACCAAAACCACAGATACAATCCTTGTTATATTAATCTTGCTGTATGTGTTGTCATAAATGTAGTATGTGAAAACATGCCAGTATAACTGATGGATTTATTAGTTACGAAGGCTCTTCATTGGAAATACAAATACATGGAAAATACAAATTTTGCAGTAATGGATTTTGTTTGCACTGACAATCTGCCTGTTTATATTTGTATGAATCATCATTATTCTGAAATTTCTTAGTGCACTTAACATACTTTCTCAAAAATCCTACGTATGTGTGTGGAACATTGATACAGAATATTAATTACATAGGGTGCGTTTAAATCATACCTTTACAATTGTAGGAAAAAAATGCAATCTCTCTGTGTGTGTGTATGTGTTAAATGAAAGTTACTAAAAAGCTGATTATTCATTTTCCTGGCTGGAATAATTACCTATTTTCCTACTACAAAGGCAAATATGAACTGGAAACCTTAGGTTCATTTGAATCTAGTGTTTTACCAAGAGACACATTTTTTTCATAGGAGCTTCTTTTATAGGCCTGCACGTTATAGGTGAAGCTATGAAATTCAGAGCTACCAAAAGAGCACTAGGCTGTGCACTAGAGGTCAAAGACCAATTTCCATCCTAGTCCCATAAAGAAACTTGTGCCCAAAACTTTGCTGCTTTTATAATTGACATTGATCCATTCCAAGTGAGTGTTCATAGTGGGATTGTGCGCGGTGATCCCTACCCTCATGTAGAAACCTCAGAGTCCATTGATTGTTCTTCTGTTTGATACTTTCCTGGAAGGGTTGTAATAACTAATGCTTTTAAAGGATACACAAGGTCTGATTCATGGGAGAAAATCAATAGTATGTGATAATAAGGACTGAAATGTATAACCATGTTTATATTGTATGTTGTATGTTGTTGCTTTTTTTTTTCTGGCCATTGAGTATTTTGAGGATGACCTGGTGGGTTTTGATTATCTAAACACTGTGCTGGATGCAGCTGGTGAGAGAGATCATCAGGCATGAAGAAAAGGAAGTCTTGCATGATGAGACAGTTCAGAGCTGTGGACGCTGCCCTTCTGTGGTGTCATTTGTAGAAGTCTGTTATTCATTTAAAATGATCAGTAAGCTTAAATCTTAAATTTTTTCTTTTCCTAGAATCAGAATCAGACAATCGCTATTGTTTTCCTGCTGTGTTAGTCATGATGCAGTGTTTTCCACCAAAGACAATGAAATATTCGTTTCCAGGGACAGCAGAGGAAGGATGCTGTTTCATAGAGTAGTTGGCTCGTGTGTAAAAAAGTGATCTCATGGTTAGGGATGGAAGGTGGAGTTCTGTTAATCCAAGAGCTGTGAGTAACTGCAGTGCCTGGGATATGGGGTAAGAAAGTAGATGGGGAAATGGTTCATTTGTAGCACAGTCTGGGCTTGCAGTTTTCAGTACGTACAATCAATGCTAAGTTCATTAAAACAGCATTAGGGAAGCAACTTGGCTGGGCAGTGATCTAAGGCTCTCTCTCCTTTTACTGACTCTATCTCCCAAAAGCCCTTGTAACATTCTCAAAGATTGGCCAGTGGCTTCTCAATCCATAAAACCTGTGCGTTTTCTCCTCTCACTTTCCCGTTATTCGTTCTCTACCCTTGGCACCATTTTCAAAGGCCCTCTTCCGTGGTGTGAGTAGCTGCATTCTTACACAAAATTCTCTGCTCATTCCTTTTCCTAATTGCCCCTTCCACCCCTATAGTTCTCTTGCAACACTGTTGTCACAGCCTGCCAATAGATCCTGTGGACAAATGTTGGTTTACCACAACAGGCTCATCAAGGGCCAGTGCTCAGCATTCCACAGCGCCTATCCCAGTCTCAGCTTCCTTGTCCGCCATGACCAACTTGATCACATGGGCCTTGCTCATGAGTCTTTGGCTAACTGGGTCGGTACTGCCTGTCCCTCTATATTTCCAAGTTCTCACTACTCCTGAATGTGTTACAAATTATATCATGTCAGATTTTATCGTTAGCCTACCTATGATTTCCTTAATAGTGTTCGTATGAGCACTCACAAAGGATTAAGGTGATTGTTAACCATACAATACAACGAGTTTTTTAAATTTTGAAAATCTGAATTAGATTTTACCAGCTTTCTTTTAACACTGTATATTCTAGGAGTTAATAAAGAAAAAAATGCAGACTTTTGTAAGACACACTTCATCTCTCTGTATCTGAAAAATTGAACAATTTGGGGTACAACTTGACTCTAAAGTGTGACTTTCTGAAACAAAATCTTTCTTGGAAAATAGAAGTAAAGACTAAAGCTAGGATTTATCTCTCTTACATTTTAGAATTAATATTTTATTTTTATTTAAGAATTTCTTGTGATTACAGGGATTATTATTTTTAAAATATTTGTTTGTTATACTTGAAATTCAGAATTACAGAAAGAGAGGGAGAGATAAAGATCTGCCATATGCTGATTCATTCCCCCCCAAAAGGCAACAGACGGCCAAGGCAGGTGGTCTGAAGCTGACAGCCAGGAGTTTCTTTGGGTTTCCCACATGGGTAAAGGAGCCCAAGAACTTGAACATGCTCTGCTGCTTTCCCAGGCCACAAGCAGGGAGCTGCATCGGAGGTAGAGCAGGAAGGACTCATGCCAGCATCTATGTGGGATCCCTGTACCACAGGCAGATGATCAGCTCGCTACACCACCATGCAGCCTTTATTTTTGTTGGAAAGGCAGATTTACAGAGAGAAGAAAAGACAGAAAGAAAGATCTTCCATCCACTGGTTCATTCCCCAAGTGGCCACAGTGGCCAGAGCTGAGCCGCTCTGAACCCAGGAGCCAGCAGCTTCTTCTGGATCTCCCATGTGGGTGTACAGGTCCCAAGTCTTTGGGTCATCCTCCAGTGCTTTCCCAGGCCACAAACTGGATGGGGAATGGAGCAGCAGAATGAGAACTGACTCATGTATGGGATTCCGGTGCATGCAAGGTGAGTATTCGGCCACTGAGCCATTGCGCCCAGCCCAGGATCGTTGTTAATATTAATTGATCATTATAATTTTATGTTTTGCATTCCATATTATCCCTCCAGGTGTAGAGGGTGTCCAAGCCACATTCTCCTCATTAAACCATTTTTTTCTAGTCATGCCAGGACAACCACAAGACAGATTTGAAATTGGACAAATGTATAGCAGACTAGTTCTTTAAAAAAAATTTTTTTTTACTTATATACAGTTAACAGATTTCACATATTTCAGATCTATAGATTCAGTAGCTTAATGGTTGTCCCCATCTGCCCATCCCTCTTATCATGCTCCCAACTCCCTCTTCCATCCTTTCTTATTTTTCTTTTATTTTACAATGATATACTTGCAGTTTATTTTATAATCACAAGTGAAACCCTCCATTAACTATTCAACACATAGTAAGGATAAAAAAATCCCTTGTTCCTTAAGAGTACAGACAAGGGTTATAAACATCAATCAAATCAGATATCCTTCTGCAAATTATTATCTATTCAAATGGCCCTTGACAGCAAACAATGCTCCTGCCTCTGAAACATTTTTACCTTTCCAGTGAGATGTTAGCGTTGTGACGTGTACATGTCTTATTAAGGTTGTGTTTCTGGACTTTCTTAACCAATGCCTCTGGTTAATTCATGTCCCTGATGTTTATAAGAAATATATTTGATAAAGATGTTTGGACAGTGGTTAAGATGTCCTTTGGCACTTCCAAGTCCCATAAAGAAATGCCAGGTTCTAGTCCTATCTCTGCTTCCAATTCTAGCTTTTGCTCATCTACACCCTGGGATACAGCAGGTATTAGCTAAAGCAGCTGAATCCATATCACTTATAGGGGGTGCTAAGATTGACTTCTGACCTCCTCACATTGGCCTAGCCCAGGCCAAGCTATTGCAGGCATGTGGTACATGAATCAGGGAATATAAGATTCTCTCTCATGCACGTTCTTTCATTTAAATTACTATGTTTATGGGGACTGGAGCTGTGTCATCGTAGATTAAGCTTCTGCCTGTGGCGTCAGTAGCCCATATGGGTGCCAGTTCAAGTCCTACCGCTTCATTTCCAATCTACATCCTTGTTCATGTCCTGGGAAGAACAGAAGATTGTCCAAGTGCTTGGGCCCTTATTCCCACTGGGGAGACTGAGATGAATGAAGCTTGTGACTCCTACTTTTGTCTTTGCCCAGCCTCAGTCATTGTGGCCATTTGGGGAAGTGAACCAGCAGATGAAATCTCTTCCTTTATCTCTGTGTCTTCTCTCTGCAAGTCTGCCTTTCAAATAAAAAAATAAATCTTCCTCATCTTGACAAATGCTGCTTCCCTTGTCGCGTTTTTGCTGTTATCTTCTGCCCTGATCCTTCTTGTGCTGAGGGCCCACACATACAAGCATCTGTAAGTGCTTGGCAGGTGGAGGTTGTAAAAATGTCTAAGGCTTTAAAGGAGATGTTTGGTTCTCACAATCCCCAGCTGGGCAATTTTTAACAAGTTAATTGATCTGTTTGATCCTTACCTACACGTGGATATTGATTGTTAGCCAATAATGGTTGGGTAATATCACACATGAAAAATGCCAGTGAGAATTTGGTGGCCATGGACAATTAATGAATAACAGCATTTTTTTTCATTACAACTGTATTCTTTTTTTAAAATTTTTTTTATTAATTATTTTGCATTATGTGACAGTTTCATAGGCTCTGGGAATCCCCCCACCCCTCCCCACGCCCCTCCCCCCTGGTGGATTCCTCCACCTTGATGCAGTATTACAGTTCAAATTCAATCAAGATTCTTTCCTTGCAAACGTATACCAAGCATAGAGTCCAGCTACTTATTGTCCAGATGGGTTGAACAGTTTCTTGGGGAGACCATTTCTGGTCCGAAGTTAGAGCTGGTAGAATATCATCCCAGTCAATTAAGAGTCCCAATATAACATCAACAGCAATTTGAACATTATGGAATTGACATGGTTTTGAGTAACCAGTATGTTAAAAAAAAAAAAGCAAGTTCTTAACCACAACCTATGATTAGCTCATTGACATCTCAATTTTAGTTTATATACAGGACCGGACCGGCTGCTATATACCTTAAAATGGCCATAAGGTACCATTCAGCTGTCTCGTGTCTATTTCATTTTAGTATTTAGCCATTTGTTGTGTTGAAGTATAATTTTGCTGATCTTGGCAGATTTTAGGATAATCTAGACTGGCTTGTAACTCTAACAACACATTTGTCGAGAATTAAGGTGCAGAACTTTTTTTTGGGGGGGTGTGCAGGAAAATCCCCAACACCATGGTGAGGAGTGACTAATCTTTACAACTGTATTTTTTAACGGATCCAGAATACGGGTAGAAAGTAGAGTATATTTGAAATGTACCAAAGAGTAAGTACACTTTCCCATCATCTACAAGCCATTCAATTCCACACTGTGTGATCAGTATACATCAAGAGGTCTCCAATGGGGCAGTTTACACAATGACACTTGGAAATAGAGACATGGAGAATGCCTTTCTGATTGTTACGGAGACTGGCAAGTGTGTGCACCCAGCCCACAGAGGTTGTGGGAGCAGGCATTGTAAATGTCTTATAGTTAGTAGGATTACCTCATCAACAACGGACTTTCTTGCTGGAATGTCAGTAGCATTTTCAATGGGATGATGCCACAAAGTTCTGCCTCCCCTCCCAACGTTCCTTACTCTGAGAGCTCCTTCTGGTACCACCTGCATCAAGGCCCAATGAGCTCAGTGTCTACCTCAGCCCTCTTAAGGTTCTCAAAAGGTCCAAGACTTATTGACTATGTGGAAGAGATGATACGTGAGGAAATGAATTCCTACCGCGTTCAGAAGCATTTAGGTCAACGCTCCAAGGAGTGATTTGACTGTGAATGTTGTCTAAACTCAGGCATAGCTTACAAACAACGTGTTCAAATCTCCTCAGAAGGATATTTAGAACAGGATTACCCCTGGTGTTGTAAGTGTTGTGGAGATAATCCTGTTTAGAAGCAGAAGGGGGATAAGAAGTTGATCCCAAATGGCTCCTTCTGCTTCTGAAATATGGCCTTTAAAGGGGTGGATTAGCCGCTTTGATGCTGTCCCTTTATCACTCCCTACCTCCAGCTTTTCAGGCTGCAGACTAAGAGGCCCCCTTTGCACTTGAGGGTGACCCCACTTAACATGAGCTTCCCCAAGGTACCCTAGCATTCAAGTCATGGGAAAGGATATAATGATGGCTCACTCCTCCATTTCAGTTCATGATGTGCCTGTGTAATTACTATCACAGAAGATTAAGTCTACATAAAAGATTACATACATAAAAACACGAATCCCTGTTCAGGGCTGCTGGGCTATTTCTTTCAATTGAAAGACCCTGGGGAATTTTAAGTACCATGTTATATATATATTTTTTTTTCAGATGAGTTAGGGCAATTGTTTTTAGCCCAAACAAATACAAACTTGAAATGCATAACATTGATATACACCCCAGAACTGCCTTTTCCAAAAGATGCCAGGTAGGATTACTCATCCACCACGTACCATCCCAAGCTTTGTAAGAATCTAAACTACCCATTTTTTTTTCAAAACATGTTCCAAATTCCAACTGTATGTTAAAACTCAATTGTGGGGCTCGGCAGCGTGGCCTAGTGGCTAAGGTCCTCGCCTTGATCCCATATGGCCATTGGTTCTAATCCCGGCAGCTCCACTTCCTCTCTATCTCTCCTCCTCTCAGTATATCTGACTTTGTGATAAAAATAAAATAAATCTTAAAAAAAAAAAAGAAAGAAAGCTTTAAAAAAAACTCAATTGTGACGTTGAATTAATTTGAAATACTCTCTGGTTATCGACAATGGCCACACAAGATACATTTTAATAAAATAAAACAAGATCTTAGAGGATAATGAATTTCACAAGCTGGACTTTCCAATATTTTTTTTTCTTTAGGATGAAAAAAATAATTACTGGAGAGTATAGACTTACAAGCACTCAGAAATATGAGGTGGCTTATTAAATTAGAAAATGCCGGAGTCACCAAAAAATTTGAGGGTCTAAGCCTTCTTGCTTCTTCTGAGCATTTTTTAAAATTTCTTATACCATCTTGTCATAGTATAACTGGCATATTATGAGTTCACTTAGTTTTATGTTTGTTTAAATGTGTTTCTATAATGGCATAATGTCTTTTGGGATCATAGGCTCATTTGGAGCAGAAATTACCTCATTCTTTATAGTGTGGTTTTGTGAGAATATTACTTTTCTAATTTTTCATTCTGGTGCATACACTTATTAAATAGGTGGCCTTGGTGTTGGCAATCTTTGGCCCGAATTTAGCAAAGATTGCCAAGCAGCTTGATCCTGGATTGCCCACATTTCTGTTTGGTTGAGGTAAATAACTGCATTAGTAGGCTTTTCAAGTAGATTGTCTGCCCTATTGTGGATGGGCTTCATGCATTGGGGTCAGGTCCTACGGAGCCCACCGTGATTCCCTCCTGGCTGTTGCCTGACTATTAGCCACATCATTCCATATCAGGTGGTTCCTGAAACTTCCCATGGACTTCTGTGGATTCCATCCTTGGTTCAATAAGTATTAACAGAAAGAAAATCATGATTTCTTCTCTTTGTGCCTTCCTTAAAGGTCCTTCACCCATTCAAAGGTCTGGAGGGATAATGATCATGTTTCCGGTTGGTAATTGCAAGCCTAAATTTGTGTCTTTACTCACTTTAGTCTTAAAAACCATGAAGGTTCTGAATGACTTTTGGAAGTACCGAAAAACTGCTTTTTCTAGACATCTCCAATTTTGCTTCGCAGTTAATATCATTAGGATGACATGAAGAGGGTAAACATGGTATCTTAATTCTTTAAGTTCCCTAGAGGTATTTCTACAGGTGTAGCTTTGTTGTTGGGTTTTAAATAATCCCAGGCTTGATTGCAAAAATGTCATGATTCTCCCTTCATGCTGCCTTTAAGGAGGGCATTTAGAATTTGAAAACAATAACATCAGATGGTTTTAGCTGTGTTTACATTTCCTGCAGAGTTCTTTCTCTAGGCCGTGCCACATGATGATAGTTCCACCCCCATTTCCTTTGGGAATTGATGATCAACTTTGAGGGCACTTTTAGTTCGTGTGTTCTGTGTTTCACCTTCTGGCTGGCTTCAGAAAACAAGCAAAGGTCTCATCAAGCAATTTTGCTACAAATAACGGGTTTGTTTAAATGAAAAGTGAAATTGCTTTTTCAAATGAAATTTAGGCATGTCCGCAGATTCCCCGTCACACTTGCTCTCCCTGCTTTCAATGAAAATTAAGAATTGACCTAACTATTTTGCACAGTCTGCACTTAAAAAGTTTTCAGTGTTGCTCATAGTATCTCTTTAGGGAGAAGGGAAAAAAGCCAAATTATTTGTTATTCGTCAAAGAAAAAGAGACATAAACAATGTCTCTTGCGGGAGAAGCCAGGCCCAGATAGTAAAGTGCTGTGCTACATTCTAAACATGGAAATCTTAGAACCAATCTAATATGAAACATTTGAACTGTTGTAACAGAAAGCAAAATTAGCTAATTGTGTGAGGATGATTTAATTGTTAGATTTGTTAATCTTTCCCTAAAAAAGAGGCATGATTTGGTTGCTTTTTGTAACATCTGGTAAATGAAATTAGCATCATTTGGTCGACATTAAAAATATTAGAACATGCCGCTATGATAGAGCTCAGAAACAAAGTCCTTGGACTCATCCACGTTTTGCTGTTTGAAAGAGTTGGGTGCAAATTTGGAAATGGGTTGTTTTCAGTAAGTCTTTGTTAAAGTTTTAAAATCAGGGTGAAACGTTACCTCCAGTGATGTTTGGGAAGGCTTTAATTGAATGTTAAACAGCAGATACAACACAACCTGGTTTCTTTTGAAGCACGTATTAAAGATCCAGCCTTGCCTTTTAACTACTCCTATGTTGTTGATCAAAAAACAATGTCTGCTGTCTTTCACATTTCTCTTATTATGAATGGGTCTTTCCGATTACTCTTATTGCACAAAAATGGCAACCCACAAATACTAGAGCAGTGTTAACAATATGGAAGGGCGGGCATCATGGCCCAGCTGGTTCATTGAGGCCCAGCCGGTTCACTGTGGCCCAGCTGGTTCTATCACTTCTTGTCACAGCAGCATCCTAGTTTGAAGGCTTGAGGTGCTGGTGTGAGTCTCAGCTACTTCATTCCTCAAGGTAGTGAATGATGGCCCAAGAAGTTGGGCCCTTGCCATCCATGGCGGGAACTTAGATGGAGTTCCTGGCTGCCGGCTTTGGCCTTGCCCAGCCCTAGCTCTTGGAAACATTTAGAGTAAGCCAGTAGATGGAGGAATCTTTCTCTCCCTCTTCTCCTTCCTCTCCCTCTTCCTCCTCCCCCTTCTATCCCTCCTTTTTCCCTTCTCTCTGTTACTTGACCTTTCAAGCAAATATATAGATAAATCTTTTTTTTTCTTTCAAAGCAGTATCTGAAGGCCTCACCTCTTCACAACCCCCAGACAAATGATTCCAAGGAAGTGTTCACTGTGTCTGAATTTGTTTCTTCCTTTGAAAAATAGAGAAAATGATACGTTCCTTGGACACACACAGCATTTCAATACGAATCAAATTAGGTATTATTCATGAATGTCCTGAATAGCCCACTCATGCAGGAATGGCCCTTGAATACTCCCGCAGCATGCCTGGTGTTTCTATGCAGATGCCAGCTGAACTGTCCTGCCCACACCCCACTTACGTGTGAACCCAGTCAGTTTGTTCCTTCATGGACCCTATGATAAAGGCTAGAATGTTTTCTCAGTTGTTTCCTCCATTCAGCTGAAATCTATTCTGTACAATTCTTAAAGGAGTGCTTTGTCAGACCTCAAGAGGAAACAGCAATAAAATGGTAGACACTAACATAAATCTAATAGAAACAAATATAGGTTCAGGTACAAAATGAGCAGGCGTTTTTGCAACTGAACAAAACACTCATGGCAGCAGTTCTGGTCTTCTTCCTTTTTATATTTTTATGAACTTATTTATTTGAACACCAAAGTGAGAGAGTAGCAGAGACAGAAGATGCTTCCGTTTTTCCATTTGCTGGTTCAATCCCCAACTGCCTGCAACAGCCAGGATTGGCCAGAAATAACACTAGGACCCTGGATCTCAGTGTGGTTCCCTGTGTGGGTGGCAGGGATTTAACTATGTTTTGGAAAATTTTTCCTTTATTTTTATTTGTTTATTTGAAAGGAATACACACACACACAAGACAGAGATAGGAAGGAAAGAGAGAGAGAGAGAGAGAGAGAGAGAGACAGAGAGAATCTTTCTAGTGTACTCTGCAGACATCTGGGGTAGGAGCTCCATGCACGGCTCCCGACTGAATGTGAACTATTGTCTGTTGCCTCCACCGCACATCAGCAGGAGGCTGGAACTGGAGCTGATGAGGCAAGACTCAAGGCAGCCCTCCTATATGAGATGTCAGGGTCCAAAACAGTAGCTCAGCCCACTGTACAGCATAAGCTGGTCTCCGTAATTAAAACAAGCAAACACTGCCAGTTTCCACCAAAGCAAACCTGAAAGCGATGAAATTCCAAATAGACGTAAATCATTATTATTTCTTTTTCTTGTATGTGTTCTATTGCGTTTTGTTTTTATGAAGGTTAACCATTCTGAGTTGTTTGCTCTGGCCTTGGGTGGAGGTTGTGGGGTGGAACTGGCAGATATAAAGCCAGGTGGTGGTGGTGGTGGTGTTTGGTCCTTGAATGCTTCAAGGTGCATTTCTGACCACCTTGCTTTGAACTGCGCAAGTCATAGAGCACTTACTCCCTCACTCACAGCATGGGAACCGCCTAAGCGCAGAAAATACTTGTTTCAGAAATAACACTGAGAGCAGTCTGTTTTGTGTTTCTAGGTCTCATTGGCCTTGTTCTTGGGGAAATACATTGAGGGACATTTATGTAAGTGATTTAAGCATATGTCAGTGGAGCGCTTTTGGGCACAGCTGTTGTGAGGCTTTTCTCTGTCATCTTGTAAACAGCAGTGTGTGGTTTTCTGTGTGCTTAGGATAGACAGCAACGATTTCATAGTCAGTATTCCGTTCTGATCCCACTGTGGTTTCAAGTGCTTCCCGCCAAGTACCACGGCAGACTTGGTTGTCCTTGTTAACTTTTTGCTCCAACTCTGAGCTTGTCATCAACTTAAATTGTAACAGTTTCGTTCTTTGTCAGTATTGTCCTTTAAATTGTAAGATCTCTTAACCCTTGTTGCATCGTAATTCTTTAGGGAAGAATTCGGCATAAAATAATTGCTTCCCAAATGCCAGGTAAATAAATGAACGAATGTGATGAAGTAGACTCCTTCCCTTGTACTCTTTCACTCTTCCACAATGGCTAGAGGGTTGGTTGTTTTTCTTTCCTATTGATCTAATGATACAATTGTTCTAAGGCTGGTGGAGTTCTCAAAATTGTTTCACCCTGTTTTCAACAGCCACTAGGATCCCCATTCAAGCCGGATAGCGAGGTTTTCAAGCAGTACTTAAACTCCAGTCTGATCAGCCATTAGATGTGGCAAAAAGATTACAAAGAATTTCAAAGACGTGAAGCACTTTTGGCTCCAGTGTACGCGCAGGACACGCGTGATGTAGGTTAACAAAGTTTCACCACTCTTCTTCCTGTGCCCTGCCTACCATAGTTCCTACCATAGCTTTATTTGACATGTTTCCCGTTTCTCAACTTCAACATCTGTTATTAAGAAAGCAATTCTGTGTAATAACTGAAAGGATATTTGTGACACAATCCAAAATAACACTACTTTAAAAAATTGATACATGAAATTAAAAAAAATACTTTTTAAAAAAAATTTTAGTTTTTATATTGCACAGATATACAGAGAGGAGAGGCAGAGAGGAAGATTTTCTGTCCGATGATTCACTCCCTAAGTGACTGCAATGGCTGGTGCTGCACTGATCTGAAGCCGGGAACCAGGAGCTCTTCCGAGTCTCCCACATGCGGGTGCAGGGTCCCAAGTTTTTGGACCGTCCTGAACTGCTTTCCCAGGCCATAGGCAGGAAGCTGGTTGGGAAGTGGAGCTGCTGGGATTAAAACCGGTGCCCACATGGGATCCTGGTGTGCTCAAGGCGAGGACTCTAGCCACTAGGCCACTGCACTGGGCCCATTTTATTAAATTTTGAAAAGTAATTTCATAGTGTATAACAAAATTATTAAAACAATTGTTCATTATCGACTGCTAGGAATTCAATGATCTGGAATGTGAAGATCTGGAATGTGAACAAACTGTGTTCATTTCAATATTGTTTGTAAATGCCAAAAAATGTTGAAATTACACTGAGTGTACACCAAAAGGAGGATGATTAAGTAAGTTAGGTTATGTTAGGAGTTTGCAATAATCAAAATTGTAGTAATGAAGAGAATTTGCTTCTGAATGCAGTGTACCCAGAGTAGTATTGTAGTTGAATTTCAACTTGCGTTTATATAATAACCTGGAATAGTGAATCATTTTCTTATTGGTATAGTTTACCATGAGAATATAATATTCTTAATCAAATGAAGTTAGTTTGAATAAGGCCTGCTTTGTTCTAAGTATAGCTTAATACACTCTATTTTCCCTTTTGTTAAAACTTCAGGTTTGTTTCTATTTAGATATTTATTGTGCTTTTTTAAATTTATGTATTATTTTAATTGAAAAGTCAGATATACAGAGAGGAGGAGAGTCAGAGAGGAAGATCTTCCATCTGCTGGTCCACTCCCCAAGTGGTCACAATGGCCAGAGCTGAGCTGATCCAAAGCCAGGCGCCTCGTCCAGGTCTCCCATGCTGGTGCAGGGTCCGAAAGCTTTGGGATGTCCTCAACTGCTTTCCCAGGCCACAAGCAGGGAACTGGATGGGAAGCAGGGCTGCCAGGACCAAAACCAGCGCCCTCATGGGATCCCGACGTGTACAAGGTGAGGACTTCCCACTGTGGGCCCGGTATTTATTGTTGATGGTTAAAAAGAATAGAATGGAATAAAAAGAAATTGCTAACACATCTTAGTGTTTCTTGTTATTAAAATATACTGAAATCACGGTACTAACAGGAATAAGGCACTAACTACTAAAATGCAAAGTAATTTTTTTAGATAGTATGTATATCATTTCAAGATAATTAAATGTTGACAATTCCATTCTCAAAATTTATACCAAGGACATTATTCAAAGTGGCAAAAACAATATAGCCATAAGTCAGATTTTTCTATGTAAGTTCATTTAGGCTAGATGAATAACTAAAATAAATTGGTATATATTCAGTGAAAGTGACAGTGACGACCCTTAACAATGTGGAGTATTTAGTCCTTATGATGTTAACTTTAAAATTGGATTCTATTAAATATATAACCTATATTGCCCTTCAGTAAAACATGTTGATAGAGGCCATGTTAGAAAAGAAATAGAGAAATTTTAAGATTTCATTAAATAAAACTACATGTTAATAACATATTTTAGCTATTAAGAACTACTGGTCAGGGTTCGTGTCATGTACTGTACAACTGGCAATTAGATGACGCCCAGTACATTGCAAGGTGAAATGCATATGTCCAGAAATGGTAAAAGGAAGATCAATGTGTGTTGTCATAGTGACAGTATCAGGGAAGTGTTTATTAGGTGGTATTCATCTGGATCTTAAAGCATTGCTAATATTTTGGTGGATGATAATTTTATATCAGAAAGAAGCAACCTGGGTGCAAGAACTACCCATTGCTTTCTTTTTTTTAATTAAATTTATTCATTAATTACATTGTGTTGTAATTACATAGAATCTGGGATTCTCCCCCCACCCTCTCCCCATGGTGGGTTCTTCCACCTTGTTGCATAACCATAGTTCAAGTTCAGTTGAAATTCCCTCTTTGCAAGTATATGCCAAGCATAGAGTCCAACATCTTATAGTCCAGTCAAGTCCAACTACTTATTGCTACCCATTGCTTTCTAACTAAGCCAGCTAGGTAATGGTTTGGCTGCAAGTGGAGAAGGTGATGAGAATTGAAAGATAGGCTTTCTCTTGATGACGAATTAGAAAGCAGTGCTGGTATCTTGCCCTGCCACCTCATGTCTCTGCACACCATGCATATTGTTCACATCAAAGTACTTTTTATCTTGAAGTCAACAAAATCACACTTTTGTGATTGACTACCTTGTTTAGTTCTAGGCCCCAGATAAAGAAAGCTTTGGGTCTTTACCTTTAAACTGCCACTTTTGAAAAAAAAAATGCTTTGTCTTGGACTTGTGTATGATATGGTACAGATGTTTCCAAATTTGTGATGACCCTTACAGATTCAGTAATCCTATGAGTTCTCCCCAGACAGCCTGACTCTAACCTCTCAACAGCGTATTGTTTCCCTGGACCCTTTATGCTTTATCCAGGAAGCCTAGCTCCCATCAAGTGTAGGTTCCCGCTAAGTCTTTGCCTAAACCTA
Source organism: Ochotona princeps (assembly GCF_030435755.1). Classification (NCBI taxonomy): domain Eukaryota; kingdom Metazoa; phylum Chordata; class Mammalia; order Lagomorpha; family Ochotonidae; genus Ochotona; species Ochotona princeps. Next base: position 10,201,710 of record NC_080863.1, on the reverse strand, counting down.
CGTTCAGAATGTTTTTGACTCATGTTGAATCTTTTACTGCTTCCTAGGTTGGCAGAAGATGCTGACCAGACCAGCAGGCATTTGGGGATACTGCTTTTAAGCAGAGGGTTACAGAGGAGAAAAAGTACCCCGACAGCAATGTAAGAACAGATTGCAATTAGAAGAGCTTACAAGGCAGTAGACCAGCTAAACAGCATGTCATTGGTCTGGGGGAAAGAGGAGGTGGTGGTACCTTAGACAGCTGAGAGTGGGGAAGAAAGATAATTGGAAGACAGGGAATTTTACGACTTGCTATTAGACTAGATGTGAAGGCAGGAACACTCGAGGTCTTCCTCCACAAGACTGGAGAAATGATGGAGCCATTAAGAACAGGGAAATGGAGAATAACTGTCAGTTTCTGTGGGCAGTGCTGTGAGTTAGGTTTCTGGTGACTTTTCTGGAAGTGTGGAAGTTGGCAGATATCTGTGTGTCATCCCTACGGTGTAAAGAAATATCCTTAAAAGTGACACCATCAGCAATAACAGTCAAAGAGATTAATGAATGATGAAGAGTAGCAGCAAAGGAGGTAAGAAATAAGAGTTAACTTGACTCTGAGAATAAAGTTGGCAGAACCCTAGACGGGCCTTGTTTTCTACTGGAGAGAGAGAGAGAGAGAGAGAGAGAGAGAGAGAGAGAGAGAGAGAGAGAGATACTTCTTCACAAATAAAATCATACATGTAAAACCAGTTGGTGAGCCATCAGATACTTCACACATGGCACTGTAATTGGAGTAGAGCCAATTGCAAGCGAGCATGAGTGGGGCAGGGAAGTGGGCACTGCCACGGAGGCAGAAGGGAAAGGGAATCTCAAGTGACAACAGTCTCAGCCACCTTGCATGCTAAGCTTCCCACGTGACACGGCTCCTATGACAGAGTTGTTCAAATGCACCAGGAATGAAAATGGAACTTAAGAGGAAAAGCATGAGAAGATGCTTTGAAAGTGGAGGTGGTGAATGTGGTCCCAGCATGTAGGTGTGTATGTGTTCTCAGGAGGAGAGAGAATCAAAGGGAGTCGGTGGAGATTCACACAGAAGTATGTTCAAAGTCATATTAATGTGGAGAAATGTCCTAAAGAAAAACTCAGACACTCAAACTCATCCAATGTTTGGGAATGGAAGACGCCTGACACACTTAGGCTTAAAATCTGCTGCCAGTAGTTTATATGACCTTTGCATTAGTTTTTACACTTCCTTCATTTTTTTTCTGTTTGAGATAATTGTCATCTCTTGTATCTAAAACCCTGTGAGCATTATTTAACATTTCATCTAACTGAGCTTTTACCACTTCATTTCCTCTGGCGCTTGTCATTTTCCTTTAACAAATTTTCCCGTGGATTGGGTTGATATTTTCCTGAGAAGCAGCACTATAATCAGTTCCAATGAGTTCAGGGCTAATGCCTCTATCCTTAAAATAATAATGTTCTAAAATCTGTCATCATTAACATATGAAAGGGGTGTCCTTGCCACTAATGAAACCAAGAGTGCAGTGTAGATTATATCATTTCATTGACATGGTTTTTTTTTTCCCAATTTGGCTTTGTTGAGAGCATTATAGATGTACTTGCATTTGTACAGAAAAATGTAGACATCCTGCCCAGTCCCATCCTCTTTCCCACAAACATAATCCCTTGTAACATGACTTTTAAAATATCATAACAGAAATGCTGACATTTAGGAACCTTGCTTCTTCCCCCAAATCCTCTTTTATAATCACCCTATTCCCTCCCACCGCATCCTCTTCTTCATTCTTGGCAACAATCCACTCTCCACATCTAGATTTTTTTTGTTTGTGTGTGAGGTCAAGAATGTTTTTAGAGGTGAACGTGTGGTCTAGCAGTGAAGGTATTGGTTGGAGTGCCTGTGTCCCATATGGGAGTAAGTGAATTCAATTCCTGGCTGCAACGCATGACTCTAACTTCCTGCTAATGTGTACCCTGGCTGCAAGTGGTGACGGTTCAAGTAGTTGGGACACCTGGATTGAATTCTCAACTTCTGTCTTCAGCCTCGGGCCCATGGTGGTCGTTTGCGTGGTTTGCTCTCTCTCTTTATTTCTCTCTTCCTATTTCTGCTTCTCAGATAAAAGGGGGGAATCGTACAAATGGGATGGTATAGTATGTAAGCTTTGAGGATTGAATATTTTTTTCATTTAATCTAGTCATCTGGCAATTTGGGTTTTAGATATTTTAACAGCTTTATCCTTTTCCCTGTCAATTAGCATTTCATGGTGTGGCTGGCCATATTTTGTGGAACTATTCACTATCGAAGGAGAGTATTACAAATAAAAGTTCCACTTGCATTAAAGTTCAGGATTTGTGTAAACAGAAAAGCAGTAAGTGGGTTCTTTGGTCGTTGTCTATCAGGTATTATGATAAATGTTGTAGTGATGTCTCATGTGGATTAGTTGGAACAAGCTGGAGTCAGAACAGGAGCTTCAATTAGCGGTCCCTCTTGAGTGCAGGGGCCAAGCCCTTGACCATCTTCTGCCACTCTCCCAGGCATATTAGCTGGGAACTACATGGGAAGTGGAACAGCTGGAACTCAAACCTGCACCTAAATGGGATTGCAGCATCACAGGCAGTGGCTTAACCCATCATACTGAAGAACCAAGCCCATAGTTGTTGATTCTCAATATGTAGGATTATTTGCTGTCTCTGTATTTCTTGGCAATGTATCTGCATTATTTGCCGTTTTCTCCACTGTACTGTGATTTTCTACTCTGTTATCTATCACTCTAGTTACTAATCCTTTGTCACTCACACGTTTTACTAACATTTTCTCTGTGTTTTTACTTTGTCTCCTCGCGCTTTTAGCAGCATCTTTCATGCAGCAAGTGATTTTAATTGTACAAAGCACAACTTAGCAATTTTTCTTCCCATGCCTTTTGGTGCCAAATATTAAACCTCTGCCTCACCCTAGATTGCAAAGATTTTGTCTTCTAAGACAGTCTTAGTTTTACCTTTACATCTATAACCCATCTTCAGTTCATTTTTGTACAATGAGCGCAGTTTAGGTTAAGGTTCTTTTAGGCGTGAGAGTGCCTCAACACCATTTGTTGGAAAAGCTCTATTTCTCCCATTTAATTGCATTTGCACTTATGCCAAGAATCAATTAGGTGTATTTATGTAGGTCTATTTCTGGGTTCCTAATTCTATACAATTCAATTTTTAGTTTTGACTTGAAAAAAGTATCGCCAAGTGCCAAGAAAACTCCATTGAGAATTCTACTGAATATTTAAAATATTAACACTGACTCAACACAAAAAAACAGAATGAGTGAGCCTCTCCTAAGTCATTGATTTCTCTTAATAAGCATTCTTTTGTTTAAGAATAGTTTTTAGCTCATAGCATAAATGAAAGGAAGGTACAATGACAACTGATTCGTAGAGTACAGAAAAGCATAATCATTGAGTGAGATTAGGATGCTGAAAGCAATACTGTATTCAGCAAGAATTTATACAGGAGTAATAGCGTAACTTCCATTTTTATTTCACCTTACATTTATCGTGTGAGATCTTAGGGCTTTTTTCCTTTTTCCTCTACTTATTTACTATGTCATGAAGCCTTTGAGTATTGGCAGGTTGAGCTTGTTACTGTGAGGTGAATAAATATGCTATTACAACAATCTGGGGAAAATAAAAAGGACCAGAGATGGGGATGAAGGAGAGGGTAGAATGCCTTTTCTTTTCAATATGTATCATGGAAAGTGTGACATGTGAAATTTCATTCAAATTAAAATGATCGTTTTAAAAAGAAAGTACAGAAATTTTCCTTATGACACTGCTCTGTCACACACACGTTCTCCTCCACATCTGTATTTGTTGTAATTGATGGGCACATCATGGTGACCGCAAGTCCATATTTTACTGTAGCATTTAGCCTTGGTATTGTACATTGTTTGGGTTTGGACAGGCATGGCATGACATGTACCTGCTGTTATAGTACCCTTTACAATAGCGTCACTTCCCTAAATGCCTCCAAGCTCTCTCTCACACCATCATCCCGACAGCTTGGAAACCACTGAACTTTTCAGTCTCCACAGTTATAAGTTTTCCAGGATATCATACTGTTTGAGTCATGCTATATGTAGGCTTTTAAGATGAGCTTCCTTAGCGTAGTAATGTGTGTTTATATTTCTTCCACGTCTTCCCATTGCTTAATAGCTTGCTTCTTTTTTACATCGAATAGTATTCCATTGTCTGAATGTACCAGCTCGTTAATATATTTCCCTCAAGAAGGATATCTTCCTAAAAGTCTTTTTTATGTGTATTTTTAGATGATGTTTAAATTTATATTGTAGCCAAAGGCTTCTTGGTTTCATTGGGAGTTCAACAAGGAGAAATGAAAAAGCGAGATTCTGTAGTTCATATGGAACTATGAAAGTATGCTTGGCTACAGAAAACAGCAAAGGAAAACAAGTTCAATCTCACTCACATAAAACAAATTTTAAAATACTCGCAAAATCTTTACAACTATTAAGTATATAATTCATATCAATTAGTTCTACAAATATATAGAACTAGATTTGATAAATTACTTCCTGCCAAATTGATGCACTTTGATATTTTTTTTCCTTCTTTCTTTTTAAAATTTTAGCCCTTGGTGCAGGGAGAACATCCAGTTTTTATCTTTCTCTGTCTGGCTTGTGCTGTTCAACCTGAAGACTTCCAGTTCCAACCCTTTTACTTACCATGGAATGCAACTGACATTTGATGGTTACCCGCACAGCATCTCGGTTACTTCCAAGTTTTGTCAGTTCTATATCAAGCTTCTGTTGACAATCATATGAATTTGTCTTGAGGGAAACTAGATTTTCATCTCCTTTGGGTAGATATCAGGTAGTGTGATGTCTAGATTGGTAAAGAAGTGTGTGATTTTTGTTACAAGCCACGAGACTCTTCCAAAGGGGCCCTACAATTTTGTATTCCTACGTCAGTCTCGTGTTGGCAGTGTTGTACATTCTTGTCATTCTAACAGGTACTTAGTGACCCCTCCTTGTTAGGATTTACACAGCTCCGATAACCTGGGGGTGTGGAGCGCCTTCTCATAGGATCATTTGTCATGTGCAAACCTTCTTTGGTGGTGAGTTGTCTCTTAAAGTCTTAGACTTTGGGTTGTCTTCCTTTTAAAGTTTCCAAAGTTCTGTGTTTTTGACTGCAGTCCTTTATGCACTTTTTTCTCATCAGTAATTTATCTTTTCATCCTCATGAAATATCTTTAGCAGGTCAGAGTTTTTAAAAGTTTTTTATAACATCATTGAGTTATATACACAAACAAACTATACACATTTCTGTTGTGTGATGATGGTTTTATTGCGAGTATTTAAGTACTCGCAAGTAAATACATTAAATACATTAAGTATTTAATGTACAAAATGACATTTTGGTGTTGGAAAGTGTACTTAGAGAAACAGTTGCAGTCAAATACGTGAACAATCCATTTCCTCACTTAATTATCCTTCCGTGGTAGCCACACCTGCTATGCATACTCTTAACAAGGTCCGTATGTAAGATGGAGCGTAGTTAGCAGTGGTCATTGTGCTTCACATTACATCTGAAGACTCTTGTCATTTGCCTTGGCTACAACCTTATAAGCCTCCACTGATCATATCCAGTTCTTGTACCGTCTACTTCTGCTCTGCTTATTAGATCTCTTAGCTCTCACATATAAGTGAAATCAGTCAGTATACATGTTTTGGAATCTGTCTTATCTCATTTAGCATATAATGTTCTGTTCTCCAGGTTGATACAATGTGATGGGATCTCCTGTTGTTTACATGGGATCTCCTCTGTTTAAAAAAATTGCATGGTATTACATCATATATGCAATATAAATACATATGATTTATCATGTACACACACATACAAGGCACTTTAAGGAATTTGTGGAAATTCAAAGTATAAAGGGCAAGATTATTTTGATATGAAAACACTTTGAAATATATGCTGTAAGAGTGCAGTTTCCAATAATGTTTTGTAGTGAACTCACACATGCGGTTTCTGTAAATCATGCATTCACTGAAAAATATCTGTGTTAGTACCATATAAACAATATTATAATGAACATGAGAACACTTACCATGATACTGATAAAATTTCCTTTGGATATTTAAACGGAAGAATATTGCTAAATTCTATATGGTCAGTTATTTGTAAATTAAAAAAAATAATTTCTAGACTGTTTTGTGTAATGGCTGGCCTGGTTTTACATTCCCAGCAACCAAGACTTCCCTTATCTTTACATGCTTGCCAACATTTCAGTCTTTTCGGTCATAGCTATACCACCAGATGGAAGGTGATCCGTACAATGATTTTGATTTACATTTCCCTGATAATTAGTGATTTTGAACATTTGTTCCTATATCTGTTGGCCATTTGTATGTCTTCTTTGGGAAAATACCTATTCAGTTCTTTGCATGCTTTTTAATTGGGTTATTTGCATTTCAGATTTTTTTTTTCTGGGGGTTGAGAGGAACGGGAGAAGATGTTTTTACTACTCAATTGCATCCATTCTTTATGTGTCTTAAATTCTAATTCCTTTTTTTGGTCTGTGCTTTGCAAATATTGTTTCCTGTTTTGGAAATTATGCCTTTTTAAAATTGTTTCCTCCATTGTACAGTAATATTTCAGTCTGATAAAGTTCTCCTTGTTCATTTTTGCTTTTGTTGCCTGGTGTCACACTCAAAAATTAGTTTGAGACCAATGCAATGTTTGATCTTCCTCTTTTTCCACCAAGAGTGTTGTAGTTTCAGATCTTACTTATTAGCTCTTTTTGTTTTAGTTGTTTATTGTGTTTGTGGTGCAAGATAAAAACCTACTTGTTTTCATAAAAGCATGACTGTCAAGTGATACAGCAAAAACATTTGACATAAAAATTCTATGAAAAATAAGAATAGCAGGAAACTTCCTAAATTTGTTAAAATATATCTGCAAAAGCCTGGAGTTAACATTATGCCTAATGTTTTGTTGTTGTTTTCAAGAAAACCGGAATGCTTTCCTTCTAAGGCCAGGAGCAACATGAGGTCGTGTTGTTTCCGTTAGTTTCTTTTTGAAAATACATATTTTATTTATTTGAAAGGCAGAGTGACTGAGATGGCGGGGGAGAGGATGAAAGGATGAAAGATTGAAAGAACAAAAGAAAGACAGAAAAGTCTTCCAACGGCTGGCTTACACTCTAAATGCAAACAGCAGCAGCCAGGACGGGCAGGGCCAAAGTCAGGAAATCCATCCAATTTCTCTCATAGATCCCTCGTAGGATCTCAAGGTATCAGGACCATCATCCACTGATCCCCCAGGTCCGATTCCAGAAAGCTGGATACAGGGTGAAACAGCCTGGACTGCAGGAGCATAAACCCTAAAAGCGATTTCTGGAGGCCTGAGTGATTGGTGGACATACTACAACTGGTCCAAATCTACTTGAAATGCTCACAGAGAAGCTGTTTGCAGGCTAGGTAATGATTGATTTGAAATAACATGATGTGAGAGATCCTACTAAGCATCCTAAAGAATGACAGAGTACTTTCCAAGCTTCATGAAAGATGATGAAGTTATCTTGTCAAGGTTGGCCAAATAGCCTACTCCCAAGAGCTCTCTAAATCACCCCCTGAAAATGAATCCAGTTTTGGATTGTTTTTGAGTAGTTGTTTGGCAGAGTGAACTGACACTATCTGGATACAAAACGAAACAAAACAACAACAACAGCAAAAAAAAAAAAAAAAAAACCACACAAAGCAACTTCTGTGCATGTACTGTGCTTGTTAACCACAAATCATTGTGTCACCTCAGACAGAACACTGTTTAGAGTTAAGTGCGATTCAATTTCATTTCAGTACACCTAGATTGGTTGTATCTTTTCATTGTGTTGAAAATGATTAATAGCCAGCAGCAAGGTTACTGAAGGCAGGACAAGACTACTGCTGAATATCATTATTGACCTGAAATCATAAAGGTATATTTTCATTATAACTGCTCATAGAAAAAATTCCCCAGAAAAATAATCTCCCTTCTGTTTCCACATCGTGTGAAAAGGCAGTTGATGCCCTTGGGTTTTGGAGATCACTCCCACATGAAACTTCCCAGCCCAGCTCCCCATTCAGCCCAATCAATAGCCCTCAAACATTCAGCCGGAATGTAAGATGAGACAATAGGAACCAAGCACGCTTTTATTCTTGAGTGGAAATACCAAGTCCATGAAGTTGAATGCCCATCTTGTAACTACCAGTGTATGGGTCATAAGGCATGTTCCTTGCGATGATGTGTGCAGTGGATGGCCAAACATCCAACCCTTGATGCAACCAAGGCCCAGATGTGATCTATACAGAAGCATACCCAACCTGTTTTAGGTTGTTGTGTTACTACAGGTCAGGCTGTAGTGCTTCACGTATGGCTCGTGTGTCCACTGAATAAACTGCGCCCAGGAACTTGCTACAAGTACACCATCTCGGGCCACAGCCACACCTGTTTATCAGAAACTTAGCAAGGGTCTTAACAAGTTCCTGGGGGAAATTTCTGTGCACATCAAAAGATGTCTCAGTTAACCTTTATGTGATTGGCACTAGTATTCCCACTTTGCAAATCAGGTTCAGTAACTTTAACCCAGAAGTTACCTCGTTTCCTGTGCACCACTGTCTCCTTGTGGCTGTCAGTAATAGCAATAATATTCAGTCTGAAACGGAAGATTTTGAGAATCTGCGGGTGATTTGACAGCTGGGTCACTACCAACTTCTGTGTAGGGAAAATCACAGCAACAAGGCCCGTTCTTAATTATACCCACAACCAGGTGTACTCACAAAGAAAATCATTTCTTCAGTTTTCATTAAATTTCTGTTTTGGACCAAATAGTTCTTGTTTCTTTCAATGCAGCCTAAAATGTTCTTGAGATTTGGATCTGAATCACTTTTTGCTGCAACTTTCACCAGCCAAACTCAGCCTCGGATGTTGAAATTTTGCCATAATAGTGAGTGTTCCAGAAAAGTGCCACCGATTCCAAGAGCAATTGCAAGAGTGGAATTGTCTGGGGAAAAAAATTAACATTGGTAGAACATTGGAATGAGGGCAAGATGAAAATATTCCTTTTCATGTCTAAACTGACAATTTTGTTGAAAGAAAACTTACAAAAATACAAATTTCTGGTTAGTGTTATTATTTTCTTTTCTTGCAACTCATATACTCCCCCCTCCCCCCCCCCAAAAAGACTGGGCATGAAACAGTGGAGAGTAATGTTTCTTCCCACAAATCATTATGGGAAATAAAGCAGTGCTGTTATCCACCAGACACAAAGCTTAACGAGGCACTCAAGATCAACAAATGGCAACCAGTCAGAATGTTCCAGCTGAAGGAAATTATTCACCGAGCTGGGGCTGACCTGACAGTGTACGTTAAAATGACTGAGAGTGTGAACTTGCAGACGCCTGAACGCATAAGACTGTTCACCCAGTGGGAAAATTGCTGTAGACCTGGCTCGAGTCAGACCCCTTCTTGCAAAGACAAACACAAAGATAGGTTTAACCAAAATAAATGTCACCGTCTTTCCAGTCTTATAAAATAGCAAGGAATTAATTGGAATTCAATAAAAGAGTTCTTCATTCTGCTGATAAACTATAGTGGCTTGTGATATTCTGAGATCACTGGGTTTTCAACGTGGTAGCATTTAAGTCAACCAGGAAGATGGACATTTAGCAACATCTGCATTTTAACCCCTACATCTGACCTAGTTCATCTGAGATGGACCTTCTGATTTCAACATTTCCCTGGGCGGATCTAATGCATGTCACTGTGAGCTCCTGTATGGTACCACAAGAAAAAACGAATGATGAGTACTGTCTGATATGACAGTGAGTAGCAGCCATGTGCCTCTGCAATGATTTTATCCTTGGAAGGAAGACTCATAGAAGGACATGCGCATGGAAGTCTCTTTCCTGGCATTTGTGCAGTTAAATTCAAATGTGTGTATGTGTGTCTCCACACGAGAAGGTTTGCATAAGCCCCTGGATTATTTGAGCCAAATATGTTGCAGCCTGCCAGCTGCCCATCAAAAAGGTTATAGCAAGTTACATTCAAGTAGCCTCTACCTATACCTGTGTCTTGTTAGAAGAGTAGGTTGAATATTCTGAAACTTGCTTTGGTTGTTTGTATCTTTCCAGGAACTTTTGCATTTCATCGAAAGTGTCAAACTTCCTGAAATGCATTTATGCATAAGATTGCCTTAGTAGCTTCTTGTAATATTTCCCGAATATGTAGGAAAGTTGCTTATTTTGTTGCTGACCGTGTTGTCTGTATCTTCTCACTTCTTATTAACACAATGTCTGGCTAGTCAGTTTAATCGAGCTTCTCAGAGAGCCAAACACAAGATTTCCTTCTTTATTCTTTTTGGTTATTAATGTGTATTAATTGCAATGTGACTTGTGTTCTTCACTAAACCTCTTATCTTGGTAGTTCATTTGCTCTTTATTCTGACATCAATTTTGGATCTTCTGACATGGGTGCTTTTAAGTTATAGATTTCTCTCATTCTTGCTTTCATACAGATTTTAATGCATTGTCTTATTTTCATGTAATACAGAGTAATTCACAATTATCTCTTTAAGTTCTTCCTTCGCCAGGCCTATATTAATGGGCTCCATTTTGTTTCTAAATATTTGGGTGTTTACCATAGATCTTTCTGATATATTCTGTTATGTAACGTGATTGTAACCAGTACATGTAGATTTAAATCCTATAAAGTTATCAAAGCATGTTGTCTGTCCCAGGATATCATCTATTGTGCTTAACTTTCCACACCCTGAGCTGCGATAGGATAAGGAACCTACACAGGCTAATTAGGTAAACTTGGTAGGTAATTTAGATCCATATGTTTTTCCTGATTTTCTCTGCTCTTGGTCTACCAATGTTTGTGAGAAAGCTGTTGAAACTTTTCTGTACAGTTACGTGCGTATCACTTTTTCTTTGTAATTCTGTTTTAACTTTCCGAAATATTTTCAATCTCAATAGGTCCATAAACATTCTTATAGCCAAAATGGTTGCAATGGATAGTGTATGCACCAGGACAATTCAAAATATAAAGATGAGTTCTTGGTTTTAGATCATAGTTTTTTTTTAAAGATTTATTTATTTTTATTGGAAAGTCAGATATACAGAGAGGAGGAGAGACAGAAAGGAAGATCTTCCACCCGTTGATTCACTCTCCAAGTGAGTACAATGGTTGGAGCTGCGCAGATCTGAAGCCAGGAGCCAGGAGCCTCTTCCAGGTCTCCCACACAGATGCGGGGTCCCAAGGCTTTGGGCTGTCTTCGACTGCTTTCCCAGACCACAAGCAGAGAGCTGGATGGGAAGCAGGGCCGCCAGGAATAGAGCCTGTGCCCATATGGGATTCCGGTGCATTCAATGCAAGGACTTTAGCCACTAGGCTACTGCACCAGGCTCTAGCTAAATCTTAACAAAAAACAAAAATACTTTCCCCTGCCCTGAAATAGTTCTCTGTTTTCACCTACTCCCTTGCACCTCTCTGGATATGTTCTAACATCTTTTTTTTTTTTTTACCGTTAACTCCTCCACAGAATATTTGAGTCCTAGTTTTCTTATTCTTCCCCAGAACCTATGGTCCTAATGTGCTGTGAGAGATGGCTGTCCTTTTTCCCATGGTCTAGATTCTGCATCACCACTCTGACCTCCCACCCCTGTCCATCTCACAGCAACATCTACATGGGACATTTTGTGGGTGGTGGCGTAGTACCCTAATGTTCATCAGCTGGCCCTCTGTAGCCCAGCTTGCCTGGAGTTCAGCGAGTGGCACTTAGGAGGTGCAATGATATGACCAGTGTTACAACCTAATGGAATACATGCTGCCCACCTGGTAAGAGAAAACGTGTGCATGAAAAGCATCCAGTACGTCATACATGAAAACCCCACAGGTATTAGTGCCTGATAATGCTCTTTTTGATTGGAATTATAAGCATCACCCAAGGTACTGAATGCATTGGCTGCGTCATTTTCTCTTCTTGTAGTAGATTCCTATTCATGCATAGCAATTCTGGATATATTTAAACCAATATTAGCTTTGGAAGAAAATACGCACTTCTCTAAAATGCATGGCTGACGATATAAAAATAAGCTATTGTTTCAATAGGAGAGTGCTCTCTAGGTTTAATTCTTTTTAATGTTTTATTATAATGGAATACAGAATCAAATACCTTGGATGGCCTCACCTGATATTTTTATGCCTGCATTCCATATACTATGTTAGGTTTATGGAGCTGTTATCCCAAATTTCAAATTTTTGTGTATTTTTATGTCTTTCATATCCCTACGGTATCTGTCTTTGTAAATCTTTACATTAAATCATAAATTTTTCTGAAATAAACTAGGATAGTGGGCCTTCTTCAGCTGCTTTCCCGCGTGCGTTAGCAGAAGGTTGAATCAGCAGCAGCGCAGCCAAGACTTACACCAGTGCCCACATCATATTCTGGCATTGCAGGCAGAAGCTTTACCCACTGTGCCACCACGCAGGACCTCCACCTTGCTTCTTGAAAGCCAAGCGTCTGTGTATCTTTTCCAATGACCCTTCCACCCTTGTTTTTGTGTCTCTATGTTATCACACTACTGGTTAGTTCTGAAGGGAGCAAGAACACCGGGGTGAAACATTGCCGAAAATTGACCACCCCTGCTAAACTGACCATGGTTGCCTCTATGCTGTGCTGTATCCCATACCGCTGTTTAATTTACATTGCCTTGCTTCACAAGTACCACTCCGGCTGACACAGTAGCAGCCAGGCATGGCACACGGAAAACCACACACAGGCTTGCACAAACCAGAGCTTATGAGTCAAATTTGCCTTCCACTTTGTAACTAAGTTGGTTTAGAAATAGCCACACTCACACCCGTGTGTTATCCAAGCACTTTGACAATGCTTTAATAGCAGAGGTTACACTCTCTACAGATATAATATTGTAGCAAAGCCTGCAGTGTCTACTACCTGGCTGCTGTAGAAGACGTTTACTCACCCCTCACCCAAAGAAACATCTCGGTCCTAACCGATGAAAAACGCATAACTTGATCCTAGAACATTAAAGATATGTGTTGACTTTCATGTGGATTTTTGGATACCCTGCAGCCTGCCAATCTTTATCTTTCTGATTTTTTGATTTTTTACACGCTTAAATGTATTTTTATTTGCAAGGCAGATTTACAGAGAGAAGAAGAGACAGACAGAAAGACCTTGCATCTGTTGGTTCACTCCCTAAGTAGCAACAATGGCCAGAATGAGTCCATCAGAAGTCAAGAGCTTCTTCCGTGTCCCAAGGCTTTTGCTTTCTTAGGCCACAAGCAGGGAGCTGGATAGGATGTGGAGCGACCAGGACATGAACAGGCACCCATTTGGGATGCCAGCCAGGCTTGCAGGTGAAGGATTAACCAATGAAGCCATCACACCGGCACTCCAGTTTTCTTAAGTACCACCCTTTCTAGGTGTTCCTTGAGTGGCCAGTACTTAATTAATATGTGCAAGGAGGAGGACTGTCTGTGGAGTATGAGGTCTCCAGCCCCTTGACCGGACCCTTGGTATTCTCATCTCTGTTCTGTCTTACGTCTCAACCTCTGGCATCTCAGTGATCCTCTGTAAAGGAGAAAAGGATGCATCTGGACATGGTAAACATTTCCTCTAAAAAACATAGTATTTATTTAGGTAATTCATTGCTATTAGCCCGGTGTCTCTTGTGCCAGATATGCCTTAATTAGCTGTCGTTTGGTTTTCCTTCAAAATTTTCTTTTGTCTTTTGATTCATGAGACTTCCCTCATCTCTTATGGTAATTGCGTCTCTTAGGAACATTGATTTGAGACTCTACAGAGGGCAAAATGTTTATGCGCTACGAGATGTCATTCTGATATGTTTGTATAAAAGTTTCCAACAAAGGTTGCAAATGAGTGTTTGGCAGCTTGTATTATGCATTCCTTGACCTTTTATCACTTTTAATTTGCCCTCCAATCAGGAAAGGATTATGACAACCTGGGAGTAAGGTCATAGGAGCCTGGTGGTTAATAATTGGATGGAAACAGATCCCGTGGCCTTTTATACCAAAAGAGGCACCTAGCTCTGGGATGCTGTTGAAGTGTGAAAAAGGCAGGCCCAGCGTTCACATGCCTTTCCCACTCCTTCTCCTTTGTCTTTACTCAAATGCTAATGCCGCTCCACATCCCATCCAGCTCCCTGTTTGTAGCCTGGGAGCACAATTGAGGACAGCCCAAAGCTTTGCGACCCTACACACACACATGGGAGACCCAGAAAAGGCTTCTGGCTCCTGGCTTCGGGTTGCTTCAGCACCGACCATTGCAGCTACTTGGGGAATGAACCAGTGGATGGAAGGTCTTTCTGTCTCTACTTTACTCTGTGGGTCTGACTTTCCCATAAAAATAAATAAACTTTTAAAATAAAGTTAGTGTCTGGCCTACAGTAACTGAGTAGGGACAGCTGCCTTTCACCCAAAGCGTGAACTGATGCTTCCTGCTCACAGGTGTTCACTGATATGGAGTTTGATGACGCACCTGCGGCTATGTGTTTCTGGTCTCATTTTCTGTAATTCTATATTTTTTTTTAAACAGAGGAGTCAAGGTATGAATTTCTGTCCTGTTTTCCACTAACCTATGATAAGTAGTTCAGTAAGCCATTCACTAAAATAATAATATTGTGAACGTAAGATTTGCCAGATGAACTGAGAATTCTTCAGCTCAAGATTTTTAAAGTTTATTTATTTATTTGAAGACAGAGTTCCCATGGATTAGTCAACTCCCCAGATACTCTCAGTGGATTCAGCTGGGCCCAGAATGAGCCAACCACTTGTACCATTGCCTGCTACACTAATCAGTATCTAGACTCAGGAGCCAGAAACAAGTGTCAAACTGCAGCAGTCCAACATGGGATGCAGTCTAAGCCAGTAGACCAAATGCCTAATCCTAACTCAAGATTTTCAATAAGAAGAACAAAAAAGCACCTGACCCTTGCTACCTAGAGGATATGCATTAATCTTTTCTCCCATCTTTCTTTTCCTCCCTCTTGTGTTTCTTGGATATCTCTTGTGTCTACTTGAACATCTCAATGTAAAAAAGCACAGTAGGGGATCATTAACATGTGCGGTTTATACTAAATAGCATTGGATGAGCAATTCAGTGTCTTGAAAGTCGGCTATAGATGCCTGGCTCCTTGCCTCCATTTGGATTTTTTGACACTCTGTGGCCTCACATTCTAGAATGGGGAAGGCATAGAAACACGTGACGACTTTACAAGTTAACATCATTACAAAATTTTTTACTGATAAAATGACGAAGTTTTATACTGATAACATGACATACTGCACCTTCTATACCATGAAGATCACAGAATCATGTTTCTGTATTTTTCAGAGAGCTAATGTGTCCATATAACTCAGTTCAGGCCCAGATTAATTTTACATGAGGGGAGTGTAAAAGCTTCAAACTGAATATATATTGTTTCTATTTAAAAAATTCCTGATCTTTCATTTCCTTAAGCTCAATACATAATCTTGAAACACGATCTGTTAAATAATAAATTAGAGAACCAAAAACCTCTTTATTATTCCGGTAGAATTCCAGATATAGAACATGTCCAAATTAAACATCGAAGAATTAAGATCAATCATTCATAAATAAAGTAATTGGTAACAAAGGGGTCAATTACTTTCTTCCAATATCTTTTAAAATTCAGGAAATTAATATACAAGCCAAGATTTTTGCTGGCATCTTGTCCAATTTTATTGCCATGTTCAATCTATTCTGTCACAACTTATATATCTATGCATTAGGAGAATGGACCAGAAGATGGAAGTAGCACTGACTAGGGACTTGATTTTGCTTGGGTGGGTCTTTCAGCTGATTCATCTCTGTGTCCGTGAGCAGTGGATTGCATTAGGAATGCAAGTGGAGTAACCCAACAGTTTTGTGGGGAAAATAATGTGTGAATCTAAAATTTCCTCAGAAATCTGACCAGTGGAAAAGATGGGCTTTGGTGTGAAAGAATGAATAGGCATCAAGTTACCAATTCTTTGTCGCTGAAGTAGTGATAATTAGATGAAGTCATTCCCTTGCTGCTATCTTGTCCTCATTGCTTATATGTCAGTGGTCACTGTTGTCTTGTTGCTGTCGGTAATCAAGTCTGGTCACTATGTAGGATCATTAGAAACTGATGGTATGAATAGGTAGATCAACTTCACAACATGATCAGTGTAGATATTGCCCCCTTTTCTCTTACTCATGCTTCTGACTTTGAGTTCACAAAATGAAATTCACATAACTTTCAGTCGTAACAGGAACGTAAAGCTCGCCTCCACTCCTCACTGACACAGTGTTCACACCGTGGGAATAACTGTGCAAGGGGAACTGTGGAATTAATGAATGTTGTTTTTTCCTCCGAACTAGTTTTCAGCAGAGACCTTTGCAGCTGATAATCCCAAGAGGCAAAGCTTAACTCGTAGCCCGCTTTTCTCTGTGGCATTGCAACTGTTCATTTGGCAAATCAGACTCCTTTGTAGGGAAATGCTGGGGTGCTAGATGTCTCATTTGTATCAGGTATCTTTTGACAGTCACAAGAGCAGGAGAGATCTTTTAAAAAATATGTTTTATTTATTTTCCCCACATGTTTAATACTCCAGTAGGCATCAATAGCAGCAAATGGGAAATAACAACAACAACAAAAACAAAAAACAGAAGAATTGGAGATATTCACGAGATACTAGTTTTTCTTATCATACTATTGTTGATCCCTCCTTGTGAGCTGTAGTTCTCTCCTTCTGTCTTCCACAACTTAATATTTGTATATATGATATAAAGTGTGTCCCATTTGATGTGTTATGTAATCATAGTGCAAGTTACTTACAAACTCACATAAATGGAGAGAGGTCATTTCTTCCCCAATCCATGTGACCTCTGAGAGAACTTTCCATCTACCAACCATAGGAATGCAGTTTACGTTTGTGTGGTTAGGGCCCTGAAGATCCAGGTACACTCCTCAAAACTGAAGATCCACGCACCCCAAGTGGAAAAGAGGAAGGCCGTGGCCCTTTGCTGCTTTGGGCCGTTGCCAAAGTCATGACTCACTTGCTCTATGGGCTGTTGTCTTTGCACGGGATGACAGGGATTCACACTGCCTTTATTTCAGATTCCCTGAGATATGAAGGAGAGAGACTACAGAGGAGCTCTCAGAGTACCATTGCCAGACTATCAGCATCAACTGAGATCCTGTAAGAAATGCAGACCCTCAGGCCCATAGGCACCTGCTAGACTCAGAAGCTAGGGAGAACCAGTGAGCTATGTTTTACAGTTCTTCCAAGTGATGGAGGCTTTCTATCATCGTGATCAAAAAGCTCATGAATGGGACCAATATTGTGGATTTTCAGGTTAGGAAGCTGCTTCTGTGTCTGGCATTCCCTCAGGGATGCAGGTTTGAGATCCAGTTTGAGCATGTCTGGTGTAGCTCCCTGTTCATGTGCCTGAAAAGGGCAGATGATAACCCAAATATGTGGGTTCTGCACTACTGTGGGGAAGAACTGGAACAAGCACCTAGCTCTTGGCTTTTGTCTGGCAACCCCCAGCCATTGTCGATACCTGGGGATTGAACCAGTGTTGGAAGATCTGTTTCTCTCTCCTCCCCTGTACCTGCCTATAAAATAAACAAAAACAGATCTCTTTGAAAAATAATGAAAAGTGCAATTTAAAAATGAGTTGAATTTTTTTTCAATTCATGTATACAAGTTAGGAAGTATGCATTGAGTTTAGGTTTGATATGCTCATGATCTAAACGTTTAAAATTTTAAACTGTAATTTAGGCCACATGAGACATAAAAATGAACTTTCATATGTGACATATTTAGGGAGAGGTTTCTTTTCTAAAATGTGCTCTGATTCTGAAAGATAACAAACCTTGTTAGTATCTGTCAGTCCTACTTTAAGCCATAATTAATAGCATGCTGTTTTAGGGCGTGATGATTTTGAAATAAGTACTGAAGTTTAAAGCAAAGTAGCTGCCAGTGTTTCACAAATCTTCAAATACTTCATCTTTTATAAACCATGCATGTTTATTGAGGTGGTCAATAAATTTTATGCCTAATAAATCATTAACTTGATTAAATCTCAGGCTCAATTTTTTTTTAACATTCATCCAATCCACCCCATTAGTTGACATGAAATCTATGAGAACCGCAGTATTTATAATCTATCACATATGATTCAATGACCAAACTATTTGATTTGCTTTCATTACTGCAGCTCCGTATAAACCATACAGTTGCATTTGGAAAATGAGAATAATAAAATCCCAAACTTCATATGGCTATGGAAAACAATTGATCAGAGACCTTGGCCAAAGGAAACTGAATTTATTAATGGTCAAATGGAGAGGAAGTCAGGCTGGCTGTCAAGACTGCAGTTGAGAAAAATCAGGAAGAAAGTGCAAATACCTTCAGAATTATGCCAAAGAACAGAATTCCGTTCCCCAGCTCTCCTCCCAGTGACCCATCTGCTTAGAAACACATTGACTATGAATGATCAATTCCAAGTCCGTTTCTTTAGCATATATATTAGATTCTGGCCATGCAAGAGGCACTGTGGAACTTGGAGCACATCAAAATAGACACAATGGATAACTACCCTGAACCTCAGTAACAACACTTTCCTTTAGGCAAGGGACCTTCTTTTTCAGTGTTTTCCTACAATTAGGAAATCACATAGAGCTAAGGAGAAATGTGCTTTAGAACTGCATTGACCAAAAACATTATGTTCCTTTCTTCCTAAGCTAAAAGGTGCATTTTCTTAAAAAGTAGAATATTTTTTTAAAAAATTTCCATGGCACCCCCATGTTGCCATGGTAACAAAATGACAAGTGGCCTTCATACGCTTTCACTATTTATCAATAATAAGCTCAGCGTTTTGGAGGAAAAGTCGTCTTCGGCTCAGTCTTTTGAGAAGCAGCGTTTTGTGCTTGTGTTGAGTCATGATGGAGGTACCAGTTATACAACGTTTAACTAAGCGACTAAGGAATAACCTGAGAAGCAACACGAGCACTTCTCCCCTTTTAATTGTATCTTCTTTGGGAGGAGTGATCTGAAAGAAATCATAGGAATGAAATACGAGTGTAGCTTGTATAATAAAAGCTATTTTGGACCTTCCTCCATTTAGTCAAATTCTAATCCAAAAATAGAAGAGTAATAACAAAAGGTAATCATCCATTTTAGCTATATGATGAATCATCTAAATTTCCTTTTTATCTTTCCTATCTCATCTCCCACCCTATTCTTCGTGCTGAGATTGGCTGCTATTACCGTTGAGTCTTGCCTCCCTGTCAGCCTATTCTATTCATGATCTTTTTGAGTTGGGAAGGCAAAACTCTAATTACTTCAGCATAAAAGTAAGGGAAGTAAGCAGTTCAGGAAATCCAGCTTAACTATTTCTCCAGTCTAGATATTAATCACCGTTAGCTGCAAACGATCATTTCAAAACTCTCCATTCCATCCCCCATGCGTTCGTCTTCCTTGTAGAGTCACGTCGCTTTCCAGAAAGGTGTTTACAGATCTCCGATTGCGTTTTCCTTCTTCAATCACTGCCTTAACAACTGATTAAACACAAAGTAATAAGCATTCTTGCCGGATACAGAGGTGGAAAAGCATGCTTTCTGACTCCTGTTGCCGAAGGTTGGATGACGGTGGGGAAAACTAGATGAGCCCATAATCAGGGAGCATGAGCACTTTCATACTCTCCACATGTTTCATTAAATGCCAAGTTTGCATCAGAGGCTTTTGCTCTTCCTGTAAGCAAACAGACACTTCCTAAGTTATGATGAAGCAATTGTGTATTGTATTTTAGTGTGCAAACTGAGAATATGGTATATTACTAAGGTTATTAAATGTAAGTGGATATTGTTGGCCTGGCATTCACACTGTGGTTCTTTCAAAGAATTGTCAGTTATTTAATGCTCTGTGTGATCATTGCTTGTAGTATCATAGTAGTCAAAAATTCTCAAAAAGTTTTTGAGAATCCATGCATTCCTTACTCAAAGTATGGTCCAAACATTAGCAATATACATTTTCTACGTGAAATACAAGTAAAATAATTCCCCAAGTAATATTACATGACCTCCAAC
Organism: Ochotona princeps; assembly: GCF_030435755.1. NCBI lineage: Eukaryota > Metazoa > Chordata > Mammalia > Lagomorpha > Ochotonidae > Ochotona > Ochotona princeps. The sequence goes on along the minus strand of NC_080863.1, from coordinate 10,181,540 downwards.
TTTACCTCAACTGTTTTATCATAAAGGCTTGAAATTTTCCTGGATGAAATGCTGCTCTTCTGGATGGTTCCTATCTAGGCAAGAAAGAAAATGTTACCAGCAAATCCATAACTTGCAATTTTAGTCATGACTTTAAAACTCTTTACTCAAGGGCCAGGCAAGGTAGCCTAGTGGCTCAAGTCCTTGCCCTGCATATGTCGGGATCTCGTATAGGTGCCGGTTTGTATCCCAGCTGCTCCACTTCCCTTCCATCTCCCTGCTTGTAGCCTGGGAAAGCAGTGGAGGATGGCCCAAAGCCTCGGGGCTCTGCACCCGTGTGCGAGACCTGAAAGAGGCTCCAGGCTCCTGGCTTCGGATCACTGCAGCTCTGGCCATTGCGGTCACTTGGGGAATGAACCAGAAGATGGAAGATCTTTTTCTGTCTCTCCTCTCTGTGAATATTAGACTTGCCAATGAAATAAATAAATCTTAAGAAAGAAAGAAAAAGAAAAGAAAGTGATTGAAAGTCTTAAAAAATTATTTACTCCAACCATATTATTACTGGAGAAGGTATTACTATTAAACCATATTATCAGAGAAGTGAAGTAGAAAAACTAATGTTTGGGTTGCATTATTTGTCTCACGTATGCAGAGGTCAAATACTCCTGAAATACTCACTTACACACATCTATATGTATCATAAAGTTAAAGTACTTTTACGCACAGAAGTTTAAATATCTTCTGTTTAGGTCACTGATGAGGACAACTGTTTAGTAAATTCTTTAAGGCTGACTTTCTATGAATATTAAAAGACAAACCTTAGTCTCAAGTGCATTACACCTTAATATTCCAGCGAAAAGCAAACCAAGCTACAACTATACACCCTATTCAGATTCTCATTCAATAACTTAATGTCTTGCATTGCTTCAGAATTTTTGTCTAGAGTCTCCACACTTAAGAAATCAGGGCATGGACAAAATCAGATTTACCTTTTTTTTTTTAAGCCACTTGAAGGTTTTTTGATGTCATGTGTGTGCTTACCTACTTCTGTCTTACATTTTCTTCCTCAAAGGTCCTTTTGGAAATCAATACCCATTTTACCCTTAAAGTGCCCCCTGTGTAGCTCTTATTTCCTTCAGTTCATGATAGAGATTTGGTGATCAATAAATGATGTTTTAATCCAGAATTACATAAGTAACACCGTAAAACAGCAGCAATTCAAACAAATGGACCACTGATGTCTGATATTTTGATTCTACAAGCATTTTTTTTTATCACAATATACTTGCGCCTTCTTGCTGTGAAAGAAAGGATTGATATGTCATGACCGTCATGGCACACCCAGTCATCTTCCTCAGCCCTATCAAAATAATCCCGAAAATCCTGTATAATAAACCAAGCGACCAAAGCGATCTATGACAAATCCTTATGATTTTCCTTTGTTGACCTCCTGAGGAATCCTAGCTAACTGGTAAAGGTCACAACAGGCATTGTAGGTGTTGTGGGTTTCTACTTCTCCTTGGGTTCTTTTCTGATGGTTTCCCTCTTTTCTTTAGCCATCCCTCATATGGTCTAGATTAGCAGAAATTTCAGCAACTAACTCACTGACTGGAGTCTAGGCACACTGACTTCATTTCTCATCCACTAATAGAATTTAACCTTTTATAGCATAGTATATAGTTAAATTCTTATTTATGTTTTGTGTTTCTTTTCTGCGATTTCTTGTTAAGACACAGTTCTATGAGGAAATGGACCCCAATCTGTGTTATTCAAAGTCTATCTCAAGAATTTCAATTCATTATTAATGCACACACACAATGTTCAATGAATATTTTGACCAATTCATGGTCAAAATAAACCTATTATATCATCTCTCATCTTTCAATCCACAATATCAACTAATATATCATCTTTGTTGAATGCCTAATGTTTGCCAGACATTGCCCCGAGTATCCAGTTCTATCGTGTGTTCTTTTTGTCAAAGTTCTGATAAAATAAGAACTCTAGAATCTATAGAGATGGAGTCTGTTGCTTGAGATAAATCCATTCTCAAGTTGCTAAATTCCACCAAGTGGATTAATTTCCCAGCTTGCATTCTTAACTGCCACAGCTGCACGTTTGTCATGTGCATAGCACACATGTACGTTGTATGCAATTACTCTTTGGCCTCAGTGAAGGAGTCATTCTCACAGTGGAGATTTTAGGTAGAAGAGAAAGGATTGTGGTACACGTCAGCCTAGAGGCTATTTCTGAGTCAGAATTTTCTGAATTATGCTCTCTCCCATCTTCCAGCAGTGAAAGTCATGTGAAGAAATTCTGCATTTTGCCATATCAGTGGAGTTGCCTCTTCCTGTAAGTGACAGAGACTGAGCTTTCTTGGCCTCCTCTTCACTCGTAGCTTTCCTTGCCATTTGCAATCATCTCTCCATCAAGGAGATTGGACAGGTGTTCATTTAGAGAGCTGCTGTGACCAGCCTTGGGATACACCAGAGCTGGTCCAGATGTGAGGTGGTCAAGTTATAGAGGGGGGTGGACACAGCTTTATTAGAACCGTTACTTGATCCAACATAACAAGGCTTGTCTCAGAGATCATCTGGATGGGATGATGACATATGGGCGACAGACTTAGAATTTGTCAAATTGTTGGAAATGGAAATATAAGATTGGGAACAGGTTCAAAGATGACTCTGTGAGAAAAGTCAGAAGCTGCTTTGATCAGCCTGCTTTGCAAATATATACCTAACAAATAAATTGAAAATACTAAGCTTTGTAACTTTTTTTTGAAAATTTAAAGTACCTATGTATGTAATATTGGTGAAGAGACCAGACATTTTCCCTGGATTATTTCCAGTTTTCTTGTCGAAGTTTAGTTGGCTTTAGATGTGTGGGCTTCCTGTTGGGGTTTCTGTTTTGTTACATTGATCTTTTTCTCTGTTTCTGCACCAGTACCAGACTGTTTTGATGACCACCACCCTGTAGTATGTCTTGAGGTCTAGAATTGTGATTCCTCCAGCTTGACTTTTATTCTTCAAGACAGGGACAATTTTAATTCCTTAGTCCAGTTTGAATTCCTTTATGTTTCTTGTCTGATAGCTCTGGCAAGGACTTCCAATACTATATTGAATAGCAGTGGTAAATGTCACATGCGTGTCTAGTTTCAGCATTTCTCCTACCCCCAATTCGAGCATTGCCCAGGATAAAGGAGATTTCATCTCTCCTGCATCACTTGATGCTGGTCTTGCCGAACACTATAGGCTGTTAGTTCTGAGGGCTACACGGATTTATTTTAGTTGGTACCCATACAATGCCATGGTGGTGCTGTTTTTCCTTTGTGACCCATGCAATGCACTGAGACAGAAGTGAGTTTGCTGTTGGCTTAGCACATGTACAACTTGCTGTTTTCTCATGGTCTTACAGCCTTTCCCTCAGTGCATAAAATGGCTCCTGACATGGCTCTGGTGAGGTTCTGCTGGCCGTTAGGTCTGGGGCCCACCTGAGCTTATTTTGGTTGGTACCCATAGGATGGCAAGTTGGTACGGTTTTCCCTGTGAGACCAGTCCAAAATGCTGAGGTGGAAGTGGGTTTGCTCCTGGCTTAGCACAAGTGCAGCTCACTGTTGTCCCTCCAGTCCCACAATCTTTGCTACAGTACACAAATTGACACCTTCTGTGTCACTTTTTTTTAAGGTCACTGTTTATTTGCTATTAGAAGAAACAGCTGTTACTCCCCAAACCCATGCTTACTTACCAAACCAAGGCAAATGAAGATTAAGCACAAGTCTTTCACTTTTAGCACTAAATGCAGTATTGGTCACTGGATAGTCTCTTAGCTGTACTTCCAGCAGATGACTCAAATCTTTGAAGGAAAAACTCCATGTTGTAACCCAGCAAAGACAGGATTTTGACAAACCAGCCAAACCACTTTAAGAGAACAACCTCAATTTATAAGTGAGGCCTTGTAAGGGTTCACATCCTATGAGGAACTAGCTTACAAGGGTAATTTGGTTCTCACTCTTTTAATCTGCATAGTAACATAGTAAGTTTGCATTGTATTTATGGGTATAGAACTCTGGCCTACCTAGTCTGAATAGATCATTTGGGCTCAAGGCAAACTACAGTGTTAAAAAGACAGCAGGTCTAGGTTCCAAACACACATCTTTGCCACTGCTGATGAGTTCTGCCATAGGACACTACCTTAATTACTAGATTGGAAGGGCTTTTGTTAGTACAATCCAGTGCAACTGGAGATGAGATTCTGGGCCATGAAATCTGTCCTATTCGTGCACCAGCTGTTTCGGGTCTGCCGCTCTGTCTCTGCTCATGCCCAGATAAAACAAACCAGCAGGACTGGCAGTTCTTTGCCTGAGTTAACCTCCTGAGCTCCTGGTGAATTCTCATTCCTATCTGGTCACCAGTGGACCTGAGATCACCAATCACTGACTCACACTGGGGGTATCTGGTCACCGCTACACTGCTCTATTGTCTCCACTGCTTCCCCATGTCTGCAGGTCTCCAAGTGCCCCCCTGCCATCTGCCTGTCCTCTCTTGTTTCTTAAAATCTTTCCTCTTCACTTTACCTTAGCTAATGATGTCTATCAGTTTCAATCTTCCCTCACCCTATACCGCCATCTTGCTCACGCCTACAAAAGTAGTATTTTGGAAGTAGTGGGAATATAACAGAGTGGCGAGAAAACACAAATAAAATGTTCTAAGCATCAATTGATCCAAATTGATATAGATAGCTTGAGTTGGTAGACTGCCTTGTCAGTGAAAGATTATGGTTTTCTGGAACAATTGTAGTCTATGAACAAAATAACTCATAGTGCACCTCAGACTTAATATCAGTGAGGAACTGGCGAAGAGCAACTGAAAGTAGGGGTAGAACCTGTATGATTCTAATAAGGGGGTCAATAAAGCCAGACATGGTGATGATGAAAGGATTAGCAGAGATGAGGAAACTGGAGATCGTAATGAGAAAGAAGAAAATGAGGGTAGAATTTGGGAGATGCATGACGAAGATGAGGGAATCAGTAGAGGTTGTAGAGTAGAACTGCAAGTAACAATGGCCAAAGGGGAGCTTCCAGTCCAGGGGAGAAGCCAGGCATCAAGAAGGCTCACAGTGACAGCTGATGTTGATGCAACCAAGTCAGTCCCACCAGCTGTGTAATGCAACACAGGCATTGAGTACCAGTCAGTGGATCCAAGCACCCATGGTCTTCTCAAGAGGAGTGTGTTTATTAGGGGCTGGTAGAGCTTCGGACAGGTCAGCAAGCCCTAGGATTGCCTTGTGCGATTTGATCCTGTACCCACATTTTCCTAGGAATGTATGTTAATACCACAGGCCATTCATAAAGCAAGTCATAGAAGAAATATGCAGATGAATGAGTAAGGAAAATTGAACCTTTGTTACATGATTTCTCTTAATGATTAGAGTGTGCACTAGGTAGGCAGAAAAATTGATTGTCAAAGTGTACTAATGCCTTTTTAATTCACAAGGGTTAAGCACATAAAAGTCAGAATATTGAAAGCTAAGTTTCTCATAGAATTATTCATTTGTCAACATTATGCAAACTAGATGTGGGAGGTGTGTATTTTATGTTATAAATGCAGTAGGAAATCTTGGAAAATGTGGCTGAGGTCAACAAAATAAAACAACAAATTCGGCAAAGTGTCATTAAATATAATTATAGAAATTATTTCGCACACTACAAGGAAGGGTTATAAAACCTACATTTTGACAATAATGCCTTCAAATCTTTAAAAGCATTTTCAATAGGATTTCTGCATGTTTACTCAAAGTCAATTCCCAAGCATATTGTATGTTCTGAAATTACATTACACCTCTGATTTGTAGTTCAGACTGGATCCTATTAGACAAAAAGGGAACTTACAGTTATTTCAAAGATCTAGGTAATAAAGAGTTCAGCTTCAGTGAGTAAAAATAAAGTTTAAGGGTTTAAGATACTTTTTCATTTAGTATGTAGTCAACAGAGGTGGAATTTTTAAATATGAAGATGGCCACAATGTGCTACTTTTTTTTTTACTTTTTTAAATGAAATTATTGAATTTCTAGAATGGGAATAAATTTTATGTATTTCACAGTACAGGTTTAGGAGCATAGTGCTGATTTCTTCCCCACCCACTCTCCTGCCTGTGTTCCTCAACTTCCCTCTTGACTTCTCCCCTCTCCTTTTTTAAATTTTTTTTTATTTTTGCAATTACATGATTTCACCAGACTTCACAATCACAAGTTCAACACTCCATGAGGTGAGGAATTCAACAAGTGGGGATTACCAATCATAATCAGATCTCATGCTGTCAGTTTTGTTCATGTAGATGGCATTTTTATACCCGTGTTTTAGGTACTGTAGATCAGGGGGGAAAAGCACAGTCTTTGTTTTGGGGGATTGCGTTATTTCACTATGCTTGATGGTTTTCAGATGCATTCAGTTACAAAGACACAATTTTATTTGTTTTTAATGCTTTTTTTGTTGTATAGGTATGAGGTTTTCTTTATATAATCATCAGCCGGAGGGCATCTGGGTTGCTTTCCTCTCTGAGCTGTTGTGAATTCAACTGCTCTAAACAACCTTCCCAAGTGCTTATTCCATTTTCTTTGGATAAATTCGCAGGAGTAATATGGCTGGGCCATGGTTTCTCCACCTCCTCTATGACTATTTCTGTGTACTTATTTCTAATCATATCATTCAAAGTATCCCAGTGAAGTGGCACAGAAGAAGAAAAGAAGCATGAGACATGGTCGGGAAAGGAAATATACCAGGAAAAAAAAAAAAGCAAACTTGGAGCCCTGAATAATCCTCTTTTTGCTTTGACCTCATGAGCAGGACATGGATAATGAGCCTTGATGGCTGTGTCCTTTGCAACAGTTGAGCTGAAGTGCAGGTTGTACACTTGACGGCCCACAAGTTGTTCTACTTCTCCTGTGGGAGACACGAGACGTAGGAGCTGTGTCCCCAGCAAATAATCTGGGTAGTATGTTCCCTACAAATTCAGTCATAACTAGAGGAAAGGATGGAGGAAGGAGAGGAGGCAGATCAGGCAAGAGATAGACTATGTGATAGCGTGAGGGAGTTTCCTGCCGTTAAATGAGATATTACTGCCATTTGGATTGCTGATGCGATTTTAATTGCAAAACTATCGCAAGCACTGTTTAGTTTGAATGAATCATGGGGGCTTTTGATTTTTGAGGTCAGATACAAATTGTCTGGATTGTGTTCAGTTTTGGTGCAACGTTCACAAATGAAAATGAACAAATAGCCTTCCCTCTCCCACTCTAAGTATGTAAATCACAAAAAGAAAACAAAATGGCCTGTGCTACAATTTCTCCTTTGCATTGTATTTTATGTCACAGCACAGCAGTCTGCAGAACAATAGAAGTCCATTCATGGGCGTGAAATATGTAAATTCCTGAGCTAGCAGACTCTGAACCCACTCCTTCACAAAGGGCACAAGAGTCTGCAATTTTCCCTGACAAATCTATGCGGCCACATTCCGTGGCCATGAACCCTGCTTTGTCTGTCTAATCCTTTCACCCTCCACTACTTTCTGCTGCCCAACCCATAGAAAGGCGCATCTGAACTACCGGCCAAGCAAGTGTTACCGAGCAGTCGACAGTGTGGTGGTATTTGCAAAGGTCCATGACAAGCCACTAAGAGCCTCTCTTTTGTTTTTAAATGTTCTTCTTCAGGCACCACAAGGCCACATAAGGAGGGCGAGGTCCCTGGAGTGGACTATATCTTCATCACCGTGGAAGATTTTATGGAATTGGAGAAAAGCGGCGCTCTCCTTGAAAGTGGCACTTATGAAGGTAGGGATGACTTCTTGGCATCTGTGTTCCTTATGCCATCAAAGGTTTCTCAGGGGCATGAAATGGACCATGATCCCAGGTGATCTATGTGCTGCTGTTTGAGGCTTCAGAGCTTGAATAAGATAATCATCATCATTTGTAGGAAAAACTTAAAAATGAAATCGTAATCTTGAGAAATGAAGAGCAATGTGTATGTATAGTCTCTCAAAACTATTCTTGTGAATTTCTCTTAAAGTATGTTCTTTAGAAATTTCTAGGTAACTTCTAAACTATGCAAGGATGGGTAGGGTTACCATCCTGGTTGCTGTCAATGTGTAGCTTCTTCAAGAGGCTCCACCTCCACGGCCAACACTTACCTCCTAGTCAAAGGATGGGATTGTGTGAGCCGTGGATGCGTGTGAGTCTGCTTGGGACCTTGAAATCAAACATGAACGCCAAATGAGGCCAGAACTTAGGAAGAGATCAGGAAACAGCCACCTGAAAGGTAGTTAGGAGAAAATGTATTTTTAAAGCATTTCTTCTATGTGTGTGTTTCTGTTTAATTGTTAATGGTTTTAATTAATTGTTGGTGGATGAATATAGCTAAAATGCTGTTTGTTTACTGATTGAGTAGAGATTACAGACTTATAGTTCTGCCTCTTAAGAAGTGACCTAAATGCTTGCACCAAATCAGCAGTCATGTTAATTTGTTGTAACAGGTGAGGAAGAGCACAGTGTGTTTTAATTTCCATGGAACTGTGCCCCATGGCCTTCGGCAGAGCTTTCATGGAGTCTTAAAGCTTTTCTTCTGAATGCTTCGATTCAGTTTGCTATAGAATAGTTGTTGACTGACTTTGTGTGCGGATGGCCAAGATGACTTAGCAGCGGTGGAAACTATCAGATGCTGATAAAGGGGTGCTTTTTCATGACTTGAATGGCATCATGTTTACCTTTTCGTATCAAACCTTACAATTAAGCGGATGAAGTACATTAGTAAAACATGTCATTAATAAAGCTAGTAATATTTAAGTCGTCATTAATAGAAAAACATACAGTTACAAGCCTAATATAATCGTGAAAAAGCTGAGAGTGCATCTAGGAGGGTATGTCCAAAAGTTAATGCAAAACAGATTCATAAGTTTTAAAAGGTTTTTTTTGAAAGTGCTAAACTTCATGCAAAGTATTTCATAATGCACATTTCTAGGAACATTTTGAAAATTTTTCCATATATAACTTTAAAAATGTTTGTGTCAAAATCAGCTTATCTTTTAGTTAGATTTTCCATGGGCTTTCCCAAGTGCTTCCATATTAACTTCAGGTGAAACATAAATGACCTTACTGTAGGTGTGAATGTATTCCTTTCTCTCCCAACAAACTACAGTATGGTGGAGACACCACGGGGGGAATTAAGTGAGTAGACCTGGTGTGCCAGAACTGGTATCACAGAATACATGGAATTAGTATGAATAACTATATGCCAATAAATTGGGAAACCTAGGGGGATGGGAAACACTGAATTTCTGAATATATATATAATCTACCAGAGGGAAAGAGTGCAATTTATAAGAGCTCAAAAATATCTTGGAATGTATTTAAACAAGGCTGTGAAAGGGCTCTGTAATGAAAACTAAAAATCTATTGGAAGAAATAGAAGAGGACATAAAAAATGGTAAAGTTACCATTATTCATGTGTTGGAAGAATTAATATCATTAATATCATTATATTGCCAAACTAATTTACAGGTTCGACAAAATCCTCACCAAAAGACACATAACATTATTCAAAAATCTACCAAATGATCCTAAAATTTGTTAGAACACAAAACTCCCCAACAGATAAAGCAATCTTGAACAAAAGGAATGAGCTTGTAGGCAACATATTACCTGATTTTAGGACATTCTATTAAACCAAATCAGCGGTGATATTTGAAAAAAAAAAAAAAGAAACAGAAAGGAAGGAAGAAAAGAAACACACAGATCAGTGGAAGGGAACTAAGATCCCAGAAATGAATCCATGATTCTGCAGTCAGCTGATGCCCAGGAAGTGGCACCAGCAACATGTACTGAAGAGAGCTCCATTAGTGGTAGTGGGGAAAATTAGATATCTACATGCAAAAAAAAAAATAGCTTTCACTTCTGCCTTTCATCATATTAATTTAAAAATCAACAGAAAATACACCAAAGACCTAAACAGAAGGCCTTAAAGTATTAAGGACCATTTCCAAACATTCGTAAAAGTAATAATTTTTTTTATAACACTCCAAACACAGAAAAATCCAATTAAAAAAAACATGACAAATGGAATTACATGAAATGTAGCAGTCTCTACACCACAAAGGGAGTAATTGCAAGGTGAAGACACAACCAACAGAAAGAGAACATGTTAGCAAAGTATTCTTTGACAAAGGGTTAATACCCCATATATGTAAGGAATTTAAATAAGTCAATAATAAATAATCCAAGAAATGGACCTAAATAGACACTTTTGAAATGAAGAAATGCCACTGGCCAAATATATTTAAAAGGGTCCAATACAAATACAGTAATGACTGCAATTAGATAACCTCTTTTTCCACTTGGAAAGTCTATTTTCAAAAACGAAAATCTAACAAATGCTGGCAAGGATGTGGAGAATAGAAAACCTTGGTCGTGGTTGGTAGGAATGCAAATTAATACAATCCTGATGCAAAACATTATGGAAGTTCTTATTCAACAGATACGTGTGAAAGCAATGAAATATTAAAAAAAAAATACCTGTTTTCCCAAATTTACTGCAACATTACTCACAATAGCTAAGGTCTGGAATTCCTAACTGTGTGTTCATAAATGAAGAGGTAAAATAATTGTAGCTAATATACTGGTAAATATTATTCAGTCTTAAAACAGATTGAAGTCTTTTTGTTCCAGAAAATTGGAACTGAAGGTCATTAGGTTAGGTGAAATAAATCGGAAACAGAAAACGGAACAAAGCATATCTTCTCCCATATAAAGGTGGAGGGGACGTAGGATAGAGCTGAAATACAAGATTAGATAATCTTTCCCAAAACATTAGTTAGAAGGAGTAAGTCCTAGTGGGTAGCATTATCATGCAGAGTTAAGCCACTGCATGTGACTCTGGCATCCCATTTGGGTGTTGCATCAAGTCTCACTCACACCAGTTCTGATCTAATAACCTGCTAATGCATCTGGAAAAGCAGAATAAGGCCTAAGTATCTGTGCTCCAGCACCATGTGGAGGTCTTAGATGAATTTCCAGGCTCCTGGCTTCAGTCTGGGCCAGCCCTGGTCAATGTAACCATTTGGAGAGTGAGCCAGCAGAGAGCTCTTTCTCTCTCTCTCTCTCTCTCTCTCTCTCTCTCTCTCTCTCTCTCTCTCTCACTCTCTCACTCTCTCTCTCTCTCTCTCTGTGTGTAACTCTGACTTAATTAAATGCCATCTTGACTGTAGTCACCAGAAAGCCTGGATATGGAGCAGTTAGGTTCCAAACATAAACAAAATGCTAATTGCCTAGATCTCTGTTTATGTTGAGTGTTTGTGTGAATACTATAAAAATGTGTAAGTATTATTTGTTTATCAAAAGTAAGTTATAGCAAATGTTGGTAATGAGGAAGAAAAAAAAAGTGCCTGGAAGGCAACGGTTCTTTAGGAACTGTCCGAAGTGCTGATTTGTGCAGGGCTCTAAATCAGTGGATCCTGCCTGACCTATTTCCAGTTGTCTGGAACGTTAAAGTCATGGTTTTCCTCACCACTCATGCCAGTTGTCTTCCTCAGTTCATGTTCTTCATGCCAACATGAGCTAATCTTGTATTCCCTGAGCTGCTCATGGACTGATTTCAAATAATGCATCTGCTGAGGTCATCCATTGTTACCTTCCTTGAATAGCACTTTCATTTCAAAATCCACTAACATCTTTTGCTGTTGTGATTTTTAAGTGAAGCAAAAACTATTCTCCTGCCTATAAAAGCGACCACTGATCTTAAACGTAAATGCACAGGACCAGTTGTAAAGTTGCCCTGATTTTTCAGGAGAAGAAATGAAGATAGGAGCATATTTGGGTGTCAGATATAAAATAGTGTATGCATGTGGCTGGCACTCACTTCACATTCATGAAGGGGTGTCTCCCATCGTAGATTCTTACACTAAAGTGGACTCAAATTTACTACAAGCAGTGTGTCTAGCTTCTTAATTTATTGCAAATAATGTGTCTAGTTTCTTAAACAGTTTTAAGGGCTATGAAATATAAATGTTTCTCCCATCTGTAGATGATAGTTTGCTGAACATTATGAATCCTGTAACAATTTCACTATGAATACAAGTACTTTTGTGGGTAAATATGCCAACTATTCGTATGGTGAGAGAAGAGATTTGATTGTTACAAAACTCTACCATTTTGCTAACTAGAATCAATGTCAGGTTTTCTGGGATTATGATCCTAATGTAAATATTTGATATTTTTAATGTTACCAGCAAGAGAGCATTGAGGGATAGAGATATGCAATCCAAAAAAATCATTGTTGGCAGCATTAGTAGTTTTGAGAGAAGTGGTTCTTCTGTTGGCCCAAATTTTTATTCCTAGAAATGAAAATGAAAAATTCTTATAATTCTAAGAGACTGAAACGAGATAAAATTTCATTCCCACCTTCATTTACACCTTATCACAAGAGACAATTTTTACTATATAGGTAATAATCTCTGTAGCAGCAGTTCACCTGCACCTGTGTGGGAAACTTAGAGGAGCCTCTTGGCTCCTAACTTCGGATCAACTCAGCTCCAACCATTGCGACCATATGGGTAGTGAATCAGTGGAAAGAAGGTTCATGAAAATGATCACAGTGACACCTTGTCAGAAATGGAGAATGGGGTAGGAGAGAGAAGAAATTTGAAAACTGAGTGTTTTGTGGCCAATTGTTCGAGTGGGAGCACTCCTCAGTCTGCCAGAGGACAGTAGGGTATTGCCATATAGCCTAGTTAGCCATAAAGGTAATATTTGAAAAACCAGTGCCTTGAAAGGTGATTAAAATGCAAAAGTTTGTATTTCTAACATGTAAGGACTAGAATATTTGCCAAAATGGAATACGATGTACCCTGAAAAGCACAGGCAAATAGGGTACATTGCTTGGCGAGAAGTATTTTAGCTAGCTGCCCTGGAGAAGAACTTGTAATATATGTTCAGATTTATATTCAGAATGATATTTAAGTAAATTGTTTCAGTGATTAATTTATGAACACGTGCTACATATGCAAAAAATCCTAATGTTCCTATATACTTATAACATTCTAAGTAAATAAAATTTAAAAGTAAATAAAATTTACCATTTTCCAATTCTATTGTATTTGGACATTGAACTTGCATGTTCTCTTTTTACGTATATGATAAAATTGCACAGCAACTAATGAGCAGGTGCTGGGTCTAAAACAGACCTATAAAATTTTTGGTATATTGTCGAATTGTTAAAATCAATATATTAATGAAATGTAAATGTAGAGTTTCCTTCTTTATTTTTTAATCCAAACATAATAGCAAGTTGTCAATTTTTTTTTTCTCCCACTCTTCTCACACTCCCTTAGAATTCTAGGAAGAGATATAGCTGCAGGTCGTTAATTCCAAGTTCATGTTTATTGAGGGAGAAGAAATGTTTATCAATGGAGAGAAAATAATATGTCACAGCCTGGATTTATGTCTTGTAAAAGTCTACAGTCACATTGTGTCATGTGTATTCATTCTATTAACAGAGTGTTATTAATCAAAGCCGGAAGATATTTTTTCCTGATACGGTATTACAATTTTCATTCATGTTCACAGTCTTGTCTTTGCAATAACCCTCATCCCATTATGTTTCTTTGTTTCTTCTTAATTCTTAGCCCTTGTTGTTGTTTATTCATTTTCTCACAAATCAGGTTTCCCTGTTACCGTCCCTTCAAGCATTTTGTGTTTACCCGTAGCTCACTGGCATGATTCACTTTTTTTTTTATTGCTTTATCCTTCTCTTTCTTCTCAGAACTGGGGTTCTCTGTTAGGATCCTCTACTCTTTATTTCTACTCCATATACTCAGAAGCATTCCCCTGTGTCGGGGATGCTGTACGTTACTCTACTTTATGCTTTAATTGATCTAACTTCTTGGCCTGGGACCTACATTTCAACAGTTTTCTTCTTGTGGAACGGCAGGGAGCAGCACTTAAAATCATAGAAGTAATATTTACAATGTACTCACAAGATAAAAGACTCAAAGGAAACTTCACTGAAATGATTTCTTTATCTTGGAAAAGAATCAACACTGTTTTAACATGTATGTGTTCAAAACTATTTTGTTCCAACAAGAGTTGTATGAGTGGGCATGTTGTAAGCTCAAAAACAGATACCATGTTTTTCCACGTTTTCCAAGTTATTCAATAAGCCAAATTAAGTTGTTAGACTCTTTTTTCCTGCATAGTTAATATTTGCCTGAAATTTGTGTCCATGGAGCTGATCGTTTCAAGTATTATTTTATCACATTTTCTTCATCATGTAGTAAGTTATGTTACATTCATTCTGGTCCAGAAAATATTCCATTCTCTTTTATTTTTTTTTCAGGTCTTCGTCTGCCTCTCTGGGAAAGCCTTTTTAGTAGTACTTGGGAGAGTATAGGAGATGACAGAAATTTTTGTCTCTGAGAATATTAGACTCGGAGATGAGATGATTATTATTTGTCTTAGTTTTTCTTTAAATTATTTATAAAACATTCCATGTTTATTCCATTTCAATATCAACTGGTGGTATTCTTTGAGCTTTGCAACATTTTTAGCACTCATTGCTTGCTATGCATCGCAGTATTTGTCATCAGGCCTCTCATTTCTTCCACTTCAACTTCTTTTTTTAATTATTCTTATTTTCAGTTGTACGGTTTTATATATATAGAGCTTCCACCTTTCTCTTCACTCTTCCCAATCTCCCCTGTATTTTACAATGATATAGTCCTTCAGCTGTAGCTGTGACTCCGATATTTTGCTCTTTACATGTGCCATGAATTGTAGGTATAGGCAACGGTGGGGAGTCTGGTATCTTGTCATCGAGATGTATTTAGGCTGTTTTATTGGAGATCTTCTTTTATTCAGGAATAGAGAGGCAAAGTGCAGTTTTTCTTTGTTTCCTAGCACTCAGGGCTCCATGGCACTATTTATTTATAAAGTTATAAGAGCATTTTGACTTTCTAATCTCCAGTTTCACTCCATGGTGGTCTAAGAAGATGTGTGGGATCATTACAATGGTTTTTAAAACTTGCTGAGGCCTTTTTTCCCCAATTCCCTATAATGTGATCAATCCTGGAGTAGGTTCCTTACACTGATGGAAATTAAAAGTGTACTCAGTGTCTGTAGGATGAAAGGTCCCATAGATATCAAGTCTGTCCAATTGTCCTATCATCTGGAAGAGTTACAGAGCTTTCCTGAGTTTCTTTCTTCGCGATCGGTCCATTGAGGTTAGTGGGGTGTTAAGTTCCCCTACATCTGTTGAGACAGAATTGATGGTGCGCTTTTCAGAGAGAAAGTACTTGGCTGAGTAGCTTTAACTTCTGACAGCTATTATTACTTCCAGCTCTGAAAACTGGGTCCTCCACTAGACACTAGGAAACATTGCCATCTCTCTCTGCCTTTGTCCATCCCTCCCTACTCAGGGTCTTCAGAAATAGTAGAATATGGGCTAGTTGGGGGTCACATGACTGCACCCAAACTCCCAGGGTAGAGGATGATATTTCTTTTCACTTCCTTCCAGTGTGAAGTGGGATCCCTCCTCTCGGCATCCTCACACAGTAATAGATTCCTCCACTGGAAGGAACATTTGGAGGAGCTTGCCAAATGTCAATGTGAGCCCACTCCAAGTTATTCTCCACGGAGGGGCCCAACAAAGCATCAGGGTCCTTGTAGATACAGTATTCATGTAGCAACGGTATTTCAGTTATGATTGTTAATTATGCCAGTCATATTAAAAGGACTTGCCAGATCTTTTGCGTTTTATCCAGCATTTACAAATGTGTGCAAAGAATTTAGTCAAGTCTAAAATGAGAAATGATGAAATATGGGTGAAAGAAATACCCCAAGTGTGTGAAAAACAAAGAAATTGCAAGATGTGAAGGAAACTATAGGAGAGCTATGTTAAGCAGAATACAAGGACACATAAACTGCAGGACAAGGGGAAATTTTATAGAACAATAACTTTAAATATATTTTAAAACTTTATGAATGCCATAAAATTCAAGCAGTGTAAAGCTGGATTTATTTTTGTAGAGTCATGTAGCATGTCACAAATAATAATTTAGAGAACATTTTTAAAAAATGTAGCACTGGACCAGGCGCGGTAACCTAGTGGCTAAAGTCCTCGCCTTGTTTGCACCTGGGATCCCAAATGGGCAGGTGTTCGTATCCCGGCTGCTTCATTTCCCATCCAGCTTCCTGCCTATGACCTGGGAAAGCAGTCAAGGATCACCCAAAGTCTTGGGACCCTGCATCCACGTGTGGGAGACCCCGGAGAAGCTCCTGGTTCCTGACTTCAGATTGGTGCAGCTCTGGCTGTTGTGGCCACTTACATAGTGAATCATCAGACAGAAGATCTTTCTGTTTGTTTCTCCTCTTCTGTATATATCTGACTTTCAAATAAAAATAAATAATTCTTAAAATAAAGTAGCACTAAATAAAGATTTCCAGTCAAATGGATCACATTATTTTAAGAAAACAGTGTGACAATGAAATACATTCTCTTTCATGTCTTCCTGGGTCTCCTTTCCTCATATTGTCTTATTCAGATTATTAAGATAATATAATATTATTATAATCATTTTCAGCCTCCATCACCTTTGCTCATTGCTGTGCCTATAACCCATTCAATCAATTATGGGTTTCAATTCTTTTTCTTTCCAGTGTACACATAAACCAATTCACAGAGCTACTCTAAAATCTGCATTCTAGATTGGATCCATCCATCTGGATTGGGCTTCCACAAAAACAGAAACTAAAATTCCCATAAATTTAGCATATAATCCCCTCAAAACCTCTGCCCCTCTATTATTCTCATCTCAACAGATATTGTTGCCACTGGTTTTCTGCCCAATCCAGAAGCTTGTGCCTTATCCTTGATTCTTAACAACAGGTAATAGTCAAGTTCTTTTAATTGTGCCTGATAAATAATACCTGCTTGAAGTGTTCCCTCTTTTATCTTCCCCCAATCCTTGTTATAGTTCATATTCATATTTCAGTACAACAGAATCCTTGCTGATATTTCTTTTTTTAAAAAAGATTTTTTTTTTTTAAATTGCAAAGTCAGATATACAGAGAGGAGGAGAGACAGAGAGGAAGATCTTCCGTCCGATGATTCACTGCCCAAGTGACCGAAGCCAGGAACCAGGAACTTCCTCCAGGGCTCCCACATGGGTGCAGGGTCCCAAGGCTTTGGGCTGTCCTCCACTGCTCTCTCAGGCCACAAGCAGGGAGTTGGATGGGAAGTGGAGCTGCCGGGATTAGAACCAGTGCTCATGTGGGATTCTGGAGCGTTCAAGGTGAGGACTTTAGCCACTAGGCCACCACGCCAGGCCCGATATTTCTTTCTTCTTACTAATGCAAACGTTTCTGTGCCCAACTTTCATGTCGCTTCTCTGCTTAAATAGCTCCCATCAGCTGCTCTATAAAATCTTTTCTGTGCCACGGAATCTTTTTTGTGGCCACCTCGCTAATACCTCCCCAGCAAATCATAGAGCCTTGAATTTTCCCAAAATGCGACATACCTTCCTGTCTTCATGCTTAGATTTCCTTCTGCTCTTTTTCCAGATTCTTAGTGAAATTCTTTTCATCTCCAAACAGACTTTGAGGGCAGTTTGGGTTTTGTGCCCCTCCGAATCCCTAACATAGCAATTTTGAAATTATTTGCTTGATAATTTCCTACCTCTCTGCTGTACTTCTAATTTCCTGGTTCAGTTAATATCATATAGTAAGTATTGAGTAAGTGTTTACTACCTAGAAGGGTTCAATTCAAGAACATTTTGTCATGTAATTTTACATATGAGTGTTCAATTCCTATCATATATTTCTCCAAAATGTCACACTTCGGTGTACATTGTCTCAGTGAACAACTCCCGCTCCAGCTGGTTGTCTACATTAGAATGCCAAGTAAGAGCCTTCTTCACACGGTCTCCTCCTAACCCTCACATCCATTATACCACCGCCACCCACCAACTTGGTTCTTATCCATGTCTGGCGTATCATTTCTCCAAATGCTCTCTCTACTCTTCAATGTATTTCCAACACCTGCTCCTAGTTCTTTACATATACCCTGTCGCTTAAAACCTCTCCAATAGTTCCTTGCCTGCTTGAATTCTACTAATCTTTAGACACCAGATGAAGACCCTCTTCTTCCTATCTTGGCTTCTTTGCTATGGAGTCCAAGTATCCTATTTCTTCCACATATCTAGAACTGTTAATCTGCTGTTACGTGTTTGATTTTATTGTGTTTTGTAAGTGTCAACCTTTCTTGCCCATCCACAAGGTCAGGGACTATTTCTTGCTCCAACCCCAATTGTATTTTCGCTGCCCAATAACATACCTGACACATAATAAGTGGTAACCATGAGAACGTACTATCTCTGCTTTCCTAACATATCTTTAAAATAGTCAAAAGTAAATGTTTCAGTCAGAACACCAGGGAACCCCGAAGGCTCCCCCCACCTTGGAATCTTCAGACCACTGCAGGGTCAGCTTTCTTTCCAAATGGTTTTCAGATAGGTGTCATTGGTACAACATACATGATGTTAGATTAAATTTCCCCCAGATAGTCATCTAATGGAGACAGAAAGCAACAAAAGACAGATCTTAAGCCACAGCAGATACAGTTAAGAGGCTTGGTATTTTTGACATACAGAATGGTGATGATAATATCAGTCCACTGTGTATTTCTCTATTTAATAAAATTGGACAGAAGGTTTTTAGATGTATTCACTATAAAGCGATACGAAATACTTGGACAGATAAGTGCTTGGACTTCATACAATATATACACATGAGAAAACACTATAAAAGTATCCCATAAATATGTACAATTTGCATAGGACTATTAGATTTTTAAAAAGAAAACAATTTAAGGAATATTAAGTTAAAATGATATTAGTTAGGATTCCTCCTGGCATTGATCGTCCTTTCAAAGAAAATCAGTGAAGTAAATTATATACAGGAAAATCAGTATTTCTTTTGCCTTGAAGCCCATTTCTAAGCCTGGCTGAACTCAAGACTTCATGAAACAGTACCTTTTATTATCTGTTTTCTTGGCATTTCTTAGTGTTTCTGTCACTGTAATTGGAAAAAAAAAATACAGAAGGTCTTTGATGGCTGAAAGAGTGATTGCGTATACCAAGCAACCAGTGTCTGAAATTGTTCATTGTATAACAGGCTACCTGTTCAAAGCGAAGGAGCCAAAGCTTTGATCACGTTGCTATTCAAATCACCATTAGCTCTCTCCAGTTAGCAATTCTTGTCTAATCGGTTGTTTGCCATGCCATTTCCAGAGAAAGCAGAGAATGAATGGACTCTCCTATCAAATTTCATGTGACAGTAGGTCAGCTTCCCTTCTTAAAGTGTTTGCTATATGTAGGCTTATGTTTTCTAACAGTGCATTTGGCTATAAAGATTTTTCCGTTTAAATGAGCATAATAAGCATTACAAAAATTCTGTAGGGAGCCTTTTTGTCCATTTCCTATACAGGTGGCTTTTTCTTCTTTTTTTATGCTAATACAAACCAATCTGCATGTGTCACTTAGCTTACATTTCCCATGCTTTACTTTACTTTCATTTTTGTCAGAATGCTGTAAAATGTCTTTTGAAATGTCCTTAGATAAACAGAACATGGTTTTTACACCTGGGATTAGAGTGTGAATAATAAATCAATTGCTCACGGACTTGACTTTGAAGTATCTCAGACAAGACGTCTTCCACAGAAGGAGAGTGTAAGCAAACAAACATAATTATTTGAAACACAGAGAGAAAAGTGTGGGTATATGTAGGGTTGGAGGAAATGATCCATTCTTGCTGCTTCGACAACTGTAAGAACTTCTAGGGTTCTGTTGGAGGTTGACTATGGGCAATGAGATTGTAGGTAATGAGAGTGCACTAGCCATTTCTCTTAACACACACACACACACACACACACAATTAGAAGAGGGGCATACGTGATGGCTCAATTGTCTAATTCTCTCTCTGTAATCACCATCACCGCATATGGCTGGTAATTCATCTCATCTGCTCCTCCTGTGATCCAGCTCTTTGCTTGTGGACTGGGAAAGCAGCAGAGGTTGGCCTAAGTCCTTGGAACCCTGCACCCACATTGGATACCCAGAAAAGACTCCTGGCTCCTGGCTTTGGATTGGTTCAACTCTGGCCATTGTGGCCATTTGGAGATTGAACCAGCAAGTGGAAGATCTTTCTCTCTGTGTATGTTTTCTTCGCTCTGTAAATCTTCCTTTCCAATAAAGATAAATTTTAAAAAACTGTAGGAAAGGGTATAAAATGTTCCCAACAGGAAAAAAAAATGTAAAATGCCTAATGAGATTAATACGTTTACCCTGATTGGAAATTATGCTGTGTAAAAACACGTGTCTCTCTTTCATAAGAATGCATCCTTTTACTCCTCCATGAAAAATAAATTTAAAATAGAAGTATAGGGTATTTAATCCTCTGGCAACTATACCATATGGAGAAAAGAAGTGTGAGAAGGAAAAAGGTTGTAGTGTTCTGGACCTCATGTTAGACATACTGAAATAATGCAGTTAACCTCTGCGATTCTTATGAGACTTGGGCAGAAGCATTAAATATGATGGAAGAGCTTTGAATTCTGGGGCAGATTCCATGGGCGACCCCTTGTATCCAAATCTAGCACACTGAGCTAAGTCAGAATCTGTGTTGTCAGCCCCAACATTAATAGGAAAGAAAGGCATTTCTGTAATGTGCCCATCATGGGCATGCTGGAGCAAATGAAGCCAGCCCCAGTTATACAGAAATCACTCAAACCCATTGTTTTCCGGGAATATTCATTCTCTTGATTGTCTTAATTGAACACTTGCTGTTTTGTCAGTGTTGCATGCAAAGAACTGTGGCACAGAATAAAGATCTGGAATCCTTGTGACCTGCACTGTGGCGCTGTGGGTTAAACGCCCACTGGTAGTGGCAGCATCCCATACAAGAGCACCAGTTTAACTCTCAAGGGGCTCCATTTCCAATCTGGTTTCCACCTAATGCAGCTGGGGAAAACAACAGCTGGTGGCCCCAGAACGTGTGTCCCGGACAGCTACTAGGGAGAGCCAGGAATTCCAGGCTTCCAGCTAATCTCTCTGTTCTGTCTTCCTCCTACCCTCCCTTCCTATCTCCTCATTCTTCTTCTCTTTCTTCCCTCCCCCGTCAATCACTGTGAATTTCAAATAAGTAAACAAATCTTAGAGATTGGACTTCTTGGCTTTGGAAAAAAAATGCGATTTATTTTTAACCTCAACTGAAACATTGAGCCGTTGAAATTCTATGAAATTCACAAATTACTGTAACCTGTATAAGAAGTGCAGAATTTGAATACCTTGGAAAGATGTTTCTAAATACTGAAAACAAACATAATTTTGGCAGTGTCTCAATAGAAAGAGCCACACATTTCCTGAGACCTTTTGTAAAAAACCCATAGCCTGATGATTCTCAGAAGCTAAATTTCAGAAAGGATTCTAAGGATATTTCTGGAAAAGAAAAGCATATGTAAAAAAAAAAAAAAAAACAACCCTGGGATTTTAAACCTTTGGAACCATGAAAAGGAAACATTGAGTTTATCCAAATACACACGTGCTTTACTCAAATACGAAAGGCTGAACTACAACTAAGAATTAGGCTCTCATCTTTCTTGAAGGCAATACCAGAGAAAGATGTTTTATTTTTTTATTTTGACAAAGTAATTTATGAACATATTTTCAAAAGTCAATGTGGCACAAAAAGGCTTATATTTAATAACAAGAATGTCATGACACACCTGTCAGCAACCCACGTTCTCTTCTTTCAAAACAGTCATTTTCAGTTCTCCTGGCTGTTTATCCTGGCAGTGACTACATATTGAAAAATAAGATATTTGTACTCCTATGTAGTATTTCAGTTACAAATTCTTCACCTCCCGTGTAATCACAACTTTTGGCTAAATTCCTCCAGAATTATTGTACTATGATTATATGTGCACATTATTCAGTTCTCCAACATGAAGAATATTATGATTTTATAAATCCTTCTCATGAATCAATAACTGCTTTGTGTCTCTATTTGTTGCAATTATAATTATGAAATTGAAGTGTCTTAAGTATACTAATAATATTACCTAAAGCACATACTTCACTCATTTCTCGTTTCAATCATTCATTTTTCTGGCACCGTGTTTGTATTTCATGGATATGACATCTATATTTAAAACACCTTTTGGTAACTGTGTAGCAACTAGGGTTTTAAATCCAAATTTTGGTGTATTTGGTAAGCTCTCTTCCATACGAATTCTATCTTTTAAAACTACAACACTATATTAGATCTTCTTATTTTGTTTCTGGTTGTTTATTCCTTTACATAAAATTTCCTGAATGAGCAGTTTGGTAGGGCTTTTTGGCAAGTAGGAGGGATCAGAATTAGCTCAATTCTCCCTGAACACATTTCTGTACATTAACGTGACACAGACAATAAGATTTTGAGAGTTTGGTGAGATATGTATAAGAAGATATCTTTTTAAATTGTTCTTCAGGAATGAAATCTGAGGAACAAGTAATTTATTTTTTAAAGATTTATTTATTCGAAAGGTAGTTCCAGAGAGTGAGCTTGAGACACAGCGACCTTGAACTTCAGTCTGCTGCTTCTCTCCCCGGATGTCCCCAGTGAGCAGGGTAGGGCCGTCCATCACATTCTCGCTAATCTCACCTGCGGTGCTCACCGGTGTTTCCTGTGTTCCAGAGAACCAGTCACTGCATCCTGGCAGCTCTCCTCCCTCACTTATTTCTCAGATGTGACCCGTCTTTCAGTCCCATCTTCTCATAGCCTACCTAATCTGGAAATTGAGAATCTTGATTAAAATCAAATGCAAAACCTCCCAGCTACTTCCTTCCACCCCTACCTCCCCATACCTGACAACTCATTCTCTAGCCTGCAACTTCAATGATCTTGTGGCAGTATGAAACTCGTCATGTTTACAGATCCTTCAGTGCTTCTTCTATCTTTATGAGTTAAGATCAAGACCCCTTCATTAAGTATATCTGATTGCCTGACGTTGCAATGTGATTTCCCCTCCAACTCTTTGTTTTCTTTCCAATCCTGAGTTTAACATACCATGTTTTAACAAACAGGTCATGTACAGTGTTGTCCTTCTTCAACAAATCTTCTCTTCAGCTCCTCCACTTCTCACATTAATCCCATTCCGTTGCTTTCCATTGTAGTCTCCAAGCCCCCTAGAAGCTGGTGTAGGATGAATTTCTTTCATTCTTTGTTGTTTTCTTTTTTAAGATTTACATATTTTATTTGGAAGGCAGATTTGCAGAGAGAGAGAAAGAGAGAGAGAGAGAGAAATCTTCCACCCGCTGGTTCACTCCCCAGAAGGCTGAAATGCCCTGAGCTGAGCTTATCCAAAGCCAGGGTTCTGTAGCTTCCTCCATGTCTCCTAAGTGGGTGCAGGGTGCCAAGGATTTGGGTCATCTTACACTGCTTTCCCAGGCCATAAGCAGGGAACTGGATCAGAATTGAGCTGCTGGGACAGGAACCAGTGCCCATATGGGAATGCCAGCATTGCGGGCAGAGTATTAGCGGGCTATACCACTGCACCTACCTCTTGAGTTTCTTTCTTAATAAACATATTTTTTGTTTGTTTTAAATTCATGCATGTCTCCTTTGTACTTTATTGAAATCCAACAAAGGCATGCTGAATTATAAAGCTGCGTGTATGTTTTACTTCCTCTGTGCTGGATGAGTTTTAGGGGATATGAGCTCTCGGAGTCTTCGCTGTAGTCTAGAGTATCTTAGTGTTGCTCACATCTGGGTGGTGTGTCACAAGCTTAGGTCACCTGTGTCCTCTGTGTCCCCAGATTCTGCTTTCCCAACCCATCAAGTCAGTACTGACCGTCTCATCATAGCTCCTTCTGTTGCATCTCATTTGCTACCAGGGGAATTTTGGTGCTACACAATGAATATAAATGAAATTAATTATCACTGTGTCTATTGGCTGTCATGCTATAATACATCCACAGTTGATGCATAGCATTTTTTTTTTGAGGCACACAGCATGGAAGTAGAGGGAATCTTTGTACCTCTCGGGGAAGCTTCCATTTGCAATCATCCTTCTGAAACCTTGTTCCTCAGGAGCTTAGGTGCAGGGTACAAAACACGAAGCACTTTATTTTTTAAAAGCAGTAATTAAACTTGTTAGAGGAGAGAGTAAACAGAAATCTCAGCCTGGATGGCTTAAGAAGAAAGTTAATTTCAGAAAACAGTACAATTTCTTGAACGCAATTTTATATTGAAATCAAATCAGACACAATTAAATATTTGCCTTTCCTCGGGTTATATATAGTTTCACATTAAGATAATTTGTTTTTGCTCTAACTGCGAGTAGCACAGCACCAAGTTTGTAGAGGAAATTTACAGAAAATATTGTCCAAATGCTGTAACCAAATCAAATAACACAGGATAGCAGAGAATATGAATTAAAATGTGGAAGCTGGAGATGTTTCTAAAAATGACAAGCTTTTGCTTAAGCCACATAGTTCATCCTGCAGAAATTCTGATCAGGAACTGGAGTAGTGTGCAGTGGGCTGTTATTCTCTGTGATGCCTCACATAGTAGAGTGTGGGTCGAAGTCCCAGCTGTGCCACTTCTGATCCAGGTGCCTGCTAATGTGCCCAGGAAGGCAGCAGAAGGTGGGCCAACTACTTATGCCCCTGAAACCCACATAACAGACTCAGATGACATTCGTTGGCTCGTTTCTTCTGCCTGGCCTGGCTCCAGCTTTTGTGACCATTTTGAGAGTGATAGATAGATCCACCCTTCTCTCTACCTCTGTCTCTCCCTGCATCATTCCTCCATTCCTCGACCACTCTCTGCCTGGAACTACTTCAAAAATAAAAGAAGACATATTTGTAAAGTGAGATATAGATAGATTAAAAGAGGGGGTGTTGACCTTGAATGTGTATTTCCAGAGCATAGTTTAAGCCAAGAGCAAAAACTGGGAGCATCTTAAAAATGCATTTTTCAAAATACCCACTAACCTTAAAAAAATAAAACCTATCATGGTCTTTTCAGAATGTGTATGTTTAACAAAAGTAGCTGTGGTAAGCTCCCATTTATGAAACGTAGTCTTAATTCATTTGTTCTAAAGCTAAATAAAAAACATAAACGTCCTCAGCATTTGGATAATTTTTAGTAAAATGCTGTTATGGACTTTGTGAAACTATTAACAATAAAAAAACCACCACACCACCACAAAAACTCTTGAATTGTCCCAAGCAGCAGTTTATGAAAAGTATCTTCTGCTTGTTCATTCACAAGTGCCTCTGGTTTGAACTCACCATCCACGATGCCCAGGCCTCTGAGGTGGCCTCTCCGAATGTGTACACCCTATTCCTGGCAATCCTGGAGGTGTTTTGTGTTTCCCAGTTGCCTAGTTTCTTACATTAACTAATCATGCCCCCAAGTCCTTCCCCTTGCACTCAGTCCAACAACCCAGATCTTGCTTGCCTCATTAGGTAGAATACTATCATCCCATGTTTAGTCTTTAGCTTTTTGTGGGGAGGGGGGTTTCTAATTGCATTTCCCTCAATAATGATATTTGCTGTGGCTTGACTTCTTTCTTCCAGGTGCTTCCTCCTGTATTGCATATTCAGTATATTTCCTTACAACTTCAGGCACCTTTATTATAGGACCTTCTTTCCCCTGGCTTCAGTCACTGGTAATGTTTTTCTAGGCCTTTCCTACTCATCAGAGGTCAGTTAAGTATTACCCGTGGGTCAAACCCAGCCCATCCATTGCTCAGTTGGAATACAAGCAGCACCTATTCCTACACACACCACCCATAGCTGTGTGGAGCAGCAGGAGAGCACAGAAATTGTAACAGAGTGTAACTCAGTGCATACCAGGCTCAAAATACTAACTTTATAGTCCTTTGCACACACACACACGCACACACATACACACACTGACCTGTAGTCATGGTGCTGTCGCGTTTCTCAATAGATATGCATGTATGACCAGTAACAAATGTTTATGCTCCAGACCTGCTTCATACTCCTTTCCCATTTGAAAACATGTGGTTTAGCTTTGGAAAATGCCCTTTGTAGTATTTCTTTGCAAATGTCTTTATTCTCTTCTTTTGTTCCTCCCAATAGGAGGAATATTCTGGTTCTTACCACCTAATCCCTCAGTTAAATATCTTTCCATTTCATCCACCGTGTTTTTAAACTTTTAAGTGTCTTTTTTTATCATGTCTGGTCTTTATTATTTGTGACACATTAATGTTTGCTACATTGTCCTGATTCTTATGTCCTTATCTGGAGCTCCCCCCCTTTTTTTTTGTTTGAGGCTTCTTCGTGGCAAGAAGGTTCCTTCTTCGTATCTTGTTTATCTTTAGGAAGTTAACACTTGAGAAATTGAATATCATCTCTGTACACTCATGTTTCACTTCATCTTAGAGAAGAGATCTTGAGAAGGATGGCCAGCCTTCATGTCTAGGTCTCCAGTGGTTTAATGAAGAGGTCTGCCAGGACAGGTGCTTGGCCTCGCATTAAGGTGCTGGGTATGAACCTTTGGCTTCTGCACTAGCTCCAGCTGCTCCCTCCAGGCTCCCACCAGTGCATGCACTGGACGGCATTATTGATGATTCAAGTGACTGGGTTCCTGCCACGCACATGGGAGATCTGGAGTGAGTTCCTGGCACCACTGTCAGCCTAGCCCAATACTGGCTGTTGTGGGCATTTGACGAATAACCAGCAGGTGGGTACTCTCTATCTCTGTCTTGCAAGTAAATGAAAAACAACAGCAAAAGTTTTTTTAATGGAAATTTAAATTAAAAGAGGGTTGCTCTTGCTCCCACTCCTTTATTGCCGCCCAGGTCTTGTCAGGGTGCCCTGTGTGCCTGGCTCGATATAGCCAGGTGTTCCCGATGTCTGTTTCAGTTTTGTTGTTTATCCTGACCTTATTTCTGCTGTGTCTCAGGAGTCTAAGGCTGGTAGGAGTGGGTGGGGAGCCTCTGAAGTGGAGGCTGCCCTACCACCACCACCACCACCAACAACAACAACAACTCTCTGTTTAGATGCAGCTCTCTGGTCTGTATCTGCTAGTTAATATCCACATCTGACTAAATCAGCCATCACCTTATCCACGTCACCTTTCAAAAATGTAATGATATCTCAGACCCATTCTTACCCTCTTTATTGCTGTAAATTGAAAAGTCTTAAAAAAAAAAAGTCGAATTCAGCCTTTATAGTGTGAAGTGCTTCAGGAGATAAACCCAGCTACTCAATGTATCTCCTTAAAATAGAACAGCTGGATCCCTCTTGATGTCATGTAAAGATCTCCCAAAGCATTTTCTGTTGGCCGCCCTCAAGGTATTTCTGTTTCTTCCTCATGTTCTTCTCACTTACATACACCTTTTGTTCCTTCTCTAGCCTGTAATCTCTTGGAGATTAGATGAATCTAGCTTTATGTACTGCTGTCTTTAGCAATATTTGGTGAAGAAATGAGAAGTGAACATAGACAAGTCAGTTGAAGGAATCCGCTGTGGGTCAGTTCCCTTGTCAGTTCCCTTCATCCAGGCCTTTACCCCAGGGATGCAGGTGGTTCCCAGATCCTAGCATTATCCCCACCTTGGGAATCACCCCAGGGGTCACGACAGTGCATTATGTATTTCCTAAAGAGCACCTGTAGCGTTTTCATTATTTTATCAGATTAACCGATAATAAAATCTGTGACCACAGCTTCCCCACTTGGGCTTCATAACCAGGGGGATCAGTACAAGATGAATTTCCTAGTGATGAAAGGTAGAAAGCTTGAATGGTTTTCCTGAAGTTTCAAGCATGACAACCATGCTGCTGGCTGGCAAGGAGCATACGCTCTGGTTTTAATGATAAAGAAAACCATCTCTGGCAAACCAAAAGAGCCTAGATGCTTAGGAAAAAATTCAATGTGAAACACGCATCTGCTGTTCCATGGTTGCCAAAGGAGGACGCTGTGGGATTGTTGAAGGAAATCAGGTTCCCAGAGCTCAGTCATTCACCTCTGGTGAGACCCTGCTGCAGCTGTGTACAGTGGAGAACTGGAAGTGAAATACAGGAGCATCATGCGCCTCAGTGACTTGTACCTTAGGTGGCTGGAGCTGCAAATGGCTATGCCAAACAGTGCCAGTAAATTCCAAGTTCCATAAATGGACAGACACAGCAGCCTTCCCCATGAAACAACTCTCTCTTCTGCCTCTCCCTAAAACAGAAAATAAGTAAAATCTCACCATCTGTCTTCTTTCATCCAAGTGTTCCTCATACCCGGAGGGTACACGAATCAATGCGTGTTTTATGGCCAATCTCAATTTACACTGATCTTCCAAACTGTCATTTTACAGCGGTTTGTCAATAGTATCTTTCCAAAAGGAACCAAGCAAACTGCCAGAATGCATTTTTAATGGACTCCTGGTGCTTATCAAAACGCCATGTATGAAATAATAGCCTGCTCATTTTGCCTGGCTTGAAGGAGCCACTCCAGTTTTCCTTAACATTGCACTGCTCTTTCCATATGGAAGACCTGTGTTTGATGCAGTAACACCAGGCTATATTTCTCGAAGGGTAATACAACTGCAGAGACTCTACTAAGCATCCTTTCCAGCGCAGCCTCCCAGGCAATCACTGAATGGTGCAGTCTGAATCGCACCCGGTGATTTCTATGTTGTGATTCCCCCCTGCTATACCTCCCATCATAGAGCCAACATATTTTTTAACGAGTCCAGATAGGGAATCTTGTCCTAATCAGGCAGAGTGGTGGTGCAGTGCAGTAATCTGTTGGGAGGAAAGGTATTATAGCAGTGAATGGCATGGACTTAGGGACTGCAGGTTGACTTGGTCCAAATTCCAAATCTGACTCTTTATCTACATTCACATTCAAGATAAACTCTGTAACTTTTCTGTGCTTGGTTTTTTCCATCCATAAACTATGGATCATAATGCTTCCTACCTAAGACTTTTTTTTCGAGCCAACTGATGTGAAATATTTGGATTACTGCAGATCATTAATACTAACAACTGTGAAATGTGATGACAAATAGATTTGGTTGGTGATTTTTTTAAAAAAATCTATATTTAACTTTATTAAAAAGGCAGATTTTATGCAGAGAAGGAGCGACAGAGAGAAAGATGTTCCATCCACTGTTTCACTCCCCAGATGGCTGCAACGGCTAGAACTGAGCCCATCTAAAACCAGCAGCCAAGAGCTTCCTCTGGGTCTTGCACATGGGTGCAGGGTTCCAAAACTTTGTGCTGTCCTCCGCTGTTTTCCCAGGCCATAAGTAAGGAGATGAGTGGGAAGTGGAGCAGCAGGGACATGAATTGGCATCCATATGGTATTCTGGCACTTGCAGGCAGAGGATTAGTCAGTTAAGCTACCGCACCATCCCTTGGTTGATGAATTTTTAAATAAACAATTTATTTATTTATCTGACATAGAGAAGAGAGAGAAAAAAATGTCTTTTGCTGCTGTTTCCCCAAGTGCCTGCAGTAGTCCACAGGGTCTCCCAAGTGGTTGTATGTGCCCCAGTACTTGAAACATCACTGATACAACTCAGATGGCCATGAGCAGAGAGAGGGATCCAGGAGCCACATCTCAGGATCAAAGAAAGCGGCTCTCATCTGGGACAGTGGCATCTTAATGACTTGTTAACCACTGAGTTAAATAACTACCTTTGCTTGGTGAATTCCTGCAGGTCTACTTCAAGCCAATTTGGGCCACATTATAATACTATTTAGGAATCCTTTAGAATCCTTTGTTAAGCTAGGTGTTTGGAGAACTGCAACTTATTTTTGAGATAAACTAGAGTGGAAATCTCCAAAAAAAACAGGAGGTAATGTTGTGGCACTGTGAGCTAAGCTGTTGGTTGCAACATGCGCATCCCATGTAAGAAACAATTCTGTGAGTCCTGGCTGCTCCACGTCTGATCCAGTTTGCTGTTAATGTGCCTGGGGAAGGCAGGAAGATGACCTGAGTGCCTGACCTGCCTCCATGTGAAATTTCAGTTTCCTGGCTTTAGTATGGCTCAACCTGGTGGTCCTGGCTATTTGGGGAATGGGCTATTGTATGTAAAAGATCTCTCTCTGTCTATCCCCTTCTCTCTGCAACTCTGCCTTTCAAATAAATACATCTGTAAAAAGAGCAAAGAACCCACTGGTGTGGTTTCATGGGGTAAGTCTTCTCTTGCCTAGCCAGGAAGCTTGAACACTCCTATTTGGCTTCCTGCACCATGCAAGTTAGCTGCCATCTTTATTTGTAAAATGAAGGCTTTGCTAGGTGAACTCCAAGATGTTTTTAAGCTCAAAAAAAATCATGTCGTTATAATCAGTTGTGTGTAAATCAAATCACATTTTGGGTGCACTGGGCGAAACTTTCTACTCCGAAAAGAAGGCTGTGACGGGAAATCCCTCCTGAAGACAGAGCTCTCCTGTTGATGCTGGCTTCTATGTGTGACTATTCAAAGTCAAGTTGAGTTATTTTGCTCTTCCATAAGTGCCTGAAACAGGAAGCGGGGGGGGGGGGTTCTTACGAGGGAACAGTCCTACAAGGCTCACAGCTTTCTCTGGGCTAGGCTCGAATCCACCTGGGAGATGCAGTTCCTTGGAGATCCGTTAGCACCCCTCCCTCTCTTGGTTAACTACCCAGATTCTAAGTAGGATTGCACATATGTTACATGCTTCTACCTCCTCCCGGGCTGCACTTTCCTCTCCCCTGACACATATTTGCTTGTAATAACTCTGCATATTTCTCATCACCCTAGGGATTGTGCGTTATTCATCAAATTAAATTCGCCCCTTAGAGGAAAACCCATACACACACACAGCAATTTATACTCTGAAGGTAAACAATCAGTTTTTTCCATTCCAGAGACATGAAAAAGGATTAAACATGATCATTGAGATGAAATGTTTCTCCAGATAAGTATCACATAATAGAGATCCTAATGAGAGGGTGAGGTTGGGGACAAGGGAACTGACACCGAGGAAGCCCTGCCTGGGGATGTTTCTCAGAATCACAGTATTCCTTCATTAGAAGATAAGCACCATCATATTCCTCTGGTGTATATTTGCTGTCAATGTTCAACCAAGATTACATAATCAGAATTCAAGTCTCACACAGGCGATAAATATTGGAACACAGGCAGGTGTCATTATCACAGACCCTTCTGTGTTTCCTGGGGGTCTTCATGACTTCGTTCTTGCACTTCTTTAAAAAAAAGATTTATTTAAGGAGAGAAAGAGAGAGAGATCTTCCGTCCACAAGTTCACTCCTCAGGTGGCTGCAACAGCTGATCCAAAGCCAAGAACCAGGAAATTCTTCCAGGTCTCCCATGCAGGTGCAGGGTACCATTTCGCTACTGCTTTCCCAGGCTACAAGCGGAGAGCTGGATGGGAAGCCAGGACATGACCAACACCCATATGGGATCCCAGTGGATGCAAGTCAAGTATTTAGCAACTGAAGTATCACAGTGGGCCCTGTTTTTGCACTTTTAGAGTATATATTTATTTTATGTGTCATCAGTATCGCAAATATCCATGTTAAATGTCAGTAATTCTTTTATACACCAATAAATTTGTAAATTCTGAGCCTTTCGCTCTACAAGGAAAGGTATCATTGTTGTCTAGAAAACTGCTTTGAATTTATCATAACCTTGTGCTACTGGGGTTGGAGGGAAATAATTTCATGCTACTGCCAAACATTTGAGCTTACACTTAGGAAACACACAACAGTGAGAAGGGTACATAATCCCTGAGAATGGCTAGAGCGTACTTCCACCCCCAAGAAAACAAGTACGTTGCATCAAGTTGCTAAATTTTGTGTATAATGCAATCCAGGGAGCACATCCATTTGAAACTCTTTAAAAAATCATGAGAATTGATACTATTAACTGGAAATTCACAGAGAATTAGATCCGAAGAAATGAATCACATTTTAAAATGAACTACATTTACATGAATCAGTTCACTTAAATATAGCCAGCAATTTTCAAATAATAAACAAGGATAGGTACCCTGTGATTCTCATAGATTGCAATCATTCTATATTAGGCATTGCTAACAACTCAGCCAGGACACCCATTAACATGACTATAATTCAAACAAAACAAAACACAGAAAACAACCAATGTTGGTGAGGATGTAGAGAAATTGAAACACACATGTGCACTTGTTATTAAGAATGCAAAAGAGAGTAGCTGTTTTGGAAAGTATGACAGTGGTTCCCCCAGAACTAGCAACCATATGTCCAACAGTTCAACTTCCTGATATCTACCCAAGACATTTGAAAGCAGGGATTTGAACAGAGCTTGTACACCCTTGTCACAGCAACATAACTGTTCCCAAGATTCCACACGTGGAAATAACCCAAGTGTTCATCTATGGACGAAGCTCTGTAAAAATGTATGGACACACAGTAGAGTATTATTCAGCCTTTACAAGAAGGGAAGTTCTGATGGATGTTGTGACATGGATAAGCCCTGAAGACATGATGCTGAGGAGAATAAGCCAGGCACTAAAAAACTGATGTGTATGTCAAAAGATTATGCTGCTTTGAGGTTCGTAGTGTACTCACGCGTATAGAGACTGAGTAGGGTGGCTGTGCTTGGGATGAAAAAGGCACAATGGAAAATGTTCTGTGGATGAGTAGTGGTGATAGTTGAGTGTGCTTCATGTTACCAAGCTGCAAAGTTAGAAATGATGAAAACAGTAAATTTTTATATCCAGTGCTTTATCATAATGAAAAACAAAAGTGCAAGTTGACGGGAAAAACGTAGTGCGCTGACTGTGCTGGTTTGGTCTGACTTTGGACCAAGCCACAGTTTACCCCTGTGAACATACGGACCCTTGGCTTCTCTCTGTATAACATGTTCATCACAGCACCAGATCCACAGTTATTTGAAAAGATCAAATAAACAGACATTAAAGGAAAAAAATAAAAACAACCTCTTAGCTGGAACTCCTGGTGTGAGTCTGCACTCCTTGCTGCTTTTCTCGTTATCACAACTGAGACGGCCTGAGTCGCTCCTGTGTCCATTCTGAGATGTTAATTGCTTAGAATTCTTTAATTGTTCGGAGGTGGAGAAAACCAGCAGTGCTAGATGTGAGAATGTAGGAATGATGCTTTATCGATGTAGTCTCTTGACTGTGAGGCAAATGACACTATGCCTGTGCTATTTTTGTGAATTTTGCAGCACTCTGAGATAAATACATTCCTTCCACTCCGGCTTTAACCACATTCTCAAACAGGGAGTGCTTGTCTCTTGGAGCACAGCACTTCTTCTGTGTACAACCACTCTTACCCTGGACCTTTCCCATATGCAAGTATCTAAATGCCCTAGTGAAGGGAAAACCCTCTCTTCCCAATGGGTGTCCCTCTTTCAGATGAGTATCCAAGTGAGGTCGCCTGTGTCTCAAAGTCTCAGAGGATTTTCGAAGAAGCACCCTTTCAGCCTGTGTCGTTGGTCCCCAGCATCCTAATGTATAGAGATGCATCAAGAGAGCTGGCCCATGATGAATTTGAATGGCTGTTTGGGAGCTGTGTACTTTTAGAGAGGAAAAGAGTATTTTCCTTTCTGACTGCCAACTGTAAGACTCCCACCCCACGTCACCGCTCTAACACCCCCTTCTGAAGAGTGACTCCTGAAATAATGAACAACGCCTATTCAAAGGAATCCAGTGCCCCCCAGATTTTAGCTTGTTTCAGTTCTATTGAGTCGATCTGGGACTCTGCTTTTTGATGTTGATTTTGGCATTTTTCCCACAAAGTTCACATAACAGGTTCACACAAGCTTCCCAACAGGTGTCTATATACATTCTCCCACCCCTAAGTCCTTGCAGCTCGGCCATTGGGAAGTCAAGCACGTAGTTCTCCTGGCTCGTGCAGGTGCTAACTAGTAAGCAACTGCTTACCAATCGTATTAATGAGACCTGAAACACGAGTAAGACTCTCTTTTCTCAATAACCTTAATTAAAACTTTTTCATGACAAAATCTATTTTATTTTTAATTGCATTCTTCTAATTAAAGTACCATTACATAATCAATACAGTGTATAGAATGTAATGAGGAAATTTAGTATGCTCACAAAAGCAATAATCTTTCCTTCTCAAAATTTAAAAAAAGATTTAAAGATTTATTTATTTTATTGGAAAGGCAGATGTACAGAGAGGAGGAGAGACAAAGAGGAAGATCTTCTGTCCCATGACTCACTCCTCAAGTTGCCGCCACGGCCGGTGCTGCGCCGATCCAAATCCAGGAGCCAGGAACTTCTTTCTGGGTCTCCCACGCGGCTGCAGGGTCCCAAGGCTTTGAACCGTCCTCAACTGCTTTCCCAGGGCACAAGCAGGGAGCTGGATGGGAAGTGGAGCTGCCAGAATTAGAACTGACGCACATATGGGATCCTGGTGCGTTCAAGGCGAGGACTTTAGGTGCTAGGGCACTGCTCTGGGCCCGAGAAAGGCAGTTTTAACCAAAGAAAGAGAAATGCCAAATTGTTTGATGACACTGAGAATGTGGGGGAAAGTTTAGGTACTTACAAAGAATTAATAATAAGCTATAAAAGATAACATTTATAAACAAAAAATGAAAAGCAGGCATTGAATAAAAAAGTAAATGTTACATAGTTGTAGGACATTACTTTTTTTCTTTTTTTCAAACATTTTTTTAAATTTTAAATTTTATGGTACAATAACAAGGGTCTACAAAATAAAATTTTATGCCTATAAAAAACATTTGCTTTAATTACAAAAACTCCCAAACCTTGTTTTTGTTACTAGCTGTTTGAGAATAAGCATTAACTCATTAGGTAAAACACAAGTTACATATTCAAAATCAAGAATTATCATCTTTAGTTTTGGGCATATATCCCTTTTTTCAATTTCCTTTTGTTCTCCCTTCATTATTATTGCTTTCATAAACTAGTAAAACACTTGAAAATGATTTAATTTTCCATAAAAATCTCTTTAATTTTATCTGTCATGTTAAGTTGTCCTTGTCAGTTTAAATTATAACCATCTACCTAACATTACTAGTAGAGATGACTAAAAGTACTTTGTAAATAGATGATGTTCAATAAACACCTCTCCCCAGACATCTAACACCCATTTAAATGATATTTGATCTGGCATAAATTGCTATTTCAAGCATCTTTGAACTATCATAAATTTGGAGGCTGTCCTTGCTTTCTTGGCTTCAAATTCCTCTAATGTTCTTTATTGAAATCCAATATTTGTTCCAAAATATATTGCATTGAATTCAACTTGACTGGGAACAGGATCCAGAAAGTCTCCATCCCATATGCCACTGCTTGCAATGGCGGCAACCCAAAGATCCAGTTGATCACATTTGATCACATTCTTTGCGAGCTCATTTGTGATGCCTTTTCTGTGGGATATTTGGGAGACTTATTTATCTGTGATTTACACATTTGGAGAGTGAAGGTGATATTAATTGCCTAAACTGAATCAACATAATAGAGAATCTCTTACTTTAAAAAATACCACTGATTATGAATGCATGCACAACATAAAAACTTGAGCAATTTTATTCACTCAGGCTCAAGGATCTACAATTTTAGTTAATTATGCGTTAGCCTCAGAGCACTCCATTGAAATCAGTCATCCAATATTGTATTGTTACAACTGGACATCTCACATCAAGAACTAAGGACCATTGTAGATACTGAATTTGTGAGTAATGGAGAAGCAGCTCACAGATGGACAAAACAAAAACAGAAGTGCAGATATGTAAGTAATCAGGATCAAAGCATTCAGTTATATTCATCTTTGGATAGTTCTTGATTCAGAATGATCTTTGGTTATGAACTCTTAATCCATAGTCTTGGCCCAGCATTTCTGCAGACCTGTAGGCACACACCACTGAAAACTCCAGTGGAAAATTCTTGTTCCCCTGGAGCACTAGTCCCACTGCCTGTACTTAATGCACAAGAAACATGAACAGATCAGGGAACTCTGGGTATCAAGGCTTCTTTAGTACTTGCATTCCTATCTGACCTGGCCATGCAATTTTTCTTTTTCCTCTTCTTTCCCTATATTTTATTTATGACCTTTGGAGTTAATGCTGCGAAAGGTATAGTATAGGAACTCTGTTCTCTAACTGATACTTTTTAATGAAAACTCTATGAATGGTTTTTAATGATCCAATCGTTATCCACTTACTGAAAGGGAATTCAATGAGAATTAATTACAGAAAAAAAAGTATTAAAAAGTTTGACAAAATATCCTAAAGGTAAACATATATTTACCCCGTGTGCCATCTTTCTACTCTACCCTTTGAAATATGCAGCTGTTTGTTCACTAAAGGTTGTGGACAGAACCTAATCCTGGAAGATTTTAGTTGGGAAAGATCCTATTTATTGACAAAAGATTTAAAAGTTAAGTTGTGCTGTATGTATCTAGTAAAATTCTGCATACCACTTGGGACAGAGGGAGTATCACTGCCAACAAAAGTACGGGAGAAACTCAAGAATGAACTACTGAGTTATAAAAGTACTATAAACCACACACACACACACACACACACACACACACACAAAGAGAGGGAATCTGAAATAATAAAGGACACAAATATGCTGTGGTGGCAGAAATCAGAATAGTGATTACTTGAACATGGCAAAAACAAGGATTGGATAAGGGAATTCTGGGATCTGAAAAAAATGCTGTCGTCATCTGGTTTCTTGCTTTGTGGAAATTCATGAAACTATAAAGTTGCATGCAGTGAAATCACATTAAAGTAAAATTTTTGAAGACAGCTTTTTTCTTTTTTAAATGTTTTCAGCATCTAGGCATGAGTTGCCAATTAGGTGTGTGATATAAGTTTGCATGCACAATTATGCAATAAATTTAAATGAAATGTGGGAACATGTATTATTATTATTATTATTATTAATGTGTTCATTTGTTCCTTTGCTTAAACAAAATTTAAGCACTTAGAAAGTAAGAAGACTGGAAGACGTTTGTGGCAAATGGAATTAGAAGTCTTTTTGTTAATTAAACAGTTATGATGAGGGGCCCTCAAAATGCTATGGAAAAATGCTACGATGAAAAAAAAACCTATTCACAGGTTTCATAATATTTGTTGTGCTCAAATAAACTATCTTTGAATTCTGTTTTCTGCAAATGGTTTGAAATACCTTCATATGTGTAAACCACACACACACACACACACACACACACAAATTCCTGGTTTCATGAACTTTCATTGTAGGGATATAATTTGGGATGGAAACAAATGACCCATAAACAAAGATTTTAAATAGAAAACAATCAAAATCATCCACAGGTGGGTTATAAAGAATGTCAAGCAGGGGTAGGCATTTGCCCTAGCATTTCAGACATATGCAGCACTCTTGAACGCCTGAATTTAAAATCTGGCTCTAGCTGCTGATTCCAGCTTGCTGTCAATGCAGTCCCTCCAAGGTAACAGTGATGAGTCAAGCGTTTGGGTTTCTGCCACGCACAGTGCAGACCTAGATGGAGTTCCTGTCTCATTGCAGGCACTTGGGGAATCAACCAGCAGATGGAAGTCCTATTTGTATCTGTCTTTGTATTCGTCTATGCTTCTATGTATTCTCTCTCTCTCTCCCTCTCTCTCTCTCTCTCTCTCTCTCTCTCTCTCTCTCTCACACACACACACTTCTGCCTATCAAATAAGTAAAATCTTTTTAAAAGTAAGCAAAGCAAAGAGAGAGTGTAGTGACTTGTGTGGGGGGAGTGATAGACGTGGAGTCTTGAGGGAAGTAAAGGAGTGAGCAGTTAGATACTCTAATGAAGAAGTTAGATCGTTTCAGGAAGAAGCAAGGAGAGAGCTCTGAGGGAGAAGCACCTACCTGTCAGATGGTCAAAGAATGATGAGACAACTCCAGTGCCTGGAGCAGGAATTGCTATGGATAACGAGGGTCAAGGACTCAGGTCCTGGAGGACTGGAGAATTTCAGGCAATCTTGACATGATCTACCTATGGTTTTTAGCTATTGTTGTTGTTGTTTTAATTAAGAAGTCCTAATTTACAAGTGCTATGTATTTGTGGTACACACCATTTTATAAGGCTCACTTGTTTTTTGTGTGGAGGCAAGGTTAGAAGCACTGAGATTGGTAAGAGGACAGTTGTTTGGTGTCTTGGGTCAAAGTGGTCATGGAAAATTGTCACGTGATGTATTTCCAATGTAAAGGTACAAGAAAAAATGCTAGTAAATCGCCTGTGAGATTTAAGAAAAAAATGTAACCAAGAATAAACTCAGCGTATCTGGCTTGATCAACTCATTGGTCCAAGTCACCATTTAAGAAGGGATAAGTAATAGGATGTGAAAGTTGGGGAGATGGGATAGAGAATTCAGTGTTCTGAATGAGATATGCAAAGCCTGGCATTTCCACGTGACATTCACATTTACAGGTAGAACTGATAGATAGACATCTGAATTAAAAGTTCAGAGGAAAAGTCCAGGGCTAGATCCAGATATACATTTGAAATTCAAGAGATGCTGAATATGTCTTAAGGTCTAAAGATTGAACTACTTCATATAAGAAATGAGCAAAGAGATGTGAATTACCTGATGGAAGATCCTTTGGAAATCTCGACAGAGTCTGTGGCGAGAAAGACATTTGAAGAGCTGGCACAATGGCTCAATGGCTAAATCCTTACCTTATAAGCACAGGGATCCCCTATGGGTATTGGTTTGTGTCCTGGCAATTCCTGTTGTTTGCTGGCTCCCTACTTGTGGCCTGGGAAAGTGGTGGAGGAAGATCCAAAGCTTTGGGACACTGCACCCATGTGGGGGACCAGGAAGAAGCTCCTGGCTCCTGGCTTTGGATCGGCTTAGCTCTGGCCATTGCGGCCACTTGGGGAGAGAACCAGCGGGTGGAAGCTCTTTCTGTCTCTCCGTCTCTCCATAAATCTGATCGACCTTTCCAATAAAATAAATATATCTTTTAAAACAGAAGAAGCAGCAGCAGACATTAGAAACATAGATGAAAAGCAAGCAGTGAGAGATATAGGAAAAAAGCACAGTCTGTGTTTGCAGAAATTAACTGGATAAAGTGTTGTAAAGACGAGAGACTGTTCCCCTGGATGCGCAGAGTTGAAATGATTAGAGCACTGGGAAAGATCTCTGGATTGGCAATGCAGGCAGGTATTTTGGTAAACTGGTCCAACAAGCACTTATCTATAATGGCATTGAAAGAAAATATATCTGATCGGAGCAAGTATCAGAAATAATTTGAGGAGAATTCCAGTAGGGTGGATATAGGCTACTCTTCAGGAGTTGCAGCCCAAAGGAAACAGGACATGGTTTACAAGGAGATATGGGTGAAAATGGGTTATTTTTCTAATAACTGGGGATATTCTAGCATATACATTGAAGATATATAATGATATATGCATATATATGGTTGAAGCAATCCAGATGATGTAGGACAAATAGAGGCAAGAAGCGATGTCATTAGTGGGGAGAGAAAAGAAGCTTGATGTCAGGAAGGTGTTTATTCTTATAAATGTAGGACCAGCTTAATTAAAGGATTGATTTTCCCTAATTTCTTTTCCTTTACACCTTTATATCTTACTGGATAATTGCTACATAAGCTACCAATTAAACCATAAATTTTAATGAGGGACAGAAAAAATATATAAATTCCTCATTTGTCATGCATTGTGGGTGATTGTAGACTTTAAGTGATGGGCTATTGTTAATGTGTGTTTCAAAGTATCCAGGAGACATGACTATATCTCGTTTTGTGTAGGATTCACAATTCTAAACAATTCTACACAATGTGTTTCAAATTGAATTCTGACTTTCAAGAGCCTGTTGCATAGTTACTCTCTTGGAATGGTAATAAAAGAGGAAATAGAAAAAAAATTAAGGCAAAATAAAACTTGTACAGGAGCTAAGAATTTAACCCCAAGGAATTAATTAGAGAATAAAAGGAGTTGTCATGGAGAAAACTCTTTGCTTTTGTATATGAAGCATTTCTCATATTGTGTATCAATTTCATCTCAATAAGATTGCAAATTGCATGTTTTATAGTAAGTTAAAATCTTTAGGCCTCATAATATCATAAGAAATGAGGCTAGAAACACTCTTTATATCTGAAATAGAAAATCAATGGTAAAAACTGAATAAAATCTCAGCCTATAGTTTAGTCCTCAGGCTTTATTTTTAAAATCTTGGGCTGATTATATGATTTTTTTTCTGGGCATCAATGCTGTAAATAACCATTGCATTTGTTATCAATGTACAGAACTACTTAAAAAAAAAACTAACCTTTAAAATCAGTTTTGACATTGCAGTTTTTTGTTAAAAGTGATAAGAATGTGCCTCTTACATGTACCTTCATTTCTTATTTGAAAGGCAGTGAACTAGAAAGAGAAAAATCTCCCACCCACTGCTTCACTCCCCATATGCTGCAGCAGCCTTATATCCCAACTAGGATTTAAAAGAGTGTGTCAACCGATGGGACTTCTTAATGTGCAATAGACATCGTGTTGTAGATTTCAAAGGTGCTACTGAATCCGCTCATACCTTTCTCATTCAGCCTGCTTCTTCAAGAATTTTTGGTCCTTCTCTGTTTTTCACCCATGGCTGCGGATGACAGTACTATCCTATCAGTTACCCTCTCTAGTCAGGGAAGGGAGTTATTAATTGCGCATGGTTCTATCGTCTTGCCATATCTTCATCATGTCTTGTCGCTGCTGTTCTCTCCTGCCTTCCTTTTCCACACCCTCGCTGAAATAGAATCCTACGATTTTTCAGAACTCTTGGGATCTGTTCTTGTCCTTTCCTCTCCCCACTTGGTCTGTGAAATCGGTCTTTTATTCCTGCCCATTCCCGAGTGTGCTCTAAGCCATGCCAGCTTTGTGAATTGGCTGGCACGATTCTTTGAGATGAAAGACAGTAGCCTACCTGGGGAGCTACCCCACATCCCTGCTTCTCTCAACCCCCCTAGTCCTTGGAGGACGGCCCAAATGTCAGCTCGCTGATAGCCCCCGTCCTTGCTGGAAGAGTCATCCCTGCACGTTGTTTGTGGTGCTCAGTCCAAACAGGGGCCTCATTTCACACACGACTTAACTGAAGCTCAGGGACATTGGATGAGCTGCCTGCAACGTAAGCTAATATGTTGCAGCCAGGGATGCCCAGAGCACTGTTGTTTTAGGACACTCGGCTGCGTTCTAAACGTTCTCTGATTGAAGGAAGAAGTAAATGAGTTTGTCATTTTCAATTTTGCCTAATTTGAAACAGGAAAGTACTAAATGGTGCTTCTCTGTCACTCTCAGTCTTGCAAGACCAGGACAAACTGGATGACTAGTGACACGTGCTGCATAAAATGAAGAAGATATGAAAAGTTTCTGTAGGAAACTCAATAGTAAGCTGGAGGGGAAGGTACAATGAAAAGCAGATGTTTTCTTCTTTCCTGACGTATTAATGCTTAAAGAACTGAAATATACGGAAATCGCCTAAATAAACATTTACCAAACACTTTCTATGAGTCAGGCATTTTTTTGGCATTTGACATATTTTAATGTCTAATTTAGCCATCACACCAAATCTGAGTTAACCGTTATCATATTGTTTTAAACTTGAAGGGAAGAAGGTCAAAATCCTGGACTTGGTCTGAATGAGGCATTTGTGTGACATTTAGAATTGAAGTTCAATGACCAAAAGGACCCAGGTGCTTTCAGTAATTTAACTGTACAACTTAGGTAGTATAAACAGAGGGTTGCATATTTTCGAAGTCTTTTTTGTTGTTGCTGTCTTCATTTTTATTTGTGAGAGAGACATATACACTGAGGACAGACAGAGCTCTCCCATCCGATGGCTCACTCTACATATATTAACAACAGGTTGGGCTCAGGGAGACCAAATCCAGGAGAAGCCAGGAGCAGAGAACTCAGTCCAGTTCTCCGAAAGAGATGGAGACCTCGCACCTGCTGGTTCACCCTTCAAATGCTTGCAGCAGCTGGAACCGAATCACCTGAAGCCACGAACAAAGAATCAGTCCAGGTCTCTCATATGGGTGGCAGGAAGCCAACTGCTCGAGCCATCGTTATCCGACCCTCGGAGTGGACTTTAGCAAAAAGCTGGAATTGGAAGCAGGGCGAGAATTTGAACTTTTGCATTGCTGATAGAATATGCACATGACACATGTGGTATCTTAAGAAATACATCAAACGCCCACCCTGGAGGTAATCACACTTCTTTAAGAGGCTTTTGTTGATGATAGGACCCGCAGCACTCAATTCTTCATATTCAGATTCATAGTCTAAAAAAACAACAAATTTATTTGCACAGGACTTCAAAAATTACCCAGCTTCCTTGGCTAAACTGAAACTACAGCAGCATTGACTCGTTGGCAAGAATTAAGCTTCCTAGCATCACTGCAAAAATTAACACGTAGTTAGTTCCTGTGACAGTTTATTCAAAACAACATGCATTCTTATATTTTGATGCAAGTGAAATATCAGGTGTTGGCATCCTGGGTTGAGCTAAGACTGCAGACTAAATTGGATTAACGGTTATGATACAGAAAAACAGGCAGCATTAAAGCCAACTCAGTCTACGACTGTGGTCTCCCATTCTAGCAGGGTAGCCAGTTTGACACGAGCCAAGCGTACAGTGTTGACACAGTTCACCTGCTTTGCTCAACCGTATATCTGGTTGTGGCCATTTGTAGTTACTGTGT
Source organism: Ochotona princeps (assembly GCF_030435755.1). Classification (NCBI taxonomy): domain Eukaryota; kingdom Metazoa; phylum Chordata; class Mammalia; order Lagomorpha; family Ochotonidae; genus Ochotona; species Ochotona princeps. Next base: position 10,138,809 of record NC_080863.1, on the reverse strand, counting down.
CTCTTGCATATGCAATGTTTGGTTTTCCTTTTATTGTATAAGTTAAAAATGTCCCAAGCAACACAAAAGCAATTTAAAAAATATTCATTCAAAAAGTCTATAATAGCTCAGCCTGTACTTACTGGTCAGGCTTCCTGTTTGCTTCTCCTAAACTTTACTAGGCAGGATGCAGAGTTAAATTCTTCCTCACTCACTGGGTTGTTGGAGATTTCCCTGCTCATCTGCCTAAAACTTTTCTATTCTTCAATTGTTAAAAACGCAAAGTTTTGTAAAACCATGCTTAACCACTATATACTGCAAAGTTTAAATTTTGTCTTTGCAGGGGCACACACTTCTTCTAGCAAGAGAATTCATCATAGCTCTTATACTTGCCTCTGAGAAAAGTCAGCCGCTGGGAATTTAAGACACAGCTGTGTTGCCATGGGGTCATATTGGCATGGAGTTAATTTTTATTTGCTGCTTCAGCTCTGGCTCATTTCCCAACTCTCCTGAGTGAGTCTAATCTATCCTCTTTCATGCTCCTAGTTGCCCAAAACTAATACTCCTAGAATCAATGTTGCTTTGCATCATAAACCTAATAACCAAATCCATGAGGAGCTCCTCTTGTCCTCCCAGTGGCCAGGGGGTGCACAATACCCCACAAGGCTGCTGGGCCTTGAACTAAGCCTTCATTTTCTCTGAGCAGCGTTCTTCCCAGTAGCCCAAGTGAAACTGCACATTTGTTAGCAATTGTCTTTGCACATTTCATGATCAGATTTGAATTTCTGTTCTGTCACATTATGAAACCTGTTCATTTGCTCTTCAGCATCTTGCTAGCTGTCTCAGGAAGGCATTGAAAGTTGCTAAATACCTCCAAAACATTGTTACCAACCTGTCACAAGTGCATATCTGTGACAATTCATGGTTCTTGCCGGTATTCGTACTACCACTACTACACCACTGCCATCAGGTGAAGTTTCCTGAAAGTCAGACATTCATTCACGATAAATAAATAAATAAATAAATAAATCCTTCAGGGAAATGGATGGAGTCCCAAATCCTTTGATGACTTCAGCTTTCACTTTAGAATTTTTTTGAAACAGAAAGCAATAAAGCAAGAATTTGGTTATAGAAGCCCGGTGAGATAGAACCCCCCTCTGGGAGCCATGGTTATGAAGGGTAAATTCTTGGAGATGCCATGAACAGCACCAAAATCTCTCTCCAGAAGCTCTCTCCATTTTCTAATGGCTCTGTATTTGTTTATGAATATCTGCTGTCAAGAACACTGAGAGGGTCCTGAAAATACCTCTCACTTCACTTAAGTAGACGTAGTACATTTGCTTCCATGAGAAAAGGAATGAATCATGATGCTGAGGTGGTTTGGGTCGTTTAAAATCAGCCCATCAACTCTTTATACATCACAGATGCCTTTTTGCATTCTTGTTGCATGTCTGTTCTAATCAGATGCTTATTATTCCTTCTTACTGTTTGAACTCCTTAAACTGCTCTAACATCACGTGAGTAGCAAAGAAAATGCTCTATGCTTTTGTGTGGTTATTGTTGCTAAGGAAACTGCTTCCGTTTTCGCTACAGTGTGTAGGACATCTGTGTCACACTGAGCGTCTAACATAAGACCGTGAAGAAGGGAGCATTGGTGAACAAAGTAGCAAAGTTAATACAAACAAAACTCCCTTGAAACAATGATGGTGACCATTTTTTTCATATTAAGGGAAATGCAAGATGTGTATGTGTTGTTATCAATAGCATGGTTCCTCTGTGCCTTTTCCAAAATTTTCCCAAATATGTACGTATTTACACATACCTCAAAGACAAAGCAAACATGTGCAGGAAAGAGGAAGGAAAGAGATGTTACATCTGATGATTCCCTCCCAAATGATTGATGTATTTAGTGTCACAACATCCAGGACTGAGCCAAGGCAAAGTCAAGAGCCAGGGACTCCATCTGGGTCTCCCGTGCAGCTGGCAGGGACCCATGCAGTCAAGCCACCACCTGCTGCTTTCCGTGGTGCATTAACAGGAAACTTCATCAGAGTGGGAGCCTTGGAACCTAATTTGAATGTGGGCAAACTGATCCACAATACCAAGCCCTCCCTTTTTATTTAATGGACGGAGGGGCAGATGGACAGGCAAATGGCAGAATACATGTATTCTTTTTCTAAAAAAATGGAATTTATCTACATGTTCCCGTCTCTCAGAGAAGCCTTTCAGGTCCTGATCTCAGCATCTTCCTAGTTTCTCTGCATCTTTTCATTTCCACTGATCTTAATGCCATGATATGCCTGTATCCAAAGGACATCATTTCTGTCAGTGTTGTCTCGGATGTGAGTCATCTGTTACTCTCCTAGGAAACTCTGTTTCAACCTTGCTACTCTATTTTCTGTAGCAGCTGACCCAAATCTCCAAATCTAGGTTGATGGTGCAGTCTGCCACTTCTCTATCTCTTCCTTGGACAGTTGAGTGCAAAATGCTGAGAAAAATTTTGGATGGATGCAACTTAACACATTCCTGCGTCCAAGAGCTAAACCCTTGAGTCACACCTCACTTAGACTTACAACAAAGCCCACCCCTCAGCTGTGATTCCCCTTCTCCATTGCTCTCTGGGACAGCAATTCCTGATGCTCACAGACCATGATCAGCTTTGCAAAGAGCAGTAGGACTGTGGAACCCAAGAGTGTGTCACCGTGAAGCAGATGAAATTTGACTGATAGATAAGAATTCAACCCCAGCTCTGTGCCTGTCTGAAAACAGGAAGAATTTCTGATTGTGGATTCTTGTTGATGCTTCGCTTTCTGCAATAACTCGGTTTGGAAATCACATATTATTGTGGCATAAGTTTTTTTTTTTCAGTCTCTTGCATTTTCTTTTGCTTGTTATTTTCTCTAGATTAGCACTCATATCACACATTAGTATGAAATAAGACTCTGAATTCTTCCCATGATTACATTTTACTGCATAAAATGGACATGATTTTTCCATGTCATTTTATTCATCCTGCTTTGGAAGCCCTCTTCACTCTCATGGCCTCAATGATCGCTTCCTGAATATACCCCCAAACTAACCTGAAACCCTCAGCTTTATTTGGAACAATCTTACATGTTCAGCTGTCAGTTGGACATTTGCTATGACATCAAATCACCACACATTAATTCACATGTCCAAGCCCAAATAAATTTGTTTGCTGACTTCCGTGTTTCTGTGTGATGAGCTCTGTCCCAGTTTCAGTCATTACTGTTCATCCTCACTTCACTTCCCCTTATTCTTCTGCCAACGATGGGTTTTTGTTTGTTTGTTTGTTGTTGTTTTTTCCATCTTCGGCATCTCACTTGAGAGTTCTTTCGGTTTATCCCTGCTTCATGTGGAGAGTGACACATGATTTTTCTCTGTGTTTTTATCCTACAGGTTACCTGCCTTGGTCAATATTTCCTCTCTGTTTGTATGTGCTTCTACAGCGAGCTTTACCTATTCTTGATGATTTGCTTATGTACTGTAACAGATACTTGCCACACTCTATATTTTAGGCATTGTAGGGTTGTTCTTCACAATTGCTGGAACTGCACAAGGGTGACTATGAGTGTCAAGAACCATGCTTGTGTGCAAGTGTGTAGTGCTCGGGTGGTTTATCGTTATCGGCTTAATTACAGTAAGCAGAATAATCACATTTTAAGGATGAAGCAGTGAAAAGGAGAGATGAATCCCGCCACAACCTCAGCACTCAGGTGTAAGGCATTTTGCCCACTGAGTTGATTTTCTATCAACAGTACTGGCTTTAGCTGGCCATAATAGTAATGAGCACAGCACAGTATCCTGTGTAATATCTAACCATTTAGTGTATGCCATTTGACCATTTTTCTTCCTCATTAATGCCAAGATTACAAAAATCACTAAGTGCTCTATAGGGAAGCTCCATAGCTGCAGTACCAGCATCCTAGTTAGGGTGATGGTTTGTGTTCTAGTTGCTCTGCTTACAATCCAGCTTCCTGCTTATGACCTGTGAAAACAGTGACTCATGGCCCAAGTTCTTGGGATCCTGAAACCACATGAGAAACCCAAAAGAAGCGTCGGCTTCAGATTGATTCAGGTCTTGTCCTTGTGGCCATTTGGGGAGTGAACCAGGAGATAGAATATCCCTCTCTCTCCTCTGTCTTTGCCACTCTCCCTCTCTATCTTTAGTTTCCTCTGTATCTGCTTTTTTGAATTTGAATAAAACATTGGTGGGTTGGGATTAGAGCTTGCACAGGGTATAGCTGCCCCAGAAGCCTCCTAGTACAGTGTTTTGGCTAAAAGCAGAAGACGCAAAAGACCAAGGAGTAGTTGTCAGTGAAAAGGGAGAAGGGAGTTATCTGAGACATCACCCCTTCCTTCTCCCATGACTTTGAAAGAACAACCCCCCTGTTACAAATATTTCAACCCATCAATGTTAGAGAGCAGGACACTGATGCATCATGGGAGGGGACTACGAAACTGTGTCCTGGAGCTTTGGAGAACTTTGATCGTATTGTCCTAGAAACTCATGTGTATTATGCTTGGAGATACAGGTAATCACAAACAGAGTGGTGAGCATACAAATTGCTCAGTACTGTGTACAAAACACACATCATGAATAGGAGACCTAAATCTTATCTTGCTTTATGTGTACTTGGATAAGTCATAATTCCTCAAGCCTCACATTACTAGGATAGGAGAGCTGGGCAAGACATGTCTGTTCTGCAATCCTTTAGTGGAAAATCTCCAGCAGGGGAAAGATGGCAGGAGAGGGAGAGAAGATGGGAGTGTGCCTCTCAAGAGGCAGGATTTAAGGAGGGCATGAAGATGGGAAATAGTCAGCGTATTTAGAGACCAGTGAGCAGTACAGCCAGCTCATGTCCTCAGCCCTGGCTGTGCACGCATTTATGCCCAGAACTGTTCTCCAAGTAGAGGACATGGCCTCATCTTATTTGCCTCAGAGAGAGAGAGAGAGAGAGAGTGCACTTATCTTCTGGTTCATTCTCCAAATGCCTGCAATAGGCATAATTGAGCCAAACTGAATCTGGCAGCCAAGCACTCAATCCAAGTCTCTGACATGAATGTCAAGGACAGATCCATTTTGGTGGGAAGCTAGAGATAAGGACTCAAACCCAGACATTCCAGCATGGGATTCAGGCAGCACCATTAGTCTTAACCATTAGGCCAAATACCATGCCTGCCCCATGTGCTCCTGCTTTTAGTGTGCAGTTCGTACAATACTGTCACATCAGTCCATGTTGGCCCCAGGAGAAGACTTCAAACATGTCCCCACCCATTACATGATCATTAACTCACTTTTAAGTCCGTACTATCAGTAAAATATACATGGTCCTGAGCAAGGAGCTACAAAACCTGTGTTGATGTCCAACCCAAATCTGCCCCTGAAAAGCATTCAATCTTAAAATTCATCATGCATATTTAAAAGCATAGGTGTTGTTGCCTCTTCCCTCCCCCATCTCCCACTCTGTCTCCCCTCCTAGTATCTTTTCCCAAGCCATTACAATAGAATATTCTTTCACTTCACAATAACAAACTTAACTTTCCGATATTTAAAGTTATCATGAAATAACAAGTATGGGGATGCAAAAAAAATAAGATTACATATAATAAAAGTAAGCTAAAATGAAAATGAAAATGCCATTATTACTCATGAGTCTAGATAATCGCTACATACAGCAGTCAATCCCCAGTATGCTAATCTCACTCAGCAAGATTACATTTGTTTTTGTTGTTGTGCTTTGTATATTACTTGCCACAGTTCAAGAACTTAGGATATTTGCCTTTGGGACTGCTGTATTTCACTAAGCATAATAGTTTGCTGCTGGGTATATTTTATTGCAAAAGAGAAGATTTCAGTCTCTCTAATGGCTGAGCAGTATTCCATGGTGTATATGCACCACATTTTCTTTACCCAGTCATCAGTTGATGGGCATCAGGACTGGTTACATATCTTAGCTATTATGCATTGTTCTTCTCAATACATGGAGTTACAGGTCAACTTTCTAATTTGGAAATATCTGAAAATAAAACTTCCATTTGACTCAGCCATCACACTCCTGGAAATTTATACAAAATAAATGAAATTTGCATGGATCCCCCATATTTCACATGACAGTGCTGTTGTCTGCCTTGGCTCTTGCAGTGGGGTCCTGAGACTGCAAGCTATTAAATATATGTGAAATTTGTTTAGAAAAAATATATGAAGTGCTAAGTAATGGAAGACATTAGCATGATTGAAGGACCTTCCAGATATGTAAACATAAATTGGATTTAGGACATAAAATATTTACTGGATTTTCCTTTTAAAGTGTTTTAATAGTATTGCTGATTTTATTGCGATGTTGTTCCTAGGACCTTTTGCATTATAATGTTCTCTTAGGATATTGCCACCTTCTGCCCAATCACTACTGATTAGGGATAATATTAGTATGAAGTCTAGAAATAGAGGCTATAAAAAGTATATAACATTTCTAGATGAGTACTTAGAAAAACATTTTGGGAACTGGCTACTACAAAATGCTACATCTACAAGCAGGCAGTTTCCATGTGTGGAAAATTCTTATTGAACTTCTCAAATGATGACCTTTTTTTTTTTTCCCTTTCTTTGACATCATGTAAATAATGTACTGTGCTCTCATCAGCACAAACACCATAAACATGCATTATAAATTCAAACAGTGAATTCAGAAGTTTATCATCTCAACCATCATTTTTAGTTGTCTTTGGTTACCTTAATATCATAGTATCATTTTTCCTTGCAGCTTCCCTGACCCCAACATCTTGTGAGCACAGAATATTCTCATCTCGATGCTCCCCTCTCTAGTGAGGGTTTGTGGTCTGTTCCAGGAGAGGCCAGAACACCATGGCTCTGTTTTGTGCCCATATTTCAGGAGCAAAGGGTGCAGCGAGGTGGACATACCCTTCCTGTCCCTGCTGCTTTTTCTAATACCAGGATGCCGTATTTGGAGACAGCATGTCCTGAATCCTATTAGTACTGTTACAGATTTCTTTACGAAGGCAGCATCATGAAGTGCACCACCCAGTAGAAGGAGATTAAGTGGGCTTGGCACTGAAGCTTGATCAGCTCACTGTTGTGACCAAAAATCAAGGTGTTTGGGACCCCATGGAGCATTTAGACAAGCTGTGGTGGTGGTTCTCAGTCATCCATTCCTAGTGAGTTCTGCTCTGTGTGATCTTGGCAGTCTACATCCTTCCACGGTTCCCCATTCAACAAACACAGAAGCACCTAGGAGACGCTCCTTGGGTCATTGAGTTAGTGCAGACTTAACTGCCGAACCTGGAGAGCACCTCAGGCTTTCTCTGTTTCTTCCAATGACGAGTTATTCTTAGCATTATTTTGTTGTTTTGTTTTTAGCGACGCAAACCACATGTTCAGGAATATAAATATTTATACGACCAACAGGTTTCACAGGCGCCAGGCAGTTGTTGGGCCCTGATACTATACTACTATTTCCTGTGGAGTCTTCTCCACAGTCCCTGGGACCCCTTCCCTTGCAATTTGCACGCACAGACCATGTAGTTTTCGGACAAAGCACCATGCCACAGTAGGAGAAATTAAAATTTCAAGTCCTATCATTGTCACTTGTTGGGTGCACATTTTGGGGTAATGTTTGAACTTCTGTATCTTCAGTTAATTTGTCTATAAAAATGTCCAAGTTGTGGAGCTGTTGAGTCTGTTAATGGATGTTTCTGGTGCCCAGGACGTTGTGAACACTACAAGGACTCAGCAGTCATCATGAGTTAAGCATCTGGTTTACCTTGGGATTGTTTGGTCAAGTTTGCTAGAACAAAGTTAGAAGCAAGCTGATGCATGGTGCTTTTATAAGTGTAAGCTCCGTGCCATTACAAACACTTTAATAATAGATGTCTTCAGGTCATTTATTTATTTGAAAGACAGTTGCATTTGCCTGAATGCTTTCGTGTTGAATTTCAGTTCAATGGACAGGTTTGGTGCATTGCAAGGTGACCTTGAACAATGTACTTAGTTTGCAATGAACATTTCTTTCCCTGAGGAGGAAAAAATGGATAGTGTGGACAGTAGCGTGGAGAACTTATAAATGATTAACTGTGTTATGGTCATTAAAAATAAAGGTTAAAAATATGTTTATGTAGTCAAAGCAATGATAATTTCAAGACTGATGGTTAACAGATGGCTATGTAAAATACCTTGTTGCATTATAAAATCTAAGCTTTTATTCTCGCATGAAAAGACAAGCCTGGGTTTTGGAGTGTTTATTTGTTGTGTTCAACAATAATTTTACAGACAATATCTGGTTTTCATCCTCTGCTTCTTAGAGCTATTTTTTGCGCCTCTCTTTTCCTAGACTTTTATCCTGTCACTCCACCTTTGAACTTGTTTTTGGCCCTTCTTATTTGTTGCTTGTATTTGGAAATGTTCAGCCGTTGAATCAGTGAAGTTTTGACTTCATGTCTCCCTTTGTCTCAGGGCACCCCAGCTGAATCAACATACCCCTAATTTCTTTTGTGCTCTAAACACACACAATCGCTGTCTACCTCACTGCTGTTAAGATGCATCACGTAGAACAGATGTTTCAAACAGGGAAGTAGAAGGCCAGAATTGTGGCACATCAGGTTAAACCACTGCCTGCGATACTGCCCTCCTATATGAATACTGAAGCAAGTACCAGCTGCCTCTATCTAATCCAGCTCCTTGCTAATGTGCCTGAGAAAGCAATGGAGGATAGCCCAAGCAGTTGTTCCCCTGCGTCCCAGAGAGAGGCCTCAATGGATTTCGTTGTTGCTGGACATGGCCTGGTGCAGCCCCAGCTCTTGTCTCCATTTGAAGAGTGGACCAGAGGTTGGGAATTTCTATTTCACACTGTGACTCTGCTACCAAATAAATACAGCATTTTTTATAAAATAATTAAAGAGACAATTATGCTATGGCAGCTAAAGTTATTCTTTTTGTGACCTGTACTATTGTATACTGTTAGTGTCATTCTTCATTTGAATATTCAAAGCTTCTTAATAAGATTACTTTTATTGTCAAGGTTGCTACATGTTTCCATGGATTACAGTTAACAGGAAGACAAGTGTCTACTCAGAAACCAATAGTTACCTTTCCCCATACTTTGGGCGGTTGTTTTTCTTGCACTCAGAAGGCCCAGTAAAATGCTCAAAGCAAATAGGACTGTCATTCTGTTGACAGTGCAGACTGGTAAAAGTCACTTTGTATGTGTCTTTGGAATGTGTTTTCAACTTTCATCTAATTCACTTCAGGAGCTAGAGGGAATTTCCCCGCTCAGTCTCATGAACATCTGGGATGGGTTACTCGGATTTTGCATGAGACGAAAGTATCATGGAGGTCCGAAGCCCTCGGACTTCTCGTTGCTGATGAGGCACAGAGTACAGATAGGAACATGTCAAATAATGCAAAAATAAGACAGCTTATTAACAGCAGATCTTGCGGAAGAGAATAAAAAAATGTAAGGTTCATAAGCTTATCCAATTTAACTACTAAAAACAACCACACACACAGTAGTAAACCTTCTATGCATCAGTCCATAAAAAAAAATCTGAGAGATGTGAAGATAACATTCCCGAATCAAGGATGGACTCCCAATGAAACTGTTAATACTGTAAGAAAATAGGGGAATTCACTGGGGAAGGGGAACTGGAGAGAGGTAATAGGAAATCCCTGAGCTTGGGGAATTATATCATAAAAAAGCAAAATAGTAAGAAAAAAAAATTTTTTTGGAGTGCAGTTTCAAGTTACCAATCCAGATAAACACCCATTAAAGTAATGAACAAGGGAGCTTCCTAATATGTGTACCAAAGTCGACACAAAATTTAGCTATATCAATAATAAAGATTGTTTAAATATGTGGCAAAGTGAATTCAGAGTCCTGTGAGCTTCTTTTATTAACGCCCATTTTGGTAAACCCTCCGTACTTCACCTAAAGTCTACACCCTGTAAGTCTACTAAATCCATTCTCAGTAAGTGTTTTAGTTATTTAGTTCCCTGTTTCAGTCCAATGTGAGTTAGAACAGCTTACCAAGATCCATAAAATAAAACAAGAAATCAGTTCTAGAAGAAAACTACATGACTTTAGAATGATTGATACAATGGACAAATGACTAACAGGTCTGTATAATTGTTCTGTGTAGTCTGTGGCTCCCTCAAAACAGACCATTAACACGTGACTGTGTAAAAAGAGGTTTTAATAATAATAATAATAATAATAATAATAATAATAATAATAATAATAAAGATGAGCAAGATTCACAGTATCCGCTAGTGAAGGGAAGGTGCTTGTATCGGAGCCTTGTGATGCTAGATTCTCTCCAGTGCATTTGGGTCGCATAGTGTAATAAACAGCAGCCTCAAGGATGCAAAAGCTATTTTTCAACTTCTTTCACCATCCTTTCCAGTGGAATTATGCAGGTGTGCAACATGGTAAAATTTTCTTTTTTTTATTTTATTTTAAGTTATATTCAAAAGTGAGGGGATTGCAGAGCAAGCGAGCGGGCGGAGAGGGTCAGGGAGGGGGATAAGGCAGGTGAAATGAGTGTTTCTGTCTTGTCTCCTGTGTCCAGGTGGCAGGAGGGCGGTGGTGAGAGGCAGGCAGAAAGAACAGTGCACCGCTGTCAGACTGCAGCAGCATCAGAGGACAGGGCTGGTCGTTTGATGTCGCTTTAGAGATCCCACTGTGGGGAAGAACGTTGCAAGGGTGTTAGGTGAATAGGACACAATTTCTTAGCTTGGGGGTCTACATCATTGGATCCAGGTCTTAACAGTTTTCCGTTGGTCTGGCATCTTCCAGGAGTAGATTTTCCGAGTATCTGAAAGAATATATCAACCATGTACCTTTACAAATAGTGTTTTCTTGGCAAAGCTTTTAAAATGTATTGAGCCTTCCTAAATCCCAGATGATCCTGTCGGACAGGTACCCGATGTACCTGGTGCCCTATTGCCAGTCAAGTGTAGCATTTAATAGTGTCTCTGCTGTGTGGAAACTAAGATTGATTCTCTTCTATACACTCAGGTGTGAAAAAGAAAGGTACCAGAGCGAAAGATCATCTGACTTTTGCACTGAGGGAAGCTGCTTTTGTCCATTTAAGAGGTTATAACAAAATATCATAGACATCGGGCTGGCTGAGAAACAACAAAATTGTTTTCCTCCTGGTCCTGGAGGTTGAAACATCTAAATATCAACACAAATTCCACATCCAGTGAAGATGAGCTTTCTGGGTCATGGATGATACCTTCTAGCTAGGACCTCACACAGTAGAAGGGACAAACATGCTTCCCCAAGACTCTTGGGTAATGACACAGTTCCATTGATGAGGGTTCCCCTTAAGACAACTCCTGCCACTTTGGGTTTAGGATTTCAGCGCATGAACTTGGGAACTGGGACACAAATATTCAGACCAGAACAAATCAGAGACACATCTCCAGCCAAGAGGAAGGCATGCTTCACTTCAGAACATGTTTTTTCATCTCATAATAACCAACTTTACAGATTGAATGTCCTCATGGACATCATTTTATGATTTCTTCTATCAGTGTCTTCTAGGCAATACGAAATTGTGCAGTGTGGTTTACAAATTCCAGCTATCTCTTCTTCATTATATGTGTCACCATATATGATTCAGATGCTGGTACCCTTCAGTCAGGACCATGAGAGAAATGCCTAGGGTTGAGCAAAAGTGAATTGATTCATGGCAATGAAGAAAAAAGCACTCCGCAAGGCACAGTGGGACATGCCAGTAGGACGATTTAGAGTGGAACCTTTTGAAGAAGACTCCAACAAGCAGGGTCTACTCTTTTGATCGGGTGATTTTGTTGTTATATACCTTAATAATTGTTACCTAGAAGGTAGAAGGAAGAAAGTCAAATGCTGGGAAAGATAATTCAGAAGAGAATCTTGATTTTTAACTCTGATTCAGCAGGCTCACAGAGTGGCTGAAGTTGCTATTCTATGGAAGTGTTGCTATCCCATGGAAATATTGGTGCTCCATAGGAGGCCTCCTAGGCCTTGATGTGACTGTCAGGCCTGCTCATCTCCTTCTAACCCAGAGCTCCCAGGCAGCTTTCACCTGTCAGTTTTTCTCTTTGTGAAAGTCCTTGAATTTTTGCTTACTGATAGTTCTCAACAAAACAAGCCAATTAAATGGGAACCCTAGTTTGTACTCAAAGGACATGATACTAATCAAAGTAGTTTAAAATGATTAACTCCATTTATAGAGAGGAGCAACCTTTACCTTGAATGAATTAAAGTTGAAAAGATCTCTGGACAAGGACTGGCGCAGTGTCATAGCACCATTATCCTCCACCTGCAAGCACTGACTTCCCCTTTGGACACCAGTTCGTGGTGCAGCTGCTCCATTTCCCATTGAGCTTCCTCCTAATGGCCTGGAAGAGCAGCAAAGGATGGTACAAATCCTTGGGCCCCTACACCCACTTGGCAGGCCCAAAAGAAGTGTCTCCACCAGTACATTCAATTGTGTCCAACAGCTGTGCTTAAGTTAAAGGATGTGACAGAAATGTCAAAATAAGCTCTGACTTATTGCCTTTTATTCTTAAAACAGAATCCAGTACAATCAGGTTTGTGTAAGAGGGAACAAAGATTTCTCTTCAGCAGAAGGAATAAGTCCCTCCTAATTAAAAGCTCTCCAGAAATGGGATGGCTTGCTTAGTTATACAGTGGTTTTTCCAGTTTGGGAAGTGTTACAAGCAGAGGTGAACGAACACTGAAAAAGCAGACACAACTCTAGTGCAAGTGGGAGTTTGGGCTAGATGATTGGTTAGAGCCTTTTCTGACGTCAGTTCAAACTGACAATTTTGTGCAAGGGTTTAGGAAGTCAGTAGGTTTCTATGAACTACGGCAAGTTGAAGTTACTGTATTAACCAGAATTACCCAGACAACCCGATCCGAGAAATGAAGAGGGAAAAAATGAAGGAGGCTAGTAGTTCCTTGGCAGTACCTAAAATCAGGCATTGAAAAATATCCCGTGTTGAATATAGTCAAGTGAGCCTGGTCCACAGGCAGAGGCTCTGCCCTTTGCGCTTAGCACTTGAGGTCTAGGGAGTTATAAATCATTGCTAAGTTACTAAACCCACACCCAGTGAATGGAGTGAGTGCCTTGCAAAAATGCACAGCGTTTTGCTGCACATCATCATGGCACTGTGGAAGGAGGACTGTTCTTATGCCTGTTTTATACACATTAGAGCATGCTCAGAAACATACAGCTACTGAGCGGCACAGCCCAGATTTGAGTGTAGGTTTTTTTTTTTTTTTAAATCCCTACATTATGTTTTTCGTTATTAGTAAGAGAGAGAGGGCAGACTTTTATAGATGTGAGAAAAATATAATTCCTTTTTGCCAGCGGAAGTTGTAGCAGTGGGCAGCAGTCATAGGCAGTATCCTACTCAGCATCAACAAATACTTCATTTCATAAGCTGTAAAGGCCAATGTTAGGGTAAGCTATAGTTTAGAAACTTTAGAATTGACAAAGAAAGTTAATTACACCTGAAGTCTTGCCTATATTTCTTTAAGTTTTTTCTTAATTCTAAGTATTCTTTATTAATATTACCTCATGAACTATGTAGGAGTGGATTTTACATGTTTAATTACTATAAATTATTCTGTGTAATCTACCCTCCACGTGAATCTACAGCAGATGGGAATAGTCCTGAGTTATAGTAATATCGGCAGTAGTACAGACAGTAGAATATGAATGATAGCAATAGCCACGAAGTAGCTATATGCCCTAACTTTACTTCATCTCATTAAATGCTCAATAGAGTTTTTGTAAAGTTGGTTCTACTGTGTAATTCTAAAATAAAACCAAACACTGAAGAAGAGTTGAGAAACATAAACACCTTTATTTTGCACCATTTGACTATGGCGATAGATGCGTTGGTGGGAGATGTTCAAGACACAATGAAACTAGTTGTTGTTGTCTATCTTTAGAATGGAAGCCTCAGATTGCAGGAGAAGCCAGAATAGAGACGGTAAGACTTACTAGTGCCATCAAGTTAATGTATTACAGATTTTTCCTGTAGGAGGTAGTGCCTATAAACATTTAAGCAAATAAAATAATCGTCTAAAATTTAAATTTCTTCCAGTTAATCTCATGTGGAGTCCACTTAATGTAAAAAAAAAAATTATGCCTCAATATGTTCTACAAAAACCGAGTTTGAAAATTGGCCCGGATGTTTAATTTTTGGCTGTTACAAGCTTAGCAGAGTGGACAAAGCACCCTTACTGTGTACTTGACCATCAGTGTCATCAAACAGTGGTTCAGTAATTTACTTCTGGTTAATGATCCAGGGTATCATGATAGCTCTCCAGGTCTCTCAGGTAAACACAGTCTTTTTAAATTAGTGTTGCATCAGAATAATATTCTTTGGCATGAGCTAATTTAGAATAAAGAGATGAAGCCATAACTTGAAAATCTCTTATCCAATTCATAAAGTTTAAATTGGACTCAACAGGACTCCCGATTGGATTCCTGCCCTCTCAAAGTCTCATATCTAACAGAGATGCTAAGATAGTATGTAAACAGGCAATTTCATAAGTGGCAGCATAAGCAATAAATTAAGCAGCTTGGGATACTAGGTTATGAAACTAAGATACAGGAAGTCAGCATTCAGCTCCTTTTTTTTTTTTATCAACATGAGTTTACTGGATTCGCTTTATATTTAGTGAGCTGCTGCACAGTATGTCAAGACACATTACACTCCTCCAACTTTCTTGTGCATCTGAATTGTCCAGAGATCTGTTGAAACACAGATTCTGCTGGGATGGGCTTGAGCGTTTGCAAAGCTAATAAGCCACCAGGTGCTCTGGGTGCTGCTGGCTCCCAGCATACACTTTGAGCAACAAAAGTCTAAATTGCTTTGTTAAAATAGCCTCTGAACATTTCCCATTAGGGTCTATAATATCTTAACTGGGCATGAATTTTGAACCATGGAGAGATTATAGGTAGATCTGAATGCATTCCATCCCGCTTTATAGATCACGAATACTCTTGACAGTTGTCCAAAAATATTTGACTTCTCCCATCTAGAAACACCACTTATAAAGGCTTGGAGGTAGTGGAATAGCTCCTTTTAGTCAATATCTTGGCTCCTGTCTAAAACCATCCGCCACAGGGCTTGAGCTCATCAGAAGTTCCTGACGCAGACACCTGTCTTTTGGAAGTCACACTGAAACCACCCATTCATTTTGTAGCAGTTGCTGAACAGCTGTCTATTGATAATAACTTTTAGTGACTACCAGTTTAGGTAAGATTGAAGCCAATGACCTTTGGTCCAAAGCTTCAGATTCCATTTCCAGTCCCCGGAGCCATCAACACCTCTTGTTGAAAGATTAGTAAGTCATGAATTTCAGCACATTGCCTCCAGCCCCAAACACAGAAGCTGTTTCCTGGAACTCGTAATCACATTTAGGTTGTTGGATGTTCATGATATGAATGTAAAAGAATGGAATGCGATTTACTTTAGGTTTGTTTTATTGTTTTCAGGACAGTATTTCTTTTGATTAATAAAAAAGCTGTGTTTATAATTGTCTACCTTAGTTAGCAGCCATCACGTCCTAGAATTCCTAATTTAAGAAATCAGCTAAAAAGCTTGGAGTTGAACTTTGCAAGCAACATCTATGTTTTTTAAAAAGCCAAATTTCCAAAAGATGATGTTTACTTTATTTTCTGAGTGTTAGACAATCACTTGGGGAGATTGGTGAAAACATGTGAGTCAGTGTGGAAGAACATTTTATTTTATTGCTTTAAGAATGTGTTTAATGGGCCCAGCGCAATAGCATTGTGGTTAACGTCCTCACCTTGCACGCGCTGGGATCCCATATGGGTGCTGGTTCTAATCCTGGCGGCCCTGTTTCACATCCAGCTCCCTGCTTGTGGCCTGGGAAAGCAGTCGAGGACGGCCCAAAGCCTTGGGACCCTGCACCCACGGGGGGACACCTGGAGGAAGTTCCTGGCTCCTGGCTTCTGATCCGCACAGCACCAGCCGTTGCAGTCACTTGGGGAGTGGATCATCAGACGGAAGATCTTCCTCTCTGTGTATATGACTTTGCAATAAAAATAAATAAATCTTTTTTAAAAAAGAATGTGTATTATAAAACAAAAAGACAAAGTTACAGAGAGAGAAGGAGAGACAGAGAGATCTTCCATCTGTTGGTTCACTCCACAGATGGCGGCAACAGCTGGAGTTGGATTGGTCTGAAGTCAGGAGCCAGGAGATTGTGTTCAGTCTCCCACACAGGTGTTGGGGCCCATGCACTTAGGCCATATTTCAGGTTTTTCCCAGGCCATGAACAGGGAGCTGGATTAGAAGTGGGGCAGCCAGGACTCAAGCTAGCACCCTTTTGGGATGCTAGTGGCAGTTTTGTGTGCTACACTATCGTGCTGGCCCCAAGACTTCAGTCGTTCTTCTGTTGATGTCTCTGTAATGGCGATATGAATTCATGGGATGAAAATGGCAGGCCAGACCTGTGGTGCTGTTTCACTGACTGTTCGTTCCTGTGAGGTAATTGTCTAAATCAAGAAGGATTTCCCCTTCCATATGCAGGAGAAAGGCTGACCCGAATGGCCTCAGAGAAAGGAAATTGCTGGATGAAATCATGACTCTAATTACCATTTATGTCCTCAGTGTTAATAGTATACCTTTTTATAAGAAGAGGATGTTCAATACATTCCAGCCTAACACACTGAGTAGTGGCTGCGGCCCGAGTGCCAATTGCCTTTTCATTATCCATCTGGACAGATCTGCGCATAGGGCTGTGTTATTAGATAAATGTTCTGGTAATGTCATTGCTGAACTGGGTTGAAGAGCCATCCACTGTGGTTAAGCAAACTGTCAGCTTCTTCATTCATTTACCCTCTCTCCTTATTCAGTCCCTTTTCCCCTCTCTATCTCCTTAAGGGGTGGTGATGCTTAGTCACCAGTGGAAGCTTTCTGTCCTCTTCCGGGAAGTTGTTGCTGTCTCTGGACTGAATTCCGTTGTTTAAACCTCCAAGAAACCTCTCCCCACCACCTGCCCCCTGTGTTTCAATGATCAGTTGGTGGTTTGGATAATCATGTCGTTTTACTAACCTTTGTTCTGATTCACTTTTTGTAGACTTATTTACATATGTTAATAGTTATAGAAAGAGGGAGAGAGAAAGAAGGGGAAGGAGGGGAGGGGAGGAGAAGAGAGGGGAAAGGAAGAGGAGAGGGGAGGAGAGGGGAGGGGAGGGGAGGGGAGGGGAGGGGAGGGGAGGGGAGGGGAGGGGAGGGGAGGGGAGGGGAGGGGAGGGGAGGGGAGGGGAGGGGAGGGGAGGGGAGGGGAGGGGAGGGGAGGGGAGGGGAGGGGAGGGGAGGGGAGGGGAGGGGAGGGGAGGGGAGGGGAGGGGAGGGGAGGGGAGAGGAGAGGAGAGGAGAGGAGAGGAGAGGAGAGGAGAGGAGAGGAGAGGAGAGGAGAGGAGAGGAGAGGAGAGGAGAGGAGAGGAGAGGAGAGGAATATTCCATCTGCTTCTCCCCTCCTCTAGTTGGCTATAATGGCCAGCCCCAATCCAGGAGTCAAGAGATACATCCCACTTAGGAGAATGCCCTTAACTGGGTTGCTGGGGCCCAAACCCAA
Source organism: Ochotona princeps (assembly GCF_030435755.1). Classification (NCBI taxonomy): domain Eukaryota; kingdom Metazoa; phylum Chordata; class Mammalia; order Lagomorpha; family Ochotonidae; genus Ochotona; species Ochotona princeps. The sequence continues at coordinate 10,121,182 of NC_080863.1, read as the reverse complement.
ATCTGCTGCCCTTTCCAGGCCATTAGCAGGGAACTGGGTTCAGAGTGAAGCATCCAGGTTATGAACAAATGTCCCTACGGAATGCCAGCATTGAAGACAGTGGCATTACCCCCTACACCACAACGCTGGCTCTAGACATGCATCTTCAATGCTTTCTGGTGTGTCAGCCACACATCACAGACACACACACACACACACAATTCTCACCTAGTCTCCCACATCTGTGTTTGCAAATGAATGACGGTTGAACGTCTTAATGAAATCAGGTTTCTCCTCTGTGTCGCATGTTGCTCTGTCCTTCAGGATCTGCTGCCTGTCTGCTCTCAGACTTGAAGCTCGCCCTCCAGCCCCACTTCTGGGTTTCAGTCTCCTTGATTTTGATCACTCCTCTATACACCAAGTGGCTCCTTCTTGCCTTTCCCCATGCAGGCATAAACCCTGTTCTATTTCATCTTCCTGTGATAGGCACATTTCATCTGCATTTTGTTTCTTTAAATAGCACCTCTTGGAGCATGCATCATAGTATATCAGATTGAGTCTGCACCTTGCAGTGCCAGCGCCGTTTCAAGTCCCAGTTGCTCCACTTCTGATCCAGTTTCCTGCTGATGTCCTGGGATAGCAGAGGGATGACCCAGGTGTTTGTGTCCCTGCGCCCACATGGGAAGACCCCAGCGAAACTCTTCGCTTCTGACTTCAGACAAGGAAAACTCTGGCCTTGCAGTCTTGTGGTCAGTGAATCGGCAGATAGAACATCTTTCTCTGTGTCTCACCTTCAGTGGGGCCTGAGAAGCTGCATTTCTAGCTGGCCCCTGAGTGGTCCTGCTGTTTTCAGGGCAGCACTCTGAGCACTTCAGCTCCGTCACGTCTTTTCTCCCGGATCTGCTTGTCATCGCAAAAGTGTGATGATCACCCAGAACGAGTGACGAGCGTGTTCACGCACAAAAGAAAGAAAATCACAGCAATGTGCTACCCACAGACTGAAATTGTACAAGCTCTGCGTTGCAGGCAGTGGCTCAACCCACCACCTGACTACAGGCCCTGTACACTCCACTTCAATAGGTGGGACGGGTAGAGGCAGATATGACAATTTGGAGGAATTGTAAATGGTTTGTGGGAGGGAACTCAATGTTTTTGAAGAATATATACAGTGTCCTGGGTCAAAGTCTGGGCTGAACAGTGTGGACAGGTATGCGGAAGAATCTGTCCAGGTGTGATAACAGTCAGCCATGGGAGTTCAGTTGACAGAAACTCAGGGAAAGGAATAAATGCACTCGTATCCTCTTTGTTAACTCCTGACAGGGAGCAGATTACGAAATGCTGCCCAAAGCCTCTCCTGACCTTGATCAGAACTTACCTTTAAGACCTTTTCATTTCTTTTAGACCAGCCAGCTCAGCAAACCTAAAAACACCGTGTTTGAAGGCCAGGCATTCTTTGAGCCAGGCAAAACCTAGTTGAGCATCCGACTGTCCCCATAAGCCCCTCAGGGTCATCTCTCACTAGGCCGAGTCACCATCACTGCACCCTTGGCCCTGGATGCCTCCTTGAGCTCAGGAGGTCCACTCCTGTGCCTTTAATCCTTTCTGCAGCCATCTGTTATATGATGAATATGAATGCCTCTGAAATCCTCTCATGGCTTCCTTACTCTGGTAAGCTGCTGACCCAAATAGTTAATAAAGGGTATTTGGTTCGCTCTGATCTCCAGCCTCAGGGCTCCTCCCCCTGTTCTGTCTGCAACCACAAAGTTCTTTTTGTTCCTCAGGAAGCCGTTCCCCCACTTGCAAGGCCTTTGTGAATCTACCCGTCCCCCCTCCACTCACACACATTCCTTACTCCCCAGCCTCTCCTACTGTTCTGGACTCCTGCATTCTGTACTGCATTCTTTTTTTTTTTTTTTTTTTTTTTTTTTTTTTTTAACTCATTTTCTAGTCCTACTTTCCTTCACGAGGAGACGGTTCCTTCTGCCTCTACTTCTTCCCTCACTCTCAGGGCAGCAGTGACTTCAACACACTGGCAAATAGTCGGCACATGGAGGCCTGACTTAGGGCGTGCTCAGTGCAGCTGCTGCAGCATCAGGATAAATCTGACAGCTGCTGTTCCTTAAGTTAGATGTTGACCATGGAAGGAAGGGAGGAAGGGAGGAAGGTAGGAAGGATTTTCCGCCCTTCAAATTGAATGAAAATGCATAGATAAACATTTCAAAAATTGTTCATTACAGAATTTTGGAGGTGAGCAATACTTTAGAAATATGACCCACTTGCATCGTTTCCGAAGGAAGGAAGCCGATTGTTCGGAGGATATTACTGTTGCGTGTGAGGTCACTTACGTCAGTGGGTGACTCTCTTCGTAATGTAGCGAACACATTCTCTGAGTAGAACTGAAGTTTTTAAAATTGTTTTTTGACTTTTTATTAGCAACTAAGGACTAGGGGTTTTATATCTGGCAATTTTGTTTTAATCATTCACTAGCAATCAAAATCAAATAAATCAGAAATTTCCCTTAGCATTGCCCCTGTGAGGTTGTGACAAGGAGGAAATCTTGGTCCCCTGATGTCTTAGTCATTTTATAGGGTCACAGTTTATGGTAACAGTGGGAGAAGGAAATTATCTGGCCAGTTACAAGTGCTGTATATAAGAAAACAATATTGTCAAGTAAGGTTCTATTGCTTTTATGAATTTCTGAAGAAGTAAATTTAACGGAGCTCACTATCACTGGACTTTGTACATATATCTGTTTATGAATTCAATAAAAATTTCACTTCTATTTGTTCAACTTAGCTATGTGTAGAGTGTTTCTCAAGCACAGAGCTCAATAGACACTGTAAAAATCTGAAAATTATAATAATTACATAAGTAGCACAATTGCAGTGGGCTTCCGCTAAAGAAGATAAAGGTTTGTTGATTATGGATTATAAAATAAATTACTTTCTGTTAAACACCATTTTCTAAATATCTTTGTACTGATGTTTCTGCTTAAGCTGAACATGTCTACCCTCCATTGTGATTTGAGGAGCTCCGAAGATTCTTCAAAAATTATGTTCTTCCTATGGTTAACTAGCTACTGATTTCCAAAATGCTACAGTTAACCTGTTGGACTAATGTTTCAAACCCCATTAAATACAAGGGTTATAAAGGATTGAATAAACCAATTTGAATCGTTGATGTCTTGGTTTGAATTAGTTTATCAGGGTCACAAAGCAAGAGACAAAGGAAATTGGAAATGGGACCCTCATGATATGGAGAAAAACAAGGAGACTGGAATTGTTACGAGTGTGGTATGTGAAAGCACAAGCTGTCACTCACCTAGTAAACCTGGTGAAACCATGGGTAAACCTGGGTCCTAACCATGATGCACACTCACGCAGGACTGTCTTAGCAGGTGACAGAGAGGGAAAAACTTTCCACACTGTGGCTGGCAGTCAACAATTTTCTCCATATGTTGTTTGAGAGGACTCTTATCTTCTTCCTGGGGAGAAGACCAGAGTCCTCGCACAAGCCCATCCCCACATTTCTTACTTGAAACCTTCATTCTTGCTTTACGTCACCTTCTGCCCTACATCTTCAAAAAAATGTTTTTGTTTATTTGAAAGATTGCATTACAGAGAGGGAAAGACAGAAGAAGAAAAAGAGAACCTTCTATTCACTGGTTCATTCCTCCAGTTGCCCATAGTGGTCATGGCTGAGCCAGGTCAAAGCCAGTATCCATTCAGGTCTCCCAAATGGATGGTAGGGCCGGACATACTCGGGTCATCTTCTGCTTTTCCCAGGAAAATCAGCAGGAGGCTAGATTGGAAGTTGAGCACACGTGACTTGTAGCATGACTCATATGGAATGCCAATGCCACAGATACCAGCTTTACCTATTATGTCACAGCGCTGACTCCCCATTCAACATCTTGATAACAAAGTAAAATGAATTTTTCAGGTTTAGGCAAGGGACGCAGGATGAAAGGATGTTATGAAAAACTGTATGTAGCAAATATTTTTTTAAAAAGATTTATTTGAAAGTTTCAGAGAGAAAGATATTTCGTTTACTGATTCACTCCCCAGATGGCCACATGGCCAAGCGTGGGCCGGACCAAAAGCTGCATCCGGGTTTCCCGTGTTGCTGGCAGGAATCCAAGCACTTGAGTCACTTTCCACTGTTTTTCCCAGACCATTAGCAGGGAACAGTATTTGTAGTGGAGCAGTGGAGACACAAGCCAACATCCAAAGGGAATGATAGCTTTGCAGATGGTGGCTTTACGTGGTATACCACAATGCTGACCCCAATAAATATAGTGTTTATCTCCATACAAGTCAAAATCAAACCATGCAATCAGAGCAGTATTATTGGCACAATGGTACCTAAAATGCTTCTTGTGTTTTTGTGTGCATCCAATATTTTCAGGTATTTAAATGAAAATTTTTTTTCAATTTTGTTATGAAGAAGCCAATTACTACAGTGATAATCCAGTAATCTACAATTTAATTTAATGAAAGGATTTATCTAATGCAGAATAGTTGTCATTCCTCACAAAGGGCCGTTGAGCATATGAAATGGGGCTTTTCAAAAGTAAAATATGCAGAGGTATAAACTATAAATGTATGAAATAGTGGAATACCACCTTTTTACATTGTCTATGTGTGTTAAAATAATAACATTCTAGGTAAATTACGTGAAGCAAAATATTTGAATTACTTCTACATTGTTGCTTGTTCAAGCGATTAACTGGAAGGCTTAACATGACCTATGTGGATTGAGTTTGCAGCTCATTGTAAATTTTACTAGACAGTTACATTCTGAAGAATTTGACATGATTTACATGAACTTTGACTTTTTGTGTTATTTCAATTATAGATGTTTGAATCAACTTTATTTTGGAAGCCGATACGATTTTGATATTGAAAAATCACATGGCTTTTTCTGTCCTCTTGAGTATCACCTTGAATATTATATCTGTGCTATTTAGCACAATAAAAAAATATTCCAAACTATTTTGATATTCCTGAAGGGGATGATTTCTGAAGGGAAGTGTATCTAACTTGGTGAAAGATAAGAAACCACCTGAAACAGTCTCTGGACAATTACTATTCAGTTTAGATTTGTCTTATGTCTGTCCATAATTGGCTACCAAAAAATAATCATTCACCATAGTGACCGTTAAGCACATGTGCACATGTTTCAGGCAATGCTAGGCTCAGACTGGACACCTACATGACTTTTCAGTCTTGGGTAGTTGAGAATGGGTGGCATTGAGGTTCATATATGAACCCAGCAGTAATTTAAGTTAAAGTAAATTTAAAATATTTAAGTAGGACTGGCTAAACAACCATGCCATGCAACAGGAAATATGCATGCACTATGAAAAAAAGCAAACACATTCACATCATTTACACTATTGCACACATTTTGAAGGTCACAGCCAACACTGAATCTCAAAACTCTACCTACTGTTGAGTGTAACAAAATGCCATGTGGGATGTTTTCTTGTGTCTGAAATTAGCACATTTAACACAAGGTTGAAAGACATTCTGTTTTGGGTTAAGGGAGTTTTTCAGTTTTGGTTGGTTTCTACCACCAGTTACATATGACACAGTAATGAAGTCATATATATATATATTTTTTTTTTCAGAGTGGCTTAAAGAATTGCAAAAAAGTGAGTTGGCAAAAGCTTTCTTAAGTGAGAATTTGTGACTCTTTTTCAGGTAGAAAGTAAAAAGTAGAGCATTTCTGGGCCCGGCACGATAGCATAGCAGTTAAGGTCCTCGCCTTGAACACGCCGGGATCCCATATGGACGCCAGTTCTAATCCCGGCGGCCCCACTTCCCATCCAGCTCCCTGCCTATGGCCTGGGAAAGCAGTCGAGGACAGCCCAAAACTTTGGGACCCTGCACTCATGGGAGACCCAGAAAGAAGTTCCTGGCTCCTGGCTTCGGATTGACACAGCCCCAGCCGTTGCGGCCACTTGGGGAGCAAACCATTGGACGGAAGATCTTCCTTTCTGTCTCTCCTCTCTGTATATCTGCCTTTACAATAAAAATAAATAAATCTTTAAAAAAAAGAAAGAAAAAAAGTAGAGCCTTTCTGAGGTTATATACACTCGCTTTGTTCTGTGTTTGCAGACATTCTATTTTTGTAACTGCAGCCGTGTAACTGATCCTTCCATCACCTATGATGTCTTTTGGTATAAATTTTATCTCATCCTCATTATTACCAATGCATTAGCTTCAAATTTGGATTTATTCATCTTTCATTTCTACTAATGCAAAGTCAAACAATGCTGTGCATTAAAGCGATTGTTGGCTTATGATCTATGGTGTCTGGCCTAATGACTTCTGTTTGAGTCTGAAAAACTGAATCACTTCTCTGCTTTATGTCAGAGTAAAATTAGCAGAAGCCATAAGGGAGGCTTTGTATTAAGCATTTTGAGTCTCACCCCCCCTATGCCCTACCACACATTAGTTCCACCACAAGGATATATAACCTTAAGCTCTCCTTGGACCCTGGGGATAAACTATGTTGTATGTATGAACCAAGAGGTAGCATAGGAAATCAATTCTGCTTTACTAAACTACTATCAAAAAATATATTTACGCATTTATTTATTTGGGGGTGGTGGGGCGAGGTAACAGTGAGGACCATGACCTTAATTTGTATGATATCTTGGAGGTGACTTACGAACTTTCTAAAGGTCTTGTGCCCTCACTGAGGCTCCACGGAGAGCAGGGCTGCGCCAGGCCTTAGGAATGCCGAACTGTCATTGTTCATGGACTTCTAGGGAGCCGCTAGTCGTGTCTGTTTGCTCAGGATCTCGCCAGTGCTCAGAAAGGTCGGCTTCCTTTGAAACTCCTTCGATCAGATTAGAAAGTGACCTTTAGCAAGATGTGTGTCTTCCACTTTGCAGTTCGGTAAAAACCAAAGTACTACATGTGTAGGAAACATTTGGAAATAGTTTTTACAACAGGAAAATGTGAAAAACAGCCACAACCTGCATGGCAAGCCGTGACCCAGGAAGTTGACTTTCTTTCTTTTCTTTTTCTTTTTTTTTTGAAGATCTTTTATTTTAATCGGAAAGGCAGATGTTCAGAGAAGAGACAGAAGGATCTTCCACCCTTTGATTCACTCCCCAAGTGGCCTCAATGGAGTTCTTTGCACTCCCAAAGTGCAAAGAACGTCAAGTCCTCAATGGAGCTGAGCTCATTCTAAGCCAGGAGTCAGGAGCCTCCTCCAGGTTTCCCACACAGGTGCCAAGCCTCAGAGCTTTGGGCCACCCTTGACTGCCTTCCCAGGCCACAAGCAGGGAGCTGGATGGGAAGTGCATTGAAAACTCAATTACTTGTCAGAATACTATAGGTTTAATGTTACTAAGATTTGTAAGATCTGTTAAAAAAAAAAAAAAACACCCACATACTTTACCAATTAAAAAATTGTCAGGCAAGCGCTTTGCTCACTTTGGAAGCATCCATTCCTTGCTTCAGTGCCAAGTTCTTATTACAGAGATAGCCAAGAATGATTCTCCTTTTTAAAGATGTCTCAGGGACCAGGGGGGACGGAGGATTCCATTGATCAGCTTAATGGAGCCACACGGTGTATAGAGTGATTGGAGCAGAGCGCCCCTGTCGGCAGCCCTGGGAATCACTCACTGGGCAAGTGTGGAGACAGCTCTGAGCAGTGTGCTACACCCACAGAGGGCAACAGCACAGCCCCTCAAAATGGAGAGTTTTCAAAGGCACGATGCTCGGTGTCTTTTCAGAACTATGTGAGCTTGTCTAAAATAGAAAAGCTGTAGATACTCATCATGTCCTTTTTTAAGATTATACTCAATCATTTTTATCCCAACAAGAGCAAAGAATGTCAAGACTCAGTAGGTGCTAATTCAGAATAAAAGGTAAGATTATGTTCTGGTTTGCCACAAAGATGAGATGTCAGACAAATTTGTGTCTCTAAGCATTAAAGCCCAGCACAATCAATAAGATGTAGGAGCACCAAACTGTATTCATGCATATCTTCAGGTATGCATAAAATAGGATAAAAATGGAAATAGATTTTCTTTTTGTGTATTATGCCAGAATAGGAGGAAGATTTAACTGTAGAATGTCTTGCTTTCCTTTACAGACAACTACTACGGAACTCCGAAGCCTCCAGCAGAACCAGCACCATTGTTGTTAAATGTAACAGACCAGATACTTCCAGGAGCTACTCCAAGTGCAGAAGGAAAACGGAAGAGGAATAAATCCGTGAGCAACATGGAGAAAGCAAGTATAGAGCCTCCCGAGGAGGAAGAGGAAGAGAGGCCTGTGGTCAACGGAAATGGAGTCGTGGGAACGCCAGGTGAGGCAGCCCCGTTTGCTCCAGCCTCACTGGTTGAGTGAAGAAATGTTTATCTGCTTGTGAGAATCAGAGTGACACAGAAAGAGAGAGAGCAAGAGTCGAAAACAAAAAGTCATTTTCCATCAGAGGTCACGTCCTAAATGGGTACGATGGCCGTAGTTGGGCTAGGTTGAAGGTAGGAGACTGATACTTCATCCAGGTTCCCTGTATGGCTGACAGGGACCCAAGTGTTTAAATATATATATTAAATATATATTGAATATAAGTGTTTAAATATATATATGATATATATATGTCCAATGATCTTCAGGTGATTATTATATCAAAGAGGAAGGTCATGATTTCTGCATGTACCTTGTCCTAAATTGGACACATTTATTCAACTTTCTTAATTTTGGCTCTCATTTACACACTATAAATGTCACAGAGCAAATGGTTTAAAACTCTTAGAAGATGTTCTAAGTATTGTGTCAAGTTTTGAGGGTTTATTTCATTAATATTTGAAACAATCTAATCATCGAAGCGTGGTTGTATTTGCAATGCCACGTACAGAGATTGTATCGTGTGACCAGTTAACAGCATCACCAGATGAGGTTCTCAGATTGTGGAAAACTACTGAGCCCCGGCATGTGTGTGGGAAAAGAATGCAGACTTTAACATGTACGGTTTGAAGGCACTGACCCTTGTACAAAGAAAAGAACAGTTAGGACCTTATGATCTGTCAGACCACACGGAAACTCTTAGGCACAAAATTAAGACGTATTTGTGCAAGATATTGATTTCGTTTTTTTCTTATATTTAATGCTAAAGAATACCAAAAACAGTTTTGATAAAACTGTTTGTCATCAAATGCAACAAACAAACAAGAATACCTGTGACAGTCTGTTGACCTTTTGGAGGAGGTTAATAAAATCCAGTTGTACTAGCTTCTTTTTTGATAATGGCATAGGAGTGAGTATTACACAGCTAAAGGCTCTTAGCGTTTGGGTCCTCTGTACATGTTATTCTCGATATCTGTGACCTCTACTTCCTTACTGTTTACATTTTTATTTTTTCCTGTATTGATTCCATACCAACATAGTGTTTGAATTTTATGCCCAATTGAAGATACAACATTTTTATGATTTTTTATCAAACAAAACATTTTAAGAATTACTTATATTGTTTTCCATGACACCTTTTTTATTTAAGTGCAAGGATTCTCCTCCTGCCTTCCTCTTTTCTCCCTCTTCATTTTTGCCTCTCACCATTTCCCCCCGTATTATCATGGTAGTATAGCCCTTTCGTAACAGTGACAAGTTTAACATTCTGCCACTTAGATTCATCATGGAATCATAGGTGTACACCAAGAGAAAAAAATCTAGTATCATATTGTTACGGTATATATAACTGCTTCAATGGCACTCCCCCTTTTATTCAGGAGTGGAGACGCCTCCTGCAGAAATCTCCATTATACAGTCTCCATTATACAGTTCATCCATGAGAATAAATGTGTGTGCTTGTTCACCTTGGTATCTTTGGCTTTCTAGTTTGCCTCATATCAGAGAGAGCATATGTCTGTCCTTTTGGAATTGGCTTATCTCACTGAGCATACTGCTATCTAGTGGGGACCATTTTTTGCAAGTGATAGGGTATTATTCTTTTTAATGGCTGTGTAATGTTACATGGAATAGATGTGCAACTTCTTTATCCATTCCTCTTTTAATGGGCATCTGGGTTGTTTCCATGTCAAGGAAAGCAACTTCATAAGCTTACTCTAATAACCTTCTTCAAAATACCTGCAAAAATGTTCTTCATGGGATGTAAAGAAGCCAGAAGTTTATATGTACTCATCAGGGACAGAAGCCTTAAACTGCTGTCATCTGTATGACTCAGAGGAGGACCAGCTCTCCCATTAACCTCTCTGCAGGAAACTGTGTATCTGACCTTCAATACCATTGACTTTTAGATACATAAATGCTAAAATGTAACTTGCCTATCACAAAATATGTGTGCAGTTCAATAACTTTTCTCTTCTGATTCTGAAATGTCTGTGCAAATTGTTTGCTTTGCGCCCTATAGCAAATTAATTGTAACTAAGCGGATAGTAAACAATTTTCCTAGTGGATCTTTTTTTAAAAATATTTTTATTAAAAGTCAGATTTACAGAGAGGACAGACAAGAGAGGGAAAGACCTTCCGTTCACTGGTTCACTCCCCGCATGGCTGCAATGTTAAGAGTTGAACCCATCGAAAGTCAGGAGCCAGAAGTTTCTTCCCAATCTCCCACATGGGTACAGGGTCCCAGGAACTTGGGCCCTCCTCTGCTGCTTTCACAGAACGTAAGCTGGCAGCTGCATTGAAAGTGGAACAGCCAGGAATAAACCCAGTGCCTATATGGGGATGCAAGTGCTTGAAGGGGGAAGATTAGCCTATTGAGTATAACATTGGCCCTGATCTTTTTCTCTAACAAGTTCCCTTTAAAAGTATGTATGTATATATGTATGTGTGTATGTATGCATGCATGTATGTATGTATGTATTTAAAAGTCAAGGTTACAGAGAGGTGGTGACACAGAGAAATATAGAGAGATTTTCCATCTACTGATTGACTTCCCAGATGGTTGAAATGCCCAGAGCTAGACTGGGCTGAAGCCAGGAGTCAGGAATCAGGAACTTGTGGGTCTCAAACACGTTTAGCAGTGGTCTAAATGCTCTGGCAATCTTCTGATGCATTTCCCAGGCACATTAGTACTATGCGCTGCTAAAGTAAGCACATCTCAAACATATTATCTGAGGACTGGATCGGAAGTGGAGAAGCTGGGACTCTATCTTGTGCCCATATGGGATGTTCAATATTGCAGACAGTCACCCCTTTACCCACTATATCGCAGCACCTGCCCCATGTCAACCTTTGAGAGAAGCAAAACAACTTAGCTGAGTTCAAACAGTAAGCACAGAAGGAACAGATTTAGAAATTGGAGACCAATTATGCAACTTCCTACTGTAACACTTTGTGGTTAAGGTTATAAAGCAGATGGCCCTGGCTAAAGTCAGATATTGACGTATAGTTCATTTCTAATCTGTGTGGGCCAAATGACATGAAGCACTTTAGCTCCACAGATTCTGAAACTGGAAGGGTATTGAATGGGTAAGGGACTGAGGCAGGAGGAGGCAGTACATTGTGAATCTAAAGAGTATTATTCTGTCCTGTTCACATTTTCAACGTGAGAACAAGGTGCTTTCCTGTTAGGAAGGATTCTTGGGTGCCAAGGAGAATGGATCAGGTTGGACTTTTCCTCCTGTCTCTTTGCCATCTGACTGTCCAGTGACACTTGCCAGAGACAAACTCTAGGTTATCTAGCAGTCAACAATGCTCTCCCTGGACAAGTGGCTGTCTACTATTTTCTTCTCTTCTGTTGTGGAGATGAAAGACAATCAGACAGGTGTTTACCTCATGTTCCAAGATGGGGAACAACCTCCAACAGGAAATTGGTTAATCATCTCTTATTAAAAATCTTTTGACAGCCATCATCTTTAAAAGTATTTTTTCCCTCTTTACTTATCCAATAGAAAGGTGGGATATTTTTTAACTTCCTCTTATATATGTTTTCTCAACACTTCACTTTTTGAATTTCATCAATTTTTATTTCCATTACAGAAACGTAAAAAAAAAAAAAAAAAACTATTTGCAAAAGAGAGCTTTTTTTTTTTCTCTCTACTGCTTTACTCCCTCAATTTTCACAACAGCCAGGATTGGGCTGGATCTAAACTGGGAGCCAGGAGATGGGAGTTCAAGCCAAGTCTCCCTTGTGGGTGGCAGGGATCCAGTGTCTTGAGGAACCACTGATACCTCCCAGAATCTCCACTGGCAGGAGGCCGGAGTCAGTAGTAACAGCCAGTAGCAAACTCACTCTCTGCGATGTAGGACGCAGGTGTCTTAACTAATAACAGCTGTCCCTCCTGCATAATATCTTTGTCTTGTCCTTATTTTCTTGCTATGCACATTCACCATGTCTATACCACATTTTTATCATCATCCAGTCATCAGTTGGTGGACACGTAGCTTGATTCAGTATTTTAGCTTTTGCAAACTGAGTTGCTAGAAAGATATAGATAAATATTGTGATCAATGAATATATTTGGAGACGAAGGGAAGTTTATTTCATTACCAAAAATACTGACACGATAGGATATTGTTAATAAATAATGCAATCAATAGCTTCTTGTTGATGCTTGCTAGGAACTGCCTGATTTTATTATACATGTTGATTACTTTAAATAAACTGTCCAGTTTTATAGACTAGGAATCTAAGATACACCAAAGCTAAATAAATTTCTCAGTGACTGGAATATTAAACAAAAAGCCCCGTTCTGGAACATGTACTCCTAGCAGCTGTGATAGCCCAAACCTTTATAACCAAACATAAGTATATTTCTTAACAGCATGTAGACATTTGACTGAGTTACCTAAATCTCTGACTACCAAAAACCCCCTCTTACTTTTATTTCTGAAAATCATGTAAAAGTAAACCTATTTCCTTCTGAAGGGTTAAAAAAACAACTTGCAAGCTTTTTTAAAAAAAATTATATTGTGTATATATGTAAACATGAAACATACAGTCCTTGGCCCCTAATATATTGTCTCAAAATAAAATTTTGCTCTGCATTTATACAGATTATAGAGGACAGCTCACTTTACCTCTATTAACCTTTTTTTATTTTTCCTCCCGTGAGCTCTAACATCTACTTGAAGCTGTATTTTTCTCTTTCAATTGCCATGGTGTTTCTATGCAAAGCCAATGATAGTTTTCAAATTTGTAAGCTCTTTATCAATTTGCGTAATCTTTATCAATGAAAGCTCATGGAAGACTTTTGTGTAAACTTTTCTAGAAAGTTCCCTCCCCCCGCTTATAATTACACCGTACACATGAGTTGGGTTCCTAGCCAGTAGGCTCTTATAAGGAATTTTCAGTCTCAAACCAGTGAGGACCATCTCACTGTCTGCCATAATATCCCTGGTGATGAACATCAATAGAATTCTACCCTTAGGAATATAATTCTGTTCTTGTCAATAATAAACATTTTTAGAAATAAAAACAGGACTCAGAAGAATAGCAAGGCTCCTGTAACGGATGCAGGTGCTGATCCAGGAGCTTAACTCATGTGTAATTTCTGATTTCACAGTACACATGGATGTGTTTTGTGAATGGGGTATTGAAGCTGCGTGTGTTACTTTTAACTGAGGAAAGAGCTCATTTAACAGTGAGCACAGATGTGGACCCAGTACTCTCTCATCTCATCCTGCCACCAGCATCTTTCTCTAAAATGAGGAGATTGAATTCCTCTCTCCACAAGCTCAGTCATGCTCCTACAGCTTGGGGTATTGGATCTGCATTGGATGTGGTTACGTTCGGCCCCTCGCTGTGTTCATGGCAGTCATACCAAGTCTCATGCTTGTGAGAATGATATATCCTTACCTTGTCTCATCATTTCCATCTTGATGATTGTTTAAAATCCAGACTGCGTTGGAACTTTGGCTGATATTACCCTCCCAATTTCTAGGCATCTTTATCTGGCATTTCTCTGATCACAGCTGGTACCTGCAACGCTCTCTGCCCACCTGTGTTTTAGAGCTATATTTCTATCCACTGCCCACCTCAGTGTTTCTGGTGTAACTTAATTGCCACTCAGTTCACTTAAATCATTTTTTCCCACAAACAAGCAGAGCGACAAAAATCTTATACCTCTTTGACTAATTCATCTTTTCACTCCCATAACTCAGAATTCTCTTTGATGCTTCTCACCCCCTAGGGCTGGATGTTTGTTATTTGGTGTGAAAGATGCCTGGGCCTTTTAATTATGTCATCTTTTCACTACAGTGCCCAGAACTCATCAGGTGGCACCTGGATCACAGACCCCCCAACCGATCTTTAGGTTCTGATCCCTCACCCAGGAAAAGACTCTGGAGACAGACCTTGGTCCTACAGCCATTTTTCTCGAAACATGAGTGAACTTCTGCCTCCACTACTTAAAGTTCCTTGAGAAAATCCGTAGGGTCCTCTTACAATAGAGCATCCCTGTGAGCTCAGCTTCGTGCTTCATCCCTGCATGGACCCTTCTCCCATCCACACCCAACACTCAAATTTTCGCCAGTCTGTTCACACCAGTTCTACGTTTCAATTTTTATGTCTTTCATTCAAAATTTAATGAAATTTTTGACATTTCCTGGGATACTTGAGTATTCCCACAATATAAAGTTGAAAAGGACTATGTGAATGACATACAATTTCCTAAATTAGAACATTATGAGATGTCAAATCCCATCAAAGCTCCCTACCATTGATCATGGGGAAAAAAATCGATCGATAATAAATGTGTAGATACAATTTATTATTTTTAAACAGAGTCCGCTTTTCTTCAGAAAGCAAAGTCTTGGATTCAGTCTTCCTGGATCTCTTTTGTCGCATGAGTTATCTGCTGAACTTTTCCGGCAGTAATTCACTATTATCTTGTGGCTTCCTCTCACTAGCCATGAATAAGCCTAGTGCAAAGAATTAGAAATGCACATGTAGTTTAGAAGCAGTTAAATCTCTCCGTTCCTGCAGCCACACACAATGCCAGGAGGAACGGAGCCCGTGAGAGCTACCTTCCGCCAACAAAGGGAATACAGTATGTGAACACAGAGCTGCCTTCTCCAACACCCCAGGCCGACAATTAGTGCAACTGAACTGCGGCTCCCAGAGAGCAAACAGAGTGTCCCTTATGCGGTCACCGAGTGTCCTCGGCAATGATCTCAGTTCACCATGAGGGACCCGCATCCAGGTCCTGTGCTGCTGCTTGGCACGCTGACTGCGCATGCACCATCACTCCTGCGCCTGTGAATAGGACCCTGTCACTGCCCCAAGAATTATGCCCTCCATCGTGAATCTCGCTGTTTTCCGGCAAATAATGCCCCCACTCTAAATCTATCGCAACGCGTAACCCCTGCCTGCTTCTAGCAGTTCACAGAGTCTACGATTTCTACATCTCTCCCACATCTCCGCCTTCCCCCAGCGCCCCCTCCCCCCCCCGCTTAGGAAGCTTAATTGTATGACCTTGTTCCCAAACACAATACTGAGTTTTATGGCAAGATATCTGGGATTACAGTTTTAAAGAAACCATTGAAAATTAGAGGTTGCATTTTTAAGGGAGGATAATTCCCTCTTTCTTTGGAAGTACTCGCAGTACCTAGGTGTAAATATCAAGGAGCAAAGCGAACACAGACATTGTGGCTAGAAAGTAGTCACTGGGGGTAAGCGTGGGAGTGGTGGCAAAGTGTCATTCTAAACTCCTTCTAGATTCATCTTTGCGCAGGAAGCACTGCATTTATGCGAACTCCTCTCACCCTCCAACTGATTCAGCGTTTCTGGGAGCCCGCACACACGCCCTGTGATTTCCCAGTTCTCTGGGGAGGGGTTTTCTACAACTGTTGGCGTGAGAGAGCTTCATACTTCTGGGAACATGCAGGGTCACACTTCATGTTTCAACAGGCTTACAGAAAGCCTGTGGACTCATTAGGATGCTTAGGAGTGGGACTGGGCATTTGAGCTCGAGTTTAAGATGCCCGTGAGGGCGCCTGCATCCCGTATCAGTGTGTTTGGGTTCAACCCTTGAGTCTCTTCCCTATACGTCAAGCTTCATCTTCATGCAGACAGGGAGTGTGCTGCAGGTGCTGACCTGCGTGATTCTGGTCCTGGCCTCAGCTTGACCCAACCCTGGCTGCCGTGGGCACTCTCAAATACACTCTTTAAAAAATGCTCCCTGTTTTTCCATTTCTCTCTCCGACTCTCAAATAGGTAAATAATTTTTTGACATTTAAGAATTTTGATTTTTTTTTTTTAATTTTAAGATATAATTCTATAGGTCTGGGATTTCCCTACCGCCTCCCCAAGTTCTCTCCCCTCGACTGATTATCCCCTTATTATTAAAATAGTATAGTCCTTCATAAGCAGTCGTAAGTTCATCATTCTGCTATTTAAGTGTGTCCTGACATCTCTGGTACAGACAATGACAGATAGCCCAGCATCCTATTATCAAGACACATCCAGTAGTTTTATTGGGAATCCATCGTTCACTTGGACGTAAAGATACATATTGCAATGTATTTTCACAACTGGATATGATAGCCTCTATTAAAATCTATAACTCTTTCCATAGTGTTTTTGCTGCAACCCATGGGTTTTGATGATTTTTTTAAATTTTCATTTCTTCCAAATAGCTTCTTTTCTCTAAATTCTTCACTGACTCATGGATCACATAGTAAATAATTTTTTAATGCCTAAATTTTTTGAGATCCTCTAGGCATTTTTAATCCGAGCTTTGTTATGATCATAATCGTGCTCTCTGTAGGTGTGAGTTGATCCTCTGTGTTTTCTGCCTCATAACGCGCCTCACAGAAAGCATTGTAGCTTCCCTTGAAATCCCAGCTAGTTTGCTGGAAAGGATGGTTGTAGTTATTTCTGGCAGGAGCTGACCCTTCTGTCTGAAGAGGGAGGGTCCCTAGGCAAAGTCCCTTTCCGCCCCGTGGCCTTTCTGAGGCTCCATTGCTGGAGCCGAAACTCCGACATCCTAATTGGCTCCTTACTCCCATCCAACAATACCTTGACTCCAATGTGGCCCCAAAGAACTGAAGTTGAATTAGATCAAAATAAAAATTCAACAAGTCTTCTTTTCTTTCCTTTGTATTTCTTTAAAGTTCCTCAAACATCAGAAGGTAAGATGATGTTTCCTAGAGAGCCATTCTCCTTTTTTTTTTCTTTTTTCTTCAGAATCATCTTGGAACAGTATAAATCTTTCTATTAGTTTCTCTCAACCTAAAGTTTGTTGGGAGATCTGGAAACCTGTTTTCATACCAAAAAATACTCTTAGAACTCAGTATATTGTGGAAATCACACAACATATACAACTTTAGGAGGGTAGGATTAATTTTTTTAAAAAGATTTATTTATATTTATTGCAAAGTCAGATATACAGAGAGGAGGAGAGACAGAGAAGATCTTCTGTCCGCTGTCACTCCCTAAGTGACCACAACGGCCAGTGCTGTGCCGATCCGGAGCCAGGAGCCAGGAACTTCTTCCAGGTCTCCCATGTGGGTGCAGTGTCCCAAGGACATGGGCCGTCCTCCACTGCTTTCCCAGGCCACAAGCAGGGAGCTGGATGGGAAGTGGAGCAGCCGGGATTAGAACCAGCGCCCATATGGGATCCTGGGGCGTTCAAGGCGAGGACTTTAGCTGCTAGGACACTGTGCCGGGCCTGGTAGGATTAATTTTATTGCCTTATTATATTTAACATTTCATTAAAGTGGTAAAAATTGAGGATTATGGAAGGAAGAAACTATGAAGACAGGCATTTTTCTTCTTTATTGATAGAAAATAATTTCCTCTACAATTCGTAATAGTAATTCTTTCCTATTTATTTTTTTCATATCTCAAAAAATGCTTTTCCTTCGACATTTGACTCACAGATATTAAGTTTTCCACTTTTATCATTTTCTGTATTTTCTCTTAGTTCTGCAAACAGTTTGAATATAATGTTGGTTTTACACACAGATAAAAGTAATTTTGATGCATTCAGCATGCTTTCTTATTAACTCTTATTTCCTTGGGTAACCCTCTAAATAGATGCAATAATAATTTGCTTGTAAGTATTGTAAATAAAAATAATTTCTGCACAAGATTGGGGTTTCTACTTCCTCAACAGATATAGCTCATCTAAGAATCAAAATAGTTACCTAATATTCATATCCCCTACTTCTAATATTTTGTTCTAAAGTTTCTTTTTTAGCTTCAAATATTAGAGACATATTTGTTAATCTTTCAAATATATATATGTATGTATGTATAGATAGATATATTTCTCAGTCTTCCTCATTTTCATATTTTTAAAATAATGGTCATATGTTCATTTGAGAGACCCAGGGCAGAGAAACGGCAGAAAGATGGTGAGCTGCTTTCAACTGGGTTACTCCCAAAATAGGCGGGGCTGAGCCAGGGCCAGAGCCAGGAGCAGGGAAATCAATCCAGGCTTCCTGTGGGAGTGACACGATCCCAACCCTGTGAGACATCACTGTCACCTCACCTCACAGGGTCTACGCTGGCAGGGAGCTGGAGTGGAGAGCAGGTGCCGCGTGGCTGGCTTGGGCACTGCCCCACAGGATAGCAGTATCTGAAGCGGCAGTCTTAACTGCAGGTCTTAACACCCATCCCCAGTTCTCACGTCTTAGATGATAAGAATTGATTGCATGAAATGTTTTAGCTCTGACAGCCACTTCGAGAACACTAATACGTCAAATAGTAGCAACTGAATATCAGTTATCTCTGTGTGCTGAAGACTCTCCGAAGGACCGAACAAATGATCATCTTCACTAACTGGATTACCAGAATGGAGCAGAAGAGAAACTGACTTGCTCAATGCTTCCTTTTGCACTTCAGTGTTTTTTTTTTTTTAACATTTAAAAATATTTCAATTTTTTTTTTTTATATAGTTCCATAGGCTCTGGAGTTGCCCGTGCCCTTCCCAAAGATTCTCCCCACCCCCACCCCATTACTATCCCTTCTACTTTTACAATAAATGTCCTTCATGAACAGTCATAAATCCATCATGCTGTTATTGAAGTGTTCCCTGACCATATAGGCATGGGCATTGTCAGAGAGTCCATCATCTTACTGTACTTTAGTATTTTCAAAGTTTGATTTATTTTCCAAAATTTATTTATTTACGTTTATTTATCTGAAAGGCAGAGAAGAGAGAGGATTACAGTGCTTTGGCTGGTTCATTCACAATAGCTGGGCCTGAACCCAGCTGAAGCTGCTAAAAAAGAGTGAGGTACAGACAGCGCACAGTAGCCTAGTGGCTGAAATCCTCACATTGCATACACTGACATCCCATGTGGCCACCGGTTCATGTCCCGGCTGCCCCACTTCCCATTCAGTTCCCTGCCTGTGGCAGTCGAGGATGGCCCAAAGCCTTGGGACCCTGCACCCATGTGGGAGACCTGGAAGAAGCTCCTGGCTTCTGGTTTTAGATCAGCTCAGCACCGGCAATTGCAACTATTTGTGCAGTGAACCAGTGAAAGGATGATCTTTCTCTCTCTCTCCTTCTCCATATAAATCTGTCTATCCAATCAAAAAAAAAAAAAGAGGAAAAGACAAGAGACTCCAACTGGGTTGTCCTTGTAGCTGACAGGAACCCAAGGGATTGGGCCTTCATTGACTGCTTCCTGTGTGCATTAACAGGAAACCAGAAAGAAATGGAGGGAGGAACTCAGGCACTTTCAGATTTTGTACCATGAGCATGTTTTACTACAATAAAAAAAAGAACTTTTGTGAGGATGCGCTTGTGAAAATGTTTTAACATCCATGTTGTAATTCCTCTTCTCATTTTAATAGGTTAAAGAAAAGTAAAAATATAAAAGGAGGGATGGAAGGATTAGAGTGTTTTTTTGAGCAATAATCTACCATTCTAAGTTCTTTAATGCACCAAGTGTCTAACTACTTTACTTCCTCTAAGAACACAGCATGGTTTCCGCATTTTGCTGTAGAATATAATCCATCATATGACCATGATTGGAAAGAATTGTTTGATCTTATAAATAAGTCGTATTAGGCATAAAATGACAAAAATCAGTTACAAGGGTACAAGTCTAAGAATTTTGGCTTTTATCAATGAGGCAATCACAGTCCTCATACTGTAATATACTAAGGACACATATAATGAGTACCTATTTATATGGATTTTTGAGTTGATGAGAAAGCAGGGAAAATTCCCAGGACTGACCCCATACGCCACCATAGCCACGAAGGAGTGGGAACCAGAGGGAGTGGAAATCAACTGACTGCACACTATAGGCCGACTTGGAAGTCAAGGCTGGTACAGAGGTATGGGAACAGACTGAGCCTTGGGATAAGATATCCGTAGGGTGCTGTGCCACACATAGTACTTTAAATCCATACCCTCAGGGATGCCAATGTGGTGCCATGCTCAGTAGCAGTGCTCGGGGTTCAGGAAAGGAAACGCGAAACATAAAGCTTAAGAAAAAAAATGGCTTCTGAGGATTGCTTTTATCCTTTAAGCTGGTTTACCTGCTTGCACATATCCATTGAGGAAGAAACCATCCCCACTTACTGCACACACCTTTTTAAAAGAAGTGTTTACCCTTCTGTGGTTTTTGAACACGCCTAATACCCTTCACAAGACAGAGTAAAATGGCCACCCTTCTTGTTTCTGCAGGCAGAAATCATCAGGATTGCTTGACTCATGTAGCTCCCCAGCTTGCTGGATATTCTGAGTAGAACTCGATGATAATAACGATAATTTACTGAACATCTACTCTGTTCTCTTAGTTTACTGTTCTAAGCCCATTACGTGCTTGTTACATCTAATTCTTGTAAGTAGGTAATATTGTTTTCCCCACTGGACAATTAAGGAAATTGAGGCATACACAGAGGGATTAAATAACTTGCTCAATTTCACACTGCGTAAGACAGATTCAGACCCAAGCCCTCTGACACCGCCTTGGCGAATGCGTTCTGCTACTCTTTCCTGTGGGGAGTGTTTGTTGCTAAGACTTGCTAACAGAAAAGTAAAATCATGTTGCGTCTCTAATTATTCCTATTTTCCTTCCTTGATAATCCCTTTCACTCGCAGCTTAAATGTTCTTCCATGTTTATTTCAAGAGCAACAACATGGAGAGAAAAAAATGAATGAATTTATTAAAATAGCTATTGGAAATATAAATTGGCAAAACTCTCACAGTATAAGTTTTGAAAATTCGAATTTTATGGCAGTTCATAGAAATAAAATAAGCAATTTCCTGTGTAACTTTCCAGAGAAATTGACTTTAACTACATACATGGGCTATGTCAAGCAAAAATATGACAAGGTGTAAAACAGGAATTCTTAAAAACATGTTTTCTTGATTTCTGGTTATTCTTTAATAAAATAGAGAAAGGACATTCCAAGCTATGGCATTCTGATTTAGGCTTGGCCCTGCTTCTGAAAGGCAATGTATTAGCCTCTGGAAGTACAATAAACATGGAAGCAAATGAAATTGCCACTCCGCATATTTTTGTAATAACAAAACTTCAGAATAGATCAGAGCTCTGAAATTTATTAGGACTGATCTGAAAGCAAAACCACTTACATTTTTACTCTCTCCCAATTAAATGACCTTTGGTCCTTGTACTACTTTTTAAGCCTTTCCTGAGACTTCTTATGAGAAGAAAGAAACCATGTTTCCTGATTCCAACTATAATCCTTAGGACGGGAAAGCTGAAACAAAACACATTTCCTAAGTTTTTCACAACAGTAGAAGTATAGGTAAAAATATTTTTTTCCGGGCTGTTATTTACAATAGCATACTCATGTATTATAAATGTCTGTTTTATGCCCCATTCTATAGCATTTCTAGGAACATTATCAGGCCTATTTTCAGGGAAGATTTTTGTTATTTCCATTCTTTAATAAGATGCATCCCTTCTTGGTTGAGTTATTCAAAGTTTCGTTTGTGATCGTAAATAAAAAATTAAATATTTGTTTTAGTTTGCAAGATGTCTTAGCGAAATAGAAATACAATGTGGAATGCTCAGAAAAATGCCAAGTTGGAGTTACATAGCATCTTAAGTTACGTTTTACCTACAACCAGAAAAGAACATGTTTAGGTTTAACAATAAAACAGTACTGAGACATGTTATCTTGAAGCTCCAAACAGATCATTTTACATGGTTCCCTCCTCGTTAGAAAAATTGTTTCACACTTCTCCAAAAATAAATGTATGCTGGCTATCTGGATGCTTCCTGCTTGGAGTTTGAATAGTCCTAGCATGCTCAAGCCACAAATCTGACACATATTTGATGTGTGTGACGACATGTTTGCAAGTCTGTGTTGCCGATTCGAGCTCCGGGGGGCTAGGAGTCCTGGCAGGAATGATTGGCGCAGGCACCTTACTTGACATTTGATATGACATTTGATATGCCGCTCCTTTGCTCCCCTTAGGTCTGAAGTCATTCCTGTCCGTTGTGTGCTGTTTCCTAGTTACTAACACAGTCCCCTGCATACCTGGTACTTTCAAAATTGAAGATACATTCATCAGAAAAACAACCTCAGATTAGCCAAAATGTAGCCAAGTTGACTTCCCTTTTCCTTACAGACCAAGGAAGCAGATGCCACGTGGCATGTAGCTTCATGAAATGGTCACTTGCAATTGAAGACAGAGTAAATACCGACCCAATTATTTATAAGATAAATTCATCTCATAAGCCATTTCGTGAGTTAAATTCTGCTGCCCCTACCTACCAAATTCCTCTGTTGGCATCCAAACTTTTAGCAGTTTAGAATATGACTTTATTTAGAAATGGTATTACTGTTAAAACATTTTTGAAAGGTTATTTATCAGAGGGACAGAGAGAGAGAGAGAGAGAGAGAGAGAAATAATTTTCCACTTACTGAATCACTCCCCAAGTATTTCAACAGCCAAGGCCTGACCTGGCTGCAGTTGGGAGCCAGGAACTCCACTGAGGTTTCTTATAGGGATGGCAGGGATTCAACACTAGCCATCACGTGCTGTCTCCCCAGCCACATTAACAGGAAGCTGGATCAGTAGCATAGCAGCTAGGATTTGAGCAAGGCCTTCCCATATTGAATGTAAGTATTCTAAGATGCAAGTTAATGCATTTCAACACATCAGCCCCAACGTCCCTGTAAATTAGCTAAGATGAGGTGACACTAAAATAGGGCAGGCCCTGATAAAACTGATGTGCTTGTAAGAGGGTGTTAAAGCACAGACATGCACACACACAGAACAGCATGTCTAACCTGGGGTTACGTTGCTGCAGCCTTGGAGCTGCTAACAGAACCAGACGAGAAGGTTTAAACAGATCCTTCCTTGGCCCTGCTTGTTGGGTGGAGAATGTCTTGCTTCCACACAGTGTGCATTTATGTTTAAGCCATATTCTTTCCACAACTTCCTGATGGCCACCTTAGCAAGCTATTACCTACTATTTGGATTACAATCTTCATTGTATGCTTTCTGATGTAGTTCTTGGCATTGAGCAGGCTCTCAAGAAACATTTATAGAATTTATTGATGCTGCTCCTAGAAATGTAAGTCGAGAAGTCCCTGGGGTGCTGGGCTCTGTTGACAGGCTGGGAGCTGCAGCAGTAGCTGAGGAACTAGAGTGGCTGGGGTGTGTGTCCTTGCTCCATTGTTTGTGACATGAAGAAGATCTACTGGTGTTGCCATTGCCTCCTATTGCCTTTGCCATTAGCTTCTCTTCCCCGGTGTCTCCTTTTGCCAGTTCTTTTTCTTTCGGATATCTGTTCTGGGGACTCGAGGACTCGAGCTTCCATTCCTTTCCCTGACTTTCTTTGGCAATTTCATTCATTCCTGGTTTAAATTACTGTACAATACAGGCATGAGCTATGGTCTTTTAAATGGATGCTCACAAGCCAGGATCTCTCAAAGGTGAAACCAATGTCACTTTAGTGTGGCTCTCTGCCTCCATGTAGCCATGACTAGGCGGGTTTCTGCTCACTCCAGAATCCTGCACGTCACCTCCACCGTTCTTCTCCCAGGCACTAGCATCACCATGTATTAACTTTGCCACAAGTCCCCTTTTCCCCCCTTATTTATCTATTCTTTAAATAATACAAAATCTACCCTCAGTCTCTGTCTTTCCAATCCCATACCACCATCTGCTATCAGGAATAAAAAATGACTTCTCATTGGTTGCAGAGATCTGCTATTATTACCCTCAAACCCAAAAAAATAACCAAGAGGTTCTTTGTGGAAAATGAACATCTGTTTTTGTCATCTTTATGAGTAAGATTTGCTAACACCTTCCCATCGTCCTCAGGACACATAGCAAAATCACAAGCATGCCTTACAAGGGTTTGCTTTACTGTGTGTATATATCTTCCCATCATATTTCCCTCTGAACAAAATCTCTAATTTGATGATTAATTGGAAAAAGAAACGTGCCTCATCTCTGACTATGAGATGATAAGAACTCATCCTCATCTTCAGATAGCACTCACTATCCTTGAGATTGTAAAAAGACTACACATCTGGAACATGCTAGAATAGAAAAAAAAATCCTGAATAGCTCAAAGAAGATACACAATAGAGGAGAGTTTAAAAATATCCCCACTTTACAATTAAGGACACATCTTAAGCAAAATATCTGCCCATGTCATGAAAAGGTAGCCTTGAAAATGTTCTCACTGAATCAGTCTCTCTGGTGGGCCTCCTAAGGAGTACTTAAAAATGTTTTTAGAGTATTGGCCATCTGAAGGCAATAGCTTGAGGTTCTGGCTTCATTACACGTTGTCACACACACACACACACACACACACACACACACATTTCAAGAATCTGTCTTTAAAACATATCACAGAT
Source organism: Ochotona princeps (assembly GCF_030435755.1). Lineage (NCBI taxonomy): Eukaryota > Metazoa > Chordata > Mammalia > Lagomorpha > Ochotonidae > Ochotona > Ochotona princeps. The sequence continues at coordinate 10,096,461 of NC_080863.1, read as the reverse complement.
TTTTGGAAGCACGGTAATCATTTGTTTACATTCCCTCTATTAGGCAACATTTATTGTCTCTTTTTCTTGCCCAGATCATTCATGATGTATGCTTAGGATAACTCTTCAAATGTTGTCCTGATGTAAGAGGCATGCAAAGTGTGCATTGAAGTAGCTTTCTTTGGCTAAGTGGGTGTGATCTTGACCAAGTTAAGAGTTATTGCCTTAGCATGTTTGAGTTTAGCGTACTAGCAATGAAAGACGTGGTGATCTTCTGTTTCTGTGTTCTTTCTAAGAAACCATTTTTCTTCTCTGGAGAAGCTGGCAATGTTGCTCTTTTAACATTGTGTCTTGGAAACTATGGCCATATGTATCTAGGGATCTGTGCGTTTGCTTCATTCATCTAACCTTAGGTTAGAGAATGACATCAATATGAAATCAGGTGCTTCTACCTTAGGTAAATTTTCATGTATATTCTTTACTTCTTGCCCTTCTGTTTCTTCTTTTCATTCCAGAACTACTATTTGTGTGTTGGGACTCCTGGGTCTGTGCACCAAACCTGTTCTCATTTCTCTTGCATTATGTATCTGTTAGGTTTTATTGTGTTGTATTAGTTTTCTGTTGCTGTTGTAAGAAATAGCCCCAAATTTAGTGGCTCAGAACAAGGCAAATGTGTTATCCTACAGTCTTGTCTCTTATGCCTGATATGAACAAAATGCAAGATGTTAACACAGCATCCCTTTCTAGAGTCTAGGACATCAGGTGTCCTTGCCTTCTCACTTTCTAGTTGTCTTATAGTTCAACTTTTCTTGGCTTGTAATTGCATTTTTTTATTTCCTCAGAACAAACAACATTACATCTGCTTGGTCTTTCTTTAGAAAGCACGTACCATATTGTTCTTCTTTTCTACTTTTCTGCCTTCAAGGAAGATTATAACTACACTGAACACAAGTGGATAATCACAGAGCATCCCACAGCCAACTCAAGGTCCTTCTTAATACATTTGCAAATCTTTCTCTGTGCAACACGACATTCCCATGTTTCCAGTATTAGGTCATTAACATCTTTAGAGGCTTTTATTTTGGCTACACAACTTGTGTGAGAGAATGGTCCTTTTTCTTAAGCCTCTGGTTGAGGGGGCAGCCTTGTGGCACAGTGAGATAAGCCATTGCCTGTAATGGTGGCATCTCATATGGGTGATGATTAGAGTCTCAGCTGTTCCACTTCCAATCCGGCCATGGATAATGTAACTAAAAGGTATTAGAAGATGCTCCAAGTGCTTGAGCTCCTGGCACTCATGTGGGAGACCCCAATGGAATTTCTGGGCAGAGCCCAGCAGGCTTTGACCTGGCTGAGGCCTGGGTATTGTGGCCAATTGGACGATGAACCAGACTCTCTGTAACTTTGACCTTCAAATAAATAAATGTGTTTAAAAAATTAAAAATGAGAATTCAAATGAGCCTAGTGATCATTTTTCAAGCTACTTGCAGTCATTCTTGTCTCACATCTTTCCTGTATTCCGTGGTGTGGTGTACCTCACACTCATTGCCCAGTAGTTTTGGTTGGAATGACTAACCATGTGCTTCTGTTCTCTTGCAGAATCCAATGACCAAGAAGACAAGAGTGCAGGTGCCTCAGGGGAGACCCCCTCCCAGCCTTACCCTGCACCCGGGTACAGTCAGCCCGAGGAGCTGAGGGAACAAATGGAGGATGCCAAGCCAGCCAAGCCTGAAGAAAGTGAAGAATTAGACCCATTGCCTGATAACTGGGAAATGGCCTACACCGAGAAGGGTGAAGTCTACTTCATTGAGTAAGTCTCATCTATTTTTTTTAACCATGCCATGAAGATCAGTATAGGATAGAAGCAATACAGCAAGAGAAGACATGACCAAAAGCAAACGTGGGATTTTATTATCACAGATAATTGCTTCCTTCCTGGTAAGGGAGGAATGGGCTAGTGTCTCAACATAGTACTGGATCCTAGATTACAACTGTAAATCAAAAAGGAATTCCACGGTTTCTCTGCTACGTCTATTATGACTGTGACTCAGAAGGCAAATGTGCTGTGATCATTGAATCAGAAACGATCTAGATCTCTTGAAAAGGTGCTTATTCAGCTCTCTCAAGGATCAAATGAGGTTTTCCCTAGTGTTCCGTCGCTGGAAATGCCTTCCATTGTGTTCAGTTTTATGGGATGCAAAAATCTAAAGCCAAACAGTTACTGGCCACAAAAGAGAACATTTTAAGCGTTTGACCCTAAGTTCAGGTATTAGCAAGATGCACCTGTTTTCTATCATTCTTTCTATTTTACCTGTTATATTGCACTGTATTTGCACATGGGCTTTGTTATGATTTTCCAAGGAACCTGAAAAACTAATCCTGATCTCTCTGATGATACACAATCCAGTATTTTTTTTTCTTTTTTGGACTTTGTTACACATATAGATTTCTCATTTGCTTTGTCAACAGCAAAGCTTTCTTTTTCTTTACTTCTAGAAGTGGATCAGTGTTTCTCAAATGGGCTCTCAAATTAAAGATCTTACCCTGAAAAGAAATCATTAATGTGCAGAAGACAAACAAAATATCATTGGAAAGAATAAATATTCAGAATGTGGTACATGAGCAGCTCTTACTCTCCCAGAGCGGTACAAGCCCTAAGACAAAAAAAATACAGAAATTGAAATTCGCAGTGTTGACAGCAGTTAAAAATACATAAACTCTGATTATTCAAGACAAAATATTAAAACTGGATTCTTTTTCCAAACCTAAAGTGAGTTATGACTTAGATCTCCATAGGTAGAAGTCAGTTGTGAAATTGAAATGTTACCACATACCAATATTTAATTCTCACATGAGGTTGGAAATTCGGATATGTGTGGCATAGGGAATATGTAATCAGGTAATTATTTGGTGCTCTGCTTGACTCCAACTTGGATGAGAAAAAACACAATGTTTTGCAGAAAACGCATCACTGGCATTCACTTTTAAGCAGGTATTCTAATTTTGAAAAAGAATTCCTTCCCTTATTTTTGTGGCTAAAATCAACGACATGGAGAACTTTTTCTTAGTTGGTAACGAGTCACTCTTTTTAGAGTTTTGAAAATGTGACCAACAGAACATTCTTCATTGTATTTATGTCTGATTAATTTTGATTTTGAGAAGCACAACATGACATCATTGCAAACCAGAAATCAAAAGCATAAATCTCAGATCCGAGTTCATGCATTAACTGAGAATAACTGATATTCGGAACAAAGACATGGATGCTGTCAACATTTTTATTATGTGTTGGAGGAGGAGGAAGTCTGTGGAAGTGATAGATGGGGAGATATACTTGATTAAAGTACTACGTCCTTAATAAGCACTCCCCAACTAATACAGTTACACACAAATCTTTCTCTGTGATTGCGAGATTAACTTTGTTTTTTGACCTGTGTCACATTTTGGCGGTGTGCGGACGAGTGACTTTGGAGGACAGAAGTCGGACTCTGGGTATGCAGTAAAGAATGAGGCCATGGTTGAACTTTAGAGAATTTAGCAGAGATTCTATTGTCGTCATCAGGCAGTATAGGCTCCAAAAATTTAGAAGATTCTGTGCCAGCCTTGAAATGTACTGTCCTGTTGGGGAAGAGAATACTAATTATGAGCGGCGAGTTGGATATTTGTGAATTCTGTGAAGCTATTCCATCAAGGCCAGCTTGGCATGGAACTTAGGGAATGTGGACAAACAGAGCATTTGAGATACAGGACCTGTCATTATTGAGACCCAGTCCCTGGGTGGTTTGGAGGGTGCTCAGGCACTCCCTGTCTGTATCAGAGTAGTAAATGTTTGTTGGAAAAGCCTAGGAAATAATCGCTGCATTTTGGATTTGTGACCATATTAGTGTTTTTAAAAAGTGAGCAGATGATTGGCTTTTTTCTGTTTGTTGTTTTTAATTTTCTCCCTAACGCTTGAGAGACTGACCAATGTAGTTTTAAGTATTTAAATCAACGCGCAGTTTGAGAATTAGGAGTAGTGATCGGATAAAGTGGGAGATTCAGAAACAGCAGAGGAGACACACAGTGTCATGTGTGGAGAGAAAGCTGATACAGAGGCAGGCACTCAGCCAAGGTCAAGGGGAATGAAACACCTGGCCCAGGACTGAAGTGGATAGGAAGAGAGAGGATCAGTGTGCGAGGCCCTGCAGAAGGCCCCTTCAGGCTGGCTGCCCTGGAAGGTACCCCCAAGGCCTTGACATGCCAACCCACCATGCATCCTGGACCGGGGCTCTCTTCAGTGTGCTGAGCACAGGTGTCTCCAAGCGTAGGTGACCCAGCCCTTCATTTCCACAGCATCCCACCAGCACTGCGTTCCTCTCCCCCTCTCTCTCTGCTTTCCCCTCCCACCCCCCCCCCCCGCATCTCTGATTGCTCCTGCCTACTTTCACAATCTGTTCTGGAGTGTCCCTTCCTTTCCTAAAGACAAGTGACAAAAATCCAATCTCTGACCACCATCACCAATCAGCAAGCATGCTTCCACCAATGTTATACCGAAGATTCCTGACTGGAACAAACCTCTGTAATGGAAAAGTCCCTAGGAACGATTCTGTTGGAGCAGGAGACAGAGATGGGGCAGGGAGCATGCTTGGGCAATAATATTTGCATTATTTCACATGCTTAACATTTTGTGCCATGAGAATACCTAGAAGTCTGCTACTGCAAGCAGATTTTCACAAATACAATGCATACGCATTTTAGCTGTCAGTAGATCAAAACATAAAAAAAAAAAAAAAGGCAGAGTAACGTGAAAGGAAGGCGAAAGAGCCAGAAGGAAAAAGCCAAAGGAGAAGAAAAGTCGATGAGCTGTGTGATGGATGAAGGGTTGACGTCACTGGAAATCACTGTGGGGGAACTGTTGTGGAGTAGCTGTCCTGCAGCCCATAGCCACACCCCTGTGGAGCTCCTCTCAACTCCATAACCTGAACGAAGGAAAGCGAAGGGAGACACCGATGGTCTGCACTGAAAATTGACACACAGGGGCCCAGCGCGGTGGCCTAGTGGCTAGAAGTCCTCGCCTTGAATGTATCAGGATCCCATACGGGCGCAGGTTCTAATCCGGGCAACCCCACTTCTCATCATCCCCTGCTTGGGGTTTGGGAAAGCAGTCGAGGATGGCCCACAGTGTTGGAATCCTGCACCTGTGTGGGAGACCCAGCAGAGGCTTCCGGGCTCCTGGCTTGGGATCAGCTCAGCGCCAGCTGTTGTAGCCACTTGGGGAGTGAATCATGGGACAGAAGATCATCCTCTCTGTCTCTCCTCCTCTCTGTACGTCTGACTTTACAATAGAAATAAATAAATCTTAAAAAAAGAAAGTTAACACATAGATCGTTCTTATACTTATTTCTGATTAGAGGAGGGGAGCTCTATCTGGAACTTTCAGTATTGAATAGGCTTTGATCTAAGGTAACGAAAAGTCCATTTGTCTCCTGTGTAATATTGTTTTGGAATATTTATTGATTTGCCAGGTATTGCAGGATAATGAGTCAGTCCTTCAGAAGTTGTACACCTAAAACATGAGGATCTTTTTTCCTCCTGTTGTGCTCACCACTGGTGAGTTAGTGGGCCCAACTCAAAAAGCATTTCTTTTTATTTTTTTTATGGGAAAAGGTGAATATCTGAGAAAGTACTTTCTAAAAATTTCTAAATTGTGAATAAATGTACTCTTCCAAAGATGTTTTTAAATGGTAACGATGCCTAATGTTTAACCATTTTTAAGATTTTTAAATGCATATTTATGAAACCAGTGGTTCCTTTGACTTACAACAACATTCACATTATATTTTAGGTATGCAGAGTATTAATTGTAAACTTCAATGAGGCATATAAACATAAACACATTATCATATTTTTAATGCCCGCCTTTCCTGGGCTGTATACAGATGAGTTAATAGTACTGGCTGATACGCTAAACATTCAATGTGTTCATTTGATCATCGCTTTATGAAGCTGAGGATGTTAGAGGTAATGAGGTGCCAAGAAGTCATCTTATCAAGCTTTCTTTAATTCTATTCCCTGAGCAGATGTTGACTGAGCATGTAACTTCAGACCCATTTTAACTTCTGGAGTTGGCTTGTCAGCAAAGCTGACCCGGCTGGTATTTTCAGGGGATGTAGTCTGTCTTCAGATGTTTGTTCATCAGCTTGGTTGCTGTGCTGCCGAGCCCATCCATGACATCCTAACTAGCCAAATGCAGTACTTGATTTATCCCCATTTTGTACATGAGGTTCTATGGAACCTTCAACAAGTTAACATTGCCAAGGTCGCTCTCCTAAGCCATACAAACATCCGCGGAGGAAAGTAATCTTTCATGTTACAAACAGCACTTGTTTTATACGTTTCCTGCAGGGGAAATTCACAATTCCAGAGGCTAAGTGTCACATAAAGAAGAGCTGCCACCAGGTTAATCTGGATTGGCTTAGTTTGGGAATCCCATTAAAAGTACCTCTGTGTTTTGAGAGTTTAGTTAGTGATACACACACACACACACACACACACACACACACACCACAAACCTATTTGTTTACTACCGTCTTTCCAAATGACAGTGAATATCATGTCATCTTACTAGTTTCTTTTAAAAAATACCAGTTTTCGAAACTAAAAATCACATTTATGAAAAAAATGCCACAGCTATTCAGTGGTTTCCAAATCTTTGCCAGGACTGAATTTGTACGTTCTAATCACTCTTAGTTCCCATTTCTTCTGCTGTTCTTGTGTCTGTATTCCCTTAGGTTTTAACTCAATCACGGGTTACCGTTTCCAATAAATTGAAACTTTTTGTTTATCAAATAGATGATAAAATATGCCGGAATTTATTGGATGGAAATATAGAAGCGACCCTTCAATAAGCAGGCAGCCATTCTCAACGTGGCACATCCTTCCTGAGGACAAAATCTGATCTAGGCTGATTTTCTCTAATTTGGCCTGCAAAAGTAATAGCTATATTGGGTATATTTGCAGCTTCTTTTCTTGTGCCTACACAGAATTCTGATTTTATTTTCACAGAAAAATAAATGTTATAGACAGAATAGTTCAGAGTGTGACACCTAAAATTTCCAACACAGCATCTGACATAAAAACCTCTTTTTTAAAAAAAGATCTCTTTTTTATTTTTATTGTGAAGTCAGATATACAGAAAGGAAGATCTTCCCATCTGCCAGTTCGCTCCCCAAGTGGCCGCAATGGCCGGAGATGTACCGATCTGAAGCCAGGAGCCCAGAGCCTCTTCCAGGTCTCCCATGCCGGTGCAGGGTCCCAAGCTTTGGGCGGTCCTTTACTGTCTTCCCAGGTCACAAGCAGGGAGTTTGATGAGAAGTGGAGTGGCCAGGATTAGAACTGGAGTCCATGTGGGAAACCCTGCGCTTGTAGGGCAAGGACTTTTAGGTGCTAGACTACCTTGCCAGGCCCCTGAAAACCTCTTTTAATAGTTTAGTGTATGAATGATGACACAGAAGTAAGAAAAAGGGTTTTGGGTAATGATATGTTCATCTTTAAAAATTAATACTTATCTTTCAGAAATACAGAAAATACAACTAACCATCTCTATTGTTCTCTCTGTGCTTACAAAGCTACTAGCATTCAACCGTTAGCATCCACGCGCATTGGATTATTGCTGAATCCCAATACTTAGCTGGGCCATGTTTACCTTGTTCAAGGGATTATGTTTCGTGAACTCAAGTGCCATAGATTTCAGCCTTACCCTTCTGGCATTGTATTTCCCTAGATGAAAATAGCCATTGGTTAAGGATGAATATGTAGAATTGGCTTTTTATGAGCACTTATCTCTCGATTACCATTTTTAGACGCCATAGAACAAACAGAGTAAATATGTTTAGTAATACATGCTTCTTATTCCACCCATAAAGTTTCAGTTGATGGAAAGGATAATTTCTAATATTGCTGCAGAGGTGAAAACGTTATTTTGACCTGGGTGACAATGTAAAGGAAGGAAGAGAAATGAAAAGAAATCAGATCTTAAAATTTAGTTTGGTGTGGGTTACCTTTGAGTGTCTAGTTGTATATTGCTTAAAAAACGAAAATAGGATTTGTAACCTTGTCAGAGAAACATTAATGTGAGTTTAAAAACTGCGAAGGAAGATATAGAGTAGACATGGTCTGTAAGAAAATTTTAAGATTTGGTCCAAATAAGTATTCCACCCTCTGAAAGCATTTTTTAAAACTCTGGTGTTTTGGTATTGCTTTTAAAATGCAATATGTAGATGTAGGTTATATAAAACTGTATTTTTAATAAAAAGGACTTAATTCTGGAAAATGCATTTGGATGAATGAAATTTGATTTGGAAGTTATTTGAATAGAGAGTGTAAGTTTATAAGGAGAAAAAAATTTGTAGCTGTAGATGTTTCCTCAGTGGCAGTAATGCAATAATATTTAATTTAATACCTCGATATAACACTGATGAAGGAATTTCTAGAGATGACTGCCCTGACATTGGACGTAAAGATTTGTTTCTAAAGCTGTTGTCAGGACCTATGAAACAAACCCTTAACCACCATCCAAGGGCATGAAATCAAACATTTCAGAGAAAAAGCAAAATGTTGGGTTCACTATGGTTTTAGACCATAGTAGACTTAGGGTTTGGAAATCAGATGTACTGGGCTCAATGTTAGCACCGTTGTTTCCGCCAATAAGCCATGTATCCCTTGGACACACAGCTCCTCACAACCCTAATTTCTCCATCTGTGTAATGGAGTTCAGAACACTTAGCCGCGAAGGGCTCATTAGCAGTAAATGGTGCGATGTATGTGAAAGTTCTGCTTCAGCCCCTGACAAGTAAACAACCGAGAAGTATCAGGAGACAGCGAGAATGACCGTGCAGTGGCACGCCATGTCAGCGGGTTTTCCTGTTGCTACAAAGTATTTTCTGTGTGAGAAAAAAATATTTTTTCAGAAGATGTTATTATTTAACATGCTGCTTTTGTCAGCTTGGCAAAGGTTAAGCTTACCACATGTACAGAAATGTCTCATTCATTATCGGGCAGCCTCTTGAATGTCTCCAAGGCCAGTGTTGATAGGAATTTAAACTAGACTTTTGGAGCTGAGTGAAATTTCACTCTGTTTTTATTTCAGTCCCTGCAGATGCACTTGGGATATGGTTTAATATCAAAAGAGGCTTTTGAATACACCCAAGAGGTGAATTATTGTTTAAGGTTTTTCATCTGCATTTTTAAAGATGGCAGTGATTGAGTGTAAATAGCTATTGACTTTTCTCTGCTTGATAACTCACTTTTCATAAGCATCACATTAGCTCTGTCTGTAGGAATACATAAGGCAATATACTATCAGGACTCAAATCTCCTAAACTATATGTGTCCAATTCTCAACCGGAGTGAGCAAAGATTCTGTGTCCTCCTAGCCCAGCCAGGTGTGTGCTTCTGTGAAGGAAACTTGAAATGTAAGATTGCACACTTTTCACATATTCATTCCCTGACACTTTGCAGAAAAACAACTTGGATACAGAAAATTGATGATCTAAATCTGAATATGCCCTAGAAGGCAAAGGAACCAACGCCTCCAACTTCAGCAAAGTGAGGATGGTGACAATCCCTCAGTGGTCCCCCTTTGATACAGTTTCCTGTTCAACACCCAAGCCTATTTTTGAATGGAATTATTAAGGCTTAAAATACATAATTTAAGGGAAATGGAAAACCTATTTGGTCTGTCGTCTCCCAAATGCTTAAAAAAATACTTTCTCTGTCTGTCAGGCATCTGGAGTAGCATACAAATTGCAAGGATGGTAAGAGTGTCTGTTAAAAAGCCCTGTGCTATGTCTTTATATGATGTTTAAGACAATTATTGGAGGTAACTATTGCTCACATTTCTTTCAGAATCATTTCTGAAGACCCGCTAAAAATGCTGTTAACTGTAAGAGACTTAATCTGTCAGGATGCATGAAAGTGACAGACTGTTAATGCTAGTTCAACCTAAAAAAAAAAAAAATCCTCTAATAAAATGCTTTATATAAACTCAGGAAAGCAAAGAAACACAGTTCTCTAACTAATTTCACCAGTATTTGAGATCCATGGTGGTAGGGTACAGGAATGGTCATTTCACTCCCTGGAGAGTCTTAGTAATGATTTCTTAATGCTTTTCCAGCAAATTTTTTTTTTGCATTTGTAAATATGTGTAAGGGACCTAGAAATAACTTTTCTGAAAAAGTACAGAAGAAGCTACTTAAAAGAAGGAATTGGTTCATCTCTCGGCATTATTCCTGCCTCATAGAGTGTGAAACACACACACACACACACACACACACACACACAGACACCTGCTGTTTTGTGAAATGAAATCAATACTCGAACCCAAACCCCTTATTCCCAGTCAGGACAGCCCACATCTTCATCTTTGGGCTTCAGGTCTAAGTTGAAAGAAAAAGACAAGATGAGGGTGACACCTTGCAAATCCAGAGGAAAGTGTCTGCAGCATGCGACATCTTTGTGAAATTAGAAAATGAAGCCCCCATCAGATGTTGCAAACGGAGGATGTACAAGTTGGCACTTTCTTCTGATGATTTATTTTTGCCCAAATGCGAAGTTTGGTCTGATCAAATTATTAAAGCCCTCCCTATTCAGACGCATCTGTCATTGAAGAGCTCGGGAAGAAAGTGATGGAGGGAGAATTTTCTCTTCATCACAGCTGCCAAGTCAGAAATGAGGCATTCGTCTTCGGGAGTAGAGATTCCAGACTCAAGGTCTTGGTGTCTCGTTCTCACGTTAGAGATGACTGTACCTGTAGGCAGACAAGGGGGATTGTGCAGGAAATGCTGCTTGACACCTAGGAATGGCTTTTCGGGGGCCATGTTGTCCTTCCTGACTTGAGAACTTCTTCCCATAGGAAAAAGCTGTTCCTGCAAACTTAACCATAAATCTGCCACCTGAGAATATTTTCTTGTGAAAGCGTGCTCAAGTACCCTATTTATTGGTTGATCCTGCTGCAGTCCAGTCCTGGGCCCTCTTACTGCTGTTCCCTGCAGAAACCTAACGGTTTGTCACACCTGACTCTCTGCTCCTTCATTCCTGAAACCCTGACGACAGTCCCAGCCTTGCTCATTTGCCCTCTGGTTGATGAGATCCCTTGAGACAGCTGTGCACGGTGGACGCCCCTGCTCCTCGGGCAGCTAGGAGCCCTTGAGAGTCTTGAATTATCCTTTGCCCAAGAATCACCCAAGTGACACTGGTTTTGAAGATCCCCATTGTGAGTAGCAAATTATCATTAGGATCCAGAACATGCATTTGACCTAAGTTCACCAGGTGATTCTTTCAACTTCTCTAACAACTCCTTTCCTTTTTTTTTTTTATTTACATCCTTGACACAAAATTTGCAAGAAAACATTTTTTCCCCAAACAAAAAGATCTTTTTACCACTAGTTTCTAGAGACTCCGTTCCAGAAGCATCCAAATGCAGACTTTTATTTTATTTTATTCAGTATGTTAGATTTCTCAGAAGAAGGTGAAGGTATTTAGATCCCTAAATGTGAGTAAAATTGCTACTGATCGTTTTTAAGAAAATATAAGTATCCCGACAGCATGCTGTAATTTGCATCCCCTTTGTACTGTCTCTTGCCAGCTCTAGAGTTAGCAAGGAACAACAACACAACTGCCTCTGAAAAGGACAGGTTTAAGATGAAAATAATGCTTTTGCTAAACTCACAGCGTCGGAGGCTGCGGACTGTGCCCTTCCAACTGGAGAATCCTGTATTTGTAATAAATTCCTTTTGCTCTGGATGAGTTCTGCATTTGCAATGAGGTTAACTTGGCAACATCCTAGTTGATTTTAATAAAAATAGCTGCTTTGAGGACAGGGAGCTGAGGTTGCCAAATTTACAGCTGCCTTGCAAAATTACTCTTACACCTCCTTCAGGGCTCCCTGGAACCAGTAAGCAAATTAAGTGTATCGATTGCAATTTTGTTGGACTAACCCCGCTTTTTTTTTTTCTTAAGGAATAAACTCGATTCTTTTTAGTATGTGTCTGTTCAGAGTAATCTCTTTTCTTTTCAGCCATAACACAAAGACAACATCATGGCTGGATCCACGACTTGCGAAAAAGGCTAAACCCCCAGAAGAGTGCAAGGGAAATGGTAGGTTATTAAGTTTTTATGGGATTTCAGCCGCCGTGCACTTAGAGAATGTTTATGTTTCTGAAAAGAGGGTTTTACCTAAAAGAAGTCGTAATCTGGCAGAGAGAGCATTTCAGAGATGTAATATTTGAATGCTCAGCTACATGACAGAATTAGCTCGGCATTTCCTCAGGGCCATGCGGTTTTGCTTTTCCTCTCCACGGAGATCTGGGCTGAATATCACATGTCTGTCATCCCCGGGTTGTTTCTGTTTGACCCTTCAACTGACTTTCCGCCACCTACTAAGGACTTTGCGATTGCAATATGTCCCTCTGGGGACTGTGATCTTTTAGCTGGAATCAGGTAATATGCGCAGGGAAGCATCATTGTGGCACTAGAAATAGGATTTCCTTTTGTCTTGAAAGGCATTGCCTTCTGGCAGTTTCTAAGGAACGATCAGTATCATAATATATGCATTTTTTATTTTGTTCAGACGTTGAAATAATGTAACTCATTGTAGCAATGTTTTGGGTGATTCTTTGTGTTTCCCAGCCACGCTTGTCTAAGAATGGGCTGTGTTCATGGCTGTAAGGAATTTTGCAAACTAATTCAGGGAACTGTATGAATGTAAAACGTATTTCTAGATTAGCCAATTAGGTAGCTGATGCCTATGATACTTGAATTTTTAAAATATGTATATCGAATTTAAGGTTAAAAGAACATTTAAAGCTCAGCCAAAAGAATAAGTAGCATATTGTTCTGATGATTTGCGATTTGACCAAGTTCAGAACCCTTATTAAATTAAATTACCAGATTAAATTACCAGAACCTATTTAGAGGTTTCTGTCATTTGAAGAGCTTGTAGAGATGAGGAAAGTCAGACAACATCTGGACTTTAAAAAGTTTTTTTTAAGTTAACTTTTAAAAAGTCTCTAATGCTAAAAGTGGTTTTCATTTTAACCGTAATTCTGATGTTCTCAGCTGAGGCTCTGATATCGTAGTGTTTCCCTGTGATGAAAGACAGCTCTTCACAGGCCAGGTATCTTACTGAGTTACATTTAAAAATTAGAGAATGCAACTTATATGGACATATGTAAATCCAGTATCCACAGTGAATTTTATATCAGGAACTTTAACTGTATCCTTTCTGTGTAACAGTCCAACTGTATTTGGTTTAATCCCGTGAAATTATTGTAAAACCTGAGCTTGAAGCATCATTGGGGTCCCTTTCATTGACACCAATCTGACTTGTGTTGCCAGCTGTGACCCGATGTGTGATAGCTGGATGTTGTAATTCACTTAAGTCACAGATGTAAAGCCTTAGTATGTCCTAATTAAAAGGAATTTAATCATGTTACAGTTCTGTGACATGTTGAACTTCTCAGCTGTCTTGCTCCTTAGAGTTGTTCTTTTCATTATAAAATACTATTAAAGTCACATTGTAAAATCCTGAGAGAGGTAGGCATAACATATTGCATAATTATAATATTTCTGTAGTGGGAATCTTCCTCCACGTCAGTTTACAGTCTTCTAAGGGTGGTTGCAGATATGATGCTAGCAGCCTGTGAACCACAAGTCCAGGGAATCAGTCCTAGAATGTAGGATTTGCCTTAGCATTCAGCATTTGTTTGGCATCCAGAGACTTTGTTCCATATGCTACCAGAATATTTTACAATGGATACAAACTTATTCTTCATTAGGTAATACTGTTACTTGTGTTTTGTTTTTGCTCTGGTAGTGCAAATGAAAGTGACTTCCTGACAATGCTGAATGTTAATGGGTTGCTCTTGAGCCTGCCAGCTAAGTCAGTTATGAATCACACATCAGCACAGACAACAGAACGTTATTGTGGTATTTTTTAGAATATCATAATATCATAATGTGTGTGATAACAAATTGGCACGAGTTCCAGACAATATCTTTAGCTGGCCAACATGGACCCATCTTTGCTCCCCGAGGCAGAGAAGACCAAATTACCAACCAGTGTAGAACTGAGTGAACATGAAGCTCAGCTCCCTCTTTTTTACCTCTGCTCCTAGGCATTTGCCTGCCAAGGTTTTCAACTAACAGCCTACTATAGTTCAGTACATTTTTTTTTTGAAGAACCAGGCAGTAAATATTTTAGGCTTTGCAGATCCCCCAGTCTCTTTGCAATTACTCACTGTGCAGAAAGAGCCAAAGTCAATATGTAAAGGTCATGGATTTATTCTAATAGAGCTTTATTTATGGGCATACAAATTTGAATTTTGTGTACCTTCATCTAACAGAATATATTCTTTAGATTTTTCTTTCCTTAGACTGATAAAAATGTACAAATGGTTCTTAGCCCGTGGGCCCTATGAAAGTTAGGGTGAGCTGGATTCAATGCACAGAATGAACTGTAGCCTAATGAACACATGTGGATTCTTTCATAGGGTGGATCTTGAAAGTCTATGCTTTGCAATATTTTTCTTCTCAGAAATTTAAGACTGTCAAAAAACTGGGGTGTTTTTCAGGGGTTATAGCTTGACTTTTTGCCTCTAGACTTTGCAGTTTGATTGTTGAACACTTCTCAGGGCATTATTAACTGAGTATCTGAAGTCTCTTGAAGTTTCTATTGTGTCATTCCAGCCTATGAAAATTCACTCTCTCTAGGCTGGTTTCTCTAAATCCTAGCAGTAACTGTCTCCCCAGGCCAACTCAACATCAAGTGCAGATTCTTCCCTCGGGTCTCTAGGGCTCTCTTCAGAATCCCACATCTTCTGGACTCTGTGGCTTCAGCAGTTCTGTGGACCCTTTAGTAAATTTCTCTTTGGATTTTGCTGTTTCCTCATGGACTATAAACTACTTATTCCATTCTGCCTGGAAATAGAAATTGTAGTTCAGTGGTTTTTCAATTATGCATCTTAGACCTTGTTTGGGCTGCCTGTTATAAATTGTTACTTCAATAATTCCTACTTTAATCCTTTCACATGGTGGCCTGCATACACACTACAAATGAATATGAGGTTGTGCATGTGAGCTTGTATAAGCATGTATAGAGGTGGATCTGTGAATGTCTGTTTTTGCAGAAATGTTTACATAAATACCTAAAGTTAATGTTTTTGCCTGCTGCAATAAAGGAAAGGAAAGGAAAAGAGGGTTGGGTGCAAATACCAACTGCTTAGAGTTTGCCTTAGATCAGGAACAACAGCAAATGTTTTTGGATTGGTATCAAGGAGGAAAATTGAATCCACACACTCACTTTACTGATACAAGGGCAATCATTTTGCATATTTTCAAAGGATGCTAATGCTCCATTCTCCCACCATGTGGTTGAAAACACCAAAGGCATCGTTTTCTTGTATATACTGTAGCTCTGAGTGCACTTCGGACTTTGAACATCAGTCTACAGGCAGAAAAAGCCTCCACCTACGACTGGGTTCTATTATTAGTATTTGCAAGAATTGCTGTTTGGCAAGCCAAGACAGCCTCTTTCTTACATTGCTGCAGAAATAGCAATTAAATATTCAATGATGTGCGTACCAGACTGGTTAAACCACACTGGAAGCACGGTCGTGCTTGTTTCCTGAGAATCAGCATTGGAAATTCTTCTGAGACATTTCCAATCTCAGTTATGCGATGAAATATCAGTACAATCAAGAAAATACTAAATGTGAAGGAGGTCTGGGGAGAATGATTTTTTTTTCAAAAGTTGAAATGTGATTAAATTCAATTGGAACACTTGATTTTGTTCACATGAACTGTGTAGGACTTGGAGTCCAGGAAAACTCCATCCCAAATGCATGACCTCTGACCTTCCACTTGAACCCTAAGAGGCTTGGCGTTTATCCAAGTCAAATGAGAATTCTGCGTATTCTACGCAGATGGAGTTTCACATACCGAAACCACTGTGCTTATTGTGCCATAAATTCTAAAGAACTACACAGTTTGCATTCCTTCAGGAATTCAACTTCACAGGAGGAAAAAGGGGGAGTCAGAGTAAGGGGCTTTGGATGACTCCAGAGCGTCCTGGAGAGATGAAATGAACATATCCTTATGGTCTTGGAACTGTCCTTCTAGCCAATTCCAGCCTGATCATCGACAGAATACAACTTCCCCCCTTCTTTCTGTTGAACTCTAAGTTCTCACCAAATTTTCATTACATCCACACACATTATTTCCGTTACCTAAAGTGCATGGATTCTAAGTATATTTTGACATGTTGCCCTAAGGAAATAGAGAATCTTAACCCATTTTTGTGCATCAGAGCAGCATTTTCAACCTCTGGCAACCAACGCTTGGAGCGATGATTGGATGAACCTTTAAATTATTATTATTTTTTCCAAAATGCACATAAAGACAGTGTAAGATATACCTTTAAATGTGTTCATTAGGCTGAATTACTTATTTTCTAAGAGAAGGGAATTAGCAGAAAGGGGCCGGCATTGTGCCTAGCGGTGAGGACACCTGCTCTCCTTATCCGAGCTTGGTTCCCGCCTGCACTATGTTCCTCGTTTCAGCGTCCTGCAGAGGAACAGCGTGGGAGGCAGTGAGGATGGCTCATGTAATTCTATTCCTGCCAACCTCAGGGAAGGCTCAGATTGCCTTCCTGGCTCCTTGCTTCAACCTCAACCCAGACCTGGCTGTTCCAGATAGTGGGGGAAGGGCAAAAGCTGATGGGAAATCATTCTTGTCTCTATGTTCATGTCTTTCTCCCGGTATTTCTCCGTCTGTCAAATAAAATACGTAAGGACCCATACTGTGGCATGGTAAACTGAGCTTCTCCCTTGGGCACCCGTCATCCCATAGGAGCAGTAGCTCAAGTCCTGCCTGCTCTACTTTTGATCAGCTTCCTGTTCATGATTTCATAGATGGTGTTGGATGGTTCAAGTCCTTGAGTCCCTGCACTCATGTGGAAGCCCCAGAGGAGGCTCCTGGCTCCAGGCTTCAACACAGCTTAGCTTTAGCAACTGTTTAGGGAATGAGCCAGCAGATGGAAGATCTCTCTCTCTCTCTCTTTCTTTCTTTCTCTCTCCCTCTCCCTCCTTCTCTTTCTCTCACTCCATCCCCATCTCTCCTCTGTCAGTAACTCCCCTCTCTCTTTCTCTCTCTCTCTTTCAGCCCCTCTTCATCTCTCCTTCTGTCAGTAACTCTACCTTTCAAATAAAAATGCAATAAATCTTAACAGAAATAAATGACATACATAAATAATTAATTTTAGGGATGAAACAGTAGGAAGTACTCATTATTCTGAATCATTTCTTAAGTGACTTTTAGAAAAGCAGATGCACATATTAGATTTTCATATTTCAAATTCGTTTTCTAGACTGCAGAGTTTATGTCCTTTCCAGCAGAGGTTTCGGACTGTTTCTTATTAAGCTTACACTGATAATGAATGATTCGGATTTCTTAACAAGATTAAATACGACCAAATCAATTTTCCCTTAAAGTGTTGTTTTTCCTAACCTGATAACCCTGATGAGGCTGCTGAGGTTATATTTGTAAACAGCCTTGGGGTTTTTCTACCAGGAAGATGTTATAAAAGCAGACACTATTAATATTAATTTTTCAAACACTAAAGCTTTACAATTATGAAAATTAATTTTTATGCAAATATTGAACACCTACCTTTATGGTATGGGTTGATTCGTTACTTTGTTTCTGTCCTTGTGTGAAAATAAGGAAATAGCAAATAGCTTAATGGAAGCAGTTACTTTCTACCTAGTTGATTGGTAATTATTCATATGTGTTATGGTGTTTCTACTGAAACACTTTGAGGTATGCGTCACCCCACATTATGATACTGTTTGACTCAGGAGTACTCAGAAAAAAAGGTGTGAGAATAATAATATTTGCAGAGAAAAGAGCAAAATTTATACAAATTAAATCAAAGAGAATTGATATCCCCCTAGTATGCTCTGGTATCAAAGTTTGGCTTGTTTATGGCTAGCATGTCTTCTAATTGGTCCCAGTGGTTATTCTGAATTGGTTGATGTCAAGACCATAAGAGTTGCTAAGTATTTTGAATATTATTCTCATATTAATTATTTATGGAGTTCATCCATTAGCTGTTAATATTTATTGCAGCTGTATCGCAGTATCTGCGTAGGGATTCTTCACCTCTACCTCTTGGTATTTCTTGACTGCTAAGGTGTAGTTTTTGTTTGAGAGCGAATTATACCTTTCGTAGCTCCTCAATGCATGTGCCGTTAAAGATAATATCAACATCATCAAGTCTGTTCTGCACTGCTGTGCAGAGAGACTTTAGCATTTTTCAAATACGATTTTTAAAACCTTTGTATCTTGAAACGGCTAGGAATTCACAGGAAGTTTCAAAGTATTAGACAGTGAAGCCTAAATTCTCCTCATAAGTCTCCTCCGACGTTAATAACTTACATGAAGAGACTGTGGTATCAATGGCAGGCAATGTGCTTCAGAGCAGCCAGGTATGCCTGCAGTACACATCATTGTGTGTGTGTGTGTGTGTGTGTAAGCATTGTGGCTATACAACAGAGTTAGAAGATTGACATTTATTGCGTTGAATATTTTGGTCCATGTACATCAGTCTTCCCAATTATTTATGTCTTCTTAAGGCTTTTCCATTATCACTCTGTAAAAAATATGTATTTTTAGGGTATGCCCAAGCAGTTTATTTCCTTGAAACGATTTAAATCGTTGTGCAGTTTTAATTTATCTTACTGTGTCTCCACCGTTATGAAGAAATATGATAGACTTGAGTATTTAATCTCTGAACTTACATAAATGATCTATTAAGCACACATCTTTTTCATGCATTTTTTATTATTTCTGCGTAGATAATTTGCTATTGAAATGATCTTAAGATTGTTGATATGTTAGATTACATTTATTGATTTTTAAAACTGAACCAACCTAACATTTTGGGTGAAGAGTCCCACGTGTTATATAAACCTTTTTTATATATTGCTTTGTTCAAGTTGCACATATTCTAGCTTTCTTAAGGAGAAACAAAATTTTCATTGTTGCCATTGTTTTTATCTGGTTTTGAATGTCAGAGCATTCCTGGCCACCTTAAATGATTTGGGAAGCACTTTCTCCTCTCGTGTTTTTTTTTTTTTTTTTTTTGGAAGAGTTTGTGTAAAGTTGCTGTCAGTTCTTTTCTACACGTTTCACAGCATTTTCCACTGAAATCACGTGAGCTAAGCAATATTTTCAAGATAATTTTAGTTAGAAATTTGATTGTTTCAATGGTCAGGGGAACCGTTCAGGGTGTGTTCCTCACTGTGTTTCAGGGTTGACAGTTGTGCCAGTTCAGTAAATCATCTGCTTCTTCCAAGTTGAGTTTTTCAGGAAATTCTGTGACCTTTCTTCAATTCCACTGTAGCCCTACCTGTCGCGTGAACCCTGCCACCAGATCCACCCTGCAAGATTTTAATTTTATTGTTTTGTTTTTCCATTAGATGCTTTCTATTTGATGCTTTTTAAACTTCTGTTTGTTTTCTGTTTATTATCGCTTGATTCAAATTCACAATTGCTTTTCAAACACCTTTATGATAGCTACTTTTTTAGACCTTTGGCTGAAGTCTAGCGTTTGGTTTTGCTGGGTAATGGGGTCCGTCGATGATCTGTTTTCATTCCATGTCTGGTTTTCTTGGTTCTTGCTGTAATGAGTTATATTTGAATTTATACTGGACATTTTTATATATAACTTGTCTAAGTAGACATTTTTTAAAAAGCATTCATTTTGGCAGACAGTGTCCCTGTCTGGGTTTGATGCGTTGTTTCTGACCAATTTAGTAGGCTGCCTTTCCAAACAGAATTATTTGGCTTTCAAAGCCTTTGCAATGCTTTTTTGGTCTGACTGTTTCTTCTTCGGAGGTTTTTGTTGTTGCTGTCCTTGTCAGTCGGAACGTATTGCTTGTAGGTACTACCTATAAGATGTAGAAGGCACTTTCCTGAGTCACCATTCTTGCCTGGAAGGCTCTGAAATGCCAGTTCCATGTACATGGGAAATGTTTTCTCTGACTCGTGTACTCATCCCGTCTAGCAGCTCTGAGTCAGGGAAAAGGTCATCTGTAGAACCCAGCATCATCACCATGGCACATGCATTAGAAAACCTCTGCTTGTGGGAGATAGGTTGGCCATTCCGGACCCTACAAGTACTAACCCGGCAAGTAAAACAGACTCACCACTGCCACTGGTTATAGGCCAGAGAAGAGATCCTCCTGGGTCCCTGCTGCAGGTCTCATTTTGTGGACTCCCTGCCAGAAAAAAGTAGGCTTTTGCCATTTGTTTGCTTGCTTCTTTGTTTGTATGTGCTTGGTGTCTGTTCTGGCCCAGTGATCTCCTGGCACAGTCTGTGAAATACAGGAGATAAAGGACACCCTTGAAATTCACCGCAATGTTGCTCCCCAAGTCCTGTGGTCCCCAGCCAGTCTCCTTTCTTCTTTCTACCGTTCAGTCTTTTCTGTGATTGTTTGTTGTGTCATTCCCTAGATAATTTCTTGTTTTTGGAGGGAAGGAAAAGGGAAAATTGACTCTATGCCATCTTGTCTCAATATGACTTTTAGTACTTTAAAGTACTTTAAAGCTTAAAAGAAATATTTTCACATGGTTTCTTTCTGTTTCCATTTACCCACAGCCTGTAGTGCAGGTCAAGAATTTTAACTCTCATTTTTCAGGTAATGATGCTGTGGCAAGGGCTTAAGGGCCTTGCTCACTATATGTCTTAAGAAATGAGGCTTGAATCCAACTCACCTGAGGTTAAGATGGAGTGTCCTTCATCAAACATCATGCAATATTTAGAGACATTAAGGCATAACAAATTTGTTAGAGGTAATTGGTTACAAATAGTCTTACCGTAACATTTGGCACATAAATAAAAAAGAACTTTTCTCACATTTTCCCTAAGCCATCGTAGTGGTAAATAGGCTGATTGGTGGAATTGTATGATGAAAGAATTAAGTAAGTGCCATATGACTTTTGTTGTTAAGTGAACAGGGTGCAGTTAGCTCTCAGAAAGATATTTTAGGATAAGTATTGAAGTATATTTTGTGTTACGAAACATATTGTGTTAAAGAACAAGCTCCTATTGTTTTCTGTGTTTTCAGAATTTATTAACATGCTCACTGCAGTCCACATAATGTGGAAACAGTCTTGCTAAGAACAGAACGTGGGTTCATGTCAATCATGCTGCCAGGCCCAGGCTTAAGTGTCCCTGGGTGGTGAAGTTTGCTCAGCAATGCAGAATGCCAAACAGAAAGGTGAATCGCTGATCTGAGCATTGCAGGCACGTTCTTCCAGAAATGGGAGAATCGGATGCATACCGTCAACTCAAAGTCAAGGAATTGAGCATTCACTGTGGCTCATGGCTGGAAAAACAAATTAAAGGTTTAACTCCATTTGTTGAGTTGAGATGATCTAATGAATCTCTGTCTACATCTAATTTTAAAGTTTGCTAAATGCTGTGCATCAAAACCAGTACTTTCCAAGCCGTTGGTGGCCAACAAAAACAAACAAAAAAAACGAACTTCAACTTCTTTTACATCTACACAAGGTACCTTAAAGAATCCTGTGCTGCTTGCTTCAGCACCACCACGCCCAACTCTTGCAGACGTTTGGAGAGGAAACCAGCCAATGGAAGGTTTCTTTCTCCATCTCTCTTCCTGTACAATGAACAAATTAATAAACCCTTCCACAAGAACATATGTTTCTAAAAACTCACGATTACGTGTGAGCTTTATGGAGACTCCTTGTTACACACAGACAAAAACAGAACAAACTTTTCTTTAGTGTTTTGATACCAGCTCCATTGAGAACATATCTTGTCCAAGAATTCAGGACACACGAGAATGGGGAGTTTGGTTAGGCTTATTTAAAAATGTTCATCTCATACTGCGTTTTGAGCCAATTCTCCCTTCTGCTCAGTCCAATAACGGAGGCTTGGTCACCTTCAATAGCTGTTATATTTAATTTAATTATAACCTTATTGCCAGGAGCTATATCATATTAGCATGTTATTGTTATTTGCAGTACAGTTTAAGAATGACTGCTTCTTTTTTAGTCTAGATCCAGCCTGTGTGTTTTTATGTGGGGCTATATGACTGGAAATTTTATTTCGTAAGCTAGCACAGTATCTGATAGTAATGGGATTAATTTTGCAACATCTTCACACAAAACTCACCAGATACCTAATGCCATATAGTAAGCAGTTGCTTTTAGACCATGGATAGAGAAAAAAAACTAACATCTATATCAATATTTCATAATTTGGCATTTTTCTCAATAGGTTAGTGTTCCAGTTGGTTTATTCTCACAGCATTATCAACATGTTGGATAGTATGTGAGACAGCCTTTAAAAATTATAAGGCGCTGAAACCCCCAAGGGATCCGTGACTGCAATTGGAATATGGGGTATAACCTGACATGTAGCACAGTGTGTTCCCTAGTGATGACAGAGTGTCCCCTGGTGATGAAGAGCCACAGCACTGAGTCAAGGAAGCTGTAACGGTTTTTCCAAAGAATTCATCTTTTACTGCTTCTGATCAAAACACAGGCTTCTGTCCTTTCTCTCTTCCCTCTCTCTTCTGGACTCTCCTATTTGATGTGCTTCTGACTTAGAGCTTTCTGTTAGAGAGTTTGTGCACAGTAAGGAAGGCTAGAGAGGTATTGTATGTTTGTCGCTGTAAGAAAACTAGCACAAACATCTAAGTATCATGTCTAAAAAGAGTAAATCCAACGAGTGCCTGACCTACGCCTAAACGGGAATAGTGGAAAAGCACAGCATGATAAATACACTTGGGTTAATTAGAGGAGATTTCTATCGGAAAATAGATTTTTGGTGGTCAGTTTTAAGGGACCAAATAAGTTGTAACTGAAGAAGAGAGGAAAGAAATGTGTTAGCTGTGGATGGACTTGAGGAATCTAGTGATGGGACATGGTTGCATGAGACAGAAATGATTATAGTCATCTGTAAGATAAAATAGGTAAGGAGCCGCTTCTGACCCCGATTCCTAGAGCTATTCCTACAGAATCGATTTCAATAAATTCCTGTCCTTTCCACAACTAATTTTGTGGTTGTTTCAAAATGAATATCCTGAGTAATGAATGCATGTGTTTCGTGTTGCTTTTTGTGTGTTTTATTTCATTCTTACGATGTCCGGGTGAGCACAGGATACCCTGATTCCCATTTTATGGAAAACAAATGCTGGGATCACTCGGCTCTTCTCAGAAGGAAGACACTGTGAAAAATACTGTGACTCTTGATACACTCCAACAGTGCTGTGTCTTACTTTGGGTCTGAAATGGTTTTGAAAACAACATAAATCTTCCTTCCATAAGCAAGAACAAAATGTGTGGCCTTTAGAAGCAATTTCAGTCAGCCACTAAAATTTACAACTGCTACTAAAGGCTTGCCTTAAGGACATGTTAACATATATTTTATACTAATTGTATGTATTGGAAACTTGATAGAAAAAAATGACTTTATTACAAAACATTTTGTCTCATACACATGATAGCTTCAGTCACACCAATCATTTGTACCATACTTATTTTGTTCAGCCAATCAACTGTGCGTCTTCTTCCCCCTTTCGATACGTGCTCCCATGTGCATGAACAAATTATTCTCTGTGTCACTCTATGTCTCATGAAAACAGTCATTTTGGGGACTGACCCAAATGGCTACACAAGCCTATGTATTCTTTGTGACTCTCTAAAAGCAGAATTCTGCATTGCTTTTTAAATTTCTGTTTGTTATCTCACATCAAAAGTCCTTGCCTTGCATGTGCCGGGATCCCATGTGGACTCCAGTTTGTATACCAGCTGCTCCACTTCCCTTCCAGCTCCCTACTTGGGGCCTGGGAAAGTAGTGGAGGACGGCCCAAAGCCTTGGGATCCCGCACTTGCATGGGAGACTCAGAAAACGTTTCTGGCTCTTGGCTTCGGATTGGCTTAGCTGTGACTGTTGAGGCCACTTGGGGAGTGAGCCAGCAGATGGAAGATCTTTCTCTCTGTCTTTCCTTCTCTCTCTCTTGTATATCTGCCTTTCCAATAAAAATAAATGAAACTTTTTTCACAAAGATGAATCATGCCTATAAAATTATATGAAGAAAAAATAATATCAGTAAAAAGAATTTTTAAAAAGCTGGCTCAACATTGGATAAACTGGTGATTCAAAAGAAAAAAAAAGATAAAAATTAAACCTTAAAAAAAAGTGAATTGTTACAAAAAAGAAAGATGGATTATTTTGAACAGCTGTATTTCATTAAGGGGAAAAATACAGTCTATTTGTTATATCTTTGTATGGCCATCATTTATAATCCCCACAACCAAATAAATGAGAAACGGTGCATTGGCACATATTAGAGTGTTCCAACCAGATTCGTCATTATGAATTCTGATCCAACTACTTGTTGTTTTCATTTTTTAAGTTAAACCATGCTGGTTAGACCCAATTTCCATTGTTTAATGAACAGTGTAGACATCAGTGGCAAATTCCACAGAGATCAGAACAAAACAATGGCATTGTGTAGAATAATCTCTCCAAGCTCAGTGCCTTTGGGATCAATAATTTCTCTCCACTCTGTTAGGCCACTCTTAGCGTTAGAGGCTTAAGTTAAAAACAGGGAGGAAAAACGTATTCCTCAAGTTGATTTTACAACTTGATAATGAGACGAGTACATATTTGGGCTGTTTTTCACAGTGGTTTAAGGAAAAGACAGGAGAAAGACTGAATTTTCTGCGTGTTAGTTTATTGAATAGATGTTACAAGGTATCTGCATAGAATAGAAGACAGTCATGTCATACAATGTTTCATCTTCCAGTTGGTTCATCTCTTGGGGGGCCTAACTCTGGGCTGCTTCACAGATGTTAATCCGTTACCTTAGTGATGTGAGTTTCAATTTAGTTTTATGCAGAAATTCGTAAGTGATGATGTGCCTGGTTTCAGACAGTGTGCCAATTTGTGTAGCATAGCAATTGGACCTTTATCATGGACTGAATAAGAGCTTGTCCCCTAACAATATGAGCTTGTCCCCTAAGAACCTGGACTTGTCCCCTAAGAATCTGACATCACCCACATCATGAAAAGTAAGTGCTAGTTTTATTTTGCGTTGTGTTTTACTAGTTTGGAATTCATTTGATTTCTTTCAAACAGAGAGTTATTTCAGCAAGGAGTACTGCTTCCATTATCCCCAAATGTGAACAGGGCACCTGAGATCCTTCTCTTACAATGGCTGGAGACCTTGCTGCCTACCCTGTGTGGTTTTGCTACTGTGAACCTTCAGGATTGGCTCCACTTGGGTCCTCCCTGTCTCACTATCACCTCAATCAGATTTATTAGCTGCAAGCAGCAGCTCACTATATGTCAACTCTGTCACTAAGAGCCAAGGCTGGGATGTCAGAGGTGTTCTTTACTCTTAACTTCCCGATTGTGGTCTGGCAACCAGTAGCTATATATTTCCATGGACATTATTTTTTTTCCTACCCAAAAAATAAAGCCAATAGTACCAAATAACTCAGCACAGAGACAACGATGATTGAGGAGTCAACCTTATAACATTCTGTGAGGCAAGGATTACAATTACCTACCTAAAGATAAGGAGACAGCTCTGCACATTTAAACTTGCTTTTGGAAAATGTATTTATTTGAGAGGCAGAAGATGGAGAGAGTCCCACCTGCTGGTTCACTTCCTAAAGACGCTAATGTCTGGGGCTAGGCCAAGGCTAAACCCAAGAATCTAGAACTCAAACCAGGTCAATCCGATGGGTGCGAGGACTTCAACTAGTCAGCTGTCAGCGCTGCATCCCAGGGTTTGCACTAGCAAGGAGCTGCAGCTGGGGCCTGAATAAGGAAATTAAATCCAGACACTCTGATGGGGAATGAAGATAACTTAACAGCTAGCAAAACTGCACTAAGCAGTAGCACTGGCAACCAAGCCAAGATCCTCCTTGTTTCAATGTGTGATTTTAGGTTGTTTGAATGGGTAACATATCGCAGCATCTAGAATGGAGAAGCCGTGAAGTTTTCCCTCACTTTTCCTCTGCTACCAAATTCCCTACGTGAGAAATAAGCAAGTGTATTAGTATTCTTCCTGAAGTAAGCAAAAGGAAGATATCCTGTGACAATTTATGGAGCAATATATAGAATTCTTACTCTTATTTTGTTTTTAAATAATGACATTTAGATAGTTTCCAATACTATGCTATTAAAAACTTTATCATAATTAGTAATCTATTCTCTAAGTAGTTTCATCTGAATCTGAGAATTCAGTGTCTTAGGACGTATCAACCCACATCCTTCAATACAATTTACTGAGAAATGTTTTCCTTCTACTCTCACCTAAACTATTGCTTTCGTCATATATTAAGTGGAATTTTGTATAGCAAACACAACTTCTTCTCTTTGTTAAAGATTTATTCGTTCACTTGAAAGTTGGAGTTATAGAGAAGGAGGGAGAGGGAGAGATCTTCTATCTGCTGGTTCACTCCCCGGAATGGCCACAACAGCTAGAGCTGCACTGGTCTGAATTCAGGAACCAGGAGTTTCTTTCGGATCTCCCGCATGGGTAAAGGGACCCAAATCTTTGGAATCTCTTTTGCTTTCCTGGACAAATAGCTACATTGAACCTGGAGCAGCCAGAATTCGAACCTATACCTCTGTGGGGTGCCAGTGCCACAGGCTGCAGCTTTACCCACAATGCCACAGTGCCAGCCCCTCAACTTTTGCTTACCATGCATTATCCACTATATCACCTTGCTGATACCAACGTATTGTCAAAGCTGTCTAGAAACCTGTTCACTTCAGTTCTGACTTACACCTCTCAGCCCCACTGTAGTTCAGCTCCCACTGCTACTGATAATATTTTGTTTCAATTAAATTCTCTTTTGCTTGGCAAGCTGTCTGTAGCTTATCAGTTAGCCAATTAGTTGTGATCAGTGAAGTATCTCTTTGGCACGGCTGCCATCAGGGCACAGCTGTGCTCACGGAGGGCATCGCTCAGTGTCGCAGAGAACGAAGCCCCACAGTGTATTCCAAGTGCTGAGAACCTTGAGCTTATTGTAAGGATCAAATGAATTAGGAGATGCAAAATTGTATGACCATATACCGAGAGGAAGTGCTTTCAGCAGTAACGGGGATTACATACGCCTGCTCTGGAACCAGGGCCCTTGGGCTTGCATCTCATCGCTATCACGTACAAGCTGTGAAAAGTGAGCAGGTGTCTCAGCTTCACTGGACTTCGATGTTCTGACCTGTGAAATGGGAGTAATAATACAGCCTTACTTCTAACGAGGGTACCACTGGCTTTTTCTTGTACTGTTGTGAGGATTCAGGAGAAGTGCATCCTTCAGAGACATGCTTGTTTGTTTTTCTACCTGCAGGTATCTTTAGCTAACAAAGCAAGGTACACAGGGCACAGGTGGGATTTTTCCCCTAGGTACACGTTCAGCCAAGTGCTTTCATTCTGCCAACCCAGGAGCACAGCTCTGCTCTGTGACCTTGTCTATGCGATGCAATTATCATGAACATCTAAACACATGCAAACACACACAGAGAGACTCTCAAAATGTGCTCCTGTAGGGGATTTTTAATTGAACAGTAACTCATTTTGTGAATATTTGCTTATTTGTTTGAATGACAGAGTAAGAGAGAGAGAGAGAGAGAGAGAGAGAGAGAGATTTTCATTCTGCTAGTTCATTCCCTAAATAGCTGCTAGACCAGGCTGAAACCAGTAGCCAGAAACTCCATCAGAGCCTCCCACAGGAATGAAGGCAATTCAAGCACTTAAGACATCATCCACCACTTTTACAGGCACATTAGCAGGGAGTTGGATTGCAAGCATAGTAGCCAAAATTTCAACTGGTACTCTGACATGTGATGCCAGCTTCCCAAGTAGCAAGTAAACCCATTGTACCATGACTGCTATCCTGGTTAATCACTAAATAAGCATTCAATCCTCAACTGCATGTGCTCTTGAAATTGAACTGGGGTACGTCCAGTGCAAAACTGTGTGGGAGGCAAAATCTGTCTTCTTTCTTTGCAAAACCAGTGATTATCATGCCACATGGGACACTTGGTTTAAAGTGCAGCGAGATGACTGAACAGTGACCAGGAGAGATGTCATAAAGTAGGATGTTGGAATCGTTCAATAGAATTTAATCCCTAAAGTGAGAGGGAGCCATTCAAATAATTGGTGCTACGAGTTCACCTATCCAACACTGTGTGTTAGGTTTTAGTTGTGTGGCTGAAGTACATAGGTCAAAGTGGAGCAAGTAACCATGGCAGTTGGCCACCACTAAGCTGGAAGCATGAATCAGGAACTGTGTTGGAAGAGGAAGTGGCTTGGCAGGAGAATTTGGGTTATTGTGCAGTTGCTTGACATTTTTTTTAGATTTTTTTTTTTAATGGAAAGGCAGATATACAGAGAGGAGGAAAGACAAAGAGGAAGATCTTCCATCTGTTGATTCACTCCCCAAGCGGCTGCAACAGCTGGAGCTGAGCCAATCCGAAGGAGCCTAGAGCTCCTTCTGGGTCTCCCACATGCTTCAGGGTCCCAAAATGTTGGCTGTCCTTGACTGGATTCTCAGGTCACAAGCAGGGAGCTGAATGGGAAGTGGGGCTGCCAGGATTAAAACTGGCACTCATATGGGATCCCGGTGTGTTCAAGGCAAGGAGTTAAGCCACTAAGCTATTGCGCCAGGCACTACTGATTGACATTTTAACTCTGGGAATTAAGCAGGGAGAAAATAAGCAAGGGACCACACACATTTTCCTTTATCTTCCTGCCTTGCATTTAGGGTCCTTTTCATAAAGTTATTCAATCTCTTTTTTGGAAAACAAATGGTTTCTTACAGAGTCTAGTGGTCTAGAAGAAACCTCAGATTATGAGCAGAGTAGTTTGGAGGGATTTATTTGTGTTTTATTCGACATTTTTTCATAATGATTCCCCTACCCATGGCATATGGAATATCTATAAATGTTTGAAACAGCAACTTTTCCCACAGATCAGGCCAAGCATTTCTTATGATGAAATACATCTGTTAATGGCACAAGGCTTGTCAGATCATATTGTGCAAGGTGCAGCTCATGTTCAGGAACATGGCACAAGTCTCCCATCTTTATGTGCCCATTGATATCTTGCAATACTGCTCTCAACAAGTACAGTCCATTATGCTTTGACCCTTTCCCTGGTTTAGGATGACTTTCACTGACCTACCTACAGACACCTGCTCGTGTCAGTACAAATTGGGTTAGCTTCCTAGTGCCATATGTGTATCCATATGAAGCCTAGATTCACTGAATTTCACTGGATTTACACTGACAACTCTGAAAACATTTTTGTGCTTAATGTCGTGCTTTCCCGCAAATTAACTCTGTTTTGGACATTTCGTGTTAAGTAATGCTTTTGCCTACCATGCTGAAAGTATAGAGGGAAAATTAATTGTAAAAAAAAAACCCTTATAATATGTATTATCAACTTATAATTCATAAAATTATTCCTGAAGACTGATTGTAATGGGATTAAAGTATGTTATGCTATCATGCACAAATTTGCCTCTAGATTGCATCAACTGTTCTATATATTTACTAGATAATATGGTTATTGAGTAATTCAGATATCATCCCAAACCAGTGCTCTGGCTGTTTAAGAAAATACTTTAAAAGAAATGCATTACTTTTAAGAAGATAGATTTTACCACTTCATCTTGTGAAAAATGTGTTTAATCTATACTTTTCCAAAAACCTTATCTGTGAACGAATACTGCTTATTGTTACTTTCTGTGTCCTTGAAAATGAATCACATTTTAAGAACGCATCTTCATTTTATTTGCTCCTGATTCCCCAAGAAGTTCAGGACTCGGTTTGTGGAAAAAGGGTGAGATGCTTCAGTAGGAGCGGTAGGGGACGCTGGCATGCCGTAGTGCGTTCAGCCAGTGCCTGTGATCCTGCTAGCCCGGAACAGTAGAAGATGCCCCAAGTACTTGGGCACCCTGCATGCGTGTGTGGGAAACCTGGAAAAAGCTCCTGGCTGCTGGATAATACCTTGCTCAGCCTTGGTCACTGTGATCATTTTGGGGAGTGAACCAGCAAATCAAGATCCTTTCTGTCTCTCTCTCTCTCTCTCTCTGTAATTCAAGCTTTCCAATTAAAAAAGTGGACGAAGGAAGGAGAAAGAAAGAGAGAGAAGGAGGGAAGGAAGGGAGGAAAGAAGGAAGGGAAGAAGGAAAGAAAGAAAGAAAGAAAGAAAGAAAGAAAGAAAGAAAGAAAGAAAGAAAGAAAGAAAGAAAGAAAGAAAGAAAGAAAGAAAGAAAGAAAAAGAACGAACGAACGAACGAACGAACTTTGTGAATGATACATGCTGTAATTAATCCAGTTAACACATGAACCAAAAACACATACACAAGCACAAACAAAAACCTATCCACTCGATTTTACAAGCAAAAGTTTTATTAAAAAAAAGTGACAGGCAAGATTTCTTGGAGCATCAGGTTGAAGCTAGATTGAAGGGGGCTCAATTATGATTGGGAGGATTAGAGAAGCATGTTTGGCCTATACTTCATGAATGAGTACCTTGTTTTTATTTGGATGATGAAAATGCAGTTAAATCTAGGGTTCCTTTCTGACTGGTGTGATTGAAGAACAAGCTAGGAAGCTTACAAGGCAGCTACACAATGATTATATGTGACTTAACGAGTTACCTTGCTCTGTAGATCCCCATAATCCATTTCCTTGCCATAGATGTCTCTCTGATCTGCGTCTGGGAGTTTCTGTATAATTTACTGGGAAAAGGAAGCGTCATCACATGTTATCGTGTCAAAGCAGAGTGAAAGCCAGGTGTGAACAGGGTTTGGACATCAAATCATTACTTTGTGATACCTCTTGGGAAAGTATTAGAGAGTTTTGGCAAATTCAAGGGGGCGGCAAGCTGTCTAGCCAATACCCATCGTGAAAAGTTGCCCAGGGTTTGTGAAATCTGATTTGGATTTGGTTTAGATGCAGTGCTGTGCGTGTCTTGTCATTTAGAAAAAAAGAAGAAGTAAAACATTCAGCTTCTCACAATCTAAAGGTCATATCCAAATGGCATCAGGAATTTGAAAGCACTGAATTGTCTTAAAAATCACTGCTTATTTTCTAAAAGATCAGCTTTAAAATAATCGTGCACAGCCTGGCTGGCAAACATTTGAGTAAGAGAAAATATATACATGAAAATAAACTACTCAATTAAATTTTATGGGATTCACTGCACACTTAATTAAAATAATTCTTATCTCTACAGCTCATGGTGCTCACTTAACAAGAAAATAGAGGAAAATTAACTTTGTACAATATGTCCCATATCAGTATGTTTTCTAAAATGTGTAAGTGTGAAGTGATCAAAAATACCTTTACTCTTAAGAGGTCTTAAATAGTTGGCACCTACATTCATAATTAATTTAAAGGCTCCAATTTTAGCGTCCTCGTGGGAAATGAGCTGCCATGGTGTTAATGCCATTCTGCCCTCAGAACTGTGTGCCCACCAAAGCTAGTGCCAAGCATGTCTTAAAAAACAATGAGCAGCCCAGGGCTGTGCCTGTTCATAGGTTGGCCCCCTGCAGATTATTCTAGTACAACTTTATTATCTATGATGTCATTTTTAGTGTTGGTCAGATTTTAAAATTGCTTTGAGAGGAAAGAGAGAAGGGAGGAAGGGAAGGAGAGAGGAAGGAAGCATGTAGGTGTTTGCCTAGTGGTTAAGCTTGTGAGTCCTGCATTGGCATGCGTGACTTCAATGCTTAGCCCTGGCTCCTGGTTCGTGCCTCTGGCCTCCTGCCAGTACACATCCTGGGAGGCAGCAAGGAAAGCGCCTAGGATTCTTGTGACACATGAGGGAGATCAGCACTGCTTTCCTGGCTTCCAGTTCTGGCTCCCTTCCGAAGTCCTGTGGGTCTTGGAAAGAGAAGTGAGCCAGTGGATGGGAGAGTCGCTCTGTCTCTCTTCTTGCTTTCTCTCTCATCTGTCCTGCTGTCTCCAGAGTTTACAAATATCGAGCATTTTAATATCAATCTGTGTTTGTAAAACGCAGCATATTGGTGACAAATATAAGAATACTTGTAATGATAATTTTAGTGTTTAAAAAAACAAAAAACAATCTTTTTTAATCAAACTGGGCATCTGTTACCAGTTAGTAACCAATAAGATTTAAAAAAAAACAGTTTCCGTTTCAGCTGCTCTTACTTCTTTGCTTCTGAATACAAATCAGAGAGAATGAATCGTTGACTAGCACTTCTCAAAAAAAAAAGATTCACCAAATCCTATTTAAAAAAAGATTGCTGCTCAAGAGCAATATAATTATAACATATATTATGAATAGATGTATCATCTTTTTTATTATCTAATTGTTATTCAGAAGGTGGCAATAGGAGGTAAATTTAGGCATATATGTGTGTGTAGAGATACATAAATGTCTAAAACCACATACATGTTAACACATACACATCACACGTTTCCAAGTAAGAAGGATACTCATGAAGTAAAACTCTTCTTGTTGGTGGTAGCAATGAAGCTTTGACTTTGAATTACCCCTCAATCCTGTTGGGCTGAAAACGCTACCACGGTGTGGTTTCCCCATGAACACAGATGCTGAATTTGATTTCACTCTATGATGGTTTTAATACCACCTGCAGACTATAAATTCAGAATCATTGGATGTGAAGGTAAATCTCTAAATTAAATTTGGTTCTATTATTTAGAGCTTTGGGATATGCTTGTACAAAACTTGTTATTTTCCAAAGTGTGATGGATTGGCAGAGCGTAGAGGCATTAAGAGATACACAAGTGGATTTAAGCAGCTCTTCGACAGATAAATCTGTGACCCAGGGCAGTTTCTGACATTGTCACGGTTCTTGCTGTAAAAATAGATTATTCTCCCCTTCAATGGTGATCAGAAGGATTTAATGAGATCAGATGTACACATCAGACAAACTGGAGGGTCTATACAAACTTGCTTAGTCTCTTTAATTCCTTCCATTGTTATTATTACTAAAAGAACACAGGGTGTCATATTTTGACAAGGATGCCATGCGTCTGCAGTTCTACAAAGCATTTTAAATACAAGTCCTCATCTTCTAATTTTGTTGTTCCAGTTTTGACAACCTTCAGACAATGTCACTAACATGCCTTGGTCAAGGACCAATCAGCTAATAAACGCTAAAATCTACTTTTAAACCTGAATATGGATGTATGTTAGGGGAATCTCAGTTCTGGATCCAGTTCTCAAAACTAGATAGATCCAAAAGTACCACGAAGCATCCTTCTTTGCTTTGTAACAATGAATAAATGGCACCCAGCGCAATAGCGTAGTGGTTAAAGTATTCTCCTTGCACACGCTGGGATCCCATGTGGGCGCTGGTTCTAATCCTGGCAGCCCCGCTTCCCATCCAGCTCCCTGCTTGTAGCCTAGGAAAGCAGTTGAGGATGGCCCAAAGCCTTGGGACCCTGAACCCTTGTGGGAGACCCGGAAGAAGCTCCTGGCTCCTGGCATCGGATTGGCTCAGCTCTAGCCATTGCAGCCGCTTGGGGAGTGAATCATCAGACAGAAGATCTTCCTCTCTGTCTCTCCTCCTCTCTGTATATTCGCCTTTCCAATAAAAATAAATAAATCTTAAAAAAAAGCCAATGAATAAATGACATATGGAACTCTTCATCGTGCTGACCACCTTAGAGGGTTTGGGAGCAAAGCTTATGTTAGTTATCAGGAAAGCTATCCGAATAGCTACAGATAAATGGAGCAACCTCCCTAAAAAATTATTCAAATGAGAAAATATATTCATAGCAGATATCGCGAATCATGGCTGCAATATTTTAGGAGTCTCATGCAGATGCTACAGATAAATCAGAACCAGCCCAATGGCAACTGTGTATGCCATTGAGGTATATTAATTACAGCAGCTCGTGTGAGATAAAAGTCACATAACAATGTGTTAATCAGGATCCATCTGGAAAATGGTGGAGGATGAGTCAATGACCCATTGACAGCTTATCCACAAGCTGAGGTCATAGATGTGACATCCATAAAGCCATGATGAAAACTGAAAGAGGCTGTATCAAAACTCAATCAGGGGCCTGGCATAGTAGCCTAGTGGCTAAATTCCTCAGCTTGACCATGACAGGATTCTATATGGGCACCGATTCTAGTCCTGGTGGCCCCACTTCCCATCCAGCTCCCTGCTTATAGTCTGGGAAAGCAACTAAGGATGGCCCAAAGCCTCGGGACCTTGCACTCGTGGGGGACCCAGAAGAAGCTCCTGGCTCCTGGCTTCAGATTAGCTCACCTCCAGCCATTCCAGCCGCTTGAGGAGTGAATCAATGGATGGAAGATCTTCCCCTCTGTCTCTCCTCTTCTCTGTATTTCTGCCTTTCCAATAAAAATCAAAATTAATCTTTAAAAACAAAACTCACTCAGATGTGAAAAGGATTATATTTTTGTGTTTCCAGATTGCTAAAGAGAGCCAGCTTAGCCTCAGATGTACAGTGGGAAACATTTTACTAGCTTTCTGAGATGTTTGTAGATGTCTGTCTGGGAGAATGTCTATGAAGAGCTCAGCATATTGCCTGACACATGGAAGCAGTGCAACATTGGATTGGATACCCAAGGGGAATCTGGAGGTGAGGAAGGAGGCCTTGGCTAGGATAAGTGACATTTGTAGTGAAGTGACATTTGGGCAAGTCAACTGGATCACCTGGGGAATGCTTATAGACAACACCCTAGGCAGCATCTGAAAGGACCTGAAGGACGAAGGGCCGGACAAGGACATTACTACAAGGAAAGGAAAGAACAGGAAAGTAAAAGACTTTTGGAGTTCCAACAACTAAAGCCAAGAGCCTGGGGTAACAGCCATTTCTTATAGCTATCTTCCTTCTGTTGCATTCTTTCCTTTTATGCCTGCGAAAAAAGAGCCCTCCCTCTCTTTAAAGGATTGATCTTTACTGACGTTGTACGGCAGTCATGAACTCGCTTCTTTTCTCCATCTGTGGATTTGCGCTGCACCTGTTCTGTAGTACCTGGGTATCTAAACTGCCGTACAAGTGGGGGAAATGATCCACATGTGTTCCCTAAGCAAAGGAGATCTGACAGATTTAGGTCTAGACATGGCAGAGTCGGGAGAGCCGTAACATGCTGAGATTATCCATTCACAACTAAAAATAAAACCTCAGAGAATTCAAAGACAGAGGAAAGAGGCTATTAACATTCCGCTTCAGGTGAACACGATATTTATAGGTTACAAGGAAAAAGGTTAATTTTCGAAATTATTTCTGTAGCATCAATATAGAAGAAGCAAATGTAATTTTGTGGGAGAAACATAGCTATTAACAGATAATATACAGAATTGACTTTATTTTCTTAATTTTAAAAAATGTCAATACATGGTGTATTTGGATATCCATATATAATTTACATTGTGTGTTCATCTTGAGTAACTTCGACACTGATTTAAAATCTGTTTTGACGTTACTGGGCATGTTACAGACTGTTTCACTGGTAACTAGTGCTCAACTGGCCAGTATATGCATCTAATTAAACGTTTAACTGAATTTTTCTCTGTGAACCATGCATGTGAAGATAATTCTGGAAATGACCTGAAGTCAACCCTTTACTACTGCCACCCATCACTGAAATAATTGTGTCTTTGCTTACTCATCATACTCTATCTTGTGTGAAAGTCTTATCGTCATGGAAACCTCTGCCATGTTTCAGCAATCAAAGCATGTTCCACAAATCCTTGCTGGAATCCCCGTTCCAGACCAAGTACTGAAGGACAGTTGAAGGAAGGAATGTCTGTGGCAGAAAACAAGCTAAATAGAAAGTTGAGGTGACTTTAGTTCAAATCACAGCTGCTTCACAATCATTTGTTTCATCTTGTGCAAATTGCTTCCCCTCCACTTCTAAGACTTGTCCTCTGTGTCCCTCAAAAAGTGACAAAAGTGCAAGAAAAAAAGTAAACAGAAAAAGTGAGAGATGTCCTTGTCAGTCTCAAGTTGGGCCCAATGTGATGTCTCATTGGCTAAATCCTCACCTTACAAGTGCCAGGGTCCCTTGTCGGAATCAGTTCATGTCCTGGCTGCTCAACCTCCCATCCGGTTCCCTGTTTATGGCCTGAGAAAGCAGTAGAAGGTGACTCAAAAGCCTCAGGACCCAGCACCTGCATGGGAAACCCAAAAGAAGCTCCTGGCTCCTAGCCTAGACTTGGCTCAGCCCTGGCCATTGCAGCCATTTGGGAAATGAACCAGTGGATAGGAAGATCTTTGGTTTGCCTTCTCCAATAAAAAGAAATAAATCTTTAAAAAAAATTTTAACAATGAAGGTATGCTTTAATCACATAAGCAGTCTCCCT
Organism: Ochotona princeps; assembly: GCF_030435755.1. NCBI lineage: Eukaryota > Metazoa > Chordata > Mammalia > Lagomorpha > Ochotonidae > Ochotona > Ochotona princeps. The sequence goes on along the minus strand of NC_080863.1, from coordinate 10,060,056 downwards.
AAAAATGCTTGCTCTTACACTCGTGGAGGCCTTGGCCTCTTTTCTGAGGAGTGGTTTCATGACAATGAGCCATGGAACTTTTTTTTGCGCAACATCCAATGTAATCATCTCTTTCATAAAGGCATATTTTATTGGAGTCAATCACTGCTGTCAATCAAATAATTCCCGTCCGGGACAATTTCAAGATAGAAGTAAGTTTCCATCTTTCACATTTCTCACATTCTTTTTTTTCTTTATTTTTCCCTGAGGGTATGTAAAGTTTATAAATAATGGAAAAGACTATTTCCTCTAATGTTTTGCATTGTCATAAATTCCCAACTGGGGATTATCCAAAGAAGTTTGTGTTGCTTAAAGCGTGGCAATGTTGTGCATCGGTGTTGGTGTGAGGCGTCACAACACAGCACTCATGGTAGTACACAGGTTTACATGGGAAGAGGAGGGACTGCCTTTGTGGCGCATTAGGTTAAGCCACTACAGTTGATAGAAACATCCCATATCATAGTACAACTTCCAAACCCAGCTGCTTTGAATCTCATCAAGCTTTCTGTTGATGTACCTGGTAAGTCAGCACAAGATGGCCCCTAACACCCACACTAGGAGAACAGGAGAAAGTGCCTGGCTCCTGGCTTCTGCCTGGACCTGCCCTGGCTATTGTGGCCATTTGGCAGATTTGGGAAATGAACTGGGAGCAATCTGTCTGTCTGTCTCTCTCTTTCTCTCCCTATCCCTCTGATTTTGATTTCCATATAAATAAAACAAGGCTTTAAAAATATATATATTGGAAGAGGAAATGATCATGTATTCAAGGTATTATGATATCATTATGAAGAAAGTTGGGGAAAATGTTCACATGTAAAGAATGGTTTCCCATCTCCCCAACATAAAATTTTCCATTATCTTCTACCAAGGATATCTTCCTGAATAAATCATAATTATTCAAGAAAAGTATGAAGATTCATTGGAATCGCAGACATAATCCCCTAAGTCAGTGTTCAATGTGCACAATGTGCTAGGAGAGATAATTTCAAGTGCAGAGCAGGTGAGGCTTCAGGTTAAATAAAATCACAGATGAGAACATGATGTCCCGTTATTAAGCTACCTGGTACTACCAAGTCTCAAGTCGAAAAGTAAGTTTGCTATGAATTTTCCATACCACGTCTGAAGCACTTGTCAATTGTAATGTTTGCTGTGTGAACCTCCTCATTCTAATTCATTATTAGGAATGTGTATTACTTAGGAAAACAAGTTCCTCAAAGAATTTCAGAGGATATTTAGAGCAGGAATTCCACAAAAATCAGCACTCATTCCGTCAGGCCAAGAGCAGTGTTTCACGCTCAAGCCTCTCACATCACACAGAGTGGCAATAAAAAGGCTCTGACATCGGACAAGACAGAAACCTCAAGCTAATCAGGCTATTAGTGCCAATGTCAAGGCTAAAAAGCCCCAGGAGGGGAAGCCCTTCTGCACCTAAAAACCTTGTTGTATGCCTAGATGGAGCAGGTGTTCCCAATCTACACAAACAAGAAGACCTACCAACCACCAATTCCAGGACTGAAGATCAGTGTTGTGCTACCATCACAAAAGCAGCGGACGATAAGAACGGTGGGAGTACCTGGGTGGGCACACTCCACATGGTGCCCAAATCCCGTCCCACTCATGGACCAACATCTCTTCTAGGACCATTCAGACCTTCCTTGCCCAGCAATGTGGAGGCAGCCGCTTGAACCTGCAGCTGGTGAATGGACTGTTTGCCCTGAGTTCCTCTGTATAGGGCACACCAGACATTTATTATTGCCACCAACACGAATATACTTATGTGTAATGTGAACATTTGAAAGCATCTTCCCAGTGCTTACTTGAAAAAGCTGCAACTGTGGAAATACAAGATGACAGATTGGCCCGTGATTAGCCAGAAAGCTGTGAACCTACAAATGTGAAGTCCAGGTCTGGTATGGAATTGATTCTCATAAATTAATATTCCACAAATGTTACCCAAGAGTTAATACAGGAAAACATTAACACTGAAACTCTTCTAAATCATAGGTAGAAATTAAGCCAATAATGCAAAGTCCTTTTCAGAACTCTGAAAGCAATGACATCTACTCAAAATTTAGGACAATTGTTTTATCTTTGTCATAGATATTGTTTTCTGCTTCTGTTGAGACTAGCTGTTTTTCTTCTTATGAAGTCATACAAGTTCCCTGCTTGTATTTTGTAAGTTTAATTGTGCTTTAATCTTAAAAGAAAACTTCTGTAACCAGTAGAGCGAAATACACAGATGTGGCAAAAACCTGCACAGTGGTTTATGAATCACCCATGTCCAGGAACTGCTGCTCTCCCAGCATTAGGCAGTCTTTCTTATAACTCACTCCTACCACTCCTTTTAATAGCAGCTCACGTTCAATCATCCACAAGTGTCTGCATAGCTCTCATCAGGGCCACTGGAGAAAGAAGCAGTGTGCCCACTGTCCTGATGGGTGCCATCTTAAGACCTACCTGTCTCTGACCATTGTGGCCATTTGAGGGAGAAACTAGTGGACAGAATTTCTCTTTTGGTGTCTCTTCCTCTCTCACTGTAATTGTGACTTTTAAGTAAAATAAATAAATCTTTAAGTAATATAAAAGACATGAGGAACACTGATAAACATTTAAAAAGCTGTATCTGTCCTCAGTATTGTTCCCACATAAATATATTCTTAAAATGCATATTCACAGTTTTTGTATAATGCACAGGTATACATAAATCTTTATATATGTGTGTACATATATATATGCATACAGATTAGTGTATAGTCAGAAAATCCAAAGAGTAGATACGTTGAACTTAAATTTTAATAGCTAAGCACTTTGTGTAAGTAACCTGCACTAGCTTTATATTATGGAACAACTTTTTTTTTTAAAGATTTTTATTATTGTTGGAAAGCTGGATATACAGAGAGGAGGAGAGACAGAGAGGAAGATCTTCCATCCGATGATTCACTCCCTAAGTGAGCTGCAATGGGCCGATGCGCGCCGATCCGATGCCGGGAACCAGGAACCTCTTCCAGGTCTCCCACGCGGGTGCAGGGTCCCAAAGCTTTGGGCCGTCCTCAACTGCTTTCCCAGGCCACAAGCAGGGAGCTGGATGGGAAGTGGAGCTGCCGGGATTAGAACCAGCGCCCATATGGGATCCCAGGGCGTGTTCAAAGCGAGGACTTTAGCAGCTAGGCCACGCCGCCGGGCCCGGGACAACTTTTTAATTCCTCATATAACCAGCATTTATTTGAAGCATCGGCAGCAACCTACTCCAGTACAGTAACACTAATCAGATTTTTTTGATACATCTAAATCCTTAGTCTAAAGACGTGTTTATCCTTAATGAGAAATACAATTAGCAAGAAGGTTGACTTCTCTTTCTCTGCCCAGTCAGAGAAATAGGAAAACATTGCTGAGTGTGAGTTGGGATTTCTTCCTCCTAAGGACCAGAGATTCTTAAGACTTGGCTGGAGGCACATTGATGATGTGTGAGTGTCCTATTAATGATCCACTAATGGACTCCAAAGTGGAGGTCTATTTGTGAATCTTCCAAGGAGCTCTGTGTTCCATAATTTTCAGTTTTCTCTTTTGCTTTTAGTATCCGTACAGATAGCCAAGTGTGTGAGTTATTAAGGATGACTCAATTTGAAAACTGATATTTGCACAGCAACCCAGTTTCGTGATGATTCTCATTCTGTTCCAAGCTGCAATTCCACCGCAGGACAGAGGTTTGAGATTTGAAGTACCCCAGGCGGAGTGCGACACTCAGTAGCCTGTGTTTTTCCACTTCACAAAAATGCCCCTTAGTAAAAAGCATCTGAGATGCTCCACTTCAGTAGGGGCTCTGCTAATAACATCCCCAATCTCTTCTCTCCACATCATCTCCTGAGAAAAGGATGAGGAGGGGAGTGGCAGGTCGTGTGTTCCGTGTAATTGAGCTGACAGGAAGGAGTCTAATGCTAAGACGTCCTCGATATCTCTATTTCCAAAGTCACTTCAGATTAACTCAAGTTTTGATTGCAAAGGCCTGTTGTACAGGTTACTCAAAGACATAGATGAGAACAAAATAACAGAATGTTTAAAACGTCCCCGGGAGGTTATTACGAGAGAGGAGCAAAAATCAAACACTATCGGAGCCGATTTTCATCTAAGAAAGAGGAAGAAGTGTCTTAGTGGTTTTGATATCCAGGATTCAGTACATACCATAACAGCAGACTCATCAAAGAAATATGGTGGAATACATCAATTGCATTGCATTCACTTAGAGAATATTTACAGGGAGCTTTATCATCCAGGCAACTTTTGAGGGACGGAAGATGCGATCAAGAAGTGAAATAATAAAGCTGTGCTCTTGGGATGCTCCCAGGGAAAAATAAAAAGGAGCAGGTGTACCTCACCTGGGAGCAGGGTGTCCTGTCTGCAGCCGCTGCTGGAGGTTGAGCAGGAAACTGCATTCCTCCCAGCACCACAAGCTTCTCAACCCATTACTGTTGAGTACAAATCACTTCCTTCTGAATGTCATCTGTCGCAATAATCCCCGAGGGATTTCTTAAACATTCACAAGGTCCTTCCATGCTCACTTTACCGAACGCATGTGATTAATTCATAAGATGCATTTGCATTGATCTGGCTGTGTTTGACAGTTTCTAGAAGTTGAATAGAGAGAGCATTTATCACCCAGAAGGGAGATACAAGGCCATACACCCAGTGTGCAATAACTGCAAAAAGCATGAAGCCATGCATTGTTCTTCAATGTCAAATCTGGCTAGCAATCAGGGCCCATGATATCTATATGGCTTTTTTTAAGTATGATTTTAAATAAAGCAAACACACAAATTTTGTGTCAACTATCTTATTTTTTTTTCTGAATGAGGAAGCTTTTTTTTTTTCAATCTGCTGCAGTCAGGGACAAACAGGTTTGCGTCAATAAGTGTTCTGATTGTTTAACATGCACATTCAAAGACTGAGTACCAGATCAAATAATTTTAATGCTCAATTATGTGAAATAGCTCCCATTTGAATTCTTTCCAAAATCGGTCTGAGTAAATATTGACAAACAGCACAAAGCATATTAATAATATGTCGTCTGAGCTTGTTATTTGGGGGATTAAATCACAGTTGAAAGAGCAAATAAATATTACAAGTTACACTGCATCCTATTTGCCAAACTTTCTAAATTATTAGCAAATCTACTGGGCAAACACAGCAGCAAAGCACAATCTGTTTCCCGTGCAAATCTGAAATCTACTTCTAAGAGATAACAGGGTGTGGTTAGGATTTCAGACATATAACTACGACAGAATTATTGATTCACCACTTTCGTTCTCCGAGAAGGTCACTCTAGGGATCATCATGTAGGTTTGTGCAAAATGAAACAAGAGATGGGGATTTTAGTAGCTTTTTAAAAAATGCTTACAAAGTGTACAGATTCGAAGGTCAGTTTCAACAATTTGTACCAGGAGGATCGGTGCAAGCTACATCCCACCTCTCCTCAGATGCTTTCAAATCAAATGGAATTCTATGAAATAAGTTTACAATAATTTTCTCACGACACGAAGGGGGATGGTGAGAGCAAGGTAGGAGCTAAAAGGGAGGAATGTTCTAGAGGAGTCAGGGGAACTTCAGCCCTGCTTCCACCAGCTGACCTGGTGAAGAAAGTGACCAAAAGCAGAGTGGAAACAAGGGGTTTTGAAGAAGAATTTGTGCTGAGAATCATAGTCACACTTAACCTTCCAAGGAAGAAAAACTACCTTTGTTTTCACAAGATGCCTGCCAAGTAGAGAAAGGTAGAAGGGCTGGAAGTTTCAGAGTGCAGGTTCCTCTGCTTCGGGACATGAGAGCTTTGGAATTTGCTGAGGAGGGAAGAAAACAGAGAAGGAGAAAGGGAAAGGCTTGAGTCTGAAGCTAAAGCTGAGAGGCTCTCTGTCACTGGCATGTCTGACGCAAATGTTGGTGATTGCCTTCCTACCAGGAGAGTCCTTCAGTCTTCCTAGACTTCCGTATTAAACACATTCCTTTAGTGTATGCCCTGTACGGGTTAGGCTTTGTGTCTAGAGTGTGTTTTGTTTGGGGGTTTGGTTTGATTTTTTTTTATTTTTGTCAGTATTTCCTTAAAATGAAGAAAGTAGGCTGACTCCAAGGCTTGGGTTAACGAACTGTAGCAAGGAATCCACAGGAGCAGGAAGGTAAGCAGAGCTGTAAACTAATCAAGATGCAGCCCAGACAGCTTAGGTAACCAAAATCTTTAATTGTGCATAAATCCAGAGTGACGCTGCACAACTAATTACTATTGCCATCTGTTAATGGCTGGCAGAGTCTTATCTGTTTTTTCCTGTGGGAATTGAAAGTTTGCAATAACTGAAGTGCTTCTGAGACAGCAGTGTGTTCTCCACAGCACCCCATACATCTCTGTAAGGTTCGGAGAAAGTGATAGGTTCCACATGTGTGGCATGCTTCTGCAGTTCCTTTTTACCTCTAACTTGGATGACATAAGGACTCTACCTATCAAAGGTTGTGTATGCAGTCTCATCTGGTTGAAGCAAACTGTGGATTAAGCCAGGAGCTAAAGGATTTAGAAGGCAGTTTGGAAGGAAATCAGGCAGGACCTTGAATGCTCTAGTCAGGAATCCATTCCCCCAAGATCTGTGATTCGAAAATCAAGAAGGAACAGGGCTAAAGGGTATGGATTAATATGTTCCAACCTAAATATCTTTCTCAGATCTCATATCTGTGCTTTTAGCTGCCTACTAGAGGTTTCCACTTGAATTTCTCTTAGGAACTCTAAGCTTCACTCTCAGATGTATCATTTTCCACCTAAGTGAACCTCTTCTGTGTATTTCCTGTGTCGTATGTGGCTAGCCATGATCCTAGCCAAGAACCTAAAAGTCACCTATGTCTCATCTTTCCGTACTCCATGTAAAAAGCTACTCACAGGTGTATGTTGACTTCGTCTCCGTGATGCCATTTTAGTTCATCTTCTCATGTTCAATCAAGCACTTCTCATGCAGTCCAAATCTTCAGGATTTCTCATCAGAATTAGTGTGGTATCGCATGGTAGGTGAGAGTCAGATTGCTTGAGTCCAAACCCTCTGCCATGGAAAATGAAAACATCTGCCTTAAGCGAATGGATGGATGGAAGTGAGAATTATAGACAGCACAAGCAAAGACAGGACCCAGCCTTAGCTTTCGCTACACATGGATCCAGACTTAGAACCCGCAGCGAAGCTGTCAGATACAAATCTAATGGGAACCATAATGATTTAAATTTTCCTAATGAAAAAGGATACAAATAGACGGATTAGGGTGATTTAGTGGTAATCTTTATGTAATAAAAGCAGTTTTTTCAAATATGTATCCTGATCATAGTGAGTGTGTGCGAGTGTGAGACACTCAGTTGGAAATATCTTCACAGGCAGTGAGAAACATAGTTGTAAAATAGGCTGTAAGATCTACTTTAACATGAGATTCATCAATGAGTACCTACTGAGCACTTTGGATTTGTTGGTGGTGTGTTGCCTGCAGAGTCCCTTCCTCCTCCAGCCCTCTCCAAACCCTGCTCTTAGAGGGTTCCTGCCCCACTTCCTCCATGAAAATTTTTCTGGACATTTTGTCACCTAGACCTCTCCCCAAGTATCCCATTGCCCATATGATAATTATTACACAGTGAAACATTTAGCTCTAATTATCCTGCACACCATCTTTGTCCTTCTACTTGACTGTGAGCTCCTTGAAGACAGAGGGCAACGCTGCTTCCACTGTCCTTGGCATTGACAACTCTTATCACACAGGTCTTTGAAACAATGACTGACTCAGACAGCATCCAACCCACAGGTCCTGACATTTTCAGGCGCACCCTGCTGGGAACAAAAGCTTTAGGAGCACTGTTCTTTTCTTAGCATGCCTGCTCAGACTTTCTAGTTGCACCCAGTATCAGGAATAACAGAATCTAAAATCCTTCTGACGTCAATTGATTAACCAGCATTGCACAGCTTCTGCCTCCAGTCAATCACTCTCAGGCTCACTAGAAAGAGAATTCAAGGTGGCTACATTAGAAACGTTTTATTTCTCAGTGTAGCATTCATTGAATTCATCTCCAAAAGAACATGCTCTCATCACTCAGTGGACAACAGGAAGAGATTAATTTTAAAGGCAAGCAAAATAGAAGATCCTAAACCACTCGCTAATGAGGCTGTTTTCCCATTTCCTTCTCTTGATGTATCGTGTGTCCATGAATGATGGGGCAAGCTCCAGCCTCAAGAAATTCATGTTTTGTGGAAGAAATCAATTTCTACGCCTTGCAAAGCAGAACTACAGGTGCAGCAAGGAAGTAAACAGTACCAGCTGCTCCTTGGCTGTGGTTCCTTAAAGAGAAATTAAAGACCAAGACCAGGTCTGGAAGGAATACAAGACTACTGAGAGGACAGCAATGGACTTTTGATACCTTTGATACCAATTCCAGCATCTTCCCCATCAAACAATACTCACCAGAGGCCCGCAGCACACAAAAGTGGAATGTCACAGCTCATTTACGCCTATCTCCTACCGCAGGTTTTCGGTGATCTTGCCCTAGCCAAGTTTGTGAGTGAGCCAGGAAACTCATGCCAGATTCATCTATTAAAGCTTCAGTTACTGATTTGGGACATGAAGTTAGAATGTCTAAAAATGTGTCAGGTAGTTACAAAGCAAACAGAATTCATTCACATTATACAGCCTTGTTTTTTAGGTCATATCCAATTAGGGAACCTAATTGGTTCAACACTAAATGACCAAATAATTTTTAATAACATGCACTCATTTTTTTGTGACTAGTTTATTCAAAAAAGGACCGTTTTTTGCCGAGCTTAACAGGATAAAGCATGTACTGCATTTGTCAGGATCTCAAACAGTGGTTATCTACTAGCTTTAGTGTTACCAGTTGATACTTTGAAACAAAGGTGACATGAACAGGGAAACGAAACACAGGGTGATATAAGCAGCAACTAACACACCTAAGAACAAAGCTGTAGCTTCTGATATTGTTCCTGAATCATTTCAGACCTTTTTTTTTTTTTACCTTCGTTCAACATTCTGGAAACTTTTCTGGTACAAATGAGAAGGAGTCGCCGTACAATATTAACGGGAGATGAAGTTCTCACTTCTGAAGCTTGCATATGAAACGTGTTGTTGTTGCTGTTATTGTTGTTTTCCTATCCAAATCAAATTAGAAACTTTTGGGCTGACATTTTGTCACCCTGAGCTAATCCACCATCTGTGATGTTCGCATCGCAGGCGTGCCGGTTAGAGTCCTAGCTGTTCTACTTCCAATCCAGCTCCCTGCTGATGTGCAGGAAAAGATGGCCTGAATGCTGGTAACTCTGCCACAAAAATGAAAGACTTGGATGAGTTCCAGGCTCCTGGCTTTGGTTTAACCCAACCAAGGAGTTGTTGCCATTTGGGAAGTGAACCAGCAGATGCAAGGTTTCTCTCTTTCTCTCTCTTTCTCTCTCTCTCTTTCTCTCGGTGTGTGTGTGTCTGCGTGTCTGTCTTTCTCCTGCCCCGTGCCCCTCTCTATTTCTAACTCTGCCTCTCAAATTAATAAATGTCTTTTTTTTTTTAATTTATGAACCATCCCAACTGAATTGCCATCTTTTTTCTTAACTCCTCAGTAAATGTTGTGAGCCATGATGTGTCACTTGGGAGTGCAAAACAAACAAGAGAACATTTAGTGGGCATGTCATGCCGTTATCTCTTTATGATGTGTTATTAGTGCTCAAATCAACTCTCAGAATACCATTGACTCCAATTCAATTGGCTCCATGTCATTGCTCCTGTGCTGGTATTGTCTTTTCACATACCCCCAACTTCCATCTGCTGTCAAGATTCGGGCACAGGGACCAGATGAAAAGTTGAATTAAATGCCAGTGCACATTTCTTTCATGTGACAGAAGCAAAACTTTTATTTTCAAGCTGTGTTTTTTTAAGTAAATAAGTTTGCCCTGCTCTGTCTGTTGCCTTTGTTAGAATCCATTATGCCTTTCAGAGAAATGCTGCACAAAGTTCATGTTCCTTTTGCATGATTTTTTCCCCAAATTGCAGAAAGCTTTTTTGGGTCAACGTGTAGGAAGTTGAAAGGGCAAGACCTTTTGCACTGAAAGGAGTGTGTTGTGCATTGAAAGGGCCCATTGTTACATCTGTGCTTGACTGATGAGTGCAGAAACAGACAACTCAGAAGCTCATGCCAGCGTCAATGATGCTTTCTAGATTGCTCAGCATCTAAATGCCATTCCTGGCGCAGAAGAAGAGCAGTCCCGTCCCCACCCTACTGCAGGAAATAGGATTTCCCTTCAGACAGGGGACTCTTCTATGCTCTCCTGGCTTCCAAGCAGTCCAGCATTTCTTGTTAAGCCTGTTGTGTCACTCTGACTTCACTGGGCATTTGGTGTAGACCAGCCCTAGAGTGAAGTGCTGACACCTCTGAGCGCTCATGTCACCTGTTGCTGATTGTCATTCCCATCCCTCAGCTGCCAACCCATTCTGACTCTCCAGATCTCATCCACATCTCAAGACAGAACCTTTGGATCTGGATAGACATTGGATGACTTCTGAAGACAGGCTAGAATGGGGATGTGGCTGGCAGGTGTGAGGCACGGGGCATGGGAGGACATAGTTTCCTTACAGAGAGGCTGTTGCGGCTTGCTTATGAGGAAGGTATGTGAATGCAAAACTCTTATAGGTCAAGTGCCCGGAGCAGCCTCTGCTGCCAGATTCAATTAACCAGGAAAGCTCAAAGCCGAGAACGCTGATGATGAAATCATTGAAAGTAGGGCAGGCAGGAAGCTTTTGTGTTTGGCTTGCGTATCTAGGGGTTTTGGATGGTTTGTTCTTAGCTGTAAACAGGAAAGCTTGGTTTACGTTCCTTTCTGGAGGCCTCAGTCTCGGCAGATCTTATAAGCCTTTTCAGATCCTTTGCCTAGTGACAACTGCACATAAAAATGGGGACAGAAGGACTCTTGAAGCACTTTCTCCTCATTTGCCACCCCCCACACACCTACCCCTGCCGCCCTCCTGGGTCTCTGTGACTGATTTGGCAGCAGAGGGCCACAAATGATCCAAGTGGCTTTCCCCTCATTGGTTTTCTGCTTCACGGCTCTTAGCTTTCTTGAGAATTGTCTAATTGGGTTACTGTTTTCTCCCTGCTAGTGATCTAGAAAACAGGGATGTGTTTCTGAAGCAGGGATCTTCCCTCCATCTCTTAGAGGGCTCATGAAGCCAAAAGAGTCCCTCAGGCAGGCCTAACCTTGTATCAGCATAAACACGCTTGTGAGGAAGTTTTTCTTTTTAAGGATCTTGTTTTCAAACAGACACCCCCCCCCTCAGGATGGTTAAGACTAATGAAAGCACCTCAGGATCTCTCTCTCTGAAAAACTCTCGGAGACCGACTCATGAGAAGGACCGTTGCGCCTGTGTTTTTCTGCCCTGGCTACCCCGTCCGCCACACGATGACCTCTGCTTGGGCAATGTGCACAGCCCTTGAGGAACACACGTTTTCCTCTCTCCGTGGGACTTTCCAACCCAGCACGTGGTTGAAGTCTGTGAAGAAGTGATAGCAGAGAGAGATTCAGGACAGGTTCCCCTTCCAGTTGACATCTGTGGTGTTTGTCTTTAGCAGTGAGCTGTCGGTAGTCTTGTCTGCAGGCTTTCAATCTGAGGGTTTTGGTGATGCCTAGAATATTCCTGAAGCAAAGGATGGGTGCTTTACAGGTGAAGGCAGAAGGATTTCTTGGGGTTTTTTGTGACCTCAGACACAACTTTGGAACCAAGCTGGCCATTTGCAGCGTTGGTGCCTATGGACATGTGGGTTGTAGTTGCTTGGGCTGTGTGTGTGTGTTGTTTTCATGGCTTAGGGAATCCTAAAGTAGCACAGAATGTACCAGGATAAGCTCAGCTGCAAATGCCTAAGAAATCTTGAAGAAACTGTGTAACTCTGTCTAGTGGTGAAAGACAGGCATGACTGAAAATTCCTTTCGCCTTGTGTAAAGGAAAGTGGTGACCTGCACAGGAGGTAAGAGATTCGATTTCCAGCTAGATGTCTCCATCAACAGTTTTTCCAGGTGTAGGGAGAGTAAAACTCTCGTTAAAGTGTATGCCCAATGAAGAACAGAAGAATACTAACTGACCTTTATTGTCCCTTTATTGCAAGCCAGAAACTCTGAACACAATATCTCATTTTCATTGTCTAACAGCCCCAAAATGCTAAGGGTTTTGATGATCTCATGTAGAACAGGACACCAAATAAGAGACAGGTTAAATGAATTAGCCATGATGACACAAGTGGCAAAGTGGGAGAGTTGGAATGAAAAGCCAGGACCACCTCTAAAGCTGTTGAGGCATTTAGTTCAGGCGTTCAAGTCTGTGCTAGCAGACAGGCAGCAAAGGGTCAGCAGGCAGCCTGTGACCATCAGAACCATGAGTCAGCCACTCCTCTATATGCTACAGTGGACACTCAGGCAGTTTTTCTTTGCTTGGTTGAAATATTCTCTAGTCTTTTCTTCTGTTGGTTTCGTTCTTTCTTCACAACTGGACGTATCTGACCTCTCATTCATTTCCTGATTTTCTCTCAAGCCCCAGTATTTTGCCTCTTGCCATCTCACTGTCTTGGTTGGTAAATCATCTCTTCGCTGAGAGCTGCCAGTGAATGGTGACTCTCTTATGTCCTTTGAAGGTATCTGTGACATTGCTGGATTGGAGCATCATTTATGTTTTCCCCTGAAGATCAAGAGGGAACCGTCTCCCCGACTTCTTTATAGTTGCTTGTTTCAATGAGACCATCTATGCCATGGTTCTTTATCCACCAATGTGCAGAATGTCTTCCTGGATTCAGTGAAGTCTGCTGATATTCTAGAGAGCTGTTTACCTTGCCTTGGACTGGCCAATTGCACAGATGACTCTCGAATAAGCTTCTGATGAAACACCTATGTAGAAAACTGTTCATATGGTTTGCAAGCCCAGTCAAATTGCTGGTAGTCAGAAGCGCTTTCATTTCGCCTTTGAGAGAGAAGGTGCATATTTGCTCAGCATCATAATCATACAGAACTTTAAAAGTGAGTTTCCAACCACTGCCTTCCTCCCTCTCTCTAATTAGTGGTCATTAGCACCTGCGAAAATCAACAGCTAATGGGCCAAGGGAGCTCTGCCTTCACACCTTCAGTCTGCCTTTCAAAATCCTCCAATCCTTAGGTGTCTCAAATAATTACAGAACCACTCACACACATATGCCCTTAAATGAAGTTAGTAATCACAGAAGTTAATCAGATGCTCACTGAATTAACAGGGAATGCAATAAAGGTATTCATACCCCAACAAGATGTTTTCTTTTATCTTAAAGAACAGCAACAACCAGAGAGCCTCCAAAGACAGGAACTTGAACTTATAGAGAAATTGCTCCCCTGATTTCCTGACTCTGAAGTCAATCCAGTAAGACTTTATGTACAGGCAGACCTGGAGGAAATGATGAGGCTGGTGCATGGAACATAACGGACATGTCTTCAGGATTCCAGGATTTCTCCTTTGCTGTATCTTAGAAGGCTGTCCTGCTGACCTTCAGAGAGCTTACTCAACCGGAGATTCTTGTTGGAAAGCCGTTCCCACTGAGATATCAAGTCCAGCTTTTTGTTTTCCTTTTGATATCTTTGCAGGGAATTCCTAAGCCTACAGAACTTTAACTTTCTTTTTTAAAAAATGTTAAGGAGAGAGAGTGGAGAGAAATGAGAGAACGAGCAAGCATCCCTTCACTGGTTCACTCACCAAATGTCTGCATCACCCGGGCTGCACCAAGCCAATGCTCAGTGTCAGGAACTCCACCCAGGTCTCCCATGTTGGTGGTGACAGCCAAGTACTTGAGCTGACTCCCAGGCACATTTGTAGGGAGCTAGAACAGAAATAAAATTGCAGGGACAGGACCTGCACTCCCATATGGTTCAAGCAGTGGCTTTCATCCCCCGTGCTACAGAGCTGAAAGAGTGGTGATCTGTTGTGTGGGAGGCAGAGTCTCATGAAACAGTCAAATTGTGACACTTGGAGGGTCACATCTCTGCCTGCTCATAGGCTTTCCCCTTAAATCACAGAAAATTGGACAGCCTTCATTTGCCCCAATTCCAGGTTTATCTGTATTTTCTGTGATAGTTATTTAAGCAATGTTGAAAGGCACTGTTGCTTTCATCATGGTATGAGGGGAAAAGGAATGTGTGGAAATGGTTTACAATCAAAATCTGAAAAGCAAATCTACACGGAATAAAAGTGTTTTTCTCTAAGTTCAGCATATTTCCTGGAAAGTTATTTGACTTTTTTTATACGAGCACAGCACTCAGAAAGCTAAAGCAGTTAGATCATCTTAACGTGAAATGCATCTTTGGTACAATCTTTTTTTAAAAAGAGGCTTTTTGCTTGTTTGCTTGCTTGATTGGTTGGTTGCTGTTGTTATTTATTAATCTGAAGAGCAGAGCAAAAGAGAGAGAAAAGATTCTCTTGTAATTGATATGATAGTGCCAACTGATTTCTATTCAACTTCATTTGGCCAGTTTCATGCTGTCTTTAATCTATTGATTCCATTTAGTGAGTATTCCATTTCAGATAGATTTAAAGATATTTATTTTTTTTCTTTGAAAGGCAGAAGAGAGAGGGAGACACAGAGAGAATTATTGTCTCTGTGTCTCCTGGTTCACTCCCAAATGACCATAACGGCCAGAGCTGAGCCAGTCCCAACCGGGGAGCTAAGAACTTCTTCCTAGTCTCGTACGTGTATGCAAGGGACCTAGGACTTCCACCATCCTTCGCAGCTCTCACAGGCCAATAATAGCCGGGGGCTAGATCAGAAATACTCAAACCAGAAACCATGTGAGATTCCAGCACCACAGCCGGAGGCTCAGACTGCTCTGCCATAGTGCTGCTCCCCCCCATTCCAGATACTTGTAGTTTTAAAATTATATTTCCTCCTGTTTGTAATTTCTATTGCTCCTCCAACATTCTTCACTTGTGCATTCATTGTGAGTTATTCAAGCTACTTGAAATTCTTTGCCTGCTAATTCTAACACATGGTCGTCTTGGGGTCAATTTCATATTAATTCTGAGTTCTATATTTCTGTTTTCACACACACACACCTCATATCTATCTTTTATTATGATAAATGCATTCGTGTCATTTATTTTTAAAAGGTAGCGAGTGGTATTTGTAAACTGCTTGCAGATCCTTGGCCCAGTCACTCAGTACTCTTTATTTGCTAAGGCAGCCTATTTGGATTTTTAACTAATCCCAGACTACTTACTTGCAGACTTTTTGTCATTTGGAAGCTGTATCTTGTATGAGGAGGTAGACACCTGGAGTGTCCCAAGTGCCGACTCTGACTCAACTAGAGCTACAAAGTATTCTAGCATCGCACTCTCTGTAGAGTCAGATTCCAACTCTATATAGCACACTCTGCTCCATAGATGAGCAAACCAATGCCACCTTCTCCTGGCTTGCCTACCTCCACAGTGTGGCAACTTTGTAACTTCAACTAACCACATTTTTTTTTCTTTTTGCCTTCATTTCTTTCAGTTCAGACTGAAATCTTTATAAAATGCCATCCTGATTCAAGGAGAACGAAATATATCTAACCTCGTTTAAGAAGTAATAGCAACAGACGGAAAAAAGAAAAAAAAACCCTGTAATGGTTCATACCTTTCTGGAGCTATTTATATTAGAACAGGCGTTCTTTGCAGGAAAAGGAACTAAAAACCTAAGAAACTGGAATAGTAATAGCTGAAGCCGTACTGTTAGAAGCAGGAGTCTGCTTTGTGCGTGATTACATTTGCTTCTTTTTCATCAGAATAAATTTAAAGCTAGTGATTATATATTAATAACCACCTTCCTCCCAGGAACAGAGAATTCAGTGTAAAACTGACATGATTTCATCGCAGTTGTACTCACTTTAGCTGTCTTTTATATGCATGTCACTTACATAAATGAATTTTCAATGTCTTTACATAGTACATTCTCCCCTTCCAGAAAGAGGAGCTAGGAGGTTATCCTTAGCACGGAAAAAAAAAAATTAGCTGTGAATTAATGTTATCTCTCTCTCTCTCTGTCATACACACCAGAAAAACAGATGAACCAAACAACAATAACAACAGCAAACACAAAACAAAAACAAAAACCTTGCACATAATGAGGCTGTTTGTGGTCCAAATATGTTTTCTAAATGTACCAAAAACATTGCTATTATCTTTTTTCCCTTTGTATTGCGGTCAGAACATGATATCTACCCTCTTGGCAGCTTTTTTTTTTTTTTGACAGCTGAGTATTTCCAACTGTAGGCTTCAAGTTTTCAATATTGTGGCAAATTCAAGAGTACATGTGGGCTAATCCCCTACACTGTGCTTTGTGCAAGAGCCAGACTTGGTGCCTGATGCCCTGATGTGCTTGAGGCATTGTCTGTTATATCCTCTATTCTGTCTG
This sequence comes from Ochotona princeps, assembly GCF_030435755.1. Lineage (NCBI taxonomy): Eukaryota > Metazoa > Chordata > Mammalia > Lagomorpha > Ochotonidae > Ochotona > Ochotona princeps. Next base: position 10,043,570 of record NC_080863.1, on the reverse strand, counting down.
TTTTAAACAGCTTGACCTTCAACTTCTATGTACATTTTTTTAAAGATTTATTCATTTAATTACAGCCAGATATACACAGAGGAGGAGAGAGAGAGAGGAAGATCTTCCGTCCGATGATTCACTCCCCAAGTGACCACAACGGGCTGATGCGCGCCGATCCGATGTCGGGAACCTGGAACCTCTTCCGGGTCTCCCACGCGGGTGCAGTGTCCCAATGCATTGGGCCGTCCTCAACTGCTTTCCCAGGCCACAAGCAGGGAGCTGGATGGGAAGTGGAGCTGCCGGGATTAGAACCGGCGCCCATATGGGATCCCGGGGCTTTCAAGGCGAGGACTTTAGCCGCTACGCCACGCCGCTAGGCCCTTCTATGTACATTTTAAGTCCATGTTGAAGCATACCCAATATGTTTCTCCCTGCTCAAACATCCTTTTGCAATGTCCTAAATTTTGGTATCTCAAGTTGCTACTTTCCGGCTGCCTAGAAATTAGGCAAATATATAAATCTAAAATCTGTACTCTATAAATTTCCATTTGAATCCATGCATGAACAAGAGGACTGTTTTTCACAGTCCCTGTAGGATGCAGAAAAGACAATGTGCCCATTGAGACTTATCTGTGCTTCTGCTTATTTTATGTCACAAGATGAGTTCCTCCATCTGCATGATCAAACACATTTTGGAAACAGCTACTATAAGCAAACTTTGAAACTAAGAATGAATAATATACTACAATTATTCACATAATCATCATGTAATGCTTCAAAGAAGTCCATGAGCCCATGGTAATATGATGTATTCTTTCCAAAATGGTGTGGCTCTTATGCCAAGAAGCTCATCCCTTTAAGATGCTCAGTGATACTGTGATCCTGTTTTATTAATCTGTGTTTGATGCTTGGAAAGCCAGTCTGACTGCCTTGTATCTTGCTTCTAGGATTTTCTCAAATGTCTTCCTTTTACACAGAAATCTGGAAAAGGACAGTCTCTCCTTGTACTAACAAGGTGACCATTTGTAACAACAGTGTACGCCTCTGGCCAACAGTTCCACAATTTCATCCTTGAATTCTTTCAAAACTGTTGGAGGAATGCCATCTGGTCCCAGTGATTTGTTTATGTCCAGTTTGTCAGCTAGACTCAGAACACCTTAAACAGTCCTTGCGTTTGTATGTATTCTCTTGGACCGGAATGGACCCAGCTTGATTCCTTTGCGTGTCTCTTTCGTGTCTGGCTTTTTAATTGCACAGAAAGGCATCACACTAAAACAGGTCTCATTTCATGAATTTTGCTTAACACTGTGTAAAATTCTTGCTTCATTTCTGTCCCTCTGATGACGTTGCCAGATTAAGAACAGCCCATCTAGGTAGAATTTCAACAGTGCTAACTCCAATGGAGCCACCTGATTGTAGAAAAGTAAATAGCTCCAATCAAATCTAACATTTTATAACCGGCCATTGCCAATGAATAGGAAGGAGTTAATTCCATGGGACTTTCAATCGATGTACCCTTGGTTAGAAAAGACAGGAAATTTCATTTCCACCTTTGTAGGTGAAAAGAAATTATGCAAAGGTTCCATTTAGCATCTCCTTATGTGTTTTAGGTTTATCTTGAATAGAATGTTCCAGAAAGAGGTCGGATAAATTCTTAAATTTGGTTTTTCTTTCTCAATAGAATAACTGCTTTTGTCCTAATGGGCTTTTCATTTTGTGAATTTATATATTTTCTATTTTAAGCAATCCTCAAATCTTTCACTTCATGGAGTAGTAATTCTTTATTTCTTGTTCCTCACTTCCTGCCAAGAACCCTTGGTGTGGACTGTTTGGTAATTGCCACTGTTAAGCTTTCTGAAGGGCCTTTATTCAAGGATTAAATTTATTGATTCTAGTTACCGTTGTTCTGGTAGCAGTAAAAAGGCAAATGATGAGCAAGCTTTCAACAAACAGCCCTTTATGGATGCCAGCACTCCCCTGGACTAACCCCACCCTGAACCAGCGTGGCATACAACTGAAACCCAGAAAGGACTGAATAATAGCAGGAACTCTGCAATAACAAAACAGCCAGTATATCACCGTGTCCTCTGGCATCACCATCCTGGAAAGGCAAATTGGGTCACTTCAATGTGTGCTTATTCTAGACCCCATGAGATTAGTAGGGATTCACTCCTCTTCAAAGCCTTCACCCTTTTGTTTGAGTCCTTTCCCTTTCTGGAATGCTAAATGCAGTGGAGTCTATCATCATTGCTTTCCATGCAAAGCTCAGCTGACATTTTTCTAGGTAACTGAGTATCTCACTGTCAATGTCCTCTGCTTATGAAGTTGCTCTCGGCTGCCCAACCACAGCTTTATCCAAGAGAGTACATCCAGATGTTGCCATATATGTGCAAAGTACTACCTGCCACTCTTACCAAAGCTTCATGCGGGCCAGGATTCTCTGTAACAGATGGCAGAACAGTTAGCTCTCCTGGAGTTTCTCCCCTTAAAGAGTGTAGCACTGCCCAGTTCTAAAATCAGGTTCAGAGAATGACTTCTTTGTTAACATCAGGCTTTTCAGCTTCTTCTCTTAAGCCATCCCTCTGTGGTGGCTTTATTTCATTCATTCAAAAAGAAAAGTTTTTGTTATTAATTTCCTCACTGACTCATGGGCCACACAATAGCATCATTTTCTTCAGGAAGGTCTTTGATTGTCTTTCCATTTCTTTAGCAAAACATTGGTCATTGACTAGCATGTTATTTAACTTTCTTCTTGTTGTTAGTTTTGTTATATACCTTTTAATTTAAGCAGATGTATAGTAACTATGTAGTAGAGACTGTCAGATCCAGATGTAAAGATACAATGATGTATGCATCTCTGCTTCCAAATCTAAGATGGACTTTTGATGAAACTGTGGAATGTATCTTGACATTAAGATGTTGGATTCTGTGCCACTGTCAATGCCTACAATGTCAGGATACACATTAATAGCAGAATGATGGGCTTATGACTGATTATGAAGGACTCCATTATTGTAACAACATGGGTGAAATTAGTGAAGGGTAAGGACAACAGTATAGGGAGAGGGCAAGGAAATTTCCATAGTCTATGGAACTGCATCATGGAGTAATAAAATAAATATATTTTTATTATTTTATTTTTATTGGAAAGGCAGATATACAGAGAAGAGGAGACACAGAGAGAAACATCTTCCATCTGTTGATTCACTCCCCAAGTGGCCGCAGTGGCCACAGCTGAGCTGATTTGGAGTCAGGAGCCAGGAGCTTCTTTTAGGTCTCCATCGTGGGTGCAGTCCTCGACTGCTTTCCCAGGCCATAAGCAGGGAGCTCGATGGGAAGTTGGGCTGCCGGGATTAGAACCGGAGTCCACATGGGATCCCAGGCGCGTTCAAGGCGAGGACCTTAACCACTACACTATCGCACTAGACCCCAGAAAAATTCTTAAAGTCTCTCTACTTAATTGATTCTGTATCCAAAATTAGCATGATCTAGTGCTGATTGCAACATTGAACATTTTATAAACATCTTGAAATACAGTCTGCCTATTTTTCGAAGATTGCACTCTATTTCAGTGCCTTTCTCTAACCTCAGTATGCAATACGGAAGCATAGTTTAGTTCATTTAGATATAATCAACATCAGTGATAATTTGTACAAATCTAGCAATCTTGAGATTCTTAATACAAACTAAATTGTGAGGTTGTAATGAAGAATGTATATAAGAATATAAATTCATCTTGTTCCAATTTATTACTACCTAAAAATAGAGGAAAATGAGGCAGAAACATCAAATGGTGCCTTAGAAAGCTTCTGATATAAAGGCATATAAAGGCAATACTTGAAAGAATATTGGGTAGTTTTGTTATTTGACCTTTTTGTGAAATCTGTGATCATATAGTGCCTTTCACGTCTCATTTAGGTTGAATTGGGACATTTGTTTTTCAGATAATAGAGTCAGTGTAACCTCTTATTTAAATATGTCAGAGTATTATCAGTTGGCATTTTTTTATATTTATTTTTATTGGAAAGTCAGATATACAGAGGAGGAGAAACAAAGAGGAAGATCTTCCGTCCGATGTTTCACTCCCCAAGTGGCCGCAGCAGCTGGAGCTGAGCTGATTTAAACATGTAGCCAGGAGCTCCTTTCGGGTCTCCCACGTGGGTGCGGGCTGCCAAGGCTTTGGGCCATCCTCGACTGCTTTCCTAGGCCACAGGCAGGGAGCTGGATGGGAAGCGGGGCTGCCGGGGGGATTAGAACCGGCACCTTTATGGGATGCCAGCACATGCAAGGCAAGGAGTTTAGCCACTAGGCCACTGTGCCAGGACCCTATCAGTTGACATTTCTAAAGAGATGGCTTACCAACTCCTAATATTTACCTATCTTGTGTATTCTGCACTCAAGTACTATTAAAATGATGCTTAAGCAACATTAGTTTCAAACATTTTCCAAATCTATTTAACTTTCTGTCCTCAATTCACTTTCTCATCAGACCCAGGCTGTGTAGGCCTGGAGATGCCTGGTTTCTATATACATCACATAGCATCTGTATTTATACCTCTTCTAAGCTGAAGGGAGTTATATGTACACACTCTTACGTGTCTTTTCAGAAAAAGAAACATGTTTTACTTCTATTGAACTCTCATTTGGTCTGTGAAAACTAGAAATTGATTTTGTTCTACCAAATAAGGTATGACATAGTTTACATAAAATGTAAGAATAAATCACACAAAGCTCAAACATTTGGATGGATTTGACTTTTTCTATTAAACCCAACTACAAAATGGTCATTCAGAGAAAATGACCCTTATATTTTAGTGAAACCCTCCCATTTGTTCTTTCATGTATATATTTATTGGAGTTGGCAATAAAGAAAAAGACAGTTGCTGTTGTATTATTTGGTGCTTTGGCTATACTGTGCCGTACTCTGTTTTTATAAATGAATACACATTTGCCTGTTGTATCTTACTCTTTTCCTCATGCCACCAAGTATTTTGTGCAGTTATCAATCATACTTATTTTAACTATTCTCATATTTATGGGATTTTAGGTGGTTTCCAAAGCACTAAAATAATGCTTCAATGGCTCCTCTTGAATGTAAATCTTCCCATAATATCATCTGCCTTCTGCAGGTGAAAAAGCAAAGAGAAATCTGCTCGAATTTGCACCACTGATAAATACCTTGGTGTTACATACTTAGCTGCTTACTCAGTCTGTTATGGCTGGAAAATATCCTCATGAACTTACGTGTTTTCTAGGAAGTTACTTTATTTATACCGGCCAGATATTCCTTGGTTATAAAGTATAACCAAGTATAAACAGTAAACAAGGTCCCTGAGTATAAACAGTAAACAAGGCTGGGCCTGTGATCCGAGAGCTATACCCACCTGTTCTCCTGGCTTTCCCTTGGCCCTGTTGGTTCAGTTTCCCTGGCTCACTTTGTCAAGGGTTCACGTCATACCCAACCTCTCCCAGCCATCCTCATTGCCATAGCAACCCCCGCTACAACACTCCCAAATTTATATTTCCACAGACAAATTATTTTTGAACTTCAGACACATATTTCCAGTTGCATTCGGTGTCTTCTCACTTTTGGCATCCCAATGTCAACATGTACAGTGCTGAAATTACTATTGTGTATCCCACTCTACTTCACAGAAAACTCTAATTTTTTTTCAAATTACAAATGAATACATTTCTCATAATATCCTGGATGAAAATCTGTATATTTGTGGAATATAAATGAATATGGATCATTGTTGTCACCATTTTCTTCCGCTTAATGGATTGAGTATTTAATCAAAGTCAGTCAACCAGAATACAGGGTCATTTGGACATAGAAACTGATCTTGAATCAGGTCAAGTCTTAATATGCCTAAGTGCTGGACATAGAAGGAGAAGAACGTTAAAAGACGTATGAGTTCAGCTTTTTTGCTATGCACAAGGCAACTGAGATGCCAACAGGAAAGCTGAATTTACAGAAGTCACGGCATCTGCCGTGTGGCAGTCTGGCACACGTGGGGCTCTGATCTGATCCAGAGAACAAAGACTTCTCCTTGAAACCCCAGCTGCCTGTGTGCAGAATAAGATCGTTGAAATACTTGAGACCTTTCTGTAGTTGAGAAGAACTTGCGTCTTGGAAAGAAGACAGAGCGTGGAGAAGTTCAGCAGCAAACGTTTAGAAGCATCATGGGTTTGTGTTTTAGTACCTAACATTGGATATTTGTGAATAGTCAAGGGACACACCGGGCTAACTTCACATGCATGGAATTTCTTTCCTTTGTATTCCCTTTTCCTTTGCATCTTGCCTCATTCACAGGAAAGCCATCCATCCATCCATCCATCCATCCATCCATCCATCCTTCTGTCCATCCATCTACACATCCATTCATTCATCCATTGATCCACCCATCTTCTAATTGTCCTGGATTCATTTTCTTACTCCTACAAGTGTGTACTGAGTATCAGCAGTGTAACAAACAGGTGACAGAAATCAAAGAGAAAAGGATCCATTGTTATTGAAAAAGGCTGATTTTTTTTTATAAAGACAAAATGTGTAGAATCAATGTTCTAGACATAGACAGTGGGAAATGCTGATGTGAAATGAAAAGTGATTGACACAGTTTTCCTTCAGGGACTGGTTTTTTTTTTTTTCTGTGAAGAAAGATGTACTGAAAAATGTAACTACACTGTAGAGAACCAAGACATTTGGCTTACTTTGTGTTGTAGATTTGTGATTTTTTCATATTCGTAATGTTACTAACATTACAGGAGGTTGTTGATAACAGGGTCCAGTTTTAACCCAACTAATCGTCTCAACTCTGGTTGGATTTATGTCCACATTGCACGTTGCTGCACATCTTGTTGCCTTTAAATATTGGAAGCATCAGGGTGTGAGAACACATAGTAACTGCAGCCCCAGATCCTCCTTACTGTCCTCTCCTGTAGATCTTGGGCACAATCCCTCAACTTCCCTTATTTGCATGAAATATATGTCCCTTTATGCGAGGACACTGTCCCCAGGATCCCCGCACCACAGGGCACATCATACAACTGCTGCTTTTATCCACTCTTCCTCATCAAGGTAACAAACTCCTTGACATTTTGCAAGTATACCATTTTCCTGCTTGTATTTCAGTGAAATGAAACTTTAGGAGATAACGAATGTGTGAAGCTTACAAGACACTCATCATGTGGTTCTTGTTAGTAGCAATAGGCCATTGGCTGTGTTAGTATGGGATGAGTGAATCATAAATGATGGAATGCAGTGAGTAGCTCCATCTGCATGCCTCATTGAGATACACCCTTCATTTTTTATAACAACTTGGTGCTGTGGACTGTCTTTTTGATGGGAATGAAAAAAAAAATCAAAGTTGGAGGAATACCTTTGGGCCTAGCGGTAAGATGCCCGCATATCCTACATTAGTGTTTCTGGGTTCAGTGTTAAGCTCCTGTTCCTGACTCCTGGCTTCCTGCCCATGTGGACCCTGGGATCCAGGACTAACACTTAAGTATTTGACTTTCTGCCACCCATTTAGAAGATCTGAGTGTGAGCTTCTACTTCACTGTTTCTGCCCTACAGCCTGCTGTAGCCCTCAGAGGAGTGAGCCAATGGAAGGACGCTTTCTCTGTCTGCCTCTAAAATAAATTCATACATGCTTACTCAACAAGATAAATGTAATTGTTCCATTAAAAGTTATGAAATTAAGGGCCCAGCATGGTGGCCTAGCGGCTAAAGTCCTCACCTAGAATGTGCCAGGACCTCATAACGGTCCTGGTTCTAATCCTGGCAGCTCCACTTCCCATCCAGCTCCCTGCTTGTGGCCTGGGAAGGCTGTCAAGGACGGCCCAAAGTCTTGAAACTCTGCACCAGCATGGGAGACCTGAAAGAACTCCTGACTCCTGGCTTCGGATCGGCACAGCTCCAGCCATTGCGGTCACTTGGGGAGTGAATCATCTGATGGAAAACCATTCCTCTCTCTCTCCCCCTCTCTCTATATATCTGACTTTCCAATGAAAATAAATAAATCGGGCCCGGCGGCGTGGCCTAGCAGCTAAAGTCCTCGCCTTGAACGCCCCGGGATCCCATATGGGCGCCGGTTCTAATCCCGGCAGCTCCACTTCCCATCCAGCTCCCTGCTTGTGGCCTGGAAAGCAGTCGAGGACGGCCCAATGCATTGGGACCCTGCACCCGTGTGGGAGACCCGGAGGAGGTTCCAGGTTCCCGGCTTCGGATCGGCGCGCACCGGCCCGTTGCGGCTCACTTGGGGAGTGAATCATCGGACGGAAGATCTTCCTCTCTGTCTCTTCTCCTCTCTGTATATCTGACTTTGTAATAAATAAATAAAATCTTTAAAAAAAAAAAAGAAAATAAATAAATCTTTTTAAAAATTAAGAAATTAAAGTTGTTAACAGGGATATAAGAAATTAGTTCAATCTTTTTTTTAAAAAAAGTTTTCTTATACCCAAATATTTAAAATAACTTCTGTGTAAGAAAAGATTCTGGGGAGAATGGCATGCCAACATCCCATATCAGAGCGCCTAGCTTGAGTCCCAGCTTCTTCATGGTTCTCATCTAGCTTCTAGCTAATGCCCCAGGGAGGTAGCACATGATGGCTGAAATGCTTGATAAAGACCCAGGTGGAGTTCCTGGCTCCTGGCTTCCAACAGGGCAAGTCCTTGCTGTTGCAGCCATCCCTCAGTATGTGTAGGAGATTGATTCCAGAACTTCTTGCTGATACCAAAATGCACAGATACCCACACCCTGTGTGTAAGTCAGCAGAATGTCTCTATGTGGCCTGGTGCATCCATGCATATGCTGGGTCGTTTCTGGGTTGCACATTATAGCAGATGTCATGTAAACGCTATGTATGCAATCGATTGTTTAGGAGCAAATCGTGACAGAGGGGGAAAAAAGCAGTGCATGTCCATGACACATGCCAGTGTGTCTGAATATATTGTTTTTAAACTGTGATTGGCCGAGTCCTTGGGTGTGGAACACACAGATACAGAATGACAACTAAATAGTGTCTTGTTTTGGTGTATGGTTTCTGCTCACAAGACATCTCAGTTGGAACCAGGCACTGTTTAAGTACTTGCTGGTCACATTTGGCTGCAAATTAGACACAGGTATTCACTTTGTACATGTTTTAAAGGTTGTGGATCTTTAATTAATAAACTACCATCATCCTCATCCTTTTGTCAAGCACCAGGCACCAGAAACACCTAGAAGCTTTGGTTCTTGCCTTGCCTATCCCAAACGAGAGAGACCAACCATGGAGTGGTTGATAGCTGAAGTAATAGAGATAAAATAGTAATATGATCTTGAAAATTGAAATGAGGATAGATTTTAAGCTTTTTCACCACAATGTGATTCAGAAACCTTTAGAAAATGTGAAGTCAGACAAAGAGAATGGGAAAATCTCATAAAATTGTGGTTTTTTTTTAAAGCAGCAGCAATGGCTCCCTACATATTCGGAACCTTAAATACAAGGCTTATGTCCTGATTTTACAAAGACTTAAAGGGAGCCATCGTTTAGATAAAACAGTGCATTGTGGATTTATGGTTTTGTGGATTTGTCTTCCACTGCAGCTCTTTGCTCTTAGGACAGATAGGATCATCTGAAGATGTCCTATAAAGTAATTTTCTTGAATGGAAAAGGCACCGATAACATGAATCTACAATCACTGAGTCCTGTTACGTGCACACCTGTCAAAGGATGTGTGCTTTTATAATTTTTAATAGTAGCAATACATACTGTAGCATCATCATGAATATAGGAAGTTATGTACTATGTACTATATGTATACGTACATATAGAATATCACCTTCAATTTTTAAAAAATGTTTCTTCCAGAGACAGGCTGTTAAGATGCCTGTCCTGGAAGGTGTCCATACCCCATGGCAGAGTGCCTGGACTTGAATACCAACTGAGCACCTGACTCCACTGACCTGTGAGTGTGCACACATCGGGGGTGATGACTTAAATCCAGGGAGATCTGGACTGAGTTTCTGGCCTACAGCTTCAGCACTTACTAGCCCAGTTCCCGGCACTGCAAATATTTGGAGACATCAGTCAGTGGATGAATATTTTTGAAGGAATAATTTGATTTCACTCTCAAATTAATGGAAAAAAATGTTGATCTGTCTACAGTTAGAACTCCTAGTTATATCCTTTCTGTAGCTAAAACAAACATACATAAGTATGAAGTGTTTGGCATATGAAAAGGGGGTTCACCTGAGGGAAAAAAAACATAAGAAGAACATGAACCAAGGTCAGATTGTGGCATGGTGGGTAAAGCTGACATCTGTAATGGCAGCATCCCATATACACATCAGTTCAAGTCCCAGCTGTTCCACTGCTGATCCAGTTCATTGATAACATACCTAGGGAAACAGTGGAATTTGGAACACATGCTTGGGCCCCTGTACCCACCTGGGAGACCAGAAAGAAGCTCCTGATAGTCATTTGGGGAGTGAGCCTGTGATTAGTGGATCTATCTCTTCCTCTTCTCTTTCTCACTCGCTGTATAGGTATGGGCGTGTCTGTCTGTCCCTCACTCTCTGTAACTGCCTTACTAATACATAAAATAAATCTTAGGAAGAAAAAGAAACATGAACTTATTATGTTAGCATCCCACAATATCTAGCATATACAATGTAAGAAATATCACAGTCCGATCTATGAGAGTGATTGGAACTGTATGGCCCATGGAAACTGCTCCCCTTGCCTTTATCGGAAGCTCATCATCAATGGATACTTAAAATTATATCATTTTCCAACACAAGCTATTTTGCTGTACTATATTTTCCAAGTTAAAAGGGGAAACCCACGGAATTAGTTTTATGCCCATGTTTTAAAAGAAAAATGCTATGTGTGTGGGTTTTAAGTTTATAAGCATTTAAAATCAAACACATGTAAACTGTGAATGAAGATGGGAAATACCTTACCACTCATTACGAAGTTTGAATTTCAATAGGATCTACTTAGAGCAAGTTGCTACCATCTGTGTTAGAACCGAGCTCAGAAAATGAGAATCAGCCACAGGATGGGCCATGGACTGTTATAAATAAGAATTAGAATGAGTTAAAAGTCACAATTATTTTTTTCTTTATTAGTATAGCGATAGCTTGCCAAATTTTTTTTCAAGAAAGAATGGAGGAGAGTGATGTTCCATCTGCAGAACTATGCCGTGCTGAAGCCATGAACTGGGAACCCCATCCTGGTTTCCCATTAGGGTAGGAAGGACTCGGTCGTTTAGGCCATCATCTGCTGTCTTTCTGCGCACACCAGTAGGAAGCTGGATTGGAATGGTGCAGCCAGGACTCAAACCAGCACCGTAATATAGGATGCTGGTACCCCAAGTTGTGATGTCTTAACCCAGTGTACCACAAGGCCGGCCCCTGACTTGCTGTTTTTCAGTATATTGCAATCTCTGTCTTTAGGTGGAAGAATCAGATCATTTTCAACAAAAATAATTTAGATTTATACAATTATTTTTCAGACTTTTACATATGGCTAAGTAATAACTTGACATGTATTTTGTTCATGGTTCTCTGATTGAAGGCAATTCTAAATTGTATTCTGATGATTTGTGAAATTATTCATGATTTTCCAATTTCTATGCAAATTGCAGTACATTCCTTGTCAAAAACATGACAGCATCGTCTAAGTGCATGGTACAAATATTAGCTTAAAAGTTTTACTCTGTTTTGTAGGCAATTAGCTCTTCCTAAAACAAAAGAATTATTTATTTACCTTAAAGATTAAATGACAAAGAGAGGGGAAAGCAATCTTCCCTCTGCTGGTTCACTCCTCAAATGGTCAGGGTGTTCCAGGCTGAAGCTAAGAGCCACAACAACACGCAGGTCTCCCAGGTGGGCATCAGGAGCCCACATACTGGAGCATTTTCTACTGTCTTTCGAGGAGCATTAGCAGGGGGCTGGATCAGAAGTGGAACCAGGACTTGAACTGGTACTAGTGGCAATTTAACTCACTGTGGCACCATTTGGGTCCCTATTCAGGTTTCTAAATAGACTTTTGTAAGTCAAACATGCAAAGCGAAGTAGATGGTAGATAGATAGGTAGATAGATAGGTAGATAGATAAATAGAACATCTGTAAAGTTTATTCACACTTGTTGAGATATTTAAGAGTATCAAATATATAAGTTGCTGAAAGAAAGCATAGTCAGTTACTTCAAGAATGGATTAGGATGATTAGGTTTTCACTCTAAACAAGAACATTTTGGTTCAAAAGGTGAAAAAGTTTTGTATTTGAGACTAGAATCTAATAGATGCTGTTGTCATAGTTTCAATAATGACTTTGGTATCTTTAATATTTTTGGAGCTGTTGGTGCTACATTTAGTGTCAGCTGAAATTCTATATTTGTGCGTTAGAATTATCCTTTGTCTTTTTTACTACTCCTGGATGGATTCTGAGTAGAACGCATATCTAAAATAAAATAGAGCTTTCTTAGATAAATGAGTCAAAAGCTAGGACACTACAATTCAATCTTTGGCTTATAAATTGTATTCAATTTTTAATAGCAAAAGATTTATACTTAATTGGCTGATTTTATCCCCACTAAAATGACTACTGGAGCAAAAACAGTTTTCTTTCAGAATAAAATTATTTCTCATATTGCCTCAGAAAGATTTTGATATAAATTATGACACTAGAAATACCATAGTAAGTAATACTTTTTGGCATGAAGTGAAACTAATTATGCCCAAGTTAAAACTGGAAGCCATATTTTACCCTAGCAAAATGATGTGGATTTGTAATCTAATTTTTTAGGTAAAAAAATGCTGATTGGAGAACAAGTACCCTCAGTGATAAACAATATGTAATGTTTTGTAGATCCAAAGTGAAGAACGAAAGCATTAAAAAATCTCCATTTGATTATATAATGCAAAAGTCAAACAATGATAAAGTCTAATCAAATCTGATAATTTATCAGACTATACCAGGATTTTACAACATCTGGTTCTTAATTATATCTTCCCATATACCACAAAATTGCATGCATAGCTCCATGTTTTTACATACATTGTATCATATCCATCGTTTTTTTTAAAGATTTACTTATTTTGTATTGGAAAGGCAGATTTTACAGACAAAGAAAGAGAGACAAAGAAAAAAAAATCTTCCATCCAATGGTTCCCTCCCCCAAACAGCTGCAATGACCAGAGCTGAGCTGATGCAAAGATGGGAGCCAGGAGCTTCCTCCAAGTCTCTCTCATGGGTGCAGGGACCTAAGGACTTGGATCATCTTGCTCTGCTTTCCCAGGACCTAAGCATGGAGCTGGATTCAAGTGGAGTAGGCCGAACTTGAACCAGTGCCCATATAGGATGCTGGTGCCGCAGACAGAGGCTTCGTTTGTTAAGCCACTTCCCTGGCCCCTCATCATTCTTGTTTTCCTAATATGTGAGCACTGTTCATAGGGAAGTATGAGTGAGGGTCAGCGAAGCAGGTGATGTACCTCCCACCAAAACCTGAGAGGAAATTCCAACGCTGAAAAAGGGAGAAATAATTTTCCTATAAGAAAAAAAGGATTTGTTAGATCAACTTCCCTGCAGAATTCCAGACTAGAAGTCAGGAACTATAGTAGGGTACACACACAGACCAAGTGTCGGGGCAAAATTATAGAGCAGAGGTTTGTGTCATGCATGATTAAGGGGTTAGCTCACAGGCTTTTTGCTGGTCTCCCAGACTTTTATCACAAAGACTTCCGAAAGCACTTGAGCCTTATGGTGGCACCTCACTGGTGCCTAACAGATGGGCAGTGTCCTTCTGAGGATGGGAGAGGTCAGATAGTCAAGTGAGACACAAGATGCTATGACTACAGGGAGTCACACAACATAAAGAATAGATTTAGGGCCAGCATGTTGGCACAATAGGGAAAAATGTTGCCTGAGATGCTGCAGCCTATATTTGGTACAGGTTCAAGTTCCAGCTGCTCTGTTTCCGATCCAGCTCCCTGTCAGTGTACCCGAGAAGGAAATCGAAGATGGTCCAAGTATGTGGACCTCTGCGATCCCTATAGGAGGCGAGCATGGAACTCCTGCTTTCTGGGCTCATTCTGGTTCAACTGCAACCATTTGGGTCAAAAACTAGCATATCTCCTCTCTCTCTCTCTCTCTCTCTCTCTCTCTCTCTCTCTCTCTCTCTCTCCTTCTCTCTGTAACTCTAGATTTCAAATAAATAAATACATGTTTTAAAAAATGACTGTAAGAAAAATCAGTAAAGGACACAACAAAATGTGGTGGCAGCATAGAGTTTAAATGTTTAATGAACAAATGAAAAATGTTTAACCAAGCTGTTGTCAAAGAAGCACATCGTAAAATATCAAGCAATTTCATCTTACGACTGCAAGGAGCTGAAACATCATATCCTCGCTAGCTATGGCAGGTTGAGATTGCATGCACTTATTCATGATCCCCTGCTGGTTAGGGATCCATCCATCCTTTTGTCCTATGCTCACAGTAATACACATCCATTCAAAAATGGACTGGTTTGTTTATTTTCCAGTCTCTGGGGGCATTTTGTGACTATTCCACAAGTAGACTGAAATCACCCTGCAGTTTCACAAAACCGCATCTCCTGGGAGTTAGAAAAGATGTTGTGTTTTAAGTGAATGGAAATGAGAAACCACTCTAGCTGGAGGTTGACTTCAGAATGATCAGGCAAACATAAATGGAGAGGAAAAACAGAAGCTTGTTTTTTTCTTAGTCTCATGCTCTGGCTAACATTTGACCTTGACGGTAATAAAGATAATGCCTTCAACCCACAGAATGTCAAGGGCAGAGATGTACACAAGCTTAAATCTTGCTTTCCAAGGCCAGAAAGATGCCCAAAAGAATTAGTACATCTGGCAACTTAGATTTATACCAAAATGAATTTCTCCCTAATCATGCATGAATAATGACATCATGTGTCATTTCCAACCTAGGAATAGTGACAGACATAGAGTCCATTAGTGCTCTAAATATCTCAAACCAAAGCTACTCATCCTAAAATATTCCCCATAGAATTCTGGTATAATCTGGAAGATTTAATTAAACCACCTCCGTGAACTTAATTGTTTCCACACTGTTTTTCCCCTTTAGGAATCATGTGAATAAAAACACCAGATCTGATTATGCATTTGATATAGTTTTAAAATGTCACAATACCCTTTCACAGCCTGGATAACAACTGATTAGAAAAATCAGGCCTACACACTCAATAGCTAAATTTATGAACTGATAAGATATTATCATCTGCTTTGGAAAAAATGATTTGGGCTGATTCAGTTAAAATGATGGAAGTGAGTGGATAATGGGGCATTTCTCACTCATCCAATCTGCTGCTGCCTAGAGCAGTTTCAATTAGGAAGCCCCCGGTCACAAGGGACCATTATGCCTCTAATTGTCCTTATTAACTGAAGAAAAAGAAGCAAGGCTCCCTCAAGAGAATCTTAGACAACCTGTTGTTTCTAAGCAAACAAGGTGGTGTTTGTTGCTGCCTCTTATATGTTCAAGTTAGGTTTTGTCGTCATAACAACAATGATCGGTCTGAAAAATGAACAAAGCCCAATCACTCAGGCATGTCTTCAAAAACAGATGGTGGGTGCTCCCAGAGTTTCAACTTAGGAGACCACGAAACTCAGTATATTCCTCTGTTTTTGTTCTCTTGAGAGTTCTGAACCTCAGACAGCATGCTTAGGAGCAAATGTTTGGTGTAAGCGGTGAAGACAGATTAAATGTTATCATCCTGTATTATCAGGTCTGGATCCCTGTCCCAGCTCTAATTCCAGTTCCAGGTTCCCGCCAGTGCAGACCCTGAGTGGCAGTGGGGATGGCTTGAGGAGTTGAGTCCCTACCAGCCTTGTAGGAGACTTGAAGTGTTTCCCCAGTCCCCATTGCAGCCTTTTTCTTCCCAGGTTATTGTAGGCATTGGAGGAATCGAACAATAGAGGGAGTTCTCTCTAACCCTGCCTCCCTGCTTCTCAAATGTTAAAAAGAAGATAGTTTAAACCTATTTAGCTGAAAAATGGTGGTGAAAATATGCTCATGTGTTTGAATCTCTGTCCATCATAAATACTATGACATTCTTTTGGTAAACCACTGAATCCTCCTATTATTTCTATTGATGCATACAGAGCATTTTACCCAAAGATCAATGCTTAGAGTTCTTTTTTATTTTTACTGGAAGATTTACAGAGAGAAGGAGAGACAGAGAGTGAGATCTTTCATTGTGTGGTTCACTCCTCAACTGACTGCAACAGCCGGAGCCGGAGCCAGAGCCAGGAGCCAGGAGCTTCTTTTAGGTCTCCCACATGGGTGCAGGGTTCCAAGGATTTGAGCCATCTTCCTCTGCTTTCCCAGACCATAAGCCGGGAGCTGGATGGGAAGTGCAGCAGCCAGGATACAAACTAGTGCTCACATGGGATACCAGCACTGCAAGGTGGAGGATTAGTCTGTTGAGCCGCTGCACCTGCCTCAGTGCTTAGAGTTATATAGTTGGATCTCACAGCCTATGTACAAAAGATGTCCACACTTAGCTGAGGTCTTCCACGTTTCACCATTTGTACTATTCAGGGTGGGAGAGGAGAGTGCTGCCTTTATTGGCTTGTTCCTTGTTACTAGCCAGTTTCCACAAGTTTCATATCTGCTCCTCAATATCCTTACTCTTTATTGCTGCTATCTTTTACAAGCTCTGTCATGAATCTCTATTTTCACTCACGTTTATGCTAAGTCTCCTATTTGAAAGCAAAGTATTTTCTCGATATAAAAGTAACAGAAAATCATTGCTTCGTGTCAGGAGAGAAAAAGATTTAGGAAGATGGGACAGAAAATTGATACATTGTGAAAGAAAAGTTACCACAGATGAAATTAACAGTTATACAGGCAAGAGAAGCTTATTCAAGACTATGGTAATAGGAAAGAGACTGAATTCAACCACCCTGAAATAAAGGAGCACTTTAACCAGCAGAGTGAGCGAATGGGAAAGTACTGGAGGACTTGTTGGGGACAGAGGGTATGAGCCCATGGGATTAAACTTTCTGGGTTTGCTTATCAGTGCTTACCAAAACTAGGATCCTATACTCCCACATTTCAAAGATATAGCGCCGGATCCCTTGGATAGGTGTTACTGGTCTCTGCAAAATTTACATTGCATGGGGAGAGAGAAATAGATTGTTATCTGAAAGTTTTCTGAAGAAAAAGGCTGTAGGAAGTGCAGTTGTGTGGCCTAGCAGATAAGACAAGGAAATATCCAAGTTCCTCGAGTCCAGTGCTGTAGCATGGCAAATTAAGGCGCCATCTGAAGGACTGACACTTCCATATGGATGCTGCTTTAAATCAAAGCAGCTCTGTTTCTGATGCTGCTCCCTGCTAATTTACCTGGGAAAGAGGTGGAAGATGACCTGAGTTCTTGGGTCTTTGCATCCATTTGGGAGACCTGGTTAAAAACTCAGGCAGGCCCCTGGTTGCAGTGAACCAGTACATAGAAGATGTCTCCCTCTGTCCTTCTCTGTAACTTTCCCTTTTAAGCAAATAAATCTTAGAAGAGAAGAAGGAAGGAAAGGGATGGGAGGGGAGAGAGAGAAGGGAGAAAGAAAGATCCAAGTCTTGATCTAACTCCGCATCTAACTCTAGCTTCTGCCTGGCTTCCTGATACTGTGGCCCCTGGCAGGTGCAGGCAATGGCTCGAATCCCTGCAGGCCCAGCCCCGTTCCAGCTGCTGTGGGCCTTTGCAGAGTACACCAGTCAATGAGAACCCTGTCTGTTTCTCTCTCTGCCACCCTAAATCTGTGCTAAGAAAAAGGGGAGGCCAGGTGCCTATGATTCAGAAGAAACTTGTCTCAAGTTCAGTCAAGCTGAAAGGACCCTTCAGGCCATCCTGTTTACCAAGATGAGTAAACAACCAGTCCACAGACAGGGTTTGGGGACAGCCAATATAATGAGTCACAGACAATATTGAGAACAAGTTCAAGATGAGCTGTGTAATCTTGTAAGAGGGAGTTTGTTTGAACTGCATAGCTCCAATTCCATCTACCATGTGACTTCATTTCCAAGTGAGCCTTGGCAAAGGTCACACTTCTGCCACCATGATGATGTGTGTTGGGGGGCGGGAATGGTCTATAGAAGCTTCTGGATGTTATGAACCCTTAAAATCTTAGAGGCCAAAATGTTGTGCTTTTTCCTGTCTTCTAATTTATAGAGGACTGCAGTTATTACTAAAATGTAAAGTAGTAGTTCAAACTAAAATTTAATCATTTTCTGTGGGGGCTAGCAGTGTGCTGCAATACCAGCATCCCATATGGGCACTGGTTTGAGTCCCAGCTACTCAACATCTGGTATAGCTCCCTGTCTGTCCCTGATTGTTGTTTTTATATTGTGAAGATTTGTTTTATTTATTTGAAAATCAGAGTTACAGAGAGATAGGGAGAGACAGAGAGAGAATCTTGCATCCGCTGATTCACTCCCCAAATGGCCAGAACAGCCAGGGCTGGGCCAGGGCTAGGCCAGGAAATGGGAACTCAATCCAGGTCTCCAGAGTGGTGTCAGAGGCCAAAGCGCTTGGGCTGTCCATGGCTGCCTTCACAGGCGTTTTAGCATGGAGCTGGATCACAGGTGGAAAGATGACACACAAGCCAGCCTTTACGTGGAATCCCAGCATCACAGGCAGCAATTTAACCCTCTGTGTTACAATGCCACTTCCTGTTTCTAGAATACCAACTACCTAGTTCTTCGCACTGGGAAGGTCTAAGTAACCAGCAGTTACCAGCATATGGTCTCCATACCCAGGAATACAGAGGCTCAAGGAAAACCACTTTGTTCTCTTTTCCATACTGAATTTCATCCACATTGGATTCTTGCAAGAATCAACATAACTTTCTGTGACCTTTTCTCTGGGTTTTGGATAGTATTTACTCTTACTGCCAGTTTCTATATTGCTCTACACACGACATATGAAAGGAATGTTTAGAATGCATCCGTACTTTCATCAAAGTGTTGACATTCTCTTCAATTTCATAATAAATCTTCCAAGCCCTTTTTAGTAAGAAAGCCCAGTTTGTAACACAGTGTAAAACACTTTTCAAGTGGTCAAGTTTATAAAGGTTGGAATTACATTAAATAAACTGGGGAAGTGCTTGGTTGGAATTAGGTTAAACAAACTGGGGAAGATGTCTATAGTACTCTTATCTCAGCATGGAATCTATGCATGGGGCTTTACAAAAACATTTATCTATTTTACGTGAAATTCAGAGATAAAAAGATGGAGAGAGATGGAGGGAGGGATGGGGAGAGATAGAGAGACACAGAAAGAGAAAGAAAAGGAGAGAGAGAAATAGTCTCCATCTACTGGCTTACTCCCTAGACCACTATAGCTAGAGCTGTGCCAGTTTGAAGCTGGGAGCCAGCATCTTCCTCCAGATTGCCCACCTTGGTGCAGGAGCCCAAGACCTTGGGTCATCCTTTGTTTTTGAAGGCCATTGAGCAGGGAGTGTTGGTGCTGCAGGCGGTGGGTTTCCTTGCCCCTTACCCCTGACCATGCCAGTCCATCTGCATGGAGTCATTTCTACCACCTCTTCCCCCCTGGACTGCAGGAGTTCACAGGGAACATAGAGTTTCTCAAACTGCAGTTTAAATACCTTAGGATGTATCCACGCTGACTGACCTTGAGGGATCAGGGATAAACATGAGGAAATTCACAGAGCAGAACACTGAAGAAGAAAAACACCAATCTTCTACCAATGCTAAATCCCAGTGAGCCTGAGACTAAAGCTCCTCTACGCATTTGATTGTCCCGCATTGCCCGTACACACCATTTCTTCTCTTTTCATTAGATTAAAATCAGATTATTTTCAGTTTGTTTCTTCATCTCTCCTATCCCTCCTGTTTCTCCTTTGTCCGTGCCTTTTGTCTGTCCTCTCTTTGTTTTTTTGTTTGTTTTCAAAATGCAAGAGGTATCAGTGTTGAGCAAGAATCAGGAATAGACTCTGTGAAAATCAATCTTTGAGATTAAAGAATAACTACAGCACCTTTTAAAACTTTCATTCCTGACGGGACCAAATATCTCTCGATAAATATTTGTCCCTCAAAAGATGTAGTTTTGTTGACCATTGGAAACAATTGTATATTGCATAAGGGAACTTCAGAAAGTTCAAGGAGATGCTTATGATGATAAGGTTACATGGATCCCAGCTGGAGTCAAGAAGATCCACTCAGGGGTCCCAGCCCAGGAGGGACCCATAAGGAACAAACAGGCAGATGAGTGAACTTTCATCTTCTTGTGTCAGGACATCCTTGTGACATTGGATCCCAAAGCTGGTGGTACTCAGGTCCAGTACCCTAGGATGGGGGTTGGGTCCTTAGTTCCCCATATTCTCAGATCTTGGAAGCCAGATGGAATCCCATGCAAGTTTTCCCAGTTCTCCAGTGTTATTTGTTCAACTTACACACACACACACACACACACACACACATACACCATATACTTTTTCTTTAGTTAAAAAAATCATTTGTGTTTACCACTGCTTCCCCAGTTTTGTTTATCCTCAGAAGAAATGTCACGCATATAGACATTATAGTCACATGTTCCACAAACACGTTACTGTGAATCTGTTAGGGTATACTCTTGAAAATATTTTGTTTCACTCTGCTTTATCCCTCAGGCAGTGTCGTGCACACATTACTGCAAATAGAATAGAGACCCAGGAATGGACTGGCAGTGTCTTGCTACTTACCAAATCTCCTATTCTTCCTTCTCGGCGTCTGTCATTTTTATCCTTTCTTCACTCTGTCTACTGTTGTTATTGTCTCCAGATGGGATCCTTATTCTTTCCTGCTGGGATACATTGTCCTTGTTTTTGCTGCAGATAGGAATCCATTGCAATGTATTGAAGGACTCCTGGGGACAGACATAGAATCACACAGAAGGTGGGGAAATGAGGCTTGGACAAAGCAAGAAAGAGGAAGGGGAGTTCTATTGCCAGATTTTAGCCAGTGTCACCTCTCAGGGACAGTCCAGGTAGAGGCTGCTGTCTGTTACAACTGTCCGTAGGCTCTGGCTGTCTGGCGTGAATCTGGGTTCAGTGGTTGACACTTCTGCATCCCATATTAGAGTCGTGTGGGTTTGATTTGGATCCATTGCTCAGACTACAAATTTGTATCATTATGCGCCGTGGAAGGTAGCAGGTGACAGCCCAAGTAATTGGGTCACTGTCACACAGTGGGACACTGAGTTCCCAGCTCCTGACTATAGACACGATGTAACTCCAGTTGTTGCTGTTATAGATATTTGTAGTTGAACCAGTAATAATCAATTAGTTTAAAAAGAATAAAGAAACTTGTTGTGGCTATTTCTTCTTCCACTACAAAATCTTTATTTAAAAAATCTGTACTGTGGCTGCTACTCAGCCTCACTAAATTGAAATTCAAAACCCCACTTGGTGGTGTCTGACTGCCTAGATCTAGACTTCAGGCTGTGTCCCGATTCCCATGTTTCCAGGCAAGGAAAGAGTCTGGAATTTTTAACTTCTGCAGTGGGAGGCACCACCTCCCACTAACACTTGTACTGTAGAAATTCTCCAAATAAAAGTGTCAGAATCTGTTGAAGTACAGAAAAAAAGAGATTTCCCCCTGAATAATCAGCTGTCTTCCTGGCTGTTATTACTTATTTTATATTGTATCCCAAGAATGTCCTGGACATGTGCCATGTATTGATAATGTAACTAGTAAGAAGATAAATGTCTGGAAGTCTTTCGCAAAAGGTAGATACTGCTTTTTAAATTATTTTTAATTTATTTGAAAGTCAGAGAAAATATATATAGAGAAAGATAAGGAGAAAGACAGAAAGATCTCATCCGCTGGTTCCCTGCCTAAATGTCTATGTTACCCAGAACTGAACCAGGTACAGAGACCAGGAAGTCAATTCAGACCTCCCCTGTGGGTGACACGGAACCCAACTACTTGAAGCATCAATTGGTGCCACTCAGGATGGCATGAGTAGGAAGCTGGAACTGGGAACAAGGCCAGGACTCAAATTCAGGTACCTGTTGTTGGGATGCAAGCATCCCAAATGACATGTTAACTCCTGTGTTGTATCCTGCAAAGATTTCCAAGTCCATCACATTCTTCAGAGTAGTACCAACAGACATCCCATTAACTGGCCTACTTCATATACGGCCTTTCTTCTCACTAGTGGTTTTGGACTTAAAGTCTCTACTACAAATAGAATAATCATCTTACAACTCACGTACATCAGTTGTCCCTATTCTAGGTAAATCAGCTCGTCCGTCCTGCCCACTTATCCCCAGGCTCTTTCCGCAGTTCGTCTTGTACCTCAAATAACACGTACCTCTCTCCCTGCACTCAACCATGGTTCCTTTTGAGATGTATGTGAGTCGTGGAGACATCATCAATGAAAGGTACCTTTCCTGTGGAATTATACAGTATATCTGTATATTAGTTATCTCTGTACCTTCATTCATAAATAGTCTATGGATTATTTGTCTATTTGAGAGACTATGAGACAGACATAGGGACACACAGTTTTCACCCTCTGGTTCACATGTTCAGGGGTCTGCAGCAGCCTGGATGAGCGAAGCTGAAGCTGTGAGTCAGGACCTCACTCCACTTCTCTTAAGTGGGTGGCTGGGATCCAATCATTTCAGCTACAACTGTTATCTCCCCAGATTTTGCTATCTGCAGAATCTATGGTCAGAAGCCAGAGTCAGGAGTTGAGCCCTGCTACTCCAATGTGGGCTGTGGCTATCTTCATGAATATGTTCATTTAAACATCTGCTCTCATAAATACTCTCTGTAAGCCCATTTCTACCTTTGCTTGTAAATGCGTTTTTCTAAGAAGACTGTGAATTATTCATAGGTAAAGAGCATGTCTCCATCGTATCCAGCGTGTGTCTGGGCAACTGCTGAGCAGATGTCTGGCTGGCTGGTTTTAGCCATCACTACATCCTTACAAGGAACCGTAATTTACAGCCAGTTGATCTGATGCAAAGTTTGTTTTGTTTTATTCCATTATCATGAACTCCAGGAAGAGCACAGTTATCATTTCTCAAACAATGCTAACACGATATCCCAGCAGGAAGACCCAGCAAACTCCCCTACACCTGAAGCGAGTGCTAGGTGAAGGCTTTGCCAGTGAATGCCAGTGACGTCACCCTCATCGGGGAAGGACGACAGGATTATAAAGCAGAAGTGTCCATTCCTATAGTCCACCAGATAATCTTCTCATGCACTCCAAAGTTAAAACTCAACAAAAGGAGACTCAGTGAAGAAACTGCTGATTTTTGCCGTTGTCACAGAATGACATATTAATTGGACAGTAAATTTGCAAAATGCCCATGTGAAAACAAACAATAATGTGTCTTTTGTAGATTAACTGGAAAACAGATGCAGTCTTCTCAAAGTTTCTTTCAGATGCTGGCAGAAGCAGTACTTTTTGAGGCCGTGGGTTTTGGCAGATGGTATTACAGTTCAAATAAAATGGAACATGCTTCCCAGCGCATCCATATTTCTCTGCCATATGAATGTCAGAGGAATTTTAAAACTTTTTTTTAGGAATTCTGAGTGTCCCTGTAAGTAGAGCTTGTGTTATTGTATAAATACTGAATAGTATTAAGTGGGGGCTCCAGTGTGAACGGAGGGACCACGTATAACAGTTTCTTTCTTGCCTGACCCTTTTAGTTTCAGTTACAAAAAAAAAAGGTTTCTTTAGGAAGAGGTGCAAATATTCTGTATTGTCATGATGGAGAGAATTGTGATTCGTGTATCTCCACTTGGGAATCCAACTATATTGATCTGAATGGGAAAATCCTTTTCGTAAAGAACATTTGAACAACCTCTCTGCCCTCTGCCACACAGACATGCACATCACATCTGTATGTACAAATACAATTTAATCATTGCATGTGGGCATTGCTGGCATTAAATTTCAATAGGCAACAACAGCGCCTTAGACTAAAACCAAGTGAGGAATGAGAAATCTCATTAGTACAGCTATACACTCAATAGCCAGGCAGCCTCCTCCTTTCAAGCCACAACAAAAAAAACATTTCCCTGCCTTAAGAAACAACTCTCATTACCCCGGGCACTGTGTGACATGTCTGTGATAGCTCTGTTGGAAACCGTACACAATGTCCACCTTATGTGCATAAGCATAAGGCAGCTCTGTGAGCTTGTTGAGTTTTTTATTGTGCCAATTTTTAGAAGCATCCTACAGTACAGACCTGAAGAGACAAAAGGCTTCCTCTCATCCCCTCTCTATTTAATTGGTGCAAATAGTATTTTTATCGATTTTTTTTTTCCCCAAACATACCCTTTCAAAAAATATGCACAGACCACTTCTTTGTTCTCGTGGAAAAATACAGAGCTCAATAGGTCAGAAAAAGTAGGGAATCTATGACAACCCCACATCACCCTGGAAGGATAAGTGTGTACTCTGTGTACAAAACGTGCAAGCCCGTTAGCACTGAGAAGTTTCGAAAGCAAAATCGTCATTGCATTGAATTAGTATGAAAAAAAGTATCAAGCCCTGTTCAGATCCAATGTTGTAGTGGGTTCTTCAGACATCACCCTCATAGATTTTGCTAATCTTCTCTGTAGTTAGCAGCCCCAGATTTGTGCCTGTTCTGTTCCATTTCACTAACTGAAGTGGCATTTTAATTTAGCAGTGCTCTGAGGCCTCCTATTTACAAGAGAGTGAAATTTGGGCATCTTTTTAAGTAGGATACAGCTCATCTAAAATAACAAACAAAAGTAAATTTTACACTTCATTTTCCTAAAGCCTTGCTGTACTGATATTAGATATTTGGTTACCCCTTGGAGATTTTCCACAGTAGAATTTTCTAGTATCTATTCCAATTTATTAAAAAGATTGCTCTGCTAAAAAAAAAAAATAATGTCCGTGTGTGAATATCCACAGAATATCCAATTGACAAATGCACTGGTGACTGAATGCATTAGGATTATTTAAATCAATTGTATACCTGAGGGCTTAGGCCAAGAAAAATACAAATATGCATCTCCCAGCAGCTTATGTCACACATTGGAATGAATAAATCACCTGTGAACTTATTTGTTGACTAGCTGGCTCTCCCTGTAGCTGTGAAGCTCGAGTCTGTTTTGCTTGGTCTTGAACCTTCCACAGTGTAGCCCATATAAAAAGAGTCAGATACGAAGGTCACCTGTCACCGTGCCTTTGTTCCCATGCCTCATCTGACCAAGCCAGCACCCAGTCTGTCACAGCCCTGAAGTCCCAGTGAGCGTACTGAAATGGCAGGCTCCTTGAATGAATGACTTGCATGCTGAAGTCTCCCTTAAGTCATGAAGTCATGAAGGTTTTTTTTTTTTTTTTTTTAACACAGAAGCTTCCGAGACCAGCTCTCCAAGGTGGCTTCCAGTTCAAACCAAGGGTCCAACCTTCACCAATCCTGTACTCTCAATAGGTCAAGACCTCCCCTCTAAGCTGGGCCTAGTCTAAATCACCAAAGTTAGTGTGAATTGACCCAGTGGGGAGTTTTATTATTGCCACTTTTTGGGGGGCGGGGGGAGGGTATGAAGAAAACATGAGAACCACAAAACACACAAACTTACTAACCATAACCCTGATGCTGACTGACCCTAACAAAACACTAACACTAATGCTAACCCTGATGCTCACTGCCAAGAAAACCTTACAAACTGTGCAGCATTATAAATATGTTTGTTTCTTTTTCTACTTCCTGTGTCTGTGTTTGAAACCCTAGTACTAGACGCTATACTTACTTCAAAACTTGACATTGATTGAAGTGGTAAAAAAAAAAAAAAGCACTGTTAGGGTCTCTGGATATTTTTTTTGTCTGTGTTTGACTTTAGGGTATTTTTCATCTTTCAGTATTTTTGTTAATAAGTCCCTGGGAGCAGAGATGGGCATTAGGCTTAGCAATGAGGATGCTGCTCAGTATGCCGACATCCCGTGTCAGAATGCCGAGCTTGAGTCCTGACTCAAGCTGCCCTGGGAGGCAGCCACTGATGGCTCAAATACTTGGGTATCTGTTA
This sequence comes from Ochotona princeps, assembly GCF_030435755.1. Classification (NCBI taxonomy): domain Eukaryota; kingdom Metazoa; phylum Chordata; class Mammalia; order Lagomorpha; family Ochotonidae; genus Ochotona; species Ochotona princeps. The sequence goes on along the minus strand of NC_080863.1, from coordinate 10,017,538 downwards.
CCCACGTGGGAGACCTGGACGTAGTTTCTGCTTTTTGGCTTGCTACTGACCCAGTCTCAGCAAGTATTTGGGGAGTGACTCAGCAGATGGAAGCTAGTATAGTCTTTCGTTCTGTATCTCTCTCTGCATCGCTCCCGCTCCTCTTTCTTTCTCTGCTTCCTTTGAAAAAAGTAAAGCAAATGATTATAAAGCAAACATGAACATTAATGTATAAGAAAGTACGCTCCAAGAAGTGTCATACCCTTTTCCAACCTGTCACTCTGCGAATCACACCACCTTACATTTTTTAAACTTCATCAAAACTGAGTAATCTGTCATTCTTTGGTTCAATTCCCAGATGCCCACAATTGCCTGGTCTATTCCAGGCCAAAGCTAGGAGCCCAGTCCACAAGAATGGCAGTGCCAAGTACTTGCACCATCCTCTGCTGCTTTTGCTGGTACATTAACGGTGAACTTGATTAAAACTGGAGCATCTGGGATCAAATTGACACTCAAATAGGGGATGCCAGCATGACAAATGGGAGATTAACCCACTGTACCACAATGCTGGCCTACACATCACCTCTGTTAAACTGTTTTTTAAATTTCTGATTTTCTGTCTTGCATTGTTTTTCAAACATAAACACCTGAGTATTCTTGTTTAGTAATATGTTCCCTTAATAACTATATCAGATCACAGAAACGTTCTTGTAAATTTTAATAAGATATAGGTATTCAGGGTATGCGCATCAAATATTTTACCAGCCATCTCTGGTTTGAATTTTAAGTTGTTTCTTTGGCTTGCAATAAAAATCATGCTGCAATGAGTAACCTATATTGTTGAAGGTGTAAGATGGCAGTTTCTCAGAAGAGGGGTTGGGCCCAGGATAAAACATACCTGACTAGGCTAACAAATGCCAGAGGTCCCCAGGAGACAGGAGTCCTTGTTGTCCTGTCTCCCAACACGTCATCACAGGTGGAGACTGAGAGGTGTGGCACAGTGTTCACCTGCTTTTCTGCTGTGATGAGGGAACACAAGCATCCTTGTATGTCTCATAGTCATTAGTGTATGGTTTTGGCAAATGGCCTATTGCTGGCTGTAATATTATGGTACACATACACACACACACACGCACACACACACACACATGCACACATTGGTTCTCATCAGCAGTTCCTGGCTCATAATTCCCTCTCCAAGGCAAGCCATAGAAACTAGAATTTCTCCTTCGCAAGTCAAGGAATCCTCTTTCTACTCTTCCTCTTCTTTCGTCTTACAACCAGCCATAAAGAAATACTCTGATCTTACCTTGTCAGGATATGAGATCATTAGACTTGCATTTCAGAAGGGGTCCTGCCCCGTACCTGGCAGGAAACACTGCCCAGAGAAGCCAAGAATCATCACGACAGACAGGCTTGTTTTCCCCAGGCATTAGAGTCCCCATGCATTAGATCAGACCCTTTGTGTTCAATTACGTTTCAACATGATTACCCATGGTGCAGTCAGGCCCCTGCGATGAAGTCTCTGTAAAACCCAAAAGGACAGGGAGCTTCTCGGGGGCCGAACACTTGAAGTTCCTGGAGGATAGCACACCTTGGAAGAGTGTGGGGGAGCCGCACCCCCTTTGTAATGTCCTGTAACAGAGAGAGAGGGGAAGAGAAACAGAGAGGTCTTCCATTTGTTAGTTCGCTTTCCAGATAGCCTCAAAGAGGCCAGGGTTGAGCCAGGTGGAAGCCAGGAGCTGGAACCTAATCCAGACAACCCGTATGATTAACAGGAGCTCACGCACTTGGGCCATTCTCCCTTGCCTTCCCAGATGGAATATCAGGAAGCTGAACGGGAATGCCAAAACAGCAAGAACTCAAACTGGCACTCTGGTAGGGAAGGCTGACAGCACCAGCAGCAACTTCGCAGGCTGCACCACAGCAGGGCTCCTTGTCATGCCCTTTGTCATCAGCGTGGAGCCAGTTGCTGTCCTCAGGTAGTGTCTGAGTTAGAGGGCACCCAGCTGGTGCCCACTGTTGCAGAACTGAATGCAGGCTTCGTGGATGTGAGATCCAATATCAAGACATCTGTGTGTTCAGGGTATGGAAAGATAAAATTGAGTCAGTCTTTGTTTGAAAAAATTGAAAGCTCTTTGTTAAGGAAAGTAGTACTCTGATATATATCTATAAATATTTGATATATTTTTCTCCCAGCTTTATATATATATATATATATATATATATATATATATATATGTATAGCATTCATTATACAGGCTCTACAAGACTATTTATGTAGTCACATTTGTGAAGTTTGAGTAGAAATAACACGATCATTCCTCGGGGCCAACGTTGGGGCACAGCATGTTAAATCATTGCTGTGAGAATAGCATGCTGTATCAGGTACCCATTCTCTGCAAATGCAACTGGAAAACCTGCAACAACAGAAGCTGGCCCAAGATTGGCCTGTGCCCACCACATGAGAGACCCAGATAGGGCTCCTGGCTCCTGGCTTCAGCCTGGCCTAACTCCAGCCTTTGTGGCCAACTGAGGCAACGAAACAGAACCAGAATGTCAAAGGTTCTTTCTCTCTCGTTATCTCCCTTTCTCCTTCTCTTTCTATCGTGTGTGTGTGTGTGTGTGTGTGTGTATCGCTCTCTGTGCAGCTCTTTCAAATAAATAAACTTTAAAAAATTGTTTCCTGACATCTCAGTTATGAAGGAAGTAACTCCCAGTATTGATCTTATCTGTTATTTTTTACCTGAAGTTCACGAAAGGGATGAGTGTTTGTTCTATCAACTAACATGCCGATTAAGATAAGTACAACCCGTATCAGAGTACCTGGGTTCAAGTCCTGCTCTGTATGCAGTTCCAGCTTCCTGCTATTGAAGACCAAGGGGGTAGTCATGCCGACCCGAGTGAATGAGTCCCTGCTACTCCAGTCAGAAACTGGACAGAGTTTCCAGATGCTTTCCCCAGCCTGACCCAGTCCCACCTGTTGGAGACACTTTTGAAAAGAACCAGCAAATGGGCACTTTCTGTCTCTCTGAGGGTTTTTTTGTTTTGTTTTAATTTTTCAAATAAGCAAAAAACTTTTAAAAATAGTAAAATTTAGTGTGTTAAAGTAATTTAAAATCTGTGTGAGCTTTCTGTCTCAGCTAGCAATTTTTAATAAATCTCTCTAAGAAGCTTTAAACATAGCATTTTATTAGTGGGGTTTTTTTGTTCTGTTTCGTTTTGTTTTCTGCCATGGTAATTCTTGCTTTTATCATTTGTATTCCTGCGTGTCGAGCTGTTACTTCTGGAAGGGTTCCTCAAAATTACAAGAACAATAGTAATGTCTTATCATCACATAATAAAAGCTACCTAGTATCTCCGAAGAAGAAACATAAGCTGAAATCACAGCTTTTTTTAGAATACTGCCATTGAAAGTGCTAAATATGTAAGAGGCGGTAATGACAGTAATCAGGGGGAATGCTACACATGTAATATAATACACATGTAATATAATACACATGTAATATAATACACATGTAAAACAGAAGTTTAGATTTCTGTTCTGACCCAACTATTGTTTATTTAGAGATGTTCATTTCCAGGTTTAAGTTCCTTTGACCATCATTTGAATGTTAATGAGTAGGTGTTATTACAGGATGAGTAGCTTTCTGCTACTGTACTGTTACATCTCAAGTGTGATCTAGGAAGAACCTAAGCTTTAAAAACAATAAATAAAGCCAAGCCAATTAAAATAATGTACAGGATTGGGAGAAACCGTCCTCACTCTGACTCCTATCCTGCCTCTCTCCAACCCCCTATCCCAGCATCATATCTCTTTGCGTGGTTTCTAACTTGACCAGCCTTCCTGAAATTTAAAGCACATTTTAAACTGCCCAGGAGAACAGAGCTCTGTGTTTATAATCCTTCCACAAAGGGACACACTCGGCGCTGGCCGTTGCCGGTGTGAGACACAGCTGCTAAGGCAACGAAGCAGGCCTGACTCCCAAGGTTGCACTCCTTCTGTAAATCTGTGTCATCCGAGAGGTAAGATGCAGGGACACTTGGACATGAATGCCATGCTTCCTCGTTTTCTCCAGTGAACGGACAGATGGGGCGACAGAGAAAAAAAATAAATGATAAAATAGCAAAAGCCAAAATCACTAATCTGGAAAACGCCGCTGAGAAAATTTCCCACGACCCGAAAGGAGAGGATCACATGCAAACATCTTATTTTATTTTCTGTTCCAACATTCAGTACTACCCAAATCCATCGAATGTAACATGCAGCTGATCATACATGCATATGTGTGTATAGGAGTCATCTAATTGATAGAAAGAATATCATTTACAAGTGCAATGGTTGGCATCAGGGAATTTAAATTTGCATGGATGTTAGATGATTAAATAATCTGAAAACCCTCTTTACATCTAGCCATTTGTCCCACTAATGTCATTTTCAGGGTCAGGATCCATTCAGTAATCATCGTGTCTCCGTGGTCTCTCTCCCACTCTGTGAAAGCGCTTTTGTCTGTTACGTGTGACCCGGATGCCTTTGAAGAGCACTGACCAGTTGTTTTACAGCATGTCACTCTGCATGAGTTTCTTAGCACTTGTCTCCGATAGAACCAAAATAACTCATTTTAGGCAACAACACTACAGAGGCAAGGTTGTGTCCTTCCCGGTGCATGATGTCACAATGTCATTAGAGCTATTATCATAGATATTATTTATAAACCATTAGATAATTAGAAAGGCTAAGGACTATGACTTTCATGCTTTCATACAATCTAATTAATAGTTTGATTTATTTACTTAAATTTGGTTGTCCTATAATCATAGCAATCATGTTTGTGGTACCACCTGTCCATAGCACTTTAACTGGATACATTCCCTACCTACCAGAGGGGAATAGCCCAAGGCCACAACTGATGGCCCTACAGGTGAAGTCTTGACCTATGAGAGCCATCATATTGACCACTGGCCAGCCAGAACCAAGACAACGAAGGAAAATAGTGACAAGAGTGTTTAACATAAAAAGGACTGGCAGTCAAGAATGAGATGGCTGTTGCAAGATGACTGCAAGATGAGCAAGTAGAGATGTGTCAGCAGACACACAGAGTGGAGAGGAGTGGCAGCAGAGACAAGCATAAAGGAGCAGAGATGAGGACCACACACATGGAGAGATTGACAAGATTCTTCTGAGGTGTATTGCATTGTTGGTGCCTCCTAGCAATCCAGTATTTGGGTCCATTTCCCTGAGAAACAGTACCTTCCATTTCTACCAATTTTCCATTTGTAGCCTGAAAATTGCTTTCTGTGAAACAGAATCAAGAAATTTCTGTTTTCTGTAACGAAAATTGACTGAACTAGATAAAAAAAAAGTAGCAGTAATGTTTTGGAAGGATAATTAAGTAATGTATGTTATTAATAAATTCATTATATACCAATGAATAGAAATAAGCTAATATTTAAGGTAATTAACATGTATTAAGTAGGACACATACAGACCGAGAGAGAGAGACGGGGGAGAGGGGAGGGAAAGCATGGTGACTGATCTGGGCGGAACTGCATTCCCATTTAATCGTTTTGATCTGTTTTAGATCTTTGCAAGGTTGAGATGGCTGACTGCAAATTAACCCAGGCATTTAAATAGACTTTGCAGGGTAGGAATATCTCAGCATTGATTTTTCTCTGTGGTTCTGTGGCCTGCAGAAAATCTCAATTAATACCGTTCTGAATGCGGGCTTAACCTTGCTGGTCTCAAGCGTTTGTTTTTCGCTGCTACACAGTATATGTTATTCTTTCATCACGGTGGTCTGCATCATCCACAGATTTGTCAGGTATTGTTGAATACTGTATTCTAAGTAAGCAAGGACCCAAGAGCTTCAAGGTACATTCTTGCCTGATTGGACAAATAGAATAATATTGAAAATTCTTCTTGTTTGTTAGCCTCTGTCTCTCCTTCTCTCAAAATGTGCCTTTCCAACAAAAATAAAGAAATCTTTAAAAGAGAGAGAGAGAGAGAGAGAGAGAGAGAGAGAGACATGTATACAAGAAAAACTTTACTATGGAAATATGTAACAAATAAGCAAAATGTATCTTATGAAAAGCAAGAAGTTCTAATGAGGACTTCATGACTGCAAAGAAGAAATGACAAATTAAATTGGTCCCAGGATATCTCTCGTTGCAAAGCTGGCAAAGACAGAAAATCAGTGACCTTTGCATTCTGACACATACTGCTTAGAACAAGTGCTTTTTTTTTTTTTTTTTTTTTTTTTTTTTTTTTTTTTTTTTTTTAAAGATTTATTTATTTTATTACAAAGTCAGATATACAGAGAGGAGGAGAGACAGAGAGGAAGATCTTCCGTCCGATGTTTCACTCCCCAAGTGAGCCGCAACGGCCGGTGCACGCCGATCCGAAGCCGGGAACCTGGAACCTCTTCCAGGTCTCCCATGCGGGTGCAGTGTCCCAATGCATTGGGCCGTCCTCAACTGCTTTCCCAGGCCACAAGCAGGGAGCTGGATGGGAAGTGGAGCCGCCGGGATTAGAACCGGCGCCCATATGGGATCCCGGGGCTTTCAAGGCGAGGACTTTAGCCGCTAGGCCACGCCGCCGGGCCCTAGAACAAGTGCTTTGCTCAAAAAACAGCAAACAAAAAAAGTAAAGAATATGTGAGGAAGAACTTCATAAACTAAAATATGTGACCGGCAAATGCCTCCATATTGCTTAAGCGTTAAGAAGTAGGACTCAAAAAAAGAAAAAAAAAACACAATTTCTACAAAAAAGTAGAAGTGTACAGAATCAACAATAAAGAACCGAGAACAAATTCTAAAAAAAAAAAAAAAGGAAGAAGTAGGACTCTGTTTGTCATGTTAACCCTATGTATTTAAATATGATTATTTCATGTGTTACCTGATTCATGAGATGATACAAAACTAGTTATAAGAAGATTTCTGCACCATATTAATTATAACATCCAAGAAATTATTTGCTATCTTCTGAAGAGTCCCTTACCTTTCTTGTAAAAGGCACTCAACCTAAGTTGGTCAAATGAAGTTTTTCTCAATAGCCAAGTTCTCCTGGAGCTTGACGCATTCAGTGAAAAACAAAGGACGGTCCTTCTCTTGAATCTAAACTTAGTAGGATTTATGCTGTGTTAAACAGAGTTCATCAATGGACATCTAACTTGTTAAATTTCTGGGACCAGAGAGGCTTGGAAGTCTGTGTTACTGCAGTGATGGGATGAATTGGTGCCTGGGAATCCATCAGTACTAGAATTATTGTCAGCACCCAGTGGATATTTGCTCACTACCATTCTGAGAGAAAGATTTCTCAACAGCTTCAAAAATTCGGTGTCATTGATTTACTAGGGTATCTGTCTTCATGTGAGTCACATGTATTTAGCTGCAGAAATGCCCATGTATTCGATTTCTTTCAAAAAATTTTTTTAGAGTGTTATGGAGTGATATGCTATGAAGTAGAGATATTTACCTCGTGTTAGCTTTTTGAAATTGGAAGAATTCTAAATTCCAAAATGCATACAGCCTAATTTTTTGATAAGCCATTATGAATCTGTCTTTCATTTGATGTGTTAGAGGAACAAAATCACGCATCCCTTTTCTGTGAGAGTATAAAATAGATTCTAAAACACTGTGAATGGCGAAAATCTGACAATATGTATTAAAAGCCACAAAGGGCTTTAGGACAAGCGAAAATCCCACGCTATAAATTTATCATTGCTAAAGCAATAGGAAAATAAAGAAAAAAGTTTAGACGACATATACAGATAAAAACGGGAAAATTCCAAACATTCAAATAATAAAGGCTGGCAGAATTAGACAGGCTCACATCCCACCAATTCCTGGTGAGCCAGTTAGCATTTATTCACAAGGAGAGATGGCCGTGATGTACAGTGAAAATAGCAACTCGGAAAAATAATGCTCACCTCATTATGTAGTTTCTTTAAAAAAACTAATTTGCCTATTTATACTTAGGAAACTATTTGAAAGATACGCTTCAAAATATCAACAGTGTTTATCTCTGGATAGAAGAAATCGCAGCCACTTCCAAATTGTTTGATATAACTACGGGTCAGATTGATACCGTATTAATAAAATTTCCAAATTTCACCTAAATATTCAATTAAGGGCATCCAAATATATTACTTTACATTTCAATTTCTAAATGGAAAATTAGTAACTATCAAGCAAAATATAGCATCTTTCCTGTCTGTAGATATTAATGATAAAGATTCAGTAAGTGTGGAAAATGGTATTTTGAAACAAAGGCTGGTTTTCAAGTCAACAGTAGCATTTAAATATTGTAGCTATTTGAAATGTATGTGTATTAAAATTAACCATGGAGAATCAGAAATATAAGCCACAGTGTCGAGGAGAGGAAAGTACGTTTAAAATGTCACAGTTTATTGAAAAAAGAAAATATGCTCGAGAGTAAATTGGCAGCATTCAGATTCTGACCCATGCGGTGTGAACAGCAAGCCGACCATCTTAAATAGTGGGATACCAATTGAGAATTTAGGATGTCTTTGCTTCAGTCATTGGAAAAGACTGCGAATACGATCATTATCCTGAACCGCTCTGCTAACGATCCAAACAAATAGGAGAGTCCTACGCTCTTTCAGGAAAACGATGTGCCATCTGCGTTGCGTGGGGCCATGAAGATGTGATGACGTGTCCCTGCAGAGAAGGCAGCTCGCGCCTTAACTGCCAAGTTTCACATCCCTGCTTCTTGTGGTTCCCACTAGATGGTCTGAAATTTGGTGTTGACTCCAAAAGCTTTATTTCACTTTGGTCGACCATTTCTTCAATCCATGAGTAATTAGATTATATTACTTTTTTTTATTAGAGGTTGTGATATCTGCCGTTTATTGACTGAAAGCAATAACTTTTTTTTTTTAATTTTTCAGAGCTTCCATATGGCTGGGAAAAAATCGATGATCCTATATATGGCACTTACTACGTGGAGTAAGTCTCTTACTTGATCTTCACTTGTCATTAATGGTGTGAGATGGTGTTAGTATTTCAGTTCTTGAGCATGTGTGGCTAACAGCCCATTCATTGTCCTTTCGTCTTGCTTTGAAGTACCCACAAAGATTCTAGCAGCTCTGGCTAGTGACGTCTTGCCTCTCCAGCTGACTAATTTGTCATCCTTTTCCCTTGACTGATGACTCTGCAACATGAGTTGGAAAAGTGTACTGCACACGGTCCTCTAAATGAGTGATAATTAAAGATATCAAAGTTAATGCCTCTCATTTTGCAATCAAAATGTTGGGACCTGACTGGTTGTGCAGAAGTGTTCCATTAAGCTAGACTGTTAGGGCAACTAAATGGATCCACCATACTCTCCAGTTGGAGGAAAAAAGATAAATTTAAAAATTGGTATTTTTCTTTCTTTTAGGATGCTGTTTCATTCTTACAGTATTCTTTGGGTAGATGTCAATTTTGTGTTACCTGCTGTAAATTGTTTTACATTAGTAGATCTTAGCACAGTACCAGTTATTCCTTCTACACATTCTTTAATTCAGAATAAATAATCTATGTGAGATCAAATACACCATACTTTTCTTAGGAAAAAATCAAGAAATATAATTTCTTAAAATTCAGTGTGTGATTTATTTTTTCTGATTTCTGCCATCTGGCAGGGAGTTTTAAAGTCTTTTTTTAATCTATGTTGCTTACTCTTTCTGGAGTTATTTAGATTAATAAAAACCTGCATCTCCCTTATGGAAAACACATTACCCAAGAAATAAAGAAGATGTAGAATGAGCCTTTAGCATTGTAAGAAAGATTTACCTGTGTTTTCTGTGACCATATTCTGTTTAACAATGACGAGGGGGCGAACAGTTCAAGACTGGTGGCTTTATTTCCAAATCATTTTTTCTAATATTATCCCATCACTGCTGTTTTTTTTAAAGAAACATTTATTTTATTTATTTGAAAGGCAGTGAAACAAGAGAAGGAATGAAAGGTTCCTTCTGCTGGTTCACTCCTCCAAGTAATGGCAACAATCAGATGTGTGCCAGACCAAAGGTAGGAACCAAAACGCCAGCCATGTTCTTCCATATGGATGGCAGGGTCCTCAGCCTGTGGTCCATTTTCTGCTGTCTTCCCAGGAGCGTGATCAGGGAACTGGATGGGAAGGAAGCAGTTAGGCCTTGAATTGTTGCTATCATGTGTGAGATTGGCATGCCTGGCAGTAAGTAGTGGCAGAACTTTCAGTTCTCCGGCCCCTGAGGTTTCTCTAGGGGTCAAGTCCTTCTTTATACGGGAGCTGTTCAGATAAGTGAGACCTGTGTGTTCCCTGCCTTTCAGCATCTCTTTTGTAGCACAGCTTTGCAATTAGTTGACCCACAGTTTTCACCTGCACCACAATGACTTATAACCAACTTCACCATCAAGATGAAGTCAGCTCGTTTGCCCCTTTTGCTGGCATGCCGTCTTCTAGCATCATATTCACTGTTGTGTATCCCAGGGATACATGATATTACAGAGAAAGCTGGGTATACATAATGGAGGTGGCTGCAAATACAGATATAAATGGAAATCATTAGTAATAGTTACAAACCATCTGAGTTCCTCTAATGTGTGAGTCAGTGAGAATAGCCATCCACTGCAACAACACTCTATCTGCAGTTCCTAAGTGTGTTTCACACTGACCAAGTGTGGTAGTGCTAGTGTCTCTGAATTCACAATGTCCAGCTGTACCGTGCCTAAGCCTGTGACCCCTAACATCCACGATAGACCACATAAGGAGAAAGAACAGACATGAGAACATCAGATGTCTGTTTGAATGCATTTCCTTATGGAATCACTGCTTAGGAACCATCAAAATCCGGACGGCAAATTTTTTTTGGGGGGGTGCCATATGGCTGCTGTCACAGCTACTCAACTCTGCCTTCGTAGCTGGAAAGCACTCCCAAGCCACACTCACCTTGATGGGAGGAGCTGCATCCTGAGAAATCCTGATGCACAGATGCCAGCTGCCAAAGTGTGGTCTGCCCTGGTCAGATTCCTCCGATTGCTCTTTCAAGTAGCCAGTTCCTTGCAAGCTGATGTGAAAAACTGTTTAACTCCACCCTTCCCTTTCTGCTGTAAGCATCTGTCAGAGAGATGAGACACACACACACATCAGAAAGCAAAGGTCTGATCCTGGTACACCCCCGACAGTGAATTGCAGAAGTAGAGGGATTGTAGCTGGACCCTTAAAACGTTCCTTACGGTCTATATAGCTATCTTTTTTTTTTTTGCTTAAATTGTATATTTCTCTATTCCGTTTTCCATTCAGTAGAGCCTAGTCAGAAAATCATTCAGAACGTAGACCGTCTCTTGTAATGCTGTCATTTAGACTGCAGGTGATTGTAAAGTCCTGTATCATCAGGTCACAGTGGGTCGCAATGGGCGAACTCCCTCCCATTTGCAGCCAGATTGCAATTTAGCATGACTGTACCCACATTCCAGATTTCCATAAGGTGTAACAGTATCAATGATCACACGGGGGAGCATATCAGACTAAGCAGAAAATCACTACAAATAACTGATAATATGATAATATGATAATATGAACTCCAATACAATGACTATTAACCCGATATTTCTTAGAAACATTCTTTTTTGCAACCTCCACATTGCAGAACCGGAATCCAGCCAAGGTAGCCTGAGCTGAGTCTAACACTGACACTCCTCCAGGCACCTGCACCCCAACATTGGAATCCACCATCGGCCAAATAAAGTTGAAAAAAAAAAGAAAAAAATCTTTTTGGGAAATCCACTGACATAATTAAAAACAGTTCAGTTTACCCCATGTGACAGAATGATCATATGAAATGAATTATATCTTCCATCAAAACAAAATCAACCTATCAAGGTTTTAATTGTGATTGTCTCATATTTTAGTCCCATTGTGTAACTCATCTCATCTCCTTCATACTGTTATGGTCCCACTGTTCAGGAGTGAAGTCTTGTTGATGAATCTCTGTAAGAGTGTATATAAACATAGATGTTTTTCATCACTTTCAGCATCTTTGTTGGAAAATAAACTCACTTAATTTCTTACAGTTAGTGATACTAGCAAACAAAATAAACTAGCGTTAAGTTGTTTGAATTTTACCAGTGTAGCTATCTTAAATATAAGAATGAACTACATTAAGATGCTTCTCTCGGGCCCGGCAGCGTGGCCTAGCACCTAAAGTCCTCGCCTTGAACACCCCAGAATCCCTTATGGGCGCCGGTTCTAACCCCGGCAGCTCCACTTCCCATCCAGCTCCCTGCTTGTGGCCTGGGAAAGCAGTCGAGGACAGCCCAATGCATTGGGACCCTGCACCCACCCTGGTTCCTGGCTTCGGATTGGCGCGCACCGGCCAATCCGAATGGATGGATGGAAGATCTTCCTCTCTGTCTCTCCTCTGTGTGTATCTGACTTTGTAATAAAATAAATAAATCTTTAAAAAAAAAAAAAGATATTTCTCTGGGATCCCGGTGTGTTCAAGGCAAGGACTTTAACCACTATGCTTTCACGCCAGGCCCTCTAAATTTTTAAGGGAAAAAAAAACTTTCTGGTCTTATAATTTGTTTTGAAAAGTCAGCATAACACATGTAAAAGCTTTCCCAATGAGAATCAGCCTAGAAGAACAATCCTCTTTTTTCTTTTTTTTTTTAAGATTTATTCATTTTATTACAAAGTTAGATATACACAGAGGAGGAGAGACAGAGAGGAAGATCTTCTGTCCGATGATTCACTCCCCAAGTGAGCCACAACGGGCCGATGTGCGCCAATCCGAAGCCGGGAACCTGGAACCTCTTCCGGGTCTCCCACGTGGGTGCAGGGTCCCAATGCATTGGGCCGTCCTCAACTGCTTTCCCAGGCCACAAGCAGGGAGCTGGATGGGAAGTGGAGCTGCCAGGATTAGAACCGGCGCCGTATGGGATTCCGGGGCTTTCAAGGTGAGGACTTTAGGTGCTAGGCCATGCCGCCGGGCCCACAATGCCCTTTTTAAGAGAAATTTTTTTCCCTACGCTGGAAGATAGCTTTTCGAACAGTTTTGATTTTTTTTCTTTGAACTTTAAAACCTAGAAAACTCTGGGTGCTTCTCAAATAGCTGTTTGACAAAAAAAAAAAAAAAAACTGTCTTCTGCAATCTGAAAATGTTTGTATCAAAAGACTGAGCTGGGGCAGTACTGGTGAGAATACTGAGGTGAGCTGTCAGTATTGTTAACAGTGTTTGGAGATAACCAGCGCTTTTTCCTTCATGGTCTCGGTGTGCCACTTCCCAGCTCTGAGAGGTCTTGGGTAAGCCATTTCCGGAGTGGAAGGAAGCAGATGAGGAGGAAGACAGGAACAGAGGGAGGAGAAGTCTCACTCATTCTACGCCAAGTATCACCTAAATGCTTTTTGAATACCAGCTGACTCAATCTTCCCCAAACCCTATGAGGTCAGTATTAGTTGCCCAGTTTTACAGATAAGGAAATGGAGAGGCAAATATTTCTCACAAATAGTAAATGGTACAACCAGAATTTGAACTGAGGCCACCTTATTCTAGAGTCGGCATGTCACCCATATGTAGTATAAGGTCAATAAATGTTATCTTTTTTTGAATCCCGGCATCCCCATAAAATGTATTAGATCTCAACGTTGAGTATGATTTGCCCTTCCAGAACTTTCATAATTAACAATATGGAGGGAAACTCATGGCTCAAATGTGCTACACTGAATAAGATGGTGTTTCTCTAGAGCTGGTTTTCATTTTACATGGTACCCTGGAACTCATGGATCAAGGACCATGACTGTGGTATTTCTGTGGCTCCCAAGGAGGTTGAGGGTTCAGGTAATTCACAGGGAAGTTGTGGTGTCATAATTATCTAGTATAATGTGTCTTCTTAAATGGCTAGGAATCAATGGTAGTGACAGAAGGAAGAACACTAGCTAGGGCCCTGTCTTAACATTTCATGTGATTTCATGGCCACCACTGCAGATGACACTGAGAGCATTTACAAGGGGAAAAACAAATCTCCCAGTTCCTGTGGCTAAGAAGCTGGAAGAAGTGCTGGGGGCATGTAGCACCCAGTGTCATGGGGTGTCTGGGTCCAGGTTCTGGTCTCTGATGCAAGAAAAGTGGCTGAAGCATAGATTAAAAACAAAAACAGCCAGGAAGTAAGACTCACTTGCAGGCAAAGCACAAGTACTTGATCAACAATCATGCGGGCATGCTCAAGAGACAGCTGACTCAGCAGACCCAGGGCCACCCCTGAACTGAAAGTATCGTGGGGTCCGGGGTTTCTTGGGCAGAGTCTTACTGAACATTTCAAAGAGGGCAGAGCTTGGATCAGGATTGGGAATCACCCAATTCCTTGCCCTCTTTTGAAAAACTCATGGCATCGGGTGCATCGACCACAGTGATTTTACTACCGTGAGCTTTTAGTGAGCTACTGGTCATCGCAGGGACACAGCTGGTAGTCCAGGGTACCCTCTTTTGAGCCAAATTGCAACCAGCTCAGAAAAGAAGTGAAATAAAAGAAGTAGTGATTAATTTATCTTTTGCCTCCTTTCCGCTGGCCCAGGCCAGTGTCACAGGTTGTGGCTCACTCCTTTCAACCTGGAACAAACCAGTCACCACATATCCTAAACTAGGAGAGAACCCTAAGCCATCTAGTGCCCTCTGAAACACACTGGCATCTCTGCTGATTCCTGTTACCACTCTGTACTGGGCTTACCCACACTGTACTACACTTCAGAAAGCGCTGGAGAATTGGAATGTAGATTAGATGGTAGTGGTGAGAAGGGAGATTGGACAAGGGACTTTGTTTGATTTGAGGAATCCTGTCATAAAACAGGTGTGGGATTCTTCCAGGAATAGGAAAGTAAATTCCTAAAGCAAAAATCAAATCTCAGTTGTGCGAACTTGGAGGACTATAGTTCGAAGGATGGCAAGTGGCACTTCTGTGACAACAGGACCTAGTCCCCTGTCTCTCTTGCTGCTGGATGGAAACTCTGTCCCAAGGGAGCTGCTCACCAGGCAATCCAAAGCATGCTACCAGCGTCTGTCATTGACCAATCTCCTTAGCCTCTTATTTGGGAAAGACTTCATGTAGCTTGTTGATTCTCCTCTCTGGATTAGCCATGCTGTGCTTATTGCGCATGATTCTCATGCTAACAGTCTGTTTCTTTACATACTTTACATACATATGTATGTGTACACACAGGCATTGCAGGGAGCTTGGAGAAAGACCCTCAGTGTCTAAGGTATGATGGGAGGTAGTCGAGCCGAGGAAGCAGTAGAATGATGTCTTTCTTTGGGCACCTGTAACTGAATAAAACTAATGAGGATGGTCACTCCTACTGGGTAAAATCTCACCCTCACATGACACCTGTATTGTGTGCCTTTATTAATATGCAACTGCTTTTCCCAAATTCCTGTTGTATGTCATGAACTATGATGTTAGTAATAGCTGGTCCTTTTATATAGCTCCTGATTTTGAATTTACTGACTAGTCCAAAGTTACAGTTAACCCCATGGCTTTTATCTGTTAAATGAGTGGTTTGTGTTAAGGGATTGTAAAGGTGTCTTCTAATTCAAGGAGCAGCCACTGCCCCCGTATTAACAAAGATGATTCTGGCCATTTTCCTATATTGACCTTCATTATTTCTTTATTATGGCTGCCTGTCAAAGAATACTTCAAAAATTTTAAGTATTGCTACTCTTTGGCTAGACAAAGGGACATATCTTACCTTTCTCTTGTTATAGTTTAATAATTTTCACAAAGACATCTTCTGAAAAAAGGGTGGAGTACTGTAATAGATTTTTTAAACCAAACTCTGGCGAAAAATAGGAATGTACTTGAAATGCAAACATGACACTGATATTAAAATTATCATGAAAATTGCGAAAGGTAAAAGATGACTTTACAAACAAAAAGTCAGGGCAGGAACCATAACGTCGGCCACTGTGGAAGTTGGAAGGGAAAAATTGGTTTCCATTGTTTTAGAAATAAAAAGTGACATCACTAAGTATTACTTATTACAAGTATTATGCACATGATTTCATTTTTAAGTAGATAAAATTGTATTACAAAAGACTTAGCTAATTATATAACAAAAATGGATGAAACTCCAAAATTTTTATCATTAATTTCACATTTAAATTTGATCTGGCTAAGTAAGATAAATTGTAGAATTGTTAAGAGGAAAAAAAATCCGCTTATGTTTGCTAAGAAGGTTAACTGGAGCTATGAAAAGCAAAAGAAAGTCTATTTGCTACTATAAACCAATAAAGATAGTTTCACATACATTAGTCTTGAAGAAATTAATCATTAGATGTCTGACTTTGGTAAATGTATTAAGTACCACTTGTGAAGTTTGTCATAATGCCAAGATTTTAGTTCAAATTTCCAGTAAGCACAAAAACTCAGAGGTTGATAAGATATGCTTCCTCTCTTGTCTACTTTACTTCCTCCACGTTTAGTAGGCACCAAAAATTTAAATACATTTTCAGAAGGACGAGATGACCCCAAAAGTTGTCTTTCCTTTGTATGCAACATTGCTCAGTAATTTCATTTGGAACCTTGGCCCCATACGTAAAATCTGTGTGTCACGATTAGTCAATTTGGAGGAAAAAATAGTAATAGCTCCATTATTAAGTACTTGATGTGGTAGGCTTCTGCACAAGTGATTTAGTCACATCATGATGCTTGCGATATTATTCCTTCTAGTTTACCAATAAGCCAGGTCATCTAGCTATCTTGTAGGGATGGAAGCTGAGTTGCAGTCTTGGATATGGATTGAGAGAACTTATAGTGTCCACATTTAAATACGTTTGACTCTCAATCTATGCATATTCTAAAAACATGCAAATCAACTTAATTTTATGTAATGTGTCATCTTTAAACACTGGCACATATTTTGTCTTATGTGCTTCCCAGAAACAGTTTTAGGAAGTGAGTGGGATATTGACAAATGAGACAGCTGCAGTTCCGAAACACCGGAGGGGAATTCAAGGAACTAATCTTTAACTGCAGTTTAAATAACAGTACTTGCTTACTCTCCAAAATGGTAAAGAATGACATTTCAGACACATTGTATGTGTATTTTAAAACAATCATTTATTTTTCACTTTATTTGAAAGACAGGAACTGTGGTTTGCTTCTCAAATGCCCACATGAGGCAGGGCTAGGATAGGCAAAAGCCGGGAGTCTGAAACTCAAGCCATTTCTCTCATGTAGGTAGCAGCAACCCAAAGCTGTTGTCTGATGCCCACCAGGGTGCACTTTAGCAGGCTGCTGGGTTGGAAGCCAAGGAGCCAGATTCGGACTCCAGTATGCGGTATAGGCATCCCAACCCAGCTCTTTCCCTACTGCGTCAACACCCACCCCTGTAAGCAGTTTGAATTCCACTTTCATTTTGGTGAAACCCAGGAGGTACACATGAGATGAAGGTTAGCACATGGTGCATGTCCCTTGCCTCTGCCACTCCTCAGTGCCCGGAGTTTGGTAGTAAATCAGCTTACATGGGCTGAGAAGTCCTCCACGCAGAGGTGACTTTCATGTGGGTGTGTCACAAGTTTTTCGCTAGCATTCAAGGTTCCATCCCCTTGGGTCTGGATTTCTTGCTGAGTAAATGGCATGTTTCCTTTTATTATGTGTTACCTAACCTCAGTGGTAATGAGTTCTCTCAAAGTTTTAAGCAAGATAGGCGTGTGAGCGTGTGTGTGTGTGTGTTATCATTGTGGCTTCTACCATTCTCCTTCACACAAAACTATAATCTTATTCCTAAATAACAGCACAGAATCATCTTATGCTCATTACTGTAAATGCCAGATACATGGCTCACACTCAACTTTCAGAGCTCAGACAGTGATACTCTCATTCATGCTATGATTCCCCTTTCATTTCTCATTTTAAAAACTTCTTTGAAAGGCTGAGCAATACAGAGGGTAGGATGAATAAAAGAGAGAATACTTTCTTCACTGATTCGTTCCCCCAGATGACCACAGTAACAAGGTTTGGATCAGGCTGAAACCAAGAGTCAGAAACTCCACCCAGGCCTCCAACGTGTATTGCCATGACCCAAGTTCTTGGGCCACCTTGCCCTGCTTTCCCAAGTGCACTGGCAGGGGAGTGGATCGAAAGTAGAAGAGCTAGGACTCAAAATAGGACTCTGACATAGAGCCATATGACCAGCCTTTCATTTCTCCTTTTGGTCAACATACAAAATATATGCACACACACACACACACACACACACACACACACACACACACCCTTTCTAATGAAACAGTTTCCAGCATTATTTCTGTGGAAACAATCCCTGTCTTAAGATACTAAACTTATGAGCCATATTACAATTCTGTCTTACCCAGTGGTATTAAACCTTTCAGGTTCATAATAAAACTAATCAAAGAAATGAAGACTGACTCATCAAAAAATGCTGCCAATTACCCTACATAGCCCATGCTTGCACATGCATTAGAATTTCACCAGAGAAGTGTTTCCTTTTAGTGTCAGGGCTACATAAATCATTGTTCTTGGATTTGGGCACTACATTGAGTTGGGCTTGATTCATGCAGTTGCTCCAGCTGTGAGATCTCCAGAAAATGGTTTTCCCTCTCTGACGAGCAAGGGAATTTAAAAATATGAAACCTGTGTAGGTGAGCGCTTGGTGCATAGTCTTGCTAAATGAACATCACATTCCATCCCTTAAAACATTCACGATCCTTCCTTTATTCCGTCCTTTATTTACACAGCCGGCATTCATTCTTCAAACAGTCATTTCTTTCAGTACGCTGTGGCATCAGAATTTAAATCTGAACAGGAACTAAGGAACTTAAAAAGTGTGCACACCTTGGGATGCTCTGAAATATCCAACACCGAAGCTTTCGTCTTCGAGTAACAAAGACACAGCTCAGTGTGAGAGTATAACTTTGGAAAGGAAGAAACAAGTTATTTGGAAGTATAATTCCTATTAGAGATATGTAAAACTTGTCTAGCTTGTATGAAGCTTCAATCTCCCAGTAATGATGTAATTTTAGACATAGGGTATTAATTCTACAAAACTCTGCGGCAGCACTTGTCTATGACAAAGCAATCTATTAAAAACTTTAGTGAAGCAACTGATCAACAACTTTTTGCCCATGGTGATACTGAGCCTTTATCTTCAATTCCAACACATTTTTTTTTTTTGCTCCCTACCTTTTCTGGGTGTAAGGGTTCTTATCTTCCAGAATTACATAGCCTTCTGCCCACACTGAGGCTACCTGGTCTCTTATTAATGGCAAGGTATTGAAAGACACTGAGATTCTGTATAGATTCTAGGTACCCTTTTGCCTCTAAGACATATCAAAGGTATATCTATTAAAGTTTTGTGTTGTGTCCTAATCCTTCCTGCATCACATTCCGGTGTATAAAAGAAACAGCTCTATATTTGATTTTCCCTGATCTGTGTGGTATAAAGACCCAGCAGTCAAGAATAATACTTTTTGTTAAATCTCTTTCTCTTCTCTGCAGAGAAACTTTCTGGACTTAGAAACCTAGGGGCTTTTGGTATTGTGTGAAATTGGAATTGCCTTTATATCCTGTTGACTTTCAGAATCTGCCACAGTCTTGGGTCCTGTCTTGTCTGTCCCCGTTCACTAGCCTTCTATCTCCGATTCCCTCCTTGCTGGATAATTCCAGACACCAGTGATGTCACGTCGATGATTTTGCACGATTCAGTGTGTCTTTGGTAGCTTTCTGACTCTCCTTGGAGTCAAGCCCCCAAAGTATTCCCATGTCAGCTGTGTGTCCAGCATGATCAATGATTGTACACTTGCGGGAGCTTGTTGATTGTAAGCTATATTGCAGCTGCACATTTTAACAACTCATAAATAATTTCTTAAGAAAGAGCCATCCAGTTCAGCTTAGAGTGTATTACAGGTCACGCCACACTCACCTCTTTCTATCCACTGAAATGTTAATTTCCCTAGGCGATGTGATTCTTTGTGGTCATGGAGCATCTCTTATTCATCCTCACACCCCCAGGCAAGACCCATACCTTGTGCATTAGAGGTAGCTGGGCAATGACGCTGAAATAATTGAAAATCCTAGGGACCACTACAAACTGCCGGTAGCTACGGTCAAGTTCATTTTACAATCCTTCCAAGTTCAGGAATAAGGCAAAATAAGGAATAAGAACAGATACTTTCCAAGCTACAACACTCAATCTAAAGTCACAGTGGACGTAGGGAGGGCTTCAAACAGCACCACGTTTCACACTTTGGAACTACTCTTCCAACCTCTCCAACAACTCTCACTCCCACACTACCCCACACGTAGTCATCCTCGTGTGTGTGTGCAGATTCACTACTGCAACCCTGTATATCTACTGCTCTCTTCCTCAAATGTCTCCTGCACTTGGACAGAATACATTCATCCTTCTAGAACCCTGTTGTGACACTTCCCCTGAACCACACACCACTCTGCCATTTCTCCCTCTGAGTGGTCATGTGCAATACACCTCAGCACAATTTCTGCCCTATATTATCTTTTTTTTTTTTGCTACTTTTACAGTAACTAGCCCATCTTATCTTCCCCCCAGGACTCTCCATGCTTTAAAAATAACCTAGAGAACTCCTCAGTGCCAGCTGAAAGAGTTGCTCACCCAACTTGCTTGCTTCCTTTCCCTTTGCCTGCCCTTTCTTTCTTTTTTTTTAGACTTACTTATTTTTATTGCAAAGTCAGATATACAGAAAGGAGGAGAGACAGAGAGGAAGATCTTCCATCCAATAATTCACTCCCCAACTAACCACAAGGACTGGAACTGCACCCATCCGAATCCAGGAGCCAGGAACCTCCTCTAGGTCTCCCACACAGGTTCAGGGTCCCAAGGCTTTGGGCCGTCCTCGACTGCTTTCCCAGACCACAAGCAGGGAGCTGGATGGGAAGTGGAGATGTCTGGGTTAGAACCAGCGCCCATATGGGATCCCGGTGCGTTCAAGGCAAGGACTTTGGGGGGAGGGTTTGGGGAGAGGTGGGGGGAATTCCAGTGCATATGGGACTGTGTCACATAATGCAATGTAATTAAGAATAAAAAAAATCATAAAGAAAAAAAGGTAAGGACTTTAACCGCTAGCCATAGCACCAGGCCCTCTCCTCCCCTTTCTTGCAGAAAGGGTTATTATCACATTCACCATTGGGTCAGACTGATGAGTAAATCAGTTTATAACTGAGACTCAGATGCCTTTGGCTGTTCACTTAGGAGTGGTAGACACTAGTGGAAGATGACCTTCTAGTCTTCTCTGATACAGAATAATCTTGAAATAATGTAGTCTTCTGATTATCCATTAAACTATATCCTTTAAGTTGACAACTCAAGTAGACGCAATCAGTATAGAAGCAGGGTGGAAATAACCTTGGTGACATTATTCCTCCTGCACTCAGCCGTAACAGGTAAGAAAGACGTTTTGTAAGCCCGAGATGGCATCTCTGATGCATACATCATGTCTTTAGAGCCTGCGTGCCCTGGAGCACCTGAAGACTTCATCACATGATTGATGGTACACACCTCTGTGTCTGCTGGAAGAAAAATACAAACTTTTCCATGTCATTAGTACACTGTAATGACTTAGTGCTGAATCCCTTTTATTTATAATGTATGTATTATCAATGTTGTGTGTGTAATTTAGCAGTATTGCTGGAGGAGGCTAGGGAGCCGGTCTGTGTGCAGAGCTACAGTTTTTTTAAGACTTATTTATGTTCATTGGAAAAGTAGATATACAGAGAGGAGGAGAGACAGAGAGAAAGTCTCCGACAGCTGATTCACTCCCCAAGTGGCCACAATAGCCAAAGCTGAGCCATGCTAAGCCAGGAGCCAGGAGCTTCTTTCTGGTCTCCCATGCTACATTTTGAGACTTAAGAGTCTCAAACGTCTCAGACTTAAGAGGGGCTGAATCCAGCTGTGAATTTCAGTACCAATGTGTGACTGTGTTTCTAGTTGGTCTCCATTGCACCTCCACTTGATACTATAATCTCCAAGGACACACCCTCTCAGCCAGGATGGCCGGACAAATTAAGGTGTGACTGGCTCTGCCTCCTTTCTCACATTCATGGAGCAAGCTCACATCTCCCCAAGGTACAGTAGGACATAATGAATGGGCTTTTATAGAAAGAAAATTATCGCTTAAGTGTTAGAATAGGGAACAAATCTTTCACGAGGTAAGATTCAATTATTCTGTTTTTAAAAAATGTTCCGAGTAAAATAGATTTAATTTTTCCATTTAGCCAAAGCTCATGTTTTAAAGTGACTTATGTTTTATACATTAAGCTTTAATCCAGTACTTTTAAACTTTCACATTTTAAAGCACTGTATTGCTAGGTTGGGCAGAGCAGGATGCTGGACTGGGGCAGAGTGAGAGAGTCCCTGACGGATCATCCCAGCCTTAGCGCCTCAGGAATGTCTGGGATGCCCTACAGGAATCACTCGACCCTTGATTCAGCCCACCAGGAGGAGAACCCCACACCACAGGTCACTGGTCTGGTCTCCCGTGCAAACCTCAGAGCTGCTGCCTTATTCCATCACCCATGACTAAGATGTATAGAAACACAGTGTTGACCCTGGGCAGCCATTTCCCTGATGGGATCACCATACCACGTGGAGGTGGTCCCAGGCTGTCTCCCACCAGAGAGCGGTCTGTCAACCTCTTTCCACAGCTCTCTGGTGGGAGACAGCCTGGGACCGCTTCCTGCACCCATGTGGGAGACCCAGAAGCAACTCCTGGCTTCAGATCGGCTCAGCTGCGGCCATTGCAACCACTTGGGGAGTGAATCAGCAGGTGGAAGATCTTTCTCTCTGTGTCTCCTCCTCTCTGTATATCTGACTTTCCAATAAAAGTAAATAAAATTTAACAACAATATAAAAAAAACCTCTGCCTGAACTATAAGTGTCTCTCTCAATCACCTCTGAACCTAATATATACAGCATACATTGTATCACTTAAGCCCTATTTTGTAATTCCTTTTTGTTCCTGTTCTCTCACCCTTGGTAGACCACAGGCCAGACTGATCTTGGTTCTCTCCTCCACATCTGCACTGCTGTGCCTAACAAAGAGAATATGGAAAGTAGATACTGCACGCCTCGAGACAGTCAGAACTTGAGTACTTCTACTGGGCACTGTTCTGAAGAGGTTTCTGTATTTTCAGCTCTTTCATATGCACAGCAACTTAGATGCTGAGTTTGCTTCTGGGACTTTACAGGTGGTAAAGCTCTAAAGCACTGTGCACTTGGGTTTTCTCAGTCTGGGGTGTGACTGCGGAGACCAAGTTCTCAATTACCTACCTGGTTCTGCCTTCCATGAAGACAGTTGATGCCTTCCAGGTCTTTCTAGGGTTGTTATCCTCTCACAGTTTGTAAAGCCATAAGTACTTTTCAGTTCCTTTATGTAAACTCTTTAGTAAGCAAAACACCAGGAGTTCTTCTCAAGGTGTTCCAGAGACTGGAAGGGGGGCAGCACGATGAATGTGTCTGGCTGCCAGTGTATGCATATGGGTGTGTGCTTGCCAGTGTGAAGTCATATACTGCAAAGACAAGCATGCGCAGCCAGGAAATCCGTTCTAGACACATATGTCAACTCCCGGGATTTCTGTTTATTTGCTATGTGATTCAGAGCCTGTGATAATTACAGTACTATTATGTGGGTATAAGGAATGTGCTCGGTGTTTGATAGAATGACTTCCTCCTTCTAAGCCCTCTCTCCTCTTCATTCTTTCAGACCAAATAGGATTAGTTGTGTTTGCATAGAGAATCCACATCAATGCATTAGGCAGTCGTCTATGGGGCATTAGATCCTTAAAAAAAAAAAAAGAGGTACAAGGCCACCACGGTTGGATGGTTTCCACTATCTCCATGGATAAGAAGCTTTGAATTGGCAACAGTGTGTTGTTTAAGAACTCATAGTGTTCTGATCCTGCCAAGCCTTCAGTTTAGCTGCACTGAGGTTAATTTAAGCCACTCACTCTCTCAATCTAGGAGTTTGCCTTCCTGCCATGTCAAATGTGACAACTCTACTTTCCATTGCTTTCTCCAGCAACTACCCTACCTAGATATTCCAAGACTTCCATGAATATCTTTGGAAATCTTCTGGCTTCCAACCTGCAAGTGTGATTGTAAAATGCAGGAACTCTGTTCGATCTACTGTTATCAGAGACTGTGTCACATTTGTCCTAGTGGATATGGGGACTTAGATAACGATCATCTATTCAACGTAATAGTGCATAAATTTCAATTGTTCAACACTTATTTTAATGCATCAGACTCATCTCAGATTGACACCATAGACCAGAAGTCAAGTGTACTTCCTTGTGTTGTTTCGATGGAATCATGAATGATGCAAATGCAGTAACATATGATGGAGCCTTGGATAATTCTGTGTGTGTCACAGAAGTATGTGCAGTACACCTGCCAGCTCATCCAAAGCCCAAGCGTGTGCTGGGAAAAGCACCTCTTTGTACTCAGAAAAGGCGTCCCTTAACCACCTGCTTTCTGTTGAACTATACATGTATGCTCTGTTAAATGACTTTGTCTCTCCCCCCCCGCCATCCTAATGCACACCTTTTTGTTTTTTTACAGCCACATAAACAGAAGAACTCAGTTTGAAAACCCTGTCGTGGAAGCAAAAAGGAAGTTACAACAGCATAACATGCCCCATACAGAGCTGGGACCAAAGCCTCTGCAGGCCCCAGGTTTCCGAGGTAAGGTACTATGTTGGCATGCACTGACTGTCTAGCAGTCTGCTGGCCCAAGTATGCCCATAGCTTGAACCATTTTGAAACACCAATTTGCATTTTGCCTAGTCTGTTTATCACCTTGGACTGGGTGTTGGTTTCGTGGGTAAACTAATGCATTTAGTAGCCGTAGATTTGAGTTAAATCCCGGTAGTGCCCTGTAAGAATTTACAACACATTGGCTGGCAGAGATGAATGGGTTCTGACAGTGGACTGTAAGCTGCAGAGACGGGTTAAGTTTGCCCTTGAGATACCAAGCCCAAGAATGAAGACATGTTCTCCTTTGTGACAGTAGGCAGCTCCTCATCAACACTGCCCAGACTCAAACCCTTCCGCCCCCACGCTGCCCGGGAGAGATCACGCAGCGTGAATGACTTGTCCAACTATCGCCGCTACCCTGCAGGGAGATCCTGGCCCCTCGGTATGTCCCAGGGCTGCTTGCTGCACCTGCCCACAGCTCAGAGTCACGTAGTGGGAGGAGTTGGTGCACAGATGTTCACATCTTGTGAATGAAAAGACATGAGAGGCTTTGCTTGCTGACAGTGTTCACGCCTGCCCACTACAGCACACAGCTCAATGAATGTAAAGGGTTCCAATTGCAAACATTACTGTGACGATCGGTTAGATTCTGTTTTTTCCCCTCTTTAAAAATAAATAAATAAATAAATATTAGAAAGTCAAATTTACAGAGAGAGAGAGAGTGAGAAAGCTCTTCCATCCGCTGATTCACTCCCTAAATGACCACAACAACCGGAGCTGAACTGATCCCAAGCGCAGGAGCCAGTAGCATTTTCTGGGTCTCTCATGTGGGTGCAGGGACCCAAGGCTTTGGGCTGTCCTTGACTGCTTTCCCAGGTCACAAGCAGCGAGCTGGATGGGAAGTGAGGCAGCCAGGACACAAACCGGCAACCATATGGAAGGCGAGGACTTTAGCACTAGGCTATTGTGCCAGGCCCGTCCCTCTTTTTTTAAAAAAAAGCTGTACATGACATGTAATAAGCCAGATACATGGAAAACTCCGTTATAATGACTTATTTCTTTATTGTGTGCTTCTTCCGTATGACCCAAAATGTAACAACAGAAGTGTCTTATAGAACACTTAACTCAGTTACCAAGTTTGGCTGTGACAAATATCAAATTGTATCAGCCAAGAAGTAGCAACTTTTCAAAAAGTCCATCTTTTCCAGAGGGGATCCAAACAGATATTAATTCTGTTTGAAGGTACCACTAGTACCTTTAAAACATTTGATATGTTTGAAAATAGGTTCATCACAGATCATTGGTTGGAAAGCATATGATTCAACAAACTAGTGGGCAGACTAAATGAGTGGGGGCAAAGTTTTCTTTGAGTGATTTAGGCATATGACTAGCACATGTCAACTGTTGTGACAATCCGTGTTACCTTTACATTCATGGCTATCTAAAAACAGTGACTTGCCTCTTGCTCACATTTTAGAGTGCACTAGACAATAGGGTTATTAAAAATCTGCGTGTCTGGTTATTTTATGACGTCTCACAATAGAGGAGGGTAAATAAAAAAGTTAACTCAGTCCCACATCCCGGTTCTCTTTTCTAACAATGAACGGGCCTATGACCATGTAGTCACACGCTCCCTGCCCCCTTTTTTGTGATATCCATGCATGCTGAAATGTTGTGTTCCTACACACTTTAAAACAACAGCAAGTCCAGGTCCATGTTCTTCCCCCTGTCCCTGGAGCAGGACAGCCATGCCCACCTGGCCCCAAGCGAGTGTTTCAGAACAGAAGTGTCCATGCAGCTGCATCTGGGTGACATTGACCCCCCATCCTCTGCCTTCTACCTGGAGGCTCTGGCTTGCTGTGGATTCAGCCCCATTTAAGTGTAAGAAGGTTCGTTGTTGCATGGAAACATGGACTTGGCAAAAAGTGTGTCCCTGAGCCAACAAGCTCTTTTTTTTTTTTCTTTTCCTGGATGCCTGGGACTTCTCCCTGCACATGTAGGACTTTCTAATTGCCTCTGCCGTGGTCACCACCTGCTGGCCTAATTATGCAGGACCTCACCCCTAACCCCGTGACTGCTACTCTTCTCTGAAATTCTTCTTTAGTCTGAGAACTCACCTTAAATGTGCTTTTCTTTTCTAACTTATACGGGTCAACCTAGAAAAGCCGCTGTTCACCCGGGATGCCTCCCAGTTGAAGGGAACCTTCCTCAGTACCACCCTCAAGAAGAGCAACATGGGGTTCGGATTCACCATCATCGGCGGTGACGAGCCCGATGAGTTTCTGCAGGTCAAAAGTGTGATTCCTGATGGACCTGCCGCACAGGATGGGAAAATGGAAACAGGTGAGTCTCCCGGATTATTTCACAGCATCTTTTTTTCTCACTGCAAATTCAAGGGGGCTTCAGAAACATTCATGGAACAACGGGCATTGTGGGGCAACACATAAAACTGCCGCTTGGAATGCCAGCATGCCACATGGCAGTGCCTAGTTCACCTTCCAGCTACACTGCTTTAGATCTAACTCCCTGCTGTTTCACATGCTGGAAGGGAGTTGCAAGTGATGGCTAAGTGCTTGAGTCTCTACCTCACGCACGGGAGACTTCAATGGGATTCTGAATTCCTAGTCCACGTTGACTTAGTCCAGCCCTTATATTGTGACTGTTTGGGGCGTGAACTAATAGATGGAAAATTCTCTCTCTCCCTCTCTCTCTCTTTCTCTCTCTCTCTCCCTCTCCTCTCTTTTTCCCTCTCCCTTTGTTACTCTATCATTACAATAAATTAGTAAATATTTGTTATGTTCATAGAAAGTTCACATCACCTCATTTTCCATGAACATTTTTGAAGTCCCCTTGTATAAGGAGTGTCTTTTGCCCTTTAGTTAAATATAAGAGGTTACTGTACGTGGGGAGAGTCATACTTTCTTCTCCCCACCAACTTAAGGATTATCAGGTTGAAGTTACTTGGAAACGACTTTGAAAATCATTCTGGCTCATTTTCAACGCATCCCTCTTTGCCAAGCTCAATGGACTCTCGAAGTTGACACTTTCTCAACTTATCACCAGACCTTCTTCTTAGACTTGTGATGAACATTTCACACTTCTAACTTATATGCTGTCAGTGACTTTTTTTTAAACTCTATATTAATCTTGTAATATTCTCATGCTAGACTGCCCAGGTTGGACATTTAAATATTCATGCCCCTGCATTTAAATATGCAGGCTCGTCTTTAAATTTTCATGGGGAAAATTTTAAAATGGCATGAGCTTTTCCATGTCCCTATGCAGGGTTTCAATATGTGGGGCATTTCTTTTAGTCCTTACAAATTAATTTTCATATACAATTACTTGGATGTCTGTTCAAATTATAATTGAAATTAATTTCACATGGAAATACAGAAGCCAATTTTGAAGGGCAGGAAAATATGAAATATGAAAAGTTCCCAGAGAAGAGGAAAAAAGTAATGAACTCTGATTTCACAGTCTAATATTAAATCCTTCTACCTGGCCCATGACCTTGGGTGAATCATATAACTTATTAATTTCCTTGACTGAAAAAAAAATGAAGAAATTAAGTGCTGATTCAAGAATGTAGCGGTTTTTTCCAAGTTAGAAAGAATGTTGAAAGTAGTAACTCTTTCTCTAGAGAAATGTAATCTGTCATCACTTTCACATTTTTCTAACAGTGTTTTAATTTGCAGTATTCACTTTCTCAAGTCAATAGGTCCCAGTAGTTATACAGATTAGAGAATTTGCTGGGAAAAGTCCTGCCATATTTATGACCTATGTATTAATGAAGTACTCATCCATGACTTTTCAAGTGATTTGCGTAAGGAGAGACAACATAAAATTGAGGTCTTCCAACATTTTTAATTTTCAGTATTATCAATGCTATATAGTTTCTGTATGAACAATTTTTTTTTCCAGGTGCTCTTATGTGTCTGTTTGTCTCTGCCACTCACTGGTTAGCAATAATGCCAATAATAAATGTCCCATTTCCTTCAAAGTTGAGATAATTTCAAAACCAACTCATCACATTTGCCAATACTGCTGTTATAGAATAACATGAAATGTGCATAATTTTCTAGGGGAGCGAAAGAGTGTCTTGAGGTACTGTTTATTTGGTAAAAGCTACTAGTCATCCACAATTTCTTATTGCCTCAGAACATCACAAACAGCAAATGACTCCATTAGAAACATGTCATTGCCTATAATTAGCATAAAGGGAAATTATAGGATTAATTCCATTGAGAGTAGAAAGAATCCACCAAACTTCTGTACTCCAGTGAAATATTTGCAAGTCTAATTCCTTTTGTAATCTCTGACCCAGCAACACATCATTTCATGTTTGAAAACTGGAAAAGACTTCCTTTGGCGTAAACTTTAAAAGCAAAGTGAAAGTATTTATTTGGCAAATCATTTTCCTTTCTTACTCATTTCACTAATCTGATTCAAGAACAAAGTCACAGAGAATTTAGTAGGTCTTCCTCATTTAGGATCATCACAAAACAGGTCCTAACAGAAAGAGATGAACCAGGGATTTTATTCTGTTGATCAGTGCCTATTTAGTGCTCTATCTACACATCAAACAAGTACTTGTTCAACATCAGGGCTAATGTTGGAAGCTGCCTGATCTGACTCTCAAGGAATTTACCTATAAGTGGGCCTCAGCCACATAATCAAGTAAAAATAATGTCATATGACAAGTGTGTAACAACCAAAAAATTGACACAAAGGTAAGCAACAGAAATTTTGGAAAAGAGATGTATATTGCCAGTTGTGTAATATTATTGGGACTTGTAATTGTGATAACATGTTAAGCTACATGCGAACACATTTCTGTGACAATTCCACAGGCTCCACCAGTGAGAATGGCTCATCAATTCAGCTGAGCAAATATGTAACGATTTTCTCGTGCCACGCTTTTGCTGGTTCCTAGAAAGACAAAGAGATGGATGTTTGTGTTTTCAGTACAGTTACAATATAGGAATGAGTGGCATGCTATCAAATTCGTGTATCAATGAATTTTTTTAAATGCATGCAGAAATAATAAGTACAAAAATAGCAGACAGAAAAGGAAAGGTGGCATCTATTGGAAGGTCCTGAAGGAAGGCCTACTGGAGAAGATGATGGCTCAGAGAGTTTGAGATGATGAATGAACATTTGCAGGTTGGACAGGAGAGGAAGGCTGTGCAAGGGGAAGGCAGAATTGCAAAGACATGGCCATAGGACTACCTGGAGGAGGTTTTCTGTGCCATCACAGTGTTCAGTAGTATTTCACCTTCAGTGGGTGTATATGCTCAAGCACTGAAAAAAAAATGGTCAAAAAAATGTTTGGTAGGTAGTGGTATACACTCAAGTTGCACAAGAAAACTAGGTATGGCTTAGCCATTAAGATTGCTTGGGTGCTCTGTGCCCTACCAGAGTCCTGCTTTGGCTGCGGATTTCTGATACCTACTAATGCACAACGTGGAAGGTAGCAACTGATATTTCAAGTAATCCGATCTCTTTTAGATTCAATGTGATTTATGAACATAATTCTAAGACCATAAAGATATTCTCTTGCTCTCTCCAGCCCACCCTCCAGAAGGATCTTCTTTAAAAAATATATTTTAATAGAGAGATACATTTTATGTAGTCAGTAGGTATAGTTGCAAGAAGGCACCTCCGCTTCCCTTACTCCCCTGTTCCTCCACCCCCTCTCCCTTTCCTCTCTTCCCCAGTTTGTCCTTAGATGTGATTTTAATTCACTCCATATGTACAGGCTTAATTCTCTACCAATTCTAATTTTGAACAAGTTAAAAGTAAAAAGGCACCAGTTCCATTGAAGTATAAACAAGGACCACAAATGACAATCTCATTCCTACTCAGTTTTTTTTTTTTTTTTTTTTTGGATTCTATCTTAACTACCACCTGTCAGAGAAAACATGTGATATTTGTGATTTTGAGACTGACTTATTTAGCTAACCATACGGGAGACCCAGACTGACCCCTGACTCTGACCTAGTCCAACCCTAACTGGTTCAGGTGAGTGGGGACTGAACCTTTAGTTGAGGGATTCTCTCTCTTTCTGTCTCTCTCTTTCTTCCTACTTCCTTCCTCCCCCTCTCTCATTCTCTCCTCTGCCTTCAAAATAAAAGAAAATAAATGACTTTCAAACTTCATAAATGCATGTATCCTTGCCTAATGCAATTCTCAGAGAAATCTTTACACAATTAAACTTTGAGTTTTCCTGTCTAATGTTTTCTTTACATATTTATCTCTAGACAATAAAACAGTGCTGGGCAAATAGCAAGTGCTTAGTAAGTACTAGCTGTCTGGGCTGAATGCTGAATTTACCTTTTACAATAGAGCCTAGTCAATGCTTATTAACAAGGTAGCTCCCCATCGAAACAAAAGTAAATTAGCTTTCTAGTTTTTGGTTGATATTTTTAGAAGAAGTACATATTGGGCAGGAAATTATTTTCCTCTTTTGTAGTGATTTCCTATATAAAATAAGCCCCAATGAACAAAAACAATAAACAACCGTAAAAGGTGAATCCTGAATGCTTAAAAGATACACAAATCTCATTTGACATCAAAATAAGCATAAACATGCTTTTGTCAACTTTGCTGGTTCTAGACAGTCTCCCAAGTTGAGCAAAGAAATATCCATGGCTTGTGGGGACACAAACTAAAATCTGTACCCAAAAACTGACCCAGAGAGAATCCAGTGTGGGTAAGCAGGTGTGTGTTATCTCTCTCATACAAATAAACGAAGGCATTAGAACGACTCAATTTAAAGTTTTTTGATCTAGCAAGATGCGTAGATTCATAGTCACTGTAGCTACTTTTCTAAGCAATCTGCTCATAGGGCGTCACTTTTGCCTCTGAAAACATTTCTGCACTTTTGGTGCCTCTAAAACATTTTGAGCACTAAAAAAGGTAGAAAATACAACTTCTAGCAGCTGACGATATTCGCATCCCTAATAGGGAAGAAATAAATACTGTGCTTTCTTAACTTGTCAGTAAAACACACCTAGTAAGTTGCTAATGTTAGTCCTTGCTGGCGATGTGTGACTTACTCAGTGAGCACATATGGTCCACTCTTCTCCAAAGAGGATGTAGACATAAGTGATACACATCCCACCATGGGCAAAGGACTTGATTTCAACCACAAACCAAACCACTTGGGAGGATGCAGAACATTTGTTGTACCAATTCTTAAAACTCAGTAACTCATTTGGTTCTCGTAAGAGGTTTTTGTAACGCAAATGCCATCATGGTGCTTTGCTTTTTCTCATCTCCTCTTCTGTCTTTTGCTTTACATGTGTTTGCTTTACATGCTGTTCTGGTGTTCTTAGGCACCCGTCATTTAAATTCATATTCTAGACAAAAAGCTCACTTCAGAAGGGATGACTCTACACATCTTATTCTAGTTCTATTGTGAACCAGAAGAAAAATATATATATTTGTACCTTGGCACAAATATAGAAAGTTTGTCCATTTTACATAGTTACCTAGTTTTCATACTGGTATCCGTTTACCTGAGTCACACTGTAATTGAAGGAATCATATTTGTTACTGTTTTGAAGGTAAAAAAAAAAAAGTACCTTCAGGCTGTAAAAATCAGAGCAGATCTATGTACTTTTATCTACAATATTTTAAAATTATTCTATACAAAATGTTTATATTAATTTGCAATACAGGGTCACTGGCACACTTATGAAGAAGTTTTAATCATTTTTAAATTTGGGTCCAGTTTTCTTGCTTACAGATGAACCACAAAATTACAAATAACTGCAAAGATTTACCTGACCTCTCTGGATTGCTACGGGGTCAAATTCTGACATTCTACCACACTCACCCCTTAACTAATGGAATGGAGCCTTTGGTTCGTTAGGAAACACCTAATTTTTATAAAAGACATTACTTTTTACTTCCCTCCTCTTAGATGAATTGTAAACTCTTACTGTTATCCTTCCTACTCTCTCTCTCCCTCTCTCACACACACACACACATACACTCCTGACTATAAGCTCCTTGACACCTGCCTGGACCTGCCTCTGACTTGGTTACTAATAAATCCCTAAGACTTGGATCACGACCAGGGATATGGTGACACTCCTTGGCTGACTGAGCAAGGGAATAAATCTTACTATACACCACCGAGTTCCTAACATGGATTCCCATGGAGGCACACGATTGGCTTTGCAATCATGAATTCTGCTTTAATTATTTATGTTCCCCAGAGATGGTTATTGATGACTTTTCTGAGACTTAACAAAACTTCTCATCGAGATAGTCATTTAAGACATAACACATGAAATCTCTGTTTTAAAAAGTCCTTATTCTGCAATCTAGTAAATAAATCAAATAAATCATTTTAGATGTAAAAGAAGCAGTGAAAATTCTCAGAAATGTGGTGCCACCTTGACAGACTGGCAGTTGAATTGTGGACATTCCAACGTGTGTGTGTGTGTGTGTGTGTGTGTGTGTGTGTCACTGAAAACTTGGTTGGGTTCCATTTAGATGTGCCATTGGATTCTTTTTCTTTTTAATTTTTATTTTAAATTTTGAATGTGTGCCATCAGATGCTAATCCCTGCTTGCTAAACCCATTTCAAAACATTAAGATTTCCTTTTTTTTTTATGACACTTTGACATAGAGACCCACTCCAAAATCTCGAGTCACAATGAACAAAAATAATAATAGGAAGAGGACAGATTATCTAGAGAATGCACGAGGTGAGGTAAATGTTTAAGAAAAACGGAACTCCCTGAATTAAATATTCCTATAGGGTGTTAGTACACATCCTTAAGAGACCCATGACTGGTTGAATTGTAGATCGCACACAGATACTTCTGTATCCTCATCCACTGGCATGTGCAAGTGAAACACATCTTTCGTTTCTTCAGCTCACGCTTAGATCTTAGCTCATGATTATTCATCTCTTAGCATTCTACATGAAGAAATTTAACTGAAGTCATCAGGAGACACATTACCAAGCAGACCTTTGCGGATACATATAATTCTGCAGCTCAGAACTGCTGCAGCTGCAGAAGCATCCTCCCTGCATCCGATGTGATTGATGTGCCTCTCGCGTGCTCCAGCCAAGGGTGCATGCGCGAACAAAGCACACACAGTCCATCTCAAGTGCCATCATCAAATTCCCCACTTTACTAGAAAAACCAACTCTGTAAGGTGGATTTTCCATGTCTTCATGAGGACAGCTATTGTAAGGAAGGGAAGAAAGAATTTTCAACTCTTTATGAGATACTGATCGAAAGAGTGGAAACGTAGTTTTGTGAACCACAGTTAATCACCTAGAACGGCCTTCTCTATACCATCGTTGTTGTAGCCCTTCTCTTCCTCTTTCAAATGACAGTCCCTCCATTTATCACGCTTGATTCTCACTGTTTGTCTTTCCTGTTTTCTCATCTGAACACGGTGGGGGCAGGGGAAGGGTGCAGGATATATATATACCTATATATTTTGTTCCTATGAGAGAATGAAAATTTTGTGTGTGGGGAAAAAAGGACTACTAAAACTACTATATCCCTAAATGTAATTGGAAGCATTTATTGTATTTCTAATCACAGTGATTAAGCACACTATGTAGCAACACTGGCATTTTCTAAGACCAGTCTCTCAAGAACTTATAGAAGATTATAATTCCAGAGGAAGGAGTTAATGTGCATATGTGTATGTCCGAGCTACAGGAGTAAAAGCTGGAGTTACAAGCACCCTTCTTGTGTGCAGGGAACATTCCTGGAAAACAAGATGCCAGGACTGTCGGCTCATTGACATTTGCCTATAGGCTCCTTGAGTGGTGACAGGTACAATCTCAGAGTTTACAAAGTAGAACCTCAAGTACAAAGTAAAAGATATAAAACGAGTCTCCGTGTTTATCATCAAGGCCTGAGTCCTCGAGATTTTTTTTAACAAAATAAAAAGGTCATTTTTCCCTTGGAAAAAAAAAACCACCTGTCATTTCCTATGGAAAAGGTGACATTTGTCTCTGAAAATGAGACATTTGGCCCAGAGGCAAGTGGAGGCAGTTCCTAGGATTGCCTGACAATGAGTTTATGTAAGAGCAAGACAAGATGCTATGTCTGTGGCAGAAATGACATTTTCTTCCCTATTCAGAGTTGCAAATTCTAAAATGTAGAAAGCTGATTTTCGGCAGTCGTTCTGCACTCTTCATGACGGTGTGCAGTGGCATTCTTAATGAATGTTAAAAGTACCTGCCGTGGCTGACAGAAGGAGAAGTTGTACACAGGCGGCAGGCTGGAGTTGTGAGCCTGAGCCAAAAGTCCAGGACATCTGATTTCTTTCATTGCCTAATACTGCTCTACTTTGCACTGCACCTAGCTTGCACCTTGCTGCATGGCATCAGAATTCCCATCTGTTAGTAACTATTCAAAATAGTTACATCTATTCATTCCTTCATTTATTCAGCATCTTGTAAGGGGATTCTGGGTACTACTTTTCATAGACTCAGCTCTTAAGCCCCCATTCCTCTGAGTCCTACTGCTGGGCTGCCCTACCACAATTGAACCCTCCACTCCTGCCCTAGACCACATGAGCAGAGGCTGCAGAAGAAGGGAAGAGCATCTTCAGGGCAGTTCTCTTTCTGTGGGATGCTGTATTTGGGTACAAGAGGTGATGCTATTGTCTCTATAGGAAAGCAAGGAATGCTTACCAACCCCTTCTCAGTGCAAGTGGGTGGGAAGGCTACCAAGGAATTACTCACTGACATTGCCTACATGAAGGGGAGAAGGTGGCTGGCTTGCACATTGGACATCAGCACAGGCCAATCAGATTAGGAAAGAAGAGAATTGGAGAAAAAAATCCAGCACTGACAGAAGACCCAGCAGTGAAGGCAGTGTGAAACTCAGAATTTGGCATAGCAAGACTATGAGAGGTTTTTGGTTTGTTTGTTTGTTTGTTTGTTTGTTTTATGATTGAAATGACTGCAGACCCGACCCTGGCTTGCACCACCCATGTTGTCTAACCTCTCAAGTTTGCTGCCTACAAGTCAAGGAACATTTAGCTTTCACTCAGACTAGCCAATGCTCCAACAGGGCAAGAGCTTTTGCAAATGAAAGGTTACTGGTCTAAAGAAAAAGGCCCACAATTGATGCATCCAGCCTCTGGATCCCTGCCATTTCAGTGGACAGGGACTGTCTGTCAGCATCGGAAACAGAACACAACATGGAAAAGAATGCAACTCAACCAGCTAATGTAAAGACACGCCTTACTTTCTGTCCCTAACGTGGCTGGAATAACTACACTTGAATGAACAGAGTTCCCAGCTCAAGATTCCCAGTTCTAGCCCATGCTAGGGAGAACAAAGGACAAGAGATTTACATCAATTCTGCATGTAATATTTTAATGAGGGTGTCTATATTAGAGCCAGACGTGACTTAAGAGTCTTCCCATGATTGCATTGAGGTGTGGGAAATGAAATGAGAGTAGTAATGGGAGGTAAGAGAATTGCTCTCTCTGTTCGTATGGCTCCCCCATCCCTATGCATGCTCACCGAGTATCCTCCACACACCAGGTGTCAGGCCTTGGGGATCCACAGAAAATAAGGTGTCTGCCTGTAAAGAAACATTTGAAGAAGCGAAGCAGTAGAGGACTGTGTGCAAATTGCAGTGACACCTGGAGACTCATGTTAAGAGAGATGTGTGCAGCCAGCTGAGAGAACATAGAGCAGCAGGTATCTT
This sequence comes from Ochotona princeps, assembly GCF_030435755.1. NCBI lineage: Eukaryota > Metazoa > Chordata > Mammalia > Lagomorpha > Ochotonidae > Ochotona > Ochotona princeps. Next base: position 9,981,128 of record NC_080863.1, on the reverse strand, counting down.
CCAAGAAGAGGGATGGTTGGAAAGGCCAGGAAAGATTTTACGGAAGAAGTGTGATTCACACAGTGCCCCAGAGAAAGATCAAGAGGGTTTTAAGCATTCTTAACTTTGTACACAAACGTGCACGCATCCACATATTCGGCAGGCACTTGCTAAGAGCCAGGAGCTAAACCATCATGTAGGTCTCACCTTAAAAAATGAAGACAGGGCTTGGCGGCGTGGCCTGGTGGCTAAGGTCCTTGTCTTGATCCCATATGGCCGCCGGTTCTAATCCCGGCAGCTCCACTTCCTCTCTGTCTCTCCTCCTCTCAGTATATCTGACTTTGTAATAAAAATAAAATAAATCTTTTAAAAAAAAAAAATGAAGACAGTCTGCTTGCAAGCCTCCGAATCCAAGGCACAATGAGAACCGTGAAGCTGTCTGTTACACCAGAAGCCTTAGGCAGACAAAATAGAAAAGAGAAATAAGAGTTGAGCTGTAAGGTCACTGGAAACTTAATGGAGCAGGGCAGTAACATGAGCAAATGTGCAGTGGCCAAAATGATTTTGATCAAAAGGTGATTCTGGAATCACTGAAGAGAGAAAGCATGGGGAAAGAGAGACACAGAAATCAGAAGAGAAGATGAGAAATGCAAGGGATCACTTATTTCCATTTTCCTCTCCAGACCCACCCCTTCTGAGACCCTCTATGAACCACATCAGTGAGGCTTCTTTGCCCTGTAGCTTCCTGTTGGGCCCATCAGTAAGAAGCGCAATGGAACCCATGGGTAGATAAGAGGTGCGAGTACTTAGTGATTTTGTTGCTCTGCTGCCAGGTACTAAGTGCTGGCCATTCACCTGTTGGAAGCCTTGGGCCCAACTGTGGGAGAAGAAAGAGGAGAAGAAATGACAGATATCTTGGCAGTGGGGTCAGAGTTCCTTCTCATCTCAGTAGATGAAACAACTGAAGAAGTAGTCAAGTTTGCTTGCCTGTTTGGGTTTCAAGCTGAACAAGCATGTGGATATTGATCACGAAGCTTTGATGCCATTAGAAGCTTTAAATATATTTTTTAAAGATCTATTTACTTATTGAAAGGTTGATTCACAAAGAGAAGGAGAGACAGAATTATCTTCCATTTGCTGGCTCACTTCTCAAATGGTCACAGCTCCCACACTAATGCAGGGGCCTAAGGACTTCCATAAAATGAATTCTGGAAACTTAGAAAATTGACCTAACTACTTGGTCTATGGTGTCATTAAGTGGGATTTAGGGTAGGTCTCTGAGGATCCTCATTGCCAACTACACATCCCAGAAAAGTACTTCATTTACTTTGAAGCAAGGGACAGGTGAAAGAATTTAAGGGGCTGATGCTGTAGTAAAATGGGTCAAGCCATACCACTTGTAATACCAACATCTGTTAATAGTACCAGTTGAGATCCCAGCAGCTCACTGCTGATGTGCCTGGGAAACAGTGGAAGATGGCCCTAGTGCTTGGGCCTCTGTGCCTTGGAGGGAGACCCACACCAGCCCAGCTCCCTCTGGGCACTGAGGCCATTTGAGGAGTGAACCAGTAGATGGAAGATCTTTCTCTGTTTCTGCCTCTCTCTCTACTTATAGCTCTGCCTTTCAAATAAATAAATAAATCTAGAAGAAAAAAAGTGACCCTAAGACTAAAAGTGACCTAAGGCCAATGTTTGTCTCGGGACAACATAGAACACAGAAACATCTTTGACGTTTTTAAGCCAATCCAAACATATCGGGTGTTTTTCAATTTGAAAAAAAGAAAAAGAAAAAAGTGTCAGTGTCTTTAACTTACATACAGAAGTAAGAAATGAGATCCTCATATTTTATTAGAGAAGTTAATTATAGAGAGAGATCCACTGAAGGTCAGTCGTGAGAATTGGCTTTGTAACTCATGTCTTAGACTTAGGTGTGGTTGACCCTCTTTGCCAGTGAACTTCCGGGCTTAAAGCATAGGGAAAAGAGAGTGACTATGATCTCACGTTCTAAAATATGTTAATATGCCGATTTTCCTGTTTTAACCTACTATGCTGAGGTGTATTCTTACTTTTAATGAATCATTACGTAGAAGCTGATGGATAATTGTTGCTCAGAACTGACAACAAGACACTTGGCATTTTGCCATTCATACTCTCCTTGGTACATAGAGTAGCACTTCTTTAGAAACTCATTGGAGGGAACCTTCCCCTGCAGCAGGCAAGAATAAAGCAAGAATACATGGAACATGTTTCAACATTAAAGGAGAGCTTCTTTTTGTGAGACTGTAATGGCTAAACCATTGATAAAACAGAACGGGAATACAGGGATCAATATTCTCTAGCCGTTTCATGCAGCATTGTTCCATTCCAAAAGGGTTGAATGTTCCTAGAAAACAAAACAAGATATGTTTGGTCATTTGGGAAAATGGAAAGCCAATAATTCAGATATGAATCTTTATGAATAGCTCAGAATTCTTTCAGGAAAGCAACCTCATTGTTGCTCAGGAAGTTATAGGTGAAGCAAGAGTGGGGAATCTATTCATTTATTACACCGTTTGTAAGCAAAAGAGAAAGACATTTGGCAAAGCTCCAGAAATGTGGGATTTAGCAATCCTGGGGTCTGGGTACTTGACTGCTCATCTGCTTGCTGTATAGACTTTATAACACCTGCAGATTTAGCAGTAGAGACTCATTCTGGGTTGGCAGTTCAAGTTCTGCTCAAATCCTTAGCCACGACTTTTCTCCTTTTCTTTGTCTAGTCAAATTCCTCTTGACTTGCAGCAACATTAATCATGACATCTTACAGAATTTTATTTAGCTTAATTGAGAGAGCCTGCTGAAGCAAAGACAAAGAGACACGATTACCCACTTCCCAGTGATAAGGTAGAATCTGCAAAAATTCATTGAGAAGCTAATAGATGAAGATTCTTTGAGCAGCTCTATGTTACGATATGCAAGTAAGGGCTTGGGCTCCTGCCACTCACATGGGAGATCCAGATGAAGTTCCTGGCTCCTGGCTCCAGTCTGGCCAGCTCTAGTTATTGTGGTCATCTCTCTCATTTACTCACTTGCACTCTCTCTCTCCTTTTCTTTGTTACTCTTTGAAAAGATACAAACAGATCTTTTAAAAAGAAACAGATAACCACAACTTCTTCCAGCAAATGAACACTATGCACTTATACCTAAAAATTATCACCAATGATAGAAACTTACTAAAATAAAAGCAAATAAAGAGCTAAATGATATTGAGGCAGAGAAGCGGGAAAAAAAAAACTCCCTGATTTTTGAAGGCTTAATTTCTTAGCCTTTTAGTATGCGTTTAGTTCTTATTTGAATAGTTTCCAGTTCTGAGTAAAATAGAATCTGAATTAATTGCCTGAGAATGATAATATCCTTTAAAACCAGTTTCTGGCATGATGTGTAGCCTGCTCTGGGCCTATAATTGCTGATGTGTGTCTGTGAGCTAGGAGCTTTGTAATTTATCTGGACTCAATGAACTAGCAATAATGCCCTGATCCATGCTTGGAGCTCCAGGGAGGAACCTGGTATGAATAGCATGACTAAAATCTATAGGATAGTAGCGATTGTAACAAATAAAAGGAATAACAGGGTCTATGAATTCTATCGTCAACTCTTATTTCTACTGAGAAATGACAATGCTGCCACACGGTGTGATTCATGTTGGTCGAGTTAACCCTGTCATCCTCCGTAAGCAATGTCTTTCATTGAATACCAGCTCGTATCACTTACTCCATGAACTAGCATGAAAGCAAAATTCAACACAGTGAATTCCAAGTGGAAAAACAATATGACATGGTCACCTGAACACCTGGAAACTCATCTCCCGCACATAAATGAGAGATGACATTATGTCTCTAGTGCTTTCCATCTCTGACATCATAGTAAAAGCCATTTGTGAATCACCAACATAGGTTCAACCCGTCTTCCTGGGGTCTTTCTGTCTCATGCCCAAATAAGCAAGTTGGATGAAGTCCATCTGTAATAGATGGGTATGCACAATAATTAACTCTGGAGATCCATGCCCTGTTCTCGAATAAACAGCCACCGTCAATCAAGTACCATCTAACAGAGTCCAAACACAAGTGCCAACCAAGGCACGGTCAGCTAATTTTATGATTTCTAATGAATATGTATACCAGAGAGTACATAGTCAGAAGGATAATAAGTAGCAACATAAAATGTTTAATTATCCTGGACCTCGACTTGGGTATACTATACAATTACTGTAATTGGTTGAAAAAAAAAAAAGAATCCTCGTTAAAGTTACCAAGCAAGAAAATAATAAACTGAACAACAGTACTCAGACTGAGGCCATCTGCGGGCCAGCTGCTTGTTCACACTGATATTCTTACTGCCAGAGCGCCTTCCAAACATCCAAAGTAGTGCCATGACTGTTCCCTCGCGCTAACGCACAGACAGTTCATATTGTGGCTGAAGTCCATCGCCCGTCTCAGCTATCTCTCCCTGTACCCTGTTCCTATCCTGAGAGCATGAGAAACTCCAGCAAATTCTGTGCTCTACAATCTTTCCTCCTTCTGTGTCATTCTCAAGCACCACCATGGTGGCACGCATGACAAGAGCTGACATTTCCAAGGTGCTTCTTGTTCTGATAGGTGCTCCCTGTGGTCCATGACAAGACCTGAGCTGTTTTTATAGAAAATAAATTTGCCACATTAGTCCTTTTTAGTCCTATACTGTAACTTCCCATCTTTTCCCCTATAATGTAACTTCCTAGCTTTTCTGGAGAGGTTTAAACTATCATGATTATATACACAATCATGCCAAAGAGACATCAGTAAACACTTAATCAATACTGCATTCAATTAATATGTTATTACAAAGTGCATTACTTCAAGAATGTCCACAGCACAGAATGTCCATCGCAACATTATTTGTTTTCAGAATGTGGTTCCGAAGTTAACCCAGTTTTTTCTACTGGGCTAATGTCATTTAATGCTGTGTGTTATTATTTGAAGTACTATCTGAGGACTAGGTACTTATAAAATCACTCCTTCATTACAGACAAAGTACCAGATATCTGTAAGGTGATTAATAGTATAAAAACATTAAGTTGTACTAATCATTTTGCTACAAATGGAGAGCGAGACGTCTCGGAGTGAATAACTTAATATGGGTAAATTTAATTTAGGATAGCTCAAGTCTATTTTACTCAATTCTCAAGAGTACCAATAAATTTAGCTTATGTCTTCTGGTACATAACTTTCTTCATTACTTCATTTTACATTGTAAATGTCATCAGAAGAACTTAAATCTCTATAAAAGCAAAACAAGCATGTGAATTTTTTTAAATGTACATTTATTTCTCAAACTCAAAACTTTATTTCCTCAAGTGCTAACACATTACATTAACAAGTGATTTTATCTATATCAAATAAGAAGGTTAGTGACCATTACCAAAGAGTGTACCCCACACCTGTCAATGATTATTTTGGACCAAAATCATCCTGAATGCCCCATGTAAGATCATCACTGGGAGAATTTGTATGGTGCGAAACCACTTGCTCTACTTTTCCAGAATTTCTGACAGCTAGAACATCTTTCAGCATCTCAGAAAAAAATAGTACGGTGATTTGGTGCTAAAAATGAGTGCATAAAACCATAATTTTATATCCCGGGAAATCATGTGCCTCATAGCACTTTACCAATAAACTTCATTAATATTTGGCAGTCAAGTCCATCTTTGCTTTAAATGACTTGATGACAGCTTCCCAGAAAAGAATGCTCTAGATAGCACATTATTTGATGCCCATAGTTGGAATATGGACAAGAAACCATTGTCGACTGGTGAGGCAGTAGCCCAAGTGAAAAATGGCTTTAAACTGAAGAAACAAAAAGCATATTGGAAGTACTGTTATTTTAGATGCCACCCTCTAGGAAAAGTATACCATGCAGCCCATTTGCTGCCATGTGACATGCTTTTGCTTGAATGCATCATTCACAGGAATCATGATTAAAGGGGGTTGGATGAGGAAATAAAGGAAACTCCAGCCGAGGCTTGTGGCACTTACAAGGACCTACAAATCAGCCTTTCCTTTCACTCAGAGAGAAGGCTTTCAAGTCCTTCCCAGTGGTGAGGTCGAACTACATTAGCACATCCACTTCCACTCACTTCAACAAACATGCGTGGTCTTCTCTTTGTTACCACGCCAGTATGCTTGCGATGACTGTTTTCACACTTTCAGATTCAATATGTCAAAAGTGAGATTTTTTTTTTCTCCCCTATCTGAGCAAATGTTAGTTCTCTGAAAGGTCAGGTAATGCAACGTGAAGGGAGGTTGGCAAAAGTTACATCACATCATTTCTGTTTCTTCCTTTATATTTCATTTATTTATAAGTGATTTAAAAATGTATTCCAGATTTCAAACAGTGTTTTGATCTCAGATCCACAATTTATGAATAGTGAAATGGCTACATCCAGCAAACTGCAATGCTTAAAAATTGGGGGAAAGCTACAGGGTGAATGGGAATTAAAGGGAATATTTCTTTCTCATGTAGGCAATAACATGGAAAATACAAAAGGCAGGGGGCATTCCATTCCCTTCTGATATCCTTGGTTTTTTTGTTCAAAGGGAGTTGGAGCTCCTGGAAAAGGAACTGCAGATTCTGAGATGGTGACCAATCTCTAAGGATGTATTGTGTTGTTACTGCCAGGTTAAAGGCAAAAAATAAAAAGGAGAGGGAAGAAGAATAAGAAAGAGAGAGAGAGAATATGACTCTTCCATCCACTGGTTCACTCCCCAAATAGTCAAAATGGTCAGGGTAGGACCATACCAAAGCCAGGAGCCTGGGACTCCATCTAGGTCTCCCACAAGGACGGCAGGGACTCAAGCGCTTGAGGCATCTTCTGTTGCTTTACCAAGCATATTAACATGGAGCTGGATCAGAGGCAGAGTAGCTGGGACTCTAAATTGGCACTCAATGGGATGCTGACCCTGCAGGTGCTGGTATAACACACAGTGCCTCAATGCCCCCTTACTTCTGAGGGTCACTTTGTAAACTCCTACAGAACACAGTAACAAGTTTTGATTGGGTAGGAGAGTAATCCAGGAAGCCATCAGCTGCTTCCATGGATACTCTTCATGACTGACTGAGGACCCGGTACAATGCAGGGGAGACCAGGCTGTTACCTTTGTCCTCAATCCTGGAGAGTCGGACACATTCCCCACTCAGCCCCTCGGAGTTTCCTGTTCAGCAGCACCGACAGTACCAAGAGTTATCTCTGTGCAGAGAGGGTGAGGAATAGCATTCAGCTGATGACCAATGACCAGGCAAGCTCTCATGATAGCAAATAGCAGCAGCACCAGAGTTGTGTCTCAAAGGACAAGCTTGGGGAAGACAGAGGTACATTTCCAAAAGGAGAAAAGAAGCTTAGGGTGGCTAAAAGCAGAGAAACATTTAGAGGTTTTAACTTGTCTGGTTCCTCTACAGTGCATGATAGTTCCAGGGTAAAACAGCTTAAGGACCTTGTGCAAAGGGTGCCAAGCTTCTGATGGCAAGAGGTCTATCAGTAGGGGGACAGCGCTGTGACAAGGGAGTTGGGTTGCCTCCAGGAGTGCAAGCATCCCATATTGATGCCAGTTTGAATTCCACCTGCTCCATTCCTCTAAACATTCCTCTGTATCTCCCTGCTAATGGACCTAGGAAAGCAACAGAGGATGGTCAGAGTCTTTGAGCCCTCCCACTGACGTGGGAGACTTGAAAGAAACTTGGCCACTGGCTTCTGCCTGAACCAGACTTGGCTGTGGCAGCCATTTGGGGACTGAATCGGTGGAGGGAAGACCTCTCTCTCTCCCTCTCGCTCTCTCTCTCAACTCTTCAATTATATATTATTTTAAATAGACCCATAAAATAACATAACAGCAGGTACTAAGGAGCAGAGCTGCATACCAGCTGCAAAGGTCTTGACTCTTGGACTCATCAAACCTGATTCTGAGTCTACAGTTTGTATTTCCTATTCCCTGGCCCAGGGTGCTGAGTTTTTCAGCAAGTTCACACATCTCAGTTTCCTCACTTCCTGATGATCTCCACTGATGGTGTCCCGCACGGAGGCTTCCTGTAGTATCTTACCCTTTGGTTGGTTTGCTGGTTTCATCACAGACACTGTGATCAACAGACAAGCTATTTACTCAGGTTAACGGTTTCCTCTCCCCTGGGGACAGTAAGCATGATGAAGGACAGGACACTTTGCCTGTCTTGCTCAGTGCAGCACTGTCAAGATGCAGAAAGTATATTCAAGATATACTTAAGCTATAAAGAAATAAAATAAAAACTTAAAGTGAGCTTCAAAATAATATATGGAAAATAGAAGTCAAATATAAATGCATTTGGGTGCCCAAAATATGCAATTCATGCATACACTTTTACATCATGCAAATTTTTCATGAATTTTTGAAGCTCCTTAGTGAAGTAGGCTCAAAAAGACTGTTTTCTGGGAGACTGGGAAAGGACTTTGTAGAAAGGTAATGCCTGAACAAAAGCTTGTATAAAAGGCGGGAGTGAGTCACACAATTGCCAGAAAAGTTACTCTGGCAGACAGACCTCCAGCAGAGGAGCCAAAGAGAGGTTGGTCCTTGGGTGGACCAGCTAGAAGAGTGAGGGAGGATGATGTCCTAACAAGAGCTTTGAGACATTGCATGGGAGTTGTTTTGAGTGAGTTGAGTATCTGTGGAGTTGTGTTGCATTTTAGCAGAGCAGTGACATGAGGTGACTTCCTTTGTAAAACATCACCAGGTTATCGAGTGAAAAATAAACCGCAGGGAAGCGGCAACCGATAGACAGGGAGGGAGGACACAATGCAAGCCGCTTAGTCCAAGTGTACCAGATGGCTAAGATTCAATAGAGCTTTTGAAGGTAAAGTTTTGTGCTAATGGAAGAGAAGGATGTAGTTAAGAGATATGACAAGGTAAAAAAAAAATCCAAGGATTGTTTTTTCTTTGAGAGGAAACGTGTTGGAAAGAGATTTGTCATACTCTGGTTGTTCCCCAAATATTCCCAACAGCTAGAACTGGCCCAGGCCAAAGCAAGGAGACTGGATCTCCATCTAGGTCTCCCATATGGATGGCAGGAATCCCCACGTACTTTTGCCATCTGCTGCCAGGTGCATAAGCAGGCAGCTGCATTAGAACAACACCCAGACCAGCACAGAGATATGGAGTGTGGACAAGCAGCTTAGCTTGCCAACACCTGCCACAAACCTAAGGAATTAAAACAGTTGAGCCATGGCACTGTCACCAATCAAAATGGGAAAGACAGTGAAAGAGAGAGAAGAATGGGGGAGAAAGAATAGTAACTAAAGGTCAGTTTTACAGAGGATGAAATTGAAAAACACCTACTGCATACGTAAATGAAAATCCTAACTAGACTGTGGGATTTTTTAGTCTGAATCTCAAGAGGAAGTTCACAGCCAGAAACATAAATTTGAAATTCATCAGGGTTTAGAAGGTGAGAGAAAAGAGAGAAGAGGAAGAGGAGGAGAGAGAGAGAAATGGGGAGACACAGAGGTGTTCCATCCACTGGTTCACTCTTCAAAAGCTAGACTTGACTTCTGGCCTCCTGTTACATTGTGTACTCGTTCATGCCCCAGTTTCTTTGTCTTCAAGATAAATAGAGCAGCAATCCCTACTTTACAGGGCTATGGAACTAACACATATGACGTGTTTCATATAGTGCCTGACTCACTACATTGTAACTATCATCGTCACATCTGACTGCATGTCATAAGCACAGTTCCCCAATGAGAATAGGTAAAGCTTATTCAAGAAGCAAGGAATCAGGCCTAACGACTGAAGTCCTTGCCTTGCGTGCACCGGGATCCCATATAGGTGCCGATTGTAATACTAGCCACCCCACTTCCCATCCAGCTTCCTGCTTATGGCCCAGGAAAGCAGTTGAGGATAGCCCAACTGCACCCACATGGGAGACCCAGAAGCCCTGGAAGAAGCTCCTGGCTCCTGGTTCCTGGCTCCAGGCTCCAGGCTCCTGGCTTTGGATCCGCTCAGCTCTGGCCTTTGCAGCCACTTGGGGAGTGAATCAGTGAATGAAAGATCTTCCTCTCTGTCTCTCTTCTTCTCTGTATATCTGACTTTCCAATAAAAATAAATATTTTTTTAAAAAAGAAGCAAGGAATCAAATTTTGTCTTATTTTTCCAAATGGCTATAGATGATATGTGTTCAGAACAGAAAAATCTGTAAATACATAGCAAGATTGGAGGCTATATGTGGTACTCCTCAGCTTTGGAGAAAATATTTCCACCCTGTTGTCTAAAAATTAACTCATTTTTGATGCCAAATTAGAGCTCACTGCTGAGGCATTTATCCTTCAGTTGGAAAGCAGAGCAAATGGCTAATGTTTTACTTTCTTTCCCCATTTGGGGAACAATGGTTAGTGACACAATGATTTCAACCTATAAATGGACTTGATATTAGCTTGTTATTGAGGAAGATGACTATAAAGTTGTATCCTAAACTCTCTTTTCAGTTGGCTAAACATCCACAAAACATGAAGTTTGAATTTGTTTATGGTGGTTGCTCTCAGTCTTTCAATCACAAGTCTGTAAACTTTTTGAACTATAATTATCTTGAGCAGTCTGATGAGGTCTATCTATTGTTACTGAATAACGCTTTGAGATATGCAAAAAAATCACAGAATTACATGGAAAAATGATGATATTGATAGGTACCTAACACATGGTTTTTGAAACACAAGTTTGCGGTAGCATACCATTTGTGCCTATTAAATTGTTGAAATTACAGACCTACCAACATGTCTAATAATTCCTATAACTAAAATACGTAATTAATGCTAAAGTTACTCTGAGGTACTTGCAACAAATACCATATGAAAATTTTGTTTTCTGCGAAGGACAAAGTTACAAGCTCTGCTTATGCTACTGTTGGCTTGAGGCAAAATGCGTAATGGAAGCAAAAATGCTGTTTTTCTGTTAGAAGTAACTGAAAATAGAGACGTAATTGCCAGAACCCCAAATAAAGTTCCCATGATGAAAAGGAAAACTTTTAGTCACTTGCTGAAGAATATGCTAATAGACAGTTTCTATACTTTTTCAAATTAATGACTGTGATTTTTTTTTCTGTGTACATGTGGATTACATTAGATAGTTTCTTCCATTAAAGATATTATGTTCATGTAGTAGGAAAAGTAAACAGAGGCAATTTTGAGGCCTCGAAGTTCAAGGTACCAGTGAAGACACACATGTCCCATATCAGAGTGCCCAGGTCTCAGCGTCAGCTCCCCTTGCAATGCCAGCCACCTGCTGGTAAGCACCTTTTTAGTACAGAGATCACAGGGTGAGGAATTAGGCTGCTTTCACCAATAAGAAAGACCTAGATTGAGTACTGGACACAGCCCAGCCCAGCTCTGGCCACCGTGATCATTTGGGAAGGTGAACCAGCAGAGTTGCTCGTATGTTTTCTTTCTGTATCTCTATCTCCTGCAAAAGAAATTGAAGAAAAAGTAAAATAAATAAGTCAATGATTTGCAATGGTTCATTAAAGCAAAAATTCTAGAAACTCCCAGAAGGATCACCTGTAATACGGCAAATTAACATATTCCCTGCCAGCATGTCTGTGGACTTCGTTCCAATTATGTTGTAATTTCCATAATCATGCTGTAATTTTGTCCTTATTTAACAGTCAACATTGCCTCATAAGTATTTTCCATGTTGTCCTGTTTACATCCTTTAGCTTTAATGATTATGTAAGGTTTTTCTGTCTCACTTAGCCAAACCGTTCTTATGGCCTGGCAGCTTTCTTCGTATTAGGAGAAACCTATTTCTTATCAGGAGCATCTTGTCAGCCAACTGTAATAAGTCTTAAATATAGCTGATACTCTAAATAATTGGTGAAGCCCATGAGAGGATAGAATGAGGGTTATAACTTAGCATACATGGTTTCACTTTCAAAACCTCCTTTAAAAGATTTTTATTGTTCTTCTTTTAAAAGTTTCAATGTATTGAGTTGTGAAGCACCTATATAGCCCCATTTTGTTTCCCTTATTATTGAATTTATTTTTTCTAACAACTTATTTTCTTTTTATTGGAAAGGCAGATTTACAAAGAGAAGAAGAGATAGAAAGATCTTCCATCCGCTGGTTCACTCCTTACGTGGCCGCAATGGCCACAGTTGAGCTGATCCAAAGCTAGGAACCAGGAGCTTCTTCCAGGTTTCCCACGTGGGTGCAGGGTCCCAAGGCTTTGGGCCGTCCTCGACTGCTTTCCCAGCCCACAAACATGGAGCTGAAGGAGAAGTGGAGCAGCCAGGACACAAACCAACATCCATATGGGATCCTGGTGCATGCAAGGCAAAGATCGAGCCATTGAGCCAAGCCCACATTCATTACTCTTAATAAGCCAGTATTGATGCTGTATTATGAATTCATCTGATTTGTGTCATAATTTCCTAGTTTTTTGTTTAATGTCTTTGCTTTCTGTCCCAGGATCTTATGTGGAATCTCATCAGACCTGTGCTCATCACTTCTCACTTTAGATTGCTTCTGGCCTTGACAATTCTTTAGACTAATCTTTGATATCCTTGACAAAGTTCATGAGCACTGCTCAACAATTTCATATAGATTTGTCTGATGTTTTTCTCATGATCGCATTGAGATTGTGGTTCTTGGAGAGAAAGCTCTCAGATGTAAATGCAATCCTCGTCACATCTAAAGTATGTACTGTCCGCACGACGTAATTTGTTAGTGCTCATCTTTTACCACCTGGCCAGTGCAGGGCTTGTCAGGTTCATCTGCTCCGAAGTTACTCTTTGACCACTGTACTTGTCAAAAGGAAGTCACTTTTGTAGCCCATGATGTCTAAATGGAGCAACTCTCCCTCACCTTGCCTGTCTACATAAAGTATTTGTAATCCTTCCATATTACCAATGTGTCACAAGCTTCCTTTCATGGATGAAAAAGCAGAGGCTGAGAGGGATTAGGAAACCAGCCCAGTTGTTCTGTACTTTGAACTCTTGAACTCATTGCTTCTCTACCACTGCTTTCTGTAGAGAAAGGAATGTTCCCCTAAATAGGCCTAGCTTTGCTTTGCCGGGTGAGCCCTCCCCAGGCTGCCTGGGCTGCTTGGGACTGCTCAGCAATGATTCCTATTCTAGGCCAATTCAGGACATCAGTGTCCATTCATTCTGCAAATCTCCATTGTTCATTTGTAAATTTCTGTTTTCCCTGAAGCCCAGGCAAGCATTTCCAAAACCACTAGCAGTTACTCAGTTTTAAAGAAGGATGAACTGGGGTGGGACGGGGTGGTGGGGGACAGAAGACTAGGTGTGTGTGTGTTTGTTTGTTTGTTTGTTTTTCTTTAATGGATCTTTCTGGACGAATGTGTCTAAGAAAATTAGGGGGGAAAAACAACTTTCTCTTTGATGACTATTTCGAGACATCCTGTTTTGGGGATACAGTAAAAGTTGTACCCTTTCTCCTAACATTTTCTGTCCTCGCTTAATTCAGCAATGATGTTTCTGACTTTTCCTCTGTGAAAGTTCACAGTCTCACTGGGTAAAAACACAAGTGTATAGAAAAACAAAGTACAAAGTGTTAGGAACTATATGTGAAGTGTTTGCAAGGTGCTAATACAATGTAAAGAAATGACAAATATTTTCTGAAGACTTAGGGCAAGTCATCTGGGAAAACAGAGCACATTGAGGAACGCAAGAGATGTGGTTCCGTCAAGGCAAACATAAATAGGACATAATTAACTTGGAATTAGCATCACTTTTCTGTTTACATTGTGACTTAATGGAAACACGTGAATAATGGGTGAAATTTAGAATGAGGCGTGATTTTATTAGTTAAACATTATTTTTCATGTAGCTTATTATTACACTGTCATGTTAAATTTATGTGTTAGATTTGCCTGTCTCACGGTAGATGGATTTCCGTCGGAATTATCCATCTCATGGCATGTGCAAAAAGCTCTGCTAGATTTACAGGCCTGGCAATGGTTCCTCTTCTGTTTATTTAGAGATTTCATGCATTTGATATAATGTAGCCACATTGAAAATTCAGGCACTTGGATTTATCTTGCACATCTATTTCAGGAAAAGAAAAATGATAGCATTTATAGGAGTTTGTTCTGTTTTTTCTTGTCTAAATGATAATTTGAGTATCTTTGTTAAATCTAGAGCACGTTCTGGTAGGAGGATGTTTTAGACAACTACTCTCAAATCCCAAAATTGAGAAAATAGAGGTGATGATATTTATTTTTTAAAATGTTGCATCAAAGTTATCAACTAGTATTCACAGCCAATCCCACTAAAACAGGTAAGCTGCTTACAAAACAGTATTCTTACAGAGGGTAAAATACTTTTAAATAATTGCAGTAAAACCAAAATTATCATTCTAAGAGGAAAAAATACATGATTATAGTCTGTGGTGCAATTCTGTCTTACATCCTTAACAAATTCAATAGTCAGGATTATTCAAGTGACTCTAGGCAATGACTTGCATTCATTAACTGTCACGTAGATTCTGCTTTGTGAAAGCCAGTGCTTCTTATTACTGCCTGAACAATGCCCGTTCAGTGATGCCTGTCCAGACATCATTCCTGGTCGCCTTCTGCTCCATCAGACCCTGCATCCCTGGCTTCCTTGCTTCACCTGACACCTATCCTGGTCCTCTTCATGTCCTCTCTGCCTCCTGACTTCTCTGTCCAAGCAAACAGCATGGTTTCCTCCCCACTGACTAATCTGGAACCAACAGACCATCTCTCAAAACTTCTCTCTTAATTATACCTATTCAGTAAGAGTGATGATTTCTGGGCAGCTGCCATTGGTTCAGTCCAGATCCTCAATGTCTGACAACCCCAAATCAGTGCCGTAGTCGTTCTGCAGACTTACTGAACTCTAGCTTTATTCCCAGAATTAACTTTTAAAACATGATGAAGGAGCTTCACTCATATAAACCTCAAAGGACCATAGAGGATTGTTAGAAAATAGAAATAATTCCTTAGCTTAAGAACAGTGTCTTTCACTATGCAACCAAGGCTACCTTTAAGCTTTGCTTTGTCCTATTCCATTCAGCTAGAGCAATCTCTATTAGCTGTCCGTTCATAAAACTTACCTACTTGGGGATCAACCCAAGTTCCACCAACAGCAAAGGTGTTGATGCATCTTGCAGGCTCTGCATCCTAAACCGTTCACGTGCACCAGTTTTATTCTTCTCACTACCACCAGTTCCTTATTTCATTTCATCTTGAAGCCAAGCTCCTTGGGCCAATTCCTTCCTCGTCTTTCTTCTCCTCTCTTAGAACCGATGCTTCGTGCTTCTTCACCTGCCTCTTTCCTCCCCCTTGGCCATTCCAGCTTAAGCTTTCCAGTAAATATATCCCCCAGATTCCAAGGATCCCTTCCTCGTGGCACAGACTGTCACACCTGTCATTATCTCCAGATGTGTCTTCACCTTGTGGCGGAAGCCCAGACCATGTCTTGATTGAATGAGGTAGATGGGATGCCTGTCCTTTGACAATGAGAGAAACCAGGTAGGAGCTTGGGACTCTACTGTGATAGGCATGCACCTGCGTGAGTGAGGCCAAGTCCCATGTGCAGATTCCTCCACATGAATGGAAAGTGTTAGGGGCACGTGTGTCCACTGCCAGGGATGCTCCTGCTGTAATTGAATGGGCACAGACACCAGCAAGGGACATCCAGGCCCTATTGTCTCCAACAGCAGGAGCAGTCATCAACCAAGGCAGAGCTTAACCACGGGCCATGGGAAGGGGGTGAGAAACTGAGAAGCGGGAGATTCTCCTCTGGAGGAAAACTGAGGACTCGCAACCTCAAGCCACAGACAGGTGCCCAGAGCGCCCCATATGTGGGTGCTTTCTACAAATGATTGCAGCTTTTTAAAAACTGGGACACACTTGCTTTGGCCTTCATGTTCCAGGATTCCTCCCATTCACTCTCATTTCTGAATTTGGAATCAGAATTTGATATGAGAGCTTGAATTCTGCTATCACTTGATGGCTTTGGGCAGTACTCATATTTTCTCTTCTCGGAACCAGATATCATCTTCCTGTAAGGAGATGTGTGAGCAAGTATAGGGCAATAGATGGAATTCTTGCTTCAAATGAAGATGAGGCCAGAGTTTTCTTTTTTACATAATTTTACTTGTTCTAAGTGTTCTTGCAATATTTGAGAAAAGTTGAATAGCAGAGAGAAAAATTCATAGAAATGAGTAAGTTTTGAGAATCAAAGTTTGCCATTAATTCTGCTCCACTCCTTGGACTTTCTTAAATTAAAAAAAAAATGCTTTAAGGCAAATGCAGATTATTCTATATGGTAATTTGTTAATTATTTGCGAAATGATAATCCCAAGATGTCATTGAAAAGAGCGACTAGCAACAGAATTGTCTCCTGAGGCTCCACAGTAGGATTGGCCAAGAAACAAGGTCAGTCCACTGTGTCAAGCGCATTCGTTATTAACCTGAATAAGTAAAACACACCTAATAAATTATGAAGTGCATGGTGGCTGAGCCGCCTGGGAACTATTTTTAAATGTTCTCATTAGCATTCCATGTCTGGAATAGAGATTTTAGATTTCTCAAAAAAAAATAATAATACACTTGAGATTTCTTGGGAGAGAGTGGCTAGAAAATTCTTTCGTAAAGTCAGCTCCTAACTTGAGGAGCCACTTCACTGACTGAATTCTGGACCAGGGTCTTCTGTAGAATCCATGGCTAATCCATAGCTTCTGTTACTGTCTTTCTTAGCAATAGCAGCAAGCTGGGAATGGAAGTGCAACAGCCAGGACTTCAACCAACACACTCATATGGGAGTGCTCGATGATAAGTAGCCAGGGTGATGTTAGTCCAACGTTAAGCCAAGAGTTGCATGGCCGAACTTGCAGAATACTTCTTGGAGGAGACTGCAGTGGCCCCTTTGTCACTGTAGCTCTAGTAGAGCTAATTGTGACAGTTCCTATCAGGCCACTGTGTAAGTATCCTTCCTTCCGAAAACCCCTTGGCTTTACCTGCTTTTGTTTGGGTTAAAACTTGCAACTCCTTGTGGAGTGTAGAAACGTGCACATTCTTTTCACGCATCACAATTCACCTACAAAACACTTTGACTCAAAAATACCCTTTCATCTACTTGCCAATGCTTAAACAATCCATTTAGCAAATGTGTTTGGGCTAAATCTAATTTCAGTTATTCAGGCACGGGCTGTACAGTATCTCCGTGTTTAACGAAGAGTTCAGCTGTCACAATGGAGTCAATAAGAAATAAAACCCTGAAATAAAAAACATATGATGAATCTTAAAATGTTGATCCCATGGAGGATGTATGCTTGACCAAATGCAAAAATGAAAATAAACTTGCAGTAAAACAATAAAGTCTGTGGCCAATGAAATAAAGGCAAAACTGCTCTCCTACTACCAGTTCCCTGCCTCACATAACCCACGCTCCAGTCACCACACTTCTTACTTCCTTTCAGTAAGTTCAAACTATAGGATGCGTAGTTTCAGAAATGGGAGAGCTGAACTACTTGGCCTTGGTACTTTGAACTGTGGTCTCAGTGTCAGCGTTCTCCCGAGAAACAGAAGTAGGAATCAGCTCTTACTGGTTTTGTTCTCCCCTCCTGCATTGGGAGGAAGTGGGAAGAGAAATCTGCTTACTGTGTTCTGAGGCTAACATTCTAGTGAATCTACTCTCTCAGGATCATTCACTTCTTGCCCAATATCCTAAGTTTCTCTTCCAGTCCTTCCTTGTCTTCTCTCTGATGTCTGCATCTTCCTCTTGGGACATTGCTGTTTTGATTAGTTTCCTACCCGTCCCTACCAGACTTCCTAAATTTAGTTGGCAGGCCACATCTATCATTTTCTTACTGCTCATTTTATCCCCAGTGATCCTAGCATACACCCAGTTGGTGAAGTCAATGGTCTTTCTCTAGTCTAATTTCTGTTCTTGCCACAGAAGCGACAGGTGGTGAACTCCTCCTTCAACACCATCCTTTTGGGCACCCCACAAGGACAGTTCTTTATACTCTCACTTTTCCTGTCCCCTCCCTCGCTAACACAATTTCCAAAATTTGTCACACCTTTGAACAGTTCCTCTAAGGATAGTGAAAGTGTTGCCCGACTACCAGGGTTTGTTGTTGTTGTTGTTTTGCATTCAACAGCCAGATGTGAACTCATCATGTGGGTACTATGGAATACAAACTGGGTGACTAAAAAACAATGCTAATTGTTGTCCTCATTACTCCAAGAAGAAATAAGAAGCTTCTGTCTTTTGTTGTGCTTTGTTCGATACTTTTATGAGCACTGACTCTTTGAAATAACTCACTGGAATAATGGACAGGAATCATGCCTTAAATCATGACAAATATATGCTGATTTTCTTTGCTGTATCCCAGTTCGCGGTATTTTAAGGTCAAAGGCTATGTCATTCATCTCCTTGTCTGCTGGGTTCTATCCATAGCACATAGTAGGGAGTCTTACATAATTGTAAAATAGATTCTAAAACATTAAAATAATTTTATTAAAACAAAAATACATCAATCTGAGTTACACTGGTTGACCTTTGCTACTTATAATTGGTAAACTAGTCAAAACTAGTGAAGTTGAGATAGAACATCTTTTTTAAAAAAAGATTTAATCATTTTTATTTGAAAGGCAGATTTACAGAGAGGAGAGAAAGGGAGAGAATCTTTCATCCTAAAAGGTCACAACAGTGAGAGCTGAGCCAATCCGAACCAAAGCCAAGAGCTTTTTCCAGGTCTCTCACATGGGTGCAGGGGTTTAAGGACTTGAGCCATCCTCTGCTGCTTTCTCAATCCATAAGCAGGGCGTTGAATTGGAAGTGGATCAGCCGGGACTAGAACCAGCACCATAATGGGGTTCCAGCCTGTAGTCTTCTCCCTCTTCCACCAGAAGTTACCAAGCACAACTGTGACTTTTCATGCAATCCAATGTTATGATTATTCTCACAGTTTAACCATGTTAATAACTCAATTATTTCTGAAGGTTGTGAAACTTGAAAATAAAAATAATATATACTTTACATATATAAGACACAGAAGATTTGTAATAGCTACAGCTCTCCCACATATTGATTCATTAATCAGTCGCTGAAGTGTTATAAGTAATGTTAGGTCATCTTACTGGATTTAAAAAATAAATCGGTAATCTGTTAGAAAAGACTGATGTAACAATGAAAGATATCTCAATAAAATAGATACTTATGTTTGTTTTACTACTTCTGACTTCACTTGAAGCAACATTCTGCAACATTCTGTCCCTTAACACATCCAGGTTCATTGTCAGATGTTAAATAAAAATTTCAAGTTTAGTAGGTGAGTAAATGTAAGAACCTTCAGCAAACCTATAGGGAAAAAATGAAACTAAGAAATTAAAGAAATTTGATATAGTTGCTACTTCCTATGCTTCTAGAGCTAAGTCTGAATCTTAATTAGTATTTTCACAATATCTTGACTAAAGTATTTCATGCTGAAGGGATCATTGAAAGATTGACTCACAGACTTTTGATGTGGCCATAAATATTTATGATCTGCTGACTGTATTTTTATATTATTCATGGGATAAGTCCTAGATCGCTTGCTTCCTAAGACCAGTAATTAGGCATATGAAATGGGAATTTATGCGGTCTCTGTCAATTTCATGAGTAGAATTGAAAGTAGAGGACAATCAACAATCATTGATTGCTGTTTATGTGGAGAATGTTATCTTATTTAAAATGTGCCCACAGAGGACACTACACACCTGTCCCCTGTGTTCTAAACCCAAGGAAACTAATCCCTTTGCAGTACGTTAATGGGATGAGTGCCCCTTTCATATTTGGATCTCCAAAGCTCATGAAGATTACGCTCCCTGATATTGCCTCATTGGTAGTTGTTAGATGTTCAGGACTCAGAACTGTATCTGTGTTGGTCCTCTGGTAGGCATGGCGTGTATCATACAGGCTGTCTAGCCCATTCAAACATAGGTGTTTTTGCCTGTAGGTGAATTCTTCACATGATAAAATATCACATATGTCTACACTATGCCAAAATATTTATTCATCTCAGGCAGTCAAGCATGTGAAATTAGATAAACAACATTCGAAGTGATTACGTCTTTAGCAATGTCAAATAAATAGAATAAATGAATTTGAAACACAGATTTGCATAATCTGCTACTCTGTGGTTATTATTTTTGCATATTACTATGATTTGCAAAGTCTTGATATAACAAAGTATCATAAAATTATTATGATTTAGAAATTAAAAGTTAAAAATTTTCACTGTTTCTCACTCTGTTAAACTTGATTTTGCTGAAACGTAAAATAACTTAGAAATGAACACATGAACCTGTTAGCATGAATATTCACATAGATACATTTTTCATAGTGGCAGTTAGATACAGAAAATGTTTAAAATCATATGTGGCAATTCCCTGCTAACTTATTTCCATTGATTTAAGAAAGGTACAATAATTGTAACATTGGAAAGAGCAGGGAATTGGATTGCTTTCTCTGTACTATTTGTTGTATCTGAAATGTTCTCCATTTGTCTGCAATAAAATAGCTTTATGTTTTCCTGAAACTTCAGATCAGTGGCATTATTTATTCCCTCCAGAACATGTGTGCTGTGCTAACCTGGAGCAGGAAATGGGGAGGAATCTGTCCCTTGGAAGAAGGACTAAGTATATAATATGACAAGGTGCCAGATGGGTTTCCCGTCCTCTCCACATAAACCAGAGATAATAACTGTCTCTCTCTGGATTTTAAAGTTTCAGTGCAGCAAAGAATTTTTTTTTTTTGCTTTCACCATGTTTTCGAGAGATTTTTAATTGGTGATCCTTGGCATCTACAGCCCAATGAGCAGGCTGAGCCCTTGATACTTGTAAACAATATGCCTTCTTCAGAAGCTGAAATTGGAAATCAAAGGATCCAAGTGTGAACAATCGAAGCCTGTTGAGAAAGACCCGCATCTGCCACCTCTGCTTCCCTGTTAGTAAGTCACAGGGGCTGTCTCATGGGTGTGCTGTACCGCCTCATTTTTCAGGGCATGCACTTGCTTTTTCCTCAAGCCGCTTTGGAAGCTCAGCACCATGATGCCGCACCTGCTCTGCAATCCATATGGGAGTCAGGCCGGCCTCGTTTCACAAACTGCAGCACCTTGTCATTTCTCACCAGAGAAGGGAATGAGAGAAATCAATGTAATTGAATATGCCACACCATGAGTTAAGGATTGTGGGTGGGTTTGCCACCAAACTCACTGATCAAAACATCTTCCAGAAATAACCCACAGCATGGCATAGATCAATGGGAGAGAGCTCTGCTGGCCTAGCAGCTCCAGCTAAAGATGTTGCCCATTCCCAGCCCAAGACTCGGGACCTGCACCCAGCTCACACTGCAGCAGAGAGCACTTGGCTTCAAAAGCAGTTCCAGGGGTTGGCACTGTGGTATAGCACATTATACTACCTCCGTTGATGCTGCATCTCTACACTAATTCAGGTCCAGGCTGCTCCACTGCCATTCCAGCTTCCTACAAAAGCAGTGGACAATGGCCCAAGCACTTGGTCTCCTGCCACATTGGGGAGACCCAGGTGAAACTTATGGCTCCTTGCTTTGGCCTGGTCCGTTCCTGGACATTGCAGTCTTCTGGAGAGCGAACTGGAGGATGGAAAGATATCTCTCTCTCTCTCTCTCTCTGATTTTCAAAATACATGTATCTTTGAGAACCAAGTCATAATCCAGAGAACAACTTCGCAGATCATTTTCCAAAGTCTTGTCAAAGGACAACCCCCATTTCTCCAGCAATATCATAGTATCAAAAACTAAATTATACCTTTCCTTAGACACTCTGTTTCAACTGTCAAAAATCTGTGGGTGCATAGATCAGATAGCACACACAGTGACGAAAACTTTGGCTGTTTGACAGGAAGAAGAGTTTGAAATGCAATGGGCCTGTCCGTCCTTTTCATCTTCCTCTAATCCTGCTCTTTGTTCTGTGCTTGCTCAGTCCAAACTCCACATGGTCATTTCAGGACAGGCCTTGTAGCCACTCTGCTGGAGGCAGGTCAGCAGATGGCTGTGGGACATGGCAGCGTTGGTCCTTGGGAGTCTTGGATGTTATAAGGAATCCTGCTTGTGCAGGAATCTGGTGACTGCTGTTTGGAAATAAGCATTGCACTTTGCTTAATGTTCATGCAGACTGATGAGTCTTTCTTAGGAGATAAGCCATTGGGTTCGATTTGGGAGTAAGTGGTGATGTGCAGTTGAGCCCAGAGTGTGTCTATAATCCAAAGTGCAATACATGCTGAGCTTGCTCTTGGAAACTTTTCAGCCTTTTAGGGTAATTCTTTCTAAACTTTTTGTTTTTATTTTTCTTACTAGTAATCTGTTTTCATGATATATAATGCCATCTTTTCTACTGTGCTTAAAACCCGTTCTATTGTTTTAGAGGAATGACAGGTCCGCTGACTGCTTTATGCTGCTAAATTCCTACATTGAGCATGCTCTTGGAGATGTGAAAGCAAGGGCCTTTTGTGCTCACTTCTCTGTGGTTTTACTTATAGTTTTTTATCTAAAGCAGTGTTTCGTCTTTGCCAGATCAGCAAATAATTAGTGCTTTTTTGATTCCCAGAGAATGTATTTTCTTTCTCCCTTTCAACAAAGTAAAATGCAAGCGTTTCAATATAGCTTACTACTCAGTGCCGAACACAAAGGAAATGTAAATATATTGTGAAGCTGATTCAACATCTGGCAGCCAGTAATTGTTGGATATGTGCTGATTAAACTCATTGGAAAAAAAAAGCCAAGCTTTTAATTAGGCATCTGCACCGGGTCACACAGATGAAATTTTCAGATGAAATTGTCAGATGTGTTGCAAAAGTCTTTCTTTCGAGAAATGCGTGTCAACCCCACCATCTCGCTGTCCTTTCTGCCTGTAGAAATGTTGTGATCATTGGCTGCTTTTGTACACTAGCAGAGAGAACTCCAGGGTGATCCCCAGATGCTGTCACTTCTCTGTTCCGTTCCACCACGGACACTCACTGGTACCTTCTGTGAGTACCGTCAGCAAACCTGCTGCCTTTTCCCCAGAGAAAGAACCTGTTACAGCCCCCACCTGAGAAATGGCCGTTTCTGGCTGAGACCATAAGGAAGCCAGAACAACAGAAGCTAAATTCCTTGCTCAAGATGACATGGCTATTGAAATCCTCAGTAGTGGAACTGGTGTCTCCTTGTGGTTTTAGAGTTTTCTGAGACACCTCCACCCCTCACCTTGACCTGTTCCAGCTCCACTCCTGGGAGCAGTAGTACATTTTGGAAGATTGCAGAAAGTGGACTTTGCTTCTGCAACAAATTCCCCTGTTTGCAATAATTTGCCCCACTACCTCCCTCCATTAATAGGTAATCCCAAGAATACCACAGCGTACTTCTACATTTTCACATCGAAGAATGAAAGATACCTTTCTCAGCATTCTGACTGATTATAATTTGAGGGCTGCAGAAAGGGCAAGTCAAATTTGTGCTATACTATTAGAAACTCTTCAAATGGCACTGAAGTCCTGTATTCTGCTCTTGACCTACTACTATTTCTTGACACAGCTTGAGAGAAGTTATATGGCCTCTCCTAGGTCCAGTTTTCTCCCAGACAACAGCAGTTGTCTCATAGAGTTTTTCATAAGGTTTGGGTAGCACAGAGTGTATAAGTATGAGTTCAGTCTGAAGTACATTAAAATGGTAGTCATAGAGACATTCCAGGACCTGATCATGCGTTTGCATGGGCTGAGGAATTCAGTTCTGAAGAACAGTAATACATGGGAAGAAAAGGAGGTGGCCAGACAGGGGGACTCAAAAGGTTGACCAAAATTTTGTTATTGGAGTCAAAAAAAAAGAAAAGAAAAGAAAAAGCAGAGGCAGAATCAGAGACACCAAGAAGGAAACAGCATGGGGGTGGGGGTCCTACCCGGAGCTAAGGCCAACTGAAGCACTGAGTAGTTAGAGAAGAGGTTGTGAGATTATGAATTGAGAGCTTCAGAAGCTGTGCTGCAAAGTGTGGGCTCGATTCGCCCCGTATTAGCAGGCCCTGCAGGATGTGAAGTGGACAGGACAGCATGAGGCATGGAAAAGGAGTTGACAGAGAGGCATCGGAAAGGTGCAATCGGGCGCTCTGAAGCCACAGAGAATGTTCCATGTGCAGAGTACGCACCTCCTCCTGGCTAGAAGAGGATATTTCCTAGCAATGCCCCAACTACTCCCAGAGGTCAACATGAGTGAGCTGGGGTAAGCTCAGCTGAGAGGCCATTGTGAAGGTCCATGTTACGGTTCTGACCTTGGATGGCACTCTTAGAAAAAGAATGGAGGACAGCAATTGGGAATACATGGTAAGTTCCAGAAACTCAAGACAGAATCTCGATGTCTACTTGTGATAACTTTTATCCTCAGCATACCATTTAGTGATTTTAGAAGCTACCTCATATTGCTCTGAAGGACCAATGCTTCCGTCCTGATAAAGGCAGAGTAAATCGGCTGACGTTTTTAGCAAAATAAATTAGATTTAAGTGGATGGAAAAATGGGAGGCAACAAGAAGTATGCATCCTTGTAACAGATGTGTCAGGGAATGTCTCCATTCATTTCTATAAGTGGTTATCTGCTGATCTTTCCCACATGTGCTGGAGTGGAGACGATGCCAGAACCCATGCATGTGAATGATCTAAGCTACACTCAGCACCCAGCTCAGGAGTGCTCTTACCCCTGGGAGCTTCCTCACCCTTACCATACTGCATAGTTAATCCCAGAGCAAAGGAGGAATCTAGAGGAGTTCCAGGAGGCTCTGGCCCTCCTTGCTGGGACACAGTGCACTCAGTAGTAAGGGCTGAAGTACTCCCATCTCTGATATTTATGGGAAACACTCCACTGGAGGTAATAGGTTTGGCTATGAGATCTTTTCTTAATTAACCTCTACTCAACTCTTTCTTTCCTTTATCCGGTGAGAAATTATTATAGATATCTAGGGAATTCTCAGTGTTGAGAATCTCTTTATGTTGTGGGGGAAGCTTGGAACAGGTGAAACTTGCACAGAGAAATAATGTCTTAAATGAACTTGCAGGCCACAAAGAGAGGAACAGTTTGAGTAAGAATAATGGAAACTTTGAAAAGATAGTGAAATAGATTATTTATTTGGGATGAGATTATATCAGAGACTGCAGAAAGTTTATGAAAATGACATTTTAAAAAAAGTTTCTTTTGGTGCAAAATGATTTGAACCCATGTATAGCTTTGTATATGTATGTATGTATACACACATACATATGTATACATACATATACGTGTGTGTGTGTTTGTATAAATGCATTTTCCAGGAACTTTTTAAGGACCCCTCATTCATTGAAAGGACCTGCATCAACGTTAGAGGAATAACAGAATTCGACTAAAAGGCAGACATCAGCATATATATTGTGAGAAGTAAAGATAGCAGCCAATTCACAAGAAGATAACTTATTGAGCACTAAAGCAAAAATGAGTAGAAAGACTATCAGTAAAGAAGGTTAGATAGTAGGTCTGGAGATGGGCATTTTAACCCAACAAAGTATAAAATAGGAATTGAGTAGGGAGTAAATTATTCTAGTCTGATCCAAGGTGGTGGTTAAGGAGGGTAGACAGCAAGCAGTAAAAGATGCCGAATAGAACGATTCTGCAGGCCACAGTGACTCAAAGAATGTAGGAGCAAAGAGGTGTAAAAATAACTCCAGTTTAAACAATGCTTTTGTAGAGTACCCTGTTTTTACCAAAAATGAGTTATCCATGGGCTTATCCAACGCTGTATTTTTATTGCCATATCCAAGAAAGGAACAGATCATCTGAGAACATTTTCACGTAAGAACAATTTTAAACCTCCTGCTGTATCAACCTCACTCTCCTACACTTGCACTTTTAAGTAGCATAATTAGAAATCAAGTTTCCATGAGATCAGAGCCACAGGGACTCCAAGTTCATTATTTACTCCCAATCTGACCGATAGTCCCAAGGTCAGTATCCCTAAACATGATCGAAAATGAAAGACTTTACACATAGGGAGCAGTATAATATTTGGAGGCAGTCTGGTATTGAACAGATACATGTGTTTTTCAAAGGAAGTATATCACCTTATTTCCATAGATTATCTTTCCTTGGTATAATAAAGGTGTTTTCACGAACACGATGTGATGCTCACAGTATTTCTGCAGTAGAGGAAATGGGAAACCCTGAAATCCCATTTCGTGAAAGAAGAAATAGAGAGATGCAGAGATCAAGTGACTTTTCATCCATTCTCTTCTTGAACAGACCAGTGCGTTGGAGCTACAGCATGTTTTCCTAGCATCTCTTTCTGTGCAAGACACCTAGTCCATCCCAGGACTTGACGTGGTTCTATCACATGACATATAGCAGGTGGCTCACATTTCTCTTTTGCAACATGCAAGTGACATGCATACAGCACAGACTGTGCCGAACAAGCATTTACCTCTGTCTCTATCTACAACATGGGACATGACACACTGTAAGCATCTCTATATATTTTTGAAGTGGCCAGTAGATGTTTTTCAAGATTTGTTTATTTTTATTGGAAAGGCAGATATACAGAGAGAAAGAAAGACAGAGAGAAAGATCTTCTGTCCAATGGTTCACTCCCTAAGCAGCCACAACAGCAGGAGCTGAGCCAATCCAAAAAACAGGATCCAGGAGCCAGGAACTTCTTCTGGTCTCCCACGCAGGTGCAGGGTCCCAAGGCTTTGGGCTGTCCTCGACTGCTTTCGCAGGCCACAGGCAGGGAGCTGGATGGGAAACGGGGCTGCCAGGTTTTGAACCGGTGCCCATATGGGATCCCGGCACACTCAAGGCGAGGGCTTCAGACACTAGGCTACCACACCAGGGCTGGGCAGTAGATATTGTCACATTGTTAGATAGTTACATTTCCTGATAACTGACCACTCACCTTTTCTTGCATTCAGGAGTCTGTAATTCTATAAAGATCACAAGGTTCTTTATCACTCACCCACTTGATAACTTAAATAATTGCTCTGAGAGAAAAAATATCCATAAATTCTAAAAGGCAGTCTCATTAAGAGCCACATGTGGGTTCTCATTCCATTGCTAAATAGGGAAATCACATTAAAACTCAAAAATAGATAACATTAATCACAGTAATCCAAGGAACTACTCCTTAGACCTGGCAAAGAACTCTGAGAGCTTTGTGCATTACTCTTGATTCTTTTATTTTCATGATGAATCTTTGGTGCAGCGGAGGGAAAGATGAAGCATGCTTGGGGATGAGGGGCTAGGGGCCAAGTTGTTAACAGTGATTAAAATGAAGGAAAACCTCAGAGAAAAGTTGTGACCATCCTGCCTTCTACTTGCCTGCTCAGAAACCCATCATTTCTATATTCATGCTCAGGCCAGTTTTGATTATAACAGTGATGGGAATAAGCATCTTCATGCAGCAGTCTTGACTTTAAGGAGAAATAGAAGCAAGGATCCCTAATAACTGAAACAGCATTCATCCTGTAAATCCTGTTGCACGTGTGAACTCAATGGCGATTTTCCAATCAGGCTACTATTGTTGTCCCGCATGGCTTATGTTGGTGGCTCTGCATCCCAGGGGACTTACACTAGTTCTGGATCATCACACAGCTTTTCAGGGAGAGAACTGGAACTCAGACCAAAGTCATTTGTTTCTGAATCTCCAGTGATTTCTATGATACTATGCAGTCTCCCAAACCCACAGAGAACACTGGGTCAAGAATGCTCCAATGGACATAAAGATGATCAAAGCGTGAGAAAGGAAAAGAACCACTGGACAGAAAAATTGGAGAAATGAGATGTGTCTAGAGGAAAACTACATGGGCAATAAGCCCACGAAAAGATGCTCACTTTCCCTAGCTACCTGGGGATTAAAACTGTAATCCTACCACCTTAGATGTGCAAACTTTAATTCTGGGAATGGTAAGTATTGTGTCAGATTGGAAGAAATGAAAATTCTGGGGACCACAGGGATGGCTCGACTAGCTAATCCTCCACCTGCAATTGCTGGCATTCCATATGGGCGCTAATTCATGTCCCGGCTGCTCCACTTCCCATCCAGCTCCCTGCTTATGGCCTGGGAAAACAGCTCAGAACAGCCCAAAGCCTTGGGCCCCTGCACCAAGTGTAGGAGACTCCAAGAAGGTTCCTGGCTTCTGGCTTCTGGCTTCTGGCTTCAGATCAGCTCAGCTCCAGATGTTGCAGCCACTTGGGGAGTGAACCAATAGATGAAAGTTCTTTCTTTCTGTCTCTTCTCTCTGTAAATCTGCCTTTCCAATAAAAACAAATAAATTTAGAGAAAGAAAATTCTGGCGTACTACCAATAGAGGTATAGATGATCTGGTCTGTTTTGTTGTCTATGTGTCATTATCTAACAGGTGTGCATTACCTTTGCCCAGCAATTCCATGCTAAGATACATAACTCAGAAAAAAATTTCTCCCCTAGCTTACAGAAGAACCATGTGAAGAATTGTCATTAACAACTAAAAATGTGTAAGAACCCTCTATGTGCATTAACAGAATTAACAAATGTTAAGTAGTATTACAGCCACTCAATAAATCATGTATTTCATGAAAACCCATAAACTAAAGATACATCAGAATAGATCAATCCCGCAAAATACCACAAATGTATTCTAAGGAAAATTATGGAATATTAGCATGGAGGCCATTTACAAAATGCTTTAAGATTTTTTAAAACAGTTTTATGAATTATTAATATTCTGGTATTAATATTCTGAAATGTTTGGAATAAATAATATTCTAATTATCTGAAACCTAGCTATGACTTGAAAGATACAGAAAGCACTGCTACATAGAAACCTCACATGCAGGGCATTGTAAAAGAGCGATATGGGAATGCAAGCAAGGACTCAGAGCTACTGGCCCAGCGGGTTTCAAAAAGAGAAGCAGTGTTCTAGGCATTAAATCCAATGGTGTACAGAGGCATTGATTATCCTTACAACCTTTGAGACATAAGGAATCCGTCAAAAGTTAAAGTACAAGCCGCAGAGAGACACCTTGTCTATGTGAATTATAAAATAGAATCAATTGAAAATGAGGCCAAAACATCCCCCCAGCTGCCCCAGACTAGCAGAGAATCGCAGTAGTAGCGGGGGAGATGCCCATTCCAGCCTGTTCTGGGTCCCAGCATCCTCTGACACCCTTCACCCTCTTCGCTCTTCAAGCTTCACCCTCTTTACCCTTCTAACGGAAGGGTGAAGTTAAGTGATATTGTCTAAAGGCAGACACTTGGATCCTTGGAAATGTCTGATTGTCTTGCCTGTCTCCCTTTGCCACCTTCAAACAGTTCTCTTGCATTTGGGAAGAGTGAGTGTCAATCAAGCCAGTAGTATTAAAGTCGCTCTAGTTAGGATTGTTTTATTCATTGATTGCTTTAAGTGTATTTAATGGAGAAATTCTTTTATAGCCCATACCTACCCCCCGCAAAAGCCAGGAATATATTTAACTCTGAGTTTGTGTGTTATTTGCATGTTTATTTTTTGTTTGTTTGCTTGTTTTCATTCTTGGTGTTTGCAATCTTGCTTGACCAGCAGTTTGAGAATGAAATCAGCCATTTACACCCTCCGTTGGCGAATCACCCTGATCAATTAATGTCTGTTGAGTCACTGCTTTGACAATCTGTGAAAACACGTTTTTTTCATCCCTCATAAACCTCCTCCCTCAGCAAAGACAGGCACAATCTCAATTTGCAAGTTGAGTTTTTAAGTATTGTGATCTGTGAGGATAAAAATATCAGTCCATGATAAAGTAAAAATAAAGCTGTTATTCAAACATAATGGAATCTTTTAAAAACAATCGTTTCAGACAGCCATCTCTCTTTTTTTTTTCATTTTTAAGGAAAGAAATGTGTTATTCAGAATATGTTGTATAGCGACATATTTGCATTCAGAGCATCTCTAATGGTGTAAAGCCAGTGTCTAAACTGCATAACCCTGCACATAATTCCCTGGGCAATGACAAGTGCCTTCTTGGAAAATAATCAAGAGAAATATCAGATTTCTTAAAATCAGAGGCTGCATGTGATGGTAGTCTCCTATTTGAAAGTAGTCTCAAATCTCTTCCATCCTATTTTAATAATATTAATAATAGTGCACCTTTTTTTGAGCAGTCACCAGAGGGTTAGGCACTTTGCCAATCACTTTTCCTGCGTTATCGCGTATACTCTTCATTGACCACTTCACACGTAAAGACGTGTCCTATAAAAACACCATATACCAGAGCTTGCTTTTTCCTCCAAAGCCTATAGCTGCCATATCTCAGTATTCCCTGAATTCTACTGTTACACCGGAAATGGAAATGAAGAAACAGCAGGCGATGGGTACAGATTTCTGTCATTGTTTCCTTCTCAAGATGAAGTCATTTTCTGAATTTCCAGAATAAACAGATATCATGGGTTTTTTTTTTCAGGATTTGATCATTATATTTCCTGGCAGACCTTTTGTAACCTTGAGTCTCCTACGGTGAATTTAAGTCCTACTCTAATTGATTTTCTCACTGC
Organism: Ochotona princeps; assembly: GCF_030435755.1. Lineage (NCBI taxonomy): Eukaryota > Metazoa > Chordata > Mammalia > Lagomorpha > Ochotonidae > Ochotona > Ochotona princeps. The sequence goes on along the minus strand of NC_080863.1, from coordinate 9,950,568 downwards.
TTACTGAGAAATAGAGCTCCTTTTCCACTGGTCTCATAAATAATTCCATTTCTCTATGCCAGCGATGGTTGGACTCACCTCACATTGTCCATCTCTGTCTTTTTTCCCTTGCAGGTGATGTCATTGTCTATATTAATGAAGTTTGTGTTCTTGGGCACACTCACGCGGATGTTGTCAAACTTTTCCAGTCCGTTCCTATTGGTCAGAGTGTCAACCTGGTGTTGTGTCGTGGCTACCCTCTGCCTTTTGACCCAGAAGATCCTGCTAACAGCTTGGTGCCACCGCTTGCAATATTGGAGCGGCCACCTCCGGGCACGGTCAATGGAAGACATAACTACGAAACATATTTGGAATATATTTCTCGGACCTCACAGTCAGTTCCGGATATAACAGATCGGCCACCTCATTCTTTGCACTCTGTGCCAGCAGACGGTCAGCTCGATGGCACATATCCACCACCACCCATCCACGATGACAATGTGTCTATGGCTTCTTCAGGGGCCACCCAAGCTGAACTCATGACCTTAACCATTGTGAAAGGTGCCCAGGGCTTCGGCTTCACGATCGCTGACAGTCCCACAGGACAGCGGGTGAAACAAATACTTGACATTCAGGGATGCCCTGGACTGTGTGAAGGCGACCTCATTGTCGAAATCAACCAGCAGAATGTGCAGAACCTGAGCCATACCGAGGTAGTGGATATACTGAAAGACTGCCCCGTCGGGAGTGAGACTTCTTTGATCATCCACCGAGGAGGTAAGACCACTGTCCTAACCATACAGTGTGTGGGAAAAATAGATCCTTCACCATGATACCCATTCAAATGGAGATTTCTCTAGAGGGGAATGAAATCTTGCTTTTGAAAATGCAGGTAAAGGAATAAGAAACACATAAGGTTAAGAAGCTGTTTTTGAGTCTTGATATTACGTTTTGTCCTAGTTTCCATTAAGCACAATTTGTAACAATAGTGTTTTCTGTCTTAAACAAATATGCTGGTATGAATTTGAAAGCTAACGATTAGATCCCCAACTGAGAATGGGTTCTATTATATAAGTCCTCATGGGGTGGGCATTGAGCCTAGGAGTTAAGATACCTGTATCCTGCGTCCAGATGCCTGGGTTCTATTCCTCCTTCTGACTTTTGGCAGCAGCCGCCAGCCTAGGGAGGCAGCCAGGAATGACTCGATCCCTGTCACACACATGGAACACCTGGACTAAGTGTCCAACTTCTAGGTTCAGCCTGGCCCAATTTTGATGTCAGTAATGAGTCAGTGGATGGGAATTCTGCGTGTAGGGGGCAGAGGTAATTCATTAATGTACCAGTTATGAAAAACTCAGGCTGGTCCAATATTGGTTTCTTAAGTAACCTGCCCTGCCAACGAAAGACTTAGTTTGAATTGTGCTTACAATTCCAGGCTAGCAGGTAGAAATTAGTTCAACCACCCCCAAAACCCTAGTACAATCTGGATCACACTCTGAACCAGTGAACCTGTGCTGCTGCTGCTGCTGCATGAGCCAGAGGTGTTGTGCAGGATGTTTCTTCCACTGTGAAGGGGACTTCTCCAGCAATAATCACCTACATGTGCCTCCCGTGACCTGGGAGCAAAGATGCATAACGGGGGAAAGAAAACTAGGTAGAGGGAGGGGAAAAGGATCTGCCGACCAAGAGAATGCTCCAAAACAGAGTGCGAAGGAAAAGACTCAAGCTAAGTCCTGGTTTTCTCACACACTCATTTTAAGACTTAGGACACTTCAAGTCCTTGCCCCCCAAGCTTTCTCACTTGTTGCAATGTGGCAGTGTTTCCTAGTGTTCAGTGGCCCACAATAGATCTCACAAAGTATCTGTGGGATCAAAACGAGCCCAGAATCTACACCAGGGATGGGTCAGAAGGAGTGGTACTGGAAGGAACTCATGCATGTGGAGCAAAGGTGGGAAACATATGCCTTTTCGGAGCACTCAAGGTGGCAAGGAAGTCCTCTTGGTTTGAAATGCAAGTGAAAGGAATCAAAGCCCGAAAGAAGCACTACTCGTGTATTTGTTGTTCTTCATCGTTTTTTCCGCTTTTAAGGAAATATTACATCATTGATTCCTGGCTTGAAAAGGAACACTGAAAAGCAAGCATTTGTGAGCAACAGTACACAAGTATTATGTTACTATATTGAAAAGGAAAATTAATATGATGGAAAAAACAATCTTAAATTCAATCTTCTCAAGTCATTGTTGCAGAAGAGCACTTGAATTTCAGTAATTAAAGCTTGACAGAGCTCTTTAATTTTTCCCATCAGCTGCTTAAGATTAAAACAAATATTTCTGATTAAAAGCCATAGGTTCATAGTACCCAACTGAAAATCAAATATTTGGAACAGGTTCTTGATATTCAAAAATATCACACTGTGCAGTAATATCCAGTCTGTGGTTTGCAGAAACAAATTTGGACACATTTTTATGTATAATGGCTTCTTTTAAAAGCATACCGTAACACAATAAAGCACTTTAAAATCCTTCACGTATATTATTGCAATTTGTGCCTTTTTGAAAACGTTGACTATGCACCTGTTCCCAGCTAGACAACCCTGTTCTCACTCACTGATTCTACCACTCTCCCTCATGCTCTCTCATTTAAACCTCAAGTAATCAAAATTTTATTTGCATTTTTGTCTGAGTTTGGAAGAGACTGACTTTGGTTTTTTTAACTAGTGCAGAATTGGAGAGCATATTGCCCTATGATACTTAAACTACATCTAGTCAAAAAACTCTTGAGTTTCCCCAGATTCCTACCTCTTACACTCATCTGTCTGAAATTAATAGAACTATGTTTAGGAGAAGAGATTCACTCTATCGTTGGGAAACTCAGTAGTGCTAATGACTTCATTAAGATCAGCAAACTGGATGGAAAAACAGAGCTGAGACTCTAAATCAGGTACTCTTTTTTTTAATTTCATTTTATGCTACATAGGCTCTGGGATTCCCCCAACCCAACCCCCTGCCCTCCCCGCATGGCGGATTCCTCCACCTTGTTGCAGTGTTACAGTACAAATCAAATCATGATTCTTTCATTGCAAGCATGTACCATGCATAGAGTCCAACCTCTTATTGTCCAACAGATTCTTGGGGTGACCATCTCCGGTCTGAAAGCAGAGCTGGCAGAGAATTGTCCCATCCAATGAAAAGCCACAGCATAACATTAACAACAATTTACATCATTACGGAGTTAACTGACATGGTTTTGAGTGACCAATATGTTAGAAAAGGCAAGTTCTTCGCAACAACCTGTGACTACTTCATTGTCTTTTCAATTTTAGTTTGTATACATCTGGCTGCTATACACCTTAAAATGGTTATAGGGTACTGTTTCAGCTGTCTCAGGTCTATTTTCATTTTTATATTTAACAGCTTGTAGCATTGAAGCACGATTTAACTGAACTTGGCGAGCTTTAGGATAGTTCAAACAGGCTTATAACTCTAACAGGGCATTTGTTAACAATTGAGGTGCAGAACGGTTTTAGGTGGGGTGTGCAGAGAAATCTTCAATACCTTAGTGAGGAGTAACTAATCTTTGTGACCTACCTAGTAGGGAATATGTGAGTCCAAGCTGACCTTTTCGTGTCTGCTCTAAGCTTTCCTTATTTGTCTCTATCTAATCTGATTTGGGGGGTGGCGGGGAGAGAGGGGGGTCTCCAGAGTGACCCTGGTGGGGATCCAAAGTTGATACTAAGTAAGGACCAGAGAAAGCTCCCCTCCTGGGATCCGAAAGAGGTTTCTTCTGTTTCTGAGGACTGCTCAGGACTCCCAGCTGTTATTCCGATGTCATGAGATCCTGTGAGGAAGGATCTGGGCTTCATTCCATCCCGTGTGGGAGGTCTGATAGGGAATGGATGACCTCAGAGTTCTCGGCCTGGGAGGGCACTCCCATTCCCCGTGGTCTCCTTGGCTGTTGGGATATAGTCGTTGGTGTCTGTACTGATAGTCTTTGATGAGGATCTGGGAGTCTCCAGGGTTGGGATACAAGCCTTCTCCTGCTCCACTCTGGGGGACCCCCTACTCCATGCATATGACCTCCTTTTAAGATTTTGTCAGGATTACTCTTGATTCCCCCTATATGTCTTTATAGTTTTGTTAATGTCTAGTGCTGATTCGAGTTTGTTATCTATAAGTTACCTGTTAAAAAAAGAATTGTAAAACCTAGTATACTTTTAATACCCTATGTTATCCCATAATGGGGCGGGAGAGCAGAGAACTCTTCCACCTGCTTAGAAAGTGTGAGGAAGATGTTAAGTGTAACCTATCAAGAATATAACAGGTAAATCAGGTACTCTGAGAAGGGCTGCAGTTGTCCCAAACAGCACCTTAACTGCTGTCTGCCAAGTAGCGGCCCTGGGAATTTCCAAGAGGGAAAACAATGCTGGACACTTGCAAAGACGATGTTTAAAAATATGAAGAGAAAAGAGAGGTGAATATTCTATTCAGCATAAGGTACTGCACCTTTCCACTTGATGTCAACAGGTGAAAATAATGTACAACAGAACATATCTAGTACCAAACCCACAGCATGGTATGCAACATGCTGGCTTTCCTGTGAAACGAAGTCTTAGCAACTGAACCCAATGAAAGCCTTTTGCTCGAGATACCATTTTTAGTACAGGTTCTACCTCTTGCTGTGGGATTTCTATGCCCTAGGACCCCACTTGGTCATTCACAGGCAGGCCACAGTAAAAAGGAGAATTGAAGCGCCCAGCATCCAGCAGGAGGCTTTCAGAGCCAGCTTTGGAACTAATATGCATCTTCCGTTGTTCTCATCTTCCACTAGCATAACCTAGACCTAACCTATTCTAATTAATCATGAGAGTCTGGGAAGTGTCGTATTCCTGCCTTGTCAGGAATAAAAGAATGTACTGGGGTCAAACATACAGTAGACACTCTGCCCTTGCTATGATTTATATGCTCTCTCTGTACCTGGACTTATACATTAGGGATGTGTAACTTCTAGTTATGTCAACCTGTAAAGTGAAATCTTTTTCTGGAATGTGATATTGTGACGTGATTTATTTTAGGCTTTCAAGACATATCCCATCTATGTGTGTAGGTATTAAAATTCACAAGGTATCCTCACAGTACGTTTCTCAACTTTCATGTATAAAGAAATTTAGGCTCAGGGTTAAGTGATTGGCCCAAGTTCAATGAATGTGTGTCTAAGCAAAGGGATGAGCTAATACCAACAGCAAGAGCTACAGTCCAAGAATGGAAAATGCCATGGAACACACATCATCTATGGGAAATGATGTGCAGGAGATGATTAGAGTGAGCAAGGTGCATTGTTGATGTGTACAAGTGATGCTTGGGGTATGAGAGGTGCATTAGTGGGATGCACAGGCAATGCCTAGGGTGTGAAAGAGATGCAATATTTGAAGCTTCCCTTACACCATTTAGAAGATGGAAACATAACCAACCCTGAAGCTTCTAAGATTAGTACATTTTCACATTGTGCCAGTTTCCCCAAATTTTACAGAGAAAGAACTTGATGACATCTGCCTTGGTTCTTCAAGATTCATTCATCCATTTCATGGGTACTTGTTGAAGAATGTCTGTGTGCCCAGCCCCCGGTCTCAGCACTGGGAATGTGACAGTCATCAAAACAAAGTTCTTACCACAAACAGTGTACCCACTGTCAAGAAATCAGACAGCAAATCCAGAAATCAAGCAGCTTAGGGATATGACACTAAAGAAGAACCGAGAATTGAGGTCAGAGAATCAGGGACAAGGGACGCAGTTTTCTTTAAGAAGGATTAACTAGTGAGAAACACCTGTGCAGACTTCCCCACCCCACCCCCCCAAAAAAAAAAAAAAACAAGAAAGAAAGAAACAGGCTAGATAGAGAGCTATCTCAGGAGCACCCAGGGCAGGCAGAAGGCACCCAGAATAGTGCGACTTGACCAAACAGGGAAGAGGTGGGGTGGTAGATGAGGTTAGAAGGCTCACTAGCACAGACGCAGGCAGGTAATGTGGAGTCTTGTTTAGCCACACAGCGTAGAGAAGAGTTTTACTTTTCAATGAAACAGGTGAGAGCGAGGCTTGATAGGATCTAATGTCTCAAAAGGATCGCGCTGACTGCTCTGTTAAGAGGAGATGGTTTGTGAGCAAGAAACGGACTGACAAGCCGTCATCTTTCACAGCATTCCAGTGAGAAAAAAAGAAAACTCAGAAAAGGGCAAAGTGGAGGATGTAAGGACTGGATGGCAAATAAATTTCGAAAGGAGAGACAAAGGCTTTGCCAATAGACTATACAAGGGATAGACACAAAAGAAGGCATCAAAGACGGCACGGCATTTGGCCTAAGCATCTAGAAAAATAGTTTCCACTGATGAATGTGATAGGTGGAAATGGTCATGTCAGGGAGAATGAGTGAGGCTGAAGGGAAAGTCAAGAGTCCATTTGGGGACGTGATCAACCTGGGGGTTCCTTTCAACAGCTAGAATGTGGAGTGGACTTAAAGCTGGAGAGATTGAGTGTAAATGAAGGTAAGAAAAAATTCTGAGAATCAAAGACTGAGGCCCAGGTGGGGGAAGAGTGGCCAGCAAAAGCATGCCTTGGGATGAACGAGAAGAAAGGAGACCAAGGAGTCTGGAAGGGAAGGGTTTGGGGATGGAGATCTAAGCCGCTATGGAAAGTGCCAAGGGAAACAGGACTGAGAAATCAGCATTAAATTGGTCAGCAGGATCACTGATGTGAGTTATTGTGGCCACTCAAGTTAGTCGAAACGATAAACGAAGTCTATCTTCCCATTGGTGAGCAGTTCATAATGCGTGTTTCATTCACTTGACAACAAAGCCCGTGTTGTATTTGGACCTGTCTAGTGCACTTATTTGCCTGTATACATTCAAGGGCAAGGATAAGTACACAGGCTCCCTTCATCCCTGCTGCCATCTGTTCGACTCAGGTGACATCAGCCTTCTGACAGCAGAACTAACATGCTCCTAAATGTGCCAGTGTCGTCAAGTTAGCGAAATATGATCCTGTGGTAATTTCTTACAGTTGGGGGCTGGGGAAAGGCTGGTGTACACATTAGTACCTTATATCTCATTGCATTTAGGTCTTATGAAAGTGGGATGGCATCATATAGAGGAGGTGCTTAGACACAACTTACTTTAGTTCTATTGGAAAGTTCAATTACCATCAAAATAATTTAGCTAGCCTCTCTTTAATCCAAGAAGCACTCCATTCCCTCAGTACCTCCCAAAGACTTAAGGGCTGGGGTCTATATATCCATCTGTTTTATTTCAATATTTGTCTGTTGGCTGTTTTTGGTATCACTGTAAAGATGAATAGGAGATGTGTTTTTATAAATGGGAAATTCAATATATGTGTAACAGGATTTAACCATCAGTTATTGAATTGAACTTAACATTTTACTTACTGCTTTTGATAGGGAGTAAGTAAGAAGGTTAAGAAAAGAACAGGTTAAGATTTCTAGTCATCACAGCCACCTGTTTAAGTGATTCTTCCATTCCAGACATGCAGAAATACCAATTCCAAGAAGCTATTGGTTTTGAAAATACCTAATTTAAAATAAGTGGTTTTCCTCAGCAGCATTTTCCCCTCAGTGCTCAGCCTGCCTGTTTGCTCAACTGTTCTACTTTGTTATGACATTAGAGAGAAAAAAGCAATCACCAAATAAATTCAGGAAAACGCAGGTATGAGTTCAGTAATGGAGCTGAGTGTACAAAATGACCAAAGCTGTCTGTTTACTGATTTTCTTAGGTCTGGGTTTGTACAGACACCTAACATCATTCTGGTCTTTTTGGTGATATCCTCCAACATCTGCCTGATTTTTCTTTCTTCTCCTTTTTCGTTCATTCTACAAACATGCCAGGTGTTGCTCTAAATATGGGAGCATCCAGTGAACAAAGTTCTTGTTATGGAGTTTGCTTGAACACTAATGGGTAATAGCATTAACCCACCAACTGCACTGGTCATGTGGCAATAAAGCCTGCCCTACAACAAATTGTCATTCAAGGAGACAAAAAAAAAAAAACACAACTACACAGGTGTAGTGAGTGAGCCTCCCTCCCATCTTCCATCTCCTGTCTCCCAGTGGCTGAGAAGAAACTCTTCTATCTGAAACGGGACTGTAGGTTTCTAACACAAGCTGGGATACTAATTCCCAAGGTTTTAGGGAGCACATCACCGAGGTCCCCTGGCCACTAGTGGCCCATTTTTAAGTTGAAGACATTCTGTAATGTCCTTGTCATCTCAAAGACTCCAGGATCTCAGTGCTCCTGAGTGACCAGCGTGCTTTGTTACAAGGGTGTGTTCATTATCTTGGGGCCTCAAGATCTGTTTTTTTTTTCTCTCTTATCTGTAACCCCAACTCCAAATCCACAGCTGATATTCTCTTGATCTTACAGCCCATGTTTCCTAACCTTACACAACACACGGCCACAGCAGAAATGGGATTTTGAGAAACATCAGAGAGAGAAACAGAAAAGGGGTAATAATGGTGATAGCCACCAATTCTGAAATTAAAGGAAGAGGATCAAAGTTACAGTGATGTAATATTGGTTCAATCAGTTTGTAAAGGGAGGAAATCTTTCCTTAAGATTTAAAAAGTGCGATCTCAAATCTAAACATAACCAGCATACAATAAATTTCCCAAGTAAGTGTCCAATTACCTGATTCTGTAAATCTTAAAACTTACATTACGAGAAAGAGATAATGAAAAAGGAAGGAAGTGAGGGGGAGAGAGAGAGGGAGAATAAAAGGAAAGCATTTCTTACCATATGAGGCCATGACACTAAAACAACTTGGGAAATTAAGCTGGTCACATAAAACATGTGCTTTGGCCTCTGCGGGACTACTTGCTTTTATGTGAGAGCAGAAATTTAAAGGACACTGTGCAATTAAAGTTGTGTGCACAAGAACTTCAGATGGTAAAAACCAAACATTTTTCCCTGAAGACTGCTGAATCACAGTGCCTGTGTGGGACAGGTTCTTTAGTAAATGCAGGAAATCACCTATAGCATTTTATCTTGCTATAAAATAGTATGAAGACACATCCATTTTTTTTTCATGTTGCAGAATACAGAGCCATAGACTTTTAATGAATATAAATTCTACCAATAAATTCACATTAAAACAATTGCAGTTGTTACAGCATATGAATGAACAGTATGCTAATTGTCTCAAAATTTAAACAAAATGTATGATGTTTTACCTATCCTAATTAACATTATTTCACAGCGTGAATGTGTGGTACATTTATGGAGAATTTTGTAATGCATTAGATAAATCAGTTTTACATTTCCTGGAGAGTGCATTTTAATGAGAATTATAATATATTTTAGTTTGAAAACAGTTTTATGTTACGAAGCATCTTTGACTGGTAGATTGGAAAGAATGTACAAAGTGATTCCACCTGAAATCTAGAATAAAATTCAGTGAGAGAAACATAAGCGAATCCATTTCCATTAAATGGCTATAAATTGGGGATGAACATTACATTTAATTGTGTATTTTTTTTTCTTCATCTGTTGGAGAAATGTCCAAAAATCACACATGCCAGCCATTTGACATGATTTGGGGATTCCCAAAGAAATCTATTGCCACTTGGTATGTAAATCCCCACTCTTAGATAAAGAATATTGCAAATATTCATGAACATTAAAACACATTCACTGCACCAGGATTTAGCTAGAACTCATCTATCACTGACATCATGTCAAGTGCTGTAAATGCTTCCCTTTCATGAGTCGGAAACTATTCTATGTCCAAGACTGTCCTTTCTTTTCCCCTATCTGATTTCAGAAGGAAACTTGTAGGTCTTATAGACATCAACTTCAACTGGATCCAGAAGGAGGCCACTCCTGTCTACACAGGAAACTAGTTCACCAACACCCCCTCTATCCCAGACACTGTAACAACTTCATTTTTCTTTGACAATACACCTTCACTGATACTCCTTCCTAAGTATGTCCCATTTCTCCAGGAGTTCTTTCATTGTTTTACACCTGCCCTTCTCCTGCCTCCCACACCAGTCAGGATTCTTTCCCTTTTCTTCCATTCTTAGCCAACTTGCTTGGAAGATCACCCATGTCTTTGCCCAGCTAAAACTCACCGGATTCCATAAATCATCCAAGATAATTTTTCATGTAAGAACAGACATTTTAAAAATCTGGATCTCCTTTTTATGCCTTGTACCTCTGAATCCACTGCAGTGTGGTTTCTGCCTCCTGTTGTGACACTGAAAATGCTGTCTGATATTAGTAATGGCTTCCTCTATGTCAAATTCATGTTGCTGATTTCTTCTCCCTTGACTTTCAAGACACGAGTCTTTCCATAAGATTTTTTTTCCTAATTCTTATTCTTCTCAGACTCCTTTCACAAATCCTGTTTCTTTGCCCACTTCTTTTGGTTATTGGTAACTCTTATGATGGAATAACCTCTCCACAAGCACAATCGTCATGACCACTCAAGTGATCTTCTATTTCTGTTGTGTTATTCCCCCATTAGTCATATTTTGTGGCTCTCCATGGTCTCTGCTCTTACACGTGGGTGACAGGGACTCGAGTCCTGAGTTGCCTCCCAAGTTACACATGAACATGAAGCTGGAATCAGAAGCGAGAGCTAGAATTCAGACCCAGGCACTACAGGATGGAATGCTGATATCCCAAGCAGTATCTTTTAATCACTGAGCCAAACACAGCCCTGTTAGTGAAACTTCACGGACGCATGACTTGGGGCTGATACAGTGGCATACAACTCCTGTAGCGTCAGCATCCCATGTGGGCACCAGTTTGAGTCCACTTCTGATCCAGCTCCCTTCTTATGACCTGGGAAGGCAGCAGAGGGTGGCCCTAGTCCTTGGGTCCCTGAATCCTCATGGGAGACCCATAAAGAAGCTCCTGGCTTCAGATCAGCTCAGCTCCGGTCATTGTAGCCATGTATGGAGTGAACCAGCAGATGAAAAGACTCTGTCTATCCTCTTCTCTCTGAAAATTTGCCTTTCCAGTAAGATAAATAATGTTAAGGTTAAAATGAATACATGGCCTACATTTCTGCTTGGGGCTATTTTTTTACATCAGCAGTCCAAATGACTCCTGGAATGGGTTTCTTACTAGTGTCTGGTACCCAGGAGCCAGATCTGCTAAATATTTTTTATAGGCACACACAGCAGATGCCCCATTCAAATTGCAAGCAGGAATGTTCCTTCTATTGAAGAATATTATGTTTGCCACCACCAGGCTGCTTCCCTTCTCTGTTGTGTTAGATCATTTATTTCTGCTGACAGGAAACCCCACTGAGTCCTCTCAGTTAACTTCCCAGCAGCACTTACTCCTCAAACACCTTCCCTGTCCCCTGGGAGACCAGCTGATGCTCCATTCCATCATGGCTTCCCAACAGCTCCCAGGTGATTCTTAGTCCAGTTAAGGTTTGCATACTCCAGGACAGAGGATGGCCTTGGTTAGTTGCTTCTGGCCTAGGGACAGAATCTCATTTAATAGAAGAGATTTACACCAAATTAATGAAGTCCTTCCCTTAGGCTCCGAAGAAAGCTGACTTCAGCAAACGTCTCTAAACTGCGGGAGTTGGTGAAAATTAATTAATGATGGTTGGAGGCGTGTGTCTTAATCTACTAAAACTGCCCCCTTGGGAAGGCACAGGAAAAAAAAAAAACCCTGGGCAAGGAAACCTCCGGAACAGCCAGGCATGTGAAAGTCAGACTTCTGAAGTTTTCACTGAAATTTAAAAAAAAAGGAAAGAATTCCACCACGTGGCCCCCCAAAATCTCAAAAGTGAGTAAGCAGCTCCTCTATGATATATGCCTGCTTGGAAAACTCAGAATCTATAGTATTACCAAGAAATGAAGCGATGTTCCTCAGTGGTCAGTGTCTCATGACGGCAGACCGAAGCTGAAGTGGGTTCATGTATGACGTTCATTGATTCCTTAAAAAAAAAACACCTGGAAGTCTGATTGGGGGAGACTTGGGATTTTTGGTTTTTCTATTACGGGAAAGACCAATGGTGGCTGGTAAATGTGTAGATCACCAGGCTACGGTGAACAACATGAACCAGTACAGGGATAAAGAATTCCAATTGATTCACAGTCAAAACACCTGGCCTTGTTCCTGATGCCTGACAAGCTGCAGCTGTGTTGGGCTGACAGCGGGCCTTGCCACCAGATTCCACTGAAGTTGTTAACCCTAGGGTATAGGGGGAATGGTCTTGCTCATTGGGGATGAGCAGAAATCATGCTTGTAACTCTTGCCTTTTGAAAATACTCTTGCACGCTATAAAAACAGCTCGTGTACCACTTAAAGTTAGACTTGAAATTATTGATGATAGATCGTGAAAGAAGCAACATACTCTAACTTCAGCGTGTCTGAAAGTGCCTTTCATGTATTTCAGGCAGTACTCTCCGGTGCTGAAAAACGTGTCTGCTCTCCTCATCAAGCTTGATGAGAGGAAGAGCACGATGTTGGTTCTAATTAGTTCCAGTGATGTTCCCTGAGGGATCCTTGAAGGCATTCTCTAACTTGAGAAATTAAGAACAGCCAGAAAAGAGAAGAATGTGTGTGTTCTACATACAGTGTACTCACAGGTCATTTAGGCCAGGTTCAAAAAATAGCACTTTTGTGGCTGATGCCATACATGTTTACCAGGTGGTGGTGGCCACCAAGGTTGTGAATGGTTGAGTGTAGTCTCAATCTGATTTTTCATCTTTGATCTGATGGCCTTTTCTGCTCCTGCCAGAGGCAGGAACTTTCTTTGCTGGGGTCAAAAGAGGCTTCTGTTGATGTCTTTGAAAACAGGTTTGTTCCTAAGAACATGTCCCTTATTGTCATGTCCTTTCTCATGAGGAAACTGCTGATTGGTTCCCATGAGGAAACTGCTGATTGGTTCCCAAATGCACATTACTATAAAAGTCAAACACAACCTGTCCTCCTTAGTGGGGTGATCCAGGCCAGTACAGGGCTGCCTTAACATCCCTGCAGAACCAAGTGTGTCTTTTCTTGACTCAGGACAGTGTCACCATGGAGTGCCAGCCTTTGTCAAATGCCTTATGCCTCAACTGTACAGAGTCTATCCTGAGCTCAGTCACTCATTTTCTTGCTCAGAGTGGGAAGAAAAGGTATCAAAGCCTGGTTTGCTTCTAATATGGAGGTGATGGAAAGTAATTCAACACACCTGAATTTAGGAGCACAGACACCCCTGATCTGGACTTGACCTGTGAGAACTTTGATAGGTGCCTGAGGATCTCTACATCCCAATCTCCTCACCTAGAAAATGGAACCACCTTGGTGCTTGTTGAAAGGATTAAACAAGAAAATCCACTTAGAGCACTTAGCACAGCCACTGGCATGTTACGTCCGTGCTAGTGTTGGAAATTAGAGCGGAGTTCCCGGCTATTGCCATTTGCTCCCTTGCTGCACTCCTTTCCTTTAGAGTTTGGGACTAGCTCACAAATTGTGAGAAGTAATGTTCTGTCAGTCAGAAACTGTCCAGTCTATTCTACTGAAGCATATGCATATCCCAACCTGAATTAATTCCCATTGGCCAAAAGGCCCCCCAGCACAGCATTCCAGATGGTCCTTCTCCCTCCTGAAAGTTGTTTTTATAAACCAGTGTATTAAATCAATGAGATTATGTAGGAAGTATGTTATACCTGCCCTTCAGAACTATGTGTTCTCTCCTGAATTTGCTGTGAAGACCAAGGGCCTCATTTCCACAGGGTTGTATTTGGGGCAGAAGCATAAAGGTCTAATCTCCTTATTGGCATTTTATTCACATACACATCCTATTTAAAAGGTGTGCAAGTTTCTTGCCTTCTCCAGTCGAATGTTTCTCTTGTTACCGAGTTTAGGTTAAATGAAGATTTGTCAGATCTGCTGATATTCTGGGAATATTTATTTTAAGTGCAATGGTCAGACATCCTGGATTGTATGTTTTCGGCATCCAGAATGATTGTAGTATGCTGTTTTAAAGGATGGAGGTCAAGGTCAGAGGTGAATTAATCACCAGATGCACCATCTGTGTGACTCTTGAGCTAAGAGTAGATTTTACATTTTTTTTGATATTGTAGAACAGAAAAAATATTATTTGTGGAATTTAGGAAATACAAATTTCAGTGTCCATAAAATTTTATGTGGGTTGAGTGTTTAGCATAGTGGTTAAGACACCAGTTAAGATGCTCATAATCCACATAGGAGTGTGTGGATTTTGGTACTCAGCTCCAGGATTTTAATGAACCAAACTCTGGGATTCAGAGGTGATGGCTCCAGTGACTGGGCCCATGCCACCTATGTGGGAAACCTGGGCTGAACGCCGAGCTTCCAGCTTCAGCCCTGAGCCAATGCTAGCCATCATAGGCATTTGCAATGATGTTGCACCCAGCAGACAATGCATGCCCTCTTTGCCAGGTTCACACTCTTCCCATCCTTCCTCTCTCTCAAGCTTTCTTTTACAGATCTTGTAGGAACACATTCACACTCATCAGCTTGTGTATTCTCTGTGCAGCTTTTACATCACCACTGGTGAGCTGAATAGGTGCAACAGATATCACAGAGCCTGCAAAACCTAAACCATTCACTCTATGGCCCTTTGCAGAACAATCCTGCCAGTCTATGATCCAGGTACCCACTGTGACCCATGCTGCTTGCATCATTTAATTTCATTATGAGCACATAGTTCATGATCCTTACTACACATCAAGAAGTGTTTCAATGCTTCGGTATGATTGTTTATGGCTGTTTCTTGGACACACCTTCCCCAGGTGTGGAGTGCCAAATGGAAGATGAAAGGAAGGCTGTGGTGCCTGTGTGCCATATGAGCTCAGATTTGAGACCTGGCTGCTTCAGTTGCAATCCTCTAATCCCTGCTAATACTCCTGAGAAAGTAGCAGAGGATAGCCCACCCACTTGAAGCCCTGCCACCCAAGTAGGAGACCCAGATGAAGCTACTGGCTCCTGACTTCTGTCTGACCCTGGCCTGGCTGTTAACACCATTTTTTAAAAGATGAGGCAGATAGAGAAAGGAGAAAGGACTTTCCACACTAAGCTGTTTTTGTTGTTTTGTTTTGTTTTTACAGTGAGAGCTTAGAGGTAAGAAGGCAAACAAGAATCTACTGAAGGTTCCTATTGGAAAGTGGTCAGGGGTAGTTGGGGAAACCCAGCAATGATGGATTCTGAATGACACAGGTGGTCTTCTGAATATTCATCACATCATTTGCAAACCATTCAAAATTAGCAACTTAGCTATTCCGCTATAGATGTATTGAATTTTGAGTCCCATCTGTGGTTTTCTTGTCAGGGCCAGACCAAATGATTTTGCGGGTTTTACCTAGCCCACTATGTAGGCAGTTCCCATCCCTACTAGAATCTTGAAGAAAGGTAGACTTACTCTGAAGAGATAATAAAGAAAGAAAGTATTTCCACAATATATGATAAGCTTGTGTTCAGGAAAGGGCCCTGGCAACCATGTGGAATCAGATTCAGGAAAAGAAAAAACATCTCCTAGAAGTCTATTTTTATTTTCAAATGAATATTCAGAGAGTTAAACTTTTATACCAAGTGTCCAAGAAAAGAATGGAAACATCGAAATTGTGCACTAAGACAGAAACCTTACATAGATTTAGGTCTTAAACTCCATACTGCATTAATTAGAGGCAGTCTCCATGGCATATCATTAAATTGCTCGGCTCCCAGCTACGTCGAAATGAAAGGGTTGGGCCAAATTTTATCTCAATCTACTTTAGTTCTAGAATTCTGTGGTTCTATTTTACCTCAGTCTTATAGTCAAGACACTTAAAGCTAATTGAAGTTTTATGCTGAGTGAGAAGGGAGAGACACTGGGCTGAGGAGTGCAGAGAGCAGAGGTCAAGAGTGGAAAGACAACGCTACAGACTGCTCTCCTGGGCACAGGCGGGGAAGCTCTGCTAGAGGAGATCCCAAAGGACCAAGTGTCAAATGGGAACACACTCTGATCCCATTATAAAGACAGACGCAATCTGTTTTCTAAACTCCTGCGGATTTATCCATAGAACATGAGTATTCATTAGCCAGTGCAGCCCAGTCAGCAAGAGAGAAGTTAGAGACACAATCTGACCTTCTTTCACCAACCAAAATTCACAGTGCAGCTGCCCTTCCCTTGGGGATCAAGTCAGGATGGAGGGGGTGACAGAGTGGTCGTAGTGATGCTTGGGCCAGGCTGAGGATGCACCGAGGGACCAATGGGAAAAGATGGTTCTTAATGTCATTTTAAAAACAAACAAGCAGAATAGTCTAGATGCAGCCCTTGTTGTCATTTTGAGTAGAATCTGTGATGACAGCAACTCCCACACCTCTAGTATGGCTTCAGAAAGCAAACCAGACTCCCCCAAGTTCCCAGGTGGTCCAGGTAACACCCAGCCACTTTCATCATCTTCTGCGGGTCACAAGAGCTGGAGCTTTTGTTTTCAAACCCTGTTTTTATCTCTGAAGCATCAGTCAGAGTTTACTGGAAATCTAAAAGCCTCTGTAGTTTGTCATTTTCATTTTTAAGCGACTTGAAGATGAGACAAAATTACTTAGAAATAAGCTGACAACTTAATTGAATGCAACTCCGCTGAAAAGCATGTGTTGTTGAGCCCACGGGTATGTTGCTATCCACAGAAGTAACTCTGATCGTATCTAATGTGGCCTCCCGCTTTCTCCAGTTTTCTTGAGATTAGAACCCCCCCACAAAAAAAACACAGTATTATTCAGCTTAGATGTCATTTCTGATACCTGAGCAACCCCAAAGTTAAGTCGTCAGCTGTGCATTGATGCTTCCATCTGCATCTGTGAATGAGAGATGGGCTGGCTGGGTGGCCCTCCAGTGCTTCGAACTTGAAATAAGTGTCAGGGCACATCTAAGGGCACATCTCCAGCAGCTCGGAAGACTGTCCTTCATTCCGTCATTTCTGAAACTGGGTGATAAAATGAAGTTCTGGAAAACTTCAGAGCATTTAGACGGCTTTGTCTGTGTCCAATACTTCTGGCTACTCCAAGTCTCATGCATGTGTTTCTCTTTTGCCTTTTCGCACTTAGTTTCTGCCAAGACCTAAGGGGAAGGGCCTTAGCAGGGCCTCTGTTAACTTTCTCTCCTTAAGGAGAGCTGTGCCTGGCAAGTGTCTGATATGTCTTTTCATTCATCCCCGCCTCTCGGGCTCCCACAAGGTCACTGCTGCTAAGCTCTGCTGTTCCATGGAAGGGCAAACAACAGGCAACAGTCAAACGGATATTGTGTGAGACTTCAGTGACTTCGAAGATTATAGGGAAAGACAGTGCATGGAACTCTGTCATCTCGCTGTGACAGATTTGGAGTAGTCATGAGAGATTGTGGGTCATGTCCTGGTTGTACTGTCTCGCTCTTGCAAGTGCATGGGGAACACCCGAGAACTGTCAGAGTTCTAGTTGATTCTATGATATACTAGGGGATTTCAAGAGGTTCATGGAAATGAAATGGAAATATAAGGATTTTTTGATGTTGCAAAAAAAATGAAATCCATATATACCAGGGGTCTTCAAAAAATTCACAAAAATGTATAATGTGAGGCCAAAAACTATTCTTGGATTTTAATTTTTTGCACCCAAATATTTTTTTCTTTTAATCCCATTTTCCATGAGCTTTCTGAAGGCCCCTGGTATGCATAATCATCCATTCCAGATCTCCGTAACACAGCGTTTATAAGGAATCCATGTTAGCACATCCGCAACTGGTCCTAGAATGATACACTTCTAAATCACTGTAAGGTTTTTTTGTTGTTGTTGTTGGAGAGAAATTAAAAATGTTTGCCTGCTTTGAAAAACGCACGTTGACATTTCTTCTGTTCATTCTGCAAATATTTACTGCATGTGTGCTCTACACTAGGTATTGCACCAGGAGTTGGGGAATTAAGAACAAACAAAACCGTATGTAAAATCCTTGTCTTCACAGAATTTTTTGTTAATTTGTATATTCATTTATTTGAAATTTAGAGTGACAAAGAAAGAAGGAGGAAAAGAGAAATGTTCCATCTGCTCTTTCACTCAGTAAATGGTTACAACAGCCAGGGCCAGGCCAAGTCAACGCCAAGGAGCCAGAAACCCCCATTCTGGTTTCCCTATGGGTTACAGGGACTCAGGCACTGCAGTCATAATCCGCTGCCTTCTGGATGCAGTGACGTTGAAGATGGATTGCAAGTGAAGTAGCTGAGACTCAAACCAGCACTCCAGTGAGACCCTCAGCCATCCCAACAGGCAGTTTAACCTGACACACAAACATGCAGCAAGCATTGAGACTTAAAGTGAAGGGAAAATGTTATTACCATCATGCCTTTGTTCTGATCTTAACAGGTGCAAAAACTTTGGCTCAAACACATTAACATAGGGGACTGTACCCCACATTCATGTATTGACACCCCAGCCCTCAGAATCTCAAAATGTAAACTTATTTGGAAAACAGGGTTATTACAGAGGTAAGATGAGGTCATACTGGCATCAAGTGAACTGATCCTGCAGGTTGGGTGTCTTTATAAAACAAGGAGATATTTGGAGATGGACAGGAGTATACCGAAAGACCCCAATGGGAAGGTAAAGGCAAAGACCTAGGGGAATCAGCTGAAGACAACAGATGCTGAAAATTAGAGAAGACACCAGCCTCTGTCCCATTCCAATTAATTCCTTCATCTCAGGTTTGTCATCTCAAGGACTGTACTATAAGATGGCTTAAACCTTTTTTGTTGTTGAAGGAGCAAAAACGCTTAACCTACTGGTGATTTCAGCTCATGAAAATGGAAGGAAAAGAAAGGAGTGCTGAAGCTGACAGACCCCTGAGCTTTTCCGCCCATGGGGCCTAGCTTGGAGAAGTCTACCTGCCTTCCCAGGAGAAGCAATCCCAAACCTAAGCTCTGAATAAGACACAGGAGTTAGCTAGTAACTAACACAGGGACACAAGCCCATGCCTCAAGCTAAGAGGGAGGCAGAAGAATATGGAAGAGCCTGATATGGGAGAGAGAGAGAGAGAGAGAGAGAGAGAGAGAGAGAACGAGCAAAGCAAATGGAAGTAAGGTGTGAGGGTCAGGTGAGGCCACACAGAGGGATGGGGACCACATTGAGGTTCTTGTCAGACTCTTCACTGTGTTCTAACAAGCTTGATTACAGGAGTCTAAGTAGGTGAGTAACGTGATCGGACTTCTGCTCTGAAAAGACGACTTGACCCAGTGTAAAGAACAGATGGAAGAGAAAGAACAGGAGCAGGTGGCGGGTGGACTGGATCAGGCAGTACCTCAGTGATGATTACTCCGATGCAGCCTTGAATGTGAGAACTAAAAAATATTTGGGAAGTAACAACCACTTGAATCACAATGGTAGCAGTTATAAGTAAAACATACAATATACTGTCCTTAGACTTCAGAAAATATTCAGGAGATATTTTCCTCATGAAAGCCGGAGCAGGCATTTGTCTTAGTGACTACAATGTCTGATGGGATGCTCACATTTCATGTCAGCATTCTGGATTTGAGTCCTCCCTCCAGCCCTGAGTCCCAACTCCAGTCCCTTGCCAAGATATGCTCGCCGAAGCAGCATGAGATGTGTCAAGCATTGGATTGCTGATGCCCATGTGGGAGACACAAACTGAGTTCCACCTCCTGATCTGGGTCTGATCCTTCCTTAACCATTTGGGAAGTGAACCAACTTATTCTCTCTCTCATTCTCTCTCTCATTCTCTCTCTCTCTCTCTCTCTCTCTCTCTCTCTCTCTCTCTCTCTCTCTCTCTCTCCAACTCTCTCTCTTTCTCTTCCTCTCTTCCTCTCTCTCTCTCTTTCAAATCAGTATTTTTAAAACACTGTGCTAAAACCTAGCATTGACTTGTTACAGCTCATCTCTAACTTGGGTATCTTTATTCCTTCTGTCAATGCTGGGGTTTATTGTACTTTCTATGTATCAGTAAGAAAAACAAAAGGGTGCCAGAATGACTAATGCCTACTGTGGCTGTTGGGCCTCTAAAGTCCCATTACAGTCTTATTCATAGCATTAATAGTTAGAGAATCCTCCAACTTCCTAAAGACACCCACCTGCTATGCATTTGTAAAGGTCAAATCCATGGAAGGATTTATTATATTTTATTAAAGACATATCCACACAGCTCTTACACTAATAAAATAATAATCCCAGGGTTCACTGGCATCCCTCTCCCTCTTCCCCACGGCTGGTTAGCTAACTAACATCAGGTGTCTTTCTTGCTGAGCCAGTCGCAAATCCTTATACAGTACTCCAGGCAGCTGGTTCATAAGCACTGGCCTAAGAATTGAAAGCCATTCCCCACTCCCATTTTAACATTACGTAAATCATTTTCCTTCCCCTCCCCAAAGCAATCATTGCATATTTATTTATGTCCTTCCCCTTGCAGAGGCACAGTTTGGCTACTTACTTATAACAGCATCCGTAACAGATGTTGCATCCCATTCCTGCCTCTCAGGCCACTAGCGTTCAGAGATAGCTGTGGACATTTCTGGAAGCTGGCATGTTCCTACCTCAACCACAAGTTGCCTGTTTCTATTACAGAACCTTCTCTGGACCACAGGTGCTTCCATAGCCTTAAACAGGTTGAGATACCTACATCACATTGCAGAGTGTCTGCTTCCAACACCTGGCTGTAACTCCTGACCCCAGCCTCCTGCTTCTGCAGACGTTGGAACGCAGAGTTCCTGCCTCAAGAGACTGTGTTCTTGCCATCTTATGGAAGACCTGAATTGTGTTTCTGATCAGGACCCAAGCTCTGACCCTGGCCCCAGCCCAACCCTAACCATTGTGCCGTTGTACTAATCTGAGAAGTGAACCAGCACGTGGAAGTCTCTCTCTCTCTCTCTCTCTCTCTCTCTCTCTCTCTCTCTCTCTCTCTCTCCCTCTTTCTCTCTCTCTCTCTCTCTTTCTCTCTCTCTCTCCCTCTCTCTCTCTTTCTCCCTCTCTCTCTCTTGCTCTCTCTCCCTCTCCCCCCTCTCTTTCTTTCTCTCTCTCTCCCTCTCTGTCTTTCTTGCTCTCTCTCTCACAAACACACACACACACACACACACACACACACACACACTCACACTCTCCACTCCAAATGAGTAAATAAATACATCTTTAAACAAGATACTTGACATTTTAATGATACTCTTTTAAAAGGTGCATTTCCGCCCCCCCCCCCCAGCAGATATCAGGGTACTTCCAAAAGTTCATGGAAAAGGAGGAAATTGAAAAATAAGTTAATGTTTTACAAAAATAATTGAAATCCATGGACCATTTTCTCATGATACGTACTTTACATGAATCTTTTGGAGGCTCCTCCTATGAGTGATGCTGCTGCTCTATGAAAATAAATGCTGCACTCTTGGCTTGAAAACAAACAGCAGAAACAGGCCCCCTCTTGAGAGCCACTGTGAATGTACTGGCAGTTTTTCACTCTGGTTCCATTGTGTCGAGCAGGTGTTGAAAAAGAGCCGCTTTGTGAACTCTGCTTGAGAAAAGGCAAGGTGTTCGGCAAACTCCAAGCGATTTGAATACAAACCTAACATTACCCTCAAGGCTTGGCATGTCTTGAGGTTGAGGCTTCAGTTTAGGCTCCCACTGAATAAGCCGCTAACATAACACCAGTACCCATACACATGGAGAGTTCCGAGGTTTCTCTGAAGAGAAATTTTTGACAATGTGGGAAAGAGTAAATATCTTCCAATTTTTAAAATTGAATTGAATGGATATCACTTTACCATGAGAGAATAGGTGTTACTATCATGTTTTTAGTTTTAAATGGTTACCTAAAATGGCTTTCGATGGATCTCTATATAGAGTGACAAAAGTTAACAAATAAAAATACACAATCCTGGGGCTAGCATTGTGTTGTAGCAAGTTAAGCTACCATGTGCAGTGCTGGTGTTGTATACAGGCACAGGTGTGAGTCCTGGCTGTTCCACTTCCAGTGCAGTCCTGTGCTTCTGCATAAGAGAAAGCAGCAAAAGATGTCTCAAGCCCCTGGACCCCTGCATCCATTTGGAGAACCAGAAGTTCTGGGCTCTGGCTGCAGCCGGGCATAATCCCAGCCACTGGGGAGCAAACCAGCAGGTAGTTCAGCTCTATATACTTGCATATACTTTCAATGTAAGAGTATATTATGTCTCTACTGTATTTCATGCTATTTTGGAGAAATGCCCATACTAAATCATTGATTGTTAACTGAAATTCCAAGTTACTTATGCATGGTATATTTTTTTCTGACAAACATTCCTATAATTTATTGAAACGAGTATTTAGTTGACATACAGAGCTTTCTTTAGATCTCAATATGAAATCAGCCCTATCTTCCTTCCTTTACCGTTTTCAAACCAGACCCTCAGGTACAGTTACAAAGATATTTCCAATTCATTTCTGATTTCAGAAAAGACATTCCAGTGTATCCTCTTGCTTCCTTCTCTAATGCCCCTATTCACATGTCATCCACCGTATCCCTCCACCTTGAGGTCTTTTACATTTGATGTTTTAAGACTCTAGATTCAATTAGTATGTATGCACACACCACACACCCACCCTCATACACAGCAGACCTAAAAAGAAACTATGGGTCAAGCCAGTATAAAGGAATTGTAATCCCACAGGAGCTTTCTGTAGAAGCAAGCAAAATAAAGGTTAAAAGCTAAAAGACATAAAGAAACAATTAAAGCCAAAACTCTCCCAACTGCCTCCTATGAACTTGATCTTATAAGGAAGACGGCCTTAGCTCTCTGAAGCTTAAGAAAATCTGTTCGTAGCTGATCCCCTTTCCCGGAAAGGTGGGTGTTGAAAAGCCCGAAACTTAGCTGTCTGAGCAAATCCCATCTGACACAGTGGTTAGGCCACCAGGAAGGACATAGAAGTTTCTGAAGAACTACGGAAATCGTGTGCCTATGGGCTTTGAGCTAGGCTGCAGCACTAAAACTAAGTAACCAATTTTTAAATCATTAAGCCCAGTAGAAATTACTCCATGCATGTAACATGGAAGTGAAACACTGTGTGCATAAAACCCTCCTTCTCATGAGATCATCTCCTGCCAGGTTAATTTCAGAAATAAGCTCAATATGATAGCTTGACTGTCTCTTAAAGGATGTTGAAGTGTTTATTTGGTTTGAGTTCATTTTTCACAGGTCGATTGAAATAGACTAGACTTTTCCAGAGGAAATTATTACCCATTTATCATACAGAACAATGGTTTGACCCATACTACGATAGCATTTCTGTAGATCTGCCAATGAAATTAAGCAGGAAATTGAAGTTTCATCACCTAGAAAGTGTGATCTTCTGGCTTAGTCAGGACCAAATTGAGTATATCCAAAAAAAAAAAAAAAAGGATGATTCCTGTTCATCTTACTTTCACAGTTTACACCATGATTGACCATTTGTCAGAGCAGCACAATGTATCATACAAGTTATGAATTTCTAACTACGTCTGTTGTTCTGGTCTTTATGCGAGCTCTATAACCATTATACTCAGTGACATAAACCAATCCCAAGAAGACAACATCTCATATGTTCTCTCTGATATCAAACAACTTCCATGCAAAGCACAAGATAAATAGAAATATAGATAACAAGTAAATACATATATTCTCATAGATGAACTATACAATGAAGACTAGCATACCGAGAAGTGAAGATACATTGCAATATACCTCTCTACTCCTGAATAGAAGGAAGACTCCCAATGACACTGTTAAATATAGCTAGACCACAGTTTCTAGGCTATCCACCATTGTCTAACCGATGCAGAATATTGGACTTGTAACTATCGGTGAAGATCCATTATAATTTTAACAATATGGAAGCAAATGGAGGTGGGGCAGATGAAGGAGTGAAGAGGGGAATTCCTGTGCCTATGGAACCATAACATGAAAAATAAAAATTTTAAAAAGATACATCTTAGATTCACAAGCACATACAAGTTGAAAGTTAAAAGAAAAAAATATACCATGCAAAAGCAAGTTGAGAAATGACATCTTGTGTCAAAACAACTGCTTACTGACAATTCCATGAGCCAGTCAATAACTTTCATCCTTTATGGAAATAATTGTTAGAGGACCATTAGATTATTTTTTCACTTTTTAACTCCTGCTCAAGCTATTTTCATTGACATTTGGCAGAATGCATCATGGGGATAAATGTATGTATTTGTCATTTTTACTTTTGACTCCGAGAAAGATGCGATAAAACCCTCATAGTTAAATTAAAACCAAGTCAGATTTTTTTAGAGTCATTTTCAATAACTGCAAAGAGAATGAACAAGTATAGTGTAAAAGTGCTAATTGTACCAAGCTACTTAGGTAAATGACTATTACACTTGAGCTGTTGTAACTCTGGGTTCTACGGAAAACTCAGAAACTTGATGACTCCTACATTTACCTTCATTTCATAGAACACATTGTCAGCTCTTCACAGTGGTGCATTGCAATTAATGTTTTTACTGTATCTTTTAGGTGTCTAGATAGTTGTATATCCAGACATCCATAGATTTTCTTTACTGTAAATTGGTTATGGTCATCAGCTATAGCTGAATAAGCTCCAGTTTAAAGGGCCATATGTAATACATAACAGGTCTTCATCATTTCATTGATATTTAACAACTTGCTAGACATCAGCCGACATTAATGTGAGAGCAAATTGATGAAAGATGGAAGATTCAATCTGATAAGAAGGTAATTTTATCCATATGTTAGATTAATTTTAGAATAGTACAGCAGCTGGTATATGGCACCACTAACCCCGGTCCTCTGTAACTCCACTATTTTTAAGTTTGATTTTACACCTTGTTAAAAAATCTCATTCCATACGACAGCATAACCATAGGACCACCAAGAGAGAATTGGTGTATCCTTTCCTTGGAATTATTTGCATAATCATTCAAATCAAAATAGGGTCAAGTCAAATCATCATACTACGCTTGATTTAAAAAAAAACTCAGTAATAGGGGGACGAGGGAATGCTTTGATAATGTATGATTTAGTCAATTAACAAACAATTGAAACTTCTTGTAAAGCATATTGCTAGCACTTACAGAGAAGGATAATAAAATAGAAATCTGCTCCAGAGCAAAGTCTTAGATTGTGATCAGTCACATGAAAATTTATGGTGGAGTTGCCTTCATAATATAGGTTTGCAGATGTTTTTTTAAATTTCAGAATGGTGATGGGTTGTAATTTTTTAACTGCACAAAGAAGGTGCATAAAGCAAAATCATTTCTTATACTGAGTAAACGGACTTAGCCTTCAAAAATCAACACTTCTCTGTGTGTATACTCTTCCCCAAACCGCCCCATTAAGGCTGTGTGGCAGAAATCCCTCAGGATCATTCGACTTGAACCTCGTCAAGCAACTGACAGCTGCCAAGTGGTCACTCACCCTCTCTGCCTCGGAATCCTCAGTAGCCTGAAAGGATGTGTTCTTGGACTCAGTGTTATGAATGCAATCCCAGAGAAAATACTTGAGAAAATGATACAGTCAGGCAGAATTTTGTTGCTATGAATGAATTTTATGTGAAGTACAGTGATCCTAATATCATGCCATCCATAAGTAAGAGTGGGGTACATCTTCAAACTTCAAATATTGTTTTCTTTATTACAGGTTTCTTTTCTCCATGGAAAACTCCAAAGCCTGTAAGTTGGAATTGTTATGCTTCTTTCTTTGTTTCTAGTTACTATTGCAATCCTGCTAGACAAGACTTGAGTTGGGTGGCTTCAGAATTTCCTCTCCCTCTGAGATTAGGAGATGCCCAAAGCACAAGTGCTTGGTGTCCCTTTGTCATGTTTTGGTCTGACATATAACATCATCTTCCATTTCTACACAGACAGTCCCACCCTTTGTAAAGATGTGTACTTAAGAAATGAGTGCAAACACTAGCTCATCTGGTGCAATGAAAATTATGTAGAAACTTTGGTTTTCCTCTTTGGAAATACTCCATGGTCCTTCTAATATGGAATTTTTATAAACAATGCAAGTTATAGCCTTGGAGATCTTGACCAGTAAATTAAATCTGATTCACAAGAAATCTAACTCTATATATTTATGCAGATATCTACAAACCTAATTATGTGTGTGAGTTATGTATGTTTCTGTGTTTGCTCTGTGTATATAAGTATAAGCCTGGAATGTGAAAATACGTATTCTACCAAACCTAACAATCACTCAGAGTGCAGCTCGCTGCATCTTCTTCAGACTCCCCTTGATGAAACATCCTAGAGTTTTTATGTCTACATGGCAGGCTGGTGGATTTCAGCAATGTTTTTCTAAGGCTAGGTTAGCCAAGTTGGCTTGGTAATTAGAAGCATTTTACTGGCTACAAGTTGAGACTATTCATTGTCCAAATTGCAGAAGGTGAGACTGATTTTCTGGGATCCCATCTTTCGGTGTTTTACAAGAGTCTATCCTGCATGGAATGTCCAAAATCAACAGCTGGCCAGCTATGGTGGCCAAGCAAACACTCTCACCCAGCATGTCCTCATTCAGGAGGGTGTGCACCAACGTGAAGCTTAGTTTACCTTGTCCAACTTCTAAATTGTTCCTTCTTTTCACCACCTAACTTAAATGTGTGTTCCGGGGCTGTGTACATCTTGATCTAATTTAGCAAGAAACCTTTGCAACCTCATCTTTGCTACAATTATGCCATCCAGTGATTTCCTTCTATGTACCACATTTATACAAATTATGTCATTTGGTGTAATTACAGCATTTGCTGTCATTACAGTAATTGCATCCATAGTCAATAATTCCAAAAACAGTTTTATAGAACTCGGTGGACAATTAGTCTTAAACCCATGCATCTTCACCAAAGCTAAGGCTAGGATGAGTAGGTCCTAGGCCGAGTAAAGACAGAGAGCTGCTGATGTAATAACAGCCTCCATGAATCTGCCAGAAATCCTTTAGACCAATGGCAAAACATAAGACGGTATCATACAGATACTTGAGGTGCAGAACCTGAAGGCCCATTTCCCAGGATCATATTTTGTTTCCTCTTGCTAACTCCCTGATTTTGAACTAAGTGGAAACCTACATGTAAAACAGAGGTAACACACCCCTCTGGGATGATCATTGTGAAGGTTCTAGGTTAATCTGTATTAGGTGCCAAAATAGTGCCTCCATATGCTGAACTTCAAAATGCAAGCTACCATCTCTGTAGAAAACTGCCTTTGGTGCATGAACCCTTAGTTAAGAAGTTAGCATTATGAAATTAGCGTTAGACAACAATTGAAACAAACTCAGCAACCCACCTACTCTCTGCAGGTATGCGTACGCTCTCCTCTGAAGAGCACTGATGATTTCTCTAGCCAGTAACAAAATGTTCCTCTGGATAAGTTCTGGCCTCCTCCTGGTCCTGGGTCAGTCCTGGATGCTCTGTGCCCTACTCACCCACATCTTAAGCTGATCCATGGCAAAACAGTCACTTATGTTTGACGAGCAGTGAGTTCTCAACCTCTTCAGCTGGAGAGATTCAAGTTCAATTCTTCAAATATTTAGTCCACTCTGATGCATCTATCTTCCAGCCCTGCCAATCATAGTGGTGAGTTTAGTGTACCCCAGCTTTTCTACGAATAAAATCGATTCTAGACGCAGTGTTTTGTGGGTAGAAAAAAAATCTACCTTATTTATAAGCACTCTGTGCCACCTAGAATCAGAAACTAGGGTGAACTATTATAACCCATGATTATGGATGGGTTTTTCTATGTTTTACCGTTTGATGCCTGAATATGGGTGGGTGGGGGAGGGTATATTTTTACTCTTTGCACTAATGTTTCAGTGGTTTTCCTTCATATTGTCCACCATTCCTTCGTTCACCAAGACCAGCACAGATACAAACCTCTCCTAGAAATAGAAAACATTGCAATTCTATTTTTTCCTACTCTAGTGAGATATTCACAGATCTCAAGCTAGGTTTGCACATCACTGTGCCAAGAGAAGCCAAATAAGATACATTGGTGACAGATAAGCATCTGGCAGATGGTGTGCAGTCCAGACAGGCCAGGGATACACTAGGTAGAACAAGAGAGCTATTTGGACCTGGGCAACAGGGCAAGGTGAGGTCCAGGAGGTTCCTGAAGATGGAGAGAAACACAAGGTGTCCCAGGAAGAAAGCCGGAACTCCAGCAGCCATGGTATCTAAGGAATGATGGAGGAACAAACAGGATCACCCTTCAGGACTTAGAGTTGGGCTAGCGCTATAGTGACCTTCAACCCCAGTGCAAGTGGTTTGCTCCATATCTTCTGGCTCAAAGCCACAAGTAATTCACTTTGGAGGGAACAGGGTTGCAGCTGCCAGGAGCAGGACTGTAACTCTGCCTTCTCTGGGTACAGTGATTTTCTGCACCCACCTCACTGGCGTTTGAGAAGCCCTGACAGAGTGATTCCAATGTCGATGAATGTCACAAGGAGAGGTTGTGATTGCTTTGAAAACATGAGCTGGACTCTCAACTAATGCCCCGTGTTCTGTGCCCCTGAAAGGGTAACATTTGTCACTCTGCCACAGAGAACTTCCCACACAGAGACCAAAGCATTATTTGTTCTGCAGTTTCAAGACTGTTTTTCAGAAATGCCAGTATTTCACTGGAAGCATATTTGCTCCAGTGCCCATATGTGAACAGTATGTGCACCAGAACGACACATTTGGGTATCAGACCATCCTCAGGGTGAGATGCAGGCAAGGCGGGGATACCACAGCTGCTCAGAGCACAATTCTAATATACTTACTTTGGCATTTGGTATCTTGTGTTTAGAAATGGAAGGGAGAAAGTCAAAAACAGAATGCCTGTGTATGTGGTGGCTAAAGTCTGTTAGCAGGCATTTTACCCAGAGGAGGCAACCAAAGAAACCCGGAGTGGCTTCTCATGTGACTTTTACTATCGGGTGAATTAAAACTTTTAACTAAATAGGGGCAAAAGACCCACTGAGCAAATAATGTGCAGAAGTTCTAACCATATTTACCAGCTATTCCCCTGCAATGTGTTCTAATGGAACCAAGCCCTCCTGTTAGAATAATAGGTTGTGTCTGATCATCATGTCTCCCAGAAGGTGCCAGACTTCAAACAAGATACAGACCCCTCCCTGTACTTCCAGAAATTATGCTCGACAGGAAGGATTTGGTGTAGATTAGAGATTTTCTGTCCTCATTAAGCTATATAAAGCGTTCCATTGAAGTCTCAGGCGGCAGTCCACACAGAAAACAATGTGAAGTCGATTTTATTGAAAGAAGAGTCAGTGACCCATTTCTTTCCCAATTCGCTGGCTCGATCCACACCCTGGCCACAGTTCCAGGTGAGTAGGGTGAGCCAGAGGGATCTCTGGTCTCCCATCGATAATCACTGGGATGCCTGGTCCCTCACACCCCTGCCAGCTGCAGAATAGTGGCACATGACAGGTGAGTATCTGAGACAAAGCCCTAAGCAGCACCTATTTGCAAGCAAAAGCAGCACAATGTCTAAGGAACAGACAGTTATGACCCAGTCAAGGTCAGTGTGTTGTGGATATCAGAACTTTCCAGTTAAAAAAAAAGTCCCTGTTCTATTCACGATTTCATTCATTCATTCGCTGAACATTTTCCAAGTACAAGCTGTGTATCACTATTGCAGCAATGGGGAAAAATGCAGCCCCTGGCTCCCACCGTGACATATTTGACACATGGGCAGAGCAACTTATTATTACTGTGGAGTGTGGGGAGTGGTGCAACAGAGGCGTAGACGGTGCAGAGGTTGCCGTTCAGTGTACCCAGGAGGGGCAAGCTGGTTAACAAAAATGTTTCAGGAAAGGATATGGTTCATCTGAATCTAGTACCAAGTGTATTGAGGAAAGGGATGCAGAGTGGAAATTGGTGACCGTGGCAGATAGAAAAAGAGATGAGGAATGTGTGTAACATATGGCTAATCGTAGGGAAGAGGAGAAAACCCAACTACCTTCATGTAGGAGTGGGATGAGCCTTAGGAAAAATCCTTAGGAGACCCACTGTGCATCTGGGGAGTGTAGCTTTGACCCTGAGAGCTGGGATGGGTTAACCTGGGCTGACTATACACACGCCTCGGGCTCCTTCTAAGCAGAGGCAGAAGTTGAGTGTGAATGAGGAGTCATGGGATGGTTGACTCTAGGTGAAGGTGCCACTGTTCATAGGTAGTCTCAGGGAAGCCACAAAAAGAGTAATATTATTCAGTGCCTCGCCTCTTTTGCAGTGCTCCAAAAAGAGGGTCAGGTTCAGCTGGGAGGTACTCTTCCGCTCCTTTGTAACTCGGGTTAGCAGTGACAACAGCAGTAGCGCTTGAGCGGGGGAATCACTAGACTGACGCCCATCTGAGCAACCATCCTGAATCCCAGGTGGCTGTATCATTATTTATGTAGACCCTGTAAGGCACATGATCAAAGCTATAAGCATAGGAGACCGATGGGATATGCAAATGGGTATGCGCAGAATACGCCTGCTCTAGTAGAGTTCATGAAATAAACTGAGACCATCTTAGCAAAGGAAAAAATGAGGCCAGGGATTTCTGGGTACTTAGATATGAGTGTTCTTCAGACAGATGTTATCTTTATTTTAAAAAGAGCAGACGCAAGGAAATCACCGGTGAACAGGTAATAGGGTTATTTAAGTTTGTGCTTATAAATCTGGCATCACTTTTGTTTGTGATGATCTGGAGTGCTTAATTACATGGGTATGGAATCTTTTTGTCTCCCAAAGCATTTATACTGATGTTTCAAACTCTGCAAAGCAAGAAAGACAAGTCAAAGGTGACAAGGGGAAACGGCCAGAAAGAACTGACCCCCCCGTCATTTCCTCTGTTTTCTTTCCATTTCAGATAACGGAGCGCTGGGAGAATCAAGGCAGTCCTCAAACGAGTCTGTCTGCTCCCGCCATCCCACAGAACCTGCCCTTCCCACCCGCCCTCCACAGGAGCTCCTTCCCCGACTCAACAGAGGCCTTTGACCCACGGAAGCCTGACCCCTATGAGCTCTACGAGAAATCGAGAGCCATTTATGAAAGTAGGCGTAAGTGCAAGCCGCGTTAACACAAGGGTATATGGTGTGGGTCGCTCATGTCCTGCCGGGCCACAGGCTGAGGCTGGGTGATCTGGTATGCTTTTATATCTTGAGGACCAAAGGTATCTCAACAGACGCTCCATCCAATCTCAGCCAAAAGGCCAAAAGCGATTCTCAACAGGAAGACCAACAGAACTAACATTGGAAAGGGCTGGTTTTCTCCCAGTCCCCCTTCTCGTAGTGTTGATTTATTTTTAGCTGACAAACAATACTTGCCTATGCTTATGAGGTAGAATATATTTTGATACCTACACATGTTGTAAAATGATCAGGTGAGGGTAAGTAAGCTAATTATTCTACAGAATGATCAGATTAATATGCACATGTCAAACATTGACTGTGATAAGGGCATTTTCAAAAATCTCATTTAAACATTTTTTCACCTATTATGAAATACGTTGTTATTAGGTACTTCAACTTGCTGTACTTTAGAACATCCAAACTTCTCCTAAATGGAATTATAACAGCTATTCATAGAGTAAGCTTGATCTCTTTCCATTTTAAATGTACTTCTTAATTTTTTGCCCCTAAGCCCTAGGGAAAAAACCCAAAACATTGATTTTTTTTTTTTTGCCTCCTTTTTTGGTGTATGTGAAAGGTGCCACTTCTGCCAAAGTTACCAAAGAAGAAGAAATGTTGGCAGGTTTTAATCTGTTTCATCTTATTTTGAGACTGCAGCTTGCAAGGTCTGTTAGACCCCCCCTCAACGCATCATTGGAAAGGTTACGGCCCAGAATGAGATGTCCCAACCCAGTCACGGTCATGACCTCCACTGGTTTCAAGAGCAGTTCAGTACCAGGTGTCCAGAATTTCATCCTCCACATCTCACTGAATACAGTGGTGCCCATTGTATGCTGTTCCTGGAATATCGCCTGTGCGTGCACTTGTTGAGCCTGTCTCAATACTTCCCAAATGACTTTTCATCGCAGGTTATAAATATTAGAAGCCGAAGGCATTTGATACGACACAGGCATTTGTGGTGCTCTTTCAACCCTCTTGTGGGGCGTCTCAACATGTGAGAGGATAGGAATCTATCTGGCGAAAGAGTATACTAGGAACCAGTGAGAAAGGTTTGGTCCCTGGCGCTCCCATTCATGGTCTGTTGATTTCCCCTCTCACAGCATTCTGCCAGCATCTTCTTGCCAGCCTTATCATCAGAAGCAGGAATGGCAGGTTTTCAATTGTGTGTGATCTCATAGGATCTTAATTCTGCTTACTCCTTTGATGAGCTCAGGGCTTAAGAATCAGCACCCAGCTGGCAAAAGGGGAAGCCAGCATTATACCTTTTCCCGTCCACCAAGACTTTTTGTGGAAGTAATTTCTGTTGATAAAATAGTTAGGACAGTAGGCCATTGAGATATCATTGTCATTTTGCTCCAAATGAATCCCCCATACACACTTTCTGAAAAACTAATGAGCTGTACCAGAGCTATTCTATCTCATCCCTCCCTTTCTGGGTGAACAATGGAAGTATCTTCAGGGGACTATATCTTCAGACTGCTTTTGTCATGGTAGAATAAGAGCAAAGTTGGTAATCTTAGCTTGTGATGTGTTGGGGGGTGGAGGGAAACACAGGATATTAATGTTCATTAAAGTGAAAAAAAATTGAAGAGATGTCAGCTCAGACTTCTTTAGCACGTTTCCTGCTTCCAGTTACCAACTGTTTATTGTTGTTTCTTTTTAAAAGATTTCTTTTAAAAAGATATAAAGAGAGGAAGAGAAACAGAGAGGAAGATCTTCCATCCATTGATTCACTCCCCAAGCGGCCACAATGGCCAGTTCTGCGCCAATCCAAAGCTAGGAGCCCAGACCCTCCTCTGGGGCTCCCACATAGGTGCAGGGTCCCATGGCTTTGGGCCGTCCTCAACTGCTTTCCCAAGGTACAGGCAGGGAGCTGGATGGGAATTGGGGCCGCCTGGATTAGAACCAGCGCCCTTATGAGATCCTGATGTGTGCAAGGCAAAGACTTTAGCTGCGAGGCTACCATGCCGGGCCCACCAACTGTTAATTGAATGCTTGCTTTGTTCTCAGTGCAGTGGAGACATGTACAAAATAATAAGAGACATCCGGAAGAAAATAAGAAGAATGAGTATAAACCGGCAGAGAGTGACCTGTGGAGGTTCCAGCTTAGGAAGTGGAAACACACTGCCTAATTAAAATAGCATGCTCAAGGCTTCGACTTGTTTGACTTTGAGATTACATTGAGGGAGCTGTAAGGAATGCTGCTTCCTATCTCTTATTTCACCAGTCATTGGCTGCCAACCGTTTTCAGTTCCCTAACCAATGCAAAGCTTTTTTCCTTCAGGATAAAGACATGCTAGTATTTAGTGCCAGGTTTCTGTTGACAGTTTTCTGATAGCCGCTCTGTCCTCCTCGCTTTCTGAGGCAGGAATTGGCTGTGACCCTCTTTCAACCCTAAAGGTGTTCTGATTTTCTTTACCCTGCCCCTACAACCCCTGGTTGGATTCAGGGTCTTGTCATGCTTAACAGACAGAGCCAAACCCATCAACCTTACCTTCCTACAACTGTCATGTCCACTCTTCCTCCCCGTCCGCCTATGCAGCCTGATGCCCCACCCCACAGTGCCCGTGCCTCGCTGCTGCCACTGCCATGGTACTCCAAGCTGCCTGCTTCTTGTTTCGCATCATTTCGTGATGCTGAACGGAGTATGAAAGAAATACAGAGCTCAGACACAGCATCTCCACCCCTGAAGGTTGAGGAAATCAGAGAGCATGCACTAGCGTCTCTAGGTTCTCATCAAAGAACATAACTGTGCCTCCTACAAGCTTTCTGTTTCCAAGTATAAAAAAAGTTTCATTCTCTCCCTTGAACTTTCTGAGCAATTCTAAAAGAGAAGGTTTTTTTTTTTTAATTAATGATCGAAGTTCAGCCTGTTCTTTATCATCTTCCAGCAGGTTTTATTTTTAATGCAATCATAAAACATGTTCAAACTTTTGTTTAACTGTTGTTTTAACGCAATCATAAAATGTTCAAACTCACAGCCACTCTCTTCTTAGTTCTTTGGCATACACATACCATTTAGGTTTGGTTCTGTGTATTGCTGTGCCTCTCCACTCTGTTACAGTGGAAAGGAAACCAGTCATGCCTGGGAATTTATGGAAGAGAATCCTAACCCAAACTACTTAAATTCAATTCTTGATTTAGTCCTCTTGCGTATGGTGATCTCAAGCTAACCTCTATTGGAGTCACACTTAAGGCTAAAGTGATTCTTTATTTATGCACTTACATTCCTGGGTAGGTTGCAATCACCAAATAAAAAGATGCCCCATGAGCCAGAGTTACAGAATGCCTGTTCCTTCAAGTCTGTCAAGAATGATTTGAATTCAAATCACCAGTCCTGTGCAAATGATAGAAATTTATCAAAGGATGTAAACGCTGTACAGACTCCGTTGATTAGATTATGCTGACATGTTAATGTGCCCGCGCAGGACATCTTAATAATAAAGGCGCATTTATGAGCAAAATGCTCTAATTTCAGATGAAGAAAGACAGCCATAGAAGACTAGGGCAGCAGAAAGCAGAATACGACAGGTCCATGCTTAGGAGAGGAAAATTAGAAACACCACCTGTCTTGGGAAGGTTTCCAGGTGAGTTAGGACTGACTGGAGAAAAGGACAGGAGTGATCCCCTGCTCTCCAGGCAGGCAGTGCCTCCTACGTCAGAGCCCTGCGCAGAGTTCTCAGAGGCAGCCCCGCCAGGCTTCACACCCATCAACAGGAACGTGGAAAACGCAAAACAGTGTCTGGAGCTCTACTCAGCTCTTCCCAAGAGAAAAAAATCAAACCTAGTTGGGGTTCATCAAGCTCATTGGAACTTTCTGTGACACTGGGACATAAAAACGCACACATAGCAATACAATACTGAACAATATAGCCACTACTATGGGTGACATTGTGCAGCAAAAATGACTAGGTCATTCTGATGGAGTCTCAACTTCGCTCAGCAAAACCAGCATTGAATCAATGACACTGCTAGGTGTCAATGTCTCATTGATTCATCAATGTTCTCCGAATTGTCTGTGTTCTCTTCCTGGAGAACTCTGTGTAAAAATATTTTTCCCCTCCAACTTAATATCAGCTTGAACTTACAAGCAGAGAAAAACCATGTCAATAAGTGAAACTTGTGTATTCCCATGTCAATTACTCAACACTTGACCCCCTGTCATTACCACCAGTTCCCACAACAGAGCAAAATTCTCCCCAAGCTAATCTCTACCAATGACTTTTTAAACAAACATCACTTTTCTCTTGGTGCATATTTGCCTGTGTGGATAATTAACTTCTTGCCGTACACGTTGTTTAGAATCTCTAAAAATGAAAGCAAGTGACCATTTTTGCAGAATAGGATGGGCCATGCTACTTTTCACTTCTCTGTTTTCTGTCATTTTTCTGTAACTCTCATAAAGACTTGAATTTTCTTTGTAGCCGTAAGAAACCTAGCTTAACGTTTCTCAGTGTGTGTGCTCACCTTCCTAATGTTGGACCATACATACCATTTCTAACCTTGGGGGGCAATGGGGTGGGGAGACACTTCTAAGAACCGTGACTGTTTTGTCCTTTCTTATCTCCCCAATCTTTCTCTAGATGTGATGGTACCCTTCCTTCGTTCATGAATGTCTCATACAACAGGAAACTTTTCTTAGTGGCCTGCTTGCCTGTGAATTTGTGAACGGTAGTTTCACATGCAGGGTCCCCTAAGATTGTCATGGCGTGTGGTCTCCTGCAGAACTGGCAATGAATTTCCTCCACTTTCTAAATGTGGCTAAATTGTATGGCTTCCCTTTATTACATGAGCTATTCAAGAATCTGAGAGTACTTCAAATGGATCATAGGCAAGGAGGTTAGAAGTTCAATCTGGATATGCACAATTCTTTCCATAAAACATATCTTCCACTGACTTTTCAAGGATCCTTCATCTATCCAAACAGAGTGAATAAAAATGTCAGTACTTACTCAGATAACTGTATTTTTTAGTTTCTTTATTTGGCTTATCATATTATTTGCACAAGTTTTGTTCTTAATTTGAGGATGGTAGCTTGCCTTGACGGCCAAAGTTCCAGCGAAATGTCTCCTACCCAGGACATTGTTCAATTAGCTTGAAAACAGGCAGTAAAGTTTCATGCAGTTGAGTACTACGCTGTGGAGTTCTCATTCTCACTACCCAGCAGAAGTGAGTTCAACATGGCAGCATTCGCAGAAGTGAAGGAAGTGAACTGCCTCTTCCTCCTAACCCTAGGGAAGAATATGCTCAAAAAGTACAGGTGGATGCCTGCCTCACACAGTGCCTCATTTTCTCACTGGATAAAGAAAATGAGTATAGTTCAGTTAGAATCTTCCAGAATAAAGTTTCAAGCATTTGAATGATTTGATTTTAATGTTGGTTTGGGAAGGAGGGCAAGCCTTGATGCTTCCCTGGTCTTTAAGCCAGACTTACTCTATATGCTTGACTTGACCCCTTGGCTCATGTGGGCATTTGCTGGGTATGCCACACCCCATAACCCTGGGTGCTGATACAGAGGGGGTAGATTCAAACCTGAATAAAGAAGAAAAGGCCTTGTTCCCTGAAACTCTTCCCTCTCTGTCTTGTCCTTTAGTTTTAACCCACGTTGAATTATGACTGACTGAAGCAACTCAAGTGTGTTTTTTTTCCTCTCCACATTGAACCTTGGTTATTATAAATAAACAATTTATGAGGTACAACATGTCCACATTCCTTTGCAGTAGGATGTCACTCAAAGGTAGGATCATAAAAGTGTCAGAGATCCATATGGTGTAACCTGCCTTATGGTGTCACCTCTTTAGAACAGAAATTCCTCTAGATTGACTTCAGAAAAAATTAGGACCATCCATTTTTTCCTTCCACAAGTTAGAAGGCGTTAACAACCCGTAATACACAATGAGTATCACAGTAAAGGTGGCAATCCAAAGAAACCACAGGTCAGTTAAAGGTCATAAGGAGAGCCATGGGGACTTTCAGTACCCCACTTGAAATGGAACTGCTGGCTGTAACTGACCAAAAATGGGCGGTTAAATCACATCTTATGTCCATTACCAAACTTTAATTATTTATTCTAGTAATGCAGATGCAATGCACATGCAATGCTGATCGCAAATAGATGGTTGCCTGTCTAAATGCTTCAAAATTTTTTTATAATTATCTTTCCTTGTTACTAGTAAATAAAGGTTACAGTTTGTGCCATCCTAAAAGGGAGACATTTGGAGAGATGGGCTGGCATAGGACTCTTATCCTTGGCAGCATGACTCTAGAGAGCTGCTCCCACAGGGTCATACCCATCCGCAGTGCTCAGAACCAGAGCTCAGAAGTCCTGTGCAGGTCCTGATGGAACCTTCTTGGACTCCACACATGCTTTTCTGTGTCATTACACACCTGATAGAATCCCATTGAAAATATCAGAAAGTTTAAGGAAGATTTTATATATATATCGAGAGAGAGAGGCATACACGCTGGGATGGGTGTTGGACCTAGCAGTTAAGAGTCCACCATACCGTATCTGAGTCCCCGAGTCTGAGTCCCAGCTTCTGCTCCCAGTGTCAGCTTCCTGCCAGTGCAGACCCTAAAGCCAGCAGATGATGGCTTCAGTGGTGGGGGTCTTAAGGGTCATGTTCTCCATTCCTGATTCCAGCCTGGCTCAGCCTCTGTTGAGGTAGATGCTTGAAGAGTGAACTAACTGATGAAAGCTCTCTGACTCTCTTATCTACCTGCTCACTCACTCCTTCTCCCTCTCGATTTATAAAAATAAAATTATTAATTTAAAAAAGAAAAAAAATCATGACTGCAATAGATGCAGCAAACAACTAAATGATGGTGAAAAGCCACCATGCCATGAAAATCTTCACCTTCGTGCAATTCTCTTAGACACTGCTGCTACCCAGTGGCCTTAATGAAAGCCCCTTCCACCCCAAAGATGTGTTTCCAGGAGCACCATTGTGTCTTAATGAGATATTAAAATAATATGATATGGGAGTGTTAAGACATTTTTCACCAATATCACACTCAAAATAAGAAAAAGTTTTATATTTTTAAAATGGCTTTGACTTTACCATGAAGGCTAATTTTCTGTACCCTTTTCCCAAGAGGGGAAAAAAAAGACATTATCTGTATCTCAGTGAGATTTATCTTATGTATATATTTCTATTACTTATATTATGATTTATGTATGAAAAGATTGCCTTTCTGCTCATTTTTCAGGCATTATGTCAGGCCTCACCTATAATATATTGATGAAGGCGATCCATAAATCCAGTTATGTTTTGTTTATCATCTTCAAAAATGTACATTTTAACTAATTTGCAGTACTAATATCAAAAGCTGCCACTTTGGATAGCTTCCCAAAAAACTATGAAAACATTTCTGTTTCTAATCGCCTCTTTTCACGCTAGAAAGTCACCCTACTGTAAGTTCAGAAACATAAATAGTAAGGTAAAAGTTGGGGTATACATACATTCACATACTTTAGAAATTAAATGCAATGTGAATGTTTATCAACTTATTTCAGAATTAGAAAAGTAATAAAAGGGGGAGGGGGTGGAGATATGAAAAAATGTAGACCATAAAATCAGTCCTCGTTTGAAAGGCACTGAATGTGTTAAGGCATTTTTTTGGTAGTACAAGTTGATAATGTAACCCAAAGGACTTTCATAAAAAAAATATGAGACCATGAATGCTGCAGTAAGCCAAGTTTTAATTGTTAGTTGGCAAGTACCTCCTAATGAGACGATGGTAATCTAAAATGCCATTTTATTCCCAATGAAAAGATATTTATCCATCAAAGACAGTTACACTAGTCATCTAATTCTTCTTTTTAATAACAATTCTGTTAGGAAATTAAGTTTTCCTTACTATAGAGCACAGCTTACTAGGTGGGAATGGGCATTATGCCTTTTTGATGAGTGAAGAATAAGCAAGCTCAACACCAAAGTGATCCAGTTTTGATCTTATTTTAAGTTTTAAAAATCAGTAAGTAAATACTCATTTTTCTCATAGCTCTTCACATGGCTGCATTATATTTTTAAAATTACATCTTCATAATCAAAATCAGGGACTCACATGATCATTTATTCTAGCTTTCTGCTTTTTTTCCTTCACTTTTTATTTCAAAATAGTTTTAAATGTACAAAAGACAAATTGTGGAGTTCCTCTCTGCTTTGTTAAGTCCTTGAAGTTGCCGCTTCTGGAATTCCTTGCATGATTCAAAGGGTAAGCACCAAGATAGCTTTAATTATATTAAGTTCAGAAGAATAAAAATATTCTGGTAGAAATCCTTCAGCTTACCTCTAATCTTTCTCTTTTTTTATTTCTTGACTGGAGGTTTTTGTACCTGGATCTTCCACCCATCTTCTATTAAACCCAACTATGTGCTTCAGGGAGCGTGTGGACAGAACCGTGGAGGCATAGGAAGGACATTTGAAAATTTTCAGGAAAATAAGACATAGTCAGAAGGCAGTCTGTCATCTATCCGTGGCAGTACTAACACGCAGCAAAGACAAGTGTTACTAAACTACGTCATAACTCTAAAGTTGACAACAAAATGGATCCAAAATACACTATTCTAAGTGGCTTATTTATTTATGTTTTTTCTAAAAGTGACCCTGATGAGTTTTCTGAGGAGAGAGATACAGCTGACTTCCCACGCAGGGCCCTAAACTTGCCATCTGTGGAAGAGTGCTCTTCAAAGTGTCTCGCAACTCTGTCACTCTGTCCCCCCTCTGTGATGTGGGCGTAAGATAGTGGATGTGGAAGGCAGAATGAAGATGAGGGGGAATGTATGCCATTTTCTGTATGTTCAGCTGTTTCAGACACAGACATGGTAAAAAATCTGCGTGTCTTGAACATGTCCAGTCGGAATCAATGGGAAGTTTGTCAATTGAACTTAGAGAGGTGTTCATCTGGTACACCGACATGTACGTAAATACTTTCAGTATACAGGACATAATTAGATGCTTCCAGGTCTTGGAGCTCTAAGCTTTGGAGAATCCTACAATTTTAATGTGTCTTTTACTCCTGTTTCATTAATTGTTATGTGGTTTCCTGTAGCCAATCACATCATGATTCTCATGAAGGATCTCCATTGTGAAAACAACCAAGCTATAGTACTTACACACATTGTCAGCAACCTTAATAACGGGAAATGTCAAAAAGATTTGGACAGGTATACATAAATCAGCACAAGCATCAATTAAATATTCCACTTTTCGTCTTCATGTCTTATGATGCAATGTGAGAACATGACTTCAAAGATCTCTATTTACTGTGTACATATTTTTGATTGATTTAATCTCAAGCATGCATTCTTAAAATGGGAATCAAAGTTGAGAAATATTTGGAAATAGTGATCTTTTGTCCACGCTGACCTAAAAGAGTATAGATCTTTCTGTTTTGAGTACATGTGAAAGAGACATATTTATATGCACACTCACACAGAAAGCAGAGCAAATATGTCCTCTGATTTCCATGACTCTTGGGGGAAGAACATCACTCAACATAAACACAGGATTGGGGTGGGGGAGTTATAATAGCAACCAAAAAAAAATGCCATAAATGAATTTCAACTTTAATTCCCCATTTTCCCATCTAGAACAAGTGCCACCCAGGACCAGTTTTCGAATGGATTCCTCTGGCAAGTATTCCTCAGCACCCACAGTTCTGTGAACTAAACATCTTCCATCTGTGTAACGAGCCATTCTTCCAAGTACTATCAGTGTTTTAGTATGTAGTCACTGTGTGGATCTTAGTCACCTCTATTAGCATGCGCTCAAGGTGGAGAGCAAGTCTGTTCAGGAAAGACCCCAGTGCCTACCAGTTTAAGATAAGGAGTCTTAACCCTGCATGTCTTCAATATAATGACTTCATGAATAGCTAGATCAAAAACCAAGTGTTAAGGAAAGCAACCAACCTGACAAGTTTTGCACTGTCCCATAGACTCACCACAAGCTGCATCTAGCTCCTGGGCACTTGAAATGTCACCACTCGAGATGTAGATTTGCTTTAAGACATGTATAAAGACCACATTGGATGTCAATGACTTAGTATAAAAAAACAGCATAAAAAAGAAAAAGTATATCTCACTAATTATTTTAGGGTAATTTGTGTCAAAATAATATTTTGAACATGCTTGTTACAATATACTATAGAAATTTGTTTGACTTTGTTTACTTGGCCTTTAAAGTATTTTAATTTTTTTTTTATGTAGCTTACCTTTTATTTATTTTGGACAATACCAGGTTAAATGAATAGAAATGAGAAGCTAAAGCACCTCCGGGGACTTACAATTTAGATACTTCCAAAAGAACTTATTAGAATATTTGCCAATGCAGAATGAAATTATTTTCAAACTAAGTAAATACCTTTATTAACTTACTTTTTTAAAAAGCAGGCATATTGTAAATGCTGTATTTCAACTAGCATAAACTATCATAATTTCAAATCTAAGAGCTTTCAGTAATAGCCAATTGATTTACATAAAGGGAAAAAGAATTTCACATTAACCATTAGGTAATTAGTATTAGGCAATTTGGGGTTAAACGGAAATGTTTAACAAGATGGTAGAAATAAAGAAGGAAAGAGAAAATTCAGATTTTTCACTGGAAGAGTTAGTAATGGAAGGACTTTGAACAGCTGATTAAACCACTGAATGGAAACCCAGAGCAATGAAGCAACAGCTGAAAAGGCGTGTTTCATGATAGTACTACTTCAGTTCTGTGGGCTCCCAGCACACAGCTCCAGGGTGTTTCCCTGGTGATTGCCTGTTTTCCATCCCAGCATGTCCTGTCACCCCTTAGAGAATAGATGTGCCTGAGATCATTTCATTCTGTAAGTTTCTTTTTATGGATATGTAGAAAATGTGAAAATACTGCTTAGCATTCTGTCCTCCAATCATGCCTGAGGTTTTCGTTTAGCTTGGTCTGAATGGTTTAAAGCATGATTATGATTATATACTGACTGTAAAATCCTTGTAATGTTAAAAATATCTTATACCCAGGGAGAAAATTGGACCTAGTAATTACAGTTGCAAAATGAAATCAAGATTTAATTTGGAACTCTGAATCTCAGCCTAGTGGCCACAAGGAGCACATTCCATGAAAACCTCAGCTCATGAGTACACGTAATATAAGAAAAAAGGAAAAAGATATATACATGAAGATATTTTTACATTAAAATGTACGTTGTTTAAAAGACAGAAGTTTTCAAATAGTTCAAGAATATTACAATACTACGCCATCCAGATTTTCAAACGAAGAGCCAATCCAAATATTTTGTTGTATATCCACATAAGTGATCAAAATATTCCAGAAAATCATCCCAAATAAACAAATCTCCCAAGTTGTTTCTTAATGTTTCTCAAAGGTTCTTTGTCAAATTCTGTGACATGAATCTTTTACTCAGATGAATGGTCATCATTACAAGATGTATTACTATTATTATTTGCATTTTTTGGGGTAGAGATGCAAAGTCCGTAGTTGGATAATGTTGTAGTTTGTTGGGTCTGATCCATGCTTGAGTGTCTTAAAACAGCTACATCCAAGAAACATGAGCTTAGCTGTTCTGATAGGCTGTGCATAATGGAACAAAACCAACTGGCAAAGAAAATTTCTATCATCACCCAGGATGAAGTCACTGAAAAACAATAGAACGTCTGGCCAGGAACCAGGGTGGTAGCTCAATCCAAAGAGCCAAGGCATAAAATATAACAGAAACCCCTTCCTAAGGAGGCCTTTCCTTGTTTAAGATCCAAAACAAAAAGGGTACATCTGTTGCAGCATGTGAAACACAAAAATCAATCAAAATGAGGAAGGAGACAAAGGCCTTTCAGCTCGGTCATTCAGAGTTCATGAGCAACCTTAAGGCGTCCACTAACACCAAGAAGGCAGAAACCAGAGGGACAAGAGTGAGTCGGAGATGGAATGAAGGCTCTGCTGAAAGCTGCTCTTCCCAGGGCGAGATCCAAGTGAGTAACCAAGGCAATCTTCAGGATGAGAAACCTGAGCCTATTTACAGTCCCAGAGCGAAATGGCTTCTGCAGCGAGACAGGCCTGCCTAGCCAGAAAGAAAGAGAATGGGTTCTCTTCAAGGAAATACGTTTTAGCTGATTTACCTGGTAGCATTAGCTCTGAGCAATAGATGCAATTTAATTCCTGTCTTACTCATTCTGTGCAAACCCAAACTCCAAATGTGTTTAACAGTGTTCTTTGAAACCTGATGCCATGCTCATACTTCCTGCCTAGATCTCTTCACAAAGAAAAGCTAGAAATAGTAATAATAATAATAATAATAATAATAATAGAAACAAATGCTCTTTCTGGCAGAAGAAATCGAATAAATGCATTTTCTCTGCCAAGCTGTGATAATAAGTCACAGTGCTTATAAAGTTTTAATGAAAATATGCATGGGGATTCAGGTTACCAAAATTTAATTGACATGTTTATGGCAGCACCTCATGTGGCAAAATAATCCTTAAAATGTCATTCTTTACATTTCTGA
Source organism: Ochotona princeps (assembly GCF_030435755.1). Classification (NCBI taxonomy): domain Eukaryota; kingdom Metazoa; phylum Chordata; class Mammalia; order Lagomorpha; family Ochotonidae; genus Ochotona; species Ochotona princeps. The sequence goes on along the minus strand of NC_080863.1, from coordinate 9,906,986 downwards.
AGATTGAGCCCATTTGTAAAACTTAACAGTTGGTGTTCTGTCAACCAACTTTGCCCTTACTACAGAGTGCAAAGCTCTGTCTTTCAAAACCAAGTCTGAGGGTGCTTGTGACACGTGAAATACCCTGGAATCCTAGCACACATTAAGAAGCAGCTTTTGGAATGCTACTTCTCCTTATTAGAGAGTTTGTCCTGATGCCTGGATGTGGTCACCATTTGCTGCTTTTTAAATATTGGCTGTACCAATATTGATGTGAATTTGGGGTAAATTAAACTCATCAGTGCCATCCCAGTAACTTTCCAGTGTGCATGCAAAACTTTTATCTGGAGAGAGTGTCATGGGATGACTTATTTTCCAATACCTGAGCATCCTGGGACCCATCTTTTAAAGAAGAAGCAAGTTTGGCCATGGCTGCCCATTGGGCATCAACACCCAGAGAAATGTTCTGTCTCCGCTTGGTTCGTTTCTTCATCACCACCATCACCACCTCTTCTCAAGCTGCACCAAGCAGCCCCTAAGAGTGTCTTGACAACTCTGCAAAACAAACAAACAAATAAAATAACAGAGGAGAGAGAAGACCAAGAAACAGCATAGAATTAACACACAAGTAGAAAAGCAGAGGGGTTGGGTGATGTCCAGAAGGCAGCCACCAAGTCCTCTTCATTCAACAACCTCGCAGACTCTACAGATTAATTACAAACAAGAGAGCAGAGAGGTGATTGTTAACTTCTGCCCCAAAGCCGGAAGCGCTCAACCCTGGAATCTCTCCAGTTTAAGTTCTTGTGTTATTAAGGGACCAAATAAGCTTGGAGCAAAGATTGACACCTGTCAAAGGGCCAGAGGAACAATTCAGGGATGAGATCAGAAACATCCTAATCCTTCAAGAGAGCTAACAAGGCAAAGAGAACAAACAATGCCTCCCAGCTTTGTGCGTATAATTTCAGTTATTTTGTAAATCCAGTCTCAAAGGACAAGGAGAAACAAGAAACCAAAGGAAAAAAGTTATCTTTCCATAAGCTCTTATTCTATTTCTTGAAAAAAAAAAAGAATTGCAGCCTCAAGGCACAATTTATCAGCTAAACTTTCTTCCAGTTGACTATTTCTCTAAAGTCCCCATGCCCTGCAGCCTCCTCTGCATCAGTGTTCAAAATTAACAAAGAAATAAAAACTCACGTCTTGTGGTCACACTTCTCTAAAGGGGCTGTTTGTGTGCTCATGGGCCAGGAAGAAGGGCATCTCCACCTGGAGGAAGGAGAGGACCAAGACCAAGCAGTGGGCACATCTTACCCTGTGTCCAGAGCAACAATCAGAGGGTCACAAATGTCATCAAAGTGTACAAAAAGTGTAGGGGTAGAAGGGTATGTGTCTTGCTCACAGCTCCATTCGTCACAGTAACATAAACTTCACTAGCTGAACTCCAGAATTTTCTCCTAAAAGAAAAAAAAAATCTGAGTCAACCATTTAAAAAAAAAAAAAGCTAATTTTCAAGTCCCTGGAACTATTGCCATATGTTAGCATTTCCCTCAGATAAAAGCTTTGCTTTGCAAATAAAATGGGACAAATCACAAAGTGAACTCCTTTTAGATTTCCTTGTGTGATAAATGTGGTCGCCAAAGTCCAAGGGGGAAATAACCAGAATATGAGTGGATGGCTTGGTTTATCGTTTTAGGTGTCAGAACTAAATCATCTTTTCTGTTCATTGCTTTTTTTTTTTGCATAGAATTCAGTCTAGGGTCCTCCAAACTTGACTTAGAAAATCACCATGATCAAGTCCATCATCATCAACTTTCAGAAGTTTGAACAGTGATATTATCCATTGTCGCCCATCTCCCCTTGCCGGTCTCCCTTCCTTGGAAGGAGCACAGGTGCCTGCTATGGTCATGTGGAGCTGTCCCCCCCATGTGCCTCCAACAGCTTGGACACACCCTAATGTGGGATTTCACAGTAGAGGACAGAGTTCAAAAGCCAGATGTGCCTTGTGGAGTACAGGATGAAGTTTCCCCCTTCCCTTTATCACCTAACTCTAATGAACTATTTAACAGGAACTGAATTCTTCTAAGTTCTCTCATCTTTCTAGCAAGAATGATGATACAGTTTCTAATGGCTGACTGAGGGATGTGGAAGTATCATTGGTTACTGAGAGTGTTGCATTTTTCATTGCGTGGAGAAGGCCTTGGTTACACATACATTTAGTTATGAAAGAGTAGGAATAACCACTGAGTCTTGCACTATTTATCCATGCATGTGTACTTAGGTGCCTGACTCAGCTTTGTTAAAGAGAGCACCCACTAACCGTCCCTGGCTCACACTGCAGGAGTGAATGGTGAGCTGCCAGAGGCACTGGGCACCAAGGCAGTCAAGGCTCACTGCCCCCTGGATCATTCAGAGTCCCACTTCCTGCAGAGCCTGGTCAGGTCCACCTGACCACCACTCAATGAGTGTCTCTCTACTTGGTCGCTGTATACCCAAGTGGCTCATTGTTTCGAAGACTTTTTGTTTGTTTTTTGAGAACTCTCCTCCTCTAAAACCCTGTCCTAGCTCCCAAAACTTACCCTGTTTAAGCAAGAGAGATTTTACTCAGTGCTTAAACTTCTATCAGCTCTAACACCTCCTTAAAGCTATGAAGGCCTGGAAATCATAAACACCTGTTCAGTGAAGAATAGCATCATAGACACTCTCCCAACTTCATTGGTATCCTCAGAGACATAAAAGTTCACACAATTATCATCATTGAGGTGCTTCCCTTTGAGGATATGCTTGGGACCAGAAGCAAGAGATAAATATAAATCACTCTCTCCTTTAAAAGTCAAATGCTTTCTTACTGCTTTAATTTATTCTATGGCTGAAAAAAAAAGATGTCACCCAGGAGAGTTTCCCAACTGACTTTCAAAGCAAATTTTTGCTGTCTGACTTCAGACTCCTCAGATCCTTGGACACACTAATAAAGTCAATAGTAGTTGGTTAATGTCTTCCACTTGCTTAAATGATGAGAGGTTAGAATTCTTAGAGAAGGATGGATGTCTACCATAGATTATGAAGCATCTATAGTGACTTGTCCAATAATGAACACTGTACTTAAACCCCAACAAGGAAGCCCTGGAATCTCTGTTTCCTAATTTTTATGCTTCTAAAAGAGACAATGGCACACAAACTCCCAAGCCACATGCACTGAGTCATAATCAGTGACTAGGTAATATAAACTAAGTGGTTGTGGCATTTTTACCATCCGCTCTTCCTTGTTTCGGAAATAAAGCTTCCGGGCTTGGAGATTATCCTTGGACCAACAGCCAAGCTTCTTGAGGACTTTGGAAGGCTATCAGAAAAGTAGAGAATTATAGCAGGAGCCATTTTTTTTTTCACTTAGGGAATGCGTGTGTTCTCTCTACCCATGGTAAAATGCAGGTCATGCCTTTGGCCGCTGTGATTCCAGGGACAATCTTCTGTTTTCCTCCCACACTTTTTGTACCCTCTATGCTGCCATTGACTCTAACGGTTCTGTCATGAATCCCATTCACAAAACTGACTCATCATCGGTGTGTTCAGCTCCTCAGGGGGTGGGGTGCAGGCAGGGGCCATCACTTACTGAGCTCTGCTTTGTGCCAGGTCCAGATTATAAGGAACTGGATGTTCACCTTCGGAGGATGGAGTCCGGATTTGGCTTCAGAATCCTTGGAGGAGATGAGCCTGGTCAGCCCGTAAGTACAACTCTCCTTATTTCCCTCTTTGGGGCTATCTATATGGGACACGATAGGAAAATGTTTGCGGTCTCATTTATAAAAGTTTGAAGTTTCTTTTTGCTTCTTGAACTCTTTAAAATACCACAGCATGCAAGCGTTCCCCATGGTCAATATTCCATCCTCAGTCACGTTCATGGAGGAACATTTTCTCTTTCTCCGAATGGGTTGGGTTCCTCATGAGTCTCTGCATCATTTAACTGTATTGTACCCATGGCCCCTCTGGGTGACAGCCTATGTTTTCTCATTTGCAAAGTGGGTATTGCAAACCTGTTCTCTCATGTACTAGCCCTTTTTCAATATTTATTTGTTTTTATTGGAAAGGCAGACCAGATTTATAGAGAAGGAGCGACAGAGAGAAAGATCTTTCATCTGCTATTTCACTATCCAAATAGCTGCAACGGGTGCAACTGAGCCAATCTGAAGCCAGAGGTCACTTTTCCAGGTTTCCCACATGGATGTAGGGCCCCAAAGGCTTGGATACCAAGTAAAGATGAAACTATAAACTTACATCAAAGCCAAAAAAAAAAATTCCATTCCTCTCCAAAGGCTTGCTTTACAATTGTTGAAATAAGGAAGTCTTACTATGCTGGATTTGAGAATTCGCGTTTAGTTTGCATTGGAGATAAGCCAGTAGCCCATTCAGTAAACATTATCTTTAACTGTCTTATGAACTACAGAAGTTGACCACAGTCCTTCGGGGATACATAGCCATGGCTGCCATGCAGCTCAGGATGTCTTGTGCCTGCCCCGCCCTAACCCCCAGATTCCCACCTGTCTGAAGGTGGGCTTTACCTCCCCTGAGTTCTTTTTATCTCCTCCACTGGGCTGGCACCAAGGTTAGATGACACAGGTTGCTGACTCTCTTGACTGTATTTGTTTAAGTTAATGTCTGTGTACTCTTTCACTGGAATGTGAGACACACTCCTGCTGCTGCAAGTTCACAGTTAAGCCAAAAAGTACACACTTCGCTCCTCCTGAAGCTGAACAAAGCCAGGAAAAAAACCTTGAAGACCAGAATACTGCACCCCAGAAAGACCAAGTGGGGAAGACTGAGCCTACTTTAAAGATGTGCCATCCAGCTTCCCTTCCCATTTACCTGCTTTCCAACCCTAGAGGTAACACACAGACAAAATGTACAGCCTCGTTTAATTGACTGTGCTACCAAGGGAGAGGCACGCAAGGTGACTCGGTCCCCAGCCACAGGAAATTTTGTGAGTTACATCAAACAGGTTCTTGCCTCCATCAGTATGAAATGGTAGTGACATCCCAGGGTGCACATTAAACATGACAACGTGGCTTTTGGCAAACAATGAACAGCAGGGCTCTAGCTCAAACAAAGCATGGAGGCATTTTTTTATTTTCCCCAGCAAGAGGAAATACTTTTCACATTTAAGCAGCAATAGAAATGGAAAGAAATGAAAACTTGCCAGAAAGGAACTTAAAAAAAAAACCATGAGAGTTCCAGCTGTGAGCTGAGAAGAGATGGAGAGATATCATGGCGGAAACATGGGGATATGCCTGCTACAGGGAAAGGCCAGTGTGGGGGGGAAGCCACTCAAAGGAAATGAACATGACACGCCTACCTTTGGACACACACAGTGGTTAGGTACAAACTTAGCAGGGAATTTCAGAAAGAAAAGCGCTAAAGCTTGACCCAAGGGCATGTTATTGCGAGGCTCAAAAGATAGTGTAGCAGACCCAGGGCTGAGCTAATGTTGAACAATGCAGGGAATATTTAAAGAATTAAAAGACCTGCAAAGGTGGCTTTAGTCTTGTTTGTTTCTTATTCACTTTTAAATTTTTTTTTAAGTATTGCTACATGAGTTTCTTCCCCCTGAACTTATAGGGGCATTAATCACAGGAATATGAATTATTGTTATTTCATGCCAAATGCTGAATCCCTTTTGTTCGTTTGTTTGATTTTGTTTCTGGTGCCCTCACAACCTAAAATAAAGTGCTTTTGCATTTGTTTGGTTTCTTAAGCATGGCAGTTGGAAAACTAGGGCGCTGGATCAGTTGTGTTCATGGGAGCAGATGGTCCTTCCTTTATTTACTTTTAAGATCGACTGATTGATTGGGCCGAGTTACAAAGAGAGAGAGAGATCTTCTACCTTGCTGGTTGACTCCCCAAATGGCCACAAAGGCCGAGGCCATGGACTTCATGTGGGTACTTTCGCATAGGTTTCAAGAGCCCAGTTATTTGGGGCCATCTGCCACTGCTTTCCCTGGTGCATTCCAGGAAGCCGGATCAGAAATGGAGCAGCCAGAACTCCCAACAGGTGCTGCTATGGGATTGTTAGATTTTGCGCTCGCCAAAATGTTAGATTCGCCTACCACCAGGGAAAGAATAACTCAGCCGAATATGTGAAAAGAATTTAGAGGGCCTTTATTTCAGGGAACCACGTTCAGGGGCTTCCCTTCCCCATGTAGCAGAAAGACACACGTGGAGTAGTGAGCTGCAGAGGAAGAAGACCACGCCCAAGAGACGGGGAAGGAGGAGGAGGTTAGGGGAAGGGAAAACAACCTCAGAACAGCTGCACCTGTGGATAATTCGGCCATCTGTTCCGGGTTTAAGTTGGAAGCAAACTCCACCCTTCTCCGGCGCCTGCAGCAGCCATCAGGGATATGAGTGTCAGCGGCAGCAGCTTAACTACAACGACTGCCCCTTATTTTTAATGTGTGTTAAGGAGAGAGAACGCATTGCCATCTTCAGGTTCACTGCCCTACGGTGCCCATCATGGTGGGGAGGAGGAAGCCTGAAGTCCATCCAGACCTCCCAGGTGGCCATAAGCAGACCTGGGAAGCAGCCAGTGTGATGCATCAATGACCAAGCCCATCCACTAGTGCGAAAGAACCCCTCAATGGACTTGGGATATGACCGGTGAGACCAGAGTTCCTGCGGCCTGATGACCAAGTGGCAGTCCTCTGAGCCTCCCTCTTCTGGGTGTGACTGCTCCGTGGGCCAGGTGCTTCCACGAACTCCCAGAGCTTAGTAAACATGGAGATTCACACACGTGTCCCCTGGCCTGCCGAGTCGGGTCCTTAGGAAAATGGGGCTAAAATCATTAGGATAAATTCTCCCCAGTGATTTCAATAGACCTAACCTGAAGTTAGGACAGCTCCTTTCTTAAAGGGTCAGATCTCCTGAGGTCTGTTCCCAGAAGCTCAAGCAAACATGAGGGTAAACACCCTGGGAAACCCACCGGAGTTACAGTGAAAGAAGGAATCGTAGGTTACCTGTTACTGCAGCTAAGGTAGCAAATGGGAAATAATTGAATGCTGAGTTCACCAATTATATTCACAGTAAAGGAAAAGAACCTTCTAAGTTTTGTTTTGTTGTTGTTTTTGGTTGGTAGGGGAGGTTCTTAAATGGAGCTGCATGCAACTATGTCTACTGGTGGTAACATTTATGGCAGGAAGGTACAAAGATACCAAAAGGTTAGGGAGCCAGTGCTGCAAGGTGACAGCTGGAGGCAATGCCCCAGTGAGAGAACAGCTTGGACCCTGAGGGCTAGAGCGCATATGATAACACAGCACAGAATAAGGGCTAACATCCCTAACACCTACAGGGCACACCGCTCATGGTCACCTCAATTTGAATTTGTTTAGTAGCTGTGGCAGCCTTCTTCTTTTTTTGAAGCAAGGTGTAGCATAGATGAATTTTATAACTATGCACACCCGATACTACACAACACCAAATGATAAATTATATTCAAACATTAAATTACTACTCTACACTGGTAGTTGATTGAAGTATAAATTACATACACTGTTTGTTTAGAACTTAACACATGAAATTTGAGAAAACGAGCTAAAAGAAGACTCCAAAGCTGAAAGCCTGACATTTACGAACAGTGCCCAGTGAACAGCTGTCTTCCACAGTTGCTGCCTGCTGGCAGTCAGTATAATCTACAGTCACTGTCTGCATTGTTGCCCCATCACTAGAGTGGACACTCTATAGAGAAAGAATGTTGGTTTCTTGCTCATGGTTGAACTCCCAAAATGTATCCCCAGACTCCATGCGTGTTTATTGAAGCCATGAATTACAGAAACAGGGCAGAAAAGCTGTTGTTCTGCAGGGATCTTCCTTTTAACAAATCGTGCTCAACTCCCAGCAAAGAATGGGGCTTCCAGAATATTAATGTGTCTTTACTGCTTTCCTTCTATAAAAGAGCTAGAATTTTGCTATATGAAATGTTGTATTTTTGGTAGAGGACCTGGTTGCAACCAGGGCTCTTGGCAGTTGTGACTTCTGTTTATTTGTTGTTGTTGTTTTGTTTTGTTTCACTTTCTTTAGTTCAATTCCAAACTCTACTTTAAAACTGAGAACTAGCCAAGAATTTGCACACACACACACACACACACACACTTATCTATAAACTCTCCCACTGAAATATACAGCAAATCTAAAAGTAGAATTTCCTCTGTGTTCATACAACTAAATACAATTTTTTCACGGGGCAGTAGAGAAACATAAGCAACCATGTTAACTTGGTTTTTGCACAAAGCATTTGCCAAATCTTTGAAATATTCCATCGTGGGTTGAGCCTTTTGAAGAACACATTGGAACATCCTTAGAAAGAAACCCATAAATTGAGCTTGGCACAGCACAAAGGGAAGATAAAGAGTGTCAGAAGCACACACAGCTGCTGGACTGCAGTAAGTGGGTGCAATGGGAAGAGAGCCACCATGTGCAGGTAGCCCAAAGTAGGAGAGAAAGTCCCTTCCCGTCATGGCAATAAGGAATCACCCATCACAACATCAAGATTCTGCATGGGAGCCCCTAGAAGCAGGGATCGTGTGAGAGACTGTCTAGTGATTAATAGAACAAGGCTGTTGACTGACAAGGTTCCCTGGGTTTAGCAAGAGCAGAAACTGTGTCCTGATGAGTGAGAAAGAGAATGTTCCAATGAATAGGATTCCTTCAGATTGTTAATGTGCCCCTACCTGAGAAGTCCCCCCGGCTGCTGCTTTGGTGGCCATGTTGGCAGGGGTGGGGGAGTCGCACTGAGCAAGGCGCCTGAGAAGAAATCCTGAAGTCATGGAAGCCTGCAGGTCACAATGGGACAACCCCACAAGTTAGTTGGGTTCCATGGAACTTGGATGTGAACAAAATTGTTGTACCTCTAAGAAACCAATCTGTGAGCAAGGATTTGTTTTTTAATAGGTTTGTTTATTTATTTGAAAGACAGAGTTGGGGAGAGAGAGAGAGAACAAAAAACCTTTCATCAGCTGACGCACTGGCCACAATAGCTGAGTCTGGGCCAGGCTGAAGCAAGGAGCCTGAAATTCCATCTGGGTCTCCCACATGGATGGCAGGGACCTCAGCATTTGGAAAACCTTCCACTGCTCTCCCAAACTCATTAGAGAAGAGCTGAATTTGAAGTAGGGACATGAACCAGTGTCCATACAGGATGCTGGTATGACAGGCAGTGGCTTATCCCACTGCACCACAGTGCTGACCCTGTAAGAATTTAAAATGAAACCTAGAGGAAGGCCCTTTTAGTCATTCCAGTCCTTCAGAGATTGTGTGGCCATAGCACCTTGAAACAAAGAACCTAATATCCCGGAGCTGGGTAAACTTTGTTGGTTAAACAGTAAAACTAAAATATGTACTATTGTTCTCTTTACTTGAAGAAGACATAGGAAAACTTTTGGAAAACTTTGTGAAGGCACACAACATCGAGCACTTCCAGTGGGACATGGGAAAGCTTCTATGTTGCCTCTCATCCTGGATCCTAGTCTGGGAAATACAGCAATTCCCACAGTTGCCAGATGTGTAGTCCTTGATCCTGGTCTGGGGTAATTACCCGCAGAGGGGACAAGCAGAACTGGGAATGTTCTTTTTCCCAGAGAGCAGTGTTCTGGGGGAGTTTTCAAAGGAATGGAGCAAAACCTGGCCATCCGTTCTGCTTTGTTTTCTTGAGTTTGCCTCTTGCCACGTGAATGGTTAGCAGAGTTCGGTGGTATGCTGTGGGATTATTTGAGTCCTTTGCTACATGCAATGGAAGAAGCTGGATGTTTCAGGAGCATGATGTCACTCAGTTCTCCTCCATAACTCCGTGCTGAGTTGCCATGTGCAGATGTAGAGGCTGACGCTGAGCCTGGCAGATGCTCAGGAACATCTCCCGAGTTTACCCAAATAGAAGATAGAGCCAGGGTTCAGTCCCCACCTTGTTCTAGTGCAGAGCCCATGCCCAGAAGCCATTTAGCAACTTTCTGATTTGGGGAGGTTAGAGCTTTGCTTGAGGGTGATTATTGACGAGTATCCCTCCTAACCCCCAGACTTCATGACCATCAACAGCAGATACAAGACCTTTATCTTTCCAGAAGGAGTTAGCAGCCTGAATGAATTGCAAAGGCATCCTTCCAACTTCCCAGATTTCCTTTTTCAAGTACTTGCTCAGGCTCAGGGCAAGCAATAGAATTGAGAATAAAGTCTTCCATGTGTTAGAGTGAGACAAAGGTCTTTTTACAAAGTTGGTTGGAAAAGGGGATTTGAAAGACCAGTCTCTTGGGGTGGAAAAAATGTTGATATCCATACATATACATTTTTTCCATGAACTCTTTTGAAGACCTCTTGCATTTGTGGATTTCAAAATTTTTTCCATCAAATTAAATAGAAACTTTTTGGCATACCCGTGTGTGTGTGTGTGTGTGTGTGTGTGAACACATAAATATATTTATATACACTACCACATTTATACATATTATACATTAAACCTTATGTAATATAAATATATTTCTATTTACACCCAGAGACATGGGGGAAGAGGCTGTCTGACACAGGAACTTTTTCCTTTCTCACTGCTTCTCCAGATCTTGATTGGCGCAGTCATTGCAATGGGCTCAGCGGACAGAGATGGCCGCCTGCACCCAGGAGATGAGCTCGTGTATGTGGATGGGATTCCAGTGGCCGGCAAGACCCACCGCTATGTCATCGACCTCATGCACCATGCGGCCCGCAACGGGCAGGTTAACCTCACTGTGAGAAGAAAGGTGCTATGCGCAGGTAGGTTCCTGGGACAGCGGCAAGAGTCAAGAGTTGGAGGGTGCAATGCTTGCGTGCCTTCGTATGTGTTTCTAAGAATCTATCTATTCCCAAAGTGTGATGATAAAAGGACAGGTTCTGCCATACACATACTGGTACAAAACACTCCATCGAGAGCTATATTTTTACATGTGGCCATTAATAATGTCTAACCAAGTCCCCTGGCTGATTTGAGACATGGTCGCAGTATGTTGGATGTTAGTTACAAAAAAAAAAAAAAAAAAAAAAAAAAACCACCAAAAAATAGTTAGCCTAGTTGAAAATGTGCCTCCTGACAATACTCTTCATTATGTCGACAAAGAAACCTACGGCATTTGAATACTTTCATAGGATGACTTGAATAGAAAATGTGCTTCTATTGTAGAACCTTGTAAATACAAGGTAATAACAAGACTGTTTTCCTAATACCGGAAAAAAAAAATGCAGCCTTACCTCACCCAATGAAAACACAATTCACATAGTTTGGAATAGATAAATTACAAGTAATTAGCCCCCTTACATGCATTTTCTCAGCTTCCTCAAAGAAGTCAACCAAAAGCTAGCCTTTTATTCCTAACACAATCTAATCACTCTCTTTGCCATCTTAAATCTCATCCCTGCCCTCCTCCTTGAAAAAAAAATATTTTTGTGAGGAATAGGTGTGCGCAAGCTCCCACCCAGTGTTTTATCATCTGAACACTGAAGAACGTTGCCACTACAGATCTTCCCCCAGAATGGCCAGCGCTGCCTCCTTCAGTCAAGGAGAAGCAGTTCCCAGGATGTTGTTGAGCTGTCACCCCATGCCCCAGGCACCCGATGGCGTCTCTGCCCAGCCTCTTGACCAGCCTTCGCACAGAAGCACCAGTGATAGAATTAAGAGGGACCTTGGCAAGAACTGGCTTGCCTAGAAACATAGAGTAACTGACAAGTCCAAAATGTACTCTCCTCTCCCCAACCAATGATGCCTCCTTCTCTCTTTTTAAAAGATTGGTTGATTGATATGAAAGGAAGAATGAGAGAGAGAGAGAGAGAGAGAGAGAGAGAGAGCTTTCATTCTCTGGTTCACTCCTGAAATGGCCAGAACAGCCAGGGTTGGGCAAGGCTGATGCCAGGAGCCTAGAGTTTTTTCCAGGTCTCCCACATGGGTCCAGGGACCCAATCACTTGGACCATCTTCTGCTGCTTTCCCAGACGGATTAGCAAGGAGTTGGATCAAAAGTGAAGGAGCTAGGACTCAAACTGGTGCCCGTAGAGGATGCTGGCATGACATGGGGAGACATAACATGACATGCCACGATGCCTGTTTATGCCACTTCCAGGTCCTGTCCTCACCCTAAGACATAGTATGCACATAGTCTAGCGAATTCAAAGACTTTTGCCCAACCATTAGCGAGCATTGACTGTAACATAAGGAGTCTTTCATAGGTGGTGTTATAACATTTGAACCCGAACAAAGATTGTGAACTAATCACAGGCTGTGAATGATGAGAGAGGAGAACATTTATTGCTTGGACTAAATATAAATAACCTTTTCCTGTCAAGTTCCCTAGAAACCAGCCTTGCACATGACAATCATTGAAAAGGGCGAGTCAGAAGACGCGTCAGCCCTCACCAGCAGAGTTGGCCATATATCTTGTATCGTTTGGAGGTTTTGCTAAGAGGTGCCGTTTGTCTTCAGAAATTCATAGCCTGCCACTTGACCCAAAGAAGTAAAACACCTTGAGTTGTGCCTTATGCTTGGGTGAAATGCCAAGAGAAAAACAGTGCTTGCTTGGTTAACATTTCACCATCTCCCTGCAGAGTAATTTTTAATAATAATAATAATAATAATTTGCAGTGCTGTTGTATGTTCTAAAGATAAATTAAAAAGATACCTGATTTCCTAGGACATGTAGCACAGTGTGCAAAAGCCATGCACCGACATCATTTCATGCTCCCCTTGCCATTAGCTGATTAGGACAAATTAAATTCTGTTCTAATCAACCCTAGCTGATGGAGTATATGCCAAATGCTGAACAAACTTGCTGTTGAAGCTTGTGACTGTGGTTTTCTTGAAAGGCATTTCTCGCTGCAGTTCTTACCAAGTTCACACAGTGTGTGCATTTCAAGTGCATATAATTTTTTTTTTGAAAATTTCACAAAAGGAAAGTTTCTGAGTTCATGCAGCCTGGTGTTCCTCGAGAGCCTCACACAGGAAATGCCTGCAAACAGGATGGAAAAGAGGCACAAGAAAATAGCTTTTCTGCAAAGTGGAAAGGGACAGCTACAAAACACATGTGATAGTCAAGATCCCTTCTCAGGGAGTGTCATTGCGATTACACTTTCCTTAGCAGAGGCAATGGGAAGCATGACCTGGTTTACTTGGGGTTCAAAGAGAGCAGTTTGCAGCTTGGGACGAGAGGCACAACTTCCACCATCCAGCCGAAGGAGCAGCCTGATGGGGAGATGGCAAAGATGAAGCTCTTTTTTAGTCTTCATCCTCTTTGGCTTGTGTAAATGCTCTGCCCCATTTCAGACCATAGGAGTCGCTGGCTTCTCAGCTGATGCTCAAGGCAAAGAAATCCTTATGGGAAATTCAAGCAAATCTGATTGCATGGGGCAAAGAATTATAATAACCACCAAATCCTGCTCCACAAATCAAATTATAAAATCAGTGCTCACACTGAAGACAGAAAAAAGCAGGATTTTCAATTAAAGGAGCTAGATCCTCAAAGTCAGAAATTGTTGGGTCCAAAGAAGCTAGCCAGTGACTCTCCCAGTTTCATTTGCTGGAGAGTTGTAACACAGATCTTGCACTGTGAGCTAGTTTTGACAGCAGATGTCTTATCCACACACCAACAGGTCTTATATGTAGTAGTTTTTACCCAAAGATCTTAAAAGAATATTCTAATTAGAAAAGAAAGTTTTCTTGATATTTGAGTGAAAAGTTTAGCCAGTATTTAGGACGCAAGTGCATTCGAGGGTCCAGGTCGCTACCTTTTTGCTCAATCCTCAATGCAATGCCTCGTCCTTTGTCTCCAGGCATACACCCATCTGAGCCAGGGGTGTCTGCACAGCTAAATGCAGGCAGCTGTGCTATGAAGGACCATGAAGGACCTTGTGTATGCTCAAGCCCCTGTATCCATATTCTTTTATGTACAGTGATGAGGTTTTTTTTTTTTTTCTGGGTGACAGTCCTAAGTCCCAAATCTTGAAAATAGGCTAGGTCTAGACAGTTCAGACTCTCAGAGACCCAGGGCCCTGTTGGTAGTGTAGAGGGGAAGCAGTTTGCTATTGCACCAGGGCCTCTGCCTTGCAGATTCTTGCTTAGGCACTGCAAGAGGCACTGGAAAATGGTCAGGATAATGGGCACCTGCAAACCACATGCCCAGGCAATCAAGTAGTCATTACCCCACTCCAGCTGGTATATACAGTCAAGAACTACTCTGTCCAGCTCCAGCCAAATATTTCGAGAGAAACTAAAGCCCATGTTTCCGCAAAATCTCCCAAATTCTAAGCAATAGCAATTAATCTAGGCAGTGATGAAGCAAAGTGCAGATCAGCACTTTTTACATCAGGAACAGCAGCACCTGGCCAGCAGTGTCCACTCTATGCCGTGCCTTCTGGACTGGCTGATATGCCTAGCTCCCACCTCTCCCTCAGAGACCCTCTCCCGTCAGCGTGAGATGTCTTCCTGTGTGATTACTGGAGACAAAATGGAAGCTTTCCCTAAAATTGGCTGCTTGACCTGAGTGAATGTCAACTGAATTCTGCATAATCATGTATGTATGAATTGAAAGAATGAGTCAGGAATCCAGGAAATGAATGCAGTTTTCTTTAATAAGCATGACATTTAGTCCCTTTATGATACTGTAACATAATATTCTCAAACAACGCTATTGATGTCTCCCCAAGGAAAGGGTACTGGAAAGAAAATAGTCACATCGGATTCAACACCAGTTGAGTCAAAACATGGTCTGGGATTAACCCCCAAGGACAGCAACACTGCCAATTTGGGTAGGAACCCAAAACAAGTCTGAGAAGAACTGCAAGCTTCTTGCCTCTGACTCTAAATACACCCATGTTGTCTGGAGCTTGGAAGAGGAATCCAGCGACTACAGGAATGTATTCTGTTAACGTGCATGACCATCCGGAGACCGCTATTGACTTTAGTCCCTGATTTAGCAATTGTTCTTTCTCCCTTATAGAACTGATGGCATGGCCACTCCCAGCCATTTACTGCAGAGACAGATAATTTTTCTTTGCTGCCTGTTTACTGACAATCACAGATCTCAGCCCTCTAAAATGTGACAGCCAGAAAATGAGCTCTCCCTTGTCACCGACTATGACATTTACTTACTGATTGAGTCCAATATAACTCAGAGAGATTTTCAGTTGAATGGAGCAGTGTAATAATTGTTTGTTTGTCTTCTTCTGACTATCTCTAATCACTTTCTTTCCAACTTACACAAGGACTGATAAAGGACGCGTGCTTCACCTGAACAATAACAGCTCATGTTCGGATGACGTTTTCCAACACGGAGGGTACATTTACCAGCTGAAGTTTTCAATTCTCATTGGAAAAAAGGCTTTGATGTTGACTTCATGTCTTTTATGACTTCAAAACTTTTCTCACAAATGAAAAGCATCCTATCTTTACTTTCCCTGGAATCAGATTAACTTGAATATGTTAAAGATTTCTTTATTTGAAAGGTAGAGTGGCTGAGGAGGAAGGGAGAGAGAGAGAGAGAGAGATGGGTGGAGAAAAATATCTTCCATCAGCAGCTGCTTCACTTCCCAAATGGCCACAGTGACCAGCCAGGCCAGCATTAAGGAACCTGCAGTGCTGTCCGGCTCTTCCACTCCCACATGCACAACTCTGCTACTTTTTCCCCTAGAGACATTATCAAGAAGCAAGACTGAGAGTAGACCAGCCAGAACTTGAACTATCACTCACACGTGGAATGCTGGAATTACATAACCCACTGTCCCACAACGCCATCCCTGATTAATTAGGTCTTACAGAAAAAAGATTTATCCACTAATTAAAAAAAAAGAACCATTTAGGTCTCATTCATTTTAATTACAAACAAGAAGTATATTTTTTTAAATCTTTTTAAGTTACGTTTTGCTTACTTTTAAAAACATTGATGTAAGGTTATTTTCTATATCTGAGTATAGAAATAAACGCAACTCCTTTTTAAGTTAACCATGCAATAACACATTCTCATATAGCCTCTGTTCTTTCTCTCTGACTGTTCCATTTCAGATGGAATTGCTGTTTACAAAGTTAAGTTATAAATTATGCTGCTTTGCTGATTGGTTTGAGCTTGCCATTGGAGACAACTTCAACAGCTCTAAACCATTGACAATATCTAGAGACCCAGAAAGAAGTCATTAACTGTGATTATTTTCCATCTCACTATTCTGTCTTCTGAGTACACTAAACAGCTTGTAGGTGGGAAAATGAAAGTGTATTTCAGGTGCCCATTTCAGTTATTTTAATCAGATTGCTAATGCCTAGGCATTAAATCAGATAACAACATTCTTTCTAGATGACAAATCAACTTTCATTTCAAAAGTGAACTTCTCTTCGCTGCCAACTTTCTGTCTTTTCATCAAAGTAAATATGCTTGCTTTCTTATAAATGTTATAAGATTGTCTTGGCTTGCTCGGTTGATGAGAGAATGTGTTGTATGATATAGAATGTCAATGAGAATGGATTCCAGCGCCTCTCTAGAGGCTTGAAGGTCCAAAATCATCGTTTCTGAAAATCATAATCCCTTAGCCTGATATCATTTTCAGACTCAATCCTAGAGTGAGCCAACTAGTTTTGGAAGTGGAAAAAAATAATCTCGAAATGTTTTTCTTATTCTTTTAAGTCACGTTCTTGATATATGCTTGACATACAAAAAAAAAAACTGTGCAAACTACTTTCAAGAAGTGAAAGGAAGTGGGTCGGTGTACCATAAAATAAGGAAGTGGTACCAGTTACTTGACATGGACATGTGTCAGATGTCAGCCATATTTCCAGTCCATGCAACAGCAGCAGCCGCCCTTGAACTACGGCCTTGGAGCTTAGATCAAGATTCCTGGGTCCAGTATTCCCCTGACGTACCAAAAAAGATTTTCCACGCGGGGATACGGAAGGAGTCTGCTTTTCAGAAGCTCTTCTCATGCACAGGGCAGTTTAGGATTCTGTCTACTCACTTTGTGAGTGTCCACAGTCTATAATCCTTCAGATGTGCCACACATCTTAGAGGAAGAGGAGTTAGTTCCAGGCGTGTCACGATGCTAGTGTCTAGAACAGTGCCTAGCAATAGCAGGCATTCATTAATTTCTTGCAATGTATGCTGGAGCCAGCCTCTGCTTGGGATACCCACATCCCATAAAAGAGTGCCAGTTCAAGTCATGGCTGTATAGTTTGATTTTTTTAATTTTATTTATTCATTCATTTATTGGAAAAACAGAGTTACAGAGAAAGAGAAAGACAAAGAGACCTTTCATCCGCTGATTCACTTTCCCAAATGGCCACATTAAGGTTGGGACACACCAAACCTAAGAGCTTCATCCGGGTGTCCCACAAGGGTGCAGGAGACCACGCCCTTGGACCATGTTCTGCTACTTTCCCAGAAACAGTAGCAGGGAGTGGATTGGAAGTGGGGCAGCCACAACTTGAACTAGCCTCCATGTGAGATGCCAACACTGCAGGCAGCGTCTTAACCCACTGTGAAACAACGCCAGCTCTCTAGCTGCTCCACATTCAATGGCACTTCCTGGTAATGCAGCCTTGGACAGGGCAGCACAGGATGACTCCCACCTCTAAGGGAGACCCAGATGGAGTTCCGAGCTCCTGGCTTCAACTTGGTCAAACCCTGGCTGTTGCAGGCTTTGGGGGAGTGAACATTGCAATAGATGGAATAACTCTCTTGATGATGAAAATAGATTAGATAGATAGATAGATAGATAGAGCACAGATAGGTGATAGATTATATTGCAAAATCTCTCCTCATTGCTCTGCCTTTCAAGTAAACAAGAATAAACGTTTTTTTTTTTTAAACTGTCTGTGTGCTCTGTGTATTGCAGGTGAGCCCTGCCCAGAGAATGGACGGAGCCCAGGTTCTGTGTCCACCCACCACAGCTCTCCACGCAGCGACTACACAACCTATGCCAACAACAAGCACGCCGCTCCCAGCACCAGTGCCTCTCCGCCGGAAGGCTTTGCCTCCCACAGCCTGCAGAGCAGTGACGTAATCATCCATCGCAAGGAGAATGAGGGCTTCGGCTTCGTCATCATCAGCTCCCTGAACAGGCCCGAGTCTGGGTCCACTAGCAGTAAGTCACTCCTGCTTCTGCATTGGAATGAGAGGTCTCGTTGTCCTGTGCTCAGGTGGCAGGGAAACTGGAGCAGTGGATCCCAGAGCTGTTTTCAACACACTGTGACGCCCACAAGTCTCAGGCTGTAGGCACAGATAACGCATCCTTTGGCCCAAAGAGAATGTGAGATCACAACCAGTTCCCCACATCCTCAAGCTCCCTCCCTCCCTCCCCACCAAAAAAAAAGCTTTTCTTTGTAAATCAGGGAGAAACTAAAAGAGAGTTGGTGTGGTGGGGTCACTGTGAAACAAAGAGTGCTGCCTTAACAGCTGCTCAAAGCAGGCTTTCCCTTTGGTTGCAGAAGCCTGCAGTGGAATGCAACCAGACAAGCAGAGAGGCTGGGGAGCAGCAGTGCAGACAGAAACGTTGAGATGGACAGGAATTCTGCGTTCAGCAGGTCTAGAGAAACCCAGGGTGGCTGTGGTTCCATGATCCAGGGGCAGTGACCTAGAATCAGGCCTGAGTCTACCGTGCAGGTTTCAGACCCACTGGGAAGAAGTCTCTGTCGTAGGCCTGGTGCTTGGGAGCTGATGGAGCGTTTTAAGCAGTGGACTGAAATCTGACTGGGGGTCTTCAAAGATGATGAGAACAGGAGCAGAGGCACACACACAGCCAGGACGCAGTTGAAGCAGTGAGTTAAGGCGCCAAAGATGCTGGTCTGGGTGGAAGCAGCAGTTCTGTGAGTCCAGATGACAGGTGCAGGGGCTGCGGCCTCTCCTAGGCAGTAGTCTTGGTAGATTCCCAGACCTCCCTTGTTGGTTTCTTGTCAGCAACAGCATTCTGGAACTCACAGGCAGCCAGCAAGCAGTAGGACGGAAAAGATCAGTTAGCTTTACTGGCTTGCTCCTTTTTCAGGTTGAAATGATTTAGACTAAGATACCATGCACAGGAGAACAGTAAGAGAAAAATAATAACAATAGTGGTTTCTTCCATGTTGTCACCATACAATGCTTAGGAACTGTGGTGGCTGCCCAAGCATGTGGTGTTCAGAGAGTTATTGTCAAATAATATTTCAGAGAACAAGTAGTTCAGAAGAAGAGCTTTGTAGGATAAGACTAATGTTATAATAATTATAATAATAATAATAACAAACAGAGCTACGTGGAGAGAACTGCCCTGTTTAGCATTCTTCTTGCAAATTCCAAAGTGAAAAGTGTATATGGATGGGATCTCAGCAAATCAACGCAGAAGCCAAACAGCATACATCTGAAAGGACAGCTCCATTCCTCTTTTCCTCCAGGATAAGCTGCAGGAATAGATCCAATATTAAAGCATAGGCTAAAAAAAAAAAAAAAAAAAAAAAAAAACAGTATCCTGTCACTCAGATGGATTCGCTAAGATTAAAAGGACGCAAGACTTAAGATTTTCATGAATTATATAAACAGCCTCCCAATAATTTACACTTGGGGAAAATGTTCAGAGAGTGAGCTTGTGTGGCTATTCTGATTATTCAGATTGTTTATTGGGACAGAATTACCCGGAAGACTGGAATAAAAACACAAAATATACTGCCACTGTGACAAATGTGATGCACATATTTAAGGTCTCAACGTTTTTGAAGCGTGACAGCTTTTCTTCTCAAGTTATAGGGAGTAAGTTCACACACACACACACACGCACTCACACACATCCCACACACACGCATTCATGCATTTACTTTGCACCGAAAACCTCCGGGGTGGGCATTTGGGATGCCCGCTTCCCATGTCAAAGTGCCTTGGATTGAATTGCGATTCCAGAAGCATCAGAAGATGACTGAGTGAGTGTTTGGGTCTCTGCCGGCCACATGGGAGACCCAGGTGGGGTTCCCGGCTCCTGGCTTGAGCCCAGCCCCGACCTGTCTGTTGTCGAAATGAACCCATGCAATCGAGGATCTTTCTCTCTGTCTGTATCTCTCTTTTCCTTTCCTCTCCTTTCAAGTGAAATAAAAATACATTTTTAAAACCTTCTAAGTTTAAAGGAAAGGAAAAAAAAACTATAAATACCATGCATGCATAGATGTAGCAAGAACAGCTGACAATAACAATATGGCACTTTATCTTCCTTACCAAGTGACATCACACTGGCATGACAAGAATAGATTCTAACCACCTTCAAAATGGTATTACTTTACATCCACCTTGGAGAGTGGAAAGATATTCTAGAACTCATGATGTTTCATGGCTTCTAAAAAGAAACATGTACTTACTGCTTTTCAATGCAAGGATGGCGAAAGGCAGCTTCCCCCCACGCTGCAGGGCGACAGCAGCTGTGACACAGGGCACCTGGCCCTTACAGTGTGTCATTTTCAGCATGTACCTTTAGAGGTTCCTGAGGCTGCTGCTGGGGTCTGCTTAGCTTCTGTAATAACTTGGGTCTCTGATTTCAAAGGGAGACACTAAACACCTCATGCATGGTGCTGAGCTGCCCTCGGCCGGCCACCTGTACATGGTCAGAACGTCCAGAATGCTAGGCTTGTGAGCCTGAAACAGGTGTTCAGGAATCACACTCATTCCCAGGGCTTGGGGCGTTTTCTCTTGCATGCTGTACAGGCCCAAGATTACTAACACACTCTTTCCTTTTCATGACTGCTCAGGCCTTTCTGTTAATGGGCGAAATGTTCTCACGCCTTTCATGGGAGCATTGTGGCATTTAGGCCAGGGGAGGGTCATGGTTAGCATGACAGGGTAGAAGCTTCACACTGCCTGTGTCTGAAACCTGGCTTCCTAACCATGGGACCTTAAGAAAGTTCCATGAGCTCATCGGTCTGTGTTTCTTTTGCTTGGAAAGAAAAGATCATTCCATCCCTGTGTCATAGGATTACTATGAAGGTGAAATGAATGAATTCAGGGCCAGCACAGGGACATAGCTGTGGCATTGGATATTCTCCAAACCTTTGAAGAGAGGTTTAATCACTGATCACCTGAAAAATATAGGTATTTGATGTGATGGGTGCCTTGCCCGTCTCTAACTCGTTTAAACTTTGCCTCTCAGTGTTGCATTCCCCAGAAGTCATTGCTGGGAAGATAACTCACTCAAACAGTTGAACGTGCAGATCAAAAAGCGTGTCCCTTTAAAACATGTACAGTTTACACATGTTTTAAATGCAATAAATCTTTTCTCAAGGACAGTGGCAGTTAGTGCCCATTTCAGGAAGTAGTCCGTAGTGGAGTGTGATGGACAGGGATGCCAAGTGCATCACCAAAGAGAACGCTTTCTTTAAAACTCAGTCTTCCAGCCACAAGCCATGAACACAGCACCCCAATGAAGACAACTGCAATGTGAAGTTCAAATTTGCCTGCTAGCTCCAAGACGCCGGGTACTCCAATCATAGCTACTTTTTGCCGGCGATCCCTCCCTGATTCCATTCTGCCAAAGCTTATTAGGTACCTGCCCTTATCCCAGAGCCTGTATGTGTTGGTGGCTGCCTCTGAAAATGCTATCCCTTTATCCCGTAACAGTTTTAATCAAGATTCCTCCCAGCCATTGCACTAGGAATCTTACATTCTATCGACTCTTCCCAGCAGCCCTGAAGAGTCTGTTGCTTGAACAGTAAGCATCACACACAGTCAGCTCAGAAATTTAATCTCTTGTCCAATCTAATACGACTCCTATCTGTTGCTCACAAGTGTTTTCTCCAATTCTTATACGTCATGGAAATTCTTGTCAGGAAGTTCAATAACTGCTTCGTGTTTGTGCTATTACTGTGTCTGTATCTCCATTGTTGTCATTTGACTTTGCCTGTCTCGGTTGTGTTTTGTTTATGCATCTCCCCCTCCGCCCAAAATGACCAGTTCTTTCCAGGTAAGAATCAATGACATAACCTGGGAGTTGCTTTTCAAGGTCTGCCCTGTAATTTATCGGATGGGACTGGACCGGATTCTGAGAGAGTGAGCAAATCCTGTTCATCCTAGAAATGAACTTTGGAATATGCTCTGTCTCCGTGGCCTGCGACCACACAGGGCTACTCCATCCCTGAAAGTCAGGACTGAGGGATGTTCAGGAGGAGGGGGAGAACGTCAGAGAACCACTGAGTTAGGAATTCGTACAAGCTGTTCCTCCACCAGCGTGAGAAATTGCACTGCAGTAGAGAGGACCTGGAGCATTGTCCCGGAAGACAGTTATCCCATCCGTTGTTTCCCACCTGGGTGGGCGATTCAGCAGCCAGTGTGCAGCCTGATGAATCACAGTAAGAAGGGAACTCTAAGAGAGGTGGCTCTGCTCACGCCTCTGCAGGCTGCTGGAAGGGCCAGGCAGCTGCCTCAGTGTGCTCTCTGACTCACTTCTTCTGGGTCCCCAAACATTCCAGAAATCCTCTCCCATCTGCATCAGTACCAACTCCACCCAATCAGTACCCAATCCTACGCAGGAAGGGTTGGATGGCATCTCAGGCTGCCTTGGAGAAAAAAATGTATTATTTCAAATTATTTATTTATTTCACAGTCCTCAATAACAACGCAAACCATTTCAGTTCCAAGTGAGTAACTCCCGAATTGTATTACTTCTTTATAATATCAGACCTAGCTAAGACCAAAATGAATAGAACCTGTGGATTAAATTCCCTTTGTTTCCAGCTTGAATATCACTAGTTTCATTCCCGTATCAAAACCTGATTTCCTAAGACCAAACAGTAGGATGACAAGCAGGAAAAAAAAAAAAAGATTTTTGCATTAAAATCTGGCTATTCTGATATCTACACATTGATGCACTTATTAACTAAAAGGAAACAAATGTGAACATTTCACTGTCTTTGCACTAACAAATGTAAAGACCCTTAAGTTGTGAGGCTCAGTCTGCCAAGAGTCACTGGCCTTCTTTTTTTCTCAAACACAAGGGGTAGTGCAACCCATCAAGAAAACTCTAAGGTCTCATGGAGCTTGTCTGAAAATTCCTACGGTTTGAATGGAACTCGTAAATCATAAGTTTCTCCCACCAGGACATCATTTTTCAGGAGGGTTTTTATTATTTATTCAAAGACTCTCCAGGCAGCTGCAGACGGTAAATGTCTTCTTACCTTGTGCTATTTGGTTGTCTTGAAAGCTCATAAGTGAGTGATTGGTGACTGTTTTCCCTGGGCTTATGTCTTCCAACTCTGTTATTCACTCGATAGTGCAGGGAGGTTGTGACTGAGAACACACTCCAGACCCCACGTACAGGATCAGTGTTACTCTCCTGCAGCATTCCAGTGCATTCAGAGCTGTGGGTCACTTTTGGAAAAAAAAAAAAAACCTTTTCCCCTTTTTCTTTACATTCTATTCTATTCATACTATATTCCGGGGTCTTACGTTGGATGAAAACTCTCTTCAATATTGTTTTCCTGACAATCCACCACACTGAGGGTATTGAGGAAACCTCCTAAGAAAGCTGCTGCCCCCTGTGGACCCATCTTAATAGCATGCTATGAACACCCAACTGCTGTTTATCATCACTGTCCAGCCAGGTCGAAAGAGAACGCTAAGAAGGGCTCTTTCCATTTATGCATTTGGCCAGCCCCCAAATTTTGCAATTTCAGCTGGGTTTGTTCACAATCAGATTGTTCTTTGTGCTTGATGGGAATCATTTCTAGAGATTCATTAGCCAGCCCTGTTGGATGAAAATTCAGATCACTGGGCATTCTTGAGGTTTAAGCAGTGTCAAGGAAAATTAAATAGTAGGGCATACTCATAGCGTTTTCATTTTTTTTCAGTCTCATTTATTCCAGATCTTTCTTTGTTGTTCTACTGGAGATAAAGGCAATGTCAATGACAGAATGTTCCCTTCCTGTGGTCTCTCCCTAAATGTCCATGACATCTGAAACTGGCCCAAGGCCAAAGCGGGGACACCTCAGCTCAATCCAAGTCTCCCACTTGGGTTGCAGGAACCCATTTCCTTGAGCTGTCAACACTACTTTACAGGGTCAGCAGCCAGAGCCAGGAACTGAGGGCAGACACTACAACTGGGGATACTTATTAAAGGAATCTCAAGATGAAAAACAGCTACATTCCTGTAGGCACATGACAAAACTGAAATTCCACCAAGACTCAATCTCCAGAGTGGCCACTGAGGTTGATACTCTGTAGTGTTAAGTTACTCTCAGCTCCAGTCAATGAGTGTGTTCACAAGCATTGAAGCAGACCTCTAGAACTGAATTTATACACACCATATCTGCCGTTCTTGGGAGACTCAGCCTATCACCCAACCAGGTACAACATGGATACATGATTAAGCTCTCCTTGCTGACACAGTTAACACCTTCGTGGAGATGATAGATTAGATGAGCACTGAACAATGGAACCTTCTGCATGGATGGGAATATTTTAATCTGTACCTCACAACCCTATAGCCACGTGTGGCTTGTGGAGCCTTTGTCCTGAAGCAAGTGTGACTGAGAAATTGAAAAGGGAATGTCGGGTCGTCCTCATTGATGTGTAGCCATGGCTCAGGGCTGGTAGCCTACAGGTGGGACTGTAGCACAGCTGTAGATGTCTTTGTGATATTAAGCTCCTTGCCTTCAACTGCTTTCCTGCAGACCTGTCACAGGACTCCCAGCCCTGCTCTTTTAAAATAAGCCTGGTGATATGACATAACTCTCACCAACCTGCTTCCTTGTTGGGCTGTGAGGTAAATTCTGAGCGCCGGGCACAGCCCCCAAGGTTTCCCATGTCTGTTCTTCCTTCATCTCCCACAGCTCTCCTACATTCGCTGCACTTCCAACCCTGCCCCCTCCCCACGACACAGATATTGATAACCCAGCTATCTGGCTTTGCAGGATGCATCACCAAAGCTCTGCGATGCATGCCCTTCTGGCCACCTGGCAAAGCCCTGAGCTTTTGAAAGCTCAGATGAAGCAGCATTTCCTCTAGGAAGCCTCCCCTGATACCTTGTACCCTCCCCTGCCTAACTTTTTTGAAATTTAGTATTCACCAGTTCTTTCTAACTGATCTCTAGTCCATCCACAACCCTTAGCTTTTTCATTTTTTCTCCATTTGTTGGGTTTAATTTTCTTAAAGATTTATTTATTTATTTATTTATTTATTTTACTTTTTTATTTTAAAAAGTTTTGGGGCCAGAGTCATCGTTTCATAGGCTAAGCTTCTTCCTGTGGTGCTGGTATCCCATATGACACCAGTGAGTGTCCCAGCTGCTCCACTTCCAATCCAACTCCCTGTTTATAGCCTGGGAAAGCAATAGAGGGTGGCCCAAGGCTTTGGGACCTTGCATCCATGTGGGAGACCTGGAGGAAGCTCCTGACTCCTGGCTTCAGATTGGCTCAGCCCTGGCCATTGTGGCCAATTGGAGAGTGAACCAGCAGATGCAGAATCAATCTCTCTCTCTCTCTCTCTCTCTCTTTCTTCTTTCTCCCTGTCTCTCCTTATCTCTGTAACCCTGCCTTTCAAACACAAATGAAACTAAAAAATTTTTTAAGCAAAAGTCACAGTTACAGAGAGAGGACAGAGATCCTCCTTCCACTGGTTCACTCCCCAAATGGCCACACGTAGTCATGGCTGGGCCAAGCCGAAGCCAGGATGCAGGATCAATATATAACCCAGTCTTCCATGCAGGTGACAGGGGCCCAAGCAATTGGATCATCTTCCACTGCTTTTCCAGGCACGTTAGTTTGCATGTCAGCCATTCCTAGAGGTTACATACTGGCATCTTGTTTGGGTGTTACTTTGCAGCTTTTCCCTAGAAGCTGATGGATGTTGGAGATCATTTCATGAGCTTTTTCCCATCCATGAGTATGTCTTCTTCAGTAAGACCTCTTCCTCTAGGGTGTAATGTGGCATTTTCCTGCAAACAACAGAACACAACTCTAGGCTCTTCTGTTCTTTCCTGCTCCTCATTCATTTCTCACCTGAGAGCATTAAAAGTCCTTGCATGAGGACAGTCTTAGGTAAAAACAGAGTAAGTAACAGTGCATCCAGTGACCAAGATTGAAAGTGATCAGAGAAAAGGCATTCAGGTGGAAATCCAAGTTAAAATGCATCCCAGTCAGGGAAAAAGAGACAAGGACAAGACAGCAGCAGCCCATGTGTTGATGTTTTGCTTTCCAAATGAGAAGACTGAAATCATTTATTTGACCATTCTTAGGTCACATTACAAGTCGTTTTCAAAGTTAACATATGATCAAGATCTCCAAGGTCCTGGACACTTTGCTTATGGACCTTTTCACATTTAGCTTTCTCTGGTCACATACACACACACACAAAAATGCATCAGTTCAAGTTTAAACATGCTATATACCACTGTCAGTGGAACATTGGCTTCTGTGAGGAACCGAAGAACCAATAAATATTCATGTAATCTTGTGGGTAACTTATTGGAAGGGACAGCTGGCTCAGGAGGGATCATTTGCCTGGGTTAGTATCTGTTTCCATTTACATTAAGAAAATATTGCGAGAAGTTATTATCGGCCAGAGGGCTTTGGGGAATCCAGTGGAAGATTGCTATTGCACCTGATTGCTTTTGACATTTACCTATCGTACCAGAGAAACTGTGAAGATGGCCAAGTGACTTTCCACAAAACACAATCTCAGAGGCTATAAAAGGGAAAAGGAGATGGCGGAGGTAGAATCCGTTGCATCTGTAAAAATGAGAAGCACAACTTGTCAGCAACAGCTTCTTGTAGCCGTCAACCATTTCTCCTGTGCTTGCTGAGAGATTACTCACAACAGATACTTTGAAGGGTGTGAAGTCCAGTGTGCTCAAAAGGCATGAGACAGATGTACAGGAGCAAAGGAAACTTTTTTATTGAACATTGTAAACCTCAAACTTGGGGTGGATGGAATGTAACTTGATAACACTTTTTGAACACTTGAACAGAAGTCTGTTGTCCTTCAAACATTTATCTTTCAAAACTACAGGAGCTAAACGGGACTTTTAAAGTTCGAGTCATAAAAGATTTGACAATTTTTCCCAAGCAGACTCACATCTCCCCCCGAGACCCCAAAGTATTGATTACAATAGCCGGCTTAAATTTATAAAAGAATTCCCAGCTTCTAATTGATGATGGTGAAATGGCATGCATAACTCCTCCTATTTCCTCAGAGAAGTGATGATAATATATTATATGTACGTATATATGTTGGTGAAAGTACTTTAAATACAAGAAATTCTTGTCACTTAAAGGCAGTACTTTTTTTCTGTGCTCTTTTTCCATCATGTGAATTTTTAAATGTTTATGCAATAATCTCATCTTGCAAAATAATCCAGTATATTCTAGTAATTACTGGACATGGCTGTGGTAAGGGGCTGCACGTAAAAGGAACCCCTTACATAAAAACTAAATCAATTATCGTAAGTGAGGCACCAGGAAATGCAGACCTCCAGACGGAGGGCGAGAGTGTGATTCTATGTCTCAACGCTGTTCACTGGAAACAAAATGTTTTAATATCGATAAATCAAAACAATATTTCCCCATTGTCATTGAACCAGCTTGCTGTCTGGGTCATTGTAAGCAAAGCTTGCTAAAACTACACAATTTTACCACTGAAGTTACTCAAGCTAAACAACACAGGATTCCAACCCCACCCCACCCCCCTCCCTTGGATGGCAAGTCTTGGGTCACTAGTTTTATTGTATAATGGAAGTATAGACCTTTTTTTCGAATGCTTTCAATGGAATTGCAGAAAAATACTAAGTAGATTTGATGTCTAACTTAGTGAGATCTGGTTTCACTACTTTTAGACCACAATCATTCATAAAAGATATCCCAGCTACCTGAAAATTGGCCAGGTGACTTCCAGGAGTAAACAGAAAAATGAGAAGTGAGGAGTACCTCTGAAAACGTACTTGATCCAGTTCCCTTTGTGCCAGACTCAACAGCTTTGAGAGTCATGACAATGTTAATTTTTTTTTTATTCCTGTCACTCTAAAGACCTATTTTTCAGTTTTTGTGGAAAAAAAATATCAAATATATGCAAACTCCTTGCAATACATATTGTTTACATGTAGAATATCTCATCTACTTTAAACAGAGTTACGGGTGATTCAGTAATGAGGAACTTATCAGCTAATTTTCACCATGGAACATTCAAGGTAAATTTTTAAGGCATGAGAAGTATGTATAGCATTCAAGGGTATTTAAGTACATGTTGAAAAGACATTATTCAGACTACCTTCTTGACTGATGCACATAGAAATAAGACATGCAGACATAAGAGAAAGTAATTCTTTTGGCTCCTTTCCACGACCCACCTTTCTGGTGATTTTTCTTGGTAGCAGAGCTAGCATGCATTCTCATTCACATCTTCCACTGTGGACACTGACATCGGTCCAGTGGTGCAGGAAAACATGGGAATGGCTACTTAGAATCAACTACATGATTGGCCAAGTCCAGTACAAAATGAAAATGTGGGCTTGCTGTTCATAATGTCTTGTGAGGATGTGGACAACAGGTGATTGAACTAAAAATGCCAGGCTGAGCATGACCTGGTGCAGGTCGCACATCCATGACTCCAGCCAGGTTCACGAATTCCTTCCACACAACAGGTTCATTTGAACCCAGCCGTGCGTTATTCTGGATTATAACAGTGAACCCACAGCTGGTTACAATCCCTGATACAATTAGCTATTGTTCAATTACAAATCCATTCTCAGTCCTTAGCTGAAAGATCTTTTTTTTTGAATTGGTACAAAAACACCAATGGTATGCCTGATGCTTCTTTCCTCCATTGATATATTTCATGCTTGCTACTTGATGCTTTCCACCCTTGGAAGCACGAGTTCAGTTGTGTTCAAGTCGCCACCCTCAGCTGCCTTGTCCCATTCTGCTGTCTGACCATCTGCTGGTTACCAATGGCAGAGTAGCTTTTTGAAATCGTTCACCCACAAGAGAGTGACTCATGGGTGCTGGGGGGGTGAGGGGGACAGGGCTGGGAGAAGTGCATTTTTCAAATATACAGGCCTTAAAATACCAGCTGTTCCATTTTAGAGTTTGCAAATCAGTTGGCTATGAGTTTCAGGGAAGATGTTTTCATTTTTGGAAAGCTAAATTTCACCAACTTCTAGAGGAAAACCATGTCATGCGGTTTGCTTTGCTTTTCCTGAATCTTACCACTTTTTAAATATATTTGCATGTTACATAGATATAGCCATATAGATATATAGATATTCCTTCCAACATCTTCACCCCTGGGTGACTGAGACAAACTTTCGAAGGACCCTGTGTCACACTCCACCAAGGGACTTCTGACTGATTGGATCTGTCACTCACTTAGAACATTCTAAGTTAGAACTTTGGGGAAGGAGAATGAGAACCAGCAACGTCAATCTGAGGTTCAGTTTTCTGAACAGATGAGGAGTCCTCTCCACGTCTTCCTCGAAGAAGTGGGAATGCAGGAGGACACCTACTCTTCCATTGCTCCTAGGCAAGGAGTGTTCAAAAGGTTCATGGAAACAGACACGGATTTCAAGTCATTTTTGCAATAAAGTAAGCTTCCATTGTGATCACATCTTCCCACACTGTTTGTGTTCAGTCTGTGATTGTTGGAGCTGGGCTGCCTGCGTCGTATCCTTGACTTCTGGTGGCACACAGCACCCCAGCATACAAGCATCTCTCCTTGCTTCTTTCTCCCTGGATTTGACCAACAGACCTCCTGGTCACTGTAGGTTTTTTTCCCCCCAAAGTAACTATCACTTATCTGTGGATATTTATGTCCCTAGATTCCCAGAATAACCTCCTCCTTCCTCTTTGCCACTCTTTGAGTCCACAGTCTGAATCAGCAGCTCATTTCTCTTCTCTGTCCTTGTGCTAGATTCCTTTGGCTGTGTATTTTCTATTTGTGTTTTTAAAATATTTTAAAAGATTAAATGATTCACTGAAACAGATAGAGATAGATCTTCCTTTGGCTGACTTATCTCCTCCCCCAAATGCCCACGAAAGTTAGGTCTCAGCCGGGAACCCAGAATTTTGTCCAGTTCTCCCATGTAATTGGCAGTGACCCAAGCACTTGAGACAACCTCAGCTGCTTCCCAGCAATAGGTACCAGGGAGATCGATTGGAAGCAAAGTAGCTGGAACTCAAACTGGCATCCTAAAGAGGCCACTTCACCCACCGTACTCCTGTACCTGTCCCTGGGTTAAGCTGACACTAACATGTCGAATTCATGCTAGTTCCTGTCCAGGTTATTCTAACTTCTGACCCAGTTTCCAGCTAATGTGCATTGGAAAGCAACACAAAATAACCCAAATAGTTGAGCCCCTGTCACCCATGTCGAACATCCAGATGTTCTTGGCTCCTGGGCTCTGTCTGCTTCAGCTCTGACTGTTGCAACCATTTGGGGATTTAATCAGCAGATGAAAATTGATCTCTCTTTTTCTCTCCACTCCCACTCTGCCTATTAATAACTATGTAAATCTTTAAAATACATATTTTATATGCTTATTCCTGGTCTCCTCAGCAAGACTATAAGTTCCTTAAAAACCACAACCACCACTGTCTTCCCCATTGGACCTGTTATACAGAAGGTGTTATACAGCAAGGGATTGGCAAATGTCATCCTCCATTCTCCCAATTTGCAAAATATACAAGAAGTGACTTTTATGCATCATTGAGAGAAAAACAATTGGAACCATCCAAATTTTTTTTTTAAATCCATTTCTTTTGCTATCAGGTCATAGACTTTAAATCCAAACTTGCCTTGCCTCTTTAAGCTAATGGCATGTTGTCTAACCTTTGCAAATTAATGGGACTGTGAGCTAATGAGAGTGTGTGCTATGGATTGCCTTTGAAGTATTTGTTTTTGTCATGCTCATTTCAGAAACATCTCTCTTCTAAGTCTGACATGGTTGAGACAAAATCTACTTTCCTTGCCTGAGGGTTTCCTTCATCTATAACGTCACTCTGTGGGATCTCTTAACAAGGAGATACTTTAATATAAGCATGAATTACAGATTTTTCTTTTTCTGAAATGAAATACACATGCATACCTAGAGAATATAGAGTGCAGGGAATAAGAGGGGAGAGGGTTCAAATGGCCTTTTCCCTCAGAACTGAAGGGAGAAGTGCATCTTTAAAAAAAAGTCTCAAGAAGAATCAACAAAGCAAATTTAAAAACTCTGGTAACCCTCCTGGCTGTGTTACTCAAGAGTTCATTGGCTGGATCAGCCGATTTCAGCAGTGGCTGAGGGACCTTGACTGGACCACTCAGAGGGCACAAGAGAAATCCTTCCTTCATGTAGCTAAACACCCAGGGGTCCCAGACCTCTAGGCAGAGAACAAGCCCAGTCTCTAGTTGGTTATCTCTGATTATCCCCAGTAAAACAAGTATGGTGTGGCTTGCTGAATGGTGCCAAAACACACTCCAACCAACCATAGGCAGGTTTTTTTTTTTTTTGAGTCAGCAATGTAAGTGTAACTGCTATTTTATCCAGAAAGGAATAAAGAACTACAAGAGATGGGTTTCTTTTTCTCTAGTTTATGTGACTTTCAATTAAAAGGGCATTTCTAAGCTAGTCCTCCTCTCAAATGCCAGCATGTCCAAAGCCAAATGACGTATTGCAACCTCTCCCAGAAATCTGTGTCTCCTTACCCACACAGTGTCAAGAAGACTGATCCAAAGACTCGATTTATGCTACTGCCTGACAGGTGACATGTGGCAGGCCTGCTGTCAAAACGGACTGTGCTCCAGCAGTTACCTTACTCATCAATTCTCCGGGAATTAATGAGTCCCATCCATTCCAATAATAGAAACCAAGGTTGAGACCTCTCCCTTGCTGTGTCATTCCATTACCATTGCATAGAAAGCACTTGGGTCACCAACTCCCCAGGGCCTGGACCCTGAGAAAATGGAACTGCGTCTTGTTTTTAAGAGATTCCTCTCCGAGCGCAGCCCTTGTCAAAGATGAGCTGTACATCAGCGTTCAACGGACTTACAGGTGTAGGGCGAAATGCTGGCAAGGAAAAGCCTTCAGCTGCCAAGAGTTTGTAGTACCGCTTTTCATTACAGTAGAACGCCGATGGATAGTGTCTGCAATGAATCCCTATCAGGCACTTCCAATTACTGGACACATGATTTCACATTGTACGTTCACTCCTAGGGGATGTGAACTGCTCAGTCAATCCATGTGGGTGCTGTCACATTTGTTTCAGTGTTTATTCTTTGACTGAGGTTTTTGGCCCGCTTAGTTTTTATTGTAACGATTGTCATGATGTTAAAAAATGCCCTTGAAATGCTAAAGTTATCAAAGTCATCCTGCTTACGCTGCCAGGTTCCTGGGAATCTCCAACAACAGGCTTTGGTAAGCTGTCCCATTTGTCACTCCCTCATTTCCCATACTGCAGATGGCTTTCAGTCTCCCAGGTATGCAAAAAGAAGGCAGGGATCCCAAAGCTTAAAGCCACAGGCAACAACTTGAGTCCTACCTTGGATAGTTGTCTTCTAAATAATAATTTTTAAAAAAACCCTCCATGTTATGCGTTTACAGCTATTTCATACTGTTGCAGCAGGAAAGTATGGCAAGTGTCTAGCACAGTGACTGGGAATGAGCAAATAATAGCTGCTAACTTTTATTGTTGAACTAGCAAAATGTGTGTGTGTGTGTGTGTGTGTGTGTGCAAGAGAGAGAGATCTGTGCTTTGAAAAATTTGAGGACTTGCATCCAACAAATTGAACTGAACCACAGTTATGGAGAATAGGAGAGGCTTAGATAAGTAAAACTAGCAAACCATCCAATACTATGTATGTGTCTCTGGGGGTGTTTCTTTGTTCTTTTATAAGATTTGGTGGGGGTTATTTATTTATTTACTTATTTGAAAGGTAGAATTACAGGACAGGGGAAGAAAGTGAAGCGAGAGAAAGAGAGATGTTCCATCCACTAGTTCACTCCCCAAATGTCTACAAAGGCCGGGAGTGGCTCTCATTAAAGCCAGGAGCCTGAAACTCCACTCAAGTCTACCAGGCAAGTGGCAGAAGACAAAGTACTTGCTGCATCTTCCACTGCCTTTCTGGGCACATTAGCGGGGAACTGGATCAGAAGTGGAACAGCCCATAGGAACTGGTATTGACAAGAGATTCCAGCATCTCAGGCAGCAGCTTACCTGCCTGGCTGTGTCACAACAGCAGCCCCAACAACCACATGCCTGTGTTTTGAAATGTAGTTTTAGAATTCATTTCATGTATCAGTGCCTCTAAAATTCAGAATGACTTCAAGCAAAAGCTTGACGTTGCAAGATAAAGTCCCAATGAAACGGGATCTAAAGTGCCATGCGGTTGCCCCTCTGGTTTTTTCCTCACTCCTTGCCTGTCAAAAGGCAGCAAAATGCCTACTTTAAGCCAACGTCCTAACTTCCACCTCTCCCAGATCAAGACAGCTTGTGAACTGCTGATAACTCCCGACTTGGGAACTCATGGCAATTTGCACAGTGACATGCCAGGAACCCACAAAGCCAGCAGTAGCTTATCAGAGACCGTGAGGTCAAGAGAGAGATGGCACAGTGGCTAAGGACCACAGGCTACAGACCAGAGAGACCCAGATTTTACGCTGTGTTTGGCTTCGTGTGACTAATCGTTGCATGTGTCTACTTTCCCACCTGCAGACTGAGAAAGATAACCAATATTTCACACCGTTTATTAAGGATTCTGTGTTTTATTGACTTATTTATATATTGGAAAGTCAGATAGAAAGAGAGAATGCTCCTATTAGCTGGTTCCCTCTCTGAAGTGCCAGCCATGTCCAGAGCTGGGTCAGACCAGAGTCCAAAGCTGGGAAATTAATCTAGGTCTCATGTGTATGTAGGTGGGCACTAATTCCTTCAATCTCCCTGGAAACTGGGGTCAAGAGCCTGAGCCAAAAACACACCCCAGCTACTCTAATATGGAACAGGTCTCCTTAACCTCTAAGCTGTGTGTGTGTATATATATATACAGGATATATATATGTGTGTGTGTGTGCGCACATATATATGTATGTATATATATAGTAAATATATAACTATACTTACTATAGATTGATATATATTATAAAGATATTTATATATTATATATATAATTGGTATTTTCCTACAAAATCTTGCAATATCTTTTCTTGTGGAACTAGAAAAAAAAAAGCAGACTTTTACCTTCATCAAGTGTCTAATTTTTCCAAACACATCTCTGATTCATAGCTGAGGGATTCTTAGGGGATGTTGAGCCATGTGATCCTATAGTCAGCACTTCAGTTTTGGCACTATGGCAGGCTTATCCCATGTGGTAAGAAACCAGATGGGTAGCTACACACAAGTTCGGGTGTACTAATATCAGCAACATTTCCAATTTTCAAGGTATTAGCGATAGAATGACTGCTAATTCGTACAAATCGATTCTTGCATGCCAGATACTGGTAAATCACCTAATGTATGATAATTTATTGAGTTCTTAAAGTCACTTGCAGCAATGCCCTATGGCTCCTTAAAGATCACAGGGAAGACAACACTACACATATGATGGCTGTGAGAGACAAGTTATGTCTCCAAGACACAGCTATATATTAAAGGGGAGAAAATATGAACAGAAGTTCACCCTAATTATGGTTGAAGACCAAACACCTCGCAATACCAAAAATCATTCTTTAAAATCAGCAAATGAATGAGTTATTATGTTTATATTTGAAAATACATTGTCCTAACATGCTAAAATAATTGGCAATATTTTCTAGGTAAATTGTTCTTCATTAAAAACACCAGTGTTTACAGTAAATATAAATGTGTTGGAGTTTCAAACATGATAAGTTTTACTTCAGGGGGCACAGGCTCAGCCATTCTTTTCATATGTTACCATATAACTTTTCACAACAGAAGAATGAACAGGTAGTGCATCATTAACTCACTAATTGTCCTTCCTTATCATGATTATTAGGTAATGTTCTGCCTTGCGCTGTAATGCATGCACAAATTGAAAGTTCAAGGCTAGACATCCTTGGAGCATGATAAATGGTGAATTGTGTCTGCCTCTTTCTGTAGATTAAGTTAGTCATTGATCCATTGCGAGAACAACAGGCAGGCGTCCTCCTAGCCTAGGCTGGCAATGTTGAAGGCAGAAAGGAACAGGTTTCTAGACTGAAACTCATTGAATTTGCAGGAGCACTGTGTTCTACTGGTGTCTGACCCCAGATAAGGTGTTCTTGGTACTCAACCACTTCCACAGCATAGAAGTTAATCTGCTGGGAAGAGCTATAGTCCCAAAATGTAAATAAACAATAAAAAAGAGGAGCAGGTGTGTGTCACAGGGGATTGAACCACCTTCACGGAGCTCTTCTTCCTGCCTCCATTTCCCATCAGACTCCCTGCTATTTCACCCCCTGGGAAGCAGAAGTTGATGGCTCAAGTGCTTGGGTCTTCATTTCCACTATGGGAGACCTGGACAGAGTTCCAAATTCCTGGCTGCGCCCTAGTCTTGACTCCAGCTACTGCGTTAAGTAACAGGCAGCAGCAAGATCTCAGCATGAGAAACAGAGCCAATGACAAAGCACAGGTGAATTTGTGAAAATGGAACAACCTTTCAACCAAAGCTGAGTGGCTTACAGGAAGTTGGTCATAAGTTCCTCACTTACATAGTTACTGCTCATATTAACACTCCTTCCCTATTATCTCCTCTCAGTGAAATAGACAAGGGTAGCAATTAAGCTCTGGGCATTGTCATATCTCTCTGCAACTATGAACTGTCTCTCCCCCCAGGAAGGGCAGTTTGGGCACAAAGGTCTAGGTGTGGTTCTCAAACACATGTAGATCTGGCATCCCACAAGCCTCACATCTTACCTGGGCTTCTTGATTCAGGTGGCCTGGCAGAAGAGCAACATAGCTGTATTTTTAATCTTATGTCGTATCCCAAAGTTTGAGAGTTTCTTGCCTACGTGTTCAGTGTTAGCTTATCACTGCAAAGGACTTTTCCATTAGAAACTCTAGGAGTATATGCAGAAGCATTGTTAGCAAAATGAGTGTGGTTTCATAAAGCAAACCAGTGGACTTAAAGGGAGAAATTCTGACTTTTCTGTGTTTCCTCTGGGGCTGGGACTGAAAGAACATGTATTAGTGATGTCCCTGATCCCTATTTCTGTTGGGGTTTTTTTAGCTGTGCCCCATAAAATAGGCCGCATCATTGATGGGAGTCCTGCAGATCGCTGTGCAAAACTCAAAGTGGGAGACCGGATCTTAGCCGTGAACGGCCAGTCTATCATCAGCATGCCTCACGCTGACATCGTGAAGCTCATCAAGGACGCAGGTCTTAGTGTCACCCTTCGCATCATTCCTCAGGAGGGTGAGTGCCTGAGGGGCTAGCTCGCTGGGTCGTGGGGTCCGCCTGGCTCCGGCAGGGTGGTGGCCAAAGCGCACGCGCAGTTGCAACCCGCATCCTGCTCACTCACGTTCGGTTTCATTCAGAAATCACATTGCGTGGCACCTGCAGCCTGTCCCGCGCCAGCCCCCAGACACTGAAATCTCCTGGGGACTGTTTTTAGGATCTCAGTAAACCACAATTCATTCAACAGAGAAGATGAAGTTACAGATCTGAGATAGGAAGGGGAAAGAGGGAGATAAAAACTGACTTGTGATAATAGTCTCTGGCGAAGCCTTCAAAATCAGATTGAGTTTGCAAAGCTTGAGGTTTCGTAGTATAAAGCAAGTTCATTTAGAACGTGCTGCACCTGCTAAGAATTCCCAGGTCCCACCTTGATGATTGAGTTTCTCTATGCAAGGACAACCTGCTGAGGCTTGATGACTACTGAGCGTCACAACTCACCACCAGACCCTCAGGGCACCGTGAAGTTATGAGTTTCAACTTTGCCACACCAGAGCCAGGACACAGTTGGGTCCGTTACTCACTTGCACCTGCTGGTAATAATCCTGGACCAATTCAATCCTGAAACTCGCCGGTGAGAGGATCATGGTGGTCCACATAGGAACTGGTGGGTGCGCTCCACTGGTAACCAGCCCCTGACTCCCTCTGAGGACTGTCTGGCATGCTGATCCCACAGAACTCCCGCGATCTAGCTTGCAATGGAAAATACTGGTTCCTACCTGGGATAGTGATGTCCTCTCAGGGCGACATCTGGTGATGTCTTCGAGACATCTTTGCTTGTCACGATTGGGGTGGACATGCTACTGGCCCAAGGATTCTGCTAAACATCCTTTACTGCACAAGACCATTCCCCTGACCCAAAAAGTCAGTGGTGCCAAGGTTAAGAGTCACTGACATAAAAACATTTGTGTGTGTGTCTTTGGTCTATGAGAAAAGAAGGGGTAAGAGTGGCCTCTAAGGGAATGCGAATCAATCTTAAAGTCTCCCCACAATGAAAGTGACCATGGGCTTTTGAACCTGTTATCTGTGGACAACAATGTGTATAAAATATTCCGTGAAGATTAAGTGTAGGCAGGATCTCTCACTACAAATCAGACTGGAAGTGCTCCTCAGCCTTGCCAGTCTGAAATGGGTTTCTTTGGCCATTATTCCAACACAGAGATTCTTTCTGTTGAAAACATTAGTGTTGTCAGGGATCGGGTGGGGAAACCAAGAAGTGATTTTCCTAAGGGAAAAACCTTTGTGAATCTTCCTGAATGAAGCGGTCATTTCTATGTTTTTCTGGATGGCTGTGCGGTACATAGGGCTGGCTATTTGACATTAAGACTGACAAGGGACAGACGAGGGACTGTCAGAGGCATTTCCTATTTTGGGGATTACTTCACGCTTTGAAAGACTTAAGAATTCTCATTTCAATCGAAAAGGAACAGCTAGACATGTTCATTCTGCGAACAGTGTGAGAGGAGTAGAACACACACATACATTTCAGGGTTTTTTTTTTCTTTTGTTTTGTTTTCTGCTTTATTTCTCGTGTGTTCTTGGGTGATCTTTTCTTCTACCCCAATGACAGGAGATTCGTTCACAACCTTGTTCAACAAGTTACAATTAATGAAAGAATGCTTGTTCTAGCAGTGGCACTAAAACTTGATACGTTTCACCTGCTACCTAAACAGAACTAACTATAGCCTTGCTCATACTAAGGGGGCAAGTCACCTCTTGTCAAATGTCAAGCCTAGTGACTGCATATGCCACTTTGGTTCCCTGTCACAGAGCTCAACAGCCCAGCCTCAGCACCAAGCTCCGAGAAACAGAGCCCCTCGGCCCAGCAGCACAGTCCCGTGGCCCAGCAGAGCCCTCTGGCCCAGCCAAGCCCAGCCATTCCCAACAGCCCTGTCGCCCAACCAGCTCCCCCTCAGCCACTACAGCTACAAGGACACGAAAACAGGTAAAGTTTCCTGTGGCTTTTCTCATTCATTCTAGGAGGGCAGGGAGGTGGGTAGAGGGAACATAGGAGGACAGAACAGGACACCAGCAGGGAAGGGTAGGACTTGGTAAAGTATAATGGTCCTAGGCACTGTTGCCTGAGCTTGAGTTATCTGCCCTTCATGGTTAGAGAGTCTTCCCTGGAGAAATGACAAGCCATTGCACATGAGCAAGGGTTTGCGAGCTCAGTAGCAAACTAGAAAGAGTCCAGGGAGAAGACGAAGAGGAGAGGGGGGAGTCCAAGCTTGCAATGAAGCCAGTGATAGTGGCAGGACCAACCGCTAAAGGGCTGTGTTGAAGATGGTGGTCTTTGTCTCAAGTGCAATAACAGTTTCTGTAGGGTTATTGTTTTTCTAAAGATTTTATTTCTTTGGAAGACAGAGTTACAGAGAGGGAGGGAG
The DNA here is from genome assembly GCF_030435755.1 of Ochotona princeps. NCBI lineage: Eukaryota > Metazoa > Chordata > Mammalia > Lagomorpha > Ochotonidae > Ochotona > Ochotona princeps. The sequence continues at coordinate 9,868,250 of NC_080863.1, read as the reverse complement.
AGGGATACAAGAGCGATCTTCCCTCTCACTGTTTCACTCCCCAAATGGCTGCGGTGAGCCAGGCCAAAGCCAGGAGCCAGGAGCTTTTTCTGTCTCTCATGTCGGTTAGCAGGGAGCCGGGGTCCTATGTCTTCTTCCACTGCTTCCCCAGGTGCAGTAGTGGGAAGATGGATGGGAAATAAAGCAGCCGGTGGTTGAATCAACACCTATATGAAATGCAAGTTCTGCGAGCTGTGGCTTAACCCACTATGTGACAACACCAGCTCTCTCTGTAGGGTTTTAAGCTGAGGTCTGATATCACTAAATTTGCTTCTCAAGAAAATCTTCCAGTCCCACCCTGTAGGGAGCAGGCAGGAGGTGGCCAGAGTGATGCACAGTGAGCAGTGAGGAGGGGGCTGCAGAGGAGTGAGTGGAACAGGAGGAATAGGAGTTGTGAGTGGATGTGTAGGCATTCGTAAATGTCTCCATTTTTGTTGTCAGGTGAGGCAATGACCTTAGGTCTTTCTATCCGTAATCTAGCCAAGTTCGTTGTTGCATGTGTGAAGCTACAAATAGCCATCACGGGCATACACAGGAGATGCCCTGACCACTGCAGGCAAGGGACTGTCACATGAAAACAGCGCTTCCTGGTTTCTTGCTGCGATTAGTGAATGGATGGATGGATGATGGGTAGCCTCAGCTGGGTTGAGCCATTAAATACAAAAGATGAAAACAAGTTCCCATGTTGCCATCCCCCTCTCAGCAAGAGGAAAGTAGAATTCATGGGAACAAATCATTGAATACAAAACCCTCATCCTTCCTGCGACTCTAACATTTTCTGCCTTCCAAGGTGCCGAAGAAGCAGTCAGCCTCTGTGTGAACTGTCAGGACTTTCTGGGTTCATTGCTGTCACTACTGCAAAGCAAATATTTTTCCCTGTGCCACAGGTGGTCTTTCTGTAAATCCCCATTCACCTCCGATTTCCCTGTGTGCTCTCATTGAAAAGTAAATGTCTGGCTGTCTTCATCTGTTTGTGTCTTTTCATCCATACCAGGGAAGAGAAATATCCCACAAAGCACAGGTTGCAGAGGTGAAAATTGGACCATCTTGAAGCAAAGAAAGTCCTGGGTGCCTCAGTGATAACTCTAGATGTGCTGGCTTTTTTGGTGTTATTTCAAGTTGGAACTGGCGAGCCCCATGATGCACATTAACCACTTGAGTGCGCAAGTGGTTGCAGAGCCAACTTCAGACTCTGCTTCTGCACATTGGCATTGTAGGCTAATCTTGCAACAACCACAGTCCCCTCACATGACACATGCTTCTAACCTTGGGTGGGTAATTTCATCACTGGAGTGTGCTAGTCCCTAGAGGGAGGCAACAGTTGAGAGAGACCACTGTTGGATCCCATCTGCTGCTCACTCACTATAGGGATTCTTTATCCTTATCACAGAAGCAATTGGTCACTTGGGCTGTTGTTATTTTGCTGGCTACAGGATAAGGTACTTCCTTATCCTGTATATTGATATACTGACTTGATCAAATATTTTTAAAATATATTTCCAACATATTTACCCAGAGTTCTTAGCTGTTTAGCTTCAGTGCTATTAACAGCCTGGAAGTGCCCACTCCAAGGGTGCTTAATTAGCATTCAGGTTTTCTAGCTTAACATTTTGATTATTAGTAGTGACTCATTTGCAAATGAATGCAGAAATTCAATTATTGTGCAAATAACAGAACCTTTTTCCTAGCTGTATTTAAAGACAGTCAAGGCATCCAGGGAAAACTCTGCCTTTTGAGATGGAGCTAAAGATGTCTTCAAGACAGCTGAATCTCCAAGTGCACAGTAGGAAGTTCCTATCACTTCATTTGTGCAAGGAATGCCCACCTACATGTCATACTGAGTTAGTTCCCTTGTTGGGACAGGATGAAATACAAGACAATCTGTTTACAAATTTCTTTTCAGATCGTTAGAATAAGCAACACATTGTCCTGTCTTACTTATGCTTAGATTGGCTTCTATGATACCCTGCACACTTCTCCCCATCTCTCTCTCCTTCAACATCCTTGTCATGTGTGCTCAAAAAAGTCTAAAGGCGTTTTCACCTGAGCACAAGTTAGGTGCAATCTGTATTAGTACTTTTTCTGTTGCTGCGAGACAGTACTTGAGGTTTATTTAGCTCACGGTTTTGGAAGCTGGAAAATCCTAGCTTGAGCAGCCCCATTGGTTCTCAGTAGGGTTTCACAATGTGTGGTATCACAATGGAGACAATGCAGGTGGAAGAGCAAAACATGTTGGAGAGCTGTAGGCACGAGGCTTGCCCTTCTCGTAACCTCTCATCCGCAAAGGAACCCATGAGAGCTCCATTAATGACTACCAAGGTTCACATTCCCAGTAACCTCAACACCTTACACTAGCAGGTGTCTAGTAGACCTCACCTAGTAAAGATTCCACCATCTCTTAACCCCATCATACTGGGAATCCAGCCTCCAACACAGGAACCCCTGGGGACCAACCACAGCCGATCTTTTCCACTATACAAGGAAAAGCATTTGTCGAAAACAAACAAGAACCACTGCAGGAAGTTTCCTCAAGCTAAGTCTAAATAGTTTACCTTCCCCAGCAAGGACAACTGATACCTGACTGCTATCTAAAATAACAAAGTCAGTGGAAGAATATTGGAAAGTGATTTCTTTCACTTTGTACTTTGCATACTCAAGACTGGCAGTAAAAACTGAGCGTTCACATCCCCAGCAGTTTTTCTTCCCTCTGGAACTTTATCATACCGTGATAGAATATACAGCCATCAGGATTCCTTCTGTAAACCTGTGTAATAATGGAAGTAAGAGCTATAGAGTTACAGGGATGACCTTCCTTCGTAAGCCCAGGGGCTTTCAAAAACCTCATTTTTTAACTGAGTTTCTTAAGGAAGCGTCTCACACTTCCGTTTAAGCCATATACATTTTACCTGGTCAGTGTTAACACTTACTCAGAAGTGAGCACCACTCATAAAATATTAAACACATTTTCTTTATTGGAGAATTCTTAAGCGTGCAGCTCAATTTAAGATCCTAACACATGACACTGGTACGGAGTGATGTTGGAATGCCAATGTCCTGGTTGATGGCAGCCCTGATTTTCAACTGTTCCTGTTACCAATCACTTGTGTAACCTTCAGGAGAGTTTACATGTCTCCCTCTTTCTTGCAATCCCTCCTGACACCTATGATTGGATATGGAGCACACAGTGGGTATCTCATGCTGATACCATACAGCTCACAAACATAAAGGGACTATCCTTAAACTGGTGTAACATCTGTACAACCTAAGAACATATTTCTAGAGAAGAATCAACACACTCCAATAAATGTCACAGAGTCGGGTTTCTTTTGGTTATTGCATATATTTGCATAGTTAAGCACCATAGTCAAAGCATAGTTTAAATAACTCTCAGCATGCTCACTCGCAGTAGGTGTGGACAACTGAATTATGCAAGTCACAAAAGGCACATTGGCTGTTGCTGGGTTAGTTCACAAATGGGACCTAATCAAATGTTGATTAAAATAACCTCATTACTAACCCTCTTTCAAGAAGGCCCAGACAAACTCATCTGTCACCACACACTTTCAGTGGGTTTCATCAAATATTAGATTACACTAATGGCAATTGTTCAGGTGAGTGGGTTTTTTAAAAGACAATATTGCATACTCATCAACACACAGAAGAGAAACCCTCTGGTCAAAGCAGTAAAAATCCTACTGATTTAACCTGTTTTCCTACCAATTGTGAGCTAAATACTTTCTCAATTCCTCATATTCTCTGGAATTATTGAAATGAATGGATATGACAAAAATAAATTTTTAACTTACTTCTATTCCTGCTCATCCCATTTTCTTTTATCATGACCCTAGGCAAAGAACTCTAGAATTCAGGGCCTTCTAAAGAGGGGTGAGGATTTTTTTTCAATTTTCCTTCTTGGGAGCCCATCATAGTGGAGATGGATATTTTAGTTTCCCTTTTGGACTAAGAACTCAGCCAACTCTGAGAAATTTGCTTCACAAAAGAACATTACATTCATATTTTTGATCTCTATGTTGTATGCATCATTAATCTCTAGAAATAAGAGACCAACACTGGCCAGAAACATCCTTGCCTTCCCTTTTGCAGTGCTATCTCACACTAACGCTGAGAGGTACGATGCGGTGTTGAAAACGCTGTGATACGTTGCTGATCGTAGTCAATGAGCCAACGGCTTATTACTTAATTTGTAGCTGGTCCTTGCAATTTCCTGGCACTCCTCCTACCTCTGAAAAAAATATTTTTAAAGATTCAACTGAGCAGGTTAAAATAACTTCTAATTATATGTGCTTAAAGTAGGTCACAGAATCATGTTTTCATGAATATATGAATGGTCTGCCAAGGGCAGAGGAAGGGAGAGGGAGTGTTTGTGTGTGTAGGGAGGTGTGAGAGAGAGAGAGAGCTTGAAAGATCTGGATTATGCTAAGATAAATTAATATCTGGGAATTTGCAGTTTACACTTAGGTTTTTAACTCCCGGGTTTGCTGTGACTGTGCAGTTTTTAATTGCTTAAGTCAAAAAGGAATATCTGTAAGTCTTTTTTTCCCACAAAGTTCTAGCTGAACCTTCCTTTCTATCTTGATTTTCTGAGGAACGCAGTGAAAAATATTCAGTCTGGCTTTCGTGGGAGATTTAGAAATAATGCTGATCATTTGTTGAACCTTCTCCCAGTCTGGCTGAAATGGGACCACCCAGAGGAGCAGGCTTGTACAGCTGCTGTGGCTGGAGCACGCCTGGAGGCCATGCGATGGTTCTGGTCCCCTCGGAATGCTGTGGTACCCCAGCTAACCCCCGCTTCCTCTGTGTAGTTACAGGTCAGAAGTCAAAGCAAGGCAAGATGTGAAACCGGACATCCGACAGCCTCCATTCACAGACTACAGACAGCCTCCCCTGGACTACAGGCAACCCCCAGGAGGGGACTACCAACAGCCTCCACCCTTGGACTACAGGCAGCCTCCCTTACTGGATTACAGGCAGCATTCCCCAGACACAAGGCAATACCCACTGTCCGACTACAGGCAGCCCCAGGTACCTCCCCTGGCCATCACAGCCAGCCCCAAGGGATGAAATACAAGAGAAGGGTAGAAGAGGCATGAGGAAAAAGAAATCTTTCTGGGACAAAGGTCGAAGCTTTATCCCTAGTTCAGCTCTTGTCAGGGTAACGGCCACATGCTGAGAAGATGTGGGATAATTCAATGGATTTCTGAGTGAAATGGTACCAGCACTGCATCAATGGTGGGTTGAAATAATCCCTAGCTAATTCCCAGTACACTCCTTTTCAAAGCTCAGAAGTTTGTATCTGGAACGTCAGAGAGTGCTACTAATGGAGAAAACTTCACAGGTGCCAACAGTGGAGGTATCTTAGGTCTGTGATTACTTAGAACTTACCCCCCAGATGGTGGTAAAGGTCCAAGGCCCTGTGCAAAGGAGAAGGCTGTGTGAGGCTTCACCATCCAGACTGGACAACTGCAACAGCCACTAGGTTCCTAGCTGCTCCATGAATGGTGGGGTTCTAAATATTTCTTGATGTTTGATGCATGTTACGATGGCTTTCTTAACTTCCCTAAGCTTCAGTTTTCCAAGCCGAGGGACTTCTAGCAGGCCTGGATGGGGAGCCAACATTTGTTCAAAAGCTCTCCAGACCAGAGCTGGGTGTCTTGTGAGTTTCTGCTCTCCATTACCTAGTTGCCAAGCTATACATTGTCATTTCAACTTGCTGAGATGACAGCATGTGGCCTTTATCCCTAAAGATTTCCAAACAACGAAGATCAGCTAATCTTGGACAGGTTTGCACTTTAGGTAATAGAGAAATGGATTTAGTGCACTCTAACTGGCTAGTCAGTGGTCTGTGCAACTAGGAGATCCAGTCACTTCTAATAAATAAACCTTTTAATTTACACAAATATGTACATTGCACACACACAGAGACACAAATGATACACTTATTCACAGTTATGTCAGTCCTACCTGAGATAATTAATGTGAATACCGAATGAACCAAGTGACACAATAGTTTGATGACCGAGGAAACGGTGTTATGATCTGTTCAAACCTTTGGAATTTGGACTTGGCTCTGGATCACGTGTAAAATCAGATTGTATCACAGCATCATGTCATTTGGATCCCATGAACTATGAGAGAGAACACAGTGATAGAACACAGGCGCAGCTCCAACACTCAACCATTGTTTCTTTCATTTTCTCCCACCTCCCTTACCCCTAAAAGGATTTTGACTACTTCACTGTGGACATGGAGAAAGGAGCCAAAGGATTTGGATTCAGTATCCGTGGAGGAAGGGAATACAAGATGGATTTGTATGTGCTAAGATTGGCAGAAGATGGGCCAGCAATAAGGAATGGAAGGATGAGGGTAAGAACAATCTCTTTATAGAATTGCAAATGAAACCCCTATTTTGGGGTTAGAAGAGTACTGAACCAGGGCACACAACCTGGTACAGGCTGGCCTTCTTTCCATTTCCTGACCCAACAGTCCAAAGGTTTGGCCAAACACCATTTAATAATATTCTTTTTCTGGTTATAGATATCTAATTGATAAACTTCACTATGATGTTATTTTTCTAAAAAGCAACTTAACACAAAGAAATAATTTTTTTTAATGGAGAGATGGTTTAATGATTTTTCTATGGCTTGAACTGCATTTTCATTGACAAGGAAGCTTTTGAATGTTTTTCACTTAATGCATTTGATCCTATATTTGTTAGTCAAGAGCCTCTGTGTTTCTTTGAGAATATTTGCTTATACTTTGGACCTCAACATTGAATAGATACAGAATCAGGTGAAAAGACTCCTCCAATGCAGGTTGTCCTTAATAACTGTAGGCATTAAGACTTATTTTAAGAAGCAGAAAGAAGAGCCAATAGACAGATCACATATCTGTTGGTTTACTCCTTAAAATGCTCCCAACAGCTGGGTCTGGGTCATCCCAAAACCCGGAACCAAGAATTCAATTCAGGTCTCCCAGTTACTTAAACCACTACCAGTGCCTCCCATGGTCTGTTAGTAGAAAGCTGGAGTCAGGAGTCAGAGCTCAACACTGAATTGAGCATCCTTAGGTAGGCTCTGAACTACGAGCTAAAATGTCCACCCCAGGGCTTTTCCAGCTGGAGTGTTGACGTTGAGATGGTCAATATCATCGTTACATTGAGGTACATGATTACTGGGTAACCAATTCTTCTGAAGGAACAAAACAAAGCTTGATGTAGTGTGTCTAACTCTCTCTGCCTTGCTTTTTAAAACGGCAACTAGTAAGAACACAATAATTACTAGCTCTTGAAGTTATTACAAAAAAAAACCACTCAGGATTCTAGAACCTCCGATTGCTGTGCTGACCTCCGGTAACCACAAGTTCCTGGTGGTTGACTCATTTCTGCCGCCAAGCCTGCCACTTCTGTGCAACTCATTCCCAAATCAAGGAATCATCCACCACACAAAAAACAGAAAGAATGAAACTTGTATCTGAAGTTTTCCCTCCTCCACCCATGACTTTCTGACAAGGGAAAGGTATTCAAGTTGCAGTGCGTTCCCCAACCAGGGAAGGCTGACTCCCAAGAGCAATTGAGCCTTCTGTGGACCAACAGCAGCCTCTTCTTACACTACCGGGATATGGTTTTAGGATAAGCCTGCAAGTGGCTTCTTGGCTCCATAACTTCCTGGTAAACTGGATAAACATGTTGCAAAGCCAGAGTCCACAAGAGATTAAATAAAACGAAATTAATCTTTGCAGTACTGAGGTAATCAATACAGTACAATGACCCTAAATGAAATGACCAGAACCCTAGGAGACAAGAAGGGACCCCTCCTTGCCAAGGGGATAGCTCCTGTGGGTCTCAAACAAGGACCACGTATTTTACCAAGTGGTTTGAATGAGTCAGGAGAGTGCAGGTATGCAACACTTCCAAGCTAAGAAGTCTAGAGAAACATCTTTCGGTGAGATCACTGCTTCTCACAGGATTCAAGCCATGGCAGATTCTTAGTATGGCTACTGGCATCAGCATCACCTAGGTTCTACACAAACCAACTGAATGAAAACCCTAGGAGTGAGGTCATGAAGGGTTTTAAGAAGTGAAGTGCATGACCGGCACTGCAGTTAAGACTCCACTTAGGTGGTCTGCATTCTGTATGCGAGTACCTGGGTTCAAGTCCGGGTCTGCTTCCAACCCCCAGTTCCCTACTAATGATTACACTGGGAGGTAGCAGGTGATTCCACAGGTAGCTGGGGCCCTGAGATACCAAAACTGAGTTTCTGCCTCCTGATTTCAATCTGTCCCAGTCACAGCTGCTGCAGGTTTTTGAGTGGACTGTAGATGGATCATCTCTGTCCACTTATCTGTCTGTCTCTCCTCCTTTGGCTCTCAGCCTTGAAAATAAATAAAATTAGGCTTTAAATCTGCAGGGGATAAAAAAGACCTCCAAAAAAAAGGCAGTGCAAACTGAAATTGGAGAACAGGGAGGTGGAGGAAGCTGTTATGACGCAGGTAAAACACACCTCGGACATGTGTGGTTCAGGCTTTGTCTACTCCTCATCTGAGATGTCTGTCCTGCCTCAGTACTTTATCTGAGGTCCTTACATTCAGGTAAACAGAGATTTAGGGTTCGGAGGCAGGACCTCAGTCTCTTGAAAGATGATTTTTTTTCCCTCTGGCAGGTGATAAAATAAGTCCTCTACCTGCGCTTCACAAAGCAGTATTTTCACTTCTGGCCAAAGATTATGAAAACAGGTGCTATTTCGTCAATTTTCATGCTGCTTTGTAAAGCAATGTATTCTTTATGCATATAAGCTAGCCAAGAGGAATTATTACAGCTAGTCTTAGAGAACATGGGTTAATTTACTAGTTTCCCTTTAACTATACGCACACATACACACGTGTGTGTGTATATACACGTATGTGTGTGTATATTCATAGCACAAAATTCTCAAAGATAATTGACATGGGAAACACAGAAATTCCATGAATCAGACTGGTTGATTCTATCTGTGATAAAGTAAGGCTAGGAATTTGGCAGGGAGAGATGGAAGAGTTTCTTTCTTCTTGGGTGGAGATGGATTCTGTTTGAAAGTCAGATGCTCACAGTTTTCTCACACCTTGTGGTTCTTGTGGTACCAGTGGAGAGCTTGTCTCAAGGCCGGAAGGGACTACTTCATGATGTAAATAGTAAGGTGTTCATATGATCTTCTCTCAGAACTAGGTAATATTTTTCTACCTGCAAATCAGCAGTCGTTCTAATCCTAGCCCACAATCAATCCAGATCCTATTTTCCCATTTATTATCAAATTCAGTCATTTAAAGCTAATCTTTTTTTCCATTAGTGCTTTTCAATAGTGGACAATAATTTTTAATACACAGATGTGTTTACCTCATCAAGGGATAAGTATTGATGATTTGTTGTGTGATTTAACAGTTTGATCATTTTAAACCAATGCGTAAAATGGATAGTATCTAGATTTCCAACTTGAAAAGTTCACAATTTGTTTGGTTTGGAGCCATTTCAAGTTTTATTGTAAGTTGTACCCAACATTACAGGTGTGTGTGTGCTGTACAGCGATTTTTACATATCTAATAAGGTGGCTGTGGACTTCTTGCTAAAACTCCAGAGGAAAATACGTGAACCAGACATTCATGGCTATCACCAGAAACGAACTGGGGTGGACATTTGGACTAACAGTTAAGACAACTGTGTCCCCCATTGGACGGCCAGGGTTTGAGTTCTGCTCTGCTCCCAATTCCAGTTTCCTGGCAGACTGGAGTTGTTGAGTCCCTGTCCACCCAATTGGAAGACCTAGGTTGAATTCTTTCACGTGCTCTCATTAGTTCTCTCTCTCACTGTCTTTCTCTACCTCTCAAATAACAATAAATGAGTAAGATCAAAACCAAAAACTATCACCAAGTTTTTCACAACCATTGAGACAAGCAGTCACACTTCTCTTTGTTAATTGATTCTACCACTGGCATTAAAGAGTGTTCCAAAAAAGCTTTTTTGAACACCCCATGTATGGATTTATGAACAAACTATGCATGGATTTCAAAATTTAAAAGATATATGTCTCTCACAACTGTATCATTTAGCTTTGGAAACTTTATGAACTTTACACAAATGAATCATACTGTTCCTCTTGTGGCTTGCTTTTCTTAAACTTTATGCTCATGAACTTCGTCCAAGTTGGTGCATAAAACTACAGATGCTTTCCTTTTCACTGCATTTCCCTTCAAATTCTCATTCTAGTAGGTAAAAAATGACATATCACTTAGGTTTAAATTTGCATTTCTTGATTACAAAAGATGTTCAAGTTGTCTTAAGTTTTTTGGGTGTTCATTCTTCCATTCTAAATTTTTAAAATTCTATTAAGTATCTTCTCCCCATTTTCTGATAAATGTTTCTTCATTCTATATTGATTTGGGGAGTTCTTGTATGTTCTTGTTTATTGTTTTTTGTCAATCAAGGTGATCCCACATGAGGCCCCATTTTATGTGTTGTGGTTGTACCTCATTTGTGGTATTGCTTGATATAAAGGTCTTCACTTTACTATAATTGACTTCTCCTATAATTTCTACTTTCTGCACGTGATCTAGAAAAAAAATCTCTCCATACAGTTTTAAACATCTCCTCTTAATCAATTTTCTACTTTTACTTTTTTTAAGCCTTTAGTGACCCAGAATTGATTTCTCTGTATGCTACAAGGTTTAAATCCAATTTCAGTTTTTCCATATGGATAACCACATGTCACAGCATCCTGTGATGAATATTATTTCATTTCCTCCCAATATGCAATGACAACCCTGTGATTAATACAATCCCTAAAAGTGTGATGGTCTATTCCTGGATCTTTTTACGGATCTACTGGTTTACCTGCTCACCCCTGCCTCAGTGCCATACTCATCGGCTCTCTACTGAGTGTTGAAATCCGATGGGAAAACAGCTCCATCCTCCCTAGGCACACATCTCAATTCTGAAAGTTTTGCATGCTATCGGTCCTAGGCCCTGAAATAGAAATTTTGGAATCTGCCTGTCAAGTTTCTCAAAAATTTTTCTCAGAGTTTTTATTGGAATTGCTTGGAATCTATATATAAATATGGGAAAGATTTCATCTTTATGATATTGAGTCTATCTATAAAACATGATGTCATCCGCTCTCTCATTTTTTTCATAAAAGTGTTTAAATAACATTTTTACAGGATTTTTTGGGGGGTGGGGGGATAACAGACCTGGCAATATTTTGTAAGATTAACTCTCAGGAACTTTGGATGTTTTGTTTTTATTGCAGTCTTTTTGCCTCCAGTTTTCAAGAGCAGTTTTAGATTCACAGCAAATTAAGAAGGTGCAGACTCTGTGTTTGTACTCCTGGTCCATCCGTGCACAGCCTCTGCTGGCACCAGCACTGCTCAGAATGGCATATTTGTACACACAGTTGATGAACCTCCCTTGATCTGTCATTGCCACCTAACGTCTTCAGTTCACTCTTGCTGTTGTACTCTAGTGAGTTTGCACACTTGTAGAATAGTGTGAATCTCCTGTTACAGTGCCATGCTATAGGGTATTTCCAGCATCTAAAACCCTGTGATCTACCTTGCGTGCCTCTCTCCCCTTAAGCCCTGGAATCCACTGATCTTTCTGTTATCTATGTCGTTTTGTCATACAGTGGTTGGAATCTCCAGTACATAACCACTACAGATGAGCTTCTTTCACTTAGCCACACACATTTAGCATTCCTCTGTGTCCTCTTGTAGCCTGAAAACTCAATTCTTCTTAGGGCTTAAATAGTCCATTGTAGATTTTTAAAAGGTACCTTAATATTCCTTTGTGATTAAAAAAAGAAATAGCGGGCCCGGCGGCGTGGCCTAGCGGCTAAAGTCCTCGCCTTGAAAGCCCCGGGATCCCATATGGGCGCCGGTTCTAATCCCGGCAGCTCCACTTCCCATCCAGCTCCCTGCTTGTGGCCTGGGAAAGCAGTCGAGGACGGCCCAATGCATTGGGACCCTGCACCCGCGTGGGAGACCTGGAAGAGGTTCCAGGTCCCGGCTTCAGATCAGCGCGTACCGGCCCGTTGTGGCTCACTTGGGGAGTGAAACATCGGACGGAAGATCTTCCTCTCTGTCTCTCCTCCTCTCTGTATACCTGGCTTTCCAATAAACAATAAAATCTTTAAAAAAAAAAAAAAAAGAAAAGAAATAGCATTTGCTTTTCGGCAAATATTTTTCCATTATTTACATACACTACAGTGTATTTATCCATTCACCCACCAAAGGACATCTTGATTACTTCCAAGATTCGGGAATTCTAAACGAAACTGCTGCAAGTATCTACGTGAAATGCAATTACTGGGTGGTATAGTCTGAGAATCTTCAGTTTTACAAGTTTATCTTTCAAGGTGACTGTGGCATTTTTGCATTCCCAGCAACAATCAATGTTGATGGAAGTTCCTGTGGTAATGCATCTTCGGTACCATCTGGTGTCCTCGGGACCGTGTATTTTGCCCATTTCCGTGGGTGTGTGGTGGTATCAGCTCGTTGTTTCAGCTTGCATTTCCTTGATGTGATGCAGAGCATCTTTGGACGTCCATCTTTATCAGCTACATTTTTTTTTTCAGTGAGATTCTGTGAAAATGGCTGAGTTCCTTCGTGTCAAGAGTTAAGAGTTTTTTTGAAGTAATTGTTCCTTGAAGGATATGCACATTGCAAAACTTTTTCTCCCAGTGTGCAGTTTGTTTTTATTTTCTAGGCTGTGTATTTTGCAGGACAGATTTTTAATGTTGATGGAATCCAATTTATCAGGTTTTTTTTTTGCGTGAACTCTGCCCTTTGACATCATAGTAACAAGTCATGGCTAGTGAAAAAATTATCTAGATATTCTATTTTGCCTTGTAGGAGTTTCACAGCTTTGTATTTTACATTTTGGTCTGTATTTTTGAGTGGATTTTTGAGGAAAGTGTAAGTTTGCCTCTTTTGTGTTTTCTGCATGTAGATGCTCAGTTGCTTCACCACCATTTATGGGAAGAATTGTATGTTCTTCACTGTACTGCATTTGTTCCTTTGTCAAATATTAGATGACAGTACTTATGTTGGTCTGTTTCTGAGCTCTGAATTCTATTCCATTGACCTGATTGTCTATCATTTCATCGGTACCTGCCTGTCTTTATCACTGTGACTTTATCGTTAGCTTGGAAGTCCTCCAGTTTTGTTCTTTTGGATATACTATTTTAACCTTATTTCAAATTGACTGAAAATAAATATATAATTGATTTTTATATTGGTCAGGCAGAGCATGTAAAATTAGAAAAGTTGCATAATTTATCTGTAGTTATCTCTGAACTGTCAGCCTAATAGTCATTTTTCTATAAGCAATGAGATTTCTGTTGTTTCCTTTGAAGGTTTTTTTTTTAAATTTGCTTACTTTCTGTATGCAACTGAATACATGTGGTTAACACAGCACTCTTGTTTTATTTCTAATGTTTCAAGCTTCATTTATTTGTGAGGCATTGAGGGGTGGGGAAGAGAATTATCCTCTGAACACTTGAAATGAAGCCGTGTAGTGCTCAGTCAGTATGTTGCTCCCTAGAGCAAACAACCATAATATTTAGCCACGGTATACAGGATGCCAAAGTAAGATGCCAGGGGGTGCCAAGCCCAGCAGCATTAAATTTTTACATACAGCAAAGTCAAAAGTCTAGCCAGAGTTTTCTCAGCATGCACATCAGTGAGGTGTCTTAGTGGAATCCTGCCTTGACTTCCACTGGGTTCAGGTTGCTTTCTGGACCATGTATGTGCAGGCCTGTCCAGCTGGAGGAAGAACCTGAATGTGGGGAGATGCCATCTTCACATTTTGCTCACGTCCCACCATGGGTGTGGAAGGGCATGACACAGAGGTCTCGGCATAGCACGCCCTTGGGCCCAAAGAAACTAAAGAGAAATGAAACCCTTTGGTAACAAGAGTCACACCAAGAAAATGTGCCAGAGGGAGACGGTGGGACAAAAACAGTCATTTAGACCTACCAGAGGTTCCATCTCCACCTGAAGACTCTTCTCGCAAGGCTGGGGTGATGATCCAAGTTGTTACATTTCTGCCACCCGAGTGAGACATCTGGATTTATTTATTAGCTCTCAGCGCTGGCCCAGCTCAGCCCTAAACATTGCAGGCATTAGGGAAGTGAAAGTGAACCAGATGATGAGAAAGATGGGGGCTTTCTCTCTCTCTCTCTCTCTCTCTCTCTCTCTCTCTCTCTCTCTCTCTCTCCCTCTCTCTCTCTCTCTTCTCTATTTCTCTCTCTCCTCTATTTCTCCTTTCAAACAAATAAAGAAAAAGAAATATCTAAAGAAATAGATATGTAGCAGTAAAAAGAGCAAGAGCCTAAGGAACTAACATTCAAATACTGCCTCATCAACCCAGTGGCTGTTTGCCATGACCTTGGACGCATTGCTTTGTCAAGAACTCACAGCTAAGTTTTTAAAATATCCTTTCAGATGGCAGAAAGACAGAAGGATGCGATGCACTGGTTCACTCCTCAAATGCCTGCAACGGCCAGTCTTGGAATTCGATTTAGGACTCTGGTGTGCATGTAACAAAGACCCAGATACTTTAACCGGTGTTTGCTCTTAAGGTTTGCATTGGCAAGAAGTTGGAATTAGTACCCACAGGAGGGTACGGAATCTGGCCACTGTGATTTGGGACACAGGTGGCTAAGCCAGTGTGCCTACCGCATGGCTATTGTTTCATCTTAACCAATACCAGGCCTCCTCTGGGTAACGGCACCAGAAAGAAACTATTTCCTAGCCAGCATGACCAATTGAGTCCTCCATAGTAATTCCTTGAATGACAGATGACTGCTCTCAATAATCCCAACAGGCAGCCTCTGTCTCTGACCCTCAACAGAGTGTTCGTATGTGTTACTCCCACTTCCGAAATGGTTCATCCCTCTCTCCTCTTCACCTGGATAACTCCTCACCCTTCACATCCCAACTGAAGCCGACTCTCCTCGGAGATGGCCTCCTTCTCCACACTCCCAGGAAGGTTACATTCACCTGTGGTTGACTGGCCTTGAAGAGGCTCTTTTCCTCCACAGTGCATGTCAGCCGTAATTACTGTCTCCCCTGGAGCTGCATTGCTCTGGGCTCCCCACTGCACCCCATGGTGGATGCTCAGTACAACTCTGTTGCTATTACGGGTATTTTGTGATTCAGATTTCAGCTCTGCTCCCAATTGCAGCTTCCTTGGAAGCAGTTGACGTAATGGCTCAAGTGCTTGTCACCTTGTGGGAGACCATATTCAGTTTCTGGCTTTAGCCAGACCCATATCTAGCTGTTTAAACATTTGCAAGATGAACCAAAAAATGTGGATCTTTTCTCTCTCTCTCTATCTATCTATCTCTCTCAAATACATAGGAAAAAATATTTTAATTAATTGCTAAAAGACCATGTGAACAGACTCCCACAACATACGGAACACTGTTTGCAGAACTAGAAATTAGCTAGTAATGCTTAGTACATAGTCACAAACACACCTGATGAACCAGGGCATGAGGTCCTGTGGATAACAGAATGTATGAAAAGATGTGGCGAATTCAGTCCAAGTCACAGCTGTTTTTATAAGCAACACCCGTTAGGGGATGCACTTAATTATTACAGATTTTGCATTGTCAGGAATGCAGCGCACATAAAACCTTATGGTGTCTTTAAAAATGCCTTAAATCTAAACTCTGACATTTCAGAACTTGTGTTCCTCATCAATGAACTAACTCCCTTTCACCAAAGTGAGCGCCAGAGGAAGAATGAAAATAAAGGTAAATCAGGTCGAGAATAAGGTGAAGAATTGAAAAGCACAGAATAGAAGTCAACATTTGACCTAACGGGTAAGACACCTGTACCCCACAGCGGAGTGCTGGGTTCAATTCCTACCTCCAGCTACTAATTCCAGCTTCCTGCCAATGCAGACCCTGCGAAGGCAGCAGTGACGACTCAAGTAGTTGGGTTTCTGCCACCCACCTGGAAGACTCGGGCGTTTGAAGAATGAGCAAAATCGATGGATGTAGTCTCCTTGTCTCCTCTCATTCAGCTGCTTAGATAAAATTTATTTTTAAATAAAATTTGTAAAAGCACAAGTGATACAAAATATGATGGGAAGCTGTGACAGGTGTGTAAAAGCCTATGGAAGAAAGGTACCCAAAAGAGCATAGTAGCTGGGTCAATGCACAGGATAATCTGAAAAGGCACAGTTAGCAGGTGCTTAAGAGAGAAATAAAGTAGCCTGACTGAGAAATTCAAGCAGCAGCATAGTCCCAGGTAAAAGGTTTCCCAAGCCCTGCCGGGCAAGGCTCATCCATGTATTATCTTTGGTGCCTAGACTCCGCCCACTGGGCACAGTGTACCGCGCTTCCCTGTACCTTGTCCTGCCTTTGCAACACCCTCCAGCCATGTCTCTGCAACTGTCCTTTCCCACAAGGAAGATTATTCTCAGAGTATTTGGGGACCTGCCCCATGTCCCCAAGTAAAGTTTCTAGGAAATATCAAACCCATTGTCTGAATCTGACTTACAAAGGCTGTGTTCAAGGAGTTACTTACAGGGTGAAGGACAGCATTGCATCCATTACAGAGAGCACGCTGGGGAGCTTGGGGTGAGATTCCATTGCGGATTATGCATGGTTCATTGTGCCAGCAAAGGGAGGGCTCCCTGCCTCTCCCTCCTTCTATTGGACACCCAACTTTGAACTAGCTCAGAAAAGGTTTCCCATGAGGGTTCCTAAAAGCTTGGGGAAGAATTCAAAGAGTGAGTGTTCAGTAGCATCTTGGCATGAAAAGGCATACCAGATACTGACTGAATCACAAGGGTGATTCTTGGCATTTTCAGTGTTCTTGGAAATTTCCTCGCCTGTGGACACAACGAGAAAGACTAGCATCCGCTGCTGTGCTCTGAAAAGCACCTTTTATCTTCCTCTTCCATGAGGGGAGAAAGTAGTTTCCCCTTTGATATTAAGCCCCTATGTCTTTGTTTTGATCTGAGAATAAGTTAAGACACCTCCGTTTTCCGTGTTCCCAAGCAGTGTTTCTGCAACTAGCCTTCTGCTTAAGATTCTTGGTCATTCTGACTCTCTTTCCCACCTAACACTCTTCCAGGGAGCAGCAGGGGTCATCAGTGTCCCTGGTTCATCTCCACTTCTCTATTTTAATTGCAAAGTGAATGCAAAATGCACCTCAATCCAGTCTGCATGTGATTTTGCTTACATGGCAGGGCAGTCAGAAGAGAGGACTCTGTGAGTCCTATTCTTCCGTTTGAATGGACAATGTGATGTTTTATAGTATAAATCCCTTAGGACGTGATTTAAAAAAAAGGATTTTTTTTCTTGAAAGGGAAATTTACAGAGAAGAAAAAACAAAGAGAGAAAGAATTTCCACGTACCTGTTCACTCTCCAAATGGCCACAACGGTCAGAGTTGAGCTGATCTGAAACCAGGATCTAGGAACCTCCTTGGGTCTCCCACGTGGGTATAGAGGCCCAGGGACTGAAACCAGGCCACAAGCAGGGAGCTGAATCAGAATTGGAGGAGCCAGACATGAACCGGCGCCCACGTAGCATACTAGCCCTTGCAGCTGGAAGATTAGCCTATTGAGCCACTGAACCAGCCCCTAGCAGATAATTAAATCTAGCTAAACAAATTCATTATCTTCCATAGTTAGCATTCTGTTGGGAGAGCACTTAACATCCACTCTTTGTTTTTGAGACTATGTTATACTATAATAATAAGAATAATAATAATAATACAGTCACCTGGCTATACAGCAGATCTCTTGAGTAGATCCCTCCGGTCCAACTATAACTATGGATACTTTGACCAACATCTTCCCTAACCTCCTACTCCCTCTCACCCAGTCTCTTGCAATCAGCATTCTACCCTCAATTTCTATAAGATGAACTATTTTTAGATTCTATAGAAAACCTTGTCATTTTTAACCATTTGAATGAATCTAGTTACTCTGGTCTCTGTTTTTAAAAAGGATATTGGTTGATTTGAAATACAGTGTTTGGAGTGGAGGAGTGGAAAAAGAGAGAGATCTTCCATCTGCTGGTTTGCTCTCCCAGTGACCACATTGGAAAAGGACTGAGCTAGGAGCTAGGAACTCCATCCAGATCTTCCACACGGGATGCAGGGGCCCAACCACCTGGGCTGCTATCCATTTCTTTGCCAGGCACATTAGCAGGGAGCTGCTGTGAGCCGTGCTCTTGTGGGTTGCTGGCTTTGGAGAAGGTGGACTAGCCCACTGCACCACAATGCCTGTCCCTTCTGTATCCTTATGTATGAGTCTTGGCCCACACTGATGTTTCTTCTTGGAAGTACCCAGGAATGTGATCCTCTCAAATCACCTCCCCTTCCTTTGCTGTGACTCCCTTTTAACACCAGCTAAGATGAGAGCTTTATCCCTGCCTTCGTGTCCAGTTCCTGCACAGATCAACTTGACAGGACACTGGTTTTTCAGTACCTACCGTTCTGTGCTGGGATTCCTCACCTCTGTCTGATCCCATGTGAAACAGCACAGTCCCCAAGAAAGGTTCACTTCTTGTTTTTGACCAAGACAGAGACAGTAAGGATACGAACTGACGTTACAGCTACATGCTTAAATAGAATCTAAATCTGAATTTCTCACTACCTGTTGGGTGTCTTGAGATCTAAGCAACTTCAAATTTGCAAAAGTATATCAGCGAATCCTTTGAAGTGATTTTCCAATATTCTGCTTCATATTGGGTGCATGTGTCCCTGTTGCTTTCCATCCTTGTCAACATTTGCTATAAAATTGACATCCAATTTTTGCAAGTAGGGTAGCACATCATGGTGATTTTTAATTTTCTCCCTGATACCTGAGGGAACACTTGGAAAAGAGAACATTATTCTCTTTTGAAACGCATGTTGATGGTTCTTACTCACTTTTTCATTGTTGCCATGATATTCTCATTGATTTGGTGCGTGCTGTATACTAACATTGTGTGAATGAAATCTGTTGTTCTCCGAACTTTTGGCAGTTGTTGCTGCTCTCTCTTTGATCTCTTTTGTGGAAATCAAGTTCCTAAAGTTTCGTGTGATCGAATACAACAAAATAGTCTTTGCTGTTCATCCTGTTCTACTTGGTTTAAGAAGTTCTTTCTTATAGCTTTATCTTTTCTACAAGTTTTAAAGTTGGACCTCTCACGCTTGAATGCATAACTGATTTTGTCTATGGTATGAGGTCGAGATGTGTGGCAAAAATGTCCAACCACAGCGGCTGGTTTATTCCAGCATTTGGTAAACTTAAAGTGGAAGTATGGATAGACTGATGTGCAATATTATGTCATAATCATCTCTGTATCCTCCATTCTCTTAGCACACTTGTCTCCTAGTGGCTACTTGGGAAGGTTTATGAATTGGCACGAATGCCAGAACATCATGGTCTTCAGACACCTCACAAGGCCCCTCTCCTGACACTGAACTTCTGACCACCCTTGAAAAATAACATTGGGAGGGCCCAGCGCGATAGCCTAGTGGCTAAAGTCCTCGCCTTGCAATGTCAGGATCCCACACAAGCGCCAGTTCTAATCCCAGCAGCTCCACTTCCCATCCAGTTCCCTGCTTGTGGCCTGGAAAAGCAGTTCAGGACAGCCCAAAGCCTTGGGACCCTGCACCAGCATGGAAGACCCGGAAGAGGATTTGGGCTCCTGGCTTCAGATCGGTGCAGCTCCAGCCGTCACGGCCACTTGGAGAGTGGATCAACAGATGCAAGATGTTCCTCTCTGACTCTTCTCCTCTCTGTATGTCTGACTTTCCAATAAAACAAAAATAAGTCTTAAAACAAGAATCACATTGGGAGCACAGAAACTTCTTTCTCCATCTGGCTGGGCAGTGTCCCCTGCTCACCCATCATCCTCTTAAGAGGTTTCTCAGAACCTATTCCATGTTCCATCTGCAGCAAACATGCACAGAGACCAGGAGCTCTGAAAACAGTAAAAACCATCACTAATGACCAACAGTAGCTTATCACTGTGCCTTCCCCAGAGGAAGTCAGATCTGTGCCTCCAGAGGGTACAACCACAGTTCATGTCCCAATGACCCAATGTGTCTCAGACATCACAAATCAGGGCAAAGTGTCTGTTGTGGTTTTGTTTCCAATTTCCTTACTCATCCAACTGCTGGTAAAATGAAGATCCCAGAAGAATCACTTTGCTTTGCAAATATCTGATAGCACCCAATATGAGGGTAAAGTTCTCTTCCGCATCACATAAGCATGAGAGGGAAATATTTCCACACACAGCCTATATACCTGCCCTGTGTATTTTTCTGCATGCTTCCAATTTTAAGCAATGGAACATGTATTTATTCATTCTTTACCGGAATAGGCATTTCTAGGCTGTGCAGAGAAACACTTCTTGATGCGCTGCGGGTGACAGAGTAGCAGAAAGAAAAAACAAATCACCTGGGGTTGGGCTGGTTCCAGCTTCATCACTTCCTAGCTGACAGCCTACAGTGAAAACAGTACATATCCACCATGTGGAATACTGATAAGAATTAGCTACAGGAATGAAAGAAAGTACATAGTGTTGTCTCCTGCGTTCTAGGCGATCGAGAGATGATTAGTGGGATGATGGTGATGAAAACAAGATGAAGGGAAAAGATGTCGGAGTAGAATGAAATGAGCCAACCATTCCATCTGCTCTGTAAATGGACACTTTACAGATCAGAAAAAAACATACACTGACATAAGACCTGTATCCTATTTTGAACCAAAAATATGAAACATAATCTAACAAGTAAATGAATCCAAGAGCATAAGGAATCTAATATTAGAAATGGGAATCATTCTAGAATGTGTGAGACGTGCAGTCCCCGGTAACTAAAAGACAAGCCTTACGATGCGAAGGATCACTTCTGTTCTGGCAAGGTTCCATAGTGGGGGTGAGATCTGAATGGGATCTTGGTGGATCTTTATCAGGTGGATAGCGGGGAAAAAAGGAGAAATTGCAGATAGCAAAAGTGTCATACAACAAGACCAGAGGAGAAAAACCTCATCTTCCAGGAGCGTGTTTGTCATGAGGAAAGGTTACAGATAATCTACCGGACTTCCGGAAATCCCTGGGGTAGAAAAGGAAGCAGGGAAATGAGGTGGGAGTGAAGTTAGCAGGAGCCAGCGTGCTGCTTCCCACACACACACACACACACACACATTTCTGATAAAGCACTCGGCTTGCGTGGATTATCTATTGCCTTTTTTCCAGTAAAAGTTCATTTGAAAAAAGACTTCCCACTGCTAATGAATGTTTGAGACAATAAAAACAACATATCATTGGCCCTTGCCTTGTGTTTTGTAACTAATCTGAGTGCTCCTTTTGGCAATCCCCATAATGATTTGCTTTGGCTATTCATCATGCAAAATTCTTTGAAACCTATCTAACATAAGAATGAATGATGTTATAAGATGTTACTTGGGTCTGGGACCAAACTGTACATAATTTTCTGTATATTTTTGGAGGCATAATATATATTTTCTTGCTTTGCGCAGTGTTATTTTTTGAGGTGTATTGATGAAAAGTTGTATGTCTTAAAAGTGCACATTGTGGGTCCTTGATGTAAATATACCTTGCGAAACAATTCTTACAATCAAACTAACACATCCGTTCTCTGGAATAGTTACCATTCTGTTTGTGAAGGGAGTAGAACATTTAAGACATATTCTGAAAATGGTTGAGTTCAGAAATGAATGCATCCACTCCTGGGCTTTCTTTGATGGGAGACTTTTTATCACTGATACACCCACATTTATTACTGCTCTGTTTAAAGACCCTGTTACTGCAGGACTCAATCTTGCTAAAGTGCCCAGGAACTTTAAAAAGGTTATTCGCATGTAGTTCATAATAATCTGTAACATTCTGCATTATTGTGTGCTATTATAATGTCTCCGTTTGCATCTCTGGTCTTACTTGAGTCTTCTCTCTTTTTTTCTAAGACTAGTTAAGGTTTTGTCAATTTTGTGTATTTTTTGGAGAAACAGCTTTTCCTTTCACTGATTTTGTATTCTTTTCTACTCCTTATTTCATTTATTTCTACCTTCAGTGTTATTCTTTCTTCCCTTTTACTGATTGTGAACTTGATTTATTCTTATTTTTCTAGTTCCTTGAGGTACAGTGGTAATTGAGATATTTCTGCTGTAGTGCTTTTGTTTTGTTTTGTCTTGTTTAGGTAGGAGTAAATTGCTAAACATTCCTTCTTAGTACTGCTTTAGCTATATTCTATAGGTGTTGCTATGTTTTGTTTCCATTTTCATGTGTTTGAGGAATATTTAATATTTCTTCCTTAAATTATTCTTTCATTCATATAGAATAAGTGGTTAAATCCTCGTGTATTTCATGTGGTTCCCCATGTGATTAACCAATTGAATAGGTTTGCAGTTATTTAAACTGCCAGTTGAGACGCCTGTATCGCACGTTGAGGTGCCTTGGTGGATTCCCAGCTCTGGCTCCCCTCTCCGGCTTCCTGCAGCTGCAGATCCTGGAGACAATTCCAGTGGTTCAACTGAATGAGTTCTACCATCTCTGTGGGATAGCTGGATGGCACATCTGACTCCTGGCTCTGGCCTCAACACAGTTCTAGCTGTGGGCATTCGTGGGGGGTGGGGGATGTGACCAGCAGGTCTTTGATAAGATTTCTGATTTTTTTTAATACTATGTTAAGAGTTCTTTTGTGACCCGTGGAATGTTCCATAGGATGTTGAGAAAAAAAAAAAATTGTGTTTTCTGTAGCTGCTGGACAGAATGTTCTGTTGATAACTGCTGCTTTCTTTGATGATCTCTATCTAAATGATATGTCCATTGCTGAAAATCAGCTGTTAAATTTCACTTTTATAATGGTGTGGAGTCTATAATTCCCTTTAAATCTATTATTTGTTTTAAATATGTGTGTGTTTATAAGTGTTACTTCCTCTTGCTGAATTGATCCCTTTATTCTTATAAAATGTTTACGGTTTTCAATTTCACATTTATTTTGCCTGTTAGAAGTATGGCTACTTCTGATTTCTTGTGATCTCCATTTGCATAGAATATTTTTCATTTTCTTTTTTTTAATAGTTATTTTATTTTTACTTGAGGATCAGAGTTAGAAGGAAGAAAACACAGAGAGAGAAAGGGAGAGAGGAAGAGATCTTCCATCTACTCATTTACTCCCTAAATGGCCACAATGACCAAAGCTAAGCTGATTCAAACCCAGAAGCCAAGAGCCTCTTCTGGGTCACCCTCATACGTGCAGGGTCCCAAGGACATGGGCCATTCTCCACTGCTTTCCCGGGTCATAAGCAGGGAACTAGATGGGAACTGAAGCAGCCAGGTCACAAACCAACACCCATACAGGATGCCAACACCACAGGCTGAAGGTTAACTTGCCATAGTGCCAGCCCCATCTTTTTTTACCTTAGAAATGAAATGAGCTTCTTATCAAAGCATATAGTTGGACCTTTCTTATAAGTTAAGTATTCTATGTCACTTATTTGAAAGCTGTAACATTTAAGATAATTATTGATAGGTAAGATCATACTACTACTACTGTTTAGATTTTGTTTTCTAGGTTTGTTGTAATTTGTTTCATTTTTCTCTGTGATCTGCTTCTGTAGTTAAGTGACTTTCTCTAGAACTGTGCATTAGTTTATTATTTTTGGTAAGTCTATTATAGGTTTTTGTTTGTGGCTACCATGAAACTTACAAAATATCTTTTGGTTGTAAAGGATGGTTTTCTAAAAAGAAGATTTATTTATTTTTATTTTAAAGGAGGATTTAGAGAGAAAAGGAGAGACAGAGAAAAAGAGATTTTTCCATCCACTGGTTCCAGGAGTTATATTCCACACTAAATGGTCACAGCAGCCAGCAGTGAGCCAATCCAAAACCAGGAGTCAGGAACTTCTTCTGGATCTCCCACATGGGTGCAGAGCCCAAGGACTTGAACTACCCTCTACTGCTTTCCCAGACCATAAGCAGAGAGCCAAATAAGAAATGGTGCCGCTGGGACACAAACTGGTATACATATGGAAAGTGGAGGATTAACCTGTTGAGCTAGCACACCAGTCCAGGAAACAGGCTGTTTTGTTTTGTTTTGTTTTAAAATTTATTTTATCGTTTTTATTGAAAAGTCAGATGTACTGGGGCTCGGCGGCGTGGCCTAGTGGCTAAGGTCCTCGCCTTGATCCCATATGGCCACTGGTTCTAATCCCGGCAGCTCCACTTCCTCTCTGTCTCTCCTCCTCTCAGTATATCTGACTTTGTAATAAAAATAATAGATAAAAAAGAAAAGTGAAATGTACAGAGAGGAGGAAATACAGGAGAAGATCTTCTGTCCGCTGATTCACTCCCCAGGCAGCCGCAACAGCCGGGAGCAAAGCCAATCCGAAGCCAGGAGCCTCTTCCAGGTCTCCCATGCAGGTGCTTTGGACAATCGTTGACTGCTTTCCCAGGTCACAAGCAGGGAGCTGGATGGGAAGTGAGGCTGCTGGGATTAAAGTCCATTTCCAATTTCCCACAAACTTTTTAAAGCCATCTCATGGATGAATTAGAATTATGTTTTCCTGAGGGGTTTATTTTTCTTTGGTGCTACTAACCTCTCAAGGATTTGTTTTTGTTTGAAAAGCAAATGTGATAATATTGCTAACATGCCTCAAAATTGGCTGACAAAACTGTGCTCAGTAGATGCTAATTATTGTGAAGGGTCAATTTTTTTTTTCGACTGAGTGGTTCACAACTGTGTAATAAGCTCTTGGGTAATTAATTGAGGACTTAGTATAGGGATAGAAATGCATGCATCCAGGAGCATGAGTATAAATATTCACACGGAGAACTGGAAATCATCTGAGGTTAGTTGGGATGCATATGACATAGTGATATCACTTTAACTCCCTTTTACAAAACACTTAATTATAAAACTGGAAAGAAGCAGTAAGTGGTACTCTGAGTTCTGAAAGAGGAGAGCACTTCTTTATATCCCATACTCAATTGCAGTCAGCTGTCCTGACCTCACATCAAATTGTATTTTTTTTCTCTACCCATCATGCATTTCATTGGATGCAGGCGTTATATTCCCAGAATGTGATGATACAGTAAACAATGAACAATATTAATTGTGACTGAAGATATGCATGGGAAAGTCTTCCTTCATGGAATCTATGTGGAATTCTAAGAGCAGCCATGGTCACGTTAATCAGACAGTTATTAACCTAAACTGCAGAGTGGGAGAGTTCAAAAAGTGCAGTGTGCAAAAGCTTCAATAAACCAGAAGCCTTTTAGGCTGGTGATTTAAGAAAGCTTTACATTTTTATTTCCAATTAACCTATCAATAGTGATGTCACTTAAATACTCCTAAGGAATATTATCTCTTCATTATTGCCAGAAAACACGCTGCCCAATTTCATAGCTCAGCTGTTCTCATGCATGGATGGACAATTTGAATTAACTCCAACCAAAGCAAGATCCTAGTCGTAAAATTTAAGTAATTAATATGAGACTTCAACTAGTCAAAGAAAATAAAATGGATAATGTTTATTTGGGGCATCAAAATTATAGTGCTACAAAACCGCTCTAACTTTCTGCTTACCCAACTTAGCATATCAATGGAAAAATTATTGTAATCCTCGCGCTCGCTGCCAATACCACTGAATACAGTGGCAGTGAATAAAGGCTCTTGGGAAGCTATCTTAAAATCAAACTCTTGAAGAATGATTGTGTCATTATATTATGTCCAAAGAAATGTGGACAGCAGAGATGTGAGTCTTTTCCCTTTTGCCTGCTCTTGGTGTCTTGGTAAAGTTGGCTGCAACAGGGCATCCATAATCCTCTTGATCTGAAATTTTGGCACTTGCAGCTTTGACACAAGGAAACCAGCATTCATCACAGGACGAAGGAATTAAAGCGGCCAGGGAGAGCCTGTGGTTTCTAGAGGTCAAAGTCCACCTCTGGTTTCTCTGGGTGGCAACCAACGTACTGCATTGACAGGAATGGATCCTCCGGGAGGCTCTGTGGGACAGCCCCTTGCCTACATTTTCTGGGATCCAGAGGCTCATCTGTTCCTTGGCATGCAGCCCCTTTTGCCATCTTCAAACCCAGAAACTTAACATCTTCTTCCCTCTAATCTCTGAGCTCTGTTTCAGTCCTTTCATGTCTCACTCGTTGACACTCGTTGATTATGTGGGGCTCACCCTGCTCACCCTGGATAGTCTTCCCACCTGGAGATCCTGAACGTAAGCACTTATGCACAGTCCATTTTGCCACAGAGAGCCACATGTTCCTACATTCCAGGGACTAGAGGGTAACCCTTTTTTGGAGTGCTTGGACTTTATTGTGCCTGGCACAAGGAGGCGAACATATTGTGTGTGGCTCCCTCATTTTGTGCTCTGGGCCTGGCAGTACCACTTCCATCCACAGCTTAGCTCTCCTCGGGCAGCCCCTCGTTCATGATTCCAGCTCTCACTCTGCCCTAGGAACTTTGTTCACTCTCTTGGGATCTTCGAGAATGCAGGAGTGGAGGGGATAACAACACCTGCCACATGGACCCTTCCATGCCTCAATAGCTCTCCTTGGCTGTCTAATGCTACCCATACTTCTAGAATAATCCTGTCATCTAATTATCTTCAGGATCCAAGCCAACTTGCATGCCCATAACCTTTCTTAGTGTACCTTTCCCTAGTTGAAATCATGCCTCGAAGTAGTTGTTAAGGAGTGAATAGGAATTGGCTTATTCATAGTCACCAGGAAAGAAAAAGAAGACAAAGGATTCATGTATAGACAAGCACCAAGACAGAAACACTCTGAATACCTTAGAACATTAGGAAGAGACTACTATAGTCCCATGTTGTGGTGCCAGGCTTAAACTTACAAGGCAACATCCAGAAAACATATGTATACATTCTTTTACATTGTAGTTAAATTGTTTTCTATTCTGCATGAAGGTTATCTTTGAGAGAATGTATGATATTTGCTTTTGGGAACTGCTTTATTTCATTGAGCATAATGATCTCCACTGGGGACCACTTTGTTGCAAATGGTAAAATTTCATTCTTTTTAAAGGTCGTGTAGTAATCCATGGAGTATATTACCATAGTTTCTTTATGTGTTCCTCTTTTGATGAGCATCTGGGTTGTTTCCACGTATTACTATTGTGGATTGTGCTGCTATAAATATAGGCTTACAGGTCGAGTTCTCATATGCAGATTTCACTTCATTTGGATATATTCCCAGTAGTGGGTCAGCTGAATCAAATGGTAAATCCGATTTCAGTTATCTGAACACTCTCCATCCTGACTTCCAAAGTGGCTATACTAGTCTACACTCTCACTGAAAGTGGAGTTTGATTCCTTTTTCCCCACGACACGAGCAGGTGTTGTTAGCAGACCTCTGGATGTAGCTTATTTCACTATTATTCCCCAAGTGGTCATGATAGTATAGTCTGGTAGAGGCAAAAATCTGCTTTTGTTTGCTTTGAAAGTTTTCATTTCATTTTCAAATACAAATGAAAGCTTTGCTGGTTAGGTTATTCTAGGTTGACAGGGGCTTTTTTTCTTCTTCTTTAGAGTATCGGGTATGTCATTGCCTTTTCTTCTGGCCTGTATGCAAGGTTTGCTCTGAGAAGTCAGCTGTGAGTCTGAGTGGTGCTCACTGTGGGTTAGCTGATGTTTCTCACATTCATATTAAAGTATCTTTTCTTATTCAACTGAAGAGAGTTTGATTATGAAATACTGTCATGGGGATAACTTCTGGTCAAGTCTATTCAGGGTTCTCTGACCTTCCTGTATTTGGATTCTCCTTTCTGTCTCCTAGCCAGGGAGATTGTCATTTATTATTTCGTTGAATACATCTTTCAATCCAACTTCTCCTTCTGTACCTTCAGGTTCTCCTACAACACTTATGTTTGGCCTCTTGATGGTGTCTCTGAATTCTAGAATTTTTTTTCACTCAGTTCCTCTTGCCTATTTCTAAATGAGCATCTTCCCATGTGATATCTTCTAAGCTCTGAAACCTGCCCCAGTTACTCTATTATTTAAAACTTTCCATTGTGTTTTTACTTTGCTCTACTGAATTCTGTATTTCTAACATTTCAGTTTGAATCTGGTGCAGTGCCGCTAACACCTGTGTAACTTACTCCTTGGACTCCTGCATCCGTTTCTTGTTGTTTTTAAAGAGCTTTTTTCAGCTCTTTATCTGGCAGTTCGTCAATGTCCTCCTCAACTAATTCTGAGACTGAAATCATCTTTTGATCCTTTGCAGGGGAGGCATTAGTGTCCTCATTCATGGTGCCTGTGCCCTTGGTCATTGCAACTCAAATTAACGGACTTCTCTGCTCAGACCCGTGTTGACTTTAAGCTGTGATGTCCACCAGGTCTGCATATCGATGTTAGTCCTGTCGGGTGCCTGGTTCTTTGTTTGTGGCTGTCATACCATTCCCTCCAGCGAGTTTTATCCCAGGAACCTGTGCTGAGCTCCTGCCACAGGCTTGGTGTCCAGCTCCACTCAAGTCTCTCTCCACCTGTTGTGATCCTGTGTCATGGCCATGTGGTTGTCTGCTCAGCCTTTCTCACTCTGACAGTTCAAGCAGCACCGAGGACTGATTAAGCACCAGCTGTGTCATTCGCTATTCGTGCTCCTTGCAATACATAGGTTGCAATCCAAACCTGTTTGGGACAGACCTACTAGATGCCCAGTTGCTATTACCTTCCTGGTGGGACCAGCAAAATGCATTTGTGGTATCAGATTGTGTGGAAGACTCTTGAAAAGTCGGATGTGGGTTCTCCCCAAGTTTGGTGCATCTGAAGCTCACTGTTCCCTGCCCTCCACCTCCTGCCCCAGATACTTTCGCTACAGTACTGTGAGAGGAGGAAGAGCGGGATTGCACACTCTACCCCACTCCTGCACCCATCCTTGGGGACTCTGCTGCCCAGATGCAGCTTGTGATCAGATAAACATCAGCAGAGCCCACAATTCTGTGGCTTGATTCATCTCCAGGATTCCCAGTGATCTCCCCTTCCACCTGGTGGAGCGTTGGTACCCAGTGGGGTTTCTGTTCACACCCCTGCTTCCTTGTGTCCACATATCTCCAGCGAGCTCTTTTTCAACATCCTGCCCACTCCTATGACCCAGAATTGTGCCCTCTCCGATTCTTGTAGGCTAACCTTCCATTCATTTTAACATTTCCTCACCTTATTCTGCCATCTTTTCTCCTTCTTCTTCAGACGTGCTGTTCAATTTACACTTGAGTTAGAAGTTTCCTCTCTGGGACGATCTGCTATTGTGATATGCTGCCTTTTCTTTTTGGGGTAACTGTGCACAATAGTTAATAATAAAACCAAAACATTCTAATAGGCCCTCAGATTCCACCTAATTCAATTGCAAATATAATGAAAAAAATGGAAAGGTTAGCCAAACACTCCTCATAGCTGCTTGGAAAATAATATACTGCAATGCTATTAACCATGAGAATTGTCATTACATAGTAAAGGTCACTGTCAAGTTGAAAATCACTCTGTCCTTTGTTCCAGCAGGGCACTGGGGGCCAACTATTCTATTATCAGAGCATCCTGTAATGATTTCTGTAGCAGCAAATTCTGGTTATGCTTCCTGGGACTTCATGGTTTCATCCACATTCCTTTAGCATTTGCTTCTCATAGCTTCACCCAACTCTAAGCATCTGTGGAGGTCACTATTACTGAAACCTCATTTAATCTCTGGTTTAAGGGGGAAAATAAGAATCATTGTGATTTGGCAGCAAGTAGTTAGGTATTTCAAGAAAGCTTGAAATACTCTGAGCTCACTAAAGCTTAACTTCCTGTGTCATGAGAATGGAGATGTTTCCTAGCACCGAAAAGCAACATTCATTGAGTCAGCTGTGATTAACCAAGAACTTAAATGTCAGGAATGGTGGGAGGTCAGATGACACAAAGACAATGGGTGTATTCCTGTCCATGTAACAGCCTGTGGGTGAGGAATTATTTTGGCATTACCCTATGACAGATCATTAGCTATACAAATGGTCCACAGTTAAGTCCCTCAAGAAATAACACACAAAAAATGAACCATTACTTATTGGTGTGATGTTCTAAATAAATTCAACTTCCCATACATAATCTGGGATTGTTTCAGTCACACAGAATCATGAAAAATAGGCTGTGGTGAGGCAATGGTAACATGAAGACTATTCGCTGGTGACAATTGCAAGGCTTCTTTGGGGACATGCCTGGGCACCCTTTAAAGCCAGGAGTACCCTGGGTTAAGTCTGAAAAGCTTCAAGACTTAATCAAATTCATATGAAGCATTCAGGGAGCCAAACCAGATACTTTGTATTTCACATGCCACAAACATGCATATACTACAAAGTATAGCTTTTTCTTACAACCTAAACTATTAGCTACTTAAGAAATACTAAGGGGTGGGCATTTAGCTCAGTCATGAGAACATCCACATCGCATACTAGGGTATTTGGGTCCCATCTGCAGCTCTGAATCCTCATGCCAGTTTCCTGCTAAGGTAGGCTCTTGGAGGCAGCAGTGATGACTCAGGGGACTGGGTTCCTGCCCCTCCGTGGGTGACTGCCTCTTGGCTCTAACTCTGCCTATTGCAGACATTTGGAGAATGAACCAGCTTAGAAGAGAATTCTTATATCCCAAATAGCCATAATATCTATGATTGGGCCAAAACCACAATGAGGAGCAGGGAACTCAATCCAGGTCTCCCATATGAGTGCCATGAACCCAAGCACTTGAGTCAGCACTACCTCTCAGAATGCACCCAGGCACTCCCATCTGGGATGTGGATGGGCATCATGACTGCTCAACCAAATGCCCACCACTCTTTGTTCTCTCTCTCTCTCTCGCCTTCCCTCCTTTATTCCTCTTTTTACCAGCCTATTTCTCACTCCCTGACTGAAACTTGATATTTTCTAACTGAAACCTGGTAAGTTCTAACCGAAACTTGATATTTTCAAATATCTCTGAGAATGAGGAGAGATCATGGAGTTTCATCTTACAGATGTAGATCCATTAAAGAAAGTTGATGATATGTATGGTTGGTCCCTGAGTGGACTGTGTACTAGAAGCTTGGTCCCAGTATAAGATATCGAGACATCTTTAAGAGCTGGGACCTGATTTGATGTCATGAGCTCACAGGGCACCCCCCACCCTCAGAAGGGATTGATGCCCATCTCACAGGTATAGGAGTGAGGGTCTGGTGTCTCAAAGAACTGGACTAGTGAGTGTAAAGAGCAGGTTGTTACAGAGCAAGACCACCCTACATGTTTTGTGAATTTTCCACTGTTTTTTTTATTAGATCAATTCCCATGATGATGATTTTATAAGTGCTATTCTGGGTCACATTTTGGCAGCTACAATAAAATCAGCTGAGGTCAGAAAGCAATGAGAGAACCTATTTTTCCTGAAACAAATGAGTCTCCTACATCCAGACACCAGAAGGATGAAAGTGAAATAAATTACTTTCCCAAATGTATTTGAGGAGTTACAGTTAAACCTATTACACGTAAGACTGATAGTGGAATGAAAAAGAAAATTAAACCCTTTTATAATTAATGTTGTCACAAGGAGAGATAGGAGACTTGTAGCCAGGCCTTGATGGAACTGTAACCACTAAAGCTAGTGTCTAAACCAGTTGGTTCGTTCTGACAGTTTGTCCAGACACCTTACACCAGAGTCTAGGTCAGCCGGAGCATTTCATCCTGTTGCCTTATCACTGTCACCCCCAAGACGTTTCATTTTTCTAAATTTTATAGGATCTTGAGCTGTGCTCAAACTTCTGCTGCTCCCAAGGAGGCGGGAAATCAGCCCTATATTGAGGCTGAGTTACCACGGAAAGGTTGAAAGCGCTCAGATGAAGAGCCAAGCCTACATAGAAAGCTGAAATTGTGCAAATCTGCCCAAGCAACAAGGGAGCCCAGGCTCCTGAGTACCTCAACCCTGAAATGCACGCCGAGGGAATATTAGCCCAGGTTCTGGCCCCCCTCCTTCCTCTACTTCAGCTTTTTTAAAAAAAGATTTATTTTATTTTGATTGGAAAGTCAGATATACAGAGAGGAGGAGAGACAGAGAGAGGAAGATCTTCCATCCGATGATTCACTCCCAAAGTGGCCGTGACAGCCAGAGCTGAGCTGATCAGGAGCCAGGAGCCAGGAGCTTCTTCTGGATCTCCTATGCAGGTACAGGGTCCCAAGGCTTTGGGCAGTCTTCTACTGCTTTCCCAGGCCACAAGCAGGGAGCTGGATGGGAAGTGGGGCTGCTGCAACATGAATTGGCACCCGTATGGGATCCTGGCACACTCAAGGCGAGAACTTTAGCCACTAGGCTACCACGTCCTTCCTTCAGTTTTCAAGACCACCCCTCGTCTCCCTTGCTACTTCCCTGCCCCCCCCCCGATTTAGTTCTCACATGTTCTTTGTAAGGAAAATAAATACACACAAGAGAATGAAAGCAGGAGAATGTTTAAGTCCTTGCAGGCTCTGGTATGGGACCGGTATGTAAGATCTGTGTCTACCTATCTCACAGTACCAGATCCCTACACCCTCTGTCGCTCTCTTCATCTTGAAATGTTACTCCCATCACGCAATGAAGCCCCATTCACTCACAGATCCACAGAGTGCATGTCGTAGCAGTTACACAGAGGAGACCCAGTCCCTGTGCACAGTGGCCCAGCATCTCTTGTCTGAGGCCTCCCAGTGTCTCACATAGCTAAACACTGTGACAACCCACAGGCCAGCTCCCTTCTTCAGTCTCTCACCATTTTCTCCGGCCCCGTGCTCCATACCAATGTCTCATGGCTGCTCTGTGTGCCACCCCTGCCTCTGTGGTCAGGTAGAACTCTCGTACAACTCCCAGTGCCTTGTTCGTTTTGTCTTCGAAACAAAGCTCTTGAGTAGCGAAGTCAAGTACCAACAGTTCCTCAATCACAGCATGCACTCACATCTCCAGGTCTTGTGTGATGCTGCTCCAGCTATCCAGGGTGCTTTCCCTTCTCCTTTATTTGGAGAATGCTACTAAAAGTGTACAGATTCAGCGTAGTAGTCACCACCCCCAGGAAGCTGGCCCTGACCACCGCCACCCCATCCTGGACTTGATGTCTTTTTTCATTCCTTGAGTGCTTTGTGACTGCCTCTGTCAAAAACTGAAATATATGTAATAGTAATTGCCTTATCGACTCACTTTCCCCCCAACTAGATTAAAATCAATATCAATAAACAAAAAAAATAATACACTTATCTGTGTATGACCAGTGGACTTTCTAGTGTTTAGTTATTGTTGATTGAGTGTAGTCACCGTAAGTCTAGGAAGGAAGACTGAGAATGCTAAATCTGTAATTATGTTATCTGTAACAAGGGATGCAGTGGCTAGTGGACCCTTCCCCTTGGAAAGAGAACAGGGTCGAGAAAGACATCCAAGAGGAGAAGATGCAGGTTCTGACCTTGAAAAAGTTCCAGATCACATGCCTACGGAGGAAAGAAGGCGACAAGAGCAGTGGCGTGTGGAAGGGCCTGGACACTCAGTCTTTCTGTCACCCTTGAGGTTATGTTTCCTAGAAGGTCGCCGGCGTGTTCTAGTTACCCTTCGTCACCCAGGGTTGTGGTCTCATCTACTGGAAGTGTAAAAATACAGACACTGGATGGGTGAAGAACATATAAGATTTAATTAAAAAGGAGGGGAGGAGAAGAAGGGAGGGAGGAAGAGAGAGGGAGAGAGAGGGAGAGAGAGAGAGAGAGAAACTCCTACAGTAAAGACACTCCACAGGACAAATTTCCTAACAGGGAAATCGCTGGGAGGAGGGCCTTGCACATCCCATTCTGTGGGAGGATTTTCCCAACAATCTTTTGAAGTACACTTTAACGGTCATCTTGCTGTACACCTGTCTTGCTTACTCCATCAGTTTGGCTAGAATTCTGCCCGGGCGCCCTCCCTCCGCTAAACTGCTTTGAGTTATGCACAAATGATTTGGGGAGTCTCTCCCAAACGCTGTTACTTTATAGCCCTGCTCTGGTTAAGCTGTGTAATTCCCAGCGGCACCACTCAACTCACCTCTTGTAATTTAGTACCCCAGGTGTCTTCGTGTGTGTGTGTGTGTGTGTGTGTGTGTGTGTGTGTGTGTGTGTCTGTTGTTTTCTAACTAAGTCTTTAACTCTTACCTTCTTATCTTATCAGGTCACAAACTTTCTGGGTTTTCAATTGCCTGTCTTTTCACTGCCAGCCCTTGTTTGCCTAAGGCTTACTTCCTGCACTAACCTTCCCAGTGCCTTGAGGCAAAGTCCACTTTTTAGCTTGAGTGGAGTACTTGTTAGAGACCATTCTCCCACTCCATAATATAGCCTCTTGCCTTCACTTCCTAGCTAAATTCAGCCTAATTTAACAAGCTTTTCCCTACCCACATCATTAGAAGAGTGACTATAAAAATTAGATTCGGGTTAACAGTCTCCCATGTAGGCACTAGTTTGTGTCCCAGTGGCTCCACTTACAATCCAGCTCTCTGAGAAAGCAGCAGGGGATGGCCCAAAGCCTTGGGACCCTGCACCTGTGTGGGAGACCTGGAGGAAGCTCCTGGCTCCTGGCTTCGGATTGGCTCAGCTCCGGCTGTTGCAGCCACTTGGGGAGTGAACCAACAGGCAAAAGTTCTTTCTGTCCCTCCTTCTCTCTGCAGATCTGTCTTTCCAATAAAAATAAATACATTCTTTAAAAAAAAAAAGAAACAAAGAAAAAATTAGTTTCAGAGATAGGAGAGAAAGAGAGAGAGGAAGAGGAGAAAGAGGAAGAAGAAGAAAAAGAAGGAGAAAGAAGAGAAGGAGGAGAAAGGGAAGAAGAAAAAGAAAAAGAAAAAGAAAAAAAGAATCAACCAAGGCCTGAATTGGGCCAGCAGACTGTGGGACATGTTTAAGGATGCAGACAGGTGCCGAGAAGTTTAAAAAAAAAAATCCAGTGAGACACCCCACCACCACCACCCCAGGTTTCTGACTTAACTGAACGGCATTGCCCTCGACCAAAATTCGAAATGAAAAGGAAAAACTGCTTTAGGAGAAAGGTAGTAAACTTGGATGCTGCTGTTGAATTGCAGCAGGTAGAGCATCAGAGATGGGTTTAGGAATCAATTGGATATGTGATCTGAAGTTCAGAAGAGTCTAGACAGGGATGCAGATCCGCCTTGCAGTGTTCCTGGAGTCTTGTTCTACATCGACATTTTAATATTGTCTCATGAGTTTTCAGCCATCAGTGAGAACTTCTCAGGGAGGGATCGTTGGTCCCTCCTCTGCCATTGGCCTTGGAGCAAAGTGCTCAACTGCAGGTTGCACCTCTTGCCACAGAGGACACTGCTACTAGAAAAGCTCAGTGGGTTCTCGCCTCTGCTTAGTGCAGAATGAAAAAGGTAGGAATCGGTTCCAGACAGAGAAGTTTCATTTGCAAACTGACCAGATCAACGTAGGAAGAAGAAAGGGAAGATCACTTCCCGAGAGAGAGCCGGGTGGTGGGCTACCTCCTGAAAATAGAAAGGATGTGACACTGAGGATTTTACAAGGATCTTAGGATTGTAAGCGTTCCCTAATCCCTCCATGTCTGGGCGGGAACCTGCGAGAAACAGGTTCCCCATTGGTGGTCTCTCAACCAATTAGGAAATGGCTGGGCATTTCTTGGGCCACCCAGTTGAAGGTTGTGGCAGGACTGCATCCGTTTGACAGGCTGGGAATTACAATGATGGAGAAGCTGAACTGGGTGGGGCTTATGTCCTGTTCCATCAATTCCTGCAGCATTTTCCTGGACAATGCTGAGCTGCAGAGTTTATTCTGCCATTCCTGCTTTGAAGAGTTTATGGGGTCCAAGCTAAGTGGCATTTTTGCAAAGCAACAAATTGTGCTTTACCTGGCTAATTTGTCTCACGTAACTTGCACTGAATGAAACATATTCTAAATCCAAAATTCCCTGACAGTGATAACACTGTGAGAGATATAGGAGGTGCTCAAACTGCTTGTAGTTGAACCTCTTTTATTCTGAATCTCTCTTCACAAAAGGCTCCGTGGAAACTGCTTGTGGATCCAAGTTCTTTCTGACAATTCTGGAGGGTTTGGTGTTTAAACAGACAGCTTGTGGCAACCAGGTGCAAACATTACCAAGACCGTTGGTTGGTTATGTATTTTTAATGGAGGAACTCATTTTTTTTTTAATTCAAAAGATTGAATAGAAACATTCATCATTAAACTTGAATATCAACCAACCGCTTTTACGTACACAGCAGGGAAGATTGCAATAGCACCCAGAAAAGTTTAAATGGTGCATAACAAAAATTCTCAGAGAAGCACTAAAACCAATCATTCCAGGCAGCATGGTGCATTCATTAGTCACCTCACTGTGTTGCAGACTGGCATCCAGTCAATGAAAAAGACTTGGCATATTTGTTTGTTGATTCAAAGCAAAGGTCTCGGATGTATTTCCTAATTCTTTTCAAAATGCTAAGTAGTTCAGCCTCTGCCACACCAGCTAAATAGATTTGATGTATTCCCGCAGCCCTGTGATCTGGAATTTTCTATGAAGATGGAGAAAGCGTGGTGGTCAGAGTCAGGCTGCAGTAAGTCACTCCGATGCTCTCAGCAAATAGGCCAGTGTGGGTGCCCGATTCACCTGTTGGAAACGTGACTGGAGTGGAACCATCTTCAACCAATTTCATTTTCCTTTTTTTAACAGGTAGGAGATCAAATCATTGAAATCAATGGGGAAAGCACAAGGGACATGACGCATGCCCGGGCCATAGAACTCATCAAGTCTGGAGGAAGACGAGCGAGGCTACTGCTGAAGCGAGGCACGGGTCAGGTCCCAGAATATGGTGCGTTTCACATGTTGATTTGCCTTTTTTTCCGTTTCTCCTGGATTTCCTACTTGTCCAAGCTTAGGTTTGTTCTCTATAGTTCAGTTCTCTGTTTCAACCTAAAGATGCATTTTGTTATCAGTGGATATGTAAGCACATATGTCCATTTAAGCCCACAGTATTTATGCGTGTGAACTTTTTGCTTTTGCTCACTTAGTTAGGGAATGCTTCAGATAGCAACTGTACAACCTCTCAGGGCATCTCTGAGCGTGCGGGGATGTCCAGCACCGCTTACGTAGATGACAACTTTTGCAATTCGGCTGATGGAACTCTGTTCATTTGAGTCCACAGTAATTTATCAATGCATTCCTTAAACTGCTTGTGTATCAGATGGTCCCAGAGGATTTGTAACTGGGCCAGGGGACAATTGCAAATAAATCTTTAGTATAGGAAACTGAAAATGCAAACTCCATTTAGGGCAATAATTGCATTTCCTTGGCATTTGGGTCGGTAAAGAGCGGTAGAGATAAAGGGTTGACATTGTGGCATACTGGACAGAGCAGCTGCCTGCAGGAAAGACATCTGTAGACAACAGTACATGCTCCAGCTGTTCCATTTGCTCCAGCTCCCTGCTGAAGTACCAGGGAAAGCAGCAGAAGATGCTTTGGATCCCTGCCACCACGGAGGAGATCCAGATGAAGCTCCTGATTGCTGCCTGATCCAGCCCCAACCCTTATGGCCATCTAGGGAAATGAACCAGTGGGTGAAGATCTCTCCCTGTCATCTATCTATCTCTCCCTCACTCTCCTTCTCTCTATAACTCTTTCAAATAAATAAATCTGAGAGGGAGGTTGAGAGAGAGAGAGAGAGAGAGAGAGAGAGAGAGAGAGAGAGAGAGAGAGAAACTCCTATAATATCTGTCCAGGTTAGGGAAAGAGTAAACACTGATCTGAACAATGGACTCCAATTGTTGATCCAGATAAAGTGACTCATTTCCACCCCCTCCATCCCCTTACCCCCAAAAAATGTTCCTGAAAAATACTGTCTTTCAAACTATACCTTTTGCACTTGCTTATCTAAATAACTGGCCCACATCTCATTTAACAAGGCAAATCTGTGTCCAGCACTCGATTAAAGCCAAAGACCCTTAACTCGGTGGTGTTTCCACTGTCTTGCACACACCCTAAATTCTGCAAAAAAAAAAAAAAAGAGCTATAAAAGCCTTGCCTTCAGCTGGAAAAATATTCAGAAGTTTCTGTAAGGCGACATCTGTGTGCAAGGAGATATTTCGTTCCAATTCCTGCCCTTAACACTTGGATCTAATGAGCTATTTTAAATATTTATATTAGCAGTAAGGGCAGGCTCGATCCTGCTAAGTGGCATGGATATTAATCCCTTTGTAAAGAATCTGAACTCTTGGGGTAGAGTAATTCTTGAACCCCAGAGCATTAACTGCTTTAGTCAAAATCAAGAGAATTGGAAAATTCTATCATTTCTAAAATTTTTAAAGGTATGGTTTACTCCCTGATAGATTTGACTATGATTGATAACAAGGAATTTTCACAGGGCTAACATTATTCTTGCAAGTTCTTCTTGAACAAGTTCATCTGACCAACAGGAGTACCCTAGGTTTTCCTTTCCTTTATTGACCCAATATTGATTCCGTATTCTTTCAGCATCCACCACTGTGGCTACTTTAACTATGAGCAGTTGCCAGCCTTTGCTACAGCTCACACTGTAATGCAAAAACCATGAGAACACCTCAAATCGTCTTGAAGAAAACAAACAAAAAGCGGCAGTGGCTTAACAGGCTAATCTTCCAGCTAACAGGCTAATTCTCCACTGGCATCACACATGGGCCATATCCCAGGTGCTTCACTTCTGATCTAGCTCCTTGTTAATAGCCTTGGAGGGCAGTGGAGGATGACCCAAGTTCTTGGGAGCCTGCACCCATGTGGGAGACCTGGAAGAAGCTTTGGGCTCCTGACTGGATGAGCTCAACTCCAGCCATTGTGGCCATTTGGAGAGTGAATCAGTGTGTGTGTGTGTGTGTGTGTGTGTGTGTGTGTGTGTGTGTGTGTTCTCTCTGTA
Organism: Ochotona princeps; assembly: GCF_030435755.1. Classification (NCBI taxonomy): domain Eukaryota; kingdom Metazoa; phylum Chordata; class Mammalia; order Lagomorpha; family Ochotonidae; genus Ochotona; species Ochotona princeps. Next base: position 9,829,281 of record NC_080863.1, on the reverse strand, counting down.
AATCTGCCTTCCAAACAAAAATAAATCTTTTTAAAAGAGAAACAGAACCGGGCCCGGCGCAATAGCGTAGTGGTTAAGGTCCTCGCCTTGCAAGCCCAGGATCACTTATGAACGCCAATTCAGATCCCGGCAGCCCTGCTTTCCATCTAGCTCCCTGCTTATGGCCTGGGAAAGCAATCGAGGACGGCCCAAAGCCTTGGGACCTTGCACCTGTGTAGGAGACCCGGAAGAAACTCCTAGCTCCTGGCTTCAGATTGGCCCAGGTCCAGCCATTGTGGCCGCTTGGGAAGTGAATCATCAGACTGAAGATCTTCCTCTCTGTCTCTCCTCCTTTCTGTAATCTGACTTTCCAATCAAAATAAGTAAATCTTTAAAAAAAAAAAAAAAGAAGGAAAGAACAAAAACAAATTGTGGACAGTAATTCAAGAACATATCAAGATTTTTGGCATCACCTAAACATGTCTTATTAAATTTATGTTCTTTTTCATGTAATAATGTTTATGTATTTATTTGAAAGGCAGAGTTACAGAGAGAGAAACAAAGAGAGGGGAGAGAGAGATCTTCCATCCACTGCTTCACAGCCTTAGATAGCCGCTTGACCAAGGCTGGGCCAGGCCAAAGCCTGGAAGCAGAAGCTTCATGTGGGTCTCTTGCACGGGAGCCCAGGGGGCCCAAGCACTGGTGCACCTTGCACTACTCTTCGTGTACCTCTGGCAGAAAGCTGGATTGGAAGTAGAGTAGCTAGAACTAGCACCAACACTGATGCCACCCTTGAAGGGTTATGGCCTTAATCCCCACCACCTGCTCCCCACCCCATGCCACAAAGCCATCCCTAAAGTTAAATTCTTATTTTTTTTTTTAAGATTTATTTTATTTGATTGGAAAGACAGATATACAGAGAGAAGGAGGGTCAGGGAGATCTGTCAGCTGATTTACTCTCCAAGTGATCGCAACAGCCAGAGCCAGGAGCTTCTTCCAGGTCTCCCACGCGGGTGCAGGGTCCCAAGGCTTTGGACAGTCGTTGACTGCTTTCCCAGGCCACAAGCAGGGAGCTGGTTGGGAAGTGGAGCAGCCGAGCACAAACTGGTGCCCATATGGGATCCTGGCACATGCAAGGCAAAGATACTAGGCTACTGTGCCAGGCCCATAAGGTTAAATTCTTACATTAACAGAGAGTTGATGATAATTATATTCATATTTGTAGAACATGGTGAGCTTCTCAGGTACCTTTTACCTTTGACCTTAGACTGTTGATGATAAACTAACTTTAAAGTTGATGTCCCGAGACACAGGACCTGGTAGAGCAGATCAACCTCCTCTAAGGGATTAGAATAGTCTGAAAAAAAAACAAATGTTGCCAGGAAGATATAGGGATCCAATCCACATCTCTGAGGGTAATTCTGTCGAATAATATTTATGGGGTCCATGGGTCCCCAAGACTGCTGGAAGGGATTCAGGGACACAGAACACCGTGGTACAAACAGCTGAGATTCAGTGAACAACGTAGCAAGGTCCAGGTGCGCCAACATGGGAAGAGACTCAAGCAGGTGCTATTAGTGTCAGCAAGGAGATTCGCTGAGCCTCGCTGTCGCTCCAAGGTGCACTTTGCCTCCCTCAATAAACACACCGTGACACAGCAGGCCTCTATGTGGATTGGTGAGCCAGCAAATACATCAGAAGCTCCACCAAGTCACACAGGCACCCTGCTCCAAAATGTTGAACTCCAAGAAGGAAGACAGCTCCACTCACAGTGTTTGCATAAACAGTTCAGGCAAAATGAGGTATTTTTAGCATTTAGTGAGTGTTTTATTTGGCGCTAGGGGACAAGTTGCCAATCATGTTACCAGATGCATCTGCCAAGAGCCCACGCTGCAAGTAGTCTCTGGCTTGCTCATAACCCCGAGTACCCCATAATGTGATCATAGGAATAACCACATTCAAGGACTCTGCAAATGGCCCCAACCTACAAAGGTACTTAAAAAAAATTCACCAAAAATGGAGTTAAAACTTGAGTTTATTTGATGTGTATATTTGAAATCCATGATTTTTCATAAACTTTTTACAATATTTTAATTCATTTTCATTTTATTTGAAACTTAGAGAGAGCGATTTTTCATCAACTGGCTCACTCCCCACATGCCCACAACACTCAGGGTAGGGCCAGGGAGAAGCCAAGAACTCTCTCTTGGATGGCACTGGATGGCAGAGACTCATAGTTGGCTGCCTCCTGGGATACACATTAGGAGGACCATAGCTGGGACTAGAGCTAAAGTACCCTGACACAGGATACACATCTCAAGTGGTGACTTAGCTGCTAAATCAAATGTCTGCCCCCTCGCACAAAACATGCATTTTCCACGGTGTTTTTTAATACAAGGAGTCCCCATAGCTAAGAAAACATCCTAGTTCTCCCAATATCCGTTAAGTAAACTGTATCATGAAATTAAATATTTTTGCCCCAAGAAGAGACAGAGTGTATCTTAGTTACATTCTCAAGAAGAGATGAGGGCAGCAAAGCAAACATAACAGCTTCGAGGACAACAAATGAAAACACCCACATTTAGCAGTAGTTTGAACCAGGAATAGAATTCACTTGGTCGTAATGGACTCTAATCCCAAAGAAAACTTAGTTTACTGTCAAATAGAAATCTCAACTTGTTGACCTTTTAAGAGCTTACATTTGACATAAAATCCATCCTTAAAGGATTGTGAAAAAGGGTTTTCAGACTCTGCAAGAGACTTAGCTCCCTCTTAGGCTCAGGCTTAGCCCAGCCAGGAGAAGAGGGAGTGTTGGTGATGAGGAGAATATAATGGTCTGTAGTCTGTATCTACAGAATTCGGAGTTGAGAACTACATGGAAGCAAAACCCTTATCTGGGCATTCCCACGTGTCAAAGAAAAGCTGAGCCCACTCAGGAGAGAGTCAGAACTCTTGCTGTGAGCCCTCGGGAAGATCTGTGACACAAAGATAAGCCCAGGTACAACGGACAGAAGAAAAAAAATTACCATGAACAATCTGTCAGATCATTGGCTGAACGCAATCAGCATGGATGGCACTGAGCCGGAGGCAGGACTCAATACACCGGCCATTGATAATGACCGTGAGCTGAATTGTCGGGTGGGACACCTCAGCCGATCCACAGGCAGAAGTATACTAACAGCCAGGAAGGTAGGGGCTGCTCACAGATGCTTGGGCAACAGCCGCAAGGGCAGTTGGAAGATGAAAGAGAGAAGTTGCTTTTAGGGTAGAGTCCTTGAAAAACAAGCTCAAGAGATGAGCACTTCAAGTCCGCTCTAGTGTACAGGATAAGAATGTGTTGATTACAATCTCAGTATTAAGTGTCAGTTTCCCCTCTCAGCCATGCATTTCAGCAACAGCCAGGAGTAAGGAAATGTGAGTCCACGGAGCTGAGAATAGAATCAACAGACAATACATCAAAAACAGCCCCCCTCCTTAACTCCAGGTGACCCAAATGAAATCAAGAAAGGTTAAAAGGGAGGGAAGTAGGTGTCATGCTTGTAAAACTGCACAGGAATAAATTACACAAATTATTCCCTGCCATGAAAGAAAGGTGTCCCTCATTAGCATTCAAGGAAGACTACAGGAGCAAGCACTTCATTTGTAAACCGAACCACAAAGCCAGAGCCAAGGTCAGTTACGTGGGCTCTTTGGGTTAGAAAACAAATTCCCAACCCAAACTATTACAGACCAAACTGGGAGCTGTGCCTTGCTCGTGTTAACTATTCAAAATCTGATTAAAATGCAACAAAAATAGAAGGACATTTTTTTTTCCATTCTCGGTCAATGCTCTGGCGTTTGATTCTGTTAGGAATGAACGGGGCAGGTCTTAATGAGAATAGCATTATGGGGAATACAATGGTCGGTGACCCCAGGAAGCCAGGCAGGTTGGAAAGGTGAAGCAGAATTCTCACATATAAACAACCCAGAGACAAACCAACACAAAACGCCAGCAATGGAAAACAAAGGGTTGGTCAAGGACTTGCCCTAATCCCTACACTTCCACCGTCAAGGTTAATTGTATCTTGAATAGGTTTTGACTAGGTGACTGGCCCTCGGTTATTGAAATTGTTTACATTTTGTAAGTATAATAAGAAGCCCACTATGCCAGTATCAAACATATCTGTCGGAGCTAGTGATTATAGCTATAGGAATGAAAATGAAACAGAGCTGTTTACCCTGTAAACTCGAGAGACCTTAAACTGTCCTGTAAACATCCGGTTAAGCAGAGCACATCTCCACTGAGATGGCAATAACCTGTCGTATTTGTTCATCCTTAAGAATAGACATTAGAGGACCCAATGCCGTGTTACAGCAAGTTCAGCTTCCGTCTTTGGCCCTGGCATCCCATGTGGGTGCCTGTTCAAGTCCCAGCTCTTCCACTTCCAATCCAGTTCCCTGCTTATGGCCTGGGAAAGCAGTCGAGGATGGCTCAGGCCCTTGGGCATCTGTGCCCACTTGGGAGACTGGGAGGAAGCTCCTGGTTACTGACTTTCAGACTGGCTCAGCTCCAAGCCACTGCAGCGTTTTAGGGAATGAATCAACTGATGGAAGCTCTCTCTCTCTCTCTCTCTCTCTCTCTGTGTGCTTCTCTCTATAAATCTGCCTTTCAAATAAAAATAAAATAAACATTTTTTTTAAAAGACACTGGAAAGTAAACACAAGCATACCTTTATAATCTTGTTTCCGATGAGATTCTCAGGAATTTTTTTTCCCAGTGATCTTATCAAGAATTTCCAGTGGTATATCCCACTAAGTATGTCATCTGTGACGGACCCTGAAGAAAGCACCATCTGGTAACATCACGATTATTTCCTACACTTATGTGCCAGACATTTCTCAGGTCCCGAAGGCAGCACTCAGTCCTTCAATGAGCTGCCAGTCACACACTAAGGATACCACACTCGTGGTTGCTAACATAGGAGTGGCTGATGAAGAGGTTGCCGAGAGCCTGCTCTCATATAAAAGAAAGTAAAATAGGTTTTGATTCATTATTCGTGAAATTTCTTAAGGGCTTCAAGAAGGGATTAAACCTCTTTGAAGAGCTCTTGGCTTCTGCAATTTGTGAAGTAAGGGCTCTGTAATGTTTACACCGATGAGGTGTCCTTTTCCTGAAGCTAGGACTTGCTCAGGATAGTTTCATATCTGGATGTTCTGAACTCCAAGTTAGTGAACCAGGAACTTCCTCTGACAGCTTTCGCCTCCAGTGGCACTCAGCTGCTCTGGGAACCTGGCATGAGTCCCTTGTATCCTGGGCGGTCAGAGGCACGCTGGTGTGTGCCAAGGTCAAAAGCTGTCACTGCCTTACCCTCTTCCTCCAAGGCCACGTTTATGGGAGCAGGTGGTAGCTCTGTAGCCTTTGCACGAATTTACATGCATTTTTCATAGGGCGGCAAGCAGCTTCCTTCAACAATAAATTCTCAAAATTAATTTCAGCTTCTGACATTCATGGTTGAGCGTATCTTCCTCTTCCATGAGCTATTGCGGCAAACACCTTCCTCGGAGGAGGAGACACTGGTAGATCACTCAGGGAAGGGACTGGCTCTCTGGGAGAATCCATGACCCTGGCCTACGTCACACACAGAGAACAGCATCCTTTCCAGCTACAGGGATTTAGGCAAGCCTGGGAAATTCTCCAACCATGAAACATGCAATAAATTGTGATTTCAAGGAGCCAGGGGTTTCCTTAAAGAACACACAAGTCTGAAATCGCCATTCTGACACTCAACCAAAGCCTCATTTATTCTCTTGTAATGTTTTCAAGATGAGGATGAACTCTCATTTCTTTCTTTTTATTGAGAATCAGATTTTTACATAGTCTTATGTGATTTCCATTATGCTCTTTTCTCTTTATGGTCACACACACACACACACACACACACACACACACACCTGCAATGCTTACTTGCTAGGAGTTTAGGACTCTGATAAAGTACAATTAAATCCCAAGTGACCAAGAAATACAACAAGAAGGATCCATTTTAGCTCTTTGTTGTTTTTTTTCTCTAAGATTTTTATGTAGTTAGTTTAAAGCCAGAGCAACAGAGAAAGATGATGGGAAAGAAAAAGAAAGATTTTTTTTTTTTGCCTTCCCTAATGGCTACAGTAGACAGGGCTGGACCAGTCCAAAGCTAAGGAACCTGGAACACCATCTGAGTTTCCCACATGAGTGGCCAGGACCCTCAAACACGTGGACCATCTTCCACTGCCTTCCCAGGTGCATTAACAGGGCTCCCAGTTGTTCCAATAAGCCTTTCCAGAAAGTGCTGTTTGGGGGTCTAGGAGGAACATTGTCTTCCTTGTCCTAACATCAAGCTGAGCCCCCCTTGAGAAGGCTTCTTACCAGATAAGTCCAAGAGGAAAAAAAGCATTCTTAACAGAAACACTGCTGAGGACTGCCAGAATATTCGAACGGACCTCAAGGCAAATCCAATAGGTTTGTTACTTGGTGAAGGTGTAGACACAGCTTATGAAAATCAAAGATCAATAGACAGGATCACACACAGAAACCTGGAAAATCTTGTTATGTGGAAAATGATAAAAGCTTAATACTTCTGTAAAATGACTCCCATATCTCCCTCCCTCTCTCTCTCAATCTCTCATACACACACTCGCACACACACATAACAATTTTAGGGCAATGATTCAGCCTTTTAAATACACTGATGGCTGTGCTCCCTGCCCCCAACTCTTTGCATATGCTTTCAAGAGCCAGAGTTGATTTGGCCAAGTACTTTGTATTTTTTTTTTAAAGTGATTTCACAAGCAGTTCACAGAATTCCGTGCCCTGATTATGACAACATTTTTTCTCCTTCATTTGTGCTATAAAAGCTAGGCCCATGGGAATTTTTATTTCTTATTGACCTCTTCACACCTTGACAGCCACCTGCTGCTCCAGTGCGTCCTAACCCTTCAACCTGGCTCCTCCTCTGCCCATCTGAACCACTCTCCACTCTGAGATGTGCAACCCTTGAACCTTGAAGAAAGAGATTCCTCTTGTTGTCAACCACATGTCTTTCTGACCATCTGAGCAGTTTTCACTTCCCTCCTTACAGAGTCTGACCCTGTGGCTTCTTCACAAGAGTCCTGACTCAAGAAGCGCATTCTATTTGGGAGGGGGAAAAAAGATTTATTTTTTAAATTAATTTATTTGAAAATCACACAGTTACAGGATGGGGGCCAGGCCAGACTAAAATCAAGAACTTGATCAAGATGGGTGTCAGACATCCAAGGACGTGGGTCATCTGCCACTGCTTTTGCCAGTTGCATCAGCAGGGAGCTGGATCAGAACTGGAGCAGCTCAGACATGAACCGATGCCCAAATGGGACACCAGCACTGCAGGCAACAGCTTTACCAACTACCACAATGCTGGTCCCAAGATGAGCCTTCTCACCTCTTACCCAGGCCCATTGTATACTTTGGTGCTCACATGTCCCAGCTGTTTTCTCTATTGTCAAAAAAAAAAAAAAATGAGAAGGATTTGATTCCTTTGAGGAATTTACCAACAAAACCTTGCCATCCAACATTCTCTAAACAAAAGCCCATTATCATAAGACATGGGGCCAGAGTTGTGGCATAGTGAGTTAAGATGCCACCTGCTACCCTGGCATCTTGTGTGCGTGCCCATTTGGATCCCAACTGCTTCCCCCACTAATGTACCTCAGAAGACAGCAGAAGAGGGCCCAAGTGTGGAAGACTCAGATGGAGTTTCTAGGCTCTGGATTTGACCTGATCAATTTGGAGAATACACCCGCAGATAGAAGACTGATCTTCCCACACACCCACCATCGCTCTTTCTAAAAAGTAAATGGATTTTATTTATTTGGAAATCAGAGAGAGAGAAGGAGAGAGAGAGAGAAAGAGAGACAGAGGTGTCCATCTCCTGGTTCCTTCTTACGATGGCCACAACAGCCAAGGCTGGGACAGGCTGAGACCAAGAACCAGAAGCTCCATTCTGATCTCCCGTGTGGGCGGCAGAGACGCAAGTACTTAGACCATCCTCCGCTGCCTGCCCAGGTGCATTAGCAAGAAACGGGGTCAGAAGCAGAGCAGCCAGGACTTGAACCGATGCTCTGATACGGGATGCTGATGTTGCGAGCAGCAGCTTAACCTACTGCACCACAACTCCATCCACTTTTACGAACTTTCTGAGGTGCTCTCGTGTGTTCTCACTAAAGCAAAACCCACAAACTTGGAGAATCATGCACTCTTCAGTATATTCTCGTGTGTTCAGGATTGTTTCCTGGCTAAGACATGTACCGACAGAATAACCTACTTTCACGCTTCTGTGCAAATGTAGGCGATCTTTCCCATGATCTAAGCAACAAACAACTATGTGATCTCATCGGGACCCTGGGTTTTCGGCTGGACACCCTACACGAATAATGTGTACATGGAGTATGCCTGTCACAGCCAGCAACTGTCATTTCCTCGCATTTCATAATCATTTCTACTCGAGCCTTCATGGCTGTTTATTGTCTACTGGGCCCTTGCACTTGACCTTCTCAGCCTGGAGTTTCCCAGCATGTGTTTCTTTCAAGCCTGGTAAAGGCCATGTTTGAAAGCCACATGAGAGCCTACTCTGCATGATGCTAAGACAGCTTAATCATCTTTGCACAAAAGTACTTGCATCTTGGCACGGCTAAGTGGTAAGCTCAATTATTAAGTCCCGGAATATAATTCCCACTTCCGGCGTTCGCTGGTAAGCACTGGCTTCCTTACCGCAGACAAGGTCTCCTTCCCAATTAACCCCCAAGGTGTTAGATCTGCTGGGCAACACTCCCTTCGGATGGTAGCCCATGCCTGTGGAGCTGAGTGGACACAACAGCGGGGCTTCACAGGCACTGACCAGGGCCTCTCATTGACCTCAACAGCCCAGAATGTCCAATATAGGCAACGGACCCTCATCCTTGGTCTGAGCTAGACACAGGCTAAGATGGTCCCCCTTGAGACCCACTTCAAAGCCCAGATCACAGCAGGTGCAGATCAGGCAAAACAGGGCTGTGTTTCTTTTTTTCAGCTTTATTTATTTATTTTTTTTTTCTTTCCAGAAATCAATTACATCCAGCTAGTCAACTGTGAACTTTGAATATCAATAAGCAAAGTGTTAGAGGGGAGGCAACGCTAAGAAATGTATGAGATTATTAGCAAAAACATAGATATAAGTGTGGTAGGGACACATATCTGCATATTTTAAACGTTTTCAAAATCCAAAAAGATTACTGTGACGGCTTCTCAAATGACAGCTGGTACTGCTGACACCTCCCATTGTTGTGAGAAAATTCTACAAGCATTCAGATGTCACCATCTCCTATTTGGCTCACAGGTGCAACTCCTTGAAAGCACCTCAGGATGCCCTCAATATTTTATGGAAAACATATATACAAAGATATATAAACTCTGTGTTATAAAGCGCAGTCTTTCACTAATTTCACTGGCCGCATGTGTGATGGGGGTAGCTTTCCTTAAAGTCTTTATCTGACTATCTAGATGGTTTTTATTTGCTCTAAACACACTAAGCAATCTCGATGCTAACAGTAATATGTCTTTGTCACTGGTTCTGTTAATTCTAATGATTGGTCCTAGGCTGTTCCTCCCCTTCCTTTAGGAATGGTACCTTCCAGTCTCTCCATGTGCATGAAAAGTGACAAGCATGGGTCCCCATATTTCTACTTATTGGGCCACCCTAAAGACACGGTTTGTAAACTCTGCATGAATATTATCTTTCTCTAATGAGCCTTGATGTTGCATATATATATATATTTTTAACTGGTGTGTGATGCTGTCTTTCGTAGTAGCTTGTCTAATTACTGCTAGAGTTCTGGAACACAGCTGTGCATGACAAGATGGGATGTATGGGTTCTTGAACCTTTGAGACGCACCACGCTGTGGGAGGGGATGGGTGCAGCCAACAAGGGTCCCAGCAGGAAGGCAGGTTGTTGGAGGAACAATGGAGGCAGCACTAGCGGAATTCAACCCCCCACACTCCTCCAAAGCCTCCTTAGGCTCCAGTACAAGTACTTCCACGGACTTCCTCACTGTCCCAGCCTCTGTCACCCTTTCTGAACCCAGCAGAGACACACCTGCAGCCACCCTGCATTCGAGCCCTAGGACTCTGACCTCTACCTGGCTGGCAGCTGCATCCGGGCGGCTCTGTGCCAGTTATGCCATCAGGACTGGATCTCCTCACCTTCCTTCCTCCATATTCAGTGATGCACCAAGTTGAAAGGGAAAAGGATTTCTGAAGAACTTGATTTGCGACCAGTTGTTTTGAAAGCAATCGAACTCCATCAGCGTCCACTAACCACCAGTAATTCCAGATGGTCATTTGCAGGCGTTAGCTATGTTCTGACCTAACGCTTGATAAAAGTTCGTAAGGGAAAATACAAGGTCCACAGAATATAGGCGAAGGTAGGGGATGTGACAGCTTTGTGGCTGTGGTTCAAGCCGCCGCTTCACCACTAGAGGGCGCCCTTCACGTAGCTCTAGTTCCATGTCACATCCCACAGCGGTGTGTGGACAGGGGTTGTAAAATGTCACTTTGTTTTCCTTCCCAAAGCCGAGTCTTGTGTTCTGTCTCCACAGTCAACCATGTGAGCGTGAATCAAACTGACACATTTCTCAATTCTTGTCTGAGTCTCCTGAACCCACGCTGTCACAGCCACACAGCATAGTCCCACTAACTCCATTCAAGCCAGCTCTCTGCATCTTTTTTTCTGAAACTGTTAATGACCTCACTAAAATTACTATTCAGGGCTGACCTAGATTTAACATGCAAGACGGTGTTATTCACCAAATAGATTCTTGAATCAGCCACAAAGCGTCTCCTGACCAAATAGTTTTGTGCTGGTAGAAATATACACACACACACCCCATCCCCATCCCCATCACCATCACCAGCATTTCTTGAAGATGTCTAGACATGCAAGCTGTACATGTCCCATTTCTCTAGCCTTTTGTGTCTCTCAAGAGCTTCTAAATCGGGGGGGAGCAACTATAGGGCATACAGGGAAAAAACAGGCATGTGCCAGCAAAGAGTGAACGCATGGAATAGCTATGAGGAAAACAGTGCAGCAATCAGAGCTCAGTGAGATGTGGCAAGAGAAAGGTTTGTGCTTGCTGTGTCATTTAAGGTGACTTGTCTGCCCTCCATGGGGATGAGGACTGAATCAATGCGGGGGAGTGACTGACTGTGAGATATCGTTGCAGTTCAGTTCCACACGTGTGTGCCTCATGGGGCCCTTAAGAACCCTGCTCAATGCTGTCAGTGTAGAGATGAGCAGAAAGCGAGACGCTGCTGTGTGTACTCCCTAATGGGATGAGAGAGGGAAGAAATCAAGGCCTGCAGAAAATCGAGAAATGGTGACTTTTTAAAAAAAGAATTAAGCACATATATATGTATATGCAACTACATATTATATACATATATATAGGTATTTATACACAAATATATAGAAGACAGAGTTATAAAATCCCTCATCTGTTGGTTTACTCCCCAAATGGTCACAACAGCTGGAGCTGGGCTGGTTTGAGCCAGGAGTCAGGTGCTTCTTTTGGTTCTCCCATATGGTTGCAGGGTCCTACGCGTTTGAGCCATCTTCCACTGCTTTCCCAAACCATAAGCAGGGAGCGTGGTCACCAGTGGAGTAGCCAGGAGTCAAGCCGGCAGTCATGGGCAATGCCAGTGCCACAGGCCGAGGCTTACCTTGCAATGCCACCATGCCAGTCCTGGCTAACAGCGATTCTAAGTGAGACGGCAAACATACCTGCATTTGGAAAACTATCCTCAGTGTTACTTTAAGATTTTTTTTTTTTTTTTAGGAAAAGTGAGACAGTTAAAATGTTACTGCCAAAAAACAAGGCAAATGATACCAAAGTCAGAATCGTAGAAGGAAACAGCGAATCGGAGTGGACGTTGGAAATAGTTCTGACGGCTCACTGATGGACGTGGCAGAACTTGGTGGATAATGAATAGAAAGGAAAGGAGTGGGGAGGAGGAGAAGAGCCCAGGGCCAGTGGAAGATGAGGCTGGGACGCCAGAGGCAGCACAGTGACAGAGCGAGTTTGGGAGGAGGGATAAGGAGGTGAGTTTGGGACTTGCTGAATTCTTGTTGCCTAAAGCACACTTAAGTGAGGCAGCCCCCAAACAGGGCATCTGGCCTAGGCTTTTGGCATTGGAAGATTTGGGGAGTCCTGAGAGAAGACAACTTAAGCCCTGAGTAAGGATGAGTGATTATCCGGAGATAGGCTGAGTGTGGGTAGGGGAGGAGGGGCCGTGGCAGAGGTCTGAAGCAGAAACACACTCTTGGGTCAGCAGAGAGCACACCACCGGGTGCACACACACACTCCAGAAATGATAACTGCTGAGGATGTGGGGGGAGATGATCTTCACCTGCTACTCCACCACGTTGGGATGGAATCCTGTGTCGTGTTGCTTTCCTGGTTTGAAGAACAAGGTGTTCTGCAAACAGAAATGCACTCCTTAAGGTCTCTGTCCCATGGCACACTGCATTTGTAAATCTGGAATCCATTAAGAATCCGAGGCAGATGCCCCCTCAAAGATCACCATGTTGCCATGGTAACCAAAGCCGATGCCTGGTTCACTCCCTCATCTGGGAACACTGCAAGTCAGCCTTCTGCTGCATAAGCTTGTGTCTCTCTCATTGTTCTGCTTGGTGGCTCTCCAGCTCTCTTCCCATCCATGGCTCCCTTTCAATAGCCTCTCCTTCAAGATCTTATCTGCTCTCCTGGTCCTGCCTGCTGTCACTGGGGAAATGACTCCGGTGTGTGTTCTTCCGGCTCTGTCTTCATCCCACAGCATCATCCCAAGAGTTCCAACTGACCTTCTACAAGGACAGCCTCCACTTACAATCAAAACTATGCTCCTGTCCTTTCCTCTTAACACACCACTCCTCTTGAATCAGCCGTGAGTGAAAAGGCCATCATTCATGGCCTTCTAAACTGCTTAGCTAAGAACCAGCAAGAATGATTTTCTCACCCATAGGTGATGCAACCAGTCACCAAAGATGACTGCTGCTTCTCTCCTCTCTCACATCAACCCTCTCTTGCGTTGTTAGGATCATGGTATCCCAGGGTATCTCAGGAAAGAACTGAGTGCCCGGTTCATTTTAGATTGTTGATTTTGTTGTTGTTGAATTTCTGGAGTTCTGTCTAAATCCTAGATATTTATCTTCTATTTTACAAACACAAGTTTACAAATATTTTCTCTCTGTGTGGGAGACCTGGAAGAAGCTCCTGACTCCTGGCTTTGGATCAGCTCAGCTCCAGCCATTGCGGCCACTTGGGGAGTGAATCAATGGACAAAAGATCTTCATCTCTGTCTCTCCTCCTCTCTTTGTATCTGACCTTCCAATAAAAATGAATAAATCTTTTATTTAAAAGAAAAAAAGAAATTTGATAAGGAAAAATGAGCAGGTGGATGGAATAAGTTCCCATACCACCAAATAATTCCCTGTACCCTGGGACAGTTCCACAGCCTTTCTGTGTTAGGGGTCCCTCTGCAGCTGTTTGAAAGACTCTGAAACACACCCCCAGGGCAGAAATGAAGAAAGGATGCATTTTGAACTGGAGTCTTAAAAATGCACCTGCTCCCTGCCCTCATTCTACAACTAATCTGTCTCTCAAGTCATGCCCAGGTTGGCTCTCTTTTCTTAGACAGCTTCCACTGACTTCAACAAGATAGTACGCATGTTACATCTCAGACAACAGAACAAATGAAGGAAAAGAACTCGTGCTGTTTAGCATGTGACTATATATTGAGAAACCTGCTGTTTTCATCCAGCTGTATGTTTAGAACGCTGTTGGTGATTTTAAACTTCTTCCCTCTGTCACATGAGGTACCTGCTTAGCATTCTGTTGTACACATGCATTCCTTGATAAGTCCTCTGTGGGACTCTTTTTCTCTCGTTACGATTGTTTGGCACCTTCCCGCCATTTTCCACTATTTGAAAAGTCCTCAGTGAGAAATGCTTTGTGGCCGTGTCCTCCCATATACGTTTGCTTATTTCCTTAGGATTCACTTTGCAAAATGAAACCACTGGGCCAAAGAATTCTGCATTCACACAGGCCAGCGGAGGCAGTCAAGACACTCACCCAGCCTTAATAGCCACTCGCGGGTAACGATATTTTAGTCAGAGTGTCTTTTCCAATAACCAGACATTTATGAGCTCTGGCAAAGCCAAGGTATTTTATAAAACATGCCTAGAGCCAACAGGGAGCCCTGGGCCAGGCTGCTAGGCTGCCCCACGTGTCTGGCCAAATGCCTGGGACAATTCCTTCTCCCCCTGGAAGCCCCCACTGCCTGATAGGTACCACAGCAACATGGATTCATGTCAGGTTCTCCAAACTTCTCTTTTGAAACTCAACCAGAAAATAGAAGGAGCGTGGGGCAGCAATGGCATCTCTTTTTGGAACACACACAGTTTGTTCCTTGTTCTTCATTATCGCTTTACTTTTGTCTTCTTGTTGTTGTTGTTGTTTTTCTTTGGTTTGGTTTTTTATCGTTTACTTGAAAGTCAGAACTGGGGTGGGAGGGTAGAGAGAGAGAGAGTCTTCCAGCCACTGCTTCACATCCCAAACAGATGCAGTGGCCAGAGCTTGGCCAGTCTGAAGCCAAGAGCTTCTTCCAGGCATCCCATGTGGATGTAGCAGCAAGGCCTTGGCCCGTCTTCCACTGCTTTCCCAGGCCATCATCAGTGTGCTGCTTCAGAAGTAGAGCGGTTGGGACTCCAACCGGTGCCCATATGGTATTCTGGCACTGCAGACAAAAGAGTCGTTGCTGCATCACTGTGCTGGTGTCTTTCATTTGTTTTTAAACAGGATATTTCTCAGACAGAGGGCTATGGACAATCTCATAACACATTTCCTTCACAGGGTTTTTTTAAATCCACAAACAGCCTTCTTCAGGCACCAAGAATGGGCCTGCACCTGCGATGGGGCTGCTTTGAAAAAGAGCAATTAGTCAAAGGGAGGCCGAAGCTCATAACACCTGTGCCTACCATGGCAGCTTCCTGCAGAGTTCTCGGCCATACAAGCTTTATAGCTGCTCCTCTGGATACACAGGGTATGCGAAACAATACCCAAGGCAGAACACCACAGCCACCCACTAGGCAGAGATTCCCTCCACAGAACCACTATGGGAGGGTGTGCCAGAGATCAGAGACAGCCATGGGCGAAGGAGTTACATAGCCTGTGCTGTTAACATGAGAATCAAGTGCCAGATTAGAACTAGGGCAAGGGCCCAGCATGGTGCCATGTCTGCTAGATACCATTGGGACACAAGGCCCCCCCCCCCCCAGCCAGTAGACCTCATCTATGCAAGCTTGTGAGCTAATGTTCTCAGGCTGAGTTAAAGCTCTTGTCCTCTTTGTAGCTCAGGAAACTTAGAGGGAATTTTTTCCCAGTCTCATTTACAAACCCAAAATGGAAGCCAACATTTCCAGTCCCTCGCCTTCTCTCCAGGAAGTTGATTATAGTCCCCGCTGAACAGAATCAGCCATTTGAAATGCTCCCATGTCATTGGCTTACTATGCTGTCCAAACCTGGCATTCCAGTGTGTTTTGAAGGCTTGTCTCATGTGACTGTCTTGACCAAGATGACAATATCCAGCCTTCTATTTAAACAGCCATCGCTTCCTCTTCTCATCCTGCTCCGCCTCCTCCCCGCTCCATCTTCTTCCTTTTGTGATATTGACTTAAAGAACCTGTGGTGTGGGAAGCAGAGGCTACACTGAATGAATCCAAATACTGCTGAATCACATTGGTCTAAACCCATCAGGCGATTTAAACATGAGATCCCTGAGGTTCACAGTGGTTTATAGCCAGGGGTAAAAACGATTCAAGGGCAAAATTGAGTTTGAAAATGTGTTTTACAAACACAGCTGCAGCACTTAATAGCTATGTAATAGCAAAATGAGTTGAGGACACTTACTTTCAATGGAAAGAGTCGGAAAATGAGGATATGTTCCACCCGGTGAGTTTTCTCCATTGCCAAAGATTTATTGACCTTTTCTATAAGTATCATACAGCTTTCATTATCCATCTCAATGTTTTTAAAAAAAGTAGTGTTTGGAAAGAGAAATTGTGGCATATTTCATATGTCAGAGGACCATCGGATCTTAGCGTGAGCATCTCATTGCCAAGAGTACAACGTGTGGAAAATTACAGGCATAAATTCTGAAGAACATCAGTGTGCCATGAGACCCTGGGTACTTGGGACTCTCATCTTCCCCTTCTAAAATAAGAAAACAGTGAGACATCCCTATCGTGTTTTTTTTTTTTTTTAAGTATTGAGATAGTGTTGCTATGCCAGGTACATACTTAGAGGATGTCGTCGTCTGACACCCTCTGGCCAAAGAATCCTGGAAACTGATGAACTTTATCAAGTTCAAATAGATCCCCCTCCACCCATATCCACCCAAAAGGTGTAAAAGGTTAGCAGGTGCTTTACCGCAAGCCGCTGAAACTTCATGGGATTGTAGTCCTGTGTGCAGTCATTTGTCACAGCCGAGAGCAGACGACAGGAGTTAAGCGCAGAGCCTTCAGCCCTGATTTATGGTCGAAGGACAGCCTGGAAGGAAAGCAGCAGGGTGACAATGCCTGGCATGAGCCAACGTGTAAGCACCATGGGCCTTAACACTACAGGTTCCGAGCCCAGGATACCAAGCACATGTCATTGCTCACCTTTGCACTCATCTTCAGTTTGCAGTCCCTATTACCAGGGGAAGCGCTGTGTTGGTCAGACAGGTCTTTCATGAATCAGTGGGACTGTTTAAGTTTCAGGTTAGTCAGCTGGACAATGAAAGCCCTGGGACCAGCTGCTCTCCTTACCTAAAACAGTGGGAAATTGCATTAGCCTGTTTTCTGTTGCTGACACAAAATCCGAGATCTGGTGTGTTTTTATGAAAAGAGATGTGTCTTGGTTCACAGTTCTGGAGGCCAAGTTCAAGCAGCTTGATATCATAGAAGTGTGTCTTCAAATTGTTTTCTTTTTTAAAGATTTATTTATTTTACTTGAAAGTTACAAAGAGAGAGGGAGAGAAGGAAAGGCAAAGAGAAAGAGAGAGGTTCTATCTGCTGGGACTCTCCAAGTGGCTGCCAACAGCCGGAATTGAGCCAATCCAAAGCCAGGAGCTCCTTCTGGGTCTCCCACATGAGTATAGGGTTCTAAGGCCTTGGACCTTGCCCCACTGCTTTCTCAGGCCTCAAGCAGGGTGTTGGACGGGAAGTAGAGCAGCCAGAATACAAACATGGGATGATTATGCAGTAGGCTGGAGGATTAGCCTTCACATGTATTTCTTCATTTGAGAGACAGATGGTGCCTATCAACCACCTATCAGTTGATCCAGAGCTGGGCCAGCCAAAAGTAAAAACTCATGCCAGGTCTCCCATGCAGGTGCCAGAAATCCAGTGACTTGAGCCCTCACTGCTGCCTCTAAGGGTCTACAGTCGCAGGAAGCTGGAGTCGGAAGCCAGCGCCAGGCATCAAGCCCCCATACTCCAATGTGGGAAGCGGACTCTGGTGTCTTAACCACTTGGCTGAAGTCCGCCCCTCTGCCTCTGCTTATGAACCCCCAGCCTGTACGCCCCTGTACTCCATCCTGATGACCTTTATTTAATCGCAGTCATCCACAAAGAACCCACCTGTAAAGACCTCAGTTGCTGAGTACCCCACAAGGGGACTTGAACGCCAACATGACATACAAGAGCTGACAGTCCATAGCAAAAATGAAAAACAAAAACCCAGTTGCCATAAAAAGAAGCATGGAGAAGAGAAATATTCCAGAAATATAAAAAATGAACTAAAACCCTGGAGGGAGAGTGAATTTCTTTTTTTTTTTTTTCTGCACAATGAGAAATACTACCAGATAATATACTTCTATAATTACCCACAGCATCTCTAACATGCTATTGTAGGCACTCGGAAAGGATGCTTTTTGATGAGCCAGGGAAAAGGAAGAAAGTGAGAGTGATTGCAGCTGATGCCCGTGTCCATCCATTGTGCGCATGTGTAAGGAAAAGGCTTAGACACGAGGGATCTGCAAAACATTCATGGAATGTGCACTGTGAAAACACTCCTGGTTTTCTAAGTTTCTGTTCATTGTAATTAATTTGCTTGTTTGAAAGACAGAGACAAATACAGAGAGACTCTTCCATCTAGTGGTACACTGTGGCCACAACAGTCACAGCTGGACCAGCCTAGAATCAGGAGCCAGGAACTGCATCCAAGTTTGCCACACAAAGGTGGCATGAACCCAAGTACATGGTCCATCATCAGCTCTCAGAGGGATGCTGAACCAGTAATGGAGCCAAGACTTGAACCTGGGCATTCCAATACGGGATTCACGTGTCCCAAGCAATATCCCAGTGGTGTCTTCACTGCTGAGCCGAGTCCCACTCCTCAACAAATGTTGTACACTAGAATAAGCTGATTTCTTTTTAATTCCACTACTCCTAGAGCAGCTAGGAGCTTCCTCTGGGTCTCCCACATGGGTACAATACTTGGGCCATCCTCCACCGTTTTGCCAGGCCACAAGCAGAGATCTGGATTGGAAGTGAAGCAGCCATGACTAGAACCAGTGCTCATCAGAGATACTAGCGCTGCAGTTAGAAGGTTAGCTTGCTATGCCAGCCAAGCCATCCCCCATCGGCAGCCTTCTAAAGGAAACTAGGACTGCACAAAATCCAAGCTGGGGCAGTGTTCACCCGATGGGACATGGCTAGAAGCACCTGCTGTGGGATCTGTCAGTATCATGGCTTTTACACCTGCTGTACTTGTGATGTGGAGATCAGCAAGCAGTTACCTGGTTACTCAGCCAGTGGTGCAAAGTAGCCCTAAGCCTTTGTACATTGCCCAGAAATATATTTAATGTTGTCAACCAATATACAATATGTAACTTTTCAATTATTTGGTCCAAAGTATGTTTTCATTAGGGAGGAGTATTTTATTAACACATTTATGAAATTGTCTCAAGACAGAATTTAACTTATGTCTGTTGACCAAAACTAATTTAAAATTCATACTTTTTTTCCAAGACATATGGCTCTAGTTCTTTCCTACTCTGCAAGGAAGGGTGGCTGTAGCCACCCACCATATTGTTGGCCCATGGCTAACTTTATTCTTCTTAGGGTTGTCGTAAATTGTATGGTAAAGAAAATTGATTAGAAACAACATCCACAGAGCTCCCTGTGATTTGGCCAGTCTCTGCTTATCGGATCTCTGGCCAGATATTGACCTTCCAATGAAGCTGCTGGCTGATTCTGTCCCATAGTCACAATCTTTAGCTGAAGGTAGTCTAATGGGGTCACCGCAGCCCTCACTGTTGATGAGCCAAGTCATCTAAGCAGAATTTTCACTAGGTCCGACACAGGTGACACAGGTTTCTGTTCAGCCCCTTGGGCACCCAGAGAATAGGAGAACCCACTCTTAGCACCCAGGTCCTAGAGCTCCTCATTCAGGCTCTGTAGGCTCAAGGCTGCCAGGTCCAGGGCATCAGAGACCAACTGCTTCTCTTACCTTGGCAGAGATGAAATGGCACTGATCCATCTTGAATGTCAGATACAGTAACTCTCACAAAGCTTGTGTATTAGAACTTAGCAGAGAGGGCTGCTGGCAGGATGGAGCAGAAGATGAGAGGATGGGGATGAGAAGTCACATCGCCCAGTAGGTTGTTGATGACATGAGATAAAGTTGCAGGAGCACCCTGAATATTCCAAAAGAGCTTTGCTGCCTCCTAAAAGCAAAGCCCAATGAAAACAACAGGAGGCCTGTCCGCTCACTCGCCAGCAAGCCAGCTCTCCCAGGCCTGAGTAGCTAGCAAACAGGTTGCCATAGTCACCAAGCATTTTTCAATTACAGGAGAAGCCAGCTTGTTTCAGGAGTTAAGCCAGAGTATGTCAATTACAGAAGGGAAATCACTGTATTTTGTCTAACTCTAATTCCAGCCATATGTCCCTGCCCCCAAAGAAGGCACTAGCCAGGAGAGCAATTGAGTTTGCCCCCCAATGTTGCACATATTAAAACTAGTAGAAGATGGAAAATGGATTGAGAGTAGAACACTGCTATGGATCTTTTTACATGTTTTGTTTAAGTTAACCTCTTTTTTTGAAAGGCAGACAAAAAGGGACAAACCAATGGATAGAGAAAGAGAGCTTCCATCTTCTGAGTCATTCTCCAATGCCCGTGATGTTCAGGGTTGAGCCAAGGCCAAAGCTGGGAGCCAGGAACTCCATCCTGGTCCTCTGTACGTGTGGCAGGATCTAATCACTTGAGTCGGGCCTGCTGACTCCCAGGGTGTGCATTGCCAGAGGCAGAGCCAGAGCTAGACGTCCAATCCAGCCAGAAGGGAGCAGAGCAGAGCAGAGCAGCCGGGGTACAGATATCTCAAGCAGTGGTTTAACCCACAGTACCATGAGGGGCTGCCCATCAAGCTGATTGCTGCCATGGCTCCGTTTGTGATGACCAGGTTCCCCCTCCAGATACAAAGCTGCAAAGCAGCTTCCCAGAGCATTCTCTGAAAAGCAAACTGGAGAGAGTCCCAGATTCTCTGCCCATCTTCCAACGCCCTCCCCGACCGCAATCTTTTTGCCTAAATCCTGTACTTCCGTCTGCAATGTCTTGGGAACACCATGGCCGAAGTGGCTCATTTGCACATCATTGTTGTTAATAATGATTTTTCCCCATTGAACCTACTGTTTGCACCAAGGCAGCTCCTGTATGGGCTTGGCACTGCTTTTTAAATGACTGTGCCCATGCATGACGGCGAGGATTAATTTTACCACCATCAGAATAAGATTAGCGGGACACCTCAGATTCAGCCTACAGCCTGCAGACTTAAAAGGCTGAGCTGCAGGGCACCTTCTGCTGGGGGGATGCAGAAGGGTTACCAGCATCTTCCTGCCTCAGCTGGCATCCATCGATGTCAAGACCCAGCTGGAAATAAGGGAAATCTGTTGCCCTAGAATAACACACTCTGTACGCATGCACATGCGCGCACACACACACTCACACACACACAGAAATTTTTCAAGCAGTTTTTCCAGTTCATTTGTTTCCAACACCTTTATGTTCCTCTGGCATAATCACCGCAGTCTTTTTGTCAACACCAAGCGATTGTTTAAACGACTCAATCAGATCATGCCATGGGCGACGATTTCCATTTATTATGATTTATTGCCTGTTGAGTGCCCAAGTGCCAGGTACGTTCAACGGAAGTGAAGCGTGGAAGGTGTTTTGTTTTCCCCCGCCCCCTCCATGAGATAGACACAGCTTTCTCAGAGGAAGGAGAAATTACCCACGCTATTGGCAGGGATCGCCACAGAAAGGAGGCTGGATTTTCCAGATGACAAGCAGCGAGAATTGTTCAAAGTGATCGGCCCTCCGGCTGATGCCAGTGCACAGAGGAAATTGATGGAAGAGAAAGAATTCCCAGGTCTTCACAGAGCTGGGAAGGAACAGGACATGGGTCAGCTGAAATTGCGTGTTCCTCTTGAAGGCAAGGATAATGACGCAGCCCAACCCAATAGCTTTGGGCGCTGAACTTATTGTTTACGTTACTAACAACGTCTCCCCTGAGCCAGGCTAAAGCCAGGAGCTAGAAGTCCATCTGGCAATGTTGGGCTCCCAAGTTATTCTTTATGACTAATTTACAACTTAAAAATCCTATAAATGAATGTTGAGCACTAGTTAGATTTGTAAAAGTTAATAAGCCCAGTCTGCTAATAGGTCATTTAAATATGTTTTCCAGTAGCAATTGAGACAGTCAAGAGGTAGCTACTTAAGCATCCTGAATGAGATTCTGAATAGCTGAACTGTCTTAGCCATGCCGGTAACACGACCGGAGTTGTGCTTGGTTAAAATGCCCATTTTATTGGATAACCCAACAGGATCATTTTAGGATGGGGAAAAAAATGTAGATTATGGGACTGGGATTTGAAGTGAAGAGGATTTAAGCTGCCATTTGCATTGATGACATCCCACATTGAACCTCCAGTTCAAGTCCTCATTGCTCTGTTTCTGATCCAGCTGCCCACCGATGAGCCCCGGGAACAGCAGAGGAAGGCTCGTGAGCACGGGCCCCTGCCAGCCGTGTGACAGATCCTGATGGAGTCCCTGGCTCCTGGCTTTGGCCTGGGTCAAATCAGCAATAGGAAGATCTCATTCTTGTTCTCTCTGTGTGCCTCTCGCTCTCTCACTCGTCGCTCTGCCTTTCAAAGAAATAAATAATGCTTTGCTAAGACCACAGATTCTGATACTGCGTATCTGGTGCTGCTGGGGCCTGAGGGTCTCCATGTCTAGTGCGATCCCAGGTGATGCATTCAGGAAGACAATCTCAGAAATCAATGCAGATTCTTTCCTACAAGTTGTATAGTGTGTCATATTCCTAAGTATTCCACACTCAGCAATGCCATGCTACAATAAGATTGAGTTTAAACAAGAGCTTTCTGATTTCAAATAAGGTCTCAAGTGGATATAGATTCATATCCTGATAAATGTGTGTATATTTTTCAAGTATTCTAGATCTTTCCACATGACTAAATTATTACAGTTGGCCATGGTTTTACTGACAAGAAGGGGAAATGAACCATCCCTGATGTATTCATTTGTTCTCCATTTACTTAAGGTTTATTGAACACTTAATGTGTATGCAACACTGAATTAGGGGTAGCACTTACAACCATGAGGAAAACAAAGCATAGACCCTTGTTTAAAAAAAAGATTGATCTATTTTTATCTCAAGGGCAGATTTTACCAGAAGAGAACAAGAGAGATGGTCTGGGCCCGGTGCCGTGGCCTAGCGGCTAAAGTCCTTGCAGTGAATGCCCCAGGATCCCATATGGGCGCCGGTTCTAATCCTGGCAGCTCCACTTCCCATCCAACTCCCTGCTTGTGGCCTGGGAAAGCATTAGAGGATGGCCAAAAGATTTGGGACCCTGTGCCTGCGTGGGAGATCCAGAAGAGGTTCCAGGTTCCCGGCTTCGGATCGGCGCAGCACCGGCCGTTGCGATTACTTAGGGAGTGAATCATCGGATGGAAGATCTTCCTCTCTGTCTCTCCTCTCTGTATATCTGACTTGGTAATAAAAATAAAAATAAATCTTTAAAAAGAGAGGGAGAGAGAGAGAGAGAGAGAGATGGTCTTCCGTCTGCTGGTTCACTCCCCAAATGGCCGTAACAGCCAGAACTAAACTGATCCCAAACTGGGAGCCAGGAGCTTTTTCTGGTTCTCCCACAAGGGTTCAAAGTCACATGAACTTGGGCCATCCTCTACTGTTTTCCCGCCACAAGCTTGGAGCTGGTTGGGACGTGGAGCAGCCTCTGTGGGTGTTGGCGCCACATGATGGAGGATTAGCTTACTGCACTGCCCTACCGCCCCACCACCACCATAGACCGTTTTGATTGAATTTATGTTTCAGTGAAAGGAGACACAAAGAGTTAGCACACAAATAAATTGTGGTCCATTCTGTGAAAGACTCAAGAAGGGGCTATTGTAGGAAATAGCCACTTTGGGCCAGGCCTCTCTGAAGAGTGATCCTGAAGATAAAGGACTTCCTCATGAAGGGTCTACTCGAGCGAAGAGAAGGCAGACTGTCAGGCTGCAGTTGTGCACACAGCTGCGAACCACTTCCTACTTGTTCAGCCAGTGCAATGAACAGCAGGTACAAAACCGCAACCCAGCCACTCTTCCTCTGCCCCCATTGGCCGGTCCCTAAGCCAGGGACTTCACTGCCTCTGTGTTCAGGAGCTGCTAACACAGTAGGGTTTTTCTACCTGTACCCAGACAAAACACATCTAATCCAAGGTCCTGATAAAATGTCATCCACAAAGACAAGCAAATAAACAACACCTGCTGTTTCTTTCAGGTTCATTTTAACCTCTGAGGGGAAAAAAAAAGCAGGAGACTCTACTGAAAACCCCTTTTCTTTTGCACATACAAAATTAAGCCTCCTTGAAATCAGGTACTGCATATGAGCCCTAAATGGTATGAAAACCGATACCCACCAGTCTGCTTCTAAGAGTACCTGAAGCTTTGCAGATATATGAATCCATAGACAGACGTCGTAAGAACCCAGACAGCACTTTCTCTTTAAGTCAAATTCACTCTCTGCCTCTGCTCCTCCTCTTTCTTTCACCCCCTTCCCAGCTTCAACCAGTCTGAATAATATAGTCTTAGGCCCTCCTTTCTCCCAACCCCGCCTACACACACACACACACACACACCCCTTGGAACCTGTGATGCAATGAAGATTCATCAGAACTATTACGTTCCAGGTTGTCACCATTTGCCCTTTGTCATCGAAGTAGGGAAGGTACAAGGGGCTTCACAACCTCACGGGTAGGAGTAGTTTTTTTTAATAGGGAGAGTTGCAACTGGAGTCCCCCAGGGACCCTAAGTTCAGAGAGCAGCCAGTGGCCTCAGTTGGGGCTACTGTGTGACTCCACCAGGCCCTGCGCAGGACTGTCCCGTTGGCGGATAAACCAGACTCTCTAATCGTTCATTTTTCTCTGTGGTTGTTGCTCTGCTCAGAGCATTTTCTGCAAAAGAGATGGGAAAGAAGCGGCAAACACGCACCTGTCCTTTGGCTCTACAGACTGAAGAGGGTGAAAGGGGATACACCCTGAGTAAGGCTCAGCTGCCTCCTCTGTAAGATAAAGACAATAACAATACCAATGTCAGCAGCCAACTGTGACACTTAAGGAACAGAGGCCTTTCTGCTGGTCCACTGGCTGAGCCACCAGCTACAATGCCAGCATCCCTTTATGAGCATCCTGCAAGCCCTGGTTCCTCCACTTCCGACCCTGCTTCCTGTGAATGTGTCTGGGAAAGCAACAGAAAGTGACCCCAGTGCTGGGGCCCCGCCACTCTCATGGAAGACTCAGATGGAATTCTGGGCTCCAGGTTTTGATCTGGCCCAACTCTGGTGGTTATAGTCGTCTGGGGAGTGAGCCAACAGGTCTTTCTGTCCTTCCGTCTGTCATTCTGCATTTCAAATAATTAAGCATCAATCTTTCAAGAAAAGGTTTTAATAAAGAATGGCAGAGCATGCTCATGGAATTTGACGTAAGATGTTAAGAGCTGGAGATGTTAGGTGAAGTTTTTATTTTTTGCAAGTTTAATGGCTGATTATATACCAAGATTAAGGGAAAGAGAGGTATTAGAGGAATTTTCAAAATGCCCACCCTGGGTAGGAAAAGCCCAGCCTGCTTTTCCTCCAGGATGGATTCCTTGCGTCACCACCCGTCATAACACAACCTGTAATCCTGAGGCCAACTTGGACCCACTTCAGTACCTTTCACTCACTCTACCCATCCGATCCTGTGTTTCAGTCATGGCCATCTACCCTGGGTAGCCTTCCCTACAATGCCCGGAGCATAGAACTTGAACAAATGAAATTGTGAAGGAATGGATCGCTATGAGGGAAGTCGGATTTGCATGACCCTTCTGGCATACAGTGGAAAGCTGAGTTGAGTTGTAGATAAGTGAAAGTTTGGGATTTCTCCTATTTTCAAGACAGACACAGCTGGACTCACTTTGAAGTATAACAGATAGAATAGCTTGGCAGAATGAAAGGCTAGCTTTTGGAGAAACAGGATATGATGTGGCTGTGGGTCAAAAAACAATAATTAACCCCATCTTTAAGCTTCCTTGACTGTCTGTGAGGTTAGCGCCTCATGAACTATAATGCCCTTTCTCTATCATTTCTTTTTTTTTTTACGACTTGTCATGTTTAAGTCATTTGCTCTCTGTCTTCCTCCTGTAATAAGCTCCATAAGGGTCAGGATGTCATTTCCTCCTACCTAATCCATCCACCCCCTGACGTCTTCCCCAGCACAGCCGATGCCCAGTGAGACTTACACACAAAAATGAATGGCACTTCCACACCCCAAGCACCAACACCAATAAGATAAAAAGCAACCTCGTTTGTTGATGAGAGAATCTCAGCCAACATGATGCTCTGCTTGAATCAATGCACATTTAGTAAGATTTAATTCAAGTATAACTTATTTGTCAATATCAGTGAATTGACTCACCTGCTAAGGTGGAGGAATTTCCAAAAGCTTGTTGGCTCCTTCCTCTCTCGCTCTCTCACTCACTCATTCTCACTCTGTATGTGTGTGTCACCTTGCCTGTCAAATAAATTAGTCTTTTTTTAAAAAGAAATAATATAAAATGAGTTCCCTGATGGCACTAAATGCCTCTTATGCATCTATACCTCTTCAGTGCTTTGTACAACCCGTGTAAAAGCTGGATGTCCAGTCTCAATACACATAGAGGAGTGGGGAAAAAAAGGTTTTGGCTTACTCGTAGGATTGTGGCTGCACACCAGTTGTGGGTTCTGAGCCTAGGGATGAATGATCCTGGAGCCCAAATTTTGCCCATGAGTGGCTTACCAGAGAAATGAGGACATCATGAGGAAGATCCTACTGGGTACCCCAGAACGCACACGGTATCCTCAGGGCAACTTGCATCGACTTCTTCCACCTCTGGCACACTGTGACCAGTTCCCAGCATCACTCCATGAGTTAGAGGGCCCTTGTAATGCACGGCTCTCATCCCTTGGTTGAGCTCTCTGCCACTTTAGACAGGGCTGTATCTCTATGATGAAGAATACAATTCGAGGAGAGCTGGGAGATGAAAGGTGCCTTCCGAAGATTA
Organism: Ochotona princeps; assembly: GCF_030435755.1. NCBI lineage: Eukaryota > Metazoa > Chordata > Mammalia > Lagomorpha > Ochotonidae > Ochotona > Ochotona princeps. The sequence goes on along the minus strand of NC_080863.1, from coordinate 9,802,589 downwards.
AAGTAAAACCTCTTTAATTCAGATTCTTCTTCTGGCTGCAGGAGCTCTGAATTCATTATCAGTGTCATTGGGCTGAAGCTTCTCCGTGGTCCAGTGGTGACGGACACGAGGGAGGTTGCTAAGCAAATGAGTGGTGCCAACATTACTTGCCGAAGGTGTGACCAATTTAAAAAGATTTCTTCGCCCGGGCGTAAAAACATTTTATCAGCTCTATTAATTTGTTCCCAGCTCTTTAAAATGGAAGTGTAATTTACGCACAGTAAAATTCACCTCTTTTAATGTATCATCCCAGGAGCTTAAAAAAAAAAAAAGACACGTACAGTCATATCACCACTACTGTCTGGATACAGATGGTTCCTTAGTCTCCTATAGTTTTCTCATTCTCCATTGCAGTTCAAGCCTCCTCCCCATCCAGATGCCAACGCCACAAATCTATTCTCTGTCCCTTTCATTTTGCATTTTTGAGGATGTTGTGTCAGTGGATAGATACAGTGTGTAACCTTTGACCTTTCCTCCCTGAGCACGGTGCACCGAAGACCCGTGTCATTGGATGTATACTTGGTCACTTATTCCCTGTTTAGCTGACAATGCCATTGATCTACAGTGTGTTTACCAAATGGGCACTAGAGTAGTTTACAATTTGGGGTGATTGTGAATACAAATCATTGCAAAAAATAATCATCTCCAGGTTCTTGAGTTTTGTGTTCCACTCAGGTAGCTATCCCAGAGCAGAACTGCGGGGTTTGATGATAAGCCAACGTTGGCTTTCAGAAACTGCCGAAGAGTTTTATGGAGTGATTGTTTCACCTGGGAGGCTGGTGTGTTGGACCTGTTACTGCTTAACTTTAACTGTCTTAATGGATATTCAAAGCTGGCCTTTTAAAATTGAATTCTATTTATTTAGTACCTGTGATCCTGCTCATTTCTCTTGTTCTGATTTAACTTCTCAGAAGATTTATTTACTTGAAATGCATAGAGAGAGGAGAGAGAGAGAGAGAGAGAGAGAGAGAGAGAGAGAGAGAGAGAGGGAGAAAGGTATTCCGTCCACTGGTTCACTCCCCAAATGGCCACAACAGCCAGGACTGGACTAAACCAAAGCCGGGAGCCAGGAAGCATCTCTAGTCTCCTACACTGGCTCCACTTAAGTGGCAGGAGTCCAAGTACTTGGGCCGTTTTCTGATCCTTTCCCAGATGTATGAGCAGGGAGTTGGATCAAAAGGGAAGCAGCCACAACTGGGACGGGCACTCATAAGATGCTGGCGTTGTAGGTGGCTTACCCCATGGTACCACAATGCTAGCCCAGAACCCTGTTGCTATTCAATTTTAACCAAAGCCAGGAATCCAAAACTCTATCCGGACTCCCCACATGGGTGGCAGGTTCCCAATCACTTGTGCCATTATTACCTGCTGCCTCACAGGGCACACATTAGAAGTTCTCAAAGGCACTGCTTCTTCATGAAGTGATTATCGAATGATTCTGTTAGAGCTCTAAGTGTCCCAAGAAAATGGCAAAAAAAAAAAAAAAAAAAAATGTTGGTAAGCAAGAGACTTTAGATCTACCAGGCTTAACCAGAGTACTTCTGTTTCACCTGTTGTATATATTGGGCTTGAAAAATGCAAGCTATTGTCTAAAGGCAGTCAGGTGGATATTTTAATTTAATTAATTAATTAATTGTCATTATATTTGGACTACAGAAGACCTTCAAGCTCCACTCAAACACTGAAAACATGTTTGAACTAAATGAACCAGCGCATGTCTCATCAGTCCTTTAATGCAGAGTACACTCATTCAAGCTGCTCCCTGGCCATCTCCACTCCCCCAGACCAGTCTGAAGTATCAGGAGTTTACCTAGTAGGAAAACAGAGCCAAGTTTCCTAACTCGTATTCTGTGACGCACCTCTAATAGAGCATGCCAAGATATTGATGAGGCATTCAGCAGTGGCTTAAAATATTCCATTGCATTGGGTAAATGCGATCCTTTTCTCTGTGTCAACTGATGTGGAAAAGATCAGAACACAATAGAATCGAGTTGCGGTCTGTTTGAGCTTGGGTTCTGGAGTTGGGTAGTCAGTCATCCTGTTCTCACTTATCAGCTGAGTGGTCCTTGCAAAAGGCCTCCTGCGTAGAAGCCTCCGTTTCCCAGTCTGTGAAGTTGGGATAATAGCGCCACATACTTATTAAAAATTCTGATGAGAATGAAAAGATAATGCATGCCACGCGCCCAGCACGGCTCCAGTAAATAGTAGCTTCGTCGTTAACAGCTCCACCTAGCCCTCAGATTCTTGGCTAAAACTCACCACAAATTCATTGCTGTGCCTTATTATGCTTTCAAAATGAGTGTAGTGATACAGTTTCAACAAGCAAATAGGGTCACCATCTTTTAAAAGTCACTCATGTTTAGAAATCCTAGCTTGCATCTCTCTGGTAATAAGGGTGAAACGAGTCCATGACTGAAGGTCATTAATGATGGCTCAAACTGGAAACAGCGCTTCCAAAGGAGCAAAATAAAATAGTGAATTCTTTACCAAAAAACTTAATGTGCATTTTTCCTTATTTGTATTTTGTTGCAAAAGGCTGAACAGATCCAAATGACTCATTTTGATTTGGACACAATCCTTGAAAGGTTTTTCTTTTCAAAACCAAATGACTTCCTACTACTGCCCTTTGATTTGCTCTAATATGTATTGATATTTCCTGTAACATTCTAAGAAAGGGGATTTTAATACAACTACTCAGTATTCTCTATCCCAACCAGCCATAGGTTGCCACAAGAAAGATTTTCATAAAAAACAAAAAACAACTCTGTTAATGCCTTTTTTCATTGTATCAATTTTCCTAAATCTTTTTTTTTTCATTTTTAATTGCCAAATCATTATAGCATTTATAGAGTACAGTGTTTCAATTCATGCATCCATTGTATGACGATCAAACCAGGGTGAGTGGTGCATTCATCACTTCAAAAATGTATCACTTCTTGGTGAGGAAGATACTCCAGCTTTTTCAAAATGTACAATCTCTCATTGCTCATTAGCATCATCCCACATCTGCTCCCCCTATGTAAGTGTCGCATTGTCTCGTTGACCAACCTCTCCCCACTCTCGCCTCCACCTCCCTTCCCCAGCCTCTGGCGACCACCATTCTTATTTCTTCTATGACATCTGCTTTTTGAGATTCCAGTTAGGAGTCAACCCACACAATTGTGTTCTCTCTGCTTCACTTGTCTCGCCTAACTCGATTCCTCCAGAATCATCTGTTATTTTTTTAAACCACTAAATAATATTCCACATTAGAGAATACCACATTTTCTTATCCATGCACCTTCCATATCTTGACTGTTAGCAATAGTGCTGTGTCTCTTCCCTGTCCTGAGTTCATTTGAATTTATATCCAACACAAGGATTACTGGATCATTGGGTAGCTCTATTTTTAACCCATGAAAAGATTTATGACAAGGAATTTAGCCAATTCAGGTGAAATGCATGTATTTATTTAAAAAGACGATTTGAGAAAAATATTTTGGATAGTCCCAAATGCATTTAAGAAATGAAGTTTCTAAATAGTTTCACTGATGAATTCTAATAAACACTTAAAGGAGAGATAATAGCATAATACATTCTTCCGGAAAAGAGAAAGATTGAATGCTTCCAACTTCTTTTAAGAGACCAACAGGACCCTGATTTGAAAACCTAATGGGTACAAGAAAAAGAATCACAGATTACAGCTCTAATTGAAGTAAGTAAAAAAAAAAAATCCTTGGGGCCAGCATGATGATGTAATCCTTTACCTACAGTGCCAGGATCCCATATGGGCACAAGTTCTAATCCCAGATGCTCCACTTCCCATCCAGCTCCCTGCTGATGGCCTGGGAAGGCAGCAGAGAATGGCCCAAAGCCTTGGGTCCCTACATCTTCATGACCGTGAATCCTGGCTATGTATCAGTTGAGCTCTAGCCATTGCTGCCAGCTGGGGAGTGCACCAGTGGATGGAAGATCTCTATCTTCTCTCTGTAAATCTGCTTTTCAAAGTAAGCAAATAAAAAAAATTAGTCCAAAGAAAAATAAGTATGAATTATTAGATTTTTCTTCACTTCCTCATTTATCTATCTGTTGTGTATATATTTTCGCATGTTTTCATGGTGATCACCATCTTCATGTCACTTGTAATGCAGGGTTTCCTAAAGCATTTCTTTTGCCCTAATAAATCCCTTCTGTTTTTTTGTTTCTAATGCAAAGTTCTTATTTCTCCTTCATTTCTGAGGAATAGTTTTGCTGAATATAGTATTCTTGGCCGGTAATTTTTTTCTAGGACTGTAAGTATTTCATTGCATTTTCTCTTGGCCATGAGAGTTCTTCCAAAAAAATCTTCCCTTCACCTGGTGGGAATTCCCTTAGAAGTGAATTGTTGCTTTCCAGATTCTCTTTGTCTTACACTTTGGAAAGTTTATTTATAGTTTGTCTCAGAATCTTTTTGATCAAATATATTTGGGATCTATTGGTCTTCCTGGACTTTGGTGTCTATATTTTTCCCAGTGTTTGGAAACTTTTAAACAAGTATTTCACTGAGTAGGTTTTTTCTGCCTTTTCCTTTCTCCTCTCCTTCTGGAATATCCATAAAGTGAATCTTCATTTGCTTACTGTATTGTGTAAGTCTCATGTCTCATCATGCTTTTGAGAGGTTCCCCCACCCCCTTTTCTTTTTATTGGATGAAAGGGTTGTTTCCAAGAGGCTGATTTCAAGCCCAGAAACTTTTGCTTCTGCCTGATGGTCAGTCCTGCCGTTAGGAATCCCAATTATTTTCTAATTTTATTTATTGAATTCCTTAGTGAGATTACAGATTGGTTCTTCCTCATTGTGTCTACCACTACTGAATTTCTCATTCAACTCACAAATTCCATCGAATGCTCTGCCTGTAAGTCACTTGTATCTCATTAAGTTCCCTTAATCTTTCATGTTCCTTGTCAGGCAACTCATCAATTCCCACTTCTGGTTGGTCTATTGCTACAGAGTTGCTTTGTTCCTTTACAGGCATCTTGTCACCTTGTTGTCCACACTACTTGTGTTCGTGTATGGGTTTTGTGCATCTGGTGGGCCAGTTGCTTTTACCAGTTATAAAGGGTGTCACTGGTGATGACGTGAGTTCTGGTTGGCTCTGCTGTGTTGACTTTGGTCCCAGGTAGGTGCTTCAGTGGTATTGGCTTAGTTTCTTCAGCTCTAATTAGTGTTGACATTGTCCGTGGACCAGTGTTGACATTGTCTTAGTGGACCAGGTTTTGTGAATTGTGGGATTACACTTTGTTTAATGGAGCCTGGAGCAACTCTGGAGGCAGTGCTCTTGGCAACCGATGTGGTACACTACTCTTTTTCTGCTTGTCATCTGGGGGTGGGACCATCCCTGTGGACCTAATTAAATGTGGTACAATGTGCCTGGTAGTAAGTGTGCTGCCTCTCAGTGGTCATAGGCCTCAGAAAGCCCAGTCAGTGGCAGTGCATCCAGATGGGGCTCTAGTCAGTGGACAAGGGGTACACAACTGACCTGCTCAGAAGGGTCAGCCCATCCGCTTCCCTAGGCAGAAGAAGGGTGGGGCAGAGGTGGTGGAGATAAAGATCTTCTCGGGCTCACAGGTGGCCACGCTCCTAAAAAGAGGGTATTTAGTCACGTCCCAGGGCCACGGATACATGGATAGGCCCATCGTATTGCTTACTTAGGAACCTCATCAGTCCCAGCTCCTCAAAAAAAGTGGCTTGGTCACTTTCTGGTTTGTTAGACCACTTGTCTGCTCCCTGGATCTCTCTGCAGGCCGAGTTGCCCAGGCTTTGTCACAATATTCCTCCCAGGATTGTAGGTTAGGCCAACATGGCATGGGACTAGGAAACTGCTGGCAAGATCATTCTCATATATCAATACCAAATCCTGCACACAGCCTCCGTTAGAAATAGCCATGGATCTGCTGCTGTTGATATCTTGGATAGGAGAACCTCTTAACATTGTCCCCAGAAGAAAAAAAGGGTGCCCCTTTCCCAGTCAGAATAGCAGACAGCAAAAGCACTGAACAATGGTGTTTCCACTGTTTGCAGTTCATGATCTACTTACACTTTCACCTCTCTTGGACCATTTCCAAACAGCAATGACATTCATTTTCTCAAACGTATGCCTCTCACAGCATCCCCCAAGGTTTCTGCCTGATGTCCACCCAATGGCTTTTTTTCCCGCCATGATTATACTAAGTCACCCGCACTGGTTACCACCTTCCAGGGACCACCCTGCATCTTGATCCATGGTGGTGTAAGAGGGGTATAAGTTAACGTAATCCACCTGTAGTTGAAGAGAAAACAAGGTAGTCTTGCGAGGAAGGAAGAAAGGAAGGTAGAATTAAGCCATGCTTATAGGCATCCATCTTTTAAATCATTTTACTTTATGATCTCAGTTACTGAAGGTCTGATTAATATTCTTAATCAGCACAGGCTTAGCACATTTTAACTTTTAGCTTCTCCCGCTGTTAAGTGTCTAATGATCTATAAACAAACTCTGGAGAAATCTTTTTGTCATAACAGGAATCCCATCATATTTGCAACTGATTCACCTTGGCGTTTATTGCATGGGCAGGGGTAGGAGAGCAGGGCATTTCTCTGTGTCTCAGGGGGTGTTTATATGTGTGGTTGAAAGCCGGTCACTTTTCTCATAAGAGCATTTCAGTGCAAGAATAGACGTGGGGAGTGAGGTATTTGGAAATCAAGTGGTGGCTTCCAGTTTCTGTGTGTCAGCAATGGTCACTGAACATGGTGCTTTGAGCCCTCTCTTTATTTAAGATTTCATTGTTGGAAAAGCAGAGTGTCAGAGGGAGAGCTGGAGGCAATGAGATCTTCCATCCATTGGTTTCCTCCCTACATGGCTGCTGGGACCAGGAACTCCATCCATGCCTCTCATGTAGGTGCAGAGACCCAAGCAGTTGGGCCCATCCCCAGCTGCCTTCCCAGGCATGGCAAAGTGGTAGATCAGAAACAGAACAGCCAAGACCGGAACTACCACTGTGATATGGGAAGCTGGTGTGCTGGTGTTGTAGCTAAGCGACGCAATACTTAGGAGTGAAGACTTTAAAGTCCTTAATTGCCAGGACTCAAGAGCTCTCAAGCTCAAACTACACAATGGCAGGCTTTATAAAGGCAAAATCCACAAAGCAGGAGAGGCTCAGGGGCCTGAGCTAATGCAGAATACCTTAGGGATGAAAATTCACTGATCACTAACTTTGCAAGCCTTGGTTGCTGTAGCCTTTATTGTTGAACCAAGTGAAACTCATTTTTCTCCTAATCATGTTTGAGCACCCAGCCAGAGGTTCGGGCATGCTTGCCAAGCAGAATCCATTGTTCTTGACCTGGTTACAATCTCACAGGTGTGGGAGTAGCTCACTTAAGATAGAGCCTGACTCAACATGGAGTCCCTCCGGTAATCCTGTTGTTTCAATGGTGTTGCGTATGATACGGTGGCCTAACCCACCACTCCAAAATGTCAGGCCCCTGCTTCAGTCCACTTGGCAAGGTGACATCTTGGGACATAGGCTTAAAAAAAAAAAGTAAATAATAGGAAAGAAACTCAAAATGTTACTCCTGGCTGGCCCATTTTGTCATCTTGGTCAAATTATTTAACCTCTCTCTGCTTCAATTCTGCCTTCAGGAAATGATGTGAATAATATCAACCTTCTCCTCATGTCTCAGAAGTAATTGGAGGGCAGCTAATTGACTCCACCATATGGGATGTAATGGTGGGGAAAAGAGCTATTAAAATGTGGGACATCATTACCATGCTCCATGTCCGAGATTACCATTGCACAAGCCAGCCTCCAGTTGGACCTTTTGCAAACCACTTCTAACACTCTAGGCAGAATCGTCCCTATCTTGACGGAGTTGCTGCTGCCTATCCTATACTGAATTTGATCTTAAGCTCTCACCCAGTCACAGGCTAGGACATACTCTCCTTCTCACTGAAGATGCCTCAAAGTCATCCGTGCCATAACCAAGGACACCTGAGGCACAGCCAAACCCACACTTAGGGAGTGCTTGGGTCTGCTCCCCAGCCCTGGCTCCTCATTCCAGCTTCCTGCTCATGAGGACTCTGAAAAGGCAGCAAGAGGAAGCCTCTAGCGACTGGGTCCTTGCTGTCTGCAATCTGTCCCTTCATTTCTGTTCATCAGCCTCTCGTATAAGTAGTGGTGAAAAACCAAACAAGGTCTTCCTTACCCGCAGGTGTGGTACTGGAGTGGAGGCTTGCACAGAACATAGTGTGTAAGCAGGCGGCCTCCGGGTCACAGAGGATGGACGTGAAGGAAAAGCCCCTAGGGCTTGGTGCACATCATCAATAACCCGTATGAGAGACAGGACCGCCTTTCTAACACATTCACTGTGACAACGGTGATGGACATCTGTCTATGGCAGGCAAGAACACTGAAAGAATTTCAAAATAGAGAAGAAACGTTGTTTTATGATCGATTTGATAAAAGAGACAAGAATTCATGTGGAGAAAATGAAATCAATCCACTGTCTTTTTTTCTCTTGTAAGTCGGTATGCAAGGTCCCGTAACAGATCCTTCAACTTGAAAACAAAGCCGACCCTGGCCATGCACGGCCTGCGTGTGCACCGGGTGGCAGCTAGTGTCTCGCAGGCTGTAACTCAAATCAAATGCATGGAGGCTGATGTGTGAGGCTGAATCCCAGCTAACAAAAGGAGCTCACCTTCCTTGTTCCTCACTCATGGCTCTATACCAAGTCGCGGGACTGAGGGAACGGTGTTCTAGAACAGTCTTAGAAAAATCTGGGGGTTGCCCAAGGCCAGGAAATCTATGTTTCTCAAGGGCTTGTGGCATGGGAGCTCTCAGCAACTTAAGGGTCATCCTATCACTCGTAGTAGTAACTAACTCATCTCAGATTTCTATCCCAGCTGTGCGCCTTCTGTTGCCTCCCGAACAGTGATTGCTTTAAAAAAAAAAATCCATCGCTCATTGTTACCATGCTGTATTCTGTGTGATTTGATGTCAAGTGTCTTAGACATTCTTTTGAAGGAAGTAGAACAGAGTTTTAAAAACCCCACAAACGTTGAGACTAGACCTCCCAGAAAGAAATCATTTCTCTTTCAATCCTGAGGCCTCCCCTAATGCTAACACGACCAAAAAGAGCGAATGATGACATTCTGAAAAAGACCTGATGGGTTTCAGACGTGTTCATCCAAATCCCCCCAGCGCATCTTGGCAAGGAGCTAAGACTTAAGCTTTGAGTGACACCTGCTGGCAGAGAAAGGCACTCCCCCAGCCAAACTATTTCAAAAGGACCCTCTCCTAGCTTGCCTCACAATCACTTGGGTGCTTGGAGAAAGAAAAAGAAGGAAAAGGAGAGACAGACATATTGCAGGGTCCTGTGTGCTGCTGGCATCTCCCAGCCCTTTGGTCGGGGAGTCTGCATTTTTCCCAACCACCCCAGGTAGATGCCCACAGGTACTGGAGTTTGAGAACTGTTGGTTCGAGTGCTGTCAATTCAGCCAATTCAGACCTGCTGGCACCCACAGCAGTTAGCCTGACAAGGCCAAGGCCAAGGGGATGAAGGCCGGTTTGGCACTGGCTTCCCCGGCCTACCACTGGGACGCCGGGGTGGGGAGCTGCCTTCTGGTAGCGGGGCGCCGGGGTAGGGAGGTAGGGTGGCCTGCACGGTGCTCGGGGCGGAGGGGAGGTCAGGGATGCATGGGAGCCGCTCGGCCGGAGGTCCTAACGCCTGTGCTTGATGTCCACAGACGACCCCAGCCCCTGGAGTGCTCCCGCTGCCACCGCCCCAGGTCTGCCGCAAGTAGGGGTCTCCCTAGAAGACATCCTCTCTCCATTCTCTCCATCGCATCCAGCCCCACCCTGCGACCCTTTCCTCCAGAGAGGCCCAGACCCCCCTTGGGATATCAAAAGGGAACACGACGTTAGGAAACCAAAGGAGCTTTCCGCTGGCGGCCAGAAGAAGCAGCGCCTCGGGGAGCAGAGGGAGCGCTCGGCGAGCCCGCAGAGGGCGGCGCGGCCCAGGCTCGAAGAGGAGAAGGAGGAGGAGGCGGAGGCCGGTGGCGCTCAGGGGCGGCCCGAGGCCGGCAGGCCCGCCTCGGAGGCCAGGCCGCTCGGGGCCGCGGCGGACGCCCCACGGACGGGCGGCCAGGAGGGTGCCCGTGCCATGGCCGCCCCGGAGTGCGGTCGGCGGGAAGGGCCCCGAGCTGAGGCCGAGGCCGAGGCCGAGGCCAGGGCGGGCGGGCGGGCGGCGGCAATGGCGCGGCCCAGCCCATGGCCGCCAGGGGCCGCCCCGGCGCGCAAGGCCTCGGTAGCACCGGGACCCTGGAGGGTGCCGGCTGCCGACAAGCTGCCGGGCGTCCTGAGGAGATGAGCGGCACGGCCGGCCTTCCTCGGGTCCACCTCCCGGCGTCTTAATTTATTGTCACTGTCACACGCAGAGATCCGCGGGGCCTCTTCGTAGGCCCCATGCCCCAGCGCCCAGGAGCCCCCTCACCTGCGCACCCACCCAGCCACCCAGCCACGTGTCCGCCTGAGCGGCCGCAGACTAAAACTGACCCTAAAGCCTTCACCCCGGGTCCAACGGTGGAGGCTTTGGCAGCTACGGAAGAACCAAAATCACGCTCAAGAACGTCGCAGAGAAAAAGGCAAGTGCAGTGTTAGCTTTAAAAGCTCAACAGAGAAAGGAAAAAAAAAAACATAAAAATTCCCCCCACTGCATGAAGGCTTGGGATGTCATTCCAAACTGTAGATCAAGAAACTGGACACACCGTTAAGAGCAATCACAAACTGGAATATCGCCTTAAAACAACAACAACAAAACTGCACGGAGCAAGCGCAAACTGAGACGAGATGATATCTTTTCATGGATCTGAAGCGTTGTAAATAAAACATTCTTGACGTATCTAGACAGGGGTCCAAGGGTTTCTTTGAGACATCCGAAACTGTTCGCCCATAACGTGTTTCCTCGGCCCTGCCCTTGACTTTGCCACTGGCGTTAGCCGCAGGAGGAGGTAGCCACCTGTTGGCGTCATGGGTGTGATGCCTTTTTTTTTTTTTTTTACTGCTGTTTCTGTGACCGGATCATATTTCTGTACATTTTCAGTGGTAGGAAAACAAAATTTTTTAAAGAAACACACACACACACACACACAAAATTGTATCTTAGGAATCAATGCGCCAACATTCAGTATTTTTGCAGGAGAGCAGCCCCTCGTTCATCCTGCGTATCCCTGAAACATACGAATTTTATCATGGAAGGGCCACGATTTAGTTCAGTGAGATTGGCCACGCTGAAGCTCCTTTAGGAAAAGGAGGTGTTCCCATGCCAGGCTAACCGAGAGCTAAGAGAAAGAGAAAGAGAGAGCCGAGCCCAGCTTCTGATTTGGCGATGTCGTATTTCACTGATTTTTATGGTCTTATTTTTATTAAAAAACAAAAAACAAAACAAAAAAAAAACCTTCTTTCCATTCCTTCCTTTGCACTTTAGCAGATCAGAGGCAAGTTATTTTCCTATGTTTTTCGGATTATAATGAATCATTGATGTTAAAGAGGTCACGATTATAGCCAATTTATTTTCATTAAAGAACGTTGAATCCTTTAGCATTCCTCCCCGCTTCTCCTTCCTCAGTTCTGCTTTGGGTTCCATTTGGTTCACTTTTGTCTTGTGTTGTTGGCCAGTTTTGTATGGCATTCACTACTTCTGGAGATTTCTGTTTACCTTTGGCGATCTGAGATTGACCCCTCCTCCCACCCCCACCCCACCCAGGAGAATTCTAAAGCTTTCCTCTCCTCTCCTTGACTTCAGCGTTTCTTTGGAAAAGCTTAGCTTCCATGGATCATTTCCTTGGCACTGACGGTAGTAATGCATATTAAAAGACAAAATGGTACTGAAGGCGCTTTTTCTTTAACCCACCCTGAAGAAAATGAGACTTCATTCTTCCCCTTTTCAGCGCCCACCGCCCGCCCCCCTGCCTTGCTGGAGTTCAAGTAACTCCCCCCTCCCGCCCCGTGGCACCTGCCACCAAGAAAGAGAGAGAGGGTGACCAAGCCCATTGGGCCAGGCCACACACCACAGCCTCCCCCCTCCACTCTTTCCTTTGCTTGGTAATTATGGCAACCTGGGCACTAGCAGTTTAATTTCCATCAGGATTCGAGTCGTTTCAATGTTTGACAAGAGGCTCTTGCAACTTGCAAAAGCAGTTTCCAAAATGAAACTCATCCATCTTAAACAAAAGCACAAAACCCGTGTAGCAGTTTAAAATACTTTCGGATTCATCTCAGATTCGTCTTTCTCCCCCTGGGCTAGAAATCCAGTCTAGTTTGCCATTAATTTATGAAATCTGATTTTGGACAATGCTTCTGTAGTGTAAGCTGCACGTCCCGGTACTGTATCCACCAGTCTTGATTTCTCATGTGTTACGAACGGAAAAAGAAAAAAATCAACAAGATGACCCTTGCATAAACTCTATAATTTGCACAGTTCACGGCTACTTCTCAATTGCTTTATGCGGCTATAATCCGTAATCTGTGAAGACAGCACACCATCTCAGTCCCATTCCACATAATACTTCTGTGTAGTGTTAGCTGTGAATTTACCTTGTACAGCTGTATCTCTATAAATATAATTCCATGTATTAATAGTCACAGAAAGACTGTAAGTGAGCAACTATTTTTATGAAACGCACCACTATGGATAAATTAACTTTTACAGAAATCTTGTTTACTGTATGATATTCTAAAACACTGTCAAATAAAATATATATCCAAAAAGCTTTTCTTTTTCCAACTATATAGACTGCGTGTTAATTTTAAATAGGTCATTACTGGAGATGGGAGTGTTCATTTCATTGTTTTAAAACTACAGTTCTCAGAGTTCTTTTTTTTTTTAAGATTTACTTATTTTTATTTGAAAACCAGATTTTACAGAGAGATAAGGAGAGACAGAGGTCTTCCGTCTACTGGTTCACACCACAAATGGCTGCAATGGCCAGAGCTGAACTGATCTGAGGGTGGGAGGGACTTCCCCTGAGTCTCCCACATGGGCACAGGATCCAAAGGACTTGGGACATCCTCCACTGCTTTCCTGGGTTATAAGCAGGGAGCTGGTTTGGAAGTAGTACAGCCAGGACACAAACCGGTGCCCATACAGAAGGCCGGCACAAATAGCAGAGGACTGGCGTGCTGCCCACCATGCCAACCCCTTTCGTAGACGCACCAAGTAGAACTTTAAAACTTCAGTTCAAATGCAGTGGCATTGCATGGCAAAGAAGGTTGACTTTAGATGGTCTAAATACCTGTCAACCTACTGCGTTCATTTTTGAATTGGTTTGTGTTGCTTGCTGCTTTGATTGATACGTCTTTTTCCAAAAGGATTTAAAGTATCAATCAACAATCAAATCCAACACATTCTTTTCTTTTTAATTTTGAAGCTTTTTCATGCAACGTTCCCAGGACTTCCTGGAGAAACCTATGTGTAATGAATAGCAATGGCTAGCATCAAAGTGAAGGGTCAAAACAATGTTTTTGTAAAATATTATACCACCTGCAACCTCCCCTCCCATCATCCAAAAAAAGAAAAGTTCTGCCTGGACTTTAGATCATGATGACAACATCGGGATCTTTACAATCCGAAGGACTCGTTCGCAACCTAGTCTTGTTCAGCCTTTTTTCCTGGATATGAATCACAGACCTAAAATTCCCAAACAATCCATCTTTTATTCCAATCCAAACTTTTTAAAAAATTAAAATAGCATTTATCACTTCCAGAAAGAGCAAGGGTGACCCAGAGTGTGAAACAAAACACAAAAGGTAAGGGATTTGTAATAAATACATAGAGTTCCTGGTGAAAGAATCCAAGAAACGTGAAAGCGCCAGAAGAACACGTGGTTAGCAAAATACACAGCCAATCGCCATCTTAACAAGAAAAAGGTATCATGGCACAGGAACCAGGACAAGAGGGGCATCTGGCCTAGACAGAGGCCTTATCATGAGGGTCAGGTAGGGAATCATGACAAGTAGAGCCAAGTTGTAGTATGACTAGGTCCCTCCTTCTAGCTACCATTACCATTTGATCAAATGCAATGTGAAACAGTCTTCCAGTGTCTCAAGAGAAAAGAAGGAAATAAAATCAGCTCATTCATTGAAATTTGACAAACAAGTGATAAAACCATCCCCCTACCATCCACTACCTGCAGGCCACATTGGACCCACAGCTGGCCAGTCCACAGTCGCTGCCTTGGCTCCACAGCTGGACCCGTGACAGTGAACCTCAGCTTTTGTGACCATCCAGGTCGCCTTCCAAGCCCGTCAAAGGTGCAAACTCTAATGAGGGCTTCCTTGCCACATCTCTGTCCTTCGCCAGGAGAGCTGCATCTCAATAGGGGAGTCCCTAGAGTTTCCCTACCAGGCCCATTCCTAGCCCCAAATCTTGCATGTGCTGGCTGGTGCTTCAAACCAGCCTGGCATGATCCACCCACAGTCTCAGCTCTCACTGGTAGGTGTTGCAGCCTAGTCCTAGTCCAGCCAGGCACGTCCCACAGTCTGAATTGACTCACGTGCATGCCAGCATGTGCTACAGGTTGGCTCAGCCCATCCTGTCCCCTGACCCAGCCTCCATAAATGTTGATGAGTGCTGAAACCCTGCCTGGCCTGACCCACCTGCATTCCCCGCTCCTCTGCTCCCCAGCCAGAGCTGCAGCCTAGTAGGGGAGTTCCACAAGTTCCCCTACCAGTCTTACTCCCAGCCCTGGATCCCAAAACATGCTGCTGGGTGCAGCAGCCTTTCTTGGCATGGTCTGCCCTCAACTCTAGCCTTTGCATGTGTCAGCTGGTGCTGCAGCCTGCCCCCACCACTAGTCCCCTTGCAGTTCCAGCTCCCAAGTGTCAGGTGGGTTCCTTTCAGGTGAGTTCTGTGGTCCAGCCCATCACCAACCCTAGCTTTCCACATAAATCAGCAGGTACTGCAGTCCCACAGAGATGAACCCATAGGTCCTTTACAGATTCTTCTCCCAGACCTAGTTGTTTTGTCTTCTATAGCTGTGACACTCCCAGGTAGGTACTACAAGCTAGCTCTGCCAGGCATGCCCCCAGGCCCAGCTTTTGTGTGGACCAGCAAGACATGGGTGATGCTATTTAGCTCTGCCCAAGTCTCCCACATGGATGGGTGTCTTGGCCTGACCCAGACACATCCTCTGCTTCTCCCCTCTAAATCACACTATCTTAGCTCCCTCACCTACCTGCAAATGCAGTGGCCTGATCCGTGGAAGACCACAGAAGACCCAGAAGTCATTCCTCCTCAGCAGCTCTCACTCCAGTATTTCCCTAGACCCCCTTCCCTGGGCAATCTGCAGCCCCCACTCCCAGCCTGGGGACTGAAATGGCATGTCTGAGCCTGGTGCTCCTGTCTTCCCCACATATCTTTTTAAAATAGCAATTTTTTTTTTCGAAAAGAATAAGCAACTATTCTGGCATACTAGTATAGTTAACACAAATTCAACATTAACCGGACCCAGAATGCCACCCAGTTATTGTCCACTTTTCTCCCAACAGTGTAACACTTGCATGGCAACCTGGGCAGTTAGCTATAGCTGGGGGGCCATGAGTCTTATTTGGAACCCATGGTCCTCTCTTTAATGAGTTTCCCCCAACTGTGTAAGCATGGGGTTCCCTGAAGTTGAATCTGCCCCTGCCCTCTGGCTATTGCCTTTTTTCAGATCAAACTCCTGACACATATCAAAAGACCTCATGGATGACAGAATTTGGATTTCACAGAATTTTTGTTTGTTTTGTCTGACACCTGTAATGCCAACACAGGATACACGTGAAATCATTCAAAGAATGCTGAGGCTTTTAAAACAGTAAGAGTACTACGGCTAATAATAGGGAGAGATTGTCATTAGGATTGTTAGCTGTGGTTGTGAACGTGTGCAGAAGTAACGGAACAACTCGTCAGAAATAAAACGAATCTGCTGGGTACTTGATAGAATGTCACCAGTCAGCTCAGCCATCAGTTAACCCACACAAGTGACAGAAAGTCCCACTGCCTTGGGAGAAGCTGCCAGGCAACACCAGATGACAGCCTGACCAATTTAGAAGGACATGAAGGTTTGAGAGGATCTTTCCTTTTGGTAAAACTGCTTCTTTCAGAGGAATTGCACCAGCAAGAGCCTAGCACTTGGAGATGCCATAGACTGACCTTGACTTTTGTTCCACAGGGCAGGTGATCAGAGAACCCCAATGACCCCTGTAAGGGGTAACCATGGGAAACAAATGGAAATTCCTCTGTGACTTCATCCCAGGTCAGCTGACATTTACACCTCTGGGGCACACAGGCCAATGTGGCTGATACAGATTTATGTCTAAAGTTTCACTTTCCATTTTTCTGCATTTGAAACCTGTGCTCTGCCAGTCACCATTTCTACCTGCTCTGTACAGAAGCTCCTCATATTACAAAGTAAGGCCAGACCTGTAGGTGGCTGCATTTAACCTCTTGAGGGAGTCGAAAAAATGGGACAAATGGGGAAGGCAGTCCTTGCAGGGGACGCAACAGAGCTAAACAGAGAGTATCAGTCAGAAAGTAAAAATACAAATGGACAGCACTTGGCTTCATCCCATGGTCCTGGCAAGAGTTCTAAGTACCCAGGAATTAGCATCCACATTCATTTGAATTTTAAAATAAGGCTATAATTTCTATCAATTATGTTATTTTGCTATTTGTCTGGTTTGCTAGTTAGATACTACCCATAAATTAAAGGCATCATGTATGCAATTATACCAAAGGAAATGCATCCTTTTCCACATTCATATTTTGTTATTTTATGACTAGAGATGTCTACTTAAAAAAGGAAATTTGAGTGTAACATTGTATAAAATTATTCTAGGGCTTATGTGAGCTGAAAAGAGCACCCATAAAGGCAGACTTCAGTCTAGCACAATAAAATTTCTACATAGATTTTGATAAATAAGGCATCACAAGTAAGTAAGCTCACATCCCTATTCTCACAGCTGCTCACAAACTGGTGGGAATACCATGGCAGGTGATCCATGCAACAATGGCAATAGAGTTCTGTAGGATGCAGCAGGATTAGAAGTTCTGCATATAGGGCATCCTGGTTGGGTTTTGAAGGATGGTGTTGAATTACTTCCATGAAGATGCTTTGAAAGGAGCTTGTTTGAGAAAGAAAAGGATAATTTCAATTCAGTTTGCAAGTTACTGTTCAGAATGGGATAACTCTATAGACTGGTACCTGTACAGGCTGTTGACAGCAGGTGCAGAGGCCAGATCACATGGCAAGCAAGGCAGGAGAGAGGAACTCTAGATAAGCATCAAAGTACTCAACCTCTCATGATAACCACTCTTGAAGACCTTGCCCCAAAGACCTCCCGCCAGTCCCACCTCCTAGCAGGCACAAACGGACCAATCCTTTACTCTTAATCTATCAACATTGTCTCTTGGTGAGCAGTGGAGAGTCAATGCAGATTTCTGACAGGAGAAAAGGTGATGCCAGCACTTGGCTCAGGAAGTCAGTGCTGGGAAGCAGAGGCAGGAGGAATTGTCATATTCTGGCAGGTGTGCACCAGCAGTCCAGGTGAGAGATGAGCGGGCCCGGTGACCTCAAACTCACCAGCTGCCAAGAGCCAGGGACAATCACAGGCTTCGAACTCCAGTATAAAGGAGAGGATCGGGGCCAAGACCAGGCTTACCCAGAGCAAGACTTAGCATGTGCAGAGTGAGTGGGGCTCAGGCCACCCACATGGAAATACCCACGCAGACAGGAATCCTAGGCTCAAGGCAGCGTGTTTCAAACACTGGAATTTCCATGAACAACTACAACTGGAAGTTTAAGATTCATTTCCCTAGCACTCTGCCCAGGGCCCACATTGAGGTTCTGATATGATCTGTCAGGATAGTGCCTGGCCATTAGAATTCCTTACCGCTTAGCAAGAAGGGTTAAAGGTTGAACAACCAAGATGGACACCTATCAACCTAGAAGACAGTGGTGGGGAGGGTCTTGAATGCACAGAAAGAGAAAAGGAACATGAGCTACATTTCAGAGAAAAATAAATCAAGGGAAAATCTTTGAGGGTTTGAACACGGCAGGCCTAGGAATCCAGGGAGAGAATCCCAATAAGTTCAGAGTAGCCCCCCTTTGTTCCAAACTATAGTGTACATCACTTAGAGTCAAGTGTAAGGCTGAGTCATTTATTCATATGTTTGATCATTACAGGTTCAAAAGACCATTTGGTAGAGTGCTAAGTTTATTCTTTTTTTATTTAAAGGATGAGATACAGAAAGAGAGACTTAAGAGAGCAAGGTTTTTCACTTAAAAATTTATGTATTTATTTGTTTATTTAAAGTCAGAGCTACAGAGACAGAGAGAAATCTTTCCTCCTCTGGTTGCACTCCCTCAAAGGATCTCAACAGCCAGGGCTGGACCAGAGGGCCAGGCCAGTCCAGAGGAAACCAAGGCTACCCACACATGCCCGTTTGCTGAAGATGTTCCTGGTGAGAAAACGGCAAGTCCACTTTCCAGCACACTTTTCAATATCAGGCAAACTGATCTGGTGAGCCCAGAGGAGCCATGAAACCTGGGCTAGCAAATCTGAGGCCTCAACAAAATCCAGTGACCAGGGGTCTAGAAGGCAAGAGAGAAGCAGGAGTTTCAGGGCACAGATCATGCCAGACCCAAGAGGTCCCTTGCCGGGTCCAGGCCTGTACTCCGAAGACAGCAGGAAGCCCCTGCAGCCATCAGCAGGATGAATCATGGGTGTCTTGCAAATGACATCCAGCATTGATGTGGAGGCATCTAAGATGAACACCACAGAGATGCCACCTCACCTTCCCTGCTGCCTGCTTCTCCCGTGACCTTCCCCACCTTGCTTTAACCCTAAGAGGCTGCTGACATCCAGCTCAGCATCCTGCACTTCTGCTTTGGGGCAGAAACAATGTTCCCCCAGAAGGGAACATTCAGGAGGCATGGCTGGTACATTTACAACTCCAGCAGGAACCTTCCTGACCAGGGGTCTGAAACCTACACAGACTCACAGTCTCACTTGGTAGGGTCACCTGTCCTCCCACGTCAAATATGCAGATTACAGATTCTTCCTGTGTCTCTGGGATTCACCCTTTCGGTCCAACCTGGCATGGAACAGCTGCTCTGGGAATACCTGCTCATCTGGTGTCACAAAACACAGGGAAAGAGCAGTACCTTCCCAGAATGACTCTGACCAAAGCCACATGAGTCAGCCAGACACTAGCTTTGGCAACACTACCACTCTGTCCTTGACGAGGCCTGAAGATGGAGGGGGTACCCCTATTTTTAACTTTTCCCTGTAAGAAAATGACGCTGACTCTAAGAGTTAGAGTTGAGGGAGCCAGGACTGTGGTGTAGCACGGTAATCCTCCACCCTGTGGTGCTGCCATTCTGTATGGCTGCCGGTAGATATCCCAGCGATTGCACTCCCAATCTAGTGTTCTGCTTGTGGCCTGGGAAAGCAGCAGAAGATGGCCCAAAGCCAGGTGCTCCTGCACTCACTAGCAAGACCCCAAAGAAAATTCTGGATCTCAGCTTGGATCAGCTCAGCTCTGGCCATTGCATCCATTTGGGGAGTGAACCAGCAGATGGAAGTGGGGAGTGAGCCAGTGAATGGAAGATCGATCTCTCTCTCTCTCTCTCTCTCTCTTTCTCTCTCTCCTCTCTCTGCCTTTCCTTTTCCCCTCTGTAAAAATCTGCCTTTCAAATAAAAATAAATATGTATTCTTTTAAAGATTTATTTTATTTTTTAATTGCAAAGTCATATATACAGAGAGGGGGAGAGGAAGATCTAGCCATTGATTCACTCCCCAAGCAGCTGCAACAGCGGAGCTAAGCCAATCCAAAGCCAGGAGCCAGGAGCTTCCTCCAGGTCTCCCATGTGGCTACAGGGTCCCAAGGCTTTGGGCCGTCCTCTACTGCTTTTCCAGGCCACAAGCAGGGAGCTGGATGGGAAGTGGAGCAGCCAGAATCCAAACCAGTACCTTGGCACGTGCAAGGTGAGGACCCAATAAGTATGTATTCTTTAAGAAAAAAGAGTTAAAGTAGTTTTCATAGCACTGGCAAAAGAGTCAGGAAAAGCATGATTTTCTCATATGCGTTTTCCATGAACTTTTTGCGGATCACTTGCGTACCCATGTACACAGTAGAACCAAAATGTTCACAAAGCTGTGCTCATTCACTCTCGAAAAACGTTCTGATTGGTTCCCATTCCATTGTGTTCCATTTTCAAAAATGAGGTGAGTGCCAGCAGGGGTCCTGGAGGAGCCTCCTGGCCTCCAGGCTTCCCATGATAGACGATCCTCACCAAGCATCTCCAGGCTGTGGGCTCCACGTGGCTCTGGCTGGCGAATGTCATGAGGCTACCTGCTTCTGCTTTACATGGGAGGCAGAGTGCCCAGCATAGCCACTGAAAGATTGGCAGCAGCGCTGGCATTCTCCTAGGAAACCGCCCAGCCCAACAGACAGTGAACCACAGGGCCAGATGCTCTTTGTCATCCCTGCTCCTGCCTGTCAAAGTCAAGTCCAAGTATCGGCCACAGCTGATCTCTGATCTTAGCCATGCCTCAGCAGCCAGCATGTGGCTGTTGAGTTCCTGATGATTTAAAAAAAATGCCTTTAAGAAATCACTACCGGGCCCGGTGCAGTAGCCTAGTGGCTAAAGTCCTTGCCTTGCACCTACCAGGATCCCATATAGGTGCTGGTTCTAATCCTACTGGCCCTGCTTCCCACCCAGCTCCTTGCTTGTAACCTGGGGAAGCAGTAGAGGATGCCCCAAAGCCTCAGGACCCTGTAGGCACATGGGAGACCTGGAGGAAGCTCCTGGCTCCTGGCTTCAGATCAGTGCTATTGCAGCACTTGGGGAATGAATCAGCGAACAGGAAATACTCTTCTCTGTCTCTCCTCCTCTCTGTATGTCTGATGTTTCCAATAGAAATCTTAAAAAAAAAAAAGAAAGAAAGAAACAAAAGAAATCACTACAAATTAGCCACCTCACATGGTCCCAAAGGGCATAAATGGTGATGCTAATGGAAGGTCTGTGTACTTTTCATGATGCCCCCAGGAATTCAGGAGCCCAGAGATGCTGGTGTTGAGGCATGGTAAAGGTGAAACGCCACCTACGGTTACCTTGGCATCTCATTTGATTTTGCAAGTGGTTTTCTATTTATTTGGAAGCAAAATGAATCCTAAGGATGAACGACAATAAAGATGCTGCTCCCTCAGAGCAGATTCCATTTCAATTGTATTTGTCCTTTCAAGAAGCACAAAGTTCAAGAAGATATTTTTTTGTAATCCTCTTCTTATGTTTCACCCGAGAAATGCAGCCAGGAGGGGGCTGCTGCGCTGCCCCCATCATACAGCCAGGGAAGCAGGGTGAGGGACTGGAAGGCAGAGGACCCATCGCTGGCAGGAAGTCATCTGTTTCCTTCCTGCTCTTACTTTCCATTTGTTTAATTTAAAAAGAAGAGTACAGACACACACACACACACACACACACACACACAGATCAGTCGTCCATCTCCTGCTTCACTCCCCAAAGTGCTGGAATGGCCAGGCCTGACTCTGGAACTCCATCTGGGTCTCCCACACGGGTGGCAGGGTCCCTAACACTTGGACCATCTTCCACTGCTCTCCAGGCACATAGCAAGGAGCCAGAGGTGGAGCAGTGGGCAAGCCGAGCCATAACACTAGCTTCTCTTGTTGCTCCTTGGGGCTCTTCGCTCTCCATTGCAATCCCCCTCCCCTCCCCTTCCCTCCCCTCCCCTTCCGGATTCCGATTTTTCTCAAAGTTGATAGAAAAGTATAACACATCCCCAGTTACTCACTACCCAGCATCGACACTTAGCCACACTGTATTCTTCTTGCTTCAACAATGGGTTTGTGTGTGTGTGTGTGTGTGTTGTATGTAGTAAAAGGACTTGCGTGTGTGTGTCATATGTGGAACAGTGGGCTCGTATTATATTTAGCCTAATAAATGTTTATGTGTAGTAACCCTGATTCAAATGAGTTCCCACAAATTCATATGTTGGAAACTTGCTCCCAGCACAGCAGGAGTGGGTGGTACTGTATCACAAAGGCTCTGTCCCAAGTGGGTGAACACAGCTACAAAAAAGGCTGGTGAGAAGGTTCGTTCCTGCCTCTCCCCTCTCCGGACTGTGCAAACACAGCCTTTCCCCTCTCTTACAAGACAGCCTGCACCCAACCCAGCATTCCACTACGGGATGCCGGCACCACTGTCAGCGGTTTACGCCACTGTGCCACAAGGCTGGCCCGAAAGATTTGCTCTTGGTCTCCTACTGTCTTTCACCCACCACCCTGCCTAAGTCTCCCCCTTTCCCACTTGGTGGAAAAGTGGCAGGTCTAAGACCTAAAGACTCTTAGACAGCACTCATTTAGGTAAGATGAAGCATTTGGCCCCAAGGTCTACAGGGAACTGGCCCCAAGGGAGACAGGAAAGATCGTGTCAGAGCTTATAGGGTTTCTAATCAGGGCTGTGCCCCTTACCTGCAAGTGATCTTGGGCCCACATGCAGGCCTGCTTCCATGTCCCAGCCTAGATAATAAAGTGGGCTGATTTTACAGGGGTCCTTGGGGTTATTGAGATAACACTTGCCAATGAGTTAGCCTGCCACACACAGCCACCGTCGGCAGGAACCACTGTTATTAGTGTCATCTGCATGCGATTATGAATTTGACAGTTCCAAAGGGCAGCGAAAACCCCTGACTGCTGGAGCACCTGCACTCGGGGATAAAGGACCAGGATTTGCAGTTGTAACAGCAGTCTGCACTTGATGTACTTGACCTTACCTGAGCTACAGAAGGCCAATAGAGCCCTTCAAATGTCACTCCCAGCCTGCGCTCCCCTTGAAGTCTCTATGCTTTTCATCACACAACCTAATGGGAAAATTGATGATCAAAATCATGAGCAAGGCTTGGGAGCAGAAATTGTGGGAGAATTACGACTTTCTAAGATGACTTGAGACTTTAAACTTTACTATTCAAAAAAGAAGAAAAAAAGGCTCAAAGCTTGTAAAGTTCAACTAATCCAAACGATCAAGGAATGTGATTTTGAGCATCGGCAAAAGAACTCCAGGAAACCACAGCCTGTTGGCCCCTAAGCCCCATGCCACACAAGGACGGGGTGGCAACCCAGGAACCAGTAGATCTGACCCGTTTCCAGGGGCACCTTCAGATCCAGGCCCACAAGGCTTTGCGCCCAAAGCATCTCTTCCATGGAGACCAGAATTTAAAAGCAGCTCTAGCTGACTTCAAGGACCCCTAAGAGCAGAATCTTCCAGAACCGGACTCTGCAGCAGGGAAATCGAGGAGGAAGATCCTGCAGCCAGCTCTCCAGCTTCTCTCACATCTGTCCATCAGCCCAGAAACACAGGAGCTGAGCAAGGAGACAGACACATTCAGCCCTTGACTCACTAGTCGGCTCCGTCGCTGAGGTGTCACTCCTGTGGCTTCGGCCCTTGGAGGAGCGTTGGCCCAAGAGTGAGCTCTCCTAGGCATGCGGTGTCTCCCTCAGCAGAGCAGACCTTCAACCTCCGGCTCCTGGTTCTTCATGGACGATAGAATACAGGCAGCCAGAAGCTTTCTTCTATGGTTTGTTATTGTGGGGTTTGTTTTTTTTTTTTTCATTTTTATATGTTGAGAGAGATCTCCCAAAGGATGGTTGGTTCCCCACTTGCCCTCTCTCCACTGAAGCCAGGAGCTTAGAATGCAGTCTGGGTTTTGGCATGGCTGGCAGGGACCGCGCTACACTGGAGTTGGCAGCAGAACCAGGACGCAAATCCAGGCTCTCCGACTAACGATCATTGGTTCTCTTCGACTTTTCACGGAAGAGTCACTGCTTGCTGTTTGAGGGGCCCTAGGGACAGACGGCTGGAGAGTGGAGATCTGCGCTGGATTTGGGAGCTGCGGATGCAGATTGAAGTGGGTGGAGCAATGGCACATTACCAGAGAGATGGTTGGGGAAGCTATCTGGGAAAAGAAGTGCATTTAGGGGACAGGGTGTCCCTGGAACAGGCTGTACAAAGGAGTTGGGAGTCTTACCGCGGGGAGACAGGGTTTCACTCTTATTTCAGGCTCTCGCCTTGCATAAAAAGAGATATTCTTCACACTGGAGAAACATACACACGCGTGTGAGCACGGTTTGGGGGACCCCGTTCAACATCTCCTCTGGCAGTGGTCCGGGGTGAAAGAAAGAGCCCGCCAAGATGCTTCTCTGTTTTGTGGAGTTGGAAGGGGGTGTGTTCTATTCACATGACAGCGCCTTGCAGGTACTCCAGCGCCCCTCCACCTAGCTGCCTGCCCAGTCCATTTCAAATGGAGAGTGGAGTTCTGACCTGAAAGTTTGGGGCAGAGACAATTTGACTTTTCTGCCCTTCACCCTTCCTGTGGGAGCTGCCCCATTCACTGCCAGGCTACAGCAAGTGCAGCTCAGAGGTGGATGACTGGGCCAGGGGGTGACCAACTGGACAAGGGGCAGCACGTTCACCATAGGCATGCTACAGGCTTGCTGGCTTCCTTCTGCTTTCTCTCCTGCTTCATAATGAGGAAATCAATCCCAGACCCAGCCAATAGAAGCCCTCTTAGATTGTACTAATTTACTTGGTTTGAGGTGCAGAGGTGGGGTTGGATGGCAATGCTTGATTTGTGCTTTCTGGTTATTGTGCCTTATGGAAATTTTAGATCCAAAGTTCTATTATTAAAGGGGTTTTGTTAGGGGGGGGAGGGAATCCCAGTGTGTGTGTGTGTGTGTGTGTGTGTGTGTGTTCATGTGGATATGTTAATAACTTAATTTTCCTAAGTCTGCAAAATGGAATAACTGTGCCAGTGATCGATGGCTAGGTACCGTGAACTCCCTTGAGGGGTCAGGGTAAGATGGAAGAGGATATGTTGAAATCCCAGAATACAGGCTTAGGGTTTCTTGGAAAAGAGCTTGCTGGAGCCAAAAGTCTCTAATGGCAGAGGAAATGGCCTGACTCAGAACTTAACCAGCACCTCCTCCTGAATGCCAAGAACTATATTCCCCAGCAGCCATAACAGAGTGATTTCTTTAAAAAAAAAAAAATCATCTATTTGACCCCAGGTAGCACTGAGCTATTGGATGGTCTCAGTCTGGGGTAGAGTGAACGTGGCAATATCGAGAACTGGAACCAAAATCTATTGACTTATGAAGAACACACTGGGCAGGGCAGACCAGAGCTGAGCCTCCCCGATCCTGTCTCAATGCGTGATATGCCAGCCATCACGCATGCCCTAGCCATTGTACTGCTAAGACGCCCTGCAGCTTCAAGGAATGGAGAGAAATATGCTAGGACTCACATTTTATCCGTTTATTAGAAATGCAGGAAGACAGAGAGGGAGTGAGGTCTTCCACCCAATGGTTCACTCTTTCAAATACCCACAAAGGTCAGGGGCCAAAGCCAGGAACCAAGAGCTCTCTCTCTGGGTCTTCCGTGTGCGTGGCAAGGGCTCAAGCCCTGGGATCAGCATCGGCTGCTTTTCCAATTTGCACATGAGCAAGGAGCTGGATTGGAAGTGGCACAGCTGAGATTAGAACCAGTGCTTCCATATGCAATACTGGTGTCTCAATCATTTGTTTAATCCACAGCGCATGCAAGACTTGATTCTTTAATGAGCATTTAAGGGCATTGTTGGGACACCAAGAAGTGACCCTGGACAGAGACGAGAAGCCAGAGAAGAGGCAGGTGAGTCTGATTGAAGGAGCAAGGGCTGCCAGGCAGTGTTACTCTACATGGCTTTACCGTCCAACCACCAGGAAGCTGGGCATGGCCACTCCAGATGTGTCCTTGTCCCTCCTCTGGACTTTGGCTTTCTCCCCTAGCTTTCCTGAACGCACACCTGCCCTTGGCAGATGCCAGGAAGTCAGAGACCTTAGTGCAAGCACCAAGTGTCAATGCAGACCAACAATAGCTTTACTGGGCCCAATGCAATGGCTCAATTGGTTTATCAACCCCTTACAAGTGTCAGCATCCCACGTGGGTGCTAGTTCATATCCCAGTGACTTTACTTCCCTTCCAGCTCGATGTTACACCCTGGGAAAGCAGCAGTGGTGGCCCAAAGCCTTGAGACTCTGCACCTGCATGGGAAACCCAGAAGAAGCTCCTGGCTCTGTCTTCAGATCAACTTAGCTCTGACCACTGCAGCTATTTGGGGAATGAGCCAGTGGATGGAAGATCTTTCTGTGTCTCTTTCTTTCTGTAAAATCTGTCCTTCTTGGCCCAGCACATTGGCTCAGTGGCTAAATCCTCACCTTATACACACTGGGATCCTATATGGATGCTGGTTCATGTCCAGGTTGCTCCACTTTGTATTCAGATCCCTGCTTGGAGCCTGGGAATACAGTGGAAGACCCAAAGCCTTGGGATCCTCCGCTCATGTGGGAGACTCAGAAGAAGCTCCTGGCTCCTGGCTTCAGATCGACTCAGCTTTGGCTACTGCAGCCACTTGGGGAGTGAACAGTAGAGCCTGTGGGTCCCAGTGCTGCCCTGTCCTCTGGGCTCACCTCAAGGCCAAGGTCTCCTAGGAAGTTACACCTCTCTGTGTCTCTGGCAGTGGTTCTGTGCCCATGTGTTCATGCCAGGGAGATTGTGGTATGTGGCAAGGCTGTGTATCCACCTCTTGAATGATTGTCTCACAACAGAAAGCAGAATTGGCTCCCAGGTGACCCACAAAGCCTCCTCAAGGAGCATTGTATAAGTCCCTGCACTTGTCCATCTGAGGCATTGTGCCAGTCTGAAGGCAGGGGTCCCTGGCACCGCAACCCATGTGCTCAGGCAGACCTGTCCTTGGGGAACTGGTACCCAGTTACTTCTGACTGGACCACAGCATCACAAGATGTCAAGCATCTTGGAGGCCAGCTAGTCCAACAGCGGGTGGGGAAACAGAGGCCTGCAGAGATCCAGCGAACCCCTCCAGGCCCAGGGCTCCTGGGAAGAGAGAGTGAGGACCCAGTGGCTTGTGTGTGGGGGAGACAGGGCCTCCAGTTTATACCAGCATGGTCCACGACTGCAAATCAACTTTCAAACATCATGGTATTCAGAGCCTCAAAACAGAAACCCAGTTTCTCACCTGACATTTTCCATCCTCCATTCTCCTTGCTAAGTTCTTAGTTTCTGCTTAGGAAAGGTATGGCTGCTGAATTACAGCCCTGCCTGAATAAGTCATACCTGCCTGTGGTGAACTCGTCCATCAGGAGCCGTTCTGAGACTGATTCTAAAAAAGAAAAAAGATTACAAATGAAAGGAATGGTATTATCCCAAGGAGGTATTAGGAACAAGGACTTGAGAAGCAGTACGATTAAATGACATTTCCATTTTTACATACTTTGAACATTTTAAGACCTAGCCTTCCTGCCCCTGATGGCTGTCTTGAGTGCCCGGTAATTGAGCCCTTGTTTTATTTAATCACATTTAAAACCTTAAACTAGCTTCCTTTCATTAGTGCTTAAAATACCATTGAAATGAGGACAGTCAGGTCTGGCATTCTGTGCTAAGGTTAAGATGCTGCTGGGAAGGGTGGGGGTTGCTACCGTGGTGTAGCATGCTAATCCTCCACCTGCGGTACTGGCATCACATATGAGCACTCGTTCAACTCCCAGCTGCTCCACGTTCTATCCAGCTCCCTATTTATCACCTGGTAAAGCAAAAGAGTGGGGCTCAAGTCCTTGATCACCACGAGTAAAGCCCTCCTACTAATCAACTAGTGTCTTTAGACATTCATGGGGAGGCATCAAAGACATTAGAATGGGCTCAACACCCACAGAAGGACACATCCTTTTTCACTGACTGTCAGGTGCACTTTGTGGCTTTCACGTGTCTACATCAAACGGTGGTGCCTCTTCCGCCTCTGTAAAACATGCAGGAATGACGGATTTAACGATCGATGGCATCTTTGAGCCACCAAAACACTGCGTTGTAGGTTACTCGTTCATGCGAAATTACGGAGCGAGGGTAGCCATTGCTCCGTCTTCACATTTACTTGTGGAAAATCGGGAGCTCGTCCATTCCATCATGCGGATTGCACGTCCCTTTGCTTCGCCCCCTAGTGGTCTGCTTTGGCTTCCAACAGAGGCGCCAACATGCTTTAATTTGTGAGAGCCTGACTCGTGTCTTCTTCGAAGGCAATCTCACCAACCAGAGACAAGCAGAGTGGGCATTAATCCGGTTACAGAATGCAAGAAAGGGAGGCCTGATATCTAGCCTCTGGTTGATAAGTGCAATGGGGTTCTTTCTCTTCTCTTCTTTTTCATTCTGTAAGACACAGGCGTAGGGAGTGATAGAAGCAGAAAGGAGAGTCTGAGACACCTCCCTTCTTCCAACTCGGAATGACTGCCTCAATCCAGCCGTCGCCGGATCTGGGTCTCCCACACCGCGTAGGGAACCCCCAGGACTCGAGCCATCACTGCTGCCTGGCCAGGGTCTGCATTAGCAGAAAGTTGGACATCAAAGTGGGTCTAAGACCTTAGCATGGGATGCAGGTGCCCTAGCCAGGGAACAGCTGCGTCAAATTCCTATGCCATCCCAGTTTTTAAATAAAAGAGTAGAATAAAAATCACTGTGATAATCTGAATTTCAATGCAAGTGACGAAGACCCACCTGGCTATTAGCACATCCCATGACAAGGTATGCTTGAGTCTCCCAAGACGATCACCCGTAAGATGGTTCCGAGCTGTTTCCAACAGTTGATGCAGGTCTGGTCTCCCTAGGAAAAGCCGAGGGGCCAGTCCTGGCTGATGCTGGAAACTATGGACTGGGTAAACTCTGGGGAGGGGGCTTGGGAGTGCAGGGTCACCTAGCAGAAGGGCTCCTGTCTCCACTCTGACCCTCACTCCCAGAGATTGGAGTTCCACAGTCCTGAGAGGCTTTGGAGCATTGATGTGGATGGGGCCTGCTGTGGGTGTAATGGCTCAACAAAGCATCCTAAACTGGGCATACAAGTGAGACCCCCATGGGACCCTTCCTGCAGGATTAGGACACAATCAGAATGTCCATAGAAGAGTATAAGCATGTCAACAGGCCCCATTCAGCAAGTGCACCTTGCACAAGCCTGTGTTATCAAGGGTATAGCAAAAACTTTTCCAACAGCCTGGAGGTAATTTTTTAAATGTTTATTTATTTTTATTGGAAAGGCACATTTACAGAGAGAGACGAGTGATAGAAAGAAAGACCCTCCCTCTGCTGGTTCACTCCCCAAATGGCCACAACTGCCAGAGCTGGGCCCATCCAAAGCCAGGAGCCAGGAGCCTCTTTTGTATCTCCCTATGGATACAGGAGCCCAAGCACTTGTGGCATTCTCTGCTGCTTTCCCAGGCCACAAGCAGGGAGCTGGATGGTAACTGAAGCAGCCAGGACACGAACTGGTGCCCGCATAAGATGCCAGTACCATTGGCAGAGATTTAATCTACTATCCCATGGCACCAGTCCCATTGTTTAGAATTGTTCTTATTGTGAAAGTCATGTGTGCTCACTGAAGAACATTGAACTTGAATATTGCAGTAGGGTAGAAGAAATGCAATTTACAACAACAAAACTTTCGAACTCCGGAGACAGCATCTATTTCTTTCTGGCCGTCCACTCACTAAAGCATGACACTCAACCCATGAGCATCAGGTCCTTGGATGTTACTAAGCTGGACCCTTTGCTGGACAGATGCAAGGCCAAGGGTGTTGTGAACTTTCTATAATTTACCAGGGACTCAATATGTTGCCTTTTTGTTTTGATAGTAGCAATTTCAACAGGACACAGGCAGGTGGTAAACTACATCCCCAAACTCTCTCCAGAATGACACAATGCGTCTTCTTTTTCCAAGTCAGTTGATCCAAATGATACATTTTTGCTCATCCTTCTGGGGGCAAAAAAAAAGGGAGGGACCACCACTGGCATGAGACTTCAATGTGCTAGTGCGTGAGCTTTTCCAGAATGTTGTCACTTTAAGGAGAGAGAGTGTGCCTGGCCTGCCAAGTGTTTTCTGGGTGGTGAGTCAAATCCTTGAGCTGTGTGTTCCTGCCGCTGTGTGCTCCCAGGGGGCTGGCTGCCATCACTCCGCTACAAACAAAACTGACTAGGGAGGGCTTCACTTGGGGACCATCTGCTTGGCTTTTTCAAATTATTATTATTGATTTCTAGTCTTCTCGTGTCAACTCTGACTTGACATCTCTGTTCTACAGCAGGGTTAAAGAGATCGCTAAGATAGAAGAGACTTAGCGTTGATAGGAGCCAGGACCAGCATGGGTAAGAACTGCAATCAGTGAAGGAGAGGGTACGGATTCTATGCGGGACCTAGCAAAGGGTGAAATGGCCTCAGTATTGAAATACAATTACAGATGTGAATTATATATGTATTTTTAAAATTGGGGCCTTTAAATATATTTATTTTTCTGAATGGCAGAGTTAGAGATAGGAATAGACACACAGACACACATAGACACACACACTCAGAGAGATAGTCGGAGAGAGAGAGAGAGAGAGAGAGAGAGAGAGAGAGAGAGAATGAATCTTCACTTGCTGATTCACTTCCTAGATGCTGACATGCCCAGGGCTGGGCCGGGCTGAAGCCAGGAGCCAGGAGCTTCCTCCACGTCATTCATCTGGGTGTACTTCGACGCTTTCCAGGCCGCTCAGAAGCAAAGCAGCCATTGGTTCTTGAGTTAGGGCACAAACATGTAAGCTGTCAACAGACAAGCCATCTGCCATAGTGCCCTCGGTCATCTGTCCACTGACACATCCTTATCACTGTCGAACAAGTGCTTTGTGCAGTGGAGACCAAGGTCTTCACAAAGCCCATCTGGCTTGCTGAGAGTAACTTGGGCGTATAAAACACATTTTGGCTGAATCCCTGGGGTTGGAGCAAACATGTCTTGCTCATGTTCACAGCCTAAACCCGGTCTAAGGCCGCCTCCTGAGCTCCCTCTGCTGCCTTCCTGTGGTACTACACTTGATCGTAAGCTGCAGCCTTAGCTTCCACTCCCAGGCTTTTGGGTTTTGTTCCTTGTTTCGGTTTTTTGTTCTTTATATTACTTTCTACTTGCCATGTGTTGACTCTCACACTTTTGATTGTGAGATAAAAGCATGTTATTGTGATGACCAAGAAAATAGAAAGGAAGAAAAAAGGAAGGAAGGACAGAGGCAGGCATCACTAAGTTCCTAAATTGGCATTGCGATCTGGGTGAGAACTGTCCACTGTCAAAAACGCTTAAGGTTTAAGAAGTTCAAGGCAAGAATTTAATGTAAAATAACAGGATTTTTCATCCCTTTCACAATATATATAGTTTTAGCAGCTTTTGCTTTTTTCCAATTCATTTTCTGGTTGGTTTTCACTCATTTACTAAAGCAAATTTCTTGGAAATAAAAGATTTACGTATCTGAAGGGCATACTTACAGGGATGGAAATAGGGAGAAAAAAAGAGATAGAGAGAGGTAGAAATGGCAGAATGAGAGAGACTCTTCCATCCCTGGTGAAACCCCCCCCCCCCAATGGCCACAATAGTCAGGTGTGGACCTAGGAGTTCAGTCTCAGTCTCTCACATGGGTAGCAGGGTTGCAAGGTATCAGGGATGCCCGCACTGCTTTCCCAGGCACATCAGCAGGACGTTGGATTGGAAGCAGAGTAGCCAGGACCCTAACTGGCACTCTGATATTAAGATACTGGTGTGCCAAGCAGAGGCATGGAGAGGCAGGAGCTGAAGCTGCGGGGAGCGGCGCTCGTCTGCCAGGTGGTGGCAGGAGTGAGCCGTGGAGCCCGGCTGTGAGAGGTGGGCACCTTTCAGCACCACTGAGTCCTTTGGCTTAACCTAGGTCTCCACAGCGAGCACCGCTGAGCTGGCTGCAGCATCAGTCCCCAGCGCCCACCGCCCGGGGCCCATAGGACAGCGGGGAGGAGGCACCGGAAGGGTTAGAACCAGGCTGCTAACAATGTGCCAAGCGTTGGCTAAACCCCCTGGATTTTGTATCTGTAATGGGAGGAGAGGACTTGTCACATAAAGCGGAGATTGAAGATTTTTTTGGGAAAAATAAAGTTTTATTTGTATTTATTTGAAAGGCAGAGTGAGAGAGAGAATGGGAACCTGTTGGTTCACTCCCCCACATGGCCATACAGGACAGGACTGAGTCAGACCGAAGCCAGGAGACAGGAACGTCATGAGTCTCCCACAGGTGCAGGGGCCCATGAACTTGGACCATCTTCCGCTTCTTTCCGAGGTGCAAGAGCAGGGAGCTGGATCGGAAGTGGAGCAGCCGGACTTGAACTGGTGCCCATCTGGGGTGATCATACCACAGGCTTGAGGTGCAACGCCACGATGCTGACCCCACACACTGAATTCATGGTGCTCTTTGGAGTGGGTGCAGATTTAGTTTGCTGTTGCACCAGAGAGCTGTAGGGCAAGCCCATGCCGGGTCACACAGCCAGCCCCTCGTTTCCTTTCAGAAACGTGGGGTGAGGCAGGTGACCGAGATTGCCCAAGGTTTCCCACAACTTGCTCATCCGCTGTGGAGAAAGACATTGAAGCCGACTGAATCACGTGTACTCCTAGGTACAGTTGTGTATTATCTCAGTTATTGTTTCCGTTTTCAGTTGCGCAAAAATTCTGTAGGACTTTAATATGCACTAAATTTGTACCCCCAAAAATGGATCACTGGCTCGACCCCCACAATTCTGGCTCATGGTAAGAGGAAGGTTAAGAACAGAAGGTGGGGGAACCACCGGGGCCGAGGCCCCAGGAAACGGATGCGTCTCCAAGGGTGTGAACTGGTGTTAACCTTCAGCCGCAAAGTCCATTTTGCCTCAAAGGAATTGACCACAACTCGTAGGAAAATTTGACCAAGATTAAAAGACCATCCTTCGGCCCAGCACGGAGGCTCGTGCCATGGCTGTTCCACCTCCCACCCAGCTCCCTGTTGTGCCCTGGGAGGGCTGTGGAGGACGACGCAAAGCCTCGGGACCCTGCACACACATGGGAAGCCCAGAAGAGGCTCCTGGCTTCAGACTGGGTTGGCCCTGGCCATTGTAGCCACTTAGAAAGTGAACCTGCGGATGGAGGATCTTTCTGTCTCTCCTTTACTCTGTAAATCTGCCTTTCCAATAAAAATAAATACATCATATATATAATTATATAGAAACATATATGGATACATATATTAAAAACAAGGAGATTATTGCATAGCTGCAGGAATGCAGTGAATAAACTTAGCAGCTAAGAGTTGGCCTTAGCTTTAAAAAGGAGAGAGAGAAAAGAGAGACTCGCTAAATGGCATTTTGGGGGCATTTGTTGGATACACAGAATTGAGCAACGTTATGAAAGGCAAGGGAGAAGCCAAAGGGTTAGTGCTGGTTAGTATTACGTTAGACATAAGAAGATGAAATGTAAGAACATTGTGGGTAGTGCAGAAAGCTGAGGTAGCAATGAGGATATGCTTCCGCCTGAACAACCCTTCCTGGGTGAGCTGACTCAGATGGTCCTCACTGGGTTACCACGGGTGACGAAGGTTTGTTGTGACGACGGCTGGAGACATCTGGTGTCCCGATTCAGGACACAGGACGGCATCCGGGAGCCGGGGCTAGCTCTCATGACGTAACAGCCAAACTCTCACTGGTTCTTTGCCTCTGCCGCTGCAGGGAAACTGTTAACCCTCCCATCTCCCCATTACTACCTCCCCTGCCCACTATGGATCTTCTCAATTCATAAGCTTTCTCCCCAGTCTGCTCGTCCCACTCCAAGTTGGAGTCACAGAAGGATCTGGCTGGATCCACAAGTCACCATGAGGAAGGCTGTGGTGCCAGCTGGTACCATAAAGTACTGGCAGGCCCACAGGACAGCAGGCTGTTCCTTTAGTGATGTGGGGCCAGCATCCATCACTAGAGAAAAGTGACGTCAACCAGCCAAGGTTGGTGAACACACAGAATGCCTTTCCCGCTTTATCCAAAAGGGCCCTGGGTGTGTATGAGGCCAGCCCCGCAGAACCATCTGGCAATGCCAGGGTGCCAGCCAAACTCTACACCTTGCCAAATTGTCTCCTAATTGGATGGTGTGGTGAGTGTGGGCATTCACAAACAAATAAGACAGAGTTTTAGCAAGGAAGACAAATGACTAGGGCAGGTGTCTCAGGATGTTCAACCCTCCCTCAAGGTCATTCCTAATCGGACAAGATACGCAGACGTACCAAGATGAGAAAGCTCCCCTCACGCTTTCCTTAGCAAGGCTGCTTAGGAAGGAAAAATTGAAACATTGAATCCATCATCGTCAAAGAAGTCTTTGTTCGTGGCTGTTTGCAAGGTCCGACTCTTCACTGCGTGTCATATTTCGTGGGGATACCCATGACATCTTAGGTCATATGAATGGCCTGCTTTCTTTCCAAAGAGGCACACTTGCTGAATTCAAAGGACGCTGTCTGAATTTGGCAACCCTTTATTAGTTTGCATAGGACCTCACCACAAATACCGATAACTTATCAATTACCTATGTTCCCCCGGAACATGTTCCTTTAGTGATCTGATCAGTCAAGATGCCTGTACAAAGAAATGATCACAGGGCTGACGCTGTGGCACAGAGGGTAGAGGCTCGGCTGCAATCATGGCATCCTGTGTCTGAGGAGGTTGGAGTCCTGGCTGCTCCACTTCTGATTCAGCTTCCTGCAGATGGGCCTGGGAGCCAGCGGGTCATGGCTCAAGTGCCTGGGCCGTACCCCCTAGGTAGAGAGCACCCACACAAGCTCCCCCACCTGCTACTCACCCCTGAAAAGCCCGCCACAGCTGCAGGAGGCCAGGCCGAAACCAGATCTCCCACAGGGGCAGCAGGAACCCCACTATTTGAATCGTCACTGCCACCTCCTCGGGTCTGCATTAGCAGGAAGCTGGAGTCACAAGTCACAGCCAGAAACCGAACGCAAACATCCCAAGTTAGGAGGCGGATGTCTCAAAAGCCGTGTTCAGGCCTGCTCCCTTAGGCTTTCCTGTCGCCTGTTTTTAACAAATATGATCAAACCGAGGACTTCTAACTTTCTATTCAACTTGTCATTATTTTTTTTAGGGTAGATTTACATAGAGAAGGAGGGAGAGAGAGAGAGAGAGAGAGAGAGAGAGAGAGAGAGAGAGAGAGAGAGAGACTGACTCTTTCATCTATTGGTCCACTCTCCAAATGGCCCCCAGAGCTGAACCCGTCTGAAGCCAAGAGCCAGGATGCAGGTGCAAGCAACCAGGGGCTTGGGGATATCCTCTGGTGTTTTCCCAGGCCATAAGCAGGGAGCTGAATGGAAAATGGAGCAGCCGGGCCTTGAACTGGCACCTGTATAGGATGTTGGTGCTTGCATTAGCTTGTTGAGCCACCACACTTGTTAAGTAGATTCTTCTCAGCCTGTACAGCTGAAGGCACTGGGAATATGGCAGTTAACGCAATCAAGATGGCATGAGCTTTACATTCTGTAAAGTCGCTGATAACAGGATAGTGAGTCTCATGGAGGCAGGTGAAGGGTAGCAGGTGGTACGAGCTTTCCCAATCACGGGAGGATCTTGACTGTACATCTCTTCCTGGCAGAACTCCTAAAATCCCTGTGATTGAGTGCCAGGTGTGTTAGGAGAGTCTTATCATAGGCCCTGTGGCTTTTGAGGCTGGTTCCTAACAGAGAGCCTAAGTCTTGTAGAATTTGCTGAGCGACAGCAGCATTTTTTGTTGTGCTTGTTCCAATGAAGTGATTTCTCATGAGCTTCTGCGGCACGGGGCCGAATCATCAGACAGGCCAAGCCACGCTTCTAAATTTGGCACTTTCCACCCCACACTCCATTTGCTGGAGGAGGGCGGAGGGAGGGAGCTAGAAATGGAGTTAGTAGTTGATCACGCCTACACGGTGAAAACATCACTACACCTATGGGTTCTACGACTTTCTGGTTGCAAACACGTGGACGTTCCAGGATAAGGGGCACACCCCAAGGACGGTATAAAAGTTTTGTATCCTTCCCCTACATCTTGCCTTATGCATCCTAATTTACCGCTTGCTGGTCAGAAGCACCCGGGCTTATGATTGGCCTCGGAAGCGAGCGTAGCCTTGGATCTGGCGCCATCTGCTGGTTAGTGTCAGAATTATCTGACATTCTAGGACTCCCCGCTGGGGTCCCCTGAAAAATTTTGTGTCAGAAGTGTCCAGTAAGAAATAAGAAAGCAGGAGAAAGCTCGTTGGCGTTGGCTTTCTAGATGGGCAGCCCACTCTCCCAGGGAAATAAGCCCTGTGGCAAGCCAGCATTTGTGGTATCCTTTATACAGGCTTAGCGAGACAGAAAGGATGGGGCAGCCATCATGCTCTGTTTTGAAGTCCAAAGGGAAGTCGTTTGAGAAGCCAATGAAGAGTCTAAAGTAAGTCTGAAAGTATATTTGAATTAATAGTCACATGATATTTAAGTCCTCTGAACACTTGCAACCATCAGGTAACAGAAATATTAGAATGCCTAACTGTCCTACAGGCTATGATCTCTAACACTGAATCCGTGTGGCAAAATTGTTTTAAAACACCACTATGCGTCTTCGCTTTGCATGTGCCGGGATCCCATTTGGGCGCCAGTTTGTGTCCCAGCAGCCCTGCTTCCATCCAGCTCCCTGCCTGTGGCCTGGGAAAGCAGTCGAGGACAGCCCAAAGCCTTAGGACCCTGCACCTGCATGGGGGAATCTGGAAGAAGCTCCAGGCTCCTGGAGCTGATTCGAAGATCAACTCAGCTCTGGTCACTGCAGCCACTTGGGGAGTGAATCAGCAGAGGAAGATCTTTCTGTCTCTGCTCCTCTCTGTATATCTGATTTTCCAATAACAATTTTTTAAAATAAAATCTAAACACCACTGTGAGGGTCTGTGCATGGTCTGTGGCAGCACCATCCCTCATGAACTCCAGTTCAAGCCCTGGCTGCTCCACTTCCCATCCAGCTTTCTGTTGTGGCCTGGGAAAAGCAACAGAGGATGGCTCAGGTGGTGGAGTCTCTGTACTCACACAGGGCATGCAGAAGAAGTTCCTGGATCCTGGCTTCAGATCAGCTCAGCTCCATCCATGGCAGCCATTTGGGGAGTGAACCAGCAGATAGATCTTTCTGTCTCTCCTTCTCTTTAGCTCTGGCTTTCAGATATCAATCAATCAATACCAAAACAAAACAAAACAAAACAAAAAAACCCACCACTATGTGGGGTCGGCGCTGTGGAGTAGTGGGTTAAGCTGCCGCCTAACAATGCCAGCATCCTAAATGGGTGTGCTGGTTTGAGTCCTGGATGTTTCACTTTCAATCCAGCTCTCTGCTAATGATGTGGGAAGATGGCACAAGTGTTTTGGGCCCCCACCACCTCCATGGGAGACTGGCATGAAGCTCCTGGCTTCAGCTCCTGGCACAACTGTGGCCATGACAGCCACCTGGCAAGAGAACCAATAGATGGAAGACGTGTTTCCCTCTGTCCTTTTCAAACAAACAAACAAAAAAAAAAACCAAATGAATCTTAAAATCACTCAGTCACCCCACCTTCAGCACCTACATCCTGCTGATGGCAGTATGAAAAGAGACGGGACCCATGGAAGGGTCAGGGCACAGAGCAGCCGCCCTGGGCTGCCTGCGTCAACAGCTGCTCCCAAGCCAGAACTCAAACCTAAAAAGGACCCTGCACCAAAAGGGAGAGAAGGCTCCCCAAGGGGAAAAGAAGGAAGGTGATGCTGGCAGGGCTGGGAGGGAGCCTGCAGAGAGTGGAGATACCAAGCCAGCCCAGCCCGGGGAGCAGAGGCTGCTGGAGAGAAAGGTGGAGTGCCAGCAGCTTAGCTAACTGTGTTTCTGGTGACTTTCCAAAGTGCTATTTTTTTTTAAAACCAAGTTTCGTAAAAGTGAAGACTTTTGTTTTACTTTTAAGGTATGTTTTCAGCACACGAAATACAACATGCCTTCCTGGTTGGTTTCCAAAGGAGGGACGGTCTCCTTGTCTCTCTCCAGCACAGACTTGACTCAGTTAGACCCAGACACCTGTTTGGACACGACCCACCCCCTGCGATGGGTCACCAGCAGGACACACGTGACCTTGACAACACTGAGATGGTTTTCCTCACGAGAGCAAAGTTTCTTTGCTAGATGTTCATGTTCTGAAAAGTCAGAGTTGGCTTGTGAAAAGTGGTTCAACGACATGCTAAAATGGAAACATCAAGCTTCACTCTAATTTTTCTGTTTCCTGAACACCAGAGGAAGACTTTGCCAAGTTGTATAGAGGCTTTCTGATGTTGGTCATCCACTGCAGGAGGTGGAAACCGGTCACATACTGCTCCCGACTGCCCAAAATATCTTGATTGTTCGTGAACACAATGAGGTTAGAGGCAGTTCTGCTGGGAGCTGGGAGCCACTACCCTTCCAGACCACCACCTGCTTTCTGTTTGCAAACACAGACATGAGTGATGTAATAGCATTCGGGAGGCAAAGTCTGTGTATGTGTATGCTACTAATCTTTCATGTCGTGAGAATCTTAACAAAATCAGAAATGTTGCTATGTTTTAAGACATTTATTGTCATTTCCCCTAACATTTAAAATGAAAGTACAGGGTCCAAGGCGATAGCTCAGTGGCTAAATCACTGCATGCACCACAGTCACATATGGATGCCAGTTTGTATCCTGGATGTTCCACTTCCCTTCCAGCTCCCTGCTTGTGGCCTGGGAAAGCAGTCAAGGACAGCCCAAAGCCTTAGGACCCTGCACCCACATGGGAGACCTGGAAGAAGCTCCTGGCTCCTGGCCCCTGGCTTTGGATCGGCTCAGCTCAGCTTCAGCTGTTGTGGCCGTAGGGGGAATGAACCAGTGGACGAAAACTTCTGTCTCTCCTTCTCTCTGTGAAAATGTGTCTTTCCAATCAAATAAATCTTTCCAAAAACAACTGAAACAAAACGAAAGCTCATGGTACAGTCATCTCAAAGTCACCACAGACTTGTAACTCAAAATCTTTTTGCTGTTGTTGTTAAGAAACAAACCAACACTGTCAGTCACAAAATGCTTTATTTTCAACTTGCTGTTCAAACTTCCAAATGTCACACACGCAGCAAAGAAGCAACAGGTAAACAAACACCCGCCACAGCTCTGTCTCCGCCTCTTGGCTTTGCCGTGATGTGGTCTCCTCTCTCACATTCCTGGTTTTTTTAAGGCAGCAAAGCTGATTTTTCTGCTTTGGGAAACAGAACGGTGCTGCTGCTTTCTGAGACGGTGGAAGGTGCCAGCTCTCACCACTCCCGGCTGCTGCTGCTTGCCCTCGTCAGTGACACGACTCAACATGGTGCATGCTTGCTGAGAGGGGATACTGCACTTGGCCCGTCACTTCCCAGCTCTGCGTTCAACTGAAGTTCCACCTAGAAGCAGCGTCTCCCTCAATCAGCCTACTCTGCTACTTCTCTCAAAAATAGCTCCATTCTGAAATATGCACGAGACACAGAGTTTCATCTTTTACTCCTAACAGAACTCATGCTGTACTTTTTTTTTTCTCAAAATATATTTGATATATTCTGTGCAAAATGTTAAGTTTTGTATAGGCATGTACCTTAGTCTGAAAAAAACCAAAAGTTTATAAAATATAATTCCTAAAAACCACCTCAACATTAGACAATAGAAGAAGAAGAAGAAATACAGCCAAGACACAGCCTAAAACTCTCGCGGGAGAAACTAGGTGGGTTCTTAAAGCTCCAGGGATACATTGTTTGAAAAGACTCAGAATGCACTTTGGTCGTTATTAAACATATGAGCACAGAGGCAAAGAAGATGGAAGGCTCGCAGCTGTCC
The DNA here is from genome assembly GCF_030435755.1 of Ochotona princeps. Taxonomy (NCBI): domain Eukaryota; kingdom Metazoa; phylum Chordata; class Mammalia; order Lagomorpha; family Ochotonidae; genus Ochotona; species Ochotona princeps. The sequence continues at coordinate 9,762,743 of NC_080863.1, read as the reverse complement.
CGTACAGCTGCGACATCCGCCGCACGGTGAGGCAGAGCCCAGATTCCCCGCAGGAATGGCAAGACCGCGCGCATGCGGCCTGGCTCGGTCCTACTGGCATTCCTGGTTCTGATGGTGATCTGGGGTGATCTGATGGTGGTCTGCACCAATCAAAGGTTATTTACAACTGATTATTTTTAATGTGTACAAACGTTGAGGCTGATCCAACATGATACACTTTGCACCAAGAAAATTCTAGTTTGTTCAGATATATTCTTTTAGAAACGAGATGCCCAGTTTTAAAAAAAATTCACACACAAAAAATCTCACATTTCAAGTTGAGTCCTAAAACACTCTTGATTGTACAGACATAACAACTTAAAACCCAGGCCCAATTAAAATACTGTTGTCTTTGCCCTATTTACCTAACATGCCAACAGGATAAGTTCTGACGGGACACTTGGCAATGATGGAAGGGGGCTGTGGTGGGAGTTAATTCCCCAAGTTCAAAGCATCTAAGATAGCCCTTACGTAACAGATGGGGTCGGGGAGGGGGCGCGAAAACGCAATAGATTGAGGGTGGAGGGTAGGATTTGCAAGCTGAAGCTGTCTTCGATGGAAATTTAGATATCATTTCATGACTAGTGGTGTGAGGAATATCGTATTTGCTGTCAGCCTGACTCTTCAATTGCTCATTTGAGTGTGGTATGAACAGAACACACTACAGTGTACCATGGGGAGAAAATTACCTTACTTGAGTAAACATGATGTACTCTAGTTATATCAATAGGCACTTCACTTGTGAGATGGGCAGAGGCCTCACTCAGAAGGATACCATATCATGCCCTAGTACACTATGACATATCCCCTAGAAAGATACACATTAAAAGTAACAATTTTTAAAAGTGCACATTTTGAGCATGCACAGTTGGAGCTGTGCGGACAGCCCAGTGTTTCAAATAAATACAATTATTACTAGTTAATTTGTATCAAAATATCTTACAGTATGGTAACCATTTACAATTATTGCTCTATTAAGAGTTTTGTCATCAAAGAGCACTTGTTGACCTGTTATGTAACACTATATATGTATATGTATATATGCACATAGACACATATACATATATAGATATATAATTTAATACTGAAGGGTGCTTCAACTGTAGCTTAATCAATTTAGATCCTGGCACCGTCTAAAATAACCCAAGGAAAACCCTGACTGCTCTTGAGTTACTCAAGAAAATGCTATCTGTGCTTTGCTGAGTCCAACACAACACTGTAAAGCTAAAGAATTGTCTCCCTCCGTAAGGCAAGTTCTCGGCATCCATGGAGGCACAGGGCTCAGCCCAGTCATGGCTTCCGCGGTCATGCTCCGTGACTTAGCTAACTACCAGGATCTCAAGTATCAGTTATCAGTTTTATCACCCTTTCACTGACTAAGGACACCAATGCTTAAAAATAAAATATAAAGACTAAAGTAAATGTTTAAAAAAATGAACAAGTAAAATAAATATAAGAATTGCACAAGACAGTCTGATGTAAACACTTGAGCCTGTCGGCTGAGCCTCCCGAGGTGCACAGTCGGCGACGCCTTCGGGAAAGAGGCCATGGCTGCTTCCCTGGGACTCCTCAGGATTTAATCTTCCACAGCTGGAGGGGGCAGAAACACAGTCATCATTAGAGCTGGATGGGACATGGAAATGTGAATCTGGTCATGTATGGTATTTTAGTCTGAATTTTGTTCACAAGCGAGTATAGGTTTTGATATTATAGTTCCTTCACCCTCAGGAAGAGTTTGGCTTTAAACACAAACAAAAAAAGTAAAATGGAGATTTCCTTTGCTGAAAAGTGGCAAAATACATCTAACCACCCACTTAACGCAACAATCCCACACCTTACTAATGCACTGGAAGATGCTATAGCAGTGACAAGGTAACAGAACTTTTGGCCAAAACAGAAATACTGCTCTTCTTGCTCCTTTTTTTAGATTCATATCACATGAGCAAAAGTAAATACTTCTACTTATCCTACAAGACTTCCATTTATAACGAATGCTCTACGAAACAGGAACCCCACCGGTATCACAAGCTAGGAATTGATACCATTTCTTGTTTGTTTGTTTCAAATCAAATGGGAAGGTGTTTTCATTCACTGATGAGATCTCAGCCAAGCACAGGCCCAAAGGAGTGTCCCAGAAGGGCCACTAGGAGGTGACAACTGTCTTACCTTCAAATTAAAGCCCAGCAGGTCACTGATGACCCCCGACACGGCGGACAGGATGACAACCTGGGTGATGTTATATAGCAGTGGGTTCATGGTAAGTCCATACAATCGAAAGGGACTGTCCAGCTCCTAGAAGGGGGAACAGGAGGGAAAGGAAAAAAAAACTCAATAAGCTCCAGATTCAAGAATAATGATCACCCTCATTAACTCATGACAACTACAATGGGAATTCTTAAAAGCATTATTTCCAGACCCGGCACTGTAGCCTAGGGGCTAACATACTCACCTTGATTGCGTTGGGATCCCATATGGGCGCCAGTTCTAATCCCGGCTGCTCTACTTCCCATCCAGCTCCCTGCTTGTGGTCTGGGAAAGCAGTCGAGGACGGCCCAAAGCCTTGGGACCCTGCACCCACGTGGGAGACTCAGGAGAAGCTCCTGGCTCCTGGCTCCAGATTGGCTTAGCTCTGGCTGTTATGGCCACTTGGTTTGGAAGACCTTTCTGCTCTCTGTCTCTCTGTAAATCTCACTTTTGAATAAATCTTTTTGTTTTTAAAGCATTATTTCCAAAAAGACGCAAGCAAAGGATGCTTTCAGGAAAGACAAACCTGATCAAATTTTAAATAAATAAATTTTCATAGCAACTTTATTTCTTTTTAGAAAATAATTTCCTTTAAAACAATGACCAGGGGTGTGCTGATCTAGTAGCTACGTGGAAGGTAGATAACATTTCTTTAGTATATGAGAAAAACTGAAAGAGAACAGATTTACATAGAAGAATTGAAAATCGAAATAGCCCACTTTTCTGACAATATTAATTCATGTTAAAATTCCCCTTTGAGGCAATTCGTTTTCAAATACATGTTTTAGATATTTAAAGCTCTTTTTACAAGCCAAGGCCTGTTCTAGGCTCTGGGAAGTCAATCCCTGAGCTGAAGAATCCGACAGTCGGGGGAGAGCAGGTGATCCCACACCACAGAACATGGCAGGCCACGGAGCAGCAGCAGGCCTGAGGGGGTGGCAGTGCTCCGAACCTGCAAAACCAGTAGCTTCAGTCAGGTGGTTGTTTGGACAGACTGGGGACAAGGGGACAGTAAGGGAATTGAAGCAGGTGTGTGTGTGTGGAAGGTCCCCAGCTGAGCAATGGGGAAGAGAGATGAAGGCAGTAAGGCCAGAGCCCAGAACACCTTTTAAGACAGTTCAGTGTCTCCGTTCAGTGAGGCAAGAATCTCACATGAGACAGGATTACCAGGGCAGAGGGGATGAACTGGAAGACAACTCATGGCTGGCATCAGTGCAGCTCACAGACTCTCGGCTGACAAGTGAGCGACCAGTTTCGATCTACATTCAGCAGCAGGTTTTGGACTAGGGGGCAAAGCACACTATCCTTTCTATTTTAGGTATTTTTACATTTCTGTAAGATCACACTGTTTGTGACCCAGCACTTTTGTAGGCCCCTCTTGCTTATCACCGTGCCCAGACCTTGGAGGCAGTCAACATTCAAGTATCCAGCAAACATCAAATTATTAATATAAAATATTTCCCCATCAACATTTTGGCAAAAAAAATTTGAGTTTGCCTATATTACTGTTAGCCTACATTTTGTATTTATCATTAAAATATCACCATCTTCCTCACGATAATGAAAGAAATTTAAAAATTAAATAAATTTATAATTTTTTAAGATTGATTTTTATTGAAAAGTGAGATAGATAGAGAGAAGAAGAGACAGAGAGGAAGATTTTCCATCCAATGATTCAATCCCCAAGTAGCCACAACAGCTGGTGCTGAGCCAATCCAAAGCCAGGAGCCAGGAGCCTCTTCTGGGTCTCCCACGCAGGTACAGACTCCTAAGGCTTTGGGCTGTCCTCGACTGTTTTTCCAGGCCACAAGCAGGGAGTTGGATGGGAAGTGGGGCAGCCAGAATTAGAACTGGCGCCCATATGGGATCCTAGCACATTCAAGGTGAGGACTTTAGCCGCTAGGCCATTGTGCCAGGCCCCATTTGTAATTGTTTTAATATCACCTCCATTCCCACCCCCATTTTCCTTGGGAACTCTTTCCATGTCTTATAGAGTGAGGTCCACTGTCTGTACCCAATTAACACAATTATTTTCATGACATTCTTTGGGAACTTCTAAACAATTCCAAGAATTTTAATCAACTGGTTCAAGAAATTCAGATTTCAATTCTTTTCCTGGTGTGGCTGCCCTGGTACAGTGAGGAAGCAGCCACTTGGGATTAGCCACAAGCCATGCCAGAGGCCCTGGTTCGCACTACAGCTCTGTTTTCGATCCAGCGTCCAGTTTTTTTCGAATAAGAACAAATAAAAATTTTCCTCTTCAAGAAAGCATTGTTAGCATTCTAAAATGACAATAAAACATTTTATCAAATTATTCCTAGCTATTGTGACTAAATATTTCCAAGACTATACTTTTACCAGAATGACTTATAAATGAAATATTTACTGATAGGAACATCACATCTTCAATTCTGAAATTTAGTTAAGTTCCAGGAGGTGAAAGTTTCCAATTCCAACTTCCACAGTTCTCTAAGCTTTATTAACACTCTGTACAATGTTTTAAGAAATTGCCTGGATTAGCCCGGCTACTTTTTGCAGTGAGAATTACAATGTAAATGGCATGCATATAACTTGGAACCCATGTTGGGAGTCACGAAGACGAAACACAAAGCAGGGTCTACAGGAGCGAGGGATGCAGCTCCGACGTCAAGCCGGTGCGCCCCACACTCTCCGCCTCCAACTGCACTCTCACCTTCAGCAGTTTAGTAGCCAGCTTCAAGACATTATTCACTAATGTCAGCTCCTCCTTTTTATTAGGTTTCTTCTCCATTTTCAAGTAGAGGTTTATCTTTTATTAAAAAAAAAAAAAAAAGATGAACAAACTGTCATCACACAGACATTGTCAGAGGACTGCGTGCCACCCGCGCAGCTCCCCTCGTGGACAGACGGGCCTGTGTGAACCTGTGGGGCAGCTAAGCCCATAAAAAGCAAATGATCCTTAACTTTAATCTTCAACAAGCCCACTGCCAATGTTTCCTTATACAATTCCTATGACATGGAGGAGGAAGGCCTTTAACAAACTCCTACAAGAGAAGTTACGCATCAAGGTTATTATTCTATTCTTTTGAATGAAATATTTTATTCTATTGAATAAAACGTCAGACTCATTTAAATGCAGACCGGCTACACTGCAAAGCAAACATATTCCACTAATGGTTTCGAACATGTCATTTCTGTGGAAGCTATTTCCCTCTTGTCCAATTAAAATGGGACACAGAGACAGATTAGATTTGAAATCTGAAATAAAGGAGAAACATCAAAGAAAGCTCGTGTTTTATCAAATGTTCAGTGTTGGTTTCTACAGCATGAATGATTTCACTCAAATTCTGCTCTCAGGAAACATGAAGTAAATGATAACATTTTAACCTGGCATGCAGCTCATAGACATTCATTTCTAACACAATAACTACGCATGCTCACCTGCTCCGTAAGTAATATTGAGGTATTGCTGTATTTTTTACTTGTTTCCGATCCAAGAGTGACAAACCTCAGGAGGAAAAGTGTCAGTGAGATGCACCAGATGACAAGCTCCCAATTGTAGTGACAGTCTAGAAAGATCTCATGGACGTGGAGCAGCTGCGAGAATTCAAACAGACCCCATGAAGCGGGAGCGGGATTCAAACAGTTCCATTTCCAAAGGGAAAAACACTCGCAGTGTAAACGTCACATTACATTTTAATTTTAGACTGAATGTAGGGTGTTTTCTACGTGTGTCACAAAATATCTGATGTATATCAAAAGTAGGACATACTCAATATATGTCATGGGACCTGTAACCAGTATGGTCAAATCCTCCTATTTTGTGATATTTCTTTCAGATTTTTGAAGTTTAGATTCACAGATTCTGTCAAAATTCCTTTCAGCTTTCCCTCAGTTTTGATTTCTCTTCCCCTGCCCTGCCTCACGCCCGAGCTAAGCGATTTTGCATTTATCCCTGACGGGGGGCAGGGGGGCAGGACAAGGTTTGCCGTCCACATACAGCCTTTCATTTTATTCTCTTCTCATGAACCTTTTCAAGACCTCCTGTGCACAGAGTTGCAGGGTTGGTCCTGTGGCATGGGGGGCTCGGCCAAAGCTTGCGGCACATGCATCCCATACTGGAGTGCTGGTTGGAGTTCCGATGTTCTGCTCCTGATCCAGATTCCACATAATTCCTCTGGGACGGTGGTCGATGATGACTCAAGGACCTGGGCCCCTGCCACCCACATGGGACCTAAGTGGCGTTTCCAGCTACTGGCTTAGGTCCAGTGAAGCCGGGCCTCCCACCTGCATGGTAACCCTTCCTGTCTTAGTTCTGCTTCTGGGGTCACTTCTCCCTCCCAGCTCTCAGGATGTACCTCAGCTGGGTTTATTTGGGTCATGGTGCTTTCAATATCGATTTTTTAAAATGTCTGATGCACCTGAAGTACCCCTTGGTTACTTCCCAAGTCTATTTGTTCCCCATTGCATTATCTAAGTCTTCAGTCACTTTAAAGGAACTTGACAGTTTACATAGACCAGTCTCTCTTAACCCAGCAGTTGGCTACCTGGCTGACTGACCCACAAAGGACGATTCGTTTGGGTGCTTTGAAATGGGAAAGGGTTCATCTGTGGAAATCCTGCGAGTTCCAGACCACAGCCACAACCCCCCGGAATGGTCTCAGTTTTGCTTCTGTTGGGTCTCTGTGGGTCTAGAACCACTTTTTATTCTGACTTGGGGGCAGGACAAGATGTTCAGACTGCTGGAGCCTTTGCATAACAGCTCCAGTTTGGGGTTTAATGGTCATTCATGTTTGGCCTTTCCTGTCTTGTGAAGTGACAAAGGTATGCAACATGTCTAGTAATAAGCTAATGTAGGAATATTTAAACAGCTAAGATTATTCTTCCTCCCAACACTGTTTCGTGCATGAAAGCAGAAAAACTTCAGACAATGTACCGTGTCATACTACTTGAACTCAAAGCTTGCAAAACTTTCATAACCCAAAATACTTCCTCAGCTACTTCTGTAATTCCCGACTAGTCTTGGTCACTCAGAATTCATTCTCACAGCATGCAAATCAGAGGTTAAAAAAAATAATAAAAGAATGCTAACTGTGAATAAATCAGAGATTCGTGGAACAATTTTATAACTCCTCTGACTCATGTTTGTTTTTTGGGAAACAAAAATTATCAGATGGATCCTAGAAAAAAATTCCTGTATGCTCGCAGACATTTCAAGCTCTGTCCACTGTTGGTGACACAGGACATACAGATGCATTGTATCTACTGTGCCCCCCAAAAATCTGCCACAAGTCAATTTCAAAACTCCCCTGGCTCACCAGGCTTACCTGCGCTACTACGCTGATTACTGATTGCTGTGTGGAGTTTCTACACTCACCTGTGCACAACAGATGAACACAACTGAAATTGTCAACAGGAAAGCAGACGAAACGATGACGTCAACAGATCTCTGGGGCCCTCGCCGCTGAGGACAGAGAAAAGGGAAAACAGCTGTCAACGCATGACTGCTCAGCAGCTGGTCCACCTGCTCCAGGCGAAGGCACTGACCCATCACTGGGGGCTGACCCTAGCTCACAATGCTGAAACACACCGAGTGTGTTAGAGGAAGTGAAATGTGCAAGTTATCACTAGTTCCTGAGGATCCGCAGCATGGTGAAGGTGTCCTCTAAAAACAGAACTTTTAGCCTAAGTTTCGGATCTCTCATTTTGTCAGACATTAATAATTTATTGAATGAATGTTTCTTGAGCACTGGCTCAGAACTAAGCACTGTGCTCGTTTCTAGAAATATAGCATAGAACAAAATGGACACGATTGCCCACAGGAAGTGGCAGGGGAATGAGCCACCAGCCCACAATGACAGTTCTATGCGGCAAGTTCCTACAGTGGGGGCAATGAAATGATAAAAGTAGGATGCTTCAAGACAACTGGCAGCGAGGCTTCATCTGGCTTCGAGATATACAGTGTTGGCACAGTGGTGCAGTGCGTTAGTAACCACTTGCGATGCTGGCATGTCAGCATGCTCTGTTCTGATCTAGCTCCCTGAGAAAGCACTTGGCAGGATGGTCGCTGAGCTGAGCAAACGATGTCCCAAAGGAGACCAAAGTGATTTAAAGGAAAGAAGAGGGACAGCCATTTGTCCTGTGCTGTAAGGACAAGTGTTCGGGTTTGAAATCCAGCCTCCGACCTGAGCTTCCCATTGCCTCAGACCTTGGGAAGCAGCGGATGATGCTCGGGTGGCCAGGTCCCCACCACCTATCTGGGGCATCCTGTGCTGAACTCCAGGCTTCCAGACACGCTGGGCCACTGAGCATACGAGAAGAGAGAACCAGTGATGAGATCTCTCTCTTACTCAAATACGGTAAGCAGATAACTTTGAATTTTAAAATACAAAGGCAATACAGCACCAATACTAAAAATAAAGACTCTGCTCATCAGATTAAAGATCTAGGTGTATCAGAGAATATTCGGTCCTTGAGTCAACCTTGATTAAGACAGGTGTTTCGAATAAACATCTTTGAACTAGCACTAGCATGATTAGCCTTATAATAAAATGACTTTTTTTCCCCATTATTATTCTTTTCTAAGTAGTGGGCTCCCTCTGCTGGCTTGTGACAACGCTCACAGGTAGAAACAAAATCCGTCTAGATTCTGAGTAAGCTGGCGACTAGAGACACTGCACGTCAACAAAGACAGTGGGACCATCAGAGGAAGTTAACACGGTAGCAGAATTTATGACTGCCATTTTACCTTAAGATAGGAACGCAGAGACAGCCACATTTTTATATTCTGGACTTTCTTCAGCCGGAAATGAGGAACCTCAGATTTTCGAGCCCTCCTCGCAGATGTTAAATGTCCAAAGAGTTTTGCAAAAAGTAATCGCTACAAAAAAAAAAATACATATTAAGATATGGATTGCTTTATACGTATAGAATCACCGATAAAATCCAACAAAGCTGTACTGTGACGGCTTCGTTTGATTAAGTGCTAGGAAAGCAAAATGCACACACAATTAAGTCAAATGATTCAATGAAATCCTAAAATGCCTCGGGAACATGTCTAATAAATATTTTCATGTCTAATAAATATTTTCTAATAAGTATTTTCCAGCACTCACCTGTTTATAAGTTCTTTCTGCCACACACAGCAAAAAGAAGAAAATCCACACTAGACAAACCCGCACCACGAAGCTGATGAGCACCATGGACAGAACCAGCACGTCCTCGCTGGAGCCAAAGGCGATCTCACAGAGCTCCGTGGCTGAACGTGCCGGGAGCTGCTCCAGGTCTGTGGCTTGAGAGAGTCGGAAAACGAACGGAGTGAAACCCAGGACGAGGGAGATGACATTCCCAAAAATCTGGTATCCTATTCCTGGTATGTGATTGTTCACCTTGAGGGAGCCGGGGAGGAAAAAGGAAGACAGGGAAGATAAAACATACAGAAATATTATCTAGAACTAAATGTATATAGTGAAATCAATAGAAATTAAGTATGATTTATAGCAGAGGAGATCATTTCGATAAAACATTCATTTTAACAATCAGATTAGACCCTACTCCAGTCTGAGGACCTATACCATACACATAAAATATAATTTATTCAATTTTTAAAATAATTCACTATTAAATCTCTAATGTAAAAGGACCCATATTACATATATGCATACATATTCCATACATACATATTATGTAGTTTGATTGTTTTGTTTTTGAATACTAATAAGCAGGTGAGTCAGTAAGCATATACACACACAAACATTTAAAAGATTTATATGTATATGTCTATACACACACACACAAGAGGAAAGATTTTAGATTTTATCATCTATTCTTGGTCAGAAGGATAAAAATGTGTAGCTTGGTGACACATCAGTGTTTAAATGACACAAGAAGACAACTACATGCAAATAACGTTCAGGATAAAGACATGAGGTGAGTGGGTTATTCATGCAGCATTTCAACAGTGTGCTATCAGTGGAAGAGCGAACTGAAGCTCGGAGCGAGCAGAGCGGGCTTCCCACACGTACCCTGTTCATGATCATCCCACTGATCTCCAGCACCGACATGTCCGCCTTCTTACAGTCGTTGCCTTCCCAGACGATAGCACTTATTTTTTCTAGTCCTGGGTGGGAATTATGGAGCCAGGGCAAATGACTCTACAAGAATTACACAGAAATGGGTAAATACATTTATCAGATTTATACAACAAAAAATGTACATGCATTTGTGTATACACATACCATTTTAACAACATTTCAGAAGCACTCAATATATTTAGCATATTTTGTAATTGGAACATAGATATCTGTGCATACCTACATATACATGCATAATTGTAATGACGGTCAAAAGTTTTTTTATAAAAAATAACGTGACAGCTAAGATTCGATCCTCTCTGAATTACGACATAAGGATACCACCTTATCCTGGGACAGATCCTCCCGTACACTTATCTTTAAATTCAGTTACCTTTCTGACGTTTTAACTCAGTGTTTCTCCAAAGCATTAACTCATATCAGATTGAGCAAATACCACAAACTGATGCTCAAAGAATAGAAATGTCCCCCCAGGTAGAATAAAGTCTTTTGATGTTTCAAGGGACAAAAAAAACCACAATGTGTAGACTGAAAGCTTTAGCAGGAAAGATCAGGTGCTAAGGTTTGTTTGCATATTTTTGTCTGGCTTTAGTTTTATAAATAAAGGATAAAATAAAACTTCAAAATAGAGTAGGTTAAAGACAGCAGTAAAATGAACGAAACACTCACTTCACATGATCAGACTCTGAAAACAGAAGGAACACTAACAGACCCAGAACAGGGCGAAGGTGTCCAAGTCTCAGCATCTCTGGCTTCCATCTTTAAAGGACTAAACACACTTGACACAAAGGATTGCTTCTGCATTCAGAGCAACTTCAGGGAAAATACTAGATCTTCTAACATGCAAACTTTGTAACATGCATCATTTTAAAATAGCTGCTAACAATGAATATAAGAATTCTTTAAAAATCTACTCTGGTTATGTTCATTCTTTGGAGGATAAAAACGTGATTAAAATATGGTAAGGAAATGTTTCTGTAAACCATAAGGATTTTCCTCCAGGAGGAGTAAAGCCACACTCATTCATGCTAACTAATGCTGCGAATTAACAACACACAAAAAAACAGACAGGAGGAAATTGTTAACTTTTTCAAAGACACAGGATTTTAATATCCATTTACTTTCATGGCATACATTTCACTGTTAGGGCCTTCACAGCCATGAGATACTAGCTATCATTATCAAGTGATACATTAGAATTTATCCCCAAACAAAACATCATGTTAGCTTTGGGAAGAAGTAATTTGCACCAAAATATGTATAATATAAAGGCTTAAAAACTGGAAAATAGGGCCCAGCGTGGCCTTGCGGCTAAAGTCCTCGCCTTGCAAGCACCAGGATCCCATATGGGTGCTGGTTCATATCCCAGCAGCCCCACTTACCATCCAGCTCCCTGCTTATGGCCTAGGAAACCAGGACAGCCCAAGGTCTTGAGACCCTGCATCTGCGTGGGAGACCTGGAAGACACCCTAGACTCCTGGCTTCGGATTGGTGCAGCTCTGGCCACAGCGGCCATTTGGGGAGTGAATCATCAGATGGAAGATCTTTCTCTCTGTCTCTCCTTCTCTGTATATCTCACTTTCCAATAAAAATAGATAAACCTTTTTTTAAAAAAAACTGGGAAACAGAACAGAACAAAGAAACATGCAGTAGGAGAAAGGGCAGGAAGCTGAGCGGCCACGGATTTCCGGCACTGATTCACAGACTTTTTTTTTTCTTGTTTTGACTCTTTCCCAGTTACACAGACAAGGGCTTTCCAATGCCAGAAAGAAGAAATGGGCAATCAAGTTTCTTCCCTGTCCTTCCCAAACTGCTCATTTATACCCAGCTAACTTGCCAGTTCCATGGCCCAGCACTTGGTATCATCTTATTTCTAGAAAGCCAAAATTAGCAAGAGAGAAGATGGTAATTAGAAGCTGGTGGAATTAAAAGAACCCTCTATGTGTGTGAAATGCGCACTGAAAACCAGTCTAGCTGAAACATGTGCTGCCTTCAGCCCACAATGAGTGGCGTGGCAAGCAATTCCTTTCTTGGGGCTTAGGCAAAGATGGGCACACAGCCCCACTTCATGCCTAAGACACAGAGTGGCCTCTGCCTGTTTTCCACCTCAGACTGGTAATTCTTCCAGCATTTTCTATCCTCATCTCAAGTCTCATCTGCTTCATTCAAAAGCCGGAATCCCTAGATGGTGGTATGTTTTACTTTAAATAAATTCACTATGACATTTTTACAGGTGCTCCCAATTATGGGAATGTAACCACCAAAAGCTGACTCTACCTACTGAAGAATGCACATTACTGAACCTGGTTTTAGATTTTATTACAGACCCATCCATTACTGGTGAAAGAAAAAGTTCTCTTGTGAAAATATTTGTAAAAAAAAAAAAAAGGAAGAAGAAGAAAAAGAAAATATGTTTCCATAAGAAAAATAAACAACACAAACAAAATTTGGGGACAGTGTGACTACAACAGGCTAACTCAAGTACTCTAAGTTTCTTCAAGAAGAGGGATTTCATTTGTCTTTATGGTAGGCACAAAGAATCCTTTACAAATAATATCAACTTTGGTCAAACAAGAAAATCCTTTGCGCTTTTCATTAAAAGGACCTCATTTCCATTACTCAGCTACTGGGAAAACTGAAAATATCAGATTTGGGGTGTTTGTTTGCTTGTCATTTTGAAGCCTGCAAATAAGAAATGTATGTAAAATTTAGTCTTTAATCCAAAAAGAAAACCAATACATTCCTGGCATATCATAATTAGACATGCACAGTGAAACATTTTAAAATTTCATCTTATGGCTCCTCTCCCCGCAAAAAGAGTACCTTGATAGACTAAAGGCCAATTTATGATGTATGAACATATAAAACATTAAAAACATGGTTTAGGAATTGGGGTAGTGCTGCAGTGGGTTAGGCCCCCATCTACAGCACCAGCAATCCATATAACAGAGCTAGTTTGTGTCCTGGCTTCTCCACTTCCAACCCAGCTGCCCTCTAGTGCCCTGGTGAAGCAGTACAAACAGCCTGAGTGCCTCTCCTCTGCCATCCTTGTGATGGGCCAGATGGAGCTCCAGGATCCTGGCTTCAGCCTGGCCCAGCTCTCGTCTTTGTGGCCTTTTGGGGAGTGAACCAGCAGGTGGAAGATCTCATTCTCTTTGTGTTGCTCTTTGACTTTCCAATAAAAATAAATCTCAAGTTTGTTTCATACATTCACTTGACTAGTCTTTGTTAAGCACATACAATATACCAGTAACTGTGTGGCACAACAATAAGCAAAAATCACGTGGTCCTGTTCCTGCGCTGCTGGTGGTCTCTCTGAGAAAACAAGTCATTGGCATTTCCCTCAACTCCAACGACAGCTGTTGAGTCCGAGGGACTTGAATGAACATGCAGTGACTCATCCGACATCCTACAGCCTCCCAGATTACTCACTGCGCATTCACTCTACGAACCCAAGGAACATCCTCGGCTACAGCCATGGCCACGCCTCAGACCTTGTCATCACACAGAATCGTTCCATTTCCAAAAGGAGTCATTCACCACAACCTCTCATCTACCAGTCCTCTCGAGCCTTCAGCGCTAAAACATGTGCACTCCCTTGGGCATACCTAACCGTCAACTCATCGGTCCCTGCCTGGTTCCTTTCCTTCTCAATCTAACAGGTCTAGACTCCTACCAGCTGTGTGATCTCAATCAACCCCCTCTCTGGGCCCTTAGATGGCAATATCTTACAAACTACCTACTTGGTGTAATCCGGGCACATTGCTAACTCCAGGTTTTGATTTTCTCATCTATAGGGTAAAAAAAAATAATAAACTATATTGTCAGAGGTTGTGAGGATGACATGAGTTAATGCACCTACGATACTTTGCACAATGGTTAGTATACAGCAAACAGTCCTTAACTGCTAGCTATTATTATTACATTTTAAGAGAATAGCCCATAACCAGGTGGAGTGGACAATAGCACATTGGTGACTTCAGATTCATTCCAGCTGGACTCTCCACAACATGTCAGTGTTACTCTTACTGTGTTCATGGGCTTGAATGTGTCCTATTCATGCTACACAGTCCTGTCCACTCATCTCCGTTACCCACAAGCGGTAACGTCAAGCCTGCTCCACTCTCCATAAGCTACTGTGTCGCCTCCGTCCTCCTCCCTTGACCCCTTGCACTTCACAGGACAGAGACCACGAGCCAGCACTCCCTCATCATCTGGCTGTTGCGTACCCTCTTCCTTCTATCTCAGCAGCAGTTGTGATGCCTTCTGGTTAAGGTCACTCTTCCTAACCATGTTCCCCCTTCCTAATTCTAAGAAACCAAACTTCGCCAATCAACCTTCCTTCTGGATCGTACACTGGTTCCCTGCGAGTCTCCTCCTATGCACGTAAATGTGCCCAGAAGTCTGACACCTTGGGGGTGGAGGCCAAAGCACTTCAACTCCGATGCTCCATCTATCCACTGACTTATCTGCAGTCTTACCTAGCCATGCTTCTCACACCGCCTTCCCTAGTTTCAGTCCTCAACCTCCTGCACTGCGGCTTCCTTCCTCAGGCCTCTTCTCCCGAGTCAAAGCCGCAAACTGAAACACTCCAGAGAATGACAATAATAATGATATGCTTTATCATATTCAATCTTTTCCTTCTACTTCACCCTTTCATTTTATTTAACAGACAATAGATCACAGGTAGACCTGAGAATTAGTTTGCATGCTTCTTGGTACCATTCTCTTCATTTATTACCCTGGTCACATATCCTGAGATGGATGTTTATCATGTTTTCACCCACCGATACAGTGTGGCGTGTTTTAAAACTTTCTATGTATGATCACCTGCACAGCTCTGTAAATTGTCTTTTTCATTCCAAAAATGATTGATATTTTCATATTTTTTAAAGGTAAGAGCTCTTC
Organism: Ochotona princeps; assembly: GCF_030435755.1. Classification (NCBI taxonomy): domain Eukaryota; kingdom Metazoa; phylum Chordata; class Mammalia; order Lagomorpha; family Ochotonidae; genus Ochotona; species Ochotona princeps. The sequence continues at coordinate 9,747,480 of NC_080863.1, read as the reverse complement.
TTTTTTGTGCTTACTTCCATCATGACGTTTATGATGCAATTCTGTAGGGTCTGGGGTTCCCCTACCCTCTCCCCAAATTCCCAACCCCCGACTGATTTTCCCCATATTATTACAATAGTGTAGTCCTTCATAAGCATTCATAAGCCCTTCAGTCTGCTATTTAAGTGTGCCCTGACATTGCTGGTACAGACAATGGAGGACAAGGACTCTTTTTTTATGAAAGATCTATTTTACTCATTTGAAAGGCAGAGTTGAGTTGAGAGAGCGGTAGAAACAGAGAAGTCCACCAACCCACTGGTTCACTCCCAAATGGCATCAACAGTAGGGGTACTCCAGGTGGAGCTTCGTTTGGGCCTCCCACATGGGTCATAAGAGTCCGGATATTTGAGGCATCTTCAGTTGATTTCTCAGGCATGTTATCAAGGAGCTAGATTGCAAGTGAGGCAGCTAGGATTTGAATCAGCACTTTTACGGGATGTTAGCATTGCAGGCAGCAGCTTAACTTACTGTACCACAACTCCAGTCCCTATACTTCAATTTCTAATGAAAAATTATACTGGGTTCAATTTATTGTTGGGTACTGGTTTATCATCTGTCATCATTTATTCATTTTTCTGCTGTTGGTTATTATGCGTTTTCCATTTCTATCACGTACAACACAATGGTTGCTTTTCATATGCTGCCAGTTTCCTCTTTGGAATGGAATAGAAGGGTCTTCAAGTTGCAGAACTTAAAATTTACTACATAATCATAAACTGCTCTCCAAGGTAGCTGTACAAATTTATACTAACGTTAGTACTGACAGTTCTTTCTTCACTCTTGCTGACAGGAAGATTAAACATTTACAATCTTCTTACAATCTGATCAATATAAAATAGTACCTGTTGCTCTGACATATACTTCCCTGGCTGTATGTCAAGGTAATCATCTTCAAGGCCTTCAGAAAGTTCGTGAAAATGTACATTATTTTTAGTTCCATCTTTCAGGAACCTTCTGATATTCCTTATGTCTATCAGTCAGTTGGGCACGTTGCCTGTGCACATTTTTCTGTTTACTTCTCCACTGAATCACTTGTCTTTTCCTTACTTATCTGTAGGAATTCTTCATGGGCACAGCAGAGTAAAACTTTGGCAATTAGTGTGTTATAAACATCTCCTCCCAGGTGTGGCATAACTTTTAATAGTATTTGAGTTTCATTTGCAGCTCACAATTTTATACTGTAAGAATTATTTATTTTTACTGTATCTGTAAAGCAGATAAGCAAAGCTCTTGCATCCAAGAGCTCACTCCCCAAACATCCCCTACAGCCAGGGCTGGGCCAAGTTCAAGACGGATCCAAGAACTCAATCTGGTCTCCCAGGTAAACGGCAGCAGCCCATGCCCTTGAGATGCTCCCTGCTGCCCCTCAGGGTGTACGCTGGCAGACGGCTGGATCAGAAGCAGGGCAGCATCTTAGCCTGCTGTGCCAAAGGCCTATCACCAAAAGTTTTAAATTTTAAGGCATTCAAATTAACTAATCCTCGCATTTTTTGTTGTTTGTGCTTTTTACATCTGACTTACAAAAATTGTCTTTTACGATAAAATAACAAATATTTTCTCAAGTATTTTTTTCTAAATGTTTAAAGTTCTGCTTATCTATATTCAGGAAGTATCTGGAATATATATCATGTACAGGCAACTAATTAACCTATCCTCACATCAGCCTTCCTTCCTCACTGATTTGCCATGGATCAGGGGTCTAGATCAGCATGATCTATTTAGTTGTATCTGTCTATTTGGTTACACATCCACATCATATTATCTTCACGTAGTAAATGCAACATAAATTTCTAATATCCAACAGAGAGAGTTCCCCCCTTCTTCAAAACTGCTTTACTCTTCAGTGTGTGCTCTCAGTAAGACTAAGCCAAGCAAAAGGAGTTAGCATTATTAAACAAAAGGCCATGCTGAAAGATATGTCCTGCCTTTCACAGAAATTTCATCATTAAAAATCTAGACCTGGGGCCAGAGTTATGGTTAGCACATAAAGTCACAAGCTGGAACACCAGCAGCCCCAGTTGTTCCACTTCCAATTCCAGTCCCTAATCATAGCCTAAGAAAAGCAGTGGCTGTTTCCCAAGTGCTGGGGCCCCGGCCACCTACATGGGAGACCCTGATGAAGCTCCCAGCTCATGGTTTCTTCCTATAATAGCACTGGCCACTGTGGCCATCTGCAGAGTGGCCATCTGCAGATCTGCCTGTCCATCTCTCTTTTTGCAACTCTTTCAAATAAAGAAACCTGCAGGCTGAATGTTTGTGCTCTGTGTCCCCAAAATCTGTATGTTGAAACCTAACTACCTAGGATGATGGGGTCCTGAGAGTGAAGCCCTCATAATGAGATTAGTGCCCTACAAGCTGAAGGAAAAGGAGGGAGCAGAGCTCATTCTCCCTGCTATCTGAGTGTGCAAGAGAAGGAAAACAGCAAATCAGGGAGAAGGTCTTACCAAGAACCCAACCATGCTGGAAGCCCGACCTTAGATTTCTAGTCGCCTGAATGGTGAAAACTAAATGTTTTGCTGTTTACATCACCTAGTCCATAGTACTCTATTATAACACAAGGTTTTTTGATAACTACCATGCATCAGATTGAGGAGGTTCTCTTGCATGTCTAATTTCATAGGCTCTTACTGCTTTTACTGATGGAATTTGGTGATGACTTGTATAGAACATGAAGATGAGACATTAAGGATGTTTTCTAAGTGACTCTCAGGTTTCTGGACTGGAGAATGGATGGATGGATGTGCCATTTGCCAAGGTTTGAGTACAGCAAAGCACAAAAAGATTGTAAGGGAAGCTGGGGAATTTGGTCAAATCTGAAATACTGCTTCATACTCCAATGAGTGCATCTTACAGAACTTTGCTATTTGCTCACTGCAGCATCCTACTCAGATCAGAGACGTGGCTAGTCCAAAAACAGATTACTTCAGAGCTTACGTCAGAGTTTTAAGACTTAGTGTAAGAAACTGAAAAATTATTTCATTAACATTTTTCATATTTGCTGTATGAAGGTGACAACATTTTGATTTACTGGATTAAACAAAACACTGAAACTAAGTTTACCTTTTCAAGAGTCTTTAACAAGGCTATCAGAAAGTTATACACTAAATTACATTCCTATGGGATGTCTGGAAATGTAAGTTTGACATTCCTGAGCTGCAGCTTTGGGAATCATTGATCTTATAGGTGGAGTTCAGGCTAGTACGTACTTGAACCTAACTACAAAGTTTGTAAGTAGAAAACAAAGGCCAAGTACATCTAACATGAATCCGACTTAACAAAATTTCATGTACTGACAACTTTTGGGGAACTTCTGTTTGCACAATAAAGGGAACAACCAAGACAAACGCTAGGATTCTGTGTTCTGATGAAGCCAGATCATAGCTCACACGAAAAGGAAAAAGACAAACATCAGCTTTTCCATCCCTGTAAAATTGGTGCAGACATTCAGAGGAGCTTGACTGAGAACCCCACATATTCCAGTGCTGGAAACCAACCTGATGGAAGGGGTCGTCTCTATATTCTTTTTTCACACATGGATTAATTTGAGGATTTTCCACATCTGTCTCACTGGTACAAGATGAACGGCACTCTGCACAATGTAACAAGTCTTCCCACAACACATCTTCTGTTTCAGATTCTGGCCTTGCACTCTCAGAATCCTGTCTGGAACTTGAACAGCGAGAGCTGCAACTAGTACCCGATTTAGGGGCATCCTGAAATCAAGATATTCTTTGACATTAATACAATTTATGTACCCTTTCCAACTCTAAGGAGTCTATCAGCACCATATAGTTATACTTTGTCTAAGACATTAATTCCACCGTCAAAGGACAGTGAAAGAGACAGCAAAACATTCAAGATATGTATTAACCGTAAGAACTGGAAAATGCCCTCACATCAAAATTCATTTTACTTCATATTTCAGTCCAGGAGTTATTCTGCATGCAAAGGTTGTGCCTATTTTTTCTTAAATCTCAACTGAAGGTCAGAATTCAAGTAGGCAGACACTAGGTCAAGTTCATCCAATCAGCACAGTGGCTATTAACCTATACGAACTGATGTTTTTAATAAAGTTATGTTCTTACTTTCTTGGCCACAGATTTTTATCTATCTATTATTCTGTTTCTCAAACAGGAGTTCAATAATTGACAGACAACCTAAAACAAAAATACAGTGGACAACTCATGCTCCTGAGTTAGTTTATGGTATAGAGTAGAAAGTACAAGTAACTTCTAATTTCTAAATCATGTACTTTATCCTAGGAATTCTTGATGTATAATATAGAGTATCATTTTGAATTTAAACAATCTTTATTGAAAAATGAATGGCTAATTGTTATAACCGACAGTACCCAAACTTTAAGGTCTGTTTTTAGCTAGGCAGAGTTTTCTATTTCTGCCCTTAATATTTGATATTGACCCGCTATGCCTTTCCCAGGCTATCGCAGAGTTGAGTTTATCAATTATACCTATTAAATGTCACTCTTAATTGATCTACCTGAAAGGCCTTCTCCCTCTGTCCAGAACCACTTTCATTCTGCTAACAAACGGAACAGAAACAACCACAACCACCAGAAAGGTTAACCAGCACTTCAACCACAGAGAAGTGGTCTGAAGAACAACTCTTCTACTATTCTAGCACAGGGTTCCCTTGATTTTTTCACAAGTTTACCCTAAAACCATCAAGCAAAAAGAACAACGCAGTTCAAAAAAGAAAAGGCAATGATTACCAGGAAGTGTTATAAGTAGCCATTCACGTCCTTTGAATCAGATTAAAAAATTCTGTGCTCTTAGTATACAACCTGAAAATATAATGTAAATTCTTTCCCTATTCAAACAATGTCAAGCTCAAGAGATTTAATAAAGCTGGAAAAGGGTTTTGAGGAAAAAAAATCAATAATGAATTGTAGAATCAAATACTAAGAAAGGGAGTTTTACAGTACAGAGAACTTAAGAACCGGTGAACTTAAGAACCATTAGGGGTGCCATCTAAGAGTAATTTTGCCTTCATGAAGAAGTGAAAAAGCCTTTCCAGTTGCAGAAAAGGAGTCTGCAGATTGTCCACGTAGGATGGTATTCTTCAAAAGGAAACAACGAACTGTATGCACACACGTTCAGAGGGGGTGCAGAGAATGAGTGCGCACGTGTGGCTAGGCATCGACATGACTTTTTACACAACTACTACCGTGCAATAATCAATAACAAATACTGAGGATGACGGGGAAATGCTTATTTCCACCATACCCCACTGGTTAAAGAAAAGCTGTACAATGCTAACACAGGTGAGGGGCACATGTGTCTGCAAGGGCAGTGTGTACCTCGTTGGGGTGGTGTTTCTTGTAGTGCTGTGACTTCCTGTTCCGGAGAATGCTTTCCGAAGCCCTGTCTGCGTGACGGCGTAAGGCGTAGCCTGTCTCAGGTCCTTCCTCACTGGACTCTTCGTCAGACATATTTGTTACTATTCTTTGGGTATCCTACGTTAGAACACAAAGACGAGTGCGGTTATTTCTGACTGAGTTTTTAGCTTTAAAACGGGGAGAAAATCAAGTTACACAGACGTGCACTTTCAAAATATCTTCAAAGATTTCCAATTGCTTCATTAGTGCTTCTTGATCTTTGTGCAAATGACTTAAGTTAGTGACCATACTTCCAAAAGTCATTCAATAACATTTGTCAAATATTACCATAAAATGTCTATGCATGGAAGCACCTGAAAGAGCCTACAAAATCAAGAAATATAAAACAGCATAAAAGCAGGATACAGGCCATTTAAAATAAGTTGAAAGAACTAAAAGTTGCTTCTGCTATTCTTTTCTTTTTTAAAGATTTATTTATTTTTTTTAAATTGGGAAGGCAGATCAACAGAGGGAAGGAGAGACAGAGAGATCTTCCATCTGCTGGTTCACTCTCCAAATGGCCACAATGCCCGGAGCTGCACCAATCCAAAGCCAGGAGCCAGGAACCTCTTCCAGGTCTCCCAGACAGGTACAGGGTTCCAAGGCTTTGGCCCATCGTCTACTGTTTTCCCAGGCCACAGGCAGGGAGCTGGATGGGAAATGACGCAGCCAGGACAAGAACCAGTGCCTGTATGGGATCCCAGCACATACAAGTTGAAGACTTTAACCATTAGGCTAGCACACCGGGCCCTGCTGTTTTTCAAACCAAAATATCTATCAATACTAAGAACTACCATTGATTAACAATGGCTATGAGTCAAGCAGGTGAATGCTAGTTCAATGTGCACACATACCAGACTGGATGTATGTACATGTACTCAGATTTTACAAATGTTCACACTGAGAGACTCCAGAGATTAAGTTTCATTACTTTTATTTTTCTCTCATAAAACTTTAGAAGGCAATGCATACTGTGTGACTGAAAAACCTGTCCGTTGAGTGATGATCGTAATGTGAAACTCACATCAAGAGTTAAATGCCTGGACCCAGCACAGTGGCCTAGGGTAAAGTCCTCGCCTTGAACGCTCCGGGATTCCATATGGGCGCCGGTTTGAATCCCGACAACCCCGCTTCTCATCCAGCTCCCTGCTTGTGGCCTGGAAAAGCAGGTGAGGACGGCCCAAAGCCTTGGGACCCTGCACCTGTGTGGGAGACCCAGAAGAGGCTCTGGACTCCTGGCTTCAGATTGGCTCAGTCGACTTAGCTCTGGCGATTGCAGCCACTTGGGGAGTGAATCTGCGGATGGAAGATCTTCCTCTGTCTCTTCTCCTCTCTGTATATATGACTTCCCAATAAAAATAAATAAAACATTTTTTTTAAAAAGTTTTAAAAGAATGATTGAAAAATCTAAAAATCAGAGTAATAGACTATATTTTAAGCCCAAGCTTAGTCTGCAGCTACTAATGTTAAAAAATATGAGTACAAGCAAGTACCAACACATACCCTACCAAACATTAGAAAATAGTCTTTTCTTTATTTTTTCCCTCAACACAAATTGTTCATGTACACATGCTAAATGTAACACAGGTAGCATGTTTAATTTGATCATGTTTTCTTTTGCCGTAACAGCTTTTAAAAAATTAACCACAAAAAAAGCAGCAAAAAAATGAAAAAAAAAAAAGAAACAAAATACACTACATTAGGGTTTGTTACAAAAAACCTGGAGTGTCTTTAGTTATTACTTGGAAAATAAACAAATAGCTGCTATCATTTGATCTGATCTGTTCAGATGAACTGTGCTGACAGGGTAATACACAAAGGACAAACCAGCCATTTCCTTGGAACACTGGGTGGAAGACAGGTTCAAGTTCACCTTAATTCAAATTCCCAAATAATCATAGTAACAAGGAAAGAAAAATCAAGGGTTTACAGGAACCATCAACCTTAAGGTGCTTGAGACTGTAGAAAAAATTAAACCATCAACAAATTCAGAAACTTGTCAAATTACACTGGCAATCAAGTTTCATCGTAAAAATCATCTAAGTTTCTGCTTCTTCATTGGTGTTTGTTCAGGCTCACAGAATTCAAAGACAACTACAATTCCCTTTTTCTTAAGTATTTATTTATTTACTTGAAAGAATAAAGAGGGATAGGCAAAAACAGATCTTCCATGCCCTGGTTCACAGATGACTGTCATGTTGGGTTAGGTTAAAGCCAGGGACCGGGAGCTTCTTCCAGGTCACCCAGCTGGGCAGCAGGGACCCACACACTTGAGTCATCTGCTGCTGCTTTCCCAGGCCACATTCAGGGAGCTGGACTGGAAGTGGAGTAGCTGGGACTTGAACCAGCGCCCATATGGGGTGTCAGTGCCAACAGGCAGAGGCTTTACCTGCTATCCACAATGCAGGCTTGACTACACTTTCTAAGTCACTTCACATTACCAGATGTAAAATCACAGAAGCAAAGTACTTATAAATCACACCTACTTTGCTGGGAATAGTCCTCAGGGTGGCTGTGGGCCAGGCTGTCTCATCTGGTCCAACTGTTTCACACGGAGGTCCATGGTTTTGTGTTCCATCTTCACTGTTCTTCACAGTCTTCTTACCATCAAGGGAGACATAGCCATTGTCAGTCTCGGTTGATTTATCAATTGAATTCTTGGCTTTCTTTGACCTAAGTATAGAAAGCAGAAGCATGTTAAATTAGTTTCTTCTTACTGAGTCACTGATAGAAATTATGATCCATTAATAATTCCCTGAAGTAGAATTTTAATGGTTACCTTTATTTTTACATCAAATAACTTACCAAAGGCCAAAAGAGAAGGATACCAACAAGGTTACGGAACTGAGTCTGGGACTCCTAATACTAACTGTACATTCATATGCTCCAAAGTACAGCCAAAATGAGACAGTTAAAAGTGGTGTGTTGAACTAAACACATGTGTGTGTACAGGAGTCACAAAGAGAGCCAGCCACTATCATCCCAATGACTGGTGCCCACGGTGACAGTCATGCTACAGCCTACCAGAACAAAAGCAAGGTCTGCATCTTCTTTTAATAGAAAAACACACCAAACTTCCAAAGGCATCAACCTACTAGTTCTAGAAGACATTCTTAACTTTGTCCACAGTATCAGTTGTGAACAACCCAAACAACTAAATGATTAATCTCCAAGCAAAAGGTATTCACTACGATAATTGTTACTGCTTATCTGAAGACTTTGAGAAATGTTCAAGAAATTGACTCTGGGGCTTGGCACAATGGCTCAATGGCTAAACTCTCACTCTGCAAATGCCAGGATCTCATACGGGTGCCGCTTCATGTCCCAGCTGCTCCATCTCCCATCAGTTTCTGGCTTGTGGCCTGGGAAAGCAGTACAGAATGGCCTGAGTACTTTGAACCCTGTATCCAGATGGGAGAGCCAAAGAAGCTCCTGGTTCCTGGTTTCGGATCAGTACAGCTCTAGCTATTACAGCCACATATGGAGTGATCCAGAAGATGCAAGATCTTTCTCTCTGCCACTGCTTCTCTCTGTAAATCTGATTTGCCTTTCCAATAAAAATAAATGAATCTTTAAAAATTAAAAGAAGAGAGAAACTGACTGTGAGGGTCGTTGTTGGGCATAATGGTTAAGTTGTTGCTTGGTGTTACCATCTCACCACAGAGCCTGGGTCTAAATCCAGCTCTATCCCCAAGTCTAGCTCCCTGCTAATACACATCTCGGGTGGCAATGGTTAATGGCTTGTTGGCTGGATCCCTGACACCCACAGAGGAAACAGATTGAGTTCCTGGTTCCCGGCCTCCACCTGGCCTACCTCTGGCCACTGTGGATATGTGGGGAGAGAATCAGTGGATGGGATGACAGAACACTGTCTTCTCTCTCTCTCTTCCCCCCCTCCCCGTCTTTCTTTTTCTCTCTCTCTCTCTTAGACAAGTAAATAAACTTAAAGATTGAAAAAAAAAAAAACCCGACTCTCCAGTGAATAAACTTTCTCACCCTAATGTTAGAGAGTTATTTAAAAAAATAAGACTTTAGGGGCCAGCATGGGGACTCAATAGCTTAATTCTCTGCCTAAGATGCCAGCATCCCACATGGTTGCCAGTTCTAATCCCAGCTGCTCCACTTCTAATACAGCCCCCTGGGAAGACAGCAGAGGAGGACTCAAGTACTTGTGGTCTTGCACCCACGTGGGAGACCAGGAAAAAACTCCTGGCTTCGGATCTTCTCAGCTCCGTCTGTTTGGACCATTGGGAGAGTGAACCAGAAAACGGAATGTGTCTGTCTGTCTCTCTGGATCTGCTACTTCCTGTAAAACTGCCTTTCAAGTAAAAATCAAAAATCTTTTTTTTTTTTTTAAGAAAGTAAGACTTCAGAAAACAAAGAGAGGTAGACACAATCTAACTCAAGTTAAAAACTATTACATGATTGGAACGGTCACAGTTTCAACACAATCTATGCCATATTACTGCAAACTATACCAATTGTTGAAAATCTTTCCCCAAATTACAATGTCCAGGATATAGCTGCTTAGTTGCATAACGCATGCTAACCTGCATCATAACAGCACAATCATAAAAGAATCAAACACTGATACTAAGGAGTTAACAGGAATTAACAAACTGACTGAAAATAGTTATTTGTAGTGTCCCTTTTCTTATTACTTAAGCATCTTCCATTAGCTGTACTGAAAAATTCTAATCACAGCCTTTTTAAGTTAAAATTTTACTATATGTGTGTATATCCATGAATGAATAACAATCCTCAAATGTTCTGAGTTAAATATATAACATCAAATGTCATAAATCTGGTTTAACTTATTTTTGAAGTCTAATATTTCAACATTCTGGAAAATTTCACTAATGCTAAAAACTATATAAAAAGTTTCTTATGCAAAAGAACTTTGTGATACATTACACATTCTATTCATTTGAAAAACAATGCTAGTACATCTTATTTCAGGTAATTTTGGATAACTGAGTCAGGCACTAAGAAGAAAACTTTTATACAATTTACATGAAATGTTAATTAAGACAGCTTTGACCTATAAAACCGAGAAAAACTAATTACCAGAAAATAGCTCTAGATAAATATAAAAATCAAGAAATCATAAGGAAATACACCTTGCTGGTGTATATTCATTTTCATATCGATACATTTACATAGAACACAAAGTAAACATTATGATCTCTGTTTTTCCATTCCCCAGCCTTACAGTTTATCAAAATGAAATTCCCAGGGAGGCTTATCATATGTAAACTCTTTAGCATTCATTACCTGAGACGGAAGAGCCAGGAAAGCGATAGTGTGCCCTAATGTCATAAAAAACCTTGAATCAATACAAACCCTGATAAAAAGAAGGCAGCGTGCCAGAGGTCCCTGAAGACAGTGCCCACGCTGGCAGGGGCGCTTGGGCCGTGGCTCTGCACTGCTCCCTCCTGGGTGTTATCTGTAGTACTAGACCCATCTCCTTCCCGGTGCACTTCCAAATGGGCTGCTTTCCTTAACTTCCTTCGTAAGAAGACATTAAGAGTAGGAGCCAGCTTTAGAATAACGAACACCACTTTCTTAGCATTTCAGTCCAAAGTTTGGAAGATTTAAACACAGAAACGTTATTGCACAAATTTAGATTTACTAAGTAAAACGTATCTAATTATCATGGTGTTTATTCAAGAGCAGTTTCTCTAAATGCTAAGGCATGTGTTCCCTGCTCATTCCGACAGGTCAGTGGACAGATGCCTATAGGGTTCATTCACACGGGACATATGTACAAGAGCAGTGCTTCCCTATTTGAACAGCACTTCATCTGCAGATGAAGAACAAAGAAATTTTAGACTGGAAAGGATCACAAAACTAACCAACCAGCAATGCCACTGCTGTGGGCACTGATGTTAAAAATCAGGCAGGCTTCAATTTTAATTCCTCAAAACTACAAATCTCATAATCTTGCAATAACATTCTGAAGTGGAACTGCTCCAATAGATTTAAAAAAAAAAAAAAGCCCTCCATTACACTCCATTACAATGAGTGGCAAGTGAAACCCGCTGAAACAAAGGGAAATATTAATCAACTTCAAACAGCGTTTAACAGAGTTTAGCTGAATTTTTTTTCTTGGTTCTTAGTTTTGCTAACGCATCTTAAAAATGTAAGATTTTGTAAGTAGCAGGCATTATTAGCAATTCCAATTAACATAAGTAGATTCTTTAAAAAGTTCATGGAAAATACCTACTATGAAAAATTACACGCGTAGGCCAAATACAATGGTGCAACACATTAACTTATCACCTTCAACGCCGGCATCCCATAAGGGCGCCAGTTCAAGATCCAGCTGCTGCAATTCCAAAGGAGCTTCCTGATAATGACCCCTGAGAAAACAGCAGAAGATGGCTCAAGTGTGTGAGCCCCTGCTGCACCCACGTGGGAAACCTGGAAGAAGCTCCTGGCTCCCACGTGGCCCAGGCCTGGCTACCGTGGGCACTAGGACAGTGAACCAGTAGACTGGATGAGAAGATGGATCTCTCTCTCTTTCTGTAACTCCACCTTTTATAAACAAATCTTAAAAAAAAAAAAAAAAAAAAAGACCTGGTAACGCAATAGCTCCACTGGCTAAATCACCTCCAAGTGCTGAAATTCCATATGGGTGCTGGTTCATGCACTGGAAGACCCACTTCCCATCCAGTTCCCTGATTATGGCCTAGGAAAGCACTAGAGGATACCCCAAATCCTTGGGAGCCTGCACCCACATGGGAGACCTGAAGATGCTCCTGGCTTCAGATCAGCTCAGCTCTGGCCATTGCAGCCACTTGGAGAGTGAACCAGGGGACGGAAGATCTTCTTGTAAATCCACCTTTTCAATAAGTATAGATATTTTTTAAAACAGAAGAAAAGAAAAAAAGAATGTGTAGATTTCAAATTATTTTTGCACCATTTTCCATGAACTTTTTGAAGTCCCTGTATTAACATTGGGTGACTATAACAAGTATGTGGTCTCAAAAAGGGCTTGAAGTGAAGCAGATGTAATCGTTTCAAAAGCACGACAACACCTGATGACACTAAGGGTTTGACTGCTATCAAATCAACCCCGGATTCCAATTACAGCGATCTGCCCCAGATGCCTTTTCGGCACAATACCTCCTCCTCTTCCCGCCCGTGCCCAGTGGAGGCTTGGGGGTCCTTGTTGAAACAATCTGGCAGTGCACCGTGCCCAGGAGCAGCATCAGCCATACTGGCCCAATCACTTCGGTCAGAGGGATGCTATGCGGGCTAGAAGCGGAACAGAATAATACTATTGCAGCAACTACAAAAAGGGAAAGAAAACACATTTAATTACAGATGTCCAACAGTCACTTCTTCAAAACTTTTATTCTTAACTTTACACTTTGCCAGATTTTTTTTTTCCCTAAATTTAAGTGAATTTAAAAAGTTACTCCACACAAGCTCCTTTGGGCTATTTGCCCGGATTAGCTACGGTAATCAGTAATAATACAGTCTTGGAATACGATCACAGTAAAGATACTCTCTAAAATACACACCCCAACACTGCAATGACAAGCAGATGCGTGTGTTATCTAAAGTGTGTGTCTGGGTAAGACCACACACAAGCCAACGAACCCCAATAACCTGAAGTACGTTCTTTTCCAGGATTTACTATCAATGCCTGAAAGAGATCATTCTCCCAGACTGTCAAACTAAAGACTGTGGAAACAGGACATTGCCAGGGGTCACCTGGAGACATCATCGGAGCCCCTCAATGCATGAGTTCAGGGTAAAACAGGACTTAATATTTTTTTTTGGAACAAGTATAAAATTTGATTAGGAAACTTCTGGCCATTTTGTGAAGTATAGATCACTTTGACGTAGTTCAATGTATGTTGAACAGATACAACCTGATTCATTCAAAGTTAACATGACGTAATGCACACAGTTTAACAAAAGAGATTCAATGTTTAACAAAATGTTAAATCAAAATGCTTAATTTGGAGGCACAAAATACTACATAAAAATAAACTCAGTGTGTATGGAAACCACTGGAAATACTATTATACTGAACTTCAGGCTTTTTCAGAATCACAAGAAAAAAGTCAAAATATAAAAGAAAGCCTAAAAACATATACGTTCATCTCAGCATTGAGGATAATAGAAAAAATAGCCAACAGCTAAATATCCAATGTTGATACTGAATGAAATACTTTCTAAGTAACTTAAAATTATAAAGACTGATACCTGTTATGACATTAGGCAAAAAGAATATATACAACTACACACATAATAATCTTTTTTTTTTCACACATAATAATCTCAACTAGGTATGTTATCAAAGCAAAGAGTATGGGTAGTTATTTTTCTTTAGCTTTTTCTACAACTTTCATCCACAAAGATACATACCTTTAATAGGAAAAACAACAGTCATAAAATTAACACAATCCACTCCTTTTATCTTTATAAGAAGATGTATCTTGGCTTGGCAGAAAGAACTTTGTCTAAATAAGATTGTCATTTTTATCATACTCTCCTATACTTAAAAGATATTTTTAAGAGTATGCTGACAAATACAATTAAATAACTACTTAGGATCATATTTATGTTTTTTAAAAAAGTATCATTAGAAAGAATAGAAGGGCAATAACTAAGTTAAAATAATTTCTTTGCTAGTGTCATAGAATGTATTTTCTTCCTTAGTCTTCAGATATTCTAAAGTAATACATATGGGAGCAATTTAAATCTTCACAGAAAATGTATATTTATGGGAAAAAAATGCAAGTATTTTAGAAGTTTTTGGTATCAAAATAACTTTATCTTTAAAAAAAAAAAGTTATTTTGGGATAGAAACAAAGAGCTCCCAGTTGCTAGTTCACTGTCCAAACCCCTTCCACACTGGGGGATGGGCTGCTGGCAGCTGGGAACACAGCAGACAGAGGGGGCTCCCTGTAGGGGCCAACTCGCTGCCTCCCAAGGTCAGCTTCACCCGCGGACACCCTTGTCCATGAGCTTTTTACAGTCCTCTTGTGGTAAGGCTGTGAGCTGCTGCTGCTGTGTGACTGTGCCCTCAAAAGCCACTGTGTTGGGAGGCAGGGTGTGGCTCAAACCTGGGCCCCTGCAGCACTTTGTGAGGAGCTGGCTTTGTGCCCTCAGGACTTTAGTGTCCCAGGCCTTACAAGCATCACAATAGCACCTTAACAGTCCATTGGAGAGGCATCACAATAGCACCTTAACAGTCCCTTGGAGGAGAAAGCACTTACAAGAGTGAACAGGATAGAGACCTTTAACACAGGACGGCTCAGATCACACTAGTGAAAAACACACACACACACACAAAAACAAACACACTGAAGCAGGAAAAATAAATTTGAACAGGGGGTATAAAAAAGTGTGAGGGTGTGTACTTTGGAGATGTTTTCTAATTTTTAAAAAAAGCTTCTTGATTTTTATTTTTTAGCCACTCCCAGATTCCAATCTTTACAGAATTACGCTGGGAAGCAACTGCTTTGTTCTCTCAAACATGTCTAACATCAAACCAGCTCGATGCCTGATTCTACTCATACTCAGTTGCAGTTAGTATGTGCTTAATGCCTCAATAACCCTAAACATACAACATCTTGACAGCTGAAAAGCAAGCTTCACTTTCATTGCTTAATTATACCTTGCAGGAGATAAAGGACAAGAAGCCAGAAAAAGATGACCTTTGATGTCACTTGTAACCACCACCGGAAGAAAAAGGGGAAAAATACAACTCGAACAATTCCCTTTCTAGTCAGAGAGGTCCAAGGACTTTCGGGCTTTGCTTTAGCAAATGCAGATCCTGAAACAGTAAAACAAAATGAGAGCATATCCATTATCTTTTAATTCCCTCAGAGAGAAAACAAAATTCAGTGTTAGCAAAACACTACTACAAATGTAAGTGCATTCTGTACTATGCTCTGAGTGCGAAACAGCCAAACTAGGATAGCAAACATTTTAAAAAAATATATTCTTCAGGCCACAGGGAAAAAGAGTAGCAATTAAAATAGAATTTCTCCCAGACGTTTTACAAATATATGCCAATACACAAGTAGCTGCAGTTAGAAACTACGAATGATCATTTTAACTTTTAGAACGAACCAAAGTTTACTAAGCAAATGTGAGCACACTTTCTGTATGTGTACTTCCTGGAATGCCTTTGGTGGAGAGAAAGGTTACTCAACGGTATCGAAACACATCCATTCTTTTTCATCTTCTTCTTGCCTTCAGTTGAGCTCTCGCTGCATTTATTTCTAATGCATTCTACTTTGAACTGCTTTTTTTTTTTAAAGGTCAACATCTCCTCATATAAAATATCTACTCTCCCAAGACTTACCTCTTACAAGATCGACATCTATGAGGTCTGGCTTCACATGGGCTGTTTTCTTTGGTTTATTCCTTAATCCCTAACAATACGTGAAAAGTAGTGTTAGGACAGAAATCCAGAATCTCAAAAACGATCAATTTCTAAACACTTCAAGTGAAATCTATTCTACTGATAAAAGTGTAATCTATTATACAATTGCTACAAATGGAACATAATTCTAGTATTGAAATATATTTCATTACCTTCTAAAAGGATATACATAGGGGTATATTTAACAGGTATGACTTGTTTCTTTCGGGTGTATAGCCTGAGAAGATCCAGGAGTTTGCACAGGACCCAGATTGGCCTTAAGATTGTGCTGATGCTGGGTGGGGGCAGAGTGGCCCCGAAAGCCTTCAAGTGGGGACCAGCATTTTGTAGTATCAGGTTGAGCTGCCACCTCTGAGACCAGCATCCTGTATGAGAGCTGCTGGTTTGAGTCCTGGCTGCTACACGTGTGATCCGTGTCCCTGCTAAGGCTACCTGGGAAAGCAGTAGAAGGCTGCTCAAGAACTTGGAAACCTGCAGCCTAGAAGGGGGACCTAGCTGGAGTTCTTTATCCCTGGCTTCCACCTGGTCCAGCTCCAGCCATTGTAGTTATTTGTGGAGAGAACCAGTGATTGCTAGATTGAAGTTTCTTTCTTTCTCTCTGTAACTCTCCCTTTCAAACAAAAATTAAAAAAAAAAAAAAAAAAAAAAAGACCCTCAACTCATAGAGTGGAGAAGCAGACAAGGAGGCAGACTTCCTGCAGCTGCCAGCGGGTGGGAGTGGTACCACTGGGCCAGAGGAAGATTCAAGGTGACCACTACACCTGCTGCTGACCACCAATCAGTCCATAGCGCTTCTTTATCATCTCAGAACCTGGATGCCACGGCAGGGGAAAGCAGCAGCTCACATGAATTGAGTTCATTTAAACTTGAAATTATTGAACGTAAACTGAGATTAAGTTGTATTGAGTGAGGGTAGGAGTGGAGGTCAAAATTAGTGAAGACAGCAGAAAACTAAGTAACTTTTTATTACTTAAGAGCAGCATGTTAAGAACTAAAGAGGTGAAGCTAAACTTTTCAGAAACCAAGTGCTGAGAAATGATACATATTGCGATCATTTGCTGTTCATTCCGTCAAGCAAGCAGCTATGCCCTAAAACATCCTTTCTCTTATCCTAATCCAAGTTGATCGTGATTTCCAACCCTAAAGCAAAAATCTTCTCAGAAAATGCTAGGAAATAAAACCAAGAGGACAGTATCTGAGAGATCAGAATTAACAGAGATATTTAAATTATAAAAAATGCGCCCTAAAACCATGATGGTCTTAAACCGTGGAGTTCTTAAAAAAATATGCCCAGCTGAATTTGCAAACCACCCCCAAAGAGAAAAGCAGAATAAAAGAAAAAGAAAGGGTCAGGGCTAACGATAAGGCAAGGACACATCAGTTGGTTCTCACAGCCTGATATCACACTTGCAAATTTACTAACTCACTAAATTTTCTCTGTAGCCCAAAGTCAGCTGTCTCTCACTACTTGTTCTTATTTGCAGACTTGCACAGCATGGCACCGAAAAAAAATCCCCCAAACAAGTTCCCAAGCAACGTGCTGAGCTGAAGGAGGCACTCCGCCTTCTCTTCTCAGCTCTCACTACCATAAACAAGTGTCCTCGCCATGCTCTATTTAGCGCCACATTTTTGCGTCTCCTGCTGGCAACTTTGTTGTTTGACATGGCCCCCAAGGAAAGTGTCACCTACTTTCCTAATTGCGAGAAGGCTGTTATGGGCCTTATGAAGAAAGTGTATGGTAGACAATGTCCGTTGAGACACCAGTCCCAGTACTTGTTAGCCAGAAGTTCAGTACGAATGAGTCAACATACATATTAAACAAGGCATCTTTCCACAGAAGCATACATAAACTAGGGTATGTGTTGACTGGCTGATCAAAGGGTTGTAACCAAAAGGCTACATGAATCTAACTGTATTTCTAGCAGCAATGGTTCAGTGTTTGCTAACTCCGTGTTCATACTTTATACAACTTAGCTATGGCAAACATGAAGAATTAATTGTATATGCACTCTACTTCTCAGCTCAATGCTATTTTAGTGTGTCTGACTATAAATCATTTACATGACTTTGCAAATTACAAAGATGATTGCAATAAAACTTTAAATAAAACTTATTAAGCCAGTGTTTTGATTTTGTATGAAGTTCATTACAACGGTTTACTTTTGTTATTGCTAATAAATGAAAATAGAACATACTTTGGCTTATTTGCATTATACTTATTGAACAATCTGAAATAACCTTATTGCCAATGTTCTCTCATATGAAGCTTAATTTCCTTAAAACTGTCAACAGCTGAATCTTGCAGTTAAGTTGTCTTGATTTATAACTGATCTTAGCCAAAAGGCCGAGAAGTAACTGTTATCTTGATTGATGTAACTATGTTGTTTTTAAGATGCTCTTTCTACTTGAACTTATTTATACATGGCTCATTTTCTATTTAAAACTTTATTTCAACATTCTTATTTCAGGGGCTTGTGCTCCGGCATAATAGAGCCCTTGTTCATGCATCTGGAAATGCAACTGAGAATGGCCCAAGTCATTGGGACCCAGTGACCCACGTACGGGACACAGAAGAAGCTCCTGGCTCAGACAAGCCCAGCCATGGCAGTTGAGGCCATTTGAGCAGTGAACCAGCAGAAGAAAGATCTCTCTGTGTGATTCAGTCAGGGCCCATCCTCCCTTTACTCATGTCTTGACTAAGCTTATCACCTGTCTTCCACAGAGCCAGTCCATGAGCCACTTCCTGTGGGAACTCTATTCCCACCTTTCAGGGCATGCCCCTACAGACATTCACACACACACCTTTCCATTCAGTTTATCTCATCTGTAACTAGGTATCCCACCTACAAAAAGAAGACTACTCTATGGCACCCTTCTGTCCCCATCCTACAGTTAACACATAGTACAACCTTGCTAAGTGTATGAACCCGTCAGAAACACTTAAAGAATAAAAGAGAAAAATAGTGAAGAACTTAGCTCTTTATTATGGATAAACTGTCTCCATATTGAGAGGTTTTTTTAGACAGATGGATACTGCTTTTTGATCTACTGTAAACTTTCTATATGAAACTGAAAATGTCAAATAACTAAAATAGCATTCTCCGGGCACAGATGAAATTTAGCTCGTGCAGGAACACACTGATTAGTATCTATGCAAATGAGAAACATATCTTATTACTATCCAAGTGTGTGGAGAGCAAGATATTTAGTTTAAAAATAGTCTTCATGCTAGGAAGGTGGCCTACGGAACTATTTTACCAGCTAAAGAGGAGTAATACACGTTTGGCAACAAAGTGCCTACCACAAAAAATTTTTTTCATGAATGCTTTCTGCTCCTAAATTCTTTCTAAAAGATAACCAACTTTGCAGCGACTCTTCGTGTGTCCGGGTCATTCTGTTAGTAGCACCATGAAAGCAGATATCAAGTCAGCAGAGCAGCGTGTGCACAGGGCCACTCAGGTGGGTACAGTCCTGAAACACTTACCAGCTTAATAAACTGTACAGATCAAGGACAGCGTCAAAAGGGAGGGAAGGCAACTAGAAGTACAAGGTGACAAGTGAAAGGGGAAAGAAGCTGACAAGAAACAATCATTAGAAATTCAACTTTGAAATAGATGCTAACACACACACACACACAAATCTTGACACATGTGACTGTCAACAGGAGAGTCCTTAAAAATACAGACAGAATTAAAGGTGGAAAGATGCTAAGGATATTGACAAAATGTGATTAATAATCCATTTACAGAACTATGTTTCATAAGCAAAAATGAGATAGACATATTACCTTGATCTCTCGCTGTTCAACAGATTTTTCCCATATTTGTTGATCATATGCTCCAATCTGTGGGAAATAAAAGGACAGTACTACATTAAATAAGCATTGCTGGCAGTCACCACTGTTTTTAAGTCAGGCAGTAGGTGCCTGTTCAGCACAGATCAAACGGACTTCTGCCTCGGACTTCCGGGATCCGTGTACACTGTTCTCACGCTGGCTCCCCAGGTCAGTTTCAGGACAGCAGTAGCATCACCATGTCGAAGGCTGTTCAAAATGCAGATTCTCAGGGCCTGTAGTGTTACCGAATCAGAAATACCAGAGTGCAGCCCAAAACCTGCTCTAAAATCCTTTTACGTGATTTTCACATTCAAAAGCCATTGCCCTGTGGAATGCAACTCTGACATGGTCTAAATCCTGTAAATAATTATAGAGACAGAATACTAAATATTCTCTTGAATGAAAAATTCATAACTATAAAGAATAATTGGCACTTCAGCTCTGATTTAGATGGGAAAATAGAGCTGTGAAACAACTGAAGACGCAGAAAAGTAATTATGAAGCAGAATTCCTTGCAGCCTCTCTGCCTACTACTGTTGTGTGCTGGCAAGTTTTCTAAATCACACTTTTATCCAGGCAGGATGAACATTCCACTCATTAAATTCTGTGTCCTTTGCTTATGTGGTTCCCACTGTCTCTAGTTCCCACTTAACTTTCTATATCCAATTAAAAAAAAAAAACAGTGGATCAATGATCTGAGATTGTGATTGAAAATTTTTACTACCTGCATTTAGTGAAAATTACAATCATATGAAAATATTTTAAAATGCTTCAGATGATGACATTAAGCAAATAAAGTCAAGGACCATATTGTAAGAGACTGTAATTCTGATATACATTTTATAGTTGATGGTGTTGTGCATGCTAGGAGTGTTAAGTTCATTCTTGGATGCCTATGATAAGCAATTTAAAAAATTAAAGGCTGATTTACAGAGGGAAGGAAAATGGAGAGAGAGAGAGAGAGAAAGAAAAAAAAAAAAAGAGAGAGGCCTTCCATCATCTGGGTCAGTCCCCAAATGGACACAACCTTCAGAGCTGAGCTGACCTGAGCCGATCCGAAGCCAGGAGCCCAAAGCCTCCTCAGGTCTCCCCTGTGGGCCCAAGGACTTGAGTCAGACTGCTTTCCCAGGACACAGCAAGGAGCTGGATTGGAAGTGGAGCAGCCAGGACATGAACCCGCACCCACACAGGATGCCAAGGCTGGCAGGCAGCATCTCAACAGTTGAACTATTGTGCCAGCCCAATTCAATTTTTAAAGTTTCTTTTGTTTGGGAAAATACAGTCACAGCTCCATTTCCAATTCCACAGTCCTGCTAGTGGAGGAGCTAGGGGCTGACTTATGGGATACCAGCATCACCCTGGCCCAGGGCTGGCTGTTGTGGCCACTTGAGGTCACTGAGGGCATTTTCTCTCTCCCTGTGTATTTCTGCCTTCCAATTAAATAAAATTCATATATACATATATGATGCATAAGTATCATTTTAGATATTTAGAAGATATTTGGAAGGCAACACAAAAACCATTGCTAGTGATTAACCCTGACAAGTTGGATGCCAACAGCACTTATCCCTGTTTTACACTCAGTGCACTGCTAACACTCTTCACCCCCACCATGGATATGTAGTACTTTCACCACCCAGGATCCTAATCCAGACGAATTCAAGTGTTTCACAGCCTAGTCCTATTGTTGCCATCTATGTCCTCCTGCCACCATTGTGACTTTGTATTTTTCTACAGGCTGAAATAAACACTACGGGGGAGGGAGAGAAGAGACAAGGAGAGGGATGGTATGGCAGGAGGAAAGACCGCAGGACGGACAGGTAAAGATGACCTTTATGGGGAGTGGAGCAGAACGGGAACAGTGCAGTGGTAAGGTGTGCTAAACCCCTCCTGCAGAACCAGCAGCCCGTACAGGCACAGTTACTCCACTGCGGATCCAGCTCCCTGCCTGCGACCTGGGAAAGCAGCAGAGAAGGGCCCAACACCCTGGCCCCTGAACCCACACGGGAGACCAGGAAAAAGTTCCCTGCTTTGGATCTATCCATCTCCATGTGTTGCTGCCATTTGGGAAGTGAACTAGCGAACTAGTGGATGGAGGATCTCTCTCTCTCCTCTCTTGGTAAAGTCTGCCTCTTCAATAAAAATAAATCTTTTTTAAAAAAGCATGCCTTCATCTAGGTGTCTGGTAACATATTTGCACCAAGAGGGGAAAAAAAAGATAATAAGGAATATGATGCTATCAGAATTCCAGATAGACGAAGCAAAGGGAAACAACTGTAACACAGGAACTGTGGAGAGCTGTCTTGGAAAAAGCCATCTGCAAAGATGCTCACAGGCGATCCAATTACCCCTTAGGTCACCACGTTCAGAGCAGCAGGAGCTCAGGTATCAAGAAGCGAAGCAGAAGCTCTCTGGCTTCAGAAAGGAGGTTACCAACAGTCTAATTAGATTAAATGCCTAGATGAGTTCACGGACACACAGGGGCGACCTAGAAAGAAAGGCACATTTGCAAATGTATTTTAAGTACCTAGTTATACTCCAACTGATGAATCTCATGTAAGAGATTCTAAAACAAGCTGTTATTTCTCATAGACTGTCAGGGGAGAAAAAAAGGAAAACACAGAACCCAAACCCTTTACATGCTGGGTCACCTCGGTAAATATCAGAGGCCACTCGTGCTTCAAAAGAAATTTGTTCTAATTTGTCTACTAGAAGCATCCAGGGGTGGGCTGTCCCAAAGCCAGGAGCTTCATTCACATCTCTCACATGGGTGTAGCGGGCTAAGAGTTTGGGCCATACTCAGCTGCTTTCCCAGGCATTATTAGCAGGGAGCTGGAGCAGAAATGGAACAGCTGGTATTTGAATCAGTGCCCATATCAGATGCTGGCACCACAAGTGGCAGTTTTATCCACTATACCACAGCACCAGGCCCTATTGGAATTTTATAGTGAATCATGTAGATATCAAAAAATAGGGTCACCCATAAGATAGTATCTATTTCATGTCAATTGAGAAAAGAAAATGCTCACCAAGGTTTCAATTGGCTCATCCTCACCTCCAAAGCTCACATCCCATATGGACACCGGTTCAAATCCCGGATGCCCCACTTCCCATCCAGCTCCCTGCTTGTGGCCTGGGAAAGCAGTTGAGGACAGCCCAAAGCCTTGGGACCCTGCACTCATGTGGGAGACACAGAGGAGGCTCCTGGCTTCGGATTGGCGCAGCAACGGCCGTTGCCTTCACTTGGGGAGTGTATCAGCAGACAGAAGATCTTCCTCTCTGTCTCTCCTCTCTGTATATCTGACTTTGTAATAAAAATAAATAAATCTTTCTAAAAAAATTTAAATAAAGTCATTAGGATGACTGACAAGCTACTTACCAATTTCCATCTGAAACTGGTAGAAACTAACCGTTTTGATGACTTTGACCCATCAAGTAAGTCTCTTAATGTTTGTCTATTAAACATCTAGAAATATCTGACTCTTATAACTGCTCCTAAGAAGCTTTGTAACACCTACCAAACTGAATACCAATTTCTATTATTACTCCACTGAAATGCAACTCTATTCCACTCCTTTTTGCTTTTCTGTCAATATTCTATTTGAGTCAACACATACACACCTACACACACATTGCCAGACTCAGAATTTATAGAAGTCAGCCACTCAGCTGACTTCGGTGATGAGACCAAAAGAGGAAGCTGAATCGTTTAATTATACAGTGTAAACAGTGAATGATGATGAGGTCAGACAGCCACAGCTGGAGAAGTCCAAAGCTAGTAACTCTAGAATGCGTGACTACCAAGTTGTTACATCAAACCTCCAAACTTTTTGCGTGTTTCCTTAAAGTCCTAGAGGACATATGAGAGGCCAAACCACATAAGCCTTTTAAAAACACACACACATTTCCCTACAATTCTAGTGCTATTTGCGCAGTCCTTTAAGTGGCTAGGTATTTAAATTGCAGACATCATGGATTAAGTATTATAAAGAAAGAGTCTGTCTGCACGACCTCTTAGAGTCCTCCCTGCTTTAACCATCACTGATTGCTTCAGTTAGCAGTCATCACCATCAAGATCTTTAACAGAACCAAAGTGTTACCGTGGAAAAGCAAAATAAAAACAAATACATAAAACTTTTTAAAATAACTAAAGTCTAGGGGGCAGCTGGAAAGAGGTAACATGTGACTTTTCACGAAAAAAAAAAACAAACAGTTCCAGGATTCAGTCAATTTAAAAATATTCCTAGCTACCCCTCACATCTGGATCAAGATGCCAAATTGGGAAACATCCTCACCTGCAGATGGTACAACCTAGCCAATTATCAAATACTCCATTCATTGTAAGTCATTAAAGCAAAAGGCACTTAAAAATTTTCCCAATATCATTGAAACCATACTGTCCCTTACATTAAGTCAAAGAATAATTTATCATAGGCCCCATATTCCTATTCAAATGACAACCAAGTTCCTACTGCCTAGGGAAAGCCAGCATATGATACAGCAAAACATTAACTTGACATTAGAAGAAATCCTGAAGAATATTCTATATTCTAATGATGAGAAATGATTGCAGCAGAAGTTGCCTATAGGCAGCCACAAATCCAAAGACATTCAAGGAGTTGATCCCGTTTGAAACAGAATCCAATCAGCACTCGATATCATCAGGGAGAGCTGGCCTGAAAAGAGCAGTATTTGTGAGGCAAAATGTACATTAGCTTGCGGGATGTGAGGGCATGAGAAGAGAATAAAGATGATGATTTCTGGCTTCATGACCATTTTGACTTCTGGAGCACTGTTAACCATGATACAGAAGAAGCGTGATTCTAAAAGGCTTCTGCGGGGATTAAGAGAGCCAGCAAGTAGGACCAGAAACCAAGAGGGTTGGGTTCCGGCCCCAGCACCCGATGCCCACTTGCCACCAGCAAGAGCCCAGGAGAAGAAGTTAAGTCAAGCATTGGGGTTCTGGCCACTCAGGAGGGAGGCCTACACCGAGACTTCAGTGCCAAATGTTGCCCCCATGGCACGCATCTGGGGAATAAACCAATAGATAAGAGCACTCCCACTCTCTCTTTCTCTCTCTCTGACATATTCTTTTTGGTAGGGATTTATTTGTTTATTTGAAACAGAATTACAAGAGAGATCTTCCATCTGCTGCCTCACAACCTAAATGGTCACCAACAGCCGGGACTGGGCAAGCACTGACCCTTCTGAAGTAGGGACTTTTTGTGTTTATTTTAAAATCTTGATATTACTTAGATAATAGGCAATCGTTAGATGAAATGTGAAAACTGAAGAGTTTAGGAAATGAAGGCCAATAAAGAAACATAAAAAACAACTACTTGCAGAGACAAAATATATTGTATGAACTCAAGTTATGACTAGGGATACCAACTGGTTATCAGAAACTGCCAGCTGGGTAATGTCTGCATTTTTCCTTTTTTCCACTACAGCTCAAAGGCCTAGGGCCAGAACAGATTTTAAATAAATACATACAACCCATCACCAAATGGCTACAAAATACTACGCCTGGTTATACCAAATGGATGAAGTCCCTCTCTTAATCTTTGTGGCTTCCTTGCTCTTTTCTCCCTGCATCTCCCAAATTATTTACTATCCCATGCTGAAGTCATTAGGTGGGGCCCCAAAGCAGGGCATCAGAGATGGGAAACAGACGAGAATGACACACAGGGAGGCCAGATACGACATACTAGTCCAAGTGGGCAACCAAAGCAAACTACAGAATGAGGGGACTCTGATGGGAAGCGTGGCCCCCAATGGCATGATGGGAAGAGTGGCCCTACAAGCGGGTGATTGGCTCAGGGTGTCAAAGGCCAAGCAAGGTAATGAGCTCCAACCCCCACCCAGCAGGATCTCCTGGTGTGGGTGGTCGAGGCCAAGAGGCTCAAATACAGAGCCTAAACGCGACGTCAAGGGTTATCTGCACTCGGAATGGGACAGTAGCTGAGCAAGGACAAGGCTTCTAAAGCTGAAAATACTCCTCTATACTCAGAAATTTCTATCTATAAAGCTATTGAAGAGGTAAGAGAATAGTTCAACAACATGAGTTCTCTTTGTAAATAAGGGAATAGCTTATATATTATGGTGTACTAATATAGACAATATTAAAGTACGTAAAATTATGCTTTTAAAGGATATTTACACAAGTCACAATGGGAACAGCAGAGCAATTCTGTGACTTATTTTTTATCATGCATTCTCATATTTTTCACTCTTCCTATGTTAGACCCACACCACTTCTACAATCATGATAGAAACTGTCAAAACAAACAGGAGAAAATGGAATCTAATGTTCTCAAAAGGCAACTGACTGTTAAGCACCATGTGCTGAAGGATCCATTTCCTCACGGAAAAGTGAAGGGAGTTGAGAGAGACAAGTCACTCTCAAAATTAATTCAGTGAAGTCTCAGTGCGAAAATAAATGAGGCTTTTACTAAGGTAGTTCACAGAAATGTTTAGCTAGGAAGTTGTACTTCAGTAACAAAACAGCTCAAAATTCTAATATTATAAAGGGCAGACAGAGCCACATTTTATTATCTATTTATTTAAAATGCAAACATTTTAGGATAGAGGAAAAAATGAGTTAAAGAAACAAAAAGCTAAAATATACCTGTTGGTCAAGAAACAGCAACATTCCCTATAGGACTCTTGTGCCAAGCAGGTGACAGAATTGAGCTGGTTCACACAGGAAAGGGAGAGACTGGGAAGAAGGGAAACTGGCACCCAGCTTTGTGCTGGACCTGGGAGAACTCCAAGTTCTAGAAAAGGCCAAATGGAGAAGGTGCCATCAGCTCTTGCAACTTCTGCAGCCAGCAGCAGGGGGGTTGGTCGGTCACAAGGGAGAAGCAGCAGAGAAACGGAAAGGATTAAGCCCCAGACCCAACTTAGGACACTCCAATGAGGGCCAAGTTACTGTCTTTAAATATGTAAGGAGCTAGGCACAGGGGCCTTCAGTCCTGCTGTCCTGGGATGGGCTCTCTCAAGCCATGCTGTGTTCTTGCCGGCACATTCCTTGCCCACCACAAGGCTCCAAAGCCAGATGTCTGACTCAGCTGACCCAATGATATTCTCTCTCCATTTCAAATTGTCAGAAGAACAGGAAAAACATAGGGAACACAGCTAATACAGAGGAACAAATCAACACGAACCACAGAGCCCAAGAGAGAAGTTTCTAGAAATTCCGCTGCTGAGTGACTTGCCTTTCCTTCCTAAGTCTTGGCGGCCTGCTATTGGCACGCTTTCAAAACGTGTAGTGAAAAGCAGAAGCAGAACCCGGTGGTGTTTTTTCCTGGCCCAACCTTAAAGACAGAACATCGCTACTAATGCAAACCAACACCACTCTGCATAATTTACGAACACTGTTTTCCAACTTGCTTGGACCTGGGAATATGTGCTCAGTGGATTTATTAATCAAGACATTGTCTGAATAACAGCCCTTCCCAAGAAGTCATCTTAGTAAAATATAATTTAACTTTGTTTTTCTACTTCAGCTAACTCTGAATCATGACTTGCGGTAGACCATTAGTTATAGCACACCTAGGAAAATAATTCAAATACAGCCCTTTTTATCAACTAATCATGGGATCTTCATCCAGGGTAAATACTAGAGTTCTACTAACAACTGCATAGCACCAAGTACCAAATGTAAAAAGCTCATACAGCAGAGCCTGGCGCGGTTGCCTAGGAGCTAAAGTCCTCACCTTGCACATACTGGGATCCCATATGGACATCGGTTCTTATCCCAGATGCCCCAGTTTCCACCCAGCTCCCTGCCTGTGGCCTGGGAAAGCAGTCAAGGATGGCCCAAAGCCTTGGGACCCTGCACCCGTGTGGGAGACTCAGAGGAGGCTCCTGGCTCCTGGCTTCGGATCAGCTCACTTCCAGCTGTTGCGGCCACTTGGGAAGTGAACCAGCGGACAGAAGAGCTTCCTTTCTGTCTCTCCACCTCTCTGTATCTGACTTTCCAATAAAATAATAAAAACCTAAAAAAAAACATACGAACCTGCTCATAAAGTCCAACTTACTCAGACCTTAAAATATGCAAAGTAGTCACAGAGTATTATAAGGATTAAATGTGTTGACTCATGAAGCCAACAATAGCAACACACTCACAACAGCTCAATTAATGCTAGCTATTTTACATATCATCTCAGTGAATTTCCTAATGCTTTCTTTTCTTTCATACTGTAGCATAAAATAAGGAAAGAATGCATATGCCTCTCAGCATACTTTTAGGAATCATCACAGATCAAACTCTGGTTTAATATTCCAAAACATAGTCCTGATGAAATCATGTATATGTAATATGAGTTGAAACCAAAACACTTCCTTGCTTACATATTTCTATCAGTTTGCTATAAATAGCATTAACAGCTGTAGTATAATTTAAAGCAATGTAAAGCACCAAGAATACGAACATATCTTAATCATTTAAGTATCTTTGCATTTCAAAAATTACCTAACATTTTAACATCTTAGTGTTTGAAATAAAATGTGAGAACATGAAACACATTTAAATTCCTCAAAGCCTGTTTGGCTTCCTTCCAACTGCTTACAAAGGGTAAAATTAAAATGGAGAAAATTTTAAGATAAATTGTTCTTAGGCACTTCGTCTAGAACTTGCAGAATTTAGAGTCTAAGGACCCAGGCCCATTGTCCTACTGTCATTACTGCCTTACTGTAATCAAAATACCCCGGGCGACCTGAGAACTACAATCAAAGATGACTACAGGTAGACCTTACATACCTTGGAATGAAACTAACCAAAGACATGGAAGTCCTCTACAATGAAAACTACAAAACATTAAAGACGGGAGAAATTTTCATGCTCCTGGGGAACCAACATCATCAAAATGTCCATATTACAAACAGTACTCTACAGATTCGGTGTAATCCCAATCAAAATCTTCACAACACTCTTCCCAGAGCTAGGAAAGATGATGCAGAAATTCCTATGGACGCACTAGAGACCACAAACAGCCAAAGCTATCTGGAAGGATAAAAATAAATCTGGATAAATCATGACACCAGATTTCAAGATGTTCTACAGGACAGGTGATCCAGTTTAGTACTGGTACAGAAATCAAGAACATCAATGGAACAAAATGGGAGCTATTTCCCAACAAATGCTGTTGGGAAAACTGTATATGCCCTTGCAGATAAAAGAAACAAGACCTCCACCTTTCATCTAACACAAAAATCGGCCCTAAATGGATCAAGGATCCTATGCCCAGACATCATCAAATTACCAAAGGGAAACATAGGCAACACACTACAGGGCATGGGCACAGGCAAAGCCTTTTTCAGAAAAACACCAAAAGCACAGGCAGTTAAAGCCAAAACACAACAAAACAAATGGGACTACATTAAACTAAGAAGCAAGGGAGACTAGTCAATAAAGTGAGGCGGCAATCAACAGAATTAAAACTGTATCATGGAAAACAATACATCTTAAAAATGCAGAAATTAAAAAGAAAGTTGATACCCACGGGGAATCAGGAGATCTTAAAAAGTGTACAAAAAAAGAAATGTTACACCTTCAATTTTCTCCATCTAGAATGAATGAAAACTCTATGGAGACAGAAATCAACCAGCTGTTGCATTTCCAATCAGTCATTTATCCAGCCAGAAGCACAACAGCATCTTCACTGGGTACAACACGAGGACTGACAATTGTAAGCCATAAAGAACAGTATTTCTTTCACTGATGAGACAAGTAAGCCTTCAGGAGAGCTTAGAGGTTTTACAAACAGTGTTTGGGTCCAGAAACCCAAGTTCTGAGTTCAAATGCCAGGCTCTTTTTACTACACCACGCCTTGTTACCCACAGATGAGCATATTTTCCAGTATGGTCTGTGGATATTTTGGGTTTGGGGAGGAAGTTAATTCAAATAAACTTCAGAATGTACATGCCCCTGACACAACCACTTAAAGTCGGCCACACTGTGTGCACTTACTCACGATGTGAAACCCTATAATCACAAAACCTTGGCCTTGTGGCAAAGTGACCTGCTTATGGTTTTAAGGACCAATGCTGAGTTAGTTTTAAAAAGCAGGCAGTCCAAGTACTAAGATGAAAAACAACATGAAGATACTTCAAACAGTCACAGCTTCTGGAAGGATGACAACAAAATTAAGAAAAAGTGAAGGCTATCAGGGATAAGCCACGAGACTATAAAGCTAAGTGAAATTAGGTCAGAAAACTCCTTAAAATTGTGTGAAAAACTTGTTAATCACATCAAAAAGAAGCCTCTGATGACTATAAAATGGGATAGTGACAAAGTCAAATTTTTCAGATAAGTCGTTCTGGACAGTGTAGGAAGGAAATGACCGGAGCAAGCATGAAGGAACGGGAGCTGCCCCGGGACATAGCACACTAAGCCTCAGTCTGTGGTGCTGGCATCCCATTTGGTCAATAACTCATGTCCTGGCTGTTCCACTTCTGATCCGGCTGCCGGCCTATCGCCTGGGAAAGCAGCAGAGGACAGCTCAAGTCCATGGGCCCCTGTCCCCACATGGGAGGTCCAAGGAGACTCTTGGCTCCTGGCTTCCAGTCAGCTCAGCTCCAGCTGTTGTGATCATTTGGGGAGTGCCCCAAGAGATGAACAATCTCCCTTTGTCTCTCCTCTCTAAAATCTGCCCTGAACATTAAAAATTACATAAACTATTTTTTAAACTGAAGGAACAATGAGGCTGCAAACCTGAGAACTACTCCAGAGACAGAAGCAGTAACAGAACAGTGAGTGACTGGAGGAACCAACTTAGGGAAACTTAAAACTGAGTTTTCCACGGTCCTTTAAGCATTATCCTACAGTAACACACTGTTGTTTCTCTGTTAGAGTTTCCAAAAGATAAAAACTCAGTGCCGGCACACAGTAAGGCCCATGATGCTATCTAAGTGTGGATGAATGCAAATCCTACCAGGACATTATTTTTTATAGAGAGGGAAAACCTTGTTAATAAAAGTCTGTGGCTTTAAAAATCAAATTGCACTGGTAAAACTAAATGCATTGCCTTTTTCCTATATAAAACTAACGTAATGTGGCTCCATATACAAATTTTCTTCCTTGCTTTCTACCAATAAACAAAGAACACATCAAAGTATCACAGTGGATCAAAAAAAGTAGTAACTAAAAGTATGTCCTACTACCTACAAATCTGAGGCTGAAAATATAAGATCTCGTCCTCTGATTCCTCAAAGCATTAAAATAATTACATTTTATAACGCCACTCCACTATCTTGATCTTTACTTACTGTCTTTTATCTGTTGGAAACTAAACTAACCTC
The DNA here is from genome assembly GCF_030435755.1 of Ochotona princeps. Classification (NCBI taxonomy): domain Eukaryota; kingdom Metazoa; phylum Chordata; class Mammalia; order Lagomorpha; family Ochotonidae; genus Ochotona; species Ochotona princeps. The sequence goes on along the minus strand of NC_080863.1, from coordinate 9,716,496 downwards.
TGCAAACCAAGTAAACCAGAATTCTTTAGCTTATTCCTAATTCCATGATAAAGGCTGTACATGTGTGTGCTGAGGGAGAGATGCGCAGAAGCGAACATGCCAAAAACAGAAAACAAACTAATGCAAGATATCATTTCAAATAATTCACGAAAAAATTGCCAATAGGGATATTAATTCTTGGCAAAAGTTCATAAGGGAAACTTTTTAGGCTGTGTATCTCCTCTGGCATTTTATTTCCTGTGACTCAACCCATGGTACTGAATCAACATCTTTTATTTGAATAAATTCCATGGGCCATTTGGCAAAGACCAATTTAGGTTCGAAGCTGTCCTGTTAAACAGCATTTATAAAATGTCTTTCTTCCCAGAACTATAAACACAGAAAGTTAGCAACAGTGTGCTAGCTATTCCCAGGTCTTTCCTAGCTGGCTGGTACATCTGTCTAATTTTATCCTGGCAATGGTAATCCACCAATTTGTTTCACTACTACGTCTGTTACCATGGCTAAAGATAAACTGACTGCACGCTATTTGGAATGTCGCTGGCAACCACGATATCTTTAACTAACATCTCTAAATTTATTCATCAGAGAACAAATAAGGATAGAGACGACTTTTCCAGTACATCATTAAAAATGTTTCTTTCCAACACCCAGGAGGTTTGAGAATTTCAACTCCCTTCAAATAACATTTTTGTTTAAATTTCCTCATACTCCCCACAAAAAGTAACACATAAACAGCTGCTTTATTTTTTTAGGCACTGTAACTAGCAACTATCATAGGTAAATGACTGCTTTCCTTTACTGGAATAAACATTCCATTTATCATCTTAAAAAGTCACAAGCAACTGACTATGAACATTCCAAAAACATTCTGTACAAATAGGAATTTCCAGCTGATACGTAACAAGGACAAAATCTGTCTACTGCCAAGTACTCTATTTTTAAGGTTCACAAACATGAAATGAATACAATGTATCTAGCTGTTACAGTGCCTGAACATAGTAAAAGTATGTCCCCAACATCTTAAAAAATAGGTCATTTTCTGCTGATAATGCTTTTGAACGCAGTACGTTTACACTCAGGGAGTGCTGCATACCGATGCTTCTCTGGTCTATAATTATTACTGTGTAGCAGCCAGAAGGCTTTTGCTAGGGAACAGTGCAAGGCTGGTTTGCTCCGCAACACCCCATTTTTCTTATCCTTCTGGGAGTTGCACAGCTGCTATCTTGAGTAAGTACAGCTACTACTGTTCAAACATTAAAAATAGCAACACGGGACCTTGAACTCCCTGTTCTGTCCGGGTTTCAGTTTTCTCATCTCTAAAATACACTCAAGGGACCAGCAGTCTTACACCACTGGAACGCCGTACGGGCACCAGTTCATGTCCCGGCTGCTCCTGTTCTATTCCAGTTCCCTGCTTGTGGCCTGGGAGATCACCAGAGGACGGCCCAAGTCCCTGGCACTCTTCGCCCATGTCGGAAGTCTGGAGGAAACTCCTGGCTCAAACAGCTCAGCTTTGGCCACTGCAGTTGCTTGGAGAGTGAACTAGTGGATGCAAGATCTCTCCCTGTATCTCTCCTTCTCTTGTGAATCTGCCTCCCAAACAAATAAATAAATAAATAAATAAAACTTTAAGAAAAATAAATAAAGATGCTGGAGAGGTTAATTTCTAAAACATCTTTCCCTTCTACATTTTTTATTTAAAAAAAAAATACTTGTATGTTGGAGCTTTTAATTGATCGGGATGATACTCTGCTGGCTCTGTCTTCAGACCAGTAAGGGTATACCTAAGAAGCCGCTGAACTTGACTGGACAATAAGATGCTGGACTCTATGTTGGTATACGCTTGCAATGGGGGAATCTCAACTGAACTTGAGCTGTGGTTATGCAACAAGGTGGAGGAATCCACCATGGTGGGAGGGTTTGGGGAGGGGTGGGGAGAACCCAAGTACCTATGAAACTGTGTCACATAATACAATGTAATTAATGAATTAAAAATAATAAATAAAAAAAAGAACCTAAAAAAAAATACTTATTTGTTCCAAAGGCAGAGTGACAGAGAGGGAGAAATGGGGAGAGAGAGACTGTGATGGATAACACTGGGCAAAGCTGACACCAGAACCCAGGAACTTCACCCAGGAATCCCAAGCGGGACCCAAACACTTGGGCCGTAGCCATGGTTTTCCTAGGTACTGCGGTAGCAGGGACCTAGATCAGAAGCAGTGCAGCATGGATTCCAACCTGTGCTCCAACACAAGATGTTGCCACTGAAGGCAGTGGTTTAACTCACTGTACAGCATTTCTAATTCTTCAGGAAGAAGTTACATTCTAGCACAAAGTAACCTCAAACAATAATAATGGGAGGAGAGGGAGGAGGCAGATAAGACAGAACTGAGGGGTTCTGAGTTATCCAGAGAGCTATGAGCAAAATCAGTTCAGGGGAGTACTTGAATTTTCACCCAAGGGGAAGTTCTCTTCCAAGCTTTGCACTGAAGTAGTATAACTTATCTACCTAAACTTCTGCTGATCAAACTACAAACCAGGACAACGCTGTAGAAGTGAAAACAAAGGACGATAAATCCCAATCACAGCCATAGTTAACAGACAGTAGCAACCATTAATCAAAAAATACTAGAAAATGTCATTCCTATTCTACTTGCAATGCTGAAAAGCTTGGGGGAAAAAATCCAAGTTAAATGGTAATTTTTCATTTGAAGAAAAATGTCTAGAAAATTCACCAAATTAATATGGTACATTTCTCAAATTACCACGGAGAATCAGGTGATGATAAACTTAATTCTATTTCCCCTTCAACTTAATTATTCTACTCACTGTTTAATGCACTCATTTTGTTCTTTCCTAGACCATTCCTTTTTATCACAAAAACAAAGCACTTCGAGTGATCTTAGCTAAAGAACAGCACATGCTGAGGGGGAAAAAACTACTTTTGTGCCACAAACTAAAGCAAAGGAGACTCCAAGTTCAGCATTTTCGATATCAAAGGAACTTGATCAGTTCTAATGGTTACATGTTCAACTGAAAAGAACAATTAACCAAAACCTTGAAGCGCATGTGTCACTAATAATAACAGTACATTTTTTTAGCAAAATGAAAGGTCAGCAGAGGAATTGCTAGAGCAGTATTTTTGAGCGTCCACAGCACACCGTGTCTGGCGTTCACCTGCTACCCCGGTTCTTCTTCATACACTCTCAGTATTATCAAGAACCGTAGGAAAAGCCGAGAAAGGGTTGTTCATCCGATTAGCGGAAATCTTGGGCTCATTTTTTCCTTCAGAGTCTCTCTCAACAAGGAAGCAACCTGGCTGACCTCTTGATTTTGGAGTTCTGACCTCCTACACTGGGAAAAGGCAAAGCTGTCCTGTTTTAATTCATGTAGTTTGCATTCATTTATTATGAAACCTCTAGGGGAAATGAAATGCTCCTTCTTGCAGTACCTTGATATGACCATTAGTTTAATGTATTTCATCTTCCCTGTAAAGTAACCACAAGAATCTACATGCAAGCCTTCTAGAACAAAATGCTGTTGAAATGTGTGACGGTACTCTAACATCATCAAGATTTCTTTACTGTTATCAAATCAAACCATGTGTGTTTATGTACTTGTGTAATATATATTAACTGTACCTTTAAAAAAAAAAGCAATAAATACGTCTCCAGAGACATTCACGTCAAAAGGCACCTACAAAAAAAAGAGAAATCTTCCCAAATTGAACAAAGAATTATAAAGTCTCCTCAATCTATTTTATTTTTAAGATTTATTTATTATTGCATTTTCTTTACTGGAAAGTCAGATTTACAGAGAGAAGGAGAGACAAAGATCTTTCATCTGCTGGTCCAAGTGGCCGCAGCACTAGAGCTGCACCAATCTGAAGCCAGGAGCCTGGAGCCTCCTCTCGTTCTCCCACACGGGTGCAGGGGCTCAAGGCTTTGGGCCATCCTCCCAGGCCACGAGCAGGGAGCTGGAAGGGAAGTGGAGCAGCCAGGATACGAACCAGCGCCCACATAGGATCCTGGCGCATGCAAGGCAAGGACTTTAGCTACCAGGCTACTCCACTGAGCCCCCTCAAACTGTTTTCAAAGATATCACACTACAAGAGGAACAGTGGCCTGTCAGCAGAATTTTGTTTTAGTTCTATCACGACCGCATGACTGCGAGTGAGTTACAGATTAGACTCTGTGGGCCTGAAGCTCTTTATGCATAAAGCAAAGGGTTTAGCAAGAACTAGGTGATCTCTAAAATCAAATTCTTGACCCTAGTTTCTGATAAACAAATCAAACTAACACCCAGATTATTCTGATGAGAGCTGCCCAAACTGGAAAGAGTGCATTGCTGGGTGGGTGGAAAATCAACTTCATGACAAAAACAGGGAAGAAAAATCTGAGGTGAAAAGGCAAATGGTACTGCAACTAAACAACATATTTGTGCTAAGACAAGTATTATTTTTGGCGAGTATGTGTCGTTAAAAAGGAAGACTTTTGTTTTTGTTTTTTTAAAAAAGACCAGTGACTGAAGCAGGCGAGGCTGAGATCCATAAATGTCACTTAGTCATGACTTAGCTGTTAGACAACAAACATGAGTTAAATATCTGCTGTTCTAACACTGGAAATTCAAAGTCTGATGTTTTGGTAATAACATGCAATAATAAGAGAAATTTCCATTTAGTGGAGGCTTACCCTGTGTTTACAAGCAATATGCTAACACTTGACGTGTGTAGATCATGAATTCAACCTCAAATAAATGGAAAAGATGACATTCTATTCCATTTGTAAACACGACTAAGGTGAAATTCAGTTAAGGTAAGCAACTTGTATCCAAAGCATACAGAGTTTCAAAAACAAAGATTCAGATGTTTGCTACCCAAACCCCAAATCAGTATTCTCACTGCCCATTAAGATACAGGGCCTCAAGGCCAGGTGCAGTGGCCTAGTAGCTAAATTCTCACCTTGCATCTGCCAGGATCCCATATGGGTGCTGGTTCGTGTCCTAGCTGCTCCATTGCCCTTCCAGCTCCCTGCTTGTGGCCCGGGAAAGCAGTCCAGGATGGCCCAAAGCCTTGGGACCCTGTACCTATGTGAGAGACTCAAAGCTTCTGGCTCCTGGCTTCAGATCAGCTCAGCTCTGTCCATTGAAGCCACTTTGGGAAGTGACCCAATGGACGAAAGATCTTTCTCTCTGTTTCTCCTCTCTGTAGATCTTTCTATCAAAAAATAAATAAATCTTAAAAAAAAAAAAAAAAAAGACATGGTACCTCAGCAATGGCCGTGGAGGGTTGTGCCTTAAGAGGGCATGGAAGCTTTTGACCCAAGCTCTATTTTACACAGGTGTCAGTTTCTAAAACAGATTTATAGTTTCTGCGTACTTATCTTTTAAAAAAAATGTTGATGTTTAAACATATAAACATTGATACACCCACAATCTCCTAGCATTAGTCAGCTGATTTACCGGCTGATAGGACTAACCTCCTTAGAGGCAGAGGGAAGCTCTCCTCGGGGTGCAGAGAAGCCGGACGCAGCACCAGATGGCCTGTGCCAGTCCCCTGTGGCCCCTTCTGCACCTCTGCTGTGTCTCATTCCCTCCTGTCCACAAATGTCACATGTGGAAGGCCTTCCATTCATCCTTTTGACGCCTTGAGGACAGAGGCTGAACAGTCTTTTCCCTTTTTTTTAAGCTTTAAAAGGACAGCTTGAGTTCCTGGACTGATAACAGCGGTCAAGAGGGTGAGGCAGCATCTCTGGCCTGACCCTCACACCTACATACTCTGGTCAGAAGGAAGGAGGAATATGTACAGCACAGATGGTCGCTGCAAAAATTCTCAAGCACTGCAAGACAGTGTAATTATCACCTATTCATATTCTAGCAATAGAATAATTATTAGTGTTACTTTAAACTCATACCTCATATTTAGTTTTTAAAAGTCATAAACCATTTAAAATATTAAAAAAAAAAAAAAAAAAAAAAACCTTGATGAGGTAGGGCCAGTGTTATGGCCAAGCAGGATAAATTACCACCAGTGAAGCCAGCCTCCCACGAGGGTGCCAGTTCAAATCCCAGCCGCTCCACTTTTAATCCAGTTCCCTGCTAATTTACCTGGGAAAGCAGGGGATGATGGCCCAAGACCTTGGGTCCCAATACCTATCTAAGAGACCCTGACGGGGTTTCATGCTCCTGGCTTTGGACTGACCAATTACCACACATTGCAGCCATTTTTGGGGGGGTGAACCAATGGATGGAAGAACTCTTTCTGTAACAGTGCACGGCAAATAATTAAATAAATCATTCTCTAAAAAGTTTTAAAGACATTTATTTTTCTTGGAAAGGCAGATCAGATTTACAGATATAAAGAGAGAAAGAAAGACCTTCCATCAATTGGTTCACTCCCTGAAAATCCACAATGGCAGGACTTGAGCCAATCCAAAACCAGGGACCAGGAGCTTATTCTGGGTCTCACATGCAGGTGCAGGTCCCAAGGCTTTGGGTCATCCTCCACTGATATCCCAGGCCATAAGCAGGGAGCTGGATGAAAAGTATAGCAGCTGGGAAATGAACCGGCACCCATATGAAAGTCCACCACTTGTAAGGTAAGGATTTAGCCTAAATGTTGAAAAAAAAAAATCTATGAGACGTTCCTGGCAAAAGCACTGCACCTTACAAAAGAACTAAGGTTCAGAGAGATTCAATAACACACTCAATATTAGCTGCTAAATGTCACAAAGCCAAAGCACGGTGCTCTTCCAATCAGCTTTAAGAGTAAACCTAAAGGGCTCCGCGTGGTAGCCTAGCAGCTGAAGTCCTCACCTTGCATGCGCCGGGATCCCATATGGGAGCGGGCTTTAATCCCAGCTGCTCCACTTCCCATCCAGCTCCCTTCTTGCAGCCTGAGAAAGCAGTTGAGGACAGCCCAAAGTCTTGGGACCCTGCACCCATGTAAGAAACCTGGCTTTGGCTCAGTGCAGCTCCAGCCATTGCAACAACTTGGGGAGTGAATTAGCAGACAGAAGATCTTCCTCTCTGCCTCTCCTCCTCTCTGTATATCTGACTTTCCAATAAAAAAAAAAAATCTTAAAAAAAAAGAGTAAATCTAAGGGAAATAACACTTTTAAATGTAACAAGCCTGTTTATTTATGAGATATTTCTTCTCTTTCTTAATTTCTCTTAATTTTTCTAGTATGGACTTACTAGCCTATCCATCCAGAGGCAAAAGATGAGTATATGGGAAACATAGCCCATCAGAAAGCATTCCTGTCTGTCACTGCTATCTTCAGCAGCAAACACCTGCTCCCCTCTCCAACAACAACAACAACAACAAAAAAAACACCTCATCAACCACCTCATCTATGAATGACTGTTAAGGAGATCTATTATTTCACACAGTAGGAAGTCTCAAGTGCAGCTCATTTCCTGAGCTAATTCTGTGGCTCAAAAGGAACTGAAAAGCTGACTCAATTCTGCCATCATCAGCTGGCTGGCAGTTGCTCTCACACCAGCGGATTTACTACAAAAGTCTCAGCAACAGTCTCAGCCCCTCTATGGGCACAGACACGGAATGGAGCCTCTGTTCCATTTTGCCCTCTTGATTACATTATATTAGTTAATAGATACGAAGCACTTTAATAATGCTTGCCACATAATAAGCATTACATAAGTTTTGTTCTAACTATTATAGGCTCTTTATTCTTTTTTTAAAAGAAGTGAGTCTCATACTATTGTCGTTTTAGGGGGAAGTTAGTGGGGGGGGAGGGAATCCCAGAGCATATGGAACCATATCATAAAATAATTAAAAAAAAATAACAAACTGGGACCAGTGCAGTAGCCTAGTGGCTAAAGTCCTTGCCTTACATTCCCCAGAATCCCATATGGATGTTGGTTCATATCCTGGCTGCTCCATTTCCCTTCCAGCTCCCTGCTTGTGGCCTAGGAAAGCAGTTGAGGATGGCCCAAAGTCTTGGGACCCTGCACATGCATGGAAGACCTCCCTCCCTCTCTCTCTATCTCTGTAAATCTGACTTTCCAATAAAAATAAACAAATCTTTAATAAATAAATAAATAAAAATTTTAAAAAGAAATGACCAAGCCTCCTTCCAGAAGACTTCATAACGTTAGCTAGGATTGGAATGCATGCCCCATTCAGAGCCAGTTACTGGCAAGAGAAACAGAACGCCATGAGTGGCTTAGCTAAGTGTCATTCATTCCGAGTGACACTGTGGACTCTCTCATTCCCTGGCTATAAAGCTTCTGTAGGAGAAAGAACTCTCAAAGTAGAAACTTCTTGAGGTATCAGGAATAGCTCAAGGCAGGAAACGCAGGCTTCCCGATCCCAACCACAACTTTTCTTCCCCAGGGAGCTGAAGAAGAGGGGTAGAAAGACACGTGGAGTCTGTTCCCATAGTGCAGAGAGAGCCATCTGTGGCAGGAAGGACGAAGTCAACTCCAGAAATCCAGGGAAGGAGGGCAGGAGACACAGGGAAGGCTCTGCCCTCGCAAACTTGTCACTCAGGAGATCAACTCCCCCACCCTGCATGGCGCAGCTTTCAAAGGTCAGATTCGCTCTCTTGAGATGTTATGGCTTGGATCTGTCCTACTTGCAAAGCTGATGCAACAAAGCTCATCTAATCTCTGCCACTGTCCATGCCCGTGATGATGGGTATATGACTGTTTGTGAAGCACTGTACTATAGTAATAATATAGGGAAACTATGTGGGAGGTGGGGGATTGGAGGTGGGAGATTTGAGGTGGGGGTAAGGGAAATCCCAGGGCCCATGGAATTGTGTCATAAAATGATAATAATAATAAAAAGGTCATCTTAAACGGTGTATGACAAGCACAAATTTTTGGAATTAGAAGCTGGGACACCATACTTCCTAACTGTCTGCAAACCCCGGGCAAATTACCACTCTGAAATGTCCTAAGTACATACTTACATTAAAACACATCCATGCACACACACGCATACACAGCTGAACTCATTTTTAAAAGGTAGAGGATTTAAAGCTTCCAACTACTGAAGGCAGTTATCAGTCAAGGTCACATTTTTATTACATTTACATTACTAAACAAAGCCTACTTTTGTCTCTCATTCACACAGCATTAAACATATTCAAGTTTTCTTGCTAGCCACTGATTCTCTAACGAGAATGACCAAGAGAGATCTTCAGAAAGTTTACCCAAAATGCGTATTATGAAAAATGTATATGCCTGGATTTCCAAACACTTTTACACCAAAATAAACTTGTCAATCCACTTTCCATAAACTTTTTGAAGTCTCCTTGTTTATCATAGTTCTTCCTCAGTTTGATAAGATAAATTCATGATTTTATTACCACCAGAGTACTGCCAGTACCTTTTTTCCTCCTTTAACTGTGGGAAGTATTTTCATAACTCTTCTCCTAAAAACAAGAACCTCATCATTTCAAAATCTGATCTCCACAAAAGAATCGGATCGATCATTATGTATTTTGAAGGAATTATGTAACTGAATTAATCTAACTTCAAGTTCCTATTTAGCAGGGCTTCCAAAAGATAAAGAATTCCCCCTCTGAAAATAAGAAGCCAGAGGAGCAAGCAGAGTACACAATCCCAGCCTCTGCAGCCACCCGCAGAGTGAGCTCACATCACCCTCTCCAAAGCTCCTCCAAGCAAGTACATCTTTGAAGGAAAAAAAAAAAGACTTTAAAAAAAAATCAAAGTAAAGCATACAGTTTTGATAAAACATAAAAATAACAAATACTTAATAAGAACCTTTATGTATTTATAATTTTAAATAATTTGGACATGCCACCTCTGATATTAAAACAGTTCTGAGGCCCTTTGGAGTCAAGTGGCCAAATACTCCAAATGAAGATTTGAAAAGCACCATTTCCCAGTGGAGAAAGCCGACTTTAAAATGAGCTACAACCAAGCCGACGAACAAAAAATTCAAGCAAATGAGGGTGAGTAATACTTGTTTTTTATTTACAGTGTTTGAATGCCACTGAAGAACAGCCACAATATCAAAGACAGCGAAATGTCTAAAGCCATCGAACCCTAAACATCTTAACACAGTGTCAAGTCAGATGTGACGTGTGTGTGTGTGTGTGTGTGCAATATACATTTTTCTTGAAATAAGATCCTTAGTTTGTATCACAATTTCAGAAGTTTCCATAGGACTGGACAGGCAGAGAAGCATCACCAGTCATAACCAAAGCTGGTACGTAAAAAACTACCACGTAAGAAATACAGGACCATATTAACTGAAAGTAAGTCAATATTTCAAGCCTACCAATCTCCCAGAAAGACTAAACAAGTATATTAGGAATTCTCTCTAGTGAAATTTGAAACGGAAAGCCAAATAGAGAACATATTATAAAAACATCACCTTCCGAACATACACATAAAGATGCATGCAAAAAATCTTTATAAACAATTCTTTTCAGTTTCCTTTCATTTAATTTTCTTTCATTTCACTCTTTAAGCAGACTAGACTTCAAATTAATTGGAGGTTTAAGCAGAGGTAATATTAACATACAAGCAGAACTAACAACGACTGAATCAATAGTATATCAACAATAAATCTTCTAATTAAACACCCTGTATAAAAACAATGTGGTATTACACAGATACAGCACGTTCTACTCTGAACACAAATAGGCTACAAATATCCACAGGTAGGCTTCGTTCAAGCATTTTAGCCACCACTTACTGTTTTTCTTCCCACACAGGAAAAGTTTTAAATACACATTTTATTAACAGAAACCTGAATAAGGTATCAAATATGCTTTAAAATGCAAAAACACACATAATCCATTACATATTCTAAAGATATTACATAAAACAGCATGCATTCTATGCACTGTAAGTAACATTCTTCAACATTTTTCAAGGAGTAAACAGCTTACACCATTCTAAAAGCAACATTTCTTCGATTTTACAAAGGAAAACATTTTGAAACATAAAGAATTGCAGAGTCAATAGTTATGACAACTAGTTCTAAAACATCAAAATGAACATTTTAATATTTCACTTTGGGAAATAAAGTCCCAAAGGTTTTTTTTGTTGTTTCATGTTTGTTTGTTTTACTAAAAAGACTTAGCTAATTAATTGTATCTTACAACAGATTAAAAAGTCATTTCGCTTGATATACAATAGTTTTAGAATCACAACAGCTCTATCCAGTTTGCTTTTAAAGAAGTAAAATTAAGAATTTTAGTTTTTTACGTAATACTGATCAGATGCATAATCGTGAAGATCTGACTTACACTGCATCAGACGAATCACTTTCGTAATGCGGAGCAAAAAGTAGAGAAAACCTTTCTAGTTCATTCAGAATTAAATGTAGTACAAGGAAAACCAAAATAATCGTTCCCTTCCATCCAAAATCCTAAAATTCATTTTGTCATTTTTAGGCAACATTTTATACAAATCTCTGGCACACAATAAACATGCGTATTTTTTTATTCAAACATTACAGAGTTCAAAGCTGTGACTATCCACTTACCTTCTTTTGATACCAGACTATAGCATCTGTCACTCTGGACGCCATTTATCCCACTATCATCACACGGTCGTCATTTTAGGCTGTGTAAGAGAGAAGAACATGCAGACGGCTTTACTTCCACCTTCTAAGGGAAGACTGCACAGCTCGCAAACACAGCACTCCAGTGACTTGCAGAGCAAGGGGTGTATGACTGTACGTACTTATATTACACCCTTCCTCATTACTGTTTTAGCAACAGGTTCTCTCGAGTAAACAAAAATCAGTTGCCATAATAAAAGGAGGCTCTTTAGGCATGAATATAACGCTTGCATTTTCTTACAAAGAAAAAAAGTTAAATTGGGTTTTTTTTCTTAATTTAAGTTTTAAAAAAAAAATTTCCAGAATTTTCCAGGTTCTCCTGGGAATCTTCACTTACAGATTCACAGACAACAGAACACAATTCATTCACCCAGTGACAGGTCATTTAGTTTTGCTGCAGCATCTATAGGGGACTGTCTGTTACTGTTGATAAAGGGTGGTTTATCAGATACACCAAATGTATAATCCTACTTAATTCTCTCCCTGCTCAGTCAATAAAAAAACTGATTGTAAATCAAACCAGAGAAGCCTAAATTTTGAAATAAATACTAAGCCAACCTTAGAGCCAAACACCAATGAATAATTACTATTAAAACCTTCCAGGTATCACAGTTGGCCGTAGTTAGAAATTTACCACAGATGATCTCATAAAAGCATCTTTCTTGTGATTGGCTAAAACAGTACCGGGTACGTGAAGAGAACGGCTCCTTAACCTTAGAGGGGATTTTACACTGATTTCAGTCAACAACAGAATGCCTTTCTAGACATGAGATGTCACTGGAGTATACCTCTACCACAGTGGCAAGGATATGCTACAACATGTTTACAAGCAAATCCTGGCCCTAAAACGCCTAACCAACCAGGATCATCTCAGGGGAATCTGATGCGCAGGGTGACCCAAACCTCGCATCTGCAGGGCTGTAACTGCAGAAATGCGAAGGCGATGGTCGGCCATGGTGACCAAAACTCAGGGGTTTTATGAACTCATCCTGCGAGCATGATGCCTCTAAGATAATGCACCTGTATGTAAACATACTGGGAATTACTGCCAGGAGATTCAAACATTCAGATCATCAATTTCTAAATATTTAAAGTAGATTTGCTTAACGCCACACTTTCGTTAGTGCTACAGACCAAGTTACTTCATCTTTCCTATATGATTTCAACTTCTAACTGATTAAATTCGAGCAAGTGATGTTTTGAAATTCCTGCCAAATACCCTGACATAGCAGAAAGAGCATCGAAAGACCTGGTTTCCAATATCGGCTCCCCTACCTATTATGTAATATTGAAGAAGTCTCTTAATCTCTCCAAACCTCAGTTTGTTTGACTTATAGGAATAACCGCACCCATTCACTCCACAGACTTCTGTGACCCATACATGAGATAATCACATCAAATGCCTACCACAGCCCATGACATACATGAGATATTTCTTTCATTTTTTACTATGTATTTAGTCATTAATTTTCATAGTTAAAATTTTTCCAATCTAGGAACGAACAAGTATTCTTTATTCGATGACAAGCCATGTAGAGAAGGATACATGAAATCATTTTCTGTTGCCATCAAAAACAAAACAGCCACCTCATTATCCTAAAACTGTAATCTTCATTCTCAGCTACACACATGAGCTCTTGGCAGATTTTAAAGTTCATCTCCACTTTAGCTTCTCGGTCAAGTGGAGTTGCTTTCATTTCTCTCACCCGTGGTTTTTATTTGTTTATTTGTTTGTTTGTTTTTCCGGGGGAAGCTTTCTAGGCAAACTTAGAATCTCCCACTTGGTTTTGTCCCGGAGGCCTCTGCAGGTATCTGATTAACTCTAACCACTCTGAGTGCTAAAGGTTTTCGCTATTAGCTCTGCTAGAGGGCTGTCCATGATAACACTACATCTTCATTATATTTGACAGGACAGTCATCAGAAAAGGTATTAAACCAGGACAACTTTTCACCTAACCTTCTTCTACTTCGCCCACATCAGCTGCCAAAATAAAAAGTCTACTTCCAACCTGTCAGGAGTGCAATACATACTTCACATTCAAAATGTGAAATATTTTTTATCCCCCACACCACTAAATGTGTGGAATTCTTAACAGCTTTTTAAAATAAACTTTGGTGAACTAATCCTATATTCAGAAATAAATTTCAAAACAACCTAACAGCGTGCTTAGCATGCAAAGTGCCCTCAATATGATACATTTTATTTATTTGGTTTTATAGAAATAGAAATCCAATCAATTGGGTTTTTTTGTTAATCACTGTTCTTCAGTAATGATAAGGTTTGCTCTGCAAACTCATTTAATAGTTTTTCCATTGCGTCAACAACTTTTCAATGCCACTGAGTAGCTCATATCTATTTTTAACACAGGTCTTAGGGCAAAGCAAGATAGGTTTCCACACCAGGCATCTGACAGTGCACGCAAAAAATACCTAAATTTCATATAAGTATAAACAACATAAATTAAATCATGACATGGAGGCTAATTTATGGGGGAGGGAGATGGAGCATAAAAGGTTTACTGGGAACTTTAAATAAAGGATCCTAACCTTTTTTGATAAATTGATCTGACAAGGTTGAATATAATGACATGGAGATCATATACTCCTTAAAGTCAGAGAGCTAGCTCCAAGACCAATATTTAAATCTCACTTCAGACAGTTACTCTGAGACAATTCTTGCCTTCATACAGATTTAATCATCATGGCTTATCAAAACATTTGAAACACTGCTTACTGCATCAAAGCCAACAACCAGGTGGAAGCAAAAAAGAACTATCTTTCATATCTTTCATATCTATCATCTTTCAGATGATGTAGTAAGTCTGATTTTATAGAATAAAAACCAAAGATAACAATGTCTACAAGTATTTTTGGTGAGGTTTAGTGAAAGAGATTGTCATAGTTGAACCATTCCTTGCAACAAAATCTTAGGGCATCCAATGCTCTATAATGTTACAAAAGCCCACCCTCATCCTGAGACAAATTTTACATTCCAAATTGATTCTTATCATGCTCAGAAAACAACTAACATTCACCCCTTTTACTTTACCTGTGCTGTTATTCCAATTCCTTCCTTTTCTCCACTCAGGCATCCTTCTAAAGCAGTTCAAATCCTACCTCCTCCAAGACTGAAGCTTCCCCTGCAAGTATTCACTCGTGCTAAATCACGTTGAAGCTGAGTGTCTCCAGCAATGAGTTGCACCAGTGAATTTATTATGTAACTAAAAAAGCAAAACAACACAGCCACAGAGGTCACTTGACCATATGTAAACACTCCTGAGAAAAATGAAGGGTGGCATTCTTCCTTTGTGTCTCACTGGACAGCTAGTGCACTATTCACTAGAGGAAGTAGAGCAGAGAAATAGCAATGACTAAACATCATAAGAACCATTCTGTCTCAGGAGCTGGCACTGGGGCCTAATGGATAAGCCACCGGGCATCCCATCTGAGTCCCCCGCTGCTCCACTTACAAACCAGCTCATTGCTGACGCGCCTAGGAGAGCAGTGCAAGTTGGCCCAAGCACTTGAACCTCTGCACCCATGTGAGAAACCTGGATGAAGTGCTCCTTCACTCTCCTTTCCCTCTCTGCCTTTCAAATAAACACAATTAAGTTTGTAAGTAATAAGAAAGAGCCACTACCCTGGACTGGAATAAGTCTCAGTTCTCTGGGACTTAAATTTCTCAACAATGCCTCTAGCCAAATATCCCACCAATCCAACAAAGGTTAAACAAGCAACAATTCCAATAAATAGGTCCTGCTGAATATTTTATTAACACGCTCTAAAATTTAATCAAACCAGTGTTATATATATGTAATTTAGCAAAGTAGAAACTCTTAGGCAAAATAGAAAAGAACTTATTTTTTAAAAGTAGTTAAGTGAATTTTCTCGGGCCCTGAATGTCAGCATTTTCCTTATATCACGACTTTTATTGACTGCCTTCTACTTCCAGAATAAAATTCTTAACTGTAGTAATACTGAGGCTCTTCACAATCTGACACAGATCTACTTACCTGATCGCTCACAATCTTCTCAAACAATCTGCTTCCCCTAAGCCAACGGTACCTTCTGCACCAACTATTAACCTGATCGCTCCAAAGCATGGTGGATTTTGACTAGGCCTCTGAAAGTCCATTTTCTTTACAAATTTTCCCCAAACTCCTTCATTCAAAATTGTTCTCTTGTTCTGTTCTCACTCACAAGCCTTATCAGACTGTCTTGTCTGGGCCTTGGTGAATTCATCTGTATAGGAACTCACATTGATCCATCTCTGTTATTTCTGCATGCTCTTCTACCTTTTTGTGGGCACTGAACATTGACTACAAACCAAACTAAAAAGTTGCCAACCAAAGTCTCATCCCAGGTGAATGAATCTAAAGGCTAAACTGTAAAGCCACCAGTCCAACACTTCCCTAATATTATAAGATTCAATAAGACATTATGAAACATAATGAATTATAGCTGGTTGACTTACCGACATGTCATTTAATCAACCAATACATAATAAACCAGCAGAGAAAAAGGCTCCAATGAAAATAAGTTCCACTCAAACCTATCCATCCCAACTGCTTTGCTAAATGTTCCAAGTTCAACATAACTCAAGGCTCCTCCACAGCTCAAGACAAGCATTTCTTAGACTTCCCAAGCTGGAAACCAAACTTGAAAGGGTACCAAATGCTGAAGCACAGAGCAGGATTTTTTTATATTAATTCTGAAACTGGGAAATAAAAGTAAAACTCCACCACAGGGAACTCAGCAGGGGCAGAACGAGAGCTCTCAGTCTTACATCTATTGTGCAGTCACGTGACCTACAAACTGCCACACTTTCTTGGAAAGCTTTGGTTCTTCATCTGGAACCATGATCTCTTATAAAGAAGAGCTGTTTCAAACTGAGAGATGAAATAAACACAACTATCCATTTTTTAGTATGCCAATTTGTAAAAGGAGTATTTGTTTTTCTTTCCCTGAATGAAACCAATGTGTAGGCTGTGTGTTTCAGGCTAGAGGATAATGTAATAATAGTAATGTCTTAAAAATGCCAAACAACATCTCTCTAAACCTCTTAAAGCATTTTGCTTTGAAATTCAAGAGAATCTCTAGAGTTCCAGTCTTAATACTATCCACGATATCCCTCTACAGACCCACATGGTATGTCCTTTAAAGCAACCTTTTAAGTTTCAGGATTTCAAACTACACCTACAAAACCTCTGCTATTCCAGAAGCATTCTTTAGGGATTAAAAAAAAAAAGCCACTTAAATGCTTCTTTATATCAATGTATTGAGTAAGTGTATTTATTAAAGTGTACTAAGTGCTTCTGGTGTTGCCTGACTGCTGTGCTGCCTGGAAATAACAATAATGAAGTGTGATCTATCTAAATGATTTAATATTCTTATTTACTTTCTCAAAACAAAACCATCAATCAACTGGGTTCAACCAAATATGGATATGTTAATTATTGGCTGATAATGGAATCATTAATAAAGTGTGTATGAGGGGCTGACGTTATAACAGGCAAAGCTTCCACCACTAGTGCCAGTACCCCATATGGGCACCGGTTCGAGTCCTGGCAGCTTCACTTCAGATCTAGCTCCCGGAAAATGGCATGGAAAGGCGATGAAAGAGGGCTCAAGCCTTGGAACCTCTGCACCTAACAAGGCAGACCCGGAAGAAGCTCCAGGCTCCTGGCTTTGGAGAGGCCCAGCTCCAGCCATTGTAGTCATTGGTCAGTGAACCAACAGATGAAAGATTCCCTCTGTATTCCTTCTCTATCTGTAACTCTGCCTTCCAAATAAAATTTTTTAAAACTTCAAAAATAAAATAAATAAATGTTTGATCCATTCTTCATCCAAACAGTAATCCAGTAAATGATATTCAAAGGGCTTAAAAAGTTAATAAGCCTTCTAAATTATTTCATTTAGAGATTCAACACTGTTAACTACACTTTTAGCTAATATCAAAAAGTTTCCAGAAATGAGCTGGCATTCCATCACAGCAGGGAAAGTGGTTCCTTGAACATCAGCATCAAGATCAGAATGCCAATTCAAGTCTCCATGGCTCCACTCCTGAGACAGAGTCCTGCCAATGCTCCTGAACAGACCGCAGGAAGTGGCTCGAGTATTTGGGACCCTGACACTATGTGACTTCCAGGCTGAAGCTCCTGGCTCCTGGCTTCCCTCTGGCACACTCCTGGGTGCTAGAGCCACTTGGAGAATGATCTAACAGATGAAGATCTCACTGTGTCTCTCTTTGTCTCTCTCCCTCCTTTTCTGTCACTCTACCTTTCAAGTAAATAAGTGACCCTTTTTTAAAAGTGTCTAACCTCTACCGTGTTAAATCCAGTGATGTTTTAGCCGCCTTCCCAATCACTGGTGAAACACAGTTCTTGGATTCCATGACAGCACATTCACCTGTTCTCCTGCCATTTTGGGAGATTTTTTTATTTCAGCTTTCTAGGCCTTTTTTCTTCTCTAATTCTGTTTTTCACAGGTTAGGTGATTCAGTCTAATGGCTTTATGAAGTTATCTGTGAAATGCACAGATCTTAAGTATTTAATTAATCCACTTGGAAGTACACAGATATGTGTGTGTGACCCACCTGTGATTTTAAAATATTGCTAATGAGTTTCCAGTTCCCCAAATCAAATCTCAATCCTTCATTTCTCTCCTGAGCTTCAGACTTACTTGTATTTAAGCACTTCTTCCAACTTTTTCACTTTTATGTCTTGTGGGTCTGCCAGCTTAACAGGTCTCAAATTAAACTTTGGGGGCCTGTGTGATGGCTCAATGGCTAAATCCTTGCCTTGCAACCATGGAGATCCCATATGGGTGCCAGTTCATGTCCCCACTGAACTACTTCCCTTCCAGCACCCTGCGTGTGGCGTAGGAAGTAATGGAGGATGGACCAAAGCCTTGGAACCCTACACCCATGTGGGAGAACCAAAAGATGCTTCTGGGTCCTGGATTCAGATCAGCTCAGCTCTAGCCATTGCGCCCATTTGGGGAGTGAACCAGTGGTTGGAAGATCTTTTTCTCTCTCCTTTTCTCTGAAAATCTGATCTGCCCTTCCAATAAAAATAAACAAATCTTTAAAAATATTTAAACTTTTGCATTTACTCACAACCAGATTTTAACACATATTAATGTATATCTTTATTTATTAGTAATAATAATTGTGGGTAGTACTTTTGAGCCAGTAGTTGTTTTGTGCCAAACACTGCATATACCAGTATAGTTTCTTTAAAACCAGTACAGTCTTTTTTAAAAAAGCAAATTTAACTATCCAAATTTAAAATGTTAGTATCTTTCATCCTTTACTATCTGTCTCTCTTGGTAGATACGGACATGCTGCTTTTTACAGAATTGCTTGTAAAAGGGAGAGAAAGGGAAATAAACAGAGGGGTGTGGAATTTTTTTAAGGGTGGAAAGATAAAGAAAGTGACGTCATCTCATAAAGCAAACAGACAAACCTTTGCTGGCTTGACTAGGCAGAGAACAGGAGTAAAGACATACATTTAGCATCCTTTTAAACAGGTGAAGGATGAAGGGGGGTCCTACAGGAACAGGGATGGGGAACCATAGGCTTCATGCCTTGGAATATCTCGAATATATTTAAATTTAAGTGTGTATTTCTTTTAATTTAATTTTCCACAAACTCTACTGGAAAGAAAGGAAGAAATGGCAGAACTCTGAGGAAGGCATTTGTTTGGCAGCCTGCCTCCCACATCCCAGTGCCTGAGCTGGAGTTCAGCTCTGCTCCCTGTCCAGCTTCCTGCTAATGTGCACAGCCCAGCAGGCAACAGGTGATGGCCTGGTCCCTGACTCTAGGTCCTGGATCCAGCTTCAGCCTGGCCTACCCCAACTACTGCAGACATTCCAAGAGTTACAATAGCAGCAGATGGGAGGGAGGAATCTTGCCACCCCCACCCCACTGGCACACTCTCTAGGCCTTTTCTGCTCAGTCTCTCAAAATATAAAAAAAAACATGAATCTCAGGTATTCAATAAGAGTCACTTCATTCTCCAAGGATCCTTCTGGTATTAGGGGAAAAGTTTAAAAAAAAATCATTCTTTAAAAAAGCCACAGTGATTTGATCACCTTGTCTGTGTTTCAGCTTTCTTTTATATCCAAGGACTTCCTGCTATAAAAGATGGCAAAACTAACAAGCTTATACATCCTCCAAAAACCTAGCTATTGTTTACAAATCTTCACCAAACAGCCAGATTTCATTCCATAATCACCATTTTCAAAATTGTTTCTAATCTTTTCTGTATTTAAATGGATTCAACCGCTTATCACTGATTCTCTTATAATATCTTCAGCCCTAGGGACATTCCCTGGAGGCTGGCTTGATCTAATCATATCATCTTACTGTTTTCAAGAAAGACAACATTCCCTGTGGTCCTACATACTAGAGAATACCAGCTTGCCTTCTTTAGTATCCAATTAACCTGCTGGCTGACTCCCATTGTTTCACTGTTCTCTTTTCTTCTAAAATGTTGGTGGCACAGGGCTGCCCAAAGACAAGATTTTTTTCCCCTAATCTTTCTTGCAGCTAGGTGTCACCACAACTATGTTCTGATCTAGACAAAGCCAAAGTGTTGACAAGAACTGGCAGTTGGGAAATGCTCTTTTGTTCCCACATAACAGCTCCAGCAGCCACCAGGGACACAGACAGGAAGGAAACTGGATGACTTGAGTAGTGACACTACACCATTCTTGGGCTAATGTCCACACTTCTTGTCCCCAAGATCCGAAGCCCTTCAGCAGGTTTTAGCCACTGTTTACAGCAGCCAAACTCGATCTGATACCGTTGCATGTTAAGTTTGTAAATATTGTTCCACTTTCTTCTGGAATTGACCGCATCTGAGAAGTGCTTAGTCAGCTTAAATTTTTTTTTCCTTTAAAAAAGGGTATGTTCTCAGAGGACGGAGGACGGAACAAATTGATCAAGTACCCCAAGCCAAGGGTTGGCAGTGAAAATCTAGGCAAATGGAGACTCTAACATGGACTATGTCAGCCAGCAGATTCTGGAGAAATTTCTTTGTGCCTGGAATGGCAGGATGAGCAGCAATTCAGAACTGTTGAACCATAAACCACTTGAGCAGAGCCCTCAGGGCAGGCCCTACATCAGGGACCCTGGGATGGTTGGGAGGCTGGATATGGCTCTTCCCCTTATCTCTCCCCTTCCCCCAGATACAAGAAGGGAAAAAAAGGAAAAAAAAAGAAAGTGATAACAATGGTCTTAGCCACTTTCCTCTAGCCCTTGACCCTTTGTGCCCTAATCAACTATGTAAACATTATCACCAAAATAAAAATATAGAGAAAAAAAAAAAGGGTATGTTCTCTTCTGTTGGCAGATGTCAAAGTAATTCTCCATTTTCAAAATTAATAACTACTAGGGTCTAATCAATTTCAATCAGTTCAAAAATCTTTTCCTGATGGTGAGCTTGCCAACTAATTCAATGATTTCTGTTCAATGATTTCTGTTTCTATTGTATTTCTAAATACATTTGCTGTTCCATTTTTGTTGCCATCTCTACTTCAAGGATACCACTTATTCCTACATGGGATGGGACAGTCATTTCATAGCTACTGTTTTTCTTTCTTTTCTCTTCCTTTTCTTTGTTTTTCTTTCTTTTCTTTCCTGTAGCACTATTTGTAGAGGTATCATATCATTGTTTAAAACCATGTTCAACCTGGAAATTGCCATCCTGAGCGCCTATTCATTCATTCTATATCCATTGGATTCCCCTTGACAACTCTTGATGCGTTTCTCACCTTAGCTGGCAACATGCTTATTTCTGTGAACACATATAAACATCTACGTGCAAACTTGATCTGAGAAGTGGGTACTGATTTTGATCTACTTTTCTGCAATCTGAACAGATAGGAAAATGAAAGCTCAGACAGCACCGAACAGGGACAGCCAAAGCTGAAGGACCTATCCCCAGGGCAGGCGGTGAGCCCACTCCGTTCTTGGGCTTTTGCTCTTGTCCTTATCTCTAAGTTTTTGAAACAGCAATGCCCCCTGCCTCCGCTGACACTCAGCGCTGTGACGGAGGGTCTTTTCAATGTTTCTTTGACTTTCTGGCTCCTTGCCTCCTTTTCATAGGCCATACTTCTGGAATAAGGAGCTACAATCACAGAAGCCTTGTCATATACAATCAGAGCTCACCTTCCCTGCCCTCTGGTTTGGGAAATATTTGAAATAAAGTTACAGCTTTTTCATGGTTCTCATTTCCATGTTTCCTGCCATTCCTCCACATCACTTTTTCCATTCCTTCATTTGGTTTTGGTGAAAGGAAATTCTGTAATCCTACTTCATTTTCAGTCAGAAAATCCCTACATTTACTTCCTTTGAAATCTGTTTCTTTACATACTAGACTCAATGTTCTATGTTGCTGGCTCAACCAAAGTAAAAATTTAAATATCCAAAAATAGGGTTCTGAACTGACAACAGTTGCACTTTTACTTCTGCTATTTCTAACAGAAGGAAGTACAAAGACTACACCCAGCTCCAACTCCTGCTATAAAGTCAAGATACTTCGCAGAAAACACAGGGTTTTAAGCCATTCTGTGAAATGAACTGGTACATCTAACTCCAAGAAAAGAACAGAATGTATTTTCCTTCCTTAAATCTCTTCCCTTTTCCATCTCCTACCACAATCATCAACATGATGCTATCCCTGACACACAGAAATCTCATTCCCAAAAACCTCTGTCATTGGACCCTTCCCCAGCCTACTAACGACAGACCTGGTATGAATAACTGTCTGTATCAGCTACCACCAAGACTACTTCAACAGTCCCTTCACATGGGTCACTCTATAAAACACTGACCTCATCACTTAAACATCCCTGTGATTTCTCACTGCATAAGAAAAAAATGTTTAAACCAGAGCACCCACTGGCATGCATGGGAGCCAGGACAGCAAGAGTTGGGACTGGGGGCAGGGCAGGGCAGGCCAGGCTGGGTCCAAGATCCAAGATCCAGGGCTGGTAGCAAAGCTATTAGGGGAACTACAGGAACTTCCCTGCTGTGCTGCAGCTCCCACTGGTGAGCACAATAGCCGGAACTGGGGGTGAATTGGGCAGAACAAGGCTGCAGCACCCCTCAGCAGGCATGTGGGCTGGATCCACAGGGATGGGCTGGGATGGACTAGACCTCAGCACCTGCTGGTACTTGCGAGAGTCAGAGTGGATGCAGAATGGGCTGCTGTTTCTTTTTCTCCTCTGTCTGCAGCATGGTGGATAGGGGAGGTAGCCACTCTTTCCTGCCAAGCTACATCAGCAGCAGGGATGGGGACTGTTGTTTGATGCCATCTTGGAGATCCTGATGTGGGGAGGAATGTTCCGAGGTGTTACTTCTGTGGTTTTGATAGTTCTGAGACATTGTCAGTTTCATTGCTCCAGTGTTGAAAAAAATCTGTTCAAAGTCCACTTTAGTGCATCCACAGACTCAGATACTTGCTGGAAAGCTTGATCAGTTAAGTCCTCTGTTGGCCTAGATGAGCTGGCTGTCATGTTGCTTTCCATTGCTTGAGCATCAGCAGCTAAAGAGACCCATTCCTTCTAGTAATAGTGGTATTTTCTTTGTCTGAAATAACTTTTTCCTTGTTCTGTTATTCAAGTTATTTCAGATTCATGTACGCCAGATACATACAAGTAATGATGCTCAAATAGCTTTACCAGTTAAGCAGTAATTTACATCTGAATATAAGGACATGGAAAAAAATTCCAGAGACCAGTAACTCAGACACCACTGGAAATGGGAATGAAGTTGGCATACCGTGACATATAGGTTTCGGTCTCACTGCTTTTATTTAACGGGGAGACAAAGAGAGGAAGACTAGCAGCATTCTCACCTTTTAAGCCACTCCCTAAATGACCCCAAGGTCTGAGGCTGGCTCAGGTCAAAGCAAGAAGCTGGGAACTCAACCTGTGTCCCCCACACTGAAAGGTGGGAACCGGAACCTTTCAGCCATGCCCTGCTTGATGCCCACAGTGCACGCCAGCAAGCAGTTGCCATTGGGAAGAACAAGGCCGGACGACTGTGCAGGCACTCCAACAGGCCATCTGAGTGCCCCAAGCAGTGTCTGAACGTCCAGTCCTAATATCTGCTCCTATGCTTTGGTTTTTAGACATGGTTCCTGACTCACAATTCTTTTCCCAAGGGAGGTCCCAGAATCTCCAATTTTCTCTGCCTTTTTCTGATCTGTTACGACTGATAGCTAAAGACCTCTCACCCTCTCCCACGCCCTCCCTACCTCTATTTCAGGAGCCCTGTCCCATAGGCTGGGGAGAAATGAATGGTTCATTCATTCAGAAATAGAGCATTCATTGAAAGAGTTTTAGGTACTTGCCCCTGAGAAAGAGACATGACAGAGAAGGGGCACTCCACTGTTTTTATTTTTTTAACTAAACTTTGTATAACTGTCTTTGAAAACACGCATCCATAGAACTTCAGTAAAAATTACAAACTGAAACCAGTTTTAAATTTCACTTTGCAAATAACTATAGCTTCAGCAAACTGGAACTCAGAAGAACGCAGTCAGGTACATAGATTTCACAATACTCATTTAACATAATGGATGGCCACCTTCCCAGACTCTGTATTTGCAAATGTGCCTGCTTGCTGTATAATTTGTGATCCCCCAAAATCAATATTCACAATACTACTGTGGTCCTTTGCAGATACATACCATAAATATTAAATGAGGTGCTTTTACAAAGCACAAATAAAATAAGGTTATGCACTGATGAGTTGACAAAAACCTTAGCTCTGGCTGCTAAGTCCAGCTTGTGGTAAATGCAGATGCTGGGGACCGCAGGGGAGGGCTCAGGCAGCTGGACTCCTGCATGGCAGGCCTGTATTAAGCTGCCAGCTCCCAGCTCTGGCACAGGCCAGTCCCACCAACCTCAGGGCACAGTGGACAGGGATGGGATGAGTTCGCTCGTCCTCTTTCTCTCAAATAAATATATATAAAACAAACAAAAAAAGACACCTGTGATTTCTGGTTGCCTAACCCAGCGGTCAGGTCTCTGCTGCTCATCTTCGTCCCCTGTCAGCAGTGCAGGACACAGGTGTTCGTTCTTTCTGGAACATTGAGCCACTAGGAAACCTTTCTATTGGTTTGCTCTTCTCTGGCCATTTCTCGATTTCTTTGCTATTGCTCCTCTTCTCCTGAGCTCAGTCTTGGGACATGATCTCAACGTTGCTCAGTCCCTTGATGATCACATCAAACATCTTCAGTTAAACGCCATGTTTAAGTTGATGACTTTTGTATGTAATTACGTAAATCTGTAGCCCAACCCTTCTCTACTGACTAACTCAAAAAAGTCAAACAGATTTTCTCCCTGCAGGCCCGTGTGGCATAGTTCTCATTAATTTTGAAAATGCAAACAACTGACTTAATAAACACAAAGCTTATCTCTCATAACTGTTTATTTCCTCATTTAAGCCAGCTGCTGTGAAAGAGAAGTACAAATTTACTACACAATCTATCTTCATTGGAAGAAAGGTCAAAGGTTATTCCAGCTGCCAATAATCAATGAGTCAATGTTGAGCCGATATTAATCATGCTTTTGCCCACAGGGGTTTTTGAGAATCCTAAAGATGATTTTCAAGTTAAAGTTCAAACTGATCATCAACACTGTGAAAGTATTTTCAAATCAGTGTGCACTCTTAGCTGTGCCAATATTTGTCAGTTATGATAAAATCTGAATTAATTATACCCTTAGAAAAATAAACGCTTCTCAGGCCCAGCATGATAGCATGGTGGTTAAAGTCCTTGCCTTGCACGCGCCAGGATCCTATATGGTTGCCGGTTCTGGTCCTGACAGCCCTGCTTCCTATCCAGCTCCCAGCCTGTGGCCTGGGAAGACAGTGGAAGATGTCCCGAGGCCTTGGGACCCTGCTCCTGCATGGGAGACCCAGAGGAGCTCCTAGCTCCTGGCTTCAGATTGGCTTGGCTCCGGCCATTGCGGTCGCTTGGGGATGGAAGATCTTCCTCTCTGTCTCTCCGCCTCTCTGTACATCTGCCTTTCCAATAAAAATAAATAAATCTTTGAAAAAAAGTAGGAATAAACACTTCTCTTGTATCTGTTCGCCTTGGAAATTGAGTAGACATACTTTATAGACGTACATGGAGCTTTGTTATCAGTCAGGGTTGATTTACAACGAAAATGTCACTAGCTGCTTACCACTAAATTCAGCACATGCGTGTCTACTGCATTTCAAATGAAACAGGGAAGCTGAGGAGGAACATAAAGACATGCAGCCACTCACACACTGTGCACTCTGACCCTGGCCAAGCCACGCTCAGGCATTCTAAACCAGCAGGTTTAACTAGGACCGTACTAAAAATGGTACTTTTGGATAAATCCACATATAAACCCTCACCTTGCAAGCACTGGGATCCCATATGGGCACCAATTTATGACGCAGCCGCTCCACTTCCCAACCAGCTCCCTGCTTGTGGCCTGGGAAAGCAGTGGAGGACAGTCCAGGGCCTTGGGACCCTGCACCTGCTGGGGAGACCCGGAAGAGGCTCCCATATCCTGGCTCCTGGCTTTGGATCGACTCAGTAAGAGCTGTTGCAGCCATTTGGGGAGTGAACCAGTTGATGGAAGAACATTTCTCTCCTTGCTTCTCATAAATCTGATCTGTCTTTCCAATAAAAATAAATAAATCTTAAGCTCAGTGGGTTAAGCTGCCGTATTGGGCACCAGCTCCCTGCTAATGGCCTAAGGAAGTACAAGATGGCCCAAATACCTGGATCCCTGTCCCTCTAACGAGAGCCTTGAATGGAACTCAGGTTTCGGGCTCACCCCTGTCTGGCCCAGCCCAGCCCAAGCCTTTTTGGTTATCCTGAGTGTGAACTAGAGGATGGAAACACATCTTCTCTCTCTTCTCTTTCTGTGTCTCTCAGTGTAACTCTTTCAAATACATATATCTTAAAAAAAAAAAAAAAAAACTTCTTGGACAATGGTATTAAAAGGATAAGTTTATTTTAATAAAAAAAACAACCTGCCAAAATGCATAAACAGCTTTTCATCATACACATTCTTCAGGAACTTTCTGAAAGCTCTTCATATATGTGGATTCCAAACATAATTCTACAGCAAAATGTTTATCTTTTCATCCCATTTTCCATGAACTAACGCAATTACCTTCATATGTGTGCATCTGATAACAGAATTTCAGCATCCAAAAATGCTTCAAAAAGTTCCTGGACAACACATTTCTTTTCCCACAAACTTTTTGAAGTTTCATCATATGTGCAGTGAAAGCTGATAGAACTGCATGAGAAAACAGCAAGTTCACACACAGTACTACACATTTCAATACTCTTCTCTCAAAAACTAATACAAACAGGCAGAAACTCAATAAAAACATAGAAGGCCTGACAATCCTATCTACCAAGTTTGACTTAATTGGCATTTATACAGAACACTCTACCCAACATTATTTTCAAGGATACATGAATCATTTACCAAGACAGATTATATTCGGGGCCATAAAACAAAGCCCAATAAAATTTAAATGATTCAAATCCTACAAAGTATGCTGCTTAACCACAACGAAGTTAAATTAGAAATGAGTAACTAAAAAATCCCCAAATATTGGGAAAGTCACGCACATACTCCCATATATAACCAACATCGGTCAATGAAATCATAAAGGAAATCAGCTCAGGATTTTGAAACTAAATGAAAAATGAAAACAACACAGAAAAACTACCAGGTGTTTGACTTGAAGAAACCTATATCCGGGC
Source organism: Ochotona princeps (assembly GCF_030435755.1). Lineage (NCBI taxonomy): Eukaryota > Metazoa > Chordata > Mammalia > Lagomorpha > Ochotonidae > Ochotona > Ochotona princeps. The sequence goes on along the minus strand of NC_080863.1, from coordinate 9,689,151 downwards.
CCGGCATGGTGGCCTAACGGCTAAAGTCCTCACCTTGAACCTTCCAAGATCCCATATGGGCACCGGTTCTAATCTCAACAGCCCTGTTTCCCATCCAGCTCCCCGCATGTGGCCTGGGGAAGCAGTCAAGGACGGCCCAAAGCCTTGGGACCCTGCACCTGCGTGGGAGACCGGAAGAAGCTCCTGGTTCCTGGCTTTGGATTGGATCAGCTCCGGCCGTTGCTGTCACTTGGGGAGGGAATTATCAGATGGAAGATCTTCCTCTCTGTCTCTCCTCCTCTCTGTATATCTGAGTTTCCAATAAAAATAAATAAATCTTTTTTTTTTTAAAAGGCGCCTATATCCATCCCATCTCAGACAGCATGAGTTCCCAGCTGCAGCTTCAACTAACACAAACCCAGGGGAAAAGCGGGGAGGGGGAGAGATGAGGTCCCTGCCACCCACGCAGGGGTCCTGGGTTGAGCTCCTGAGCCAGGCTTGGCCAGCCCTGCCATCTCAGGCATTTAAGGAATGAACTAGTGCAAACACGCATGCGCAAATTCTCTCTTAATCTCTCTCTAAAACAAAAAACCAAAAAAAAAAAACAAAAACAAACAAACAAAAAAAAACCTCCCAGGACTCTAGTCTGAGAGGAATTCTATAGCATGAAACACTGATTTTTAGCCGAGAATTAAGGTTCACATTAATAAGTTAAATTCTTACTTTCACATTATCCTAGCCAATTAGCCAACCACATCAAATAAAATGTCAAGTAAAGAGTAAGAAGGGATGTAACAGGAACAGAGAAATCAAAATCAATGAATTTGAGAACACAAAATCAATATAAATAAGCCAAAAGCTCGCCTTTTCCCCAGAAGATGAATAAAACAGAAGCTTCTAGATGAAATGAACACAGTGAACAGAAGGAAAAAAAAAGTACAAACACACATGATCAGTTAGGAATGGGAATGGGGCGTCACTACAGATTTCACTCACACAAAAAGGTAAGCAGCCATCATGAGCAATTTTATTCCAATCACAGGTGAAATTCACAACTTCTTTGAATGACATGAACTATCAAGAGTCCGCTCAAGAAGAAATAAACTGAATAACCCTTTCTCTGTTAAGGCAATTTACTATGCAGTTAAAAAACTTTCCCTTAAAGAAAAGTTCAGGCTTTCATATGCAAATCATTTAGTACTGTCTGCGTTTTAAGCTCCAGGGAGTTAGGAAGGCGGTGCGGCTTGGTGCATTTAACTGCCACTTAGGCTGCCAGCATCCCGCAAGGGAAGACTGATTCCAGCACTGACAACTCCACTTCCAATCTAGCTTCCTGATAATGTGCCGTGGAACGCAGCAGAGGATGGCTTAAGAAGTTCAGTCCCTGGGGCAGGCACTGTGATACTGTGGATAAAGCCTCGCACTGTGATGGGTGCAGGTTCCTAACCTGGCTTCTCCACTTGTGGTCCAGCCCCTAGCTGAGAGAAGCGTGGTAAAGCAGTGGAGGATGGCCCAGGTGCTTGGCCCTGCCTCAAGTGGGAGACCCAGAAGAAGCAATTGGGGCACGTGAGGAGCAAACCAAGCAACAGAGGCGCTCCTTCTCTCTCTCTCATCCTGCCTTTCAAATAAATAAACACAACTTTTAGATAAAAGGATACTTGAAAGGATCAAACATTTATTAGCTATCATATGCATGCACTAAGCACACATTGTTAGTATTTCAGCAGAAACACTCTGAAAGCTTGGACCCGGCGCAGTAGCCTAGTGGCTAATGTCCTCACCTTGAACACACCAGGATCCCATATGGGCACCAGTTCATATCCCAGTGGCCCCGCTTCCCATCCAGCTCCCTGCTTGTGGCCTGGGAAAGCAGTCAAGGACGGCCCAGAGCCTTCAGACCCTGCACCCACATGGGAGATTCAGAAGAAGCTCCTGGCTCCTGGCTTTGGATCCACTCAGCTACAGATGTTGGGGTCACTTGGGAAGTGAACCAGTGGATGGAAGATCCTTCTATCTTTCCTTCTCTCTGTAAATCTGACCTTCCAAATAAATAAATCTTAAAAAAAAAAAAAAAAGGAAAGAAAAGCTAGAGGAAACACTCATCAGGACAGGGAATATAAGAAGAAAACAGATTTGGGAACAATAAAATTTACAATTACCATCCAAAAGATATACAAGTAGGCAAAGCGTATTACAGCATGAACATTCAGCAATCAGGAAATTTGCTTGCTCTGTCTCCCAGGGATCACTGCAATTAAGGCCCTCACTAGACCTTTACAATTAATGTTACACCTCGAAGAATCTTACAAATAGCAAAGTGGTTAAGACATTTCAAAAACAAGCCTCTATTTCGTCCTGAATTCACAGCACTGGGACTCAAGTTCAACGATTTTTTTTTTTCACTGTATAATGAGAATAACCCTACCCAACTGATTTACTTGATTTGGTATAACAACGTAAATTTTGCTTAAAAACAACCAAAAAATTCACGAATAGGAAGCCCTTTGCCTTGGTCTGTTTGTGGCTGTAATGCTTCTTTATTCGATCCAACCTGTTAGCGCTTTAACACTACTGCCTCCTAGTCGCGTTTTAACGTCCTTGTTTGCATTTTCTGGTTTTCACCTTTTTATTGAAGAATTGCATATAATAACAAAAAGACCTGTTTAACACAGTCCAATATATATAACCATTTCAAGCAGGTCTCATAAGCAAATAATTCTGTCAAGCCTTTTTATGTAAATGCTCATTTAACTCTTAAAATCTTGTAAAGCAATACTTAATTTCAACAGGTTACTTGAGTCCAAAGTCACGCCAATAGTAGGCAGATGGCAGAACTGAGACTTGAATCTAGATTTGTGAAGAATCTATGTCATATAAATTTCAGAAAGTTTCTGCTGTCTGTAAGAAACTTCACACTGCGCACTTCACTAAGGTACTAGCATTCAGACAGCAAAAATGAGGGCTGCCAAGTCTTCAAAAATTCTAGAGATAAAAAGGCTTAGAGCCCGTTGCCCCTACTGAAACCAAAAAGCTGCACCCTATGCATTCTTGACTTCCTCTCATTAAATGTTCAATTTAATCAGGTTACGATTATTATCATAGTGGTTCAGCCACAGCTATTTCCTGTCGCAGTTCCTGTTCACGACTCAAAAACAAGTCCAGTATCTTTTCTTTCCAAACTACCTGTGGTGTGAAGCAGCTGGCTGTTCTCATCTGAAACTCTTCCCTTTACTGGGTGCCACAGACTAAGCTGGAAAAAACGCGACTTTCCTAAATGTCAGTTAACAGTTTCCACTTAGTCACATGCTTCCCAATGTTCCTCCCCATTTAGAAATTCAATGTGAGCATTTGTGGTCCTGCTTTAGGCTGAGAGGAAGAAAGAAGCATGGAATTTATTTCCCTCAGATTTGCCAGGAAATGGAAACACATGTCCCCCTGCCACTTCCTGAGCTGTCATGGACTGTCACTGAGCACTGTGACACGGCAGTGAAGATGCTGTTTGGGACACCTGCTACCCACACTGAGCCCTGCTCCACTCTCCATCCAGCTTCCTGCTCCTGTCAATCCTGGCAGGCAAAGGTGATGGCACAAGTACTCGGGTCCCTGGCATGCAGGTCCCGTATGGGCTTCCAAGCTCCTGGCTTCAGCCTGGCCCAAGAATCCAGTCCAACCAGAAGACAAGAGTGCTCTCTCACAGCCTAGCTGTGTCTCTGTCTCCCTTTAATTTAAATACATACATACATACATACATACATACATTTTTTCGGAGATCCAAAAAAAAGTCCTGGCTCCTGGCTTCGGATGGGCTCAGCTCCAGCCACTGCCATAACCTGGGCAGTGGGCAACCAGGCAGGTCTCTCTGTCTCTCCTTCTCTCTGTAGATCTGCCTTTCCAATAAAAATAAACACATCTTAAAAAAAGAAAAATTCTTCTTTTACGAGTAATTCCCAAACAGCTTCCAAAAATAAGTGCCAATGCCTCCAGCAATGTCAGTTTTACAGCTTAGAATGAAACCTCAATGAAATAATTGCTTAGCTACACACATTTAGAAATAGTTTCCAATGGCTCTGGGAAAAGAAATCAGAAGGTACATTTTTAAAAGACTTACTTATTTGAACAAGTTACAGAGAGAAAAAGAGGGATACACAGATCTTCCATCAGCTGGTTCACTCCCCAAACCAATGCAATGGCTAGAGCTGGGCTAGTTGGAACTAGAAGCTTCTTCTGGGTCTCCCACATGGGTCCATGGTCCCAAACACTTAAGCCATCCTTTGTGCTTTCACAGGGACCTTGAAGGGAAGTGGAACAGCCAGCCTGGTCACAGGAGCTGCAGAGGTTGGTCCCACAAAGTCAATTGTTTTAAATATAACAATGAAAAAGCTGTTGAGGCTTTCCCAAAATCTTAGTATTTAAATCTAACAATCAAAATTGAGTAATATCCACATTTACACATAATCACCATTGATAAGGTTGGCATTCACACATACTTTTTCATCTAAAGCCCTTAGGAACCCCTCAGCAATAGGTATTCCCGTGGGAGACTGCCTTCAACCCGCTTCCCCAGCTGTGAAAACTACTTCTGCAGCTTCAGGACTCAAGTGGTAGCTCCACTCATAACCCAACCCATTCTCATTTGAGATGATTTGTTTCTTTTTATTTATTGAGCAGTTACCATGCCAAAGTATCTTATTTAATGCTTACTATCCCCCTTGGAGCATTAAGCAAGTCGGAAACTGATGATGAAAGAGATTTGCTATCAAAGTCACGAAAACCCAACAGGAATTTGAGCTCTAGTCCTCGGTCCTTTAGTTGACTCCTCTTTCCATCACACTATAGTTCCTAGATTCGCAGTACGTACTCTGTTGCCATCATTTGTTCAAACGATGCTCCCCAAACAAGGAAGGCGATTCTACCTTCAAATGTCTAGCAACCCTCAACAGCGTCTAAGACACCAAAGCCAAGCTAAACAGATGCAATTCTAGATCCAGGATATGTCCTTGCTGCATTGTTTTCCATTGGGAGGTCTTCCACTAAGTCTTTCAGAAGGCAAGTTTACTGGGGTTGTAAAACATACCGGCTTCAGAATCCACTTCCATCAATTTATCAATGTTGTGACCAAATGAGTTAACCGAAGACTTGATTAACTCTTTCACAACCGAGGCTGGGTGACAATCACAGCCCTTACCCCACATACGATTACAGGGATTAAATGAGATCATTCATAAGCAGTCCAGCTATTATCGGATCTCCACTTCTTTCCCCATGCGACTCAACTTCATTTTTGCCCAGTCTAACAAAGCCTTTTTTCACTGCGTATCTCTTGCCACTTGGCGCTACCCAGGAAAGCCAAAAAGCCTCACGATCTTGAAACTGTTCACACTACTTCCTTTTATTCCTTTTATTTTTAGAACAAACTACCCAGTACCAACTTGGGCTAAAAAAAAAAAAAAGCTTGCTCTTGGAGGCTCAACTATACAGGCGTGCACCCCCACTGTACGCTCCAGTGGATTTGCACTGTCACATCTGCACGCTCTACCAGCAAGTACAGAACACTGGATCGCCAACACTGCCTACCTCATTCACACCGAAACATCACATCTGACGCCTACAGACAACTGGAACCTGTATGCGAGGCAGGCGATTTCCAGAGCGCAAAATATTCCTGGAATCACCCTGTTTCCGGTCTCAGATAAAGTTCACTGTCCCCTAGACGTCCACATTTCTTGCCTCTGGAATCTAGGAGCCGAGTTCCTACAACCGACAAGGCTCATTTCCTCCTCATCTGCCTAGCGAGCTCCAGATTCAAGTGGAAGATTTAACATCTGCATGCTAATTTATGGCCCTTTAGACAAGATTGCAAAGTTCCCACATTGTCGGAATTCCTAATACAACCCTTCAGAAAGTCTAGTTTTGCCAACGAATTGTACAAAGTATCTACAGAACTAAAAGCCAACATGAAGTCCATCGGCAAAGTCTCAAGAAAAGGGAGGAAAAAAAAACCCTTGAAAATGGCAAAAGCTAATCACGAACGAAGAAGGAACAGTGTCCCACGTAAAGTATGCAGAAAACCTCATGAACAAAGACTTCAACTTGCAAGTTACAACAACATATTTAATGCATCCACCATGGATTTAAAAGTATGTGGGCGTCTAAACTACATTACTGAAATCAATAACAACTGTCCAGGTTATGTCTGACTAGTCTACGTTCCAATAAGGCAGTTTCGTCCACCATCAACCTCCACCCCTCCGCCCCGGGGCTTCAAATGGTCAAGGGTGACAAATACGGTAGCCAGAATGATGCCTTAAGTCACACAAGGATCTGCTGAGTTGGAAAGCCTTGACTCCATGGAACAATAACAGAACAAGGCAGGCCGTCCAACAGCAGGCAGCCAAAAACAAGCAAAGGTGAAACGAGCGCGCTGGATGGACCAGGGTTATTGTTAGAGGACGGGAAATCCTCCCCGGGGGGCCCCAGGCGCCCAGCTGTCAGCACCCCATCGGCAGGGCAGGCCGGGCACGGCCAGAGGGAAAACTCCAGAGCGGTGGGCACAGCGGGTGCAGGGCAGCCTCCCTCCCTGGCACCCCAGCAAGCACGCAGGGGCACCCCTGCACCCCGATCTCACCCCGTGCACCGCCCTCTAGGGCGCCAGGAGCCCCCACCCCAACCCTGCAGGAAGGGAAGGGAAGGGAAGGAAGGAGAGGGGCCTGCGGAGGGGCGGGCGCGGCGGCCCCAGCGCGGGCTCCGGAGCAGGGAGGCTCAGTCTCTCTCTCTCTCTCCCTTTCTCTCTCTCTGTCTCTGCCAGTCGCCAAATTGATGCCAGGCGGGGGGCCCGCCAGGTGCCGGCGGCTTGCCAAGGGAAGTCAGCGGCGGCGGAGGGCCACGCGTGGCCCGTTCCCCTCACCACCCACCTACCCAAGCCACCAGGGAGCCTCCCCGCCGCCAACCTCCCAGAGATCCGTCCGTCCTGGCCATTCTGTCAGAAGCCTGAGAACCTCGGCCCCGGCCCGGGAGGGGCGTCGGAGGGGTTGGGGGGATGCAGCCGGCGCTTACCGTGGAAGCGGGAGCCGCACCGCTAGCAGGCGGCTGGGGTGTGCGCGGCGGGAGACACCGAGGCGAGCGCCGCCCCCGCCGCCGCCGCCACAAGCCGGAGGTTCTGCCCCGAAGGCTGCGAGCCACCGCGCGGCTTCCAGAGCCTGCCCCACCCCCGCGGCCGCTCCCGCAGGCTTTCACGCCGGAGCCTGCAGTCTCCGCGCCCGGGCGGCGGAGGGCGCGAGGAGAAGCAGAGACTCCCCGGGGGCGGGGCCGAGCGCGGGCTCTTGCTCTGATTGGCATGCCTGCGCCCCAATGGGGCCACGGGAACGCCGAGGCTGCGCTGGGACTGACGTTCCGTGTAACCTGTGACAGTAAAGGAGGCGGGCCCAGGGCCTTCTCTGACGGCCGCCTTTCGGGCCAACCTGAAGGAGAGGAGAGGTCGGTTGGTTTTGACTGACGTCTTTCTTGCCCAATGAGAGCCGGGAAAGGAGCCCCTGAAGCCAGATTGGCGTTCTCTCTACCTCTACGGGGAGGCCCTGGGCGGGCGGTGAGAACCGGCCCCGGATATGGGCGCGGCCTTGAGGTGGAATTGAAGGATCCTCTACGGAGGTAGTTCGGGGAGGCGGAACAGGATCTTTTTTTTTTTCTTTAATTATCATGTGACGGGGTTCTGGATTTCATGGAGGGGGGGAAAAGTGTGGAAAAGGACAAGGATCCAAACTGGCGACGTTCCGGATCTCGGCGGCGCTGCCAGGTGAGTCGGGAGCCCCCGGGCCCTCACCCCGCATGGCGCCGCAGCGCTGTCCACCCGCGTCCTCGGCAGGGCGGCCGACCCGAGGCTGGTCCACCAAGGGCTCTGTGGTGCCTCGTGCAGGAGGGAGTCCCCCCGTGGGCTGCTCGAGCCGGGTTAGGGGAGCGTTTCCCAGGACAGGGAACGTCAGGTGAGCCGCGTCGGTCAGCTTGGCGTTTGGCCCAGGCGGTTGCAGCGCGGGGCCTTCGGACAGCGAGTTTGTGGGTTGTGCAGGTGGGCGCCGGGGCGAGGACCCCCCTTGGGGCAGTGATGGGAGATGGCGAATTGACAGTGTCCGTGCCCTGGCCTGCATCCCCGAATACCTCACTCGGCTAGTAGGGGACGAGGGAGAAGGGGTGTCGGGCAGACAGCTCGGGAGAAGGCATCTGAGCAAAAACGGAACTGTCCTCTGGGTATCCGAAGTAATTGCCCTCAGTGGGATGTGTTTTTCGAGTAACCTTTGGATGGGAGAACTCCCCCACCCCGGCCCCGGGAGAAAAGGGAGGAGTCGCCTTAGGAAGCCGCGATGACTGGCGATCTGGGTCGTAGGTCCTTGCCTGTGGCTCTGCATCCCGCACTGCCCATCTTGCAAGCACAGCAAGGTTATGTCCTTTGGATTTGGTTTCAATTCACCTTCAGCCCTAAGTGCCCTATGCTGATTGCAGCCACCCTCTTCAGAGTCCCCCGTGGGGGAGAAGGGAGGGAGGGAAGCTTGTCTCCTCCGACCACAGCTGAAATTGTTTTTCAAGTATGGGTGTTTCTGGTAAACCTTTTCTTGGAAAGTTTTCGCAGAAACGATCAGACAGCGTAGAGACGCGGCTTACATACATTGAAGTGACAGGATGAGAGACAACCACAACTCCTGTGCAAATTCAGACCCACTTTCCAACAGACCGCAGCCTCTGGCCAGTTGTAGAGTGTTGCAGAAGTTGCCAAGCCTTTGCCAGCTAAATGAACAAATTACATACAAGAAGAGACTTAAGGGGAAAGAAGGGAATTGGGAAATGTGTATCCAGCTCCTACAATGAAGTGGATGTGTACTCTGACCTTCTGACAGCTCCCCACTATTCAAGGAGTAGACGTATAGAATGCAATAAAATTAGCAAGGAAATAGAATTAACGGAGCACACTAGCCAGGCTGTTTTGTTCCTCCAACCAGTTCCTTCACCTTTTGTCTTAACGTCTTGAATCTGCCACCCACTTGGTCCTATCTCGGCCACCATCGGTATGCTCTTATGTCTGCCATCCCTCAGGGGCTGGTTTCCTCAGTCCAGTTACACACAGAGTGCTGCTTTCCTGGGAGCTTCTGCTTGTCCCCTTCTATCTCCTTCCTCATCTTTCGTTTTCTCCAGACAGCTTACAAGAATGAAACATTCTCAACTGTTTCCATTGTCTTATCTTCTGTGAACTCCCCCTGCCAGTGCCGGCAGTCTGCCTTCTGTTTTCCCAGGAACTTGAATAAGTAGAGAGACTTACTGTACGTTTCTTACATGGAAAAAATAAATACACCTGTATGCACCTAAGTTATGCAGTCATGTGTCCTCAAACTGTGAGTTTCTAAGAACTCGCTTAGTTATTTTAGAATTGAAGAAAAGTTGGTAAAAGGGCAAAACAGAAAATCCTCTGGAAAAGTGTGTGCGCTAGCCCTTGCACAGATTCCGAAAAACAGCAGAGCCACACACAGTTATGGGGTGTTAGCACAAAACAAATGGAAATGAGCGAGACGGAATAGCTATGAGAAATAATGCTGATTAGAGAGCAGCTTAGTTTCTGATGAGTACAAATATCTATCTATTTAAAACCAGGTGGTCCCAACTAGAAACCATTATGCTCAGCGAAATGAGTCAATCACAAAAGAATAAATACCATATATTCTCTCTCATATAAGGAAGCCAACATGGAAAGGGTAACTCCAATAGTCCATTGAGCGTCTGTTGGCTGTTTTGGCTGTGTCTCAGATGTTTTGATGTTTTTATGTCGGTTTATTTGCTTCCAAATAATTTCTTTTCTCTAGTGGAGTTCATCAAGTGCCCATGGAGTATGCGATGGCCACATAGTTCCTAAGAGACTTCTGTGTTTCCTTTTAGTTAAGCATGTGCTGCTACTCAGTGGCACATGACTTAATCAAGGTGCTACAATTTGTTGTTGACGTTGTTGCTGCTGTTATTCATGCTGTGATTGATGTGGCTGTTATGAAATGATATCAATCCGAAAAATAGTTAAAAAAATGTTCTAGATATGAGAAAAAAAATGTCTTTGGTATTTTGAGATTGCAATAAGCTTGTAAATTGCTTTAAGTACGATGGGCATTTTGATGATATTAATACTTTCAATATATAGGAATTTGATTTTAACAGATAATTTTGTACTATGAATGTTTACTGTTAGTACCAGGTGTGAAATATGGCTTTTTGTTATTGTTATACTTTTGTTTTCAAAACATTAATTTTTCTGGCCGAAAGTCTTAATTATTTTAGAGGTAATCTGTGAAAAAAAAAAATATCTAAAAGGTTTTGAGTGATGTGTTTTGTTGAAAAGCGACCTAAGGGTTAAAGAGGAAAGCATGCACACATTAGGAGAAAAATCGAATGTCACCAGGATTTAGCTCTGTGGCCTCTGGACTATGCTGATTCTACTCCGTGTTCTCGCCATTGTTACCCATCACCTCCTCCTTAGGAAATTCCCCTCTGGTGACTTGGATCACCCCCTCCTTTTTCACTCTTTGACATGGGATGTCTGTTGTTAGCTGCCCCTTGTACACATGTAGGGAGGGTGAGAACACCCCCAAGGGGACAGAAGTGAAGTGACGAGGGCACGGACTTAAGTCATGGCATCAAAAAGGAACAGAATGGTCCCTGAACTCTTTCGAATTCCCAGTGGACGTACTAATGGACTATAGGAATGAGGAATATCATATTGTCAGTGGTTGGTATGTTTTTAAAGGTATTGATCGGTTGAATGGATTCAAACTTAGTAAGTGTGGATGGGAAAGGGCCAATTTGGCTCACTAGGAATAGAACTAGGACATTTTTTTTTCCTGTTATCAAAACCGTCTTGACTCTCTCTCCTTCTCTTAGGGTGCGTGTCCCTTTTCTCCCGGCCCCGCAACAGCCTCTTTGCACTGTGTAAATGAGAATGTCCTTGGCTCAGAGAGTACTACTCACCTGGCTTTTCACATTACTCTTCCTGATCATGCTGGTGTTGAAACTGGATGAGAAAGCACCTTGGAACTGGTTCCTCATCTTTATTCCCGTCTGGATATTCGACACAATCCTACTTGTCATGCTGATTGTGAAAATGGCCGGGCGGTGTAAATCCGGCTTTGACCCTCGCCACGGATCCCACAACATCAAAAAAAAAGCCTGGTACCTCATTGCCATGTTGCTGAAGTTGGCCTTCTGCCTCGCGCTGTGTGCTAAACTGGAACAGTTTACGACCATGAACCTGTCCTTTGTCTTCATTCCTCTGTGGGCCTTGCTGGCTGGGGCTTTAGCAGAACTGGGCTACAACGTCTTCTTTGTGAGAGAGTAACTTCTAACTTCTTGCTGTCCATCCAGCTCTCGTGAAAGTGTCGGAATCTTTGCAAGCTTCAGGAATGCCAGAGAAACCAAGGGGAGAGAATCAGATGTAGTTTTATACTGCGGCCAGAAAATGAGATTGTCAACAATGGACTTCCGGTTGATCCGAAGCGTAATCATTCAGTGTTGGAACTGTTGATATCGTTATTATCCCTATGTAAATAAAGTTTGGTTTGGAACTCATTTTCCTACATGACTCTTGAATAAGTAATCTGTACTTGTACGTATGACAAAAGCCTCTAATCCACATATTTGGAGAGGAATTTTTAGGTGACCAAAGTAAAGAACTATAAATGATAGTCATTGTGACTATGTCAGTCAGAAGGTTACGGTCACAGGGAGTCTGAGCCTGACTGACACTTCCATGGCCAGGTTGAAACTGTTACTGATCAGAGACATGAACTGCTCTTGAACTGCTTATGGGTGAGCCAAGAAACAGATGCGTGCAGATGAAATACACTCCTGCAAAGATGCTGGGAACAGTATGCAAATAGCCACAAAGGACATAGGTGGTCTCAGCTCAGGCAGCTGCAGCAGTGAGCTTGAGAAGAAGTGCAACTCTGAAAGCTATCCTGAGGGCACGTGCTAGCAGCACGGCCTGCCACTGAGGCAGCTTTCATGAAAGGAAGAATCAATCCTTGTGGCAAAGTTAACTGATGCCATGTTTTAGGAAACCCCCGCAACCAACCCACCCTTCAACACGGTGCTGACCAGTCAGCACTGGTCAATGTCAAGGTGAGATCTTCCACCACTAAGACAGTTACACCCTGCTGAAGGCTCAGATGATTGTTAGCACGTCTTAGGAGTATGTTATGAGTAAACACATGTTTAGAAATAATGCTGTTGTTGGGCCCAGCGGCATGGCCTAGCAACTAAAGTCCTCGCCTTGAAAGCCCTGGGATCCCATATGGGCGCCGGTTCTAATCCCGGCTGCTCCACTTTCCATCCAGCTCCCTGCTTGTGGCCTGGAAAAGCAGTTGAGGACGGCCCAAAGCTTTGGGACCCTGCACCCGCGTGGGAGACCCAGAAGAGGTTCCAGGTTCCCGGCATCGGATCGGCGCGCACCGGCCCGTTGTGGCTCACTTGGGGAGTGAACCATCGGATGGAAGATCTTCCTCTCTGTCTCTCCTCCTCTCTGTATATCCGGCTTTCCAATAATAATAACAAAATCTTTAAAAAAAAAAATAATGCTGTTGAACACTTGACAGACTGGGATATGTAAGCATAATTTGTACATGCACTGAGAAATTGCAAAAAGAGCATGATTTGCCTTATTGTGACGTTCACTCTACTGCAGAGCTCTGGAACAAAACCCGCAAAGTCTCTAAAGGTAGAAGCAGTGCTATTCTGAAGTCAGGGATGGACGTTTTGTCTTTTTTAAAGATTAATTTATTTTTATTGGAAAGTCAGATTTACAGAGGAGAGACAGAAACATCTTCCATCCACTGGTTCACTCCCCAAGTAGCTGTAACAGTCATTGCTGAGCCAATCAAAAGCTAGGAGCCAGGAGCATCTTTTGGATCTCCAACGTGGGTGCAGGGTCCCAAGGCTTTCTGTCATCCTCTACTGCTTTCCCAGGTCACAAGCAGGGAGCTGGATGGGAAGTGGAGCAGCTGGGGTTAGAACCAGCACCCATATGGGATTCCAGGCATGCAGGGCAAGGACTTTAGCCACTAGGCTACCACATCGAACACCAGGGACTAACTTTTTAAATTGTAGAAATAGCTATAACTTGGTTTTCCAACCTATAAGATACAACTTTTGTTCCTTATCTTATGGAGCCAGTATATTATATATTAGGTGATATGACATATTATATATGAGGAGATACAAAATGGTATTTCCTAACTCCTCCCCTGTGTCTTGGCTGAAGTCCAGCATATACAGAACCTGCATGGGGTGAGCCAATGGACAACGAGCAGCAGAGAACCGATTATACCCCAGCTACATGACAAGGGGACACCTGGAGATGAAATGAGCAAAGGCAAGAAAGGGCAGACACCGTCTAAGTGCATTTGAAAGGAGAAATAAGTTTTCATACTGCTGTGTTCCAAATTATTTCCTCCAGCCAAGGCAGAGTATTTTAAAAGTACATGAAAGAATTAGTAAGGAAAGTGAGCCCTCCTTATCCATGCGTTCAACATCCATGGATATAAACAACCTCAGATAAAAAAAATACTCAAGAGAAAAAATTGTGTTATTCTGGTCTGTGTTCCCTATACAACCCATACCTCCACTGTGGCTCTCACATGGTACTAATTAGCATAACAAGTCTAGTTATGATTTAAAGGGAAGATGTGAATGGATTTTCTGGAAAGGCCATGCTGTTCTCTGTAACAACTGAAGTATCTGCATACTTTGCTAACAGAGGGGGAGGTCTAGAACCAATCACCATGGATACCGAGGGGTGATTGTTACTGCACTGTCACCTAGTAAAGGTGAAAACTGGGCCCATCTGATGGAAGAATTTGTGATATGTAACGCTAGAAAAGAAAAGATTGCGAGGGTTCTCTGGTGTAATACTAAGCATTCGACCTTCATTCTGTAGGAAGGAAGTCATGGATTTCTAAGCAGAGTAACAATCATTGTAGACAATGATTTTAAAACTGAAGACAGCTTTAGAAAGCTCAGTCATCTAATGTCTAGTCACTTTCTCGGTTACTTTCTAGGTATAGCTGTTACAACCATCCTCTGAGGATAAAGTACACGTTTTGCAGAAACAGGTGTTTTCACAGGATTGTCAATATGCTACGCGGGACATCCACATTGCTTATCAGAATGCCCAGGGTTCAATTCCTGGACTCTGATTTCAGCTTCCTGCTCATGCATCATGCAGATGCTAGAAGGCAGCTGCTCAAATAGCTGGATCCCTGACATACGTGGGAGAACTGAACTGCATCCGGGGCTTCCAGCTTCAGCCTAGCCCAGCCCCTTTCTTTGCAAGCATCTGGGGCAGTGAAGCAGCATGTGAAGAAGCGTGGTGTGTTACATGCGTGTGCCTGTGCACATCTGGCTGTCTTTGAAATAAAATTTCTGAGGAGTGGTGGGGGCATCACTCAAAATCCCATTGTAAATCGGATGCAGAAAAAAATAGAAAAATCATGTTACTGTAAGATGACAATGTAGAAAGATAGTGCCACTAAAACCAAACGGAGGAGGGAAGGAATAGCTGTGCTTGATGACAGGGCAGAAGAAAAAAACAGGTCATACAGAATTAAGAAAAATAAATGGTCAGAAGTGTGGCAAGCATTAGAGAAGAATTACAAAATGCTGCCAATGGAGTTGTCAGGGGTGATCTTTGAGAAAACCATCAGTTGGGTGAATGATTGGATATTAGGACTCAACTGAAATTGTTCTGAGCCCAAGAATAAATGGAAGGCAAGGAAATTAAAGACAGAAATTTCCAGGGACTGGGAAATCAGAAAGTAAACAAGTCAGATTCATGCAAAAAAAATTTTTTTTTAAGATGGACAATATTTTTCATGTCATAATCTGGCTCAGTTTAAAAAATTATTTCAAGAAAAGCAGAAACTTAGGGTCGGGCAAGCTCTCTGTCCAAAGAGGTTATCCAACCCTGTGTTATGCCAAGTGTAACACAGCACTCCACAGCACAGCACAGATTGTTTTTAAAGCATTACTTCTAAATTTTGAAACGCACAGCATGATCCAGAGTTCACATACTTTGAAACATCTCTGAGAAGCATCGTTATTCCCTTCCCGTTGGTTTACTCTTCTAATGCCTACAAAGCCAAACATCTCAACCCAGTTCTCTCAAATGCTGGGGACCCAACCACCTGAGCCACCACCCACTCCTGCAAGGGTGTGCATTAACAGGAGGCTGGCACTGCTTCCAGGCCCTCAAAAGACGCAAGGCAGGTGTCCCAAATAATGTCCAACCACCTGCCCCATAGTTCTCATATTTTAACATTGTAGTCCTTGGTTGGCAGATAATACTATCCATACACATAGCTAGGTAAACTGTACTTTTAATTTCTAGGAGACATAATTTCTACTTGTCATACTTCCCCCTAAGCTCCTTCGCCTTCCCTGCTTGTGCCTAAAGTCCAGGGAGAGCTGCAGGGAACAATGAACTACAGTGTAATGCCATCCCCTCCTTTCCCCGTTCACACAAGGGAGACAGGACACACAGTGTCTGTGAACTTAAAATGGAAATCCACTCTGCCCGTAAGTTTGTGTGCCATGCAAGTTCTGAAAAGCATTCAGTTCCACCTGCAGATTACAGGGGTTACACAAAGAGCTGACCAAAGAAGCCAGGACAGAAGGTCAAAGGACTTGGCAGTTCTTCAGAAGTGTCCCCTGAACTGTATCTTACGCAAAGCTTCCGCTTCTGTTAGGAAACAAGCAATGCATGCTAAAGCCAATCAAACTACCCTTACTCATCAAAGCAGGTTGAGGTAAAAGATACTCTACCACTCTAGAGACTGAAAGCCAATCATGTCCTGTTAGCAGCCTACGAGAATGGCACCTTGTCCTTGCTTTCTGGAGCAGACACGGCTGTGCCTAGCAAGACACCATGTCCTTCCCAACACTCATACCTACGTTTAGTGACCTTATCAAAGATAAGCTCAATACTCCCTTCTGCTGGCATAAGTCAGCTCTGGTTACTGGTTTTTTAGAGGAAAAAACAAAAGTTTCAATCAGAAATCATTTCTAAGATTTTGTTTTTAAAGATGAGAATATTAAAATGTCAAAGTTAAGAAGGATTACAAAACAAAGGTTGTAAGATGATGGTTATCAAGCTCAGCATTTATTGAAAGGTGGAAGACAAGGAAAATTCCTCTTAAACTCCGCAAACAAATATCGCACCTTTGCCAAGTGTTAATATTGAGAGCTTCTTTACATGACAATAAAACTTAAAAAAATAACTGAATGCCATTTTACCAAACAGTGCTAATTTATTATGTACAAAAAAATCTTCTTACCTTCCGTAGGTATTTGGGAAGAAAGTGCCTTACACGCAGGAACTTAATCTAAGAAAGCCTCCACACACCCAAC
Source organism: Ochotona princeps (assembly GCF_030435755.1). Classification (NCBI taxonomy): domain Eukaryota; kingdom Metazoa; phylum Chordata; class Mammalia; order Lagomorpha; family Ochotonidae; genus Ochotona; species Ochotona princeps. The sequence goes on along the minus strand of NC_080863.1, from coordinate 9,672,753 downwards.
CCTCCACAAAGTTACAGGGCGGATTAAAAATGAATACATGAGAATGTTTCCAGCAAACGTACGCACAGAAAAACATACACAATGCACGCACACCTACATACAATATTATGCTGGATAAAGCCGATCTTTATTTAAGGCCCACAGCCTTGGTGCCAAGGAAAAGAATGAATATGGCTTTATTAAAGTTTGCAACTAAATACTAGAGATATTTAAATCTTCTGCTAGCTAACCAGCTATCCTGAGTAGGAAACATCCATTTCCTTAGATACCTCTAAGGGGATAAACAAAATGGGAGAGGGGGAGACGCTGAAGTGGACCCCACAGAGGTACCTTAGGTTTTTACGTAAAGGTCTGCATATCCATTTCATAACTTGCACAACAATTCTAGATCATTAATGACCATACAGAAATGATGTCTTCAGTGCTTTGTGGCTCTGGTCCAGGAAATTAAAAAAATCAAACCAAAACCCTTATATTCAGATAAAAAGCTGGGATGTACTAACTAGGAAGCCATAAATAGAATGCAATATTAAAATAGAGTTTGTAACAAAGGCAGCTCACAAGCTCTCAGATTCCATCTGCAGAGGATTTTAAAATTATAACCCGTAAGACAAGGAACATAAGCATTACTCAGGGTTGTATCCTGAAATCTGAGGCCCACACTGTTTATTTCACCTCCACAGAGATGAACACATTTAACAAAACTATTTTTTCAAAATATGGATCTGCTTTATGATAGCCTACATTGGCCACTAGACTTGTTTGTTTTAGTTATGCCTTCCTTGAAGTAAAAAAAGTTTAAGGCTCATATATTTTGGAGGGATACCCTAAAGATTTTTCATTACAGTATGACATCAGTGTATCCATGTATATCCTTTGGAAAACTGGGACATACATATACATGCACACACACACACACCCCTACCTGGTAAATATATCACCCTTCGACTAAAAAAGAAACAAACAAACAAAAAACCATTTTAGCTTCTCTTCCCATTTCTCAAAACTGGTGTATGGAGAACTTCCACCTTCCAACAACTTAGGCGCAAATCCACAAAGTTAACAGAAGATGAAATTCGTAGGAAAACATGGTAAGACAAATAACATGTAAAACAAGACCCCCTATTTACACCGTTAGATCATTTGTGCCCTCCTTATCCCATGACATTTCCTATGTTGCAAACCTATTAATTTCCTAGAAACCATCAAGATTTCCTAAGACATCTGCCTACCTTCTTAGCAAACTGGGAGCCAGAAACGCAGCTAATTTCTGCTCTGGCAAACTGGAGACAATGAGCAGTTTTGATGGGCACACGCGAGGCCAGGACAGACACGACACAGCAATAGTAGCCTAAGAAGAAACACAGAGTCCCCACTGGAAGTCATCTACCAAAGCATGGGCCCAGAATAGATCCAAAACCAAACAAACAAACAAAAAACAAAGCAAAACATGCTTGCAATGATCAGAGCTCCTTTTATCAATGCACACATCAGAGACTCTTGGTCTGGGTTGAATTACAGTTCACGGTAGTGCAGAAGTCCATCATTACAGAGATCTGTTTCAGACAGGGACCATCTTACTTCCTATCACGGTGTACTTCAGAGCTGCTTTTCAAAGGCAAGTGTTACAAGTTGTTGCCTTGCTAAGGCGGGCAAGGGATCCTGAGAACAATGAGGTAACACAGTACGCTGTTAGTCGCATCTGTGTAGGGAGCAGTTTTGAGTCTTGTCAGTGCCCTTACTTTATGATTGTGTGGCTGCCAATTTTTCCCTCCCCCCGACCCCGTATTCTGGAAGAAAAAACGTAAAAGAAGATTGCAACTGATTATAATTAAACATTCAGTAGCTAAAGATTATCTTAGCTACTATGAAGTATAGCACAGATGTTCATTAGTAAGAACATTTTCTAAACCCATCATTCCATACACAATAAAGAAAATGTACATACAACAGAGAAAATCTGGCCACATTATTAGAAGGGCTGGGTTTCATTAACACTCCTTGTTTCTCCCGTATTTCTGAAACCATTTCTATTATCGCAATACCTTTCTTAATGGTGCATATAAATATTTTAAAATGTATTCCAGGGGACAGGCCTAAGGAGTGTCACATACTCATTTTATCAGCAACCTAAGAAGTTAATGATATACATATATACATTGCCATACATACACACAAACATACAGATGCTGTAATGAGTGAACCTTGGTTCTTTTAAAATGTTTGCACAGTGTGAAAATTTAAATATTTACTAGATTCGGATACGTACATTTACACTCCGCTGCCACTTAAATGGATATATTAGCAGAGAGAAATGTAATATAGCAAATAAATGATTTAACTGAACTGTCAATTTGTCTTTGCAGACCCAACAGAAAACATATTTATTATAAACCTTTATTAAATGGCTCGCATATCAATATAAATCACGCTAAAAAAGTTTTTAAAGCTATTTATACTACAGTGCTAACACATTCAAAATGAAAAAAAATTATATAAATAAGCTCTATGGAAAGCCTGAAGTTGTCAAAAAAAAAAAAAAAAGAAAGTCTGGCTCATATTACAAAATATGTATGTTAATCTAAAACTTGGAACTCCAACTCAAATAATTTTTTTTAAATTTCTTTATGTTTCAACCTGCAATGTTTACAGTGCAACTGGCCTTAAGTGCTTTCTCCTTCACAGTTGTGGGCAGGCACTGAGGAATGTTTCAAAGCTACATAAACTCTATTTTGTAACCCCATGTGGGAGCAAGTGGTTGGCTTGCTTTCAGAATTCATCAATCTTTATTACATTAATTAAGAAAAAAAAAAAAAACCAGAATATTGTATACACACATTTAGCACAAAATGTCCCCATCTTTTCCATCCTGATTTGAATGTGCTGAGTGAGGTGGCTTTGGGTCAGTTCCACTGGTGAGCCTACCAGGGCACAACTCTTCCTTTAATTCTTTGTTGCTGCTTGCGAATTTAGAATCCACACCAAGTTGAAGTTCTGTAAATTGGACATGATCTAACTTTCCTTTCATGCTCTGGCCGTCCATATTATTCGGTGCTCTAGTCTTTTCGGAAACATGAACGGTCACAGGTTCTTCCTTGCTTCTTACAGCTCCAACGGGTTCCTGTTTAATCTGTTGTAATTCATATTTAGAATGAGATCTGTGTGAAAACACAGAATCCAAGGAGGTTTTGTTTCCAGCACGAGCCGTGTTGGCACTGGCAGGCCCAAGAGCTGATGACGCAGGATCTGGGGCCGCGCCGGGGTCCTGCGAGGCTGTGTCCCCAGAGGAGTGCCCCTCCTCTGAGTGGTATAATTTGAGCCGAACGTGCCAGGCTAAACTGCAGACAGCTGAAACAGTCTTGAACTGATGCACAACATTCCTTGGAATGAAATAAATGTCATTATCAAACAGCTGAATCCTAGCGTATCGAATGCCTTCCCTCCTCAGTTGATTAAGTTTTGCGTCATCAACCCACTGGACACACTAAACAAAAAAGAAAGAAGAAACGCAACTAAGTCTTTATTCCACAAAGAAACCAGACGAGAGACAGTGATGGTTTCGAAGGTACCTGAGACAGAGGAGGTTCGTGCAAATCCAACTGCATCCGCTGAACCACTTCTAAGAAGTCCTCAGCATGGAAGCAAATTACATCTTTGGTTATTCGGGGTTGATCAGGCCTAAAAAATAAAATAGGATCATGAAGAAACCAGCCCTGAATGTTTGACTGTTATTCATCCTTATTAAATTCCAAGCAAAAGTAGTTGAAGATGAAGACCAAAAATAATTTCTTAAAAATAAAGCATAACTGGAAAACCACTTTCAATTCAAACCAAAAGCCAAGACTTCGAGTCTAAACACTGACTGGAAACAACCCACTTCACTTTATCACAGCTACTTGTAACAGGCCTTTGAAAAAATTCAAGTGATTTGAGTTTCAGTAAATAAGGCAAATGCAAAAAAGGTAGTATGTTTTGCTCTAAACTTAAGGTCAGTCCTTCACAGAATTAAATTCAGGGCCCGGCAGCGTGGCCTGGCAACTAAAGTCCTCGCCTTAAACGCCCAGGGATCCCATATGGGCACTGGTTCTAATCCCGGCAGCTCCACTTCCCATCCAGTTCTCTGCTTGTGGCCTGGGAAAGCAGTCGAGGACGGCCCAAAGCTTTGGGACCCTGCACCTGTGTGGGAGACCTGGAGGAAGTTCCTGGCTCCTGGCTCCTGGCTTCGGATCGGAACAGCACCGGCCCATTGCGCTCACTTGGAGAATGAATCATCGGAAGGAAGATCTTCCTCTCTATCTCTCCTTCTCTCTGTATATCTGACTTTGTAATAAATAAATCTTAAAAAAAATTAAATTCAAAATATTGCAGAAAAATTTAAGAACATTATATTATAGAGGCAAGGTCAGGTACAGAAACACCAATCTCTCGTGACTTCACACAGGCAGAGACTAGACTAGACTACTAAAGGCTGAGGGTTTGGGGCTAAGAGAGTTAACAGGTACGGGGCACAACTGGGTAGAAGGAAGCCCTTCTAATGTCCTCTGTAATATGCTAACATTTGGAAATATTTAATCAAAAGCAGCTGGTGAGGAGGACTTTAAATGCTCTGAACACTGCTTTTCTGGTTTTTGTTTTGTTTTGTTTTGCCCTTCAGGTCCTAGAGAAAATGAAATCGCATCTCCCTCAATGCAAATAAATGACTTCAACAATTCTAACCATTCAAAATGCTTAATACAATTTTAGAATTAGGACACCCAAAATACAGGGAAATAATGAATCTTCCCTCCCCTGTCCCCCGTAAGAAGTTACTAAGAAACTTTCCAAGGAAATGTTTAGAGACCCAGGAGGCTTTTCATTAGAACAGCAGTAGTTTATGTACCACTGTCCACAGTGCACAGCCTTCAGCACCCCGACGGCAGCTGTCGTCTGTCGTTCGAAGCCTTGCCCGATGTGGTCCGCGTGTGCTCTTGTCCTGTCTTCAAAGAGCATCTCGCGAGGCTCACTGGTTCGAGGTAGGTACTGAAGGTTTTTGATCTCATTGGTAGTTCTGTTTAAAAACAACAAGCTACACTCATATATGGACGTTTCCATCAAACATCCGATATTCAATCATCGTCCACTTGGACCAAACGAATGTAAAAAAATCACCTGCGTGGGCCTGGTGGCGTGGCTTAGTGGCTAAGGTCCTTGCCTTGAACGTTCCGGGATCCCATACGGTCGCTGGTTCTAATCCCGGCAGCTCCACTTCCTCTCTATCTCTCCTCTCTGTATATCTGACTTTGTAATAAAAATAAAATAAATCTAAAAAAAAAAACTCACCTGCGTGGCCATGAGATATTTTAAGATATTCCCAGTTCTGTTTAAATTTGACAGAAACATCCTGTATGGACTGTACGTCAAGTACTATCTGAATAGTGACCCACGAGACCCCCTATAGAAGCTACTCTGCTCACACAGCCCTGGTCATTGCAAAAACCACTCCCATTTTGCTGTAGAAGGGAGATGAGAGCTTTTCCAGCTGAGAGTCTCTCTAAGGTTTCTCTGTTGCTTCTAGAGACAGTTCTGAACTGCCCTCTTAATTTTGTCCTCCCCCTCTTCCCTAGCCTTTCAGGAGTCACTCTTGATTGCTCTTTGTCCACCCCTCCATGACAGCCTTACTCCATATACAAACAGAAATAATACTTCTCTCCATGCATAATGTTCTGTGTGTCAGAAAACTAGTAAGAGGGTCACTTCCTGTGAAAGACCTCAAAGCCTTCCAGAGCCCACAAATCTGTCTCAAAAACACATTGTAGAGCCCGGCGGCGTGGCCTAGCAGCTAAAGTCCTCGCCTTGAAAGCCCTGGGATCCCATATGGGCGCCGGTTCTAATCCCGGCAGCTCCACTTCCCATCCAGCTCCCTGCTTGTGGCCTGGGAAAGCAGTCGAGGATGGCCCAATGCATTGGGACACTGCACCCACGTGGGAGACCCGGAAGAGGTTCCAGGTTCCCGGCTTCGGATCGGCGCGCACCGGCCCGTTGCGGCTCACTTGGGGAGTGGATCATCAGACGGAAGATCTTCCTCTCTGTCTCTCCTCCTCTGTGTATATCTGGCTGTAATAAAATGAATAAATCTTTAAAAAAAAAAAAACAAATTGTATCAGCCTATGTAGTTCTTTTTGAATTTATACTCTAATGAGGCTCTCCAACTTCCGTTCCTCCCATTTCCAACGTATAAACACACACACACACACACACACACCCTGAGACATACCTTTTCCTTTTGAAAGGTGACTTTGGCATGTCAGCCACGGGGATCATCTGCTCTCCGGGGCGTACCCACATGATGGGCCCATCATCACTATCTGTCCGACTCTCTACTTTCAGGCTAGACAGTGTCCCCCATGGCAGTGTACACTAGAGACAAACAATTATTTAGAAATCAATTGTTCTGAAAATACACCTTCAAACAGCTCTTCCCTCACATACTTGCACACACAACTTTATCCTTCAGCATCGGTAATCCATGTCAGGAAATATTCATACATTGTAGCTTCAGGAAAACGAACGCACTAAGGAAATAATCCTGGTTTGCAGCCGTATCTCCTCCCCCCACCCCACGCTTCTCTTCCTTCTGGATCCCAAGAGGTTAATAAGCTGACAGAATAATCAAATGTTCTCCAGAACAATCTAGAGCAATGAGCAATCGTGTCTGATAAAAAAAAAAAAAAAAGATAACAATCACACACAATAAAACCAAAAGGAAAACTAAAGTTTGTTTAGTACCTTCTGAAAGAGAAGTAAAATGGGTATTAAGTTACATGGTCAAAATACCTTCTATTTGGAGGCCCAGAGAGGGCCTACCCAACCAGCTCCGAGAAGTCAGGGCTGAACATGCAGATGTACAGTCTCCCAGGCCAGTTTTTCACAATGCCAATCTACCACTCCTTTGCCCTAAACACTGTAATTTAGTAGAGATCCTTCCTATGCCTTGATGCGTTCAGAAAGAGCTGAGAAGCACACGGAAGCCAACATCGTGTAATGGGAACAGGCAAGGGTACCTCTCTGACCCGCCGTTAGGCTTTGCCATTACGGTCAGAAGTGGCTGTATGTGTCCACTACACAGGAATTACCCCAAAGTACTTTTCTCCTTTCCTCCAATCCAAATAAAACCAAATTCTAAATCTGAAAGAGCTGCTCATTTAGATCAGCCGTCACCATCAAAGTAATATCCAGACTGGTGCTTGCTGGGCTTCTTTCCTCTTACTTTTAAAAACGGTGACTCTTCTAGCATGTCCAGGAACTCTGGGAAGTAGTCCCCCACTTCTTCATCAACTGCTCCCACCAAGCTTATCTGTCGCATCGGGCCAGCTCTGTAAGTACCATGAGAATATGTTCTTTTCACCTGAAGAACAGAAATTCAATTGATCGTTAACTATATACCAATGAAATATTTAAAAGAAAAAAAAACACTAGCTAAAGAGACTTGCTATCGCTGTGTAATCAATAACACCATCTCGGAATACTAGAATGTAATACAATGCAAGCAAAACAAGAAAGCCAGGTGAGAAAGGAATTCTTCAGCGTCCATTTCCTCCACTAGAATGCTGTACCCCAGAATGCTGATCCTGCGAAGCCATCCGCCATCATGGCCACCAATCAGTGGCATTCACAAAGCAACAGTGAGGCAACCTGTACCCCCAGAATCCATAGTGCCTAAATTTTCACAACAGAAACTTGTGTGTGTTCAGGTGCTCACACTATTAAACAAGCTGTCTTGGTGTAAGTCGGGGGGCGGGGGGGGGACCAAACTTCCTTTTAGAAACTTTAGAAGAAAATCTATTTTCTCTGGATTAGTCTTTATGGTCAATAAACTTGGGAGACCAATTTATCCTAGTGTGTCCAGGATCATCCCCGTTTCTAAAACAGAACAGTAGGTAAACCCAGATAGTCAACCTGTGACCACATCAAAGAAGTTCATAATCTAACGCATATATCTTCAGAAACATGACAATAAAAAGTCAACAGAAATAGAATTATTTAAGACATGAAAGATTGTTATCTTTATATCTTAATCAGCAAAGGCAGTATAGCAATGACATGTTAATTCATTAATAAGTTTATTTACCAGAATTCCAAGCCCTGGGTTTTCATTCGTTGTCAAACATTCAGCCTTCAGCACCTCCAGCCATTCTGTAAACCCCAACTTGGAAAACCAGGTATCAGCTCCTGCTCTCACGATCTTCCTGTCTCCTGTGAAGTTCCTAGCACTTTCTTCACCTAGACCTGAACTTGAAACCTCACTGTCCACTCGTCTCCCAGATTTTCAGTTCTCTATTTAGATGCACGAACAGAACCACTATATAAAAATCAGGTGCTGGCTTACATTTTTGTAACGCAGTCTGATAAAGCTAATCCTTTCGGTGTGAATTCCAGTACGCTGACAACAATACAACGTGTCAGACTGAGTTTGCGGACTGTCTTATGTCCACAAATGATGACATTTGAGAGCGCAGGTGGGCATTACGAAAGTGAACCAAACAAGACGTACAAAGCACAGTTTTTCCAAGTGTTTTGAAATGTCATTTGGCTCTTAAAAAGTCAAACCAGGAAGGTACTGGTTCCACTTCTGACAGTAAATTTTGCATGTATGAATTTCCTTGTCTGGCTTATATAAGATATTTCATCGAAATCAGTAGTTGAACAAAGCCAAAATCATAAAATCCTAGCCATCAAGTTGCTTCCTTCTCTCTTACCACAGCACTAAAAAAGACAGCCTATCATGATGCAGAGGGCGTGACCGTTAGGAGAGGCAGACATAAAGTGAAATGCACATCTAAGCACACACTTAACATTTAAAACCTTTGGGGCCAGCCTGATGCCTCAATTGGCTAACCACACCGCCTTCCCCACTTACAAGTGACAGGATCCCACATGAGCACCTATTGTATCCCAGCTGCTCTACTTCCCATCCGGCTCTCTCTGCAAGAGGCCTGGGAAAGCAGGGGAGTTCTTGGGCCCCTGCACCTGTGTGGGAGACCCGGAAGAAAACCTCCTAGCTCCTGGCTTCAGATCAGCTCAACTCCAGCCCTGTGGCCACTTGGGCAGTGAACCAGCAGATGGAAGATTTTTCTCTGTCTTTCCATCTCTGTAAATCTGCCTTTCCAATAAAAATAAATAATTCTTTGAAATTTTTTTTTCATTGAAATAAAGCAGAACATTCATCTCCTGCCCTCACCCTCATCCCACGTCTAGTTTGGGATTTCCTCAGAAGCTCTAACTAATTTTGATAATTTTTACAAAAGCATGATCCTGGGCCCGGCGTGAGAGCCTAATGGCTAAATCCTTGCCTTGCATGCGCCAGGGTCACATGTGGGTGCCAGTTTATGTCCTGGCTGCCCCACTTTCCTTCCAGCTCCCTGCTGGTGGCCTAGGAAGGCAATGGAGGATGGCCCAAAGCCTTGGGACCCTGCACTCATGTAGGAGACTCAGGGCAAGCTCCTGGCTTGGGATCGGCTCAGCTGACAAATGATCTTTCTCTCTGTCTCTCTTTCTCTGTATATCTGCCTTTCCAATGAAATCAAATACATAAAAAAAAAAAAGTATGATTCTGGGCCTGGTGCTGTAGCCTAACAGCTAAAGCCCATTCACCCAGATTCCATATGGGTGCCAGCTTGTGTCCCGGCAGCCCCACTTCCCAACCAGCTCCCTGCTCGTGGCCTGGGACAGCAGTAGAAGATGCTCCAAAGCATTGGGACCCTGTACCCACATGGGACACCCATAAGAGGCTCCCGGCTTTGAATTGGCTCAGCTTTGGCCGCTGTGGCCACTTGGGGATTGAATCATCAGATGGAAGATCTTCCTCTCTGTCTCTCCTCCTCTCTGTATATCTGAGTTTCCAATAAAAATAAATAAATCTTAAAAAAAAGTACGATCCTATTAAAATTCATATTCTAGTTCAAAGGATTTAAGAGACAAGCTTGATTTTGGAAATGCTACAGATGCTGCTAGTATTACAGTCTCAAATACTCTACCTGAATCTTCACGCCTAGCTCTTCACGTCTCATGGCATAAAACATACATGCATGTAGATTATGACCATCATTTATTAGTATTCTAAAAGTAAAATCTCTCTCGGGGTCAGTGCTGCGGGATAGCACGTCAAGCCACAGCCAGTGGTGCCGGCATCCCAAATGAGGGCTGATCCCAGTCCCAGCTGCACCACTTCTGAACCAGTTACTTGCTAATGCTACCAGGAAAGCAGTGCGGGATGGCCCACATCCCTGGGCTCCTGCAGCCTGCCTAAGGGACCCAGAGGCTCCTGGCTGCACTCCACCTCAGCTCTGGCCATTGCAGCCATTTGGGAAGTGAACCAGCCGATGCAAAACCTGTCTCTCCCTCTCTCTGTGGAACTCTTTCAACTAACTAGTGTTTTTTTTTTTTTCGTAAGTAAAATCTCTCTGTTCTTTTAACCACACTTTGCTGGATATACAAAGCTGATCCAATCTGCCCATTATTAAAATCCAAGGATGACCTCAATCCTTCCCTGCCTTCCAGCCTCTCTCTCAAATAAATCTTTGTAAAAAGTGCAAATTCCATTAGAAAATAAAGGTTTGGGGCCCGGCATGGTGGCCTGGCGACTAAAGTCCTGGCCTTGAACGCCCCAGGATCCCATATGGGCACCGGTTCGTATCCCGGGAGCTCCACTTCCCATCCAGCTCCCTGGTTATGGCCTGGGAAAGCAGTTGAAGACGGCCCAATGCACTGGGATCCTGCACCCGCATAGGAGACCTGGAAGAAGTTCCTGGCTCCTGGCTTTGGATAGGCACAGCACCGGCCTTTGTGGCTCACTTGGGGAGTGAATCATCGGACGGAAGATCTTCCTCTCTGTCTCTCCTCCTCTCTGTATATCTGACTTTGTAATGAAAATAAATAAATCTTTACAAAAAAAAAAAAGGTTTGTTTTTTTAATAAAAACTGCATTCTCAGTCATGTTTACATCAAAAACTGTAATTATCTTTCAAAACATTTGTTCTCCAAATATTAACCATAACTCTATGACAATCAATTGGATAGCCTCAAGTGCTGTTACATTTAAAATCAAATTCTAAGGACCAAAATAAAAAAATCTGAAAAAGTAATCTCAACGGTAAAGTACACTATTCCTTACAACCACACATAATTTCTAGTTCAGGAACTCAGTATCTCAAATCCACACGAAATTGACTGAAGCCATTTCAAGGAGAAACACAGCAAATTTCACATAGCAAAGCATTCCTAATTTAAAAGCATGAACCTGACAAAATACACAGGAGGCACTTCAGCTGTTCAAAAGAGAACAAAATGCACACGCTTTTCAGAAACACACAAATATTCCTGATTTTCATGACACTTGTGTTACTAAATTATATAGCAAATACTTACAATTCACCTATTACGTGAAATAAATCAAAACATAATACCATAAAAACACAAACCCTAAGTTCTCTAAAACTCATATTTTATATATACATGTGTGTATAGAAAGAGAGAGAGAGAGAGAAGAAATTGAGCAAATTTTGACTCTGAAGAACCCAAGGGCTGGGGGAGAAACAGAAGAACAGAGGAAGAGAATGTTATCATATTCTTAGAACTGCATGAACTATATTACTTTTATTAAAAGCTAAAAATAAAGAACCAAAGGACAGGTAAGTAGAGGGGAGGGAGGAAAGAGGTGACTCTCCAAACAGCCCAAAGAACTGCCAGAGAGAGTATGTCTCATCAAACGCCTCTTCTTCCACACAGTTCTGATATTAGACACAATCAGAACTTATCTGTATGGCAGGCAACAGGAGAAGACAAGAGGCAAAAACTTGGGGTACCTTTCGGGGAGTCGCTGTTACAGCACTACAACGACCAGTCGGGACTAGAGTTAAATGACGGTGCACATCTTCAGTACAGACCGCGGATCCTGACACATCCTGGCACTTCGGGCTGTATGCTTTCATTATTGAGAAACATCACTTCATCTGAAAACAAAATCTCTCAGCTGGATGGGAGGATCACCATGCTCTAGGCACCTCAGGAAAGATGGATCAAACTACTGGTTTCCTGATTCTGTTTTTTGGATGAATCTGAAAGAAGTCAAGACCTGTCACTGCATGAGAATACGTACGTGTTTTCCAAAACAGAGACGCACCGAGTTACAGGGGCCGTTCTCAGGCACACGGCTCCTCTTGCGTTAGCTGTGTATGTGAGCTCTCCAAAGGACCAGAGAACGAGGCCGGGAGGATCGTCACTTAGCGTGTTTTTGTCAATGTGTATATTCGATGGTGCCTTTCAATGTCCTCCACATGGCTTCCCTGTCCCCCCACCAGAGACCCACGGCCATCCTGTCTGCCCCTTCACTTCTCCTTCAGGATGTAATCTATGGCTGGCACAAACGTGGAGGAAAAACAGAGAGTGGACTTCTCACCACAGGTAAGGGTCAAGTGGAATCTTTCAGAGGTTTCGCTCAACGGAGAACAAACTGTTTATGTTTATGTTTATGTTATGTTTCAACTAAAGCTCTATTCATTGCCCACCTACAATCTTAAGTCAAAAAAAAAAACCCCACAAATGTGTGATTCTGAGGCCGGCCTTCTACATTAAAACAGTCATCTTCCTACCAGTTCATAGAGCCTCCTTGTCCCAAATCCATAAAACCTGTTGTTTTGTAAATTACAAAAGCTGCGGCAGCAAAGGACAAAACAAAGAGTATTAATAAGTTATTTTAAAAACCAAGGAGGGGGAGGGTTCACTTCAACTTGACATTTCTCAAAATATGTTTCCTGAAAAGGGATTCTGCAGTCCCGTGAGTTTGGAAACCACTTCTGGTTGGTAGGACTGCCACACACGGTAACTACCGAAGTCTTCTAGAAGCCTCATAGCAAATACGTTTATTTGGCCTAACATGGCATAAACTACTTTAACTTCAAAAACATATTTTCTTGCGTTGTCTTCGTGATGTCTCTACCAATATCCCATGGTAAGAAAAGTTCCTCTGAATATTTTAATAAGTAAACAATAGACAATGAACAACGGAGGATACGGTCAGCATCAACCTGAAGATAGTACGCAAACAGGATAACTGCCAGACCCCTAACTTGAGGGAAGGGCAGAAGAGGCTCTGCTGGTTTTACTCCTGTTTTGTTTTTTTGCTTTAAAGGGTGACAACAGGAGAGAGGAATCTCCTACCTTTAAAAGCAACACCTGCGTCTGAGGCATTCGAAGATCTCCACCAATGAACGTGCCACAAGGGGGAGACATTCTCCATCACACCCAACACGCACTTTCCAATCAAAATGGGTACTGACATTGAGTTAGCAATTGATTACCAAAACACACATGTAAACTTCAAACACAACAAGAAACTAGCAGCGCATTATTAAAATTAACACACCAAAGGGTAATAAAGCTCTTTTCTTCGTTACAACCTATGGTGCTATGCTTGAATGACACAACGGTCTTCATTAACCCGACATCCAACACAGCGAATGGCGCTAGGAGGAATTCAGCAAACTTGTCAGTTTTCTCCTCTCAATCTTCCAAAAAGTGGGCAAACACATGATATTATCTTTCTAATATCTTCACTATCAGAAGAGCAGACATTCAATCAATGAAAACACTGATGTAAATTTCTTAACAACTTAAGAGTCAGGATTAAAATGAAAGTAAGATTGAGAGTTTGGAATTATAGGAACAATAAGACAACTGCTTCAGTATTCCTAATCTTCATAGTTTTTAATATAGAGTTCGGTGCGCACACTGGTTCCATACAAAGTGACACTTCTGACTGATTAAACTTTTGCTTGCCTTTCTGTATCCCTACCATCTAGTACAATTATGCTAAAAGAGTAAATATTATCACTGGAAAGATTATAGAACCAGCTAAATAAGGTGTCATCTTCTAATATCCACAGACCTTAAGGCAAATTATCTGGTTGCCCTGTAAGAAAAGGAAATGGATGGGAGGTAAGGAGGAGGGCAGAGAAGTAGAATGGACAAGAGGGAGTGGGTGGGGACAGCGAGGGAAGGAAGAACCAAGTCTGATGGAGCTGGCTGGGGTTCCACGAGCCACTGGTCGCCTGGACCATGGCTGTCCACCCTGGGATGCTGCTCACGCCACCATCGTCCATGACCACAGCACAAGGCGCACACACCAGCCCTGCTGGTGGCCACGGTTCTCTTGGCGTCTGACTAAACTTTTGAAATTCAAATGAATGCATTATATACAGTGTTACAATCTTCTGTATATGAACATAGAGGAAAACAAGGCAGACATTTTAACAGCATTCTATATAATTGTACCCATTAGAGCAAGTATTCACATGCGAGAATCTCCATTTGTCTTTAAGGATTAAATATATTTTCCTAAAATTATATAAAATAATAAACAGTGGATTCTTACTCTTTTCTACCAACTCCATTCTATTTTTTCTCTTCTCATAGGTTTTTGGAGCTTTTGAATACAGTTTTGTGGGATGATTTAAGAAAAAAAACTATCAAAGATTTTTTTAGCATATGAAAGGTAGAAAAGTCTTTAATAAGAGTAATTAGTTTTTACATTACAACATTTTACAAAAGTTTCTTTACTGCTGTCCTTCATTGTGCCCCATAGAAGCATCACTGACTCAGGACTAAAGGAGTTCTTCGTGGTAGACATTAGCACAGCAAGCTTCCCTGCTGAGCGGCCCCAGGAACAATCCTTGACTTCATCACCTACAGCTTGTTTTTGTGATGGTTGACACTGACTGAAACTACATTCTGATACTGGTCTCCCATCCCTTCCCTCTTCTAGAACACTGGCTCAATCAGTATTATCCTCCTTTGCTGAAGACAAATTTGCCAGGCAGTGTGCCCACTGATCTACATGACAGAACTAAACTACGCCGTCTCACTCTATGAATCCAGGAAACGGAAATCAGTCTTCTCTAAATTTTAGATAGTCTAAATGCTACCCATTGCAAATCTCAAGTAGATGCATAATACCACAGATATAGAAAACAGGGTGGGGGGGGAGAAATGAGGTACAAAATGCATTTTCAATTTCTCAAGGTGAGTGTGAATGTCATGTTCTAACAAGTGCTGAGAGCTTCCAAGTTCTCAAGGTTGATAAACAAAATGGAATACCTAGGAATTAATCTAACACAAGATATGCAAAAGTTCTACGTTGAAGGTCAGAAAATACTGAGAGAAAATGGAGAGAGAAATACAGGAGACTACCTGACCCTGGGATGGCTCAAGATGATGGTTACCAATTCTAACTTAGCCACAGAATCAGCATCATACAATCACTATCCCAGAAGATTTGCATGTGGAATTTGAAAACATGATTCTAAAGTTTATATGGAAATGTGAAGGGTCAAGGATGGGATTAAGACAAGTAGGGCAATGGAGTTAGAGGGCTTAGATCTGCACACCCATGTATACAGCCAAATGATTTATGACTAGGGTGATATTTAAATGTGAAAGACAAGACACTAAGTTTCCAAAGGAAAAAAAAAATTCCAGATAACATAATAATGACCTTCAAGTAGGCAAAGATTTTTGAATGAAGCCACTAAAAGTACTAAGCACAAATGATTACGGACTACATCAATTGTAAGAATTCTAAAGGCATTCCTAAGAGTGCAAGGGAGGTGGCTGCTGCAGCCCAGTGGGTTAAGCTGCCATTTGGGATGTCTACATAATGGAACGAAGTGCTTGCTATCAAGTCCCACCTCCGCTTCCAATCCAGCATCTGCTCATACAAAGGGAGGCAGCAACTGAAGGCTCAACCACTTGGGTCCTGCCATCCAATGTACAGGACCTGGTCAGAATTCCGACTCTGTCTTCGGTTTGGTCCAGCGCTTGCCGTGGTGGCCATCTGGGGAGTGAACCAGCAGATGGCAGATCCCTCAGCGTCTCTCTCCCCCCTCCTACCTTCTCTGCCTTTGTCATATCGTCTCTTTCATGCCCCTCTGCCATTCTCACTAGGTAACAGATAAATGAGTCTTTCAAATCAACAAATCAGCCCCTAAAAGTGCAAGACACCCAGTTAGAGGAAATACTTGCAATACATTCAGCTGACGAAAAAGATTCTGACCTAAATATGCAAATAAGAAAATGGGCAGAAGATTAGGTAATTTACAAAAGAGTAGGTAATTTACAAAAGAGGATATTTAACTGAATAATAATCATATATAAAACCGCTTGGCCTCCTTGGCCACCAGGGAAACAGAAATTAAATCACACTGAGCTATTACTACCTAGTCACCAAAATGCCTGACATGAAAAATACAAATTCTACTAAGCCCAGGATGTGAAATAAATGCCAGTGGAAATGTCAACTGGTTATGGTAACTTTAGAAAACAGACAATAGTTAGCAAAGCTGAGTATCTGCATAGCTTTTGATCCAGAAATTCCGATCCTGGGGACTCAAGATCCACACTGGTCACCCACACACAATTATAAAAGTATTTCCAGCTCCTCTGTTGCAACAGCTCCAAAGTCAACACTATAGTAACCGCGATCAACTGTGCTAGAGTCATACATGAAAAAAAATCATTAAGCCATCAAGAAACGAACACTGCTACACGGAAGATGGATGAATGTCACACACAGGACCTTGAGGGAAGGACAGCGGATACGATACACACACTACTGGGATCCTTATAAACAAAGGTCAGAAAGCATGCCAAATTTACCAGTGATATTCTAAGCGAAGTTGGACCTTACCTGGGTGTGTGGGATTGGGAAGCCGGCAAAATGAGATTTTAAAAAAAGGTTGGGGAAAAGTCTTCTGACTACCAGCAATGTTCTATTTTCACACCCCCAACATGTTCACTTGATGAAGATTCATCAAATACTTGTGTAATGTGTGGTTTTCTCTGTGCATGTACTTCAAAGGAAAGTTTAGTGGGAAAAAAAAAAACCACAAAAAAACTCAATTCCTGCAGGGACACTACTTAAGATACAGAGCTTGTTCGGGGGGAACTCAGAGAGCAGAAAGAGAAATAAGCTGACTTCAATACACATGCCTGCTTTTCTCCCACTCATCTCTCCTGGGATCGTGGAGGGAATCAGAGGAGAAGCTGAAGGCAGGTTTTCGGCAGGTATTCTTCCCCAACCTCGGGAATGATCAGAGCATGATCAAAGTATATACCCTGCACACAGCCTCCTGCATTCATTCTAAAGCTAAAGAAGCAAAAGCTGACCTTTGGATAGATTCGTTTATTTGAAAGGCAGAGTTTAGGGAAGGAGAGAAGAAGGCAGGGAGAGGGAGAAGAGTTCCTACATCTGCTGGCTCACTCCTCAAATGGCCACACTGGCAAGTGCCAAGTCAGAAGCCAAGAGCCAGGAGCACCATCCTGGTCTCTTATGTAGGTGCGCCATCCTCTGCGGGATACCCAGGCCATTAGCAGGGGGATGGATCAGGACGGAAGCAGATGAACTCAAGCAGCTGCACTTCCAGGATGATGCTGAGGTGGACGGCTTTACCCACTACATCACAACACAGACCCAGGCTGATGTACCTAAATCACTAAGCTGGTAGATCACACAGCCATGAGGCCAGGGCCACAGCTGGCGACACAAAGCAGGCACCTGTTGAAGAGCTTCTTCTGTGCAACACATGGTTCACCAGAAGCCCAAGGAGGTGCTAACAACCAAGATGTGTGGTTCGTTCAGGACTCATTCACACTACAATCTTGGCCCACAACGACACAATTAAAGAATCCAGCATCTCCAATATGTTCTATGTCATACAGAGAGTAGGAAATGGAAATTAACCAAACACATGCCCTCACTGCTGATTTTCTTATGTAGAGGTTCTTATGCACATTCTTACACAATAAATGGTAATTCCTTATATTACAATAAATATTCAATACTTCTTCCACAACTTCTATGTGAGGGACCCAGCACTAAGCATTTATTTTTAGTTACTTGAAAGGCAAAATCACAGAGAGAGCGCTATCTCCCACCCACTGGCTCACTTCTCAAATGGCCACAATGATTAAGAATAGACCAGGCTGCAGCCAGGAGCCTGGAACTCCGTCCAGGCCTTCCACATGAAGGCAGGGGCTCAGGCACTTGGGCCACGTTCCAATGCTTTCCCAGGCGCATGAGCAGGGAGCTGGACCAGAAGTGAAGCAGCCAGGACTCAGATCAGTACTCACACACAATGTCAGCTTCGCAGAAACAACTTGCTGCACATCAGCAGCCCTAGTACTAAACACTGCTAAGGCAACAGAAAGCAAGAAGATCATTTTCAGGGATTGAACCTGTTGAAGGAGGGCCTGGCGTGCTAACCTAGCAGCTAAAGTCCTCACCTTGCATGCACCGAGATCCCATATGGGTGACAGTTCATGTTCTGGTTGCTCCACTTTCCACCCAGCTCCCTGCTTGTGGCCTGGGAAAGCAGTTGAGGAAAGCCTTGGGACCCTGCACCCACCTGCGCCAGAGACCAGGAAGAGGCTCCTGACTCCTGGCTTTGGATTGGCGCAGCTCTAGCCGCTTGGGGGGGGGGGTGAATCAATGGACGGAAGATCTTCCTCTCTGTCTCTCCTCCTCTCTGTATATCTGACTTTCCAATCAAAATAAGTAATAAATCTTTAAAAAAAAAACTGTTGAAGAACTGGAAAAAATACAGGGTCAATTTCATTAGGTCCTACCTAAATCCTTGCCAAAAAAAAAAAAAAAGATAACAGAATCTAATTATTTTAAGAAATAAAACAGATGAAGTAGAAACTAAAGTTTCAGGTTTTGATATTCACATCAAGAAGTAATTTGCTCTTGATACATCTCAATGGTTTCATCGTATTCTTACCTTTTTTGTGAAAAACAGCCACATTAGGAACAAAGGACAGAAATTTGTCTAAGACATATAATTAAAACTCACTGTAGAAAAGAAAACTCAAAACCTCTTACCTGAGCATGAAAATTGGACATAGTCGTTGTCTCTATATCTTTCTTTCCCAATATCTCCATTTTCACTGGCGAATTGGGAAAATTAAACGAGAAGTAGTCTAAAAAGTCAGGTAAATAAGTAGCTGCCCCATGAACAATACCCATTACATAGAAAGCAGAAGCGTTCTCATTCTCACTGAACACCAGACCCACAAATTCCTCCGCAAACCTCTCCATCTCCACGGGAGACAGGTGGGAGAGTTCGTTACTGTAGGCGTGGACCACCGAGGCACCCCCGTTGGGCTGGTGCTCAATGTGGATGAGCCGCTTGAACTCCAAAGTGTCCAGTCTTTTGAGGTTATTCTGCACTCGTGGCTCCTTTAATGCCACAAATGGAGACTCACTGTTCTCTGGCCTTCTGGGCTCAGAGTCCTTGGCATCCCAGGGCTTGGCAGCATCGTCTTGCATGTTTTCGCTTAGGTTGCCTTTGGTTTCCTGATCTTCCGTATCAGACAGTAATCCTGAGCAGACGGTCTGGATAGACTTGCTGTACATTTTCGGCCGTTTCCGTTTTTCATTCTCTTTGTGTTTCTTTTTCTTTTTCTTCTTAACCTTTTTCATTTGTAAGTCTTCCACACTTGCTTTTGCTGTCTCCTTCCCACCTGTTGGGAAAAATTTTTGTTTTTTGAAACTCCACATGTTGATGACTTGAAAGACCATGCTTTAGGAAGCTTTTTGTAAAAAGTTCCCTTCCAAAAAAAAATTTACTCAGATGTACGTTTGGCATCTGGGGCTCATTTCACACAGTATTTATGATTAAAATTTAGCCAATTGCTCTTTCTCAATACATACACATGTTGATCTAAGACAGGCATACTACCAAATTACACTTTCAGTGCAAGCCACCATTTCTAAATTTTTAGTATGCTATAGCAGAATGACAAATGGCTGCCTTAATATAATATTCAAACTTGAAAAGCAAATATTCAGAAATGGAAGGGTTTCAATAAGGTAAATATGAAAATACTTTCCAGATGTTTCCTAGTGACATACGTATATACATTATCCATTTTACCTGGGTATCAAGGAGATTACTGAATCATAAAAGGAGAAAAATACATGTACTGATACCTCTTTCTTACCAAGTTACTTTCAAATTTTAAATGGGCTATTTGAAGGTCCATCACAGGTTACACAGCTCCAAATGAAGATCTCAGAAGGTATGATAAAGGAGATGAGAAAATTACCTTCGACTCTCATGTTCTAAACTCAACTGACTGCCAAGGGAAGCTCATTTTACTTTATATCCTGAGTGTAACCACATACTGAGGCCCCAAGAACCCGAACAAACCACAGAATCTGGAGGCAGGATTGGGAATTCCCAATACACACAGGTAAAATGCATTCTTTGTTCACATTATCCCAAACCAGGGTGTCAGCATCCATATGGATTTTAAGAACTTTGAGTAATCTCTCACCCATCCCCTGTATCTGCATAGGACATGCATTAGCTATATTTGTAGACAATTCTAAATTATTAGAAGGCAACAGGACTACTTTAATATCAATATTCTTTTATACAAGGATATTTTAAATTAAAAGATTAGTTTATCTCGATGCAAAAACAGATTTATGCATAGAAATCGCAGAAAACATTTTGCCATTAACTTTTTGCAGATTTCTCACGTGCATGAATTGCAAAAATATTTGCCCCCAAATAAGCTTTTGTGTTTTAAAGCCTGTATTCATGTTTTCATTAATTAATTTATTTTAAAAGCATAGAGGGGGGGATGGGGCGAGGGTAAAGGGGAGGCAGAAACAGAGAGATCCCCCATACACAAGTTCATTCTCCTAATCCTGGTGACAGTCAAGGCCAGGCCACGCCAGGCCACGCCAGGCCACGCCAGGCCACGTCAGGAGCCTGGAGCCAATCAGAGTCTCCCACACGGGCTGCAGAACAGAGCTAATTGAGTCACCATTGACTGCTGCTTCCCAGGGTGCCAACTGACAGAAAGCTGGACTGGAGATGGCAGAGCTGGTTCTCAAGCCACGCCCTTTGCTAGGGCATGTCCATGTCCCAAGCAGCATTGAACTTCAGTAGCTGACCCCATCCCCCGACCAAGGGCGCTATGATACACCCGCATAGGAAAAGTGTCTAAAGTACACATTACTCCAAATCCTTCCAACAGAGTCCATAAATCAGACCCATTGAAGAACTGTAAGTACTGCAACCAAGAATGGAAGTGCCAAGTCATCTGGACCCTGAAGAAGTACACGATTAAAAACAGAAGGCTGATGTGGCAATCTCTATCCCAAAAGTTATAGAAAATACAATCAATAACGCACACACACACACAGAAACACCTGCAGAGCTGAGTCAAGGACAGTGCTAGCCTTCAGAGCCAGGGCATCGGGAACAGAAATCCAGACAAACATCAAACCAGAGTGAGAAAGAACCACACGGGAGAAAAAAGATACGAACAGTATGTTTTCCCAATGGTCAGAAAGGAAATCAACCCTTCAAAAATGACAAATTCAAGGGGTACATATTGTGGGTTAGCTGGGTAAGCCACTGCTTGGGGTGCCTGCATTCCATATGCCTGGCTTGGAGGTCTAGCTCTGCTTCCTGGTAACACCCTCCACATACCTCAGAAGGCAGCGGGTGATGGTCCAAGTGTCTGAGACCCTGCCACCTAAGTGGCAGGCATGAATGGAGTTCCTGGTTCCCAACTTCACCTGGCCTAGCACCAGCTGTCAGGGGTACCCGGGAAGCAAACCACTGGATAGATTTCTGTCTCTCTTCTTTAAATGCATAAATAAATACATAAATTCTAAAGCTCTAGATGTGACAGTAAAACAGGTGTGTGCTTTTAAAATACCATGGTTTCTGGAACCAGTGTGGTGGCATAGCCAGCTAACCCTCCACCTGTGGCATGTGTTTCCCATATGGATGCCAATTTATGTCACGGCTGCTCCACTTCTGATCCAACTCCCTGCTAATCTCCTGGGAAAGCAGTGGAAGATGCTTCAAGTCCCTGGACCCCTGCACCTATGTGGGAGACCTGAAGAGGCTCCTGGCTGCAAATTTCAGTCTGGCCCAGCCCTGGCCATGGCGGCCATTTGGGGAGTGAAGCAGCAGGTAGAAGATGTCTGTCTCACTCTCTTTCCCTGTAATTGTGACTTTAAAGAAAAAATAAATAAATCTTTTTTAAAAATGTCTCACTAGTGTCAAGTTATATCATTAACCTTAGTATATATTTTGTCTTTACACAGGAAATTTCGAAACATTGGATCTGACTTCATATTTGATATGAAAATTAACTATGTATAACCCCACATCATACGTAGGAGACAGTAATGATCAGTTTCCCTATTTTCAATATTTGATTCTTATGAAATGACTATCTCACCCACCACATCACTTTTCCTGCCAAGATTGACCTACTTGGCTGTGATTTTTAGTGTACTACCAGTAACCTTGGACACGAGGTTCTGTTTAACACCATTTTCCCCAATTCACCAGGGAAGTTTGATATGCCCAAATGAAAAACTTCTCTCTCAGAAGTACTATAACCCAAGTCTTTAGTGAATACCATTAAAATGGCTGGAATGAATGGAAAAACAGTATTTGGTCAACTGTAACACAAAAGGATGAAATGCACTGAGTAAGACTCAAGCTAGTCTGTCCATTAAAAATACACAATTTTTTGCATCAATCAAAAACTTCTGGTACTGACATACTCGTGTATATGTTCTCAGGCAAAACATAGAGCTTTTACGTTGCAAGAAGTAAGATGGGTCTAGAATAAATACCTACTTCAGATTTTTCAAGCTATCATCCAACAATTAGTGGCTGTATGTGGCACAGCTTGCAATGCTGGTATGATTAGAAGAAAAACATAGGGAGAGGACAAAAGTTGGGGTCCATAAAGGAAAACAGGACACACAATAGGAACTAACAGCATACTGCTCCCCTCCAATCAACTCTACTGCTACCCTGGGAACCAGGAACCACAGCAGCCTCTCGCTAACTCACAGGCTCATCCCGGATCTGGCCATGCCAGCTGTATAAATTACTTTCTCTGGATGACAATAGCGACACTGACTTGGTACTTACAATGGGACAGGCGTTAAGCTCCAAATGAACTGTATTTTTAGTTGTTTAATTATCAATGAAAACACTACATACTGAGAATGGGAATCAGTTTTGGCTTTGTTTCTTTTTCATCACAAAAGTAAGCTTTTCATAGGTGTTTGTAAGAAGTTATATCCACTTTCTGTGTATCTGTGGCATTCATCCCATACGTCCCCTCACTGGACCATTATGACACTATAAAGCAGTAACTGAATTATTACTTACCTTCATTGCACAGTAGAGGCACTGTTCCTAAACGTACCCCCCAAGAGGGCAAAATTTCACTTCCAAATCTGATTCTTAGTACAGCTCAACTCAAAATATCTCTGAACATTTTTGTCTGCTTCATTGTTAAGGTTAACATTGCATATTTCTAGAAAAATCTGTATTTTAGATTATGTTTGCATATGTAATCTCTAGATTGCAAGCGAAACAGTTTTACGTATCTCTAAGATTCTTTCTCAAGTGACAGAAATCTACAGCACTGTACAATCAAATGGATAACACAACGCATTTCTTACCAAACCAGTAAAAAAGAAAATCACTATTTGACTAAGCCAACAGGGGGAAGTAAAGATTTCAAGTGTTAATTATCTGCTACACAGCACGCCAGGAATGGTTAGGTTTAATTTCTGCCTCCAAGGCTTACAATCTAATTAGACAACACAGACAAAATACAACCACAAAGAAACAGAACTAAGGATTGTTTACATGAACTAAGATGTCATCAACTGAAGCTTAGACATGGTTCTTCAAGGTCAAAAAGATATTACAGAAAGTAAAGTTTTGTGTATAAGAAACAGAGCTTATACTAGGTATCATCGCCTAAGGACATCTGCAAACATGGCAGAGAGTGAGATGAGATTGAGACTTGTCTTAAATAACATTTAACTCGCTATTTTGTTGTGCACACTGGACTGTGGCACTTTCTCCCCCAGGGGAAATAAAGGCTTATCAACACAAATTCACTGAAAAATTAATCGAGGTCAACAGGTCCTGATCAACTGTCAACAGGACAGCTAATGAATGTACTGCTTATCAAGCAAATACCACTGATTCTTCAATTCACTCAGGAAAAAATTGATTGATAGCATCTGTATTCTATCACGTAACGACCACCAAACCCTCCAAGTTCTTCTTCCTGTCCCACCCCCAGGTATAAACCTACACTATATACAATCGTCAACAATGGAAAAAACCAGGAAATGGAAAAGGAAAGAGGATACACTCGGGCATGCCGGAAACTGTTTCTGATCTAGTGCAAGGGTAAAAATATCCCCTCTGAACTTTAGACAATGATGAGGTGACCACATACTTTTTAAGCAGGCTTTCTTCTTCATTCTTATTATACTAAAACAGATTGGTAAGGATGAGTAAATACAGATTTAAGTGATGTGTTGAAATAAAGAAATCTAATGGGTTGGTGATGCTTAAGCTGTAATTTCTATATTGATTCATAAATCAATATACTGAAAACAAGTTACCTTGTAGATAAGAACTCCCTTTGTGATTCTTCCTTATGTCCTTACCATTAATGTTTCTTTCTCAGCCGAAATCAGCACCGAGTGCCACCTCGTATTTTAATCACTTAGCACACTGAGCAGTACACCGTAGACTAAAATCACTGCACATAAACTTACTTTTGAGCAAAATCTTCACTTCTCCATTCTCCTTCTTGCTCTCACTCATTACTTTGTGCTTCTTTTTCTCTCTCTCTTTCTCTTTGTCTCGTTCTTTAACTTTGATTTTATCTGAAAGACAAAATATTTGAAACTATTACCTATTACTTCTCCCTCCGTGAGTTACATGACATTTCTGGAGTGGAAATACACAAAGAAAATCAAGCTAACAAAAAAACATACCATCTTTTTTTTTTTTCTGTTCGGGTTTTGGGGAATGTTTATAAACTTCCTCTCTTGGTAAACATAAAATACATAACGTCAAAATTTATCACTATCCATTTCATGCTAGTTATTCTTTATTTCCTGTCAAAATAGTACAATCGCTTCAACTAACTGAATAACTTTAATTGAACAGAGTACTGAGATAACAAATGCTAGTTTTAAAACTGGGTACGTCTGAATTGAGAACAGACACTGGGAAAATTCCCCAATCTTTTTCCTTCACTGAAAAGTGGTACCTGACACTTGGCTCCTAGGATTACTGTAAGCATTTAACAAGGGTGACTGTGCAGAGCCTGATGGGGAACAAGCGAAAGCAGCTGAGGCTTTCCAGCTGCGAGCATCCAGCTGTGCGACCCACAGTGTGACAGCAGTTCCACCGGTGCCAACAGGGCACAGCCTCAGCCAACACCCAAGGGTGGCTCCAGCTAGGTACTGCTGCCCCTTGTTGGACAGCCTGGCCCAGCCCAATCTGTGTCATCCAAGCACCAGTCCAAACTCCCATTCAATTGTGTGCATTGCTTAGAACGACCAACCTGCACACTGCCTAAACCTTCCTCTGCAGCACCCCTAAACTAACAGAAATCAAAAATCCCACCAGGGAACCAGTGCCAGCCGGAAAGATCCAACACGGTAGCAGGATGTGCGTCATTACAGAGTTATTATCATAAAATTACTGTAGAGGCTCTCCCCCTCCCATCATTCACATGCTACTGTGACACTTACAGTACTTCAAGAAAGGGGCACAGAAATGTAGGGTATGCAAGCCTCATCCCAAACTCTCTCGCTTTTGAATACGCAATTAAGGCCCACCCACATCACCTCCTAGGCCTCCAGATGCCACAAATGGCCCGATCTTTGCTCGGGGTATTTTTTTCACGGGTGCTTTCTATTCTCTCTTTGTGTCTCTGCCTTCCTCTCCCTCTCTCAAGTTGGCCTGTGCTTATCTCCTGAATGTGTGAAATCTTACTTTCCTGCACACCCATATGTCTCCACCTGTTCCATGCATGGAAAAAGAGGCTAGAGACAATCCGAAGCCAGGAGCCAGGAGCTTCTTCCGGGTCTCCCATGCGGGTACAGGGGCATAAGGCTTTGGGACATTCTCTACTGCTTTCCCAGGCCACAAGCAGGGAGCTGGACGGGAAGTGGAGCAGCTGGGACACGAACTGTCCGCCCATGTGGGATGCTGGTGCTTGGGGGTGGAAGATCAGCCAATCGAGTCATTGTGCTAGGTGCTGAAGGAGCTTAAGAAATGTTGGCAGCATTTCATGCTGAACATTTTAACCACAAATTCTTGCAGCACACACCTCAAGGAGGCCTCATGCCTGTAGTTTTGCCTATCCTGAATACGGCCCATAACCCACACCATCATAATGCAGCCCATGAAATCAATTTCTTCGAGCAACAACACTGTTACCCCCTTCGCCTCCCACACCCGGCCAGGAATAACATTTGGTTAGAAACGGATTAGAGAGTCAGCAGGAAGTAGAAGAAAAAGAAAAATTAAAACTGAAGGAGATGAAGGGTTGCGCAAAAGGAAATGATTTCATGAACAGTGAATGAGGAAAGAAGTGACTTCTCACAGCCCCTCCTAGAAGACAGCCGGCTGGGACCGCAAAATCCAATAGCTTTTCAGTCATCTCCCTGCACTCCAGCGTTACAAGTCAAAATCTTTCCCCTGACTTGCAGTGAAACTGCACCATTCTAACTGATGGCTTCCTCATTCCGACAACGCAACAGCCAGACGTGCACACTCCCCTGGGGGCTGCATCAGCCACGCGGCTCTCACACCGCACTCCTGCCCCTGCAGCTGGGGCGTCTGGGCAAAGCAGCCTCCAGGCTAAAATCCCAACCCGGGCGCTCTGCCAACGCCAGGCCTTCACATCAAGCAGACACGGCTAGCTCCGTGACCGTCATCTTCCTAAAACAGCTGAATTTCAAATTCTCCTTCTACTTCCGTATGTTTAACAGCACAACATGTGCCAACATTCGAATACAAAAGTGTCTCCGTCATTCTGACACTCCTTTCTTCGGTTTTCCCCTACCGTTATGAAAATACTGTACAAGTTCAGTCTATTTTTGCCATTAAAACATTTCCACCCTTATTTCCCGGTCCATAGTCATCACGGTAGTTGATTCTTGTTAGCATTTCAAAGCATTCTCCCTACTGTTTTTCTCCTCTCCACCAATCCACTGGGCGTAAGTGCAACAAAAGCACTGCATACTAGTACAGTTTAACCACGTCCTTTCTGCAAACAACAGAAGAAACTCGAGTTACCCACCTAAAAAAAAAAACACCTCCCATTGTATGTCACTTAAGACTTGGTTCCTCTTTCAGCGTCTGTACGCCTCTCCTTGTATGTAAATGTACACACACACGCATACACACACATGTACATGCACACGCTCCCAGGCTGTCTGGTTCACCGCAGCTCAGAGGCCTCACTCCAACATTTCTGCTAATACAATTGAGCCCGAGTGCCTCTGCCTGCCAACATGCTTGACATCCTCTAAGACCCAGCCGGAATCGGAGCCGTGTCACCAAGCAGTGTTCCATACGTACACCTCCCAATCATCTCCTCCTCTCTCTTTGACAATCTTGAATTCTGATTTTTTTTCTGTGTAGCTCCTCTGTCCACGCTACAGATCTGTAAGCTCCTTTTAAGCATTGTATGTAACCATAGGTGTTTCCCGCTAGAGCATCTAAAATCGGGCTTTACACACAACTGAGGCTTGGGCAAAATTAAGTTTCGGGGGGTTGGGTGTGAAAAGTTTCTAGAAGGGCTTGTTATGGTAAAAAGAAACACAAGTGAAGTGACAAACATCTGAAGGATCAGCAATCGTAGAAAACAAGAAAGGAAAACCTGCCATCAGACTAACAGAGAGTCAGTACAGCACAGTGCTGCAATGACGAGCGCAGGGCAGGCAGGCAGCGCAGTGTGCAGGCGGGGCACCTGCTAGGACCACTTCCACACGCGTAGTTCCTACCTAAGGAGCAGCACATGGCTCTCACCCAGGCCTCTCGGTACAGGGGAATAAGCTGAGGCCCAAAGAATTCCAGTGATTTCCCAGAAACAGAAACTGACCGAGTGGCAAAACTCAGACAACTCTTCACCAGGTGTCCGGTTTCCCGGTGAGAGGTTCTCTGCCACACTTCACACAGGAAAACCCGCAAGAACCCTGTGGCCGGCAGGTGTCTTACAGTACCTACCAATAAAACGGTGTGTAGGTCGGAATGTGTATATACTGTTTGTAGATACTTGGGGAAGTAAATGGTGGGTTCCATTCATCCCACCTGCCTTCCGCCACTCAGAGCCTCCCCTTCCACATGGGTCTGTAACCCCCTCACCTTTATAATAAATATCAAAATTTAAAAATAATAATAATAATAATAGCAAATAAAAGACTAATTCCTACTCCCCTGGTGTTGTCTGCCTGTGCTTTGGGGCAGCAACTGTTCATTTTTTTTTTTAAGGTTTATTTATTATTTTTATTGGAAAGGCAGATATACAGCAACTGTTTAAAGGAAGTGTCCCTCTGAACCATAAAAACGGTTTCACGTTTACAACGCGGGTTCAAAGACTCAGGCAAATCCAACCAAGTCAGAACACAAGAAGCTGTGAACTGCTGAGTGAGACGGGGAGAGAAGTGTGGATTATCTGCACTGATCCAATCAGGGCTTACACTAACTGGCCACTCACGATCCCTTTTCTAAGCTTCCTTGATTCACGCACTCTTGCTCCTCACCCAAGGGAGACCTCGGCAACCACGACTCCAGGCACAAACAACAGCCTATGCACAACATTGTACCGAAACAGCAAAAACCTGTTTCTGGAAATTCGAACCGTATGAGGTTTTCTGTTACTATTCAAGAATAGGCGATGTGGCTAACATATTTCAAACCGAAACAAACAGGAAACAAAGTTTTGACAAAGGGAAAATCCCGAGCCAACAACTGATCACCCAGCAGTTACTGTGTAGTGTTCTGCCTTAGTGTTCTCCTCTGTGAAGGAAAATAGAACTTATCTTTTAAATTTTCATGAGAATTAGGGGCAACAAACACATTATTCCTAATACGATGTCTAAGACCTAATTTATAAGCACTTATCAAACAGGTCTATTATGACACACAGACAATGAAATTTTATTAGGAAAGCACCCAGCACCAAATACAGAAAATACAGACAAAGCAGTGGAAGACGACCTAAGTGTTTGGGCTCCGCAACTTATGAGGGAGACCCAGAAAAACTCCTGGCCCAATGCTAGCCTTGGTGGCCATCTGGGGAATAAACCACTGGATGAAAGATTTCTATCTCTCCCTATGTGAGACTTTCAAAATAAACCAAGTTAAAAAAAAAAGAAAAAAGGTATGGGGGGTAGTGTGTTGGCATAGTGCACTAATCCTCTGCCTGAGGTACCAGCTATTCCATACGTGAGCCAGTTCATGTTCTGGCTGCTCCACTTTTGATCCAGCTCCGTGCTAAGGACTTGGGAAAGCAGCTGAGGATGGCCCAAGTTCTTGGGCCCCTGCATCCACAGAGGAGACCTAGAAGAAGCATATGGCTTCCAGCTTGGAACTGGCCCTGTCATTTGGGCAGCAAGCCCAAAAAGTAAACAGCCAAAAGATCTATTTCTCCTTCTCTCTATAATTCTCACTTTGAAGAAAAAAATAAAACCTTTTTAAAAAGTTATTGGACAACTGAATAAATGCATAACTATTAAGTTTTATTTAATTTCACCCTCCCAACAGGACATAGCTATTTTGAGTCGTACCTTATGACAACATTTCAACGTAAGGTACTTACTTACATCTCAAATTCAGGTCTCTAGCCAGCCTACTCACAATTTTTGTGCTGTCCTTTTTGCCCCTTCTTTCTTTTTAAGAATGTCTTTGAAAGACAGAGAGATTCTTTTCATCCACTGGTTCACTCCTCCAATGGCTGCAACCGTCAGGGCTGGGCCAGGCTGAAGCCATAAATTGGGAACTCCACCCAGGCCCCCCAAAAGACTGGCTGAAGGTCATAGCAGGTACTGAGGCCTGACTTCCCAGGCACATTGTTTAGGGAGCTGGAACAAAAATGAAGCAGCTGGGACTCTTCACTGGAGCTCCGCTAAGGAAAGCCAGCACCCTGGCCTGCGGTTCCCCCTGCTGTCCCATTACACCTGCACCCCACAAGTGTTCAGTGTCTGCTCTCTCTACATGATGTCAGGACACAATCTACGAATGTTCTGATCATCAAATTGCTTCGTATCTGCCTGAAGTCTTTCCCTGTTCAGGCCTAGAAGCATCAGGCAGCACTAAAATGACTTGACTTTACTAATATACTTGTTGAGAGACAGAGAGAGTGAGAGAGAAAGAGAAAGACGGAGATCTTCCATCCACTGGTTCACAGCCCAAATGGCCACAGTGGCCAGGGCTCAGCCAGGAGTCATGGTGCGGCGCAGGTGCGGAGCCCAATGTTGGGTCATTAGCTGCTTCCCTTCCGTCCAGCCCGCCACTACAGTGCCTGGACAAGCAGACCTGGGCCGCGGTACCCCCCATGCAAGACCGTGGATTGGATTCCGGCTTTGGTCTGGCAAAGCTCTGGCCACTTAGCGAGTAAATCAACAGATGAATGAGCTCTATTTCTCTCCCTCTCCCACAACTCTCCTTTCAAGCAAATAAAATGTTTTCAATGAAATATCATGATGTCTGCAACTGACTTTCAAATAATTCAGTGCATCCTTATGATAAAATATTAACAGTTGTGGAATATAAGAAGGGAACCTACATGAGATCATTGTACTATTCTAACTTCTCTATCTGCTTACATTTGTTTTATAATGAAGTGAGGAAAAAAGGAACACAGAAATTACACGGGAATTTTCAATGTTCCTCTTTACTTCCCACTTACCACAGTCTAAAGGAAAAAAAGTCAGTTGATTGTAGCATTGTGTAGTTAGGCTCTGATCCTGGCAGAAGCAAGGCTGATCCAAATTCTTTATGCATGAGCTATGCAACTCCCAGCAAACTAGGAAAAACTCAGAATTATAATCTAAAAATACTGAGAGAATACCATGGCACATGGCAAGCGCTCATTTTTCATTCTTCCATTAATACTTTTAATTCCTGTGCTGTGGTGGCGGAAGCTACGCTAACCTCACAGCGTCTGCTTCAATCTGTGACAGCATTTTTAGGAAGTTTGCTTACTTAGATTCATTAAAGAGCTACCCCAGGACATGAACCGAGGGCTCCCCGCTGCTCAGGACGTGGGCTGGGACTACACCACCAGCAGCTTTCCAGCTTTCAGATGACAGATGGTGGGACCCTAAGCTCTGTGTGAGCCAGTCCCTCCAATCTAGCTCATACATCCCTCTTTCCGCATGTCTGAATACAAGACAGTGTTGAAAAATTCGCAGAAAAACAGAATTAGGGGCGGATCCTTAAGCCCGGCGTTCATGATGCTGGTCAAGTGCCTCCTACACTCAAGTGCCTAAATTCAGCTCCCGATACCAGCTTCGGATCGCAGCTGCCTGCTAACTCTGCCCGTGGGAGCTGGCACAGCTCAAGCAGTTGGGTTTCTGTCACTCAGGTGGGACAGCTGGGATGAATCTTCTTTCCTGGGCTTGAGCAGCCCAGTCACTAAAGAATCAGCAGACGAAACTGCAATGTCTCTCTCTCTCTCCCTTCCTCCAAGATTTAAAAATCTTAAGAACAACTGTCCAAAACCAAACTATGATTAACGAAATACGCCTTAAAAAAAAAATCAAAAGTTAGGTTTATTTGACATTAAAAAGAAAGTTTAGACGTCCATGCTATTTCTTCACAGCATATGTTTTCCATGAAGCTTTTTCTAAAAGGTTTTTCTTTTTAAATTTGAAAGGCAGAGTTACAGAGAGGAAGGGAGAGAGAGAGAAATCTTGCATCCACTGGTTCACTCCTCGAATGACTGCCAACAGCTGGGATTGGCCCAGGCTAAAGCCAGGAGCCAGGATCTTCTTCTGGGTCTCCCACGAGGGTGCAGGGTCCCAAGGCTTTGGGCCGTCCTCGATTGCTTTCCCAGGCCACAAACAGGGAGCTGGATGGGAAGTGGAGCAGCTGGGATACAAACCAGCCCATATAAGATCCTGGTGCATGCAAGGCGAGGACTTTAGACACTAGGCTACCGCACCGGGCCCCTAAGGTAATATCTTTCTAAACTTACGTTATTTTCAAAAGCTTATACTACACTAAATAAAGAATTCATCAAGCAAAAATAAAAAGACCACAGTTCAGGAAGGCAAGGGCTACAAACAATAATCAAATGAAAATATCACATTTTACTCACATAGTTCACTTTTAAAAATGACTGTAGTATATCACTCTTCACCTTGACAAAGCTGTCTGTGCCACAATACTGACGCATACAAGCATTTTACATTTTTATTTCTTTTAAAATGTTTGTTCCCACTTCCATGTAGGGGAGAACATGCAGAATTTCCCTTGTCTGGATCCAGCTGCTTTCTGTTCGCATGATGTCCTCAAGGTCTAACCATTTTGATGCATAGGGTAGAATTTCTTTTTTATAACTGCGTAATATTCCTCTGTGTGTGTGTGTGTACAGGCATACAGATACATCACATTCACTCTGCCCAATCACCTGATAAAGGACTCCATACACTGGCTATTGTGAACTGGGGTGCAGGTGTAGCTGTCTAACACAATGAGCTCATGGCTTTGGAGTAAACACCCACCACGGAGTCTGTTGGTAGCATTATAAGAAATCTCCACACTGTCTTCCCTAGTGGCGGGTCCCTCTTTCTCGACACCCTCTTTAGCACCTGTTACTGTCTTGAAAGAGATCTTTAGAAAGTTCCAAACTGAATGGCAAGACTGAAAGCTCTAGCTTTCTTTCCCCTAAAAAAAAAAAAATACTATAACCTGGCCATCTAAACCTCTCACCTCCGCCTTTCCGCCCTGCTGTGAACTGAGCCATGAAGAAGAGAATGAGTTTCTCTCTCTCTCTGTCTCTCTCCCTCTCTCTCTCTCTCAGCAAGCCTTCAGCAAAGGCCAGGTGAGTGCACGGCGAGGAGGCAGATGCTTGCATGCCAGGAAAAAAGCCCTTTCCAGCACCTGACCACACGGGCACACTGACCTTCAGCTTGCAGAACTGTGAGAAAGTTCATGTCTGTTGTTGAAGCCACCCAGTCTCCCGTGTGTCATTATTGTGGCAGCCTGCGTGACTAAGGTGCCCTCCTCTTGCCATCATTGCACCCACAAAGAGACAGAAAAATGCAGGAACTTGATCTGCAGAGCTGGAAAGCCTTGTTACCCGCCACCCAGAGAAACTCAGGCAAAAACACGGGCGTCCATTAGTCATGAGCCCTGCTCGTGCATGCCCCGTGAGCTTTCAATCAGCTTTAGCAACTTTCTTTTCAACACGAAGGGACTGCCAAGGGTCACACAGATATGAAGAAGGCCTCCAACTAAAAAATAAATAAAAATAAGAAATACAAAACACACGGGGGGGGGAGTCAAAACAACATTGCAAAAAAAATTTGTAATTAGCCTTGAGGAGACCACTGCGAAATCCCTGAAAAAAGGGAACCTAATGATGTCAGACAACACACAAAAGAACAACAGCTCAGAAAACTGTTTGGAAAGTGGAAGCTTTTAAATGAGGTAAAGTGACTGTCATGTCCCAGACAGAAGGATGACACACAGACTTTTCCCAGTGTTCACACTGGAGTGCAGGCAGTGATGGGACAAACATTTCCAGGGTCTGTAGGAAAAATCATTTCCAATGCAAAAAAAAAAAAAAAAAGGTCAAGGGCCGAACAGTCAAACACGAGGGTAAAAAACAAAATAGCAAAAAAAAAAAAAAAAAAAAGGGCTTCTCTCCCACACTGCTTCCCAGTCCCTTCCAGAAGAAACCAAAACGAGGGAAAGAAACGACAGGAGCGCATGGGAATCCAGAAAAAAAAGAGAAGGATTCAACAGAAGTTTCCAGAATTTGTCAACTTGGGGAAGCCCCAAGGTGATGGCTTCACAGAAGCCAAGGGAAAAAAAAGGAAAGAAAATCACAAAAGGTCACACAGGAGAAAACTGTAACCACAGTGACAATATTTGTTCATAGGATAACTGTAATGATAAACTTAGAAAAGGGCAGAAAAGACGGGTGAGAATGTAGCTTGAGAAAGCGTCCAACAGCCATACCTTAGAAATCACTTTTACACAATTTCCTATTATTCAATTAGAATAAAAGCCTTGAGTTTCATTACATTCTTGCAGGCATATTTGCAAAAGTTCAGTGACATTCTCCATGTTCTCTCTCTCGGTCATCTAAGCATGTGTGCGCTTCCTTTGGTTTGCCATAATGTTATTCTAAACTTCAGGACATGTCCACAGGAAAATGGCTTAACTCATGAGTAGACTGCTTCTCTAAGCAGATCAGCATTTGATTTCAGAAGTCTAAAACATGGACCCAGCTCGATGGCTCAGTGGCTAAATCCTCATCTTGCAAACACCGGGATCCCATATGGGCGCCGGTTCTAATCCCGGCAGCTCCACTTCCGATCCAGCTCCCTGCTTGTGGCCTGAGAAAGCAGTTGAGGACGGCCCAAAGCCTTGGGACCCTGCACCTGCATGGGAGACCTGGAAGAAGTTCCTGGCTTCAGATTGGCTCAGCTCTGGCCGTTGCAGCCACCTGGGGAGTGCACCATCGGATGGAAGATTTTCCTCTCGGTAAGTCTGTCTTTCCAAGCAAAATAAATAAATATTTAAGGAAGAAAAAAAAAAAAGAAATCTAAAACAGGAAACAGATATTTAAGCTAGTCGTTGAGACAGGCAGACTCCCGGCTCTGGCCCCTGGCCTGTCCGCTCCCGGCTAACGGAGAGCCTGCGTGGAGCAGCAGAGATGTTCCACACACAAGCAGGTTCCTACGGCCCACTCAGGAACATGGGCTGGGTTTCCTGGTCCCAGTTCCCCTCAACCCTGGCCTTTGGGACTTCCCAGCTGATGCAAAGCTCTGTGTCCCGCCAATGAAAAAGTTTCAAAAAAAAAAAAAATTTAATCCAAAACGTTTTGCACTTTCAGTAAGCAATCAATTTGCCTTGCTGGCAGTTGACGACCTACCCAGGAGAACACATCTGGTGGGTCAAGGAGCTCTTTCCTCCCTCTGCAGAAGCAAAAAACCAGCCGACTCCAGCAGTGGCGGCGGCTGCAAGGCCCCATTCCCTAGCATTAGGGGCACGAAGTATGCGGGATGCGGTACGGGCGTGGGCCACGCACGATGGTCATGCCCCATGGACCTCTGCCAGTCCACAGGAGGACATTATAGAATGGTGTTCCTTCAAAAGCCAACACCACTAAAAGGACCCTGGGGGTCAAGATGAGTGGAAAGCCAACCCAATAAACACACAGAAAAAAAGAAATACAATTTTTACTGAACGACTCAAGCTATGATGGAAGTGAGCTGTAGTATGACTAAACAGCTTCACAGATCTTGGGTGTGTGGGTCATTGTGTGCACTACATGGGCCTAGACTAGCTATGCTTTCGTAATTCTCATGTCCTTCTCTCTTTTTTTTTCTCCCCTCCAACAGGATTAACCCATTTTTTTATTATCGTCACGAGGATAAAAAAAAAAAAAATGAATACTCATGTTTTAGACTCCAGTGACATTCGCCCATGCCCTGCCAGGCCCTTCCACATCCATTCTTCCATTTAATCCAAATCCTTGCTGTTAGCATGGTCACCAAGGCAAAAAGAATTTTTGCAGCTCTACCTAAGGGGCATTAAAAAAAAATCTATTATAAATGCAGGAGCTTAACTGTTTCATGGAAGTGGGGGAGCTAGACTTACTGGCGGGATGCGTGTGTCAGCTTGGGTTTTGTCAAAAGA
Source organism: Ochotona princeps (assembly GCF_030435755.1). Lineage (NCBI taxonomy): Eukaryota > Metazoa > Chordata > Mammalia > Lagomorpha > Ochotonidae > Ochotona > Ochotona princeps. The sequence goes on along the minus strand of NC_080863.1, from coordinate 9,636,967 downwards.
GGATCTAGTTTGCTCGTTCAGATCTTTCTAACTAACTGAATGGACGGGGTCACAGACGTGCACACAGCCAGCTGAGAGCACCACCAAATGGCACACACCCACAACAACATACACTGCACACTTCCGTTCCCTGAGATTTCTAGAAAACACTCCAAGAAACCAGCGCAGTGTTACAATTCAAGACTCCGCTATCTGCAGTTCCCTCTCTAAAAAAAAGGCTCAAACCCAATCTTGTTACTGTAACACCGCTAGTTGTTAAGGATTTCAAATCCAAACTTTTTTTTTTTGGTAAAGGATATGATTACTTCCCAAAAGGAAGCATTTCTACCACAAAATCTGCCACCAAGGAACAGGCTTGTGGCCTAGCAACTAAGAGACAATGGGACAGTGTGACTTCTGCTCTTGAACCTGAGCCCTGTAGGTGACCAGGGGTCCTGTCTCCCGCTTCCGGCTCACGCACACCCCGGGAGGTCATGGTGGATGCATGGACTAATTGGTTTCCTGCCATCTACACGGGAGACCTGGATTTCAGTCTTGGCTCCCAGATCTGCTCTGGCTGAGGCCCAGCTCCAGCAGGCATCTGGAGAACAAACTGGCTTATGGGAGCTTTCTCTAGCCTTCTCAAATAAATAATCTTATAAAAATCATACCATCAAGACACAAAACATATATATATATATATATACATAAACTGATTTTTTTTAGTTTTTCCTCAGATTTCTATTAAAAAAAATTCACAGTAGTGTTAATATCTCGCCACATGAGCCACTGTAAAATATCTTCCCACATCTAATGTAAAAAAGTGATCAATGATTCTATTTAAGCTTGAAAATGTAGGCAGTGACCCACAAAGTGAGAGTTCTAAAACCAATTCAAAATCCTGTCAAAACTACATTCACAGCCATTTCACCCTAAGTTCCATTTGCGCATTCACATTTTCAGAAAGAATCGCTCAGGAAGTCTTATTTATTTCTTTCCAGTTATCCCAGTATTCCGTAGTCACTTCCTCAGAACTTGGGAAGGGCGAGTGAAATCTTCACTCACCACAGACTAAACTAAGACGAGCTGCATTGGAATAAACTTCCAGGCATTTTGCATCTTAAACTTTAGACACCGCCATTAAAACAAAAACAGCTGTAAAATTCTAACCACCTAAAAGCGCCTGAGCAAAAGTTAAGACAAATTCGATTTTCAAGACCCCCCTCCCCCCTTTTTCCCCCCCAGAAACAACACGCTCCAAAGGCAAGATCTTGAGCCTACTACACCAGAGCGCCTGGCTGCTGGCTCCGGGGAGATGTCAACGCTTGGCCGCAGGCACTAACAGCAAGGGGGGAAGTAACATTGTTACTACACGCGCCTGCCCAAGTTGTGAAAAGTGAAACATTGCAACTCAAACATCGAGAGGCTTTTTCAACACCTAAGCTCAAACGGCCTGCTTTGTTCCTAAAAAGGGGGAGGGGGAGGACGATGTAAATCTATAATAAAGATCATGGGGGAACTTCAAGCACACGCTCACATGAACATGTGGTTTCCAACAAGTCTACATAGTTTCCTAGTCTCAGAGCCCAGTGCCTCCATAGCTAAATCCGGCAGCGCCATTCATTGTAAAGAAATACGTCTTTGAATAGCCCATATTCATAAAAAGAAACGGACTGTGTTTGAAAAGGATGCTGAAGGCGTTGCTTCTCAATCCAGTGTTTTGCATCTGACCCCAAAATGTCACAGCTCCCGATTTTATCATTTGCTGCGAGGGGGAGGGGAAGAGGAAAAAATGGCTGAAAAAATCTTGCAGAGGGTGGGATTGGCAACAAGACCACTCCACACACACGTACTTGGGGACCACAGAGCGCAGAAGCGAGTAGCCAACAGCACCCTTGGGGTGGAGGTGAGGGGGACCTACACAGCACCTCATTTCCCTGCACAGGCCTCGGGGTAGCTGCCGGCGGACGCCCACGCTCGCTCGCTCTCTCTCTCTCTCTCTCTTCTGTGTCACTAACACGAATTCCCAGGTCTACACGCGCGGGACACGCATCCATCAAGTACTCGGACCCAACTCTTCTCTCCCACCTCGCACCCTCGACAGGGACCAAACCCCCGCAGCGCACACACCCGCAGGAAGGCGCGCACGCACACACACACACACACACACACACACAAATCCAGAGGTTTCCCTGCCATTCGCTCCCCGTCTCTGCCACGAAATGACAGCAAAGCTCCCTTGTCTGCTGGGAGGGATCTGCAAAATCGCCGGCGGAGAACGGGGCCGCCCCTCGCCTCCTGCCCCCTTTTCCAGGCTGTGATCGCGCACGCAAGCCTCCCCCACCACACACACACACAGCTCGGGGTGCGCGGCGGGGACCCCGAGGCGTCGGCCCGGCCCGTCCGCACCCACCTCGCGGCGGAGGCGGCGGAGGCTGCGGCTTCACCTCGCCGTTCTCCTCCCGGGCGGCCCCGCCGAGGCCGTGCCGCCGCCTCTCCTTCTCCCGCCTCTCCTTGGCTCTGCGCGGCTTGGGCGGCAGCAGGAGCTGCTGAGGCTGAGCGCGCGGCAGCGCAGGAGGGACCAGCACTTTGCGCGGCGGCACCGGCGGAGACAGGGAAGCGGAGGCTGCGGCGGCGGCGGCGGAGAAACAGCTTCGAGAAGAGGAAGACGACGGGGACGCGGCAGACAGGGCGGCGAAGCTCCAAGGAGCCGGGCTGCCATAGCTCTGAAGAGAAGGTGCCGCCGCCGGCTGCTGCGGCTGCCTGCTGTGGGCGCCGCCGCTGCCCCCTTCTCCGTTCACTCTCCGCGGCGCCTTCTTCTCTTCCGTCCGGACCTTCTTGGCGGACAGAGCCCCCGCTGGGTCCCTGGAGAAGGGCTGCAGCTTGCCCGATACTTCTTTCTCTGGGACGACGACGGCGGTGGCGGCGGCGCAGCCGTACACGGGACTCGGCGCTTCCGCCATTTTGCGCTCCTCTTGTATTTACTCTCCTCGGTTCCCCAGCGCGGGGCGCGCGGGGGCGGAGTGCCCGGGGAAGGGGGAGAGAGAGAGAGAGAGAGACACACACACACACACACACACACACACACACACACCGGCCGGGCCGCCCCATTGGGCCAGCCACAGCTGAGGGAGCCGTGGGGCAGCCAGTCCAACGCGCCAACGCAAGCCGACAGGGCGGGCTCGCCGAGCGCAGCGCCTCCCGGAGGTCAGAGCGCGGCGGGGCGCGGCCAGTGGCGGAGCGAGCTGCGGCGGCCGAGGCTCGTCCCGCGGAGGCCAGCCGGAGCGCGGGTGTCCCGTGACTCGGCTGTCCTCGGAGAGCTGTCAGGAGGCACCCCGCAGCCTGCCGCTTCGGGCGTTCCCTTGGCCCTCCGAGTCCGCCGCCTTTCCTTCTCCCTCGGCTCCCGCGCGTTGGGGAAGGCCGAAGCTCAGGGATGCGCAACTGTGGAAACTTTTCGCCCGACTTTGAAGTCCTCTTTTCGGTGGTGGTAGTCGGTGGGTGGGAGGGACTCAAGAGTGACTTGGTGCGGTGAGAGTGCGTGATTCTGACATTCGGAACGCCAAGGCTGGAGGGAGATGTGAACTTTCTGCAGACCTGGTGCATTATTTCTGGCCCTGAAGGTAAGAACCCCCCGTCTGGACCCGGAAACTTTTTCTTTTCAATTATTGCGATTGGACCCCTAAAGATTTTGCTGCTCTAATGATTTTTATACCTTAGATTCACCAAGAATAAAAACTCTGGAACTCTCATGGAACGTTCCATGTTTTGTAGGCGTGCGTTTTGATTTTTATCTTCGAAGATAAGGAGTTTGTGAAAGACGGATTCTTTTGGATTTAGAAGATAAAGAAGCTGATGAGGCAGTTCAGAATACGGTTGTCACCACAGCAAAGACTGCGGGTTTGATTTAATGGTTAGATCTTGCAGGAGCTCAGGAAGTCCACGGACGGAATGATGAAAATAATAATAATATTAAAAGTAGCCAAGACGGCCAGATGAAAGGGGTCGGAAGCGGAACCTAACTTGCCTGTAGCTTTGTGGGAAAAATGGAAGCAGTTTAGGGTTAGCTGTTCTTGTGACTTCGGGAAGTTGGAATTCTGAGTTTCGATTCCCTGTTGTTTCTCTAGGATGTCTAGGATTTGCCTGGCAGCAGATTGAGGAGACAGGATGGGGCTGGAAGTTGCCACCTGTTCCCCACCACCCCACCCCTGCTCTTGGGTCTTAGGTGCTTTATTCTCAGGTCCTCTTTTCAGTTAAGGAGTTTCCTGTAATTACAGGATCACCGAATTCTCTTCCACACCCCAAACTTCTACCAAGTTCAAGAAGCTTTAAGAAAAATCAAACTGAAGGGTCTGGCGTCATGGTGTTGTGGGCTAACCCCCTGCCTGTGGTGTGAGCATCCCATATGAACGTCAGTTCTAATCCCAGCTCCTCCACTTCCCACCCAGCTCCCTGCTGGTGGCCTGAGAAAGCAGCAGTGGATGGCCCAAGTCCTTGGGACCCTGCACCCACATGGGGGAACCAGAAGAAGCTCCTGGCTCCTGGCTTTGTGGCTATTTGGGGGAGTGAAGCGGAAGATGGAAGGCTTCTCTCTTCCTCTCCTTCCCTCTGTAACCCTGTGTTTCAAATAAAAATAAAATTAAATCTTTTTTTATTAAATCACAGTGAAACCATCCCACTTAGAATAGTTTTATACTTGCTGACCCTCTAGATCCTGCCTTTTTATACATTAGCACATGGTGCCTGCTGGAAGCCAGTCGCTCTCACATACTGAGCTCCCACGCAGAAGACTGGGAGTCTTTTAAAGGCCTAACCAGCAGGCATATATTACTCCCCACTTAATATTATACCTTCGTGCGCTCTTACCAAGGCCTTGCTATGAAATTCGCAAAACTTGGGCAACAGTGTGGGTCTAGAGGCCCACAGTCCATCTCTGGAAATAGTTAAGAGTTGTAAATCAAGATAGTGAGCTGTCATGTAAAACCTATTCCATATTGACAGAGCGACTCACCATGATAGAGAAGCCTGAGTTTAAATTTGGAATTCTCACAGTGTCAGACATCCGTTCATTTTTTTCAGCCACACTCCACTAAAAGGGGCCCAGGCATGCTTCTGCATACACAGCACACAGCCCTGGCACCTCAGCCCGCCCCACGTGCAGCTGTTCCCAGAGAGGGGTGCAGGTCCCAGGCAGCACCCATCACAGCACGGACTCTAGCCGCTGCAGGAGGGCTCTAAGGGTCCCATACCCCAGTCTCATTGTGAACCATCAGTTATTTGTTGAGTTAGCTTTTCTGCGTTTTTAACCCAGATTGAGCCTAAGGTTTACCTGAGAGTGTCTACTGTAGTAACCAATTCCTGTGGCACTTTCCCAGCACCAAAGTCATCCACTTCTCTCTATATTTGCCTTTGGCTTCTAAGCACCACACCTTCTCACCGATGGAATTGCACTGGCCTTTTTTACCAGAGACTTTGAGCCTATTCTCTCCCCCTTACATCACAGCTGTTCTTTAAGCTGAATTCAGGGTCCATGCTAGTGACGTGAGTCCTTTCTGTCTCCCTCTTGGAAGTGATTTACTGGTTGGTTATAGCCACAAATTCCAGGGGAGCCTTCTTGTTCTTTTTTTACATCAACCGCTCATTTCTGCTGCTGCTGCAAAAACTCTTTTATTTGTAAACTATAAATCTCATTATATTTCAGTCCCTTCAATCATCCCTTTAAAAAATCACACTTTTCAGTATGGCATATAAGCCTTTTTTTTTTTTCCCACTTCACTTGAAAGCCAGAGAGAGAGAGAGAGAGAGAATGAGAAATCTTGCTTGGTCTCAAAGATTCTGGGAAGCAGTTTCATGGGCAGTAGTTGGTGCTGGGCCAGACCAAAGGCAGGCGCGCAGAACCCGATCCAGATCTCGCACGTGAGTGGCACGGACCCAAGTGTCTCAGCGGTCACCTGCAGTCTCCCAGGATGTGCACTTAGCAGGAAGAGGGGGTTGGCAGGGAAAGCCTGCACTCAAACCAGGCGCTCTCCCGTGAGATGCAGGAATCCCAGGCCGTTCTTGCTACGACCTCCGTACTCCTCTCTCATGCCTCGCCTTCTCTGTTCTGAACCATGTGCACGTTGTTTTTACTGCTCTTTCAGAGACAGGCTGTTCCCATCCACTGATTCACTACCAGAGGCCCACGACCCCAGGACAGGGCTGCTGGTAGCACTAGGAACAAGAGTGCAGTGTAACTTCACCATGGGAGTAGAAGGAAACTGGTTACTTAAGCCACCCTTGCCGCCTCCCAGAGTCTGAATCAGCAGGAAGCTAGATCAGGAGACGGGACACAGGCGTGTTCACTGCTAGGGTAAGTGGCCACTCTTTTGTTCTCTCTGTGTGGGTGGGATACTTTAGCAAAGTTCTTGTCCCGTAGCACATGGTATCTCCCAGTTAACACATTGCTCTGACCTGCCAAATCGGAGTTGATCATTCCTTTACGTGGAATACAGGTGCTTCTCACCTTACAATAGGATTTCATTGCAGCAAACCGATTTGCAAGCTAAAAATATGAAATTAAAATGCATGTAACACTGGCTTCCACTGCACTAGAAGAGCAACCCTGGGGACTCATGCACATGCTAGGGTCTCAGGAGGGCAGGGAAGAAGGAGAGGTAGGGTCCCAGGCTGGCATGCTGGTGTGGCATGGGTGAACTGGGTCTGGGGCCCTGTATATGAGCTTGGATCCCAGTGGGCAGGCAGGGCTCCAGGCTAACACCCCACCCCACCAGAAGACCAGGCTTGGGAACCTGTGCATTTATGGTGTGGGGGCTGTGGGTTGCTCAGGAGAGTGTGGGAGGGGGACCACTGAGGGTGTGCATTACAGGTGAGGAATAACTTTTGGAAGACTTCTGACCAGGCTGCTCCACTTGCAGGTAAGCAATGGGGCAAAGACTGAGTGGCTTGGAAGAGGGAAACCAGAGGACCTTTCTGGGTCAGGCCAGTGCAGCCACCAGTGCAGGAGACCTGAGCTGGGCTAGTTAGCATCAGCTACCACCCACCAACACTCAGAAAAGCTGGGGAAACAGGGCTAGTCAGCAGTAACCACCAGTGAGTGTTGGAGCAGAGGAGAGTCACATTAGGCTGGGCATGACATTAACCAGCACGTGAGAAACTGGGTCTGGGAACAGGAACAGATTCCAGGGAAGGGAGGAGTGGGATTTGTGAGCTCATCCCTGTACGACTGCAGTACCAGCTGGTTTGTTCAAGAACTGGGGGTTGTGACGGACCGAGCTGGACATGACTATGAAACTCACCAACACTCATAGGAACTGGGGTTGGGAGCAGGCTGGGCTAGTCCAGGCTGCAGCACCCACAGGCCCACTGCATTTGCTGGCACATGCAAGAAGCAGGGTAAATGCTGATTGGCCATGCTTTGCCACAGCATCTGCAGCCAAGTTTTGGGGCAGGGTACAAGTCGTGTCAGACTGGACCGCAGTAACCGCTAAAAAGACAAAGATCTGGGACTAGCATGGGGCCTCGTGGGGCAAACTGGGCATTTCTCTGCTGGACTGCAACTCCCACTGGCGGGGCATGAGAGCCAGGGCTGGGTCAGGCCAGGCTGGAAAAGGTGGCAGCACCTGTTGACATACTTAGGGACTGGATCATGCGGTATGATGATTTGAGCTAAGCTGCAGTACCCATAGGTGTATAGAAGAGCCTAATTGGGATGCGGCGTGGACTGGACTAGTCTGCTGTACATATTGGCATGCACATATGTTTAATACTCTTAACCAACCAACCATTCCAGCTGAGCAACACAAGTCTATGATAGAGTGTTGGTTATTTGTCCTCATAACCAGTCACCTGGAGCAGCTAACCAGCTCCCCAAGAAAATACACCACATGTCACAAGCCTAGGACAAGACCAAAATGTGAAATGTGAAAATGTCCATCACTTTTGCATCATTATAAAGAGAGAAAGCCGTGAGTGGAACTCTTGTCATTTGGAGACCATCCACGTGTGCCTTCTCTGCGAGATACGTTTACTACTCAACTCTGGTTGATGTGTTCCCATATGGAAGTGAAGTGATCCCCTACTTGATAAAGACACAGTGGGCTTTTTTTTTTTTTTTTTTTTTTTAACGGGAGGTTTCCTAAGAACCAATGCAAGCCAAACAAAACATCTGTGAATCAGATATAAAGCAGGATCTCCTAGACTGACTTCTGATCTAGACAAGAGGGATTTAGTTTCCTTAAGGTCGCCTTCGAAGGCTGTTTTTCTTCGCAGTCCTGTCTTGGAGAATGACTGGGGTGGATGCTAAGCAGAACTTCAGCCATGACAGATACTGCGTGAGTAATGCTTGGAGCTCTTTCCACACCATCTGCCATCTGGCTTTGCTGTACATGGTTTCCTCCTGCGTTCCTGAACTCGACTGCATGCTTAGCCTCTGGCCTCGTTGAGGTCCACAAGCACCTTGGATGAAGATAACAGTATTTGGCCCTGGTACTTCATGCAACCAGGTGCTGACTTGAAGAGACTTTTCTTCTGCCTGGAGACAAGGCCCTCTCGCAGCTCTGCACCCAGCGTGCTGACCTGCTCACCTGTGATGTGGCTTTGTCATCTGGATGAGTCACTGGCACAGGCTAGTTCCGCATGTCAGTGACCTTGTCAACTTCCATGCTGTCAGTTCTAATTTAGTCTGCACTCTAGTACAGGGGCCAGCGGATTTCTCAGTAAGCAACCCAGCGCTAAGGACTCCGTGCGGACAGACGATGGCTCACCACAACGAAGCAGCCAGAGACGCTATGCAACCATATGGACCTGGCTGTGTTCCAGTCCAAACCTTCTCACAATGAGAGGCAGGATGGACTGGGCCTGCAGGACTCGGTTTTCTGACTCCTGATAGAGGATTTTGATTTCCACTTTTGCATGAACATGTTCTGCCACTCTCATTGTTCAGACCGCAACAGCCACATTAGGTTTCCCTCTGAAACTGGAGCATATTCCTGCATGCCTCCCTGCTCTGACTCCCATGCAGGGTGTGTCTCCTCTCTCCTACCCCAACCTTCCTCTTCTTTTAGCTGTCACAAAAAGCCTCCTTTGAGCCTTCATTTTAAAGTGGCTCTTTTCTTATCTTTTTAAATCTTATTTTTATTGGAAAGGCAAATATAGAGAGGGGAGGGGAGACAGAAGGGAAGACCCTCCGTCCACTGATTCACTCCCCAAGTGATTACAGTGGCCAGAGCTGAGCCGATCCAAAGCCAGGAGCCAGGAGCCTCCTCTGGGTCTCCCACACAGGTGCAGGGTCCCCAGACCTTGGGGCCGTCTTCAACTGCCTTCCCAGGCCACAAGCAGGGAGCTGGATGGGAAGCGGAGCTGGATGGGAAACAGAGCTGTCAGAACACGAACCAGAACCCGTATGGGATCCAGGGACATGCAAGGCGAGTACTTTAGCCACTAGGCTACCATGCTGGGCCCTGTGGCTTTCTTTTGTATTATTCTCTCACAGCATTGTCTTGGCTTCAGAGCACGTATCATGGTTTGTAATTATTTTACAATTACTTCTTTCCTTTTTATCATCTGAATTCCTTAGTAAACACATACCTTTGCTACTCGTGCTGATTCACGGATGGGTCTGGAAAGCCCAGCTCAGTGCCTTATGTACATTAAGCATTCAGCAACCATGCATGAAGCAGATGGCCCACTCACACAACCTGAATTCTGATTAGTCCGTTTGTTTTGCTCCAGGAACTGCGGGAGTCCAAAGGTGAATTTACAGAGGAGTCAAAGCTAACTTTCTAACGCGTCAAGTTAGAGCCACATATGGATTTCTGTCGGTGTCACGGTTTCCCAGCGTGTCATCCTGTACACTGACATGTTGAAAGTTGACACAACTCAAAATTCCTCAATACGATCCCCTTTTGAAGAATAGGATACAATTAGCCGCAAAAAGAACCTAAGACCAACACCACAAAACTTCCACTCACACGTAACACGCTAAAAACACTATTTAGAACAGACAACCAAATGGGAAGTGTTACTCATTCTACTGCTACTCTGGAATCCATGCGAACATGTTTAACCAAAGAAGTCAACAGACCACCGATTCAGCGTGAATTTCTCTGGTGTTCAACACTGGGCTCTGTAATAATTATATAAATCCTTTCCCTTGTCTTTATGAAATGGAGTCATTATTCAATTTTGGAAATAGAAAACAATGTATTTCTGGTCCAAGGATTAAGGCAAACTAATACAGTCCAAATAAAGATGTAATATAGAGAAATAATGAAAGCAACTGCTTAAAAATTAAGAAATTAATTATTGAATATTGTATTACAAGAAAAGTACCTCAATAGTCTTTGTTTAGCCATGTAATATTCTAAAATAGTTGTTTAAATAAGGGTGGGATTGCCTGGGGACATTAAAGGAAGAGTTTTCTGTTAAGCTCAGCTGCATTGTGAGTTCACTTTGACCGTGTTACACGATTGTTTAGCTTCTTCCTCTTCTCAGACCTTGCATAAGAGAGACCCTTAAGTATATCTGACTTTCCAGTAAAAACAAATAAGTCTTTAAAAGAAAGAAAAACATCACGCCTCCCAGAACATTGAAGTCTAGTTAGGAAGTCATAGCCAGATAAATACTAGTAATATTTTGATAAATTTTTATTAACAACTAACAGCCCTACAGCCTAGTGACTGATTTTAAGCTTTGTGTATAACCTACAGCAGAGTGGGAGAGCCGACAGAGGGCTAAGCTATTATTGACCCTTGCCCATCTGGGATGACACTGTGTGGATTTTAGCATGAGGCTGGAGCGGGCATGCTCCTTCCTCACCTCACAGAGTCAGCCTGCGCTCTGCCTCCTAACTGGGTCAGTGGTGGGTAGGCACTACCAGGGTGCTGAGAGGGCCACGCATGCCAATGTGGAGGTCCTGGGAAGAGAAACCTCACCCTCGACTAAACTTCAACCCCAGATGACTCAGCCTGCACAGCCGATGACACAGGTGTGTGCCTGAGGTCACAGGCCAGGGACAACTCAGGTCTACCTGCATTCCACAGAATCCAAAAGATTGTTCCATTTGCTCTGCAGCACCAGCCACATCACCCTAGGTGATGAGTGAGAGCCTGGGCCATTTGGTCTCTCCTTGTGTCCTTACAAACTTGGCATTCGTTTAAGGTGCGGTATCCATTCTCTTTGTGTTCAGAGTTTGTATTTTAGGATAGCCAGAGCAGACTCCCATGGTTTCTTTACGAATCGGGGAGTCGAGCAGCCATCAACATAAGCTAACATTGGAGCATTTGTTGTCACCCTGGAAAGGAACCATGTGTCCATTAGCAGCCCCTCCTCGTGTGCGACCTGGTCGCCTACCAGCCGCCTGTGTGCATGGTCACCTGTCCACTCTGTCTCCATAGTTCCTGCTCTTCGGGGAGAGGAGGGCTGCCCTGGGGCAGCCTCTGCCTGTCTGCCGGTCCCCCTCCCCAGATTAGAAAGTTAAGTCAAGCTGACTTCCATGAGGACTAATTTTCTCCCAAAGATTCCCTTCCTGTATCTGCAAGATCATATACCATTTCTAAGCACAGATGTATCTCCATGTGCTCATTTCCTAACTTTAATCTTCCTATGAGTCGCCCTAGCTTGTATACACACACATTGTACACACAGAGACATCATACACACGCCATACAAATCATACACACACATCATACACACACTCACACACACACACCACACAGCCTGCAGCTGTCTCAGTATCTAATTTCACAAACCCTTCATCCATTGCTGTTCTCTGAACATTCTCCAAGTTGGTATTTTTTTTTAATATGGTACAGCATGTAAAATGAAATACAGTCTGTGCCAACTGTAGTCTGCCTGCCAAAGAAAGCGAAAATAATTGCTCTCCCCCCCCCCACCTTTCCACACAGCCAGGTGCTTTAATACAATCCTATTAAGTGTGTGTCACTCGTTTTAACCCACACAAAACTTGCACTGTGTATAATTGTTGGCTCTCACTTGACTTTGATGTGTAGCTGTCTTAGCAGGAATTTCTGTTTTGCTGCAATTCAGTAGCAAGGTAAACGTTCAGCCCATAAAAGAGATTTTTCTCTTTAAAGATGGCTCCGTGAATAATTGGTATAAATGCGAGTTTAGTGCCTGAGGTCTTGACAGCTAAGGCTGGAACCATTCAGGATGCGTTTGTGATCTGCAAACCAAAATTTATTTGGTGAAGTTAACAGGCGAAGCTCCTGGAAGCAGGGCGCCTTGCTTGTTCTGAGTTCTTGGGCTGAACGAGTGGAAATCAGTTTCAGTTAACGCGGGGGGATTTGTTGGAGAAAAAAAAAAATACATGATTTTCATTGTCTGGAGAACAATACTTAGAAAATAGCACGCCCTAAGGATAATGGTGTGAGCGCCAGGAATAGAGTGAGAAACACTGCTCCCCACTGCTTCCAGGATAGAAGCAGAAATCATTGAATGTTGGTCCAGCTTGATCGAGTTCTTTAGAGAGACTCTGACTTTCGCTGAATACTGATGTAACTTCATAATTTTGGATTTCATAGATACGTAAAAGTCATTTCTTTTTGTTTGTTTTTCTGATTATTTCTAAAGTCCACCTTTTTAAAATATTTATTTTTATTGGAAAGTCAGATGTACAGAGAAGAGAGATAGAAAAATCTTTCATCCACTGGCGTATTCCCTCAAATGGCCACAGTGGCCGGAGCTGTGCCGACCCAAACCTTCTTCTGGTTCTCCCAGGTGGGCGCAGGATCCCAAGGCTTTGGGACATCCTCCAATGCCCTCCCAGGCCACAGGCAGGGGGGTGGAAGGGAGCAGTCAAGACACAAACTCGCACCCATATGGGATCCTGGCACTTGCAAGATAAGGATTTAACCATCTCGCCAGGGTCCCGGTTAAATTTAATGGCACATTTTCTGCGTGCATGAAAACATTCCAAGTTGGAAGCACAGAGGTGGGCAAGAGAGCAGGATTTACTTGGAGCGAGACAGAAAAGAATGCGTAAGCACCAAATCCTGTGTGAACACAACAGCCAAAAATGCAAAGCTGCTCCCCCAACACAGCAGTAAAGCTGCCATCCCATGTCATCCCCTCTGTGTGAAGCTTCAAGTCCAGGGCACTGCACTTATGATCCAGCTCCATGCTACTGCCCGCCCCTGGGAAAGCAGTAGAAGATAGTCCAAGCCCTTTGGGTGCCTGCACCCACATGGGAGACCTGGACAAAGCTCCGGGCTCCTGGCTTCAGCCTGATCCAGCATTGGCTGTTGTGGTCCTTTGAGGAGTGAACCAACGGATGGAAGATCTCTGTATCTCTCTCTTTCTTTCTCCATGTGTATGTCTCTCTGCCTCTTTGTGTCTGTAACTCTGCCTTTCCAATCAATACATAAATAACTCTGGTAAATCTTAAAAAAAAAAAAAACACCTTGATAACCCAAAACAAAAGTGCCATCAACAAGGTTAGAAATATTGAATTTTTAAAAGGTGGCACAGTTACTGGCATGGCGCGAGCATCACCCATTTCTGGGTGAAGAGTCCTAGTGTTGGGTGCACCAGGTTGGGTGCCCTTCCACGGTACTTTTTTATTTAGTTAGTCCACACCTCCAAGATCCCAGAGCACATTGCTAGGCAGCTCACACACTTGCTCAGAACAAACTCAGCATTTGCCCACCACCCGGCATTGGTAGCCAGAGCTAAGGTCCCATGCATTGAGCCTGGCTCAGCCTGGGTCCCCCACAAGCAGCCGCCACATGGCGCCCGTGCCTCCAGCTTCAGACTCCCCTGGGCTCCCTGCCCCTACAAATGTTTAAAATCTTAAAAAAAATTTAAGCTGGAAGATGGTAACACTAGGAAGTAAATGTTTGCAGGTGACTTCAGAATCCACTGTCTATTGGTTAATTTTATGGCATCCCTTGAGAGAACCTGGGATGCTTTAGGAGTTAAAACAGAGGACTTCCTGCCCCTACCAACCAAGACTTTTCCATTTGTTCAGGGTCAGGTCCAGCACGTAGGACACACGGATTCATGGAGTTGGTAAGTATTTCATGCTGCCTCTGTGCCTGCGTTAGGGAAGCTTAGCAAGGGAGAGACTTTTCATAGTTTGAATGTGGCAGTTTTTAGCACAATTTTCCAAAATAATTCTGCAGACCGACATGGAATGTCCTGAGGTTTTTGTTCTTTTTTTTCCAAAGCAAATGTAATGAAAACCCAAAAAACTCCTTCTAGCTATTCACAAAGAAGAGACATTTTCACAGCAAAATAAGAAAGTCAAGGATGGAACAAAATGGTAACTTAACTATATACTGAAAAAAGTTAATTTTGGAAAGCGGGATTTTTCTCTGTGATTCGAGTTTCATTGTTTTGTTTGTCTTCCCCACTGACGGTTGGAAGCTCATCTTCGAGAAGCCCCAACTCAGAGGAAGAGGAGTCAGTGCTTGCTTTCTCACAGTCCGCTGGAGCAGGGAGCCCCGCTGACCCAGCAGGAACAGGGAATTTTCCACAAACACACCTTGACATCAGCGATCAGCAGGTCATTTGAAAGTCAGGAGAGCCTACAGAGGACACGTTCTTTTCCCCCCTAAATTTATTCCTTGTAAGGCAGTTACTGAAAGAGAGAGAAAGGAGACAGACATCTTCCATCAGTTGGTTCACTCCCCAAATGGTCTTGATTGCTGGGGTTGGGCCAAGCCAAAAACTAGGAAACCAGGAACTTCATGGGGTCTCCCATGTGGGTGGCAGGGTCCCAAGGCTTTGGGTCATCCGCTGCTGCTTTCATAAGCAAGGAGCTGGATGGGAAGCGGAACAGCTGGGACACAGACTTTACCCATAAGGGATGCAGGCACCTACAGGCACAGGACTAGCCCACTGAGCCATTGTGCCAGCCCCATACGAAGATTTTTGTGCATTTAACTTCCTATAGCTTATTTCGCACTTGTGACATAGGAATATTATTGACCTTGTTTTCTTGTATATTACCATGTCAGCTTCTTCAGATACCTGTTTCAGCTCAAAGTACAAGGTGGCTGGGAAAGGCAGAGTGGCACAGCAGGATAAGCCAGGATCTGGACACGCACTTCCTGCACTGGAGTGCCTGGTTCGAATCCTGGCCACTCTGGGCTTCAGGTCCAGCTTTCTCTGGCATAATCTTACATGGGACCCTGCCACCTACATGGGCGACCGGCTGCAGCCTGGAACAGCTCTGCCTGTTTGCACACGTTTGGGGAGTGAACCGACAGGTGCAATATTTGTTTCTCTCTGTTTCTCCCTCCCCTCCCGCCCCATCCAATCATTCTGCCTTTCGAATAAATAAATGGATAAATAGATAAATCGTAGGGCAGTGCTATCACATTGTGGATAAAACCACCACCTACAATTGCCAGTATCCCATATGTGCGTCTGTTTGTGGCCCAGCTGCCCCACTTCTGATCCAGTTCCCTGCTTGTGGCTCGAGAGAACAGCAGGGGATCACCTGCGTCTGCGTGGGAGACCCAGAGGAAGCTCCTGGCTCCTGGCTTCGGATGGGCTCTGCTCTGGTCGTTGTGGCCATCTAGGGAGTGAACCAGCAGATCTCTCTCCCTCTCTCTGTAACTCTGCCTTTCCAACAAATAAATCTTCAAACAAATACTCATTATTCCATCACTGGGAAAGTGTTAGTGGTGACGATATCATCAATCCGTGGGTACAAAAGTGTAGTCGTGGGCCTGGTGCAGTAGCCTAGTGGCTAAAGTCCTCACATTGCACGCCTTTGGATCCCATATAGGCACCGGTTTTAATCCCATCGGCTCCGCTTCCCATTCAGCTCCCTGCATGTGGCCTGGGAAAGCAGTCGAGGACGGGCCAAAGCCTTGGGACCCTGCACCCAACACGAGAGACCCGGAAGAGGCTCCAGGCTCCTGGCTTCAGATTAGCACAGCTCTAACCGTAGTGGTTGCTTGGGGAGTGAATCAGCAGAGGAAGATCTTTCTGTCTCTGCTCTTCTGTATATCTGATGTTTCAAAAAAAAAAATCAAAAAGGTATCGTCACAAGGTAACAATTTGCATTCACTTCAATGAGTAAACCCATCGTGATCTTGACATTAAATATGAGACCGTTTTACTGGGCATGAAGCACTTAGCTGTCCCTATGCCTTTAGTAAGCCACCGTGTGCCACCTGGTGTCTTATTTACACTCTGGGAGGAGGCAATAAAGTTCCTGTGAAAATCAGTACAATAGTGGGAAAGGAGGCAGGCAGTCAGAGAGAGGTGGGTAAGGTGTGGTTCTTGCCAGCCCGGCCCAGCAGCCTCTTCTCTCCTTATCCTGTCCATCTGAGCAGCCTCGCTCCCCAGGGTGCAGCTGGGAGGCACCGGGGACCTGAGTGAGGGGAGACATCATGATGACCCTATGGATAAACTCCTTTGGGAGATACCCTAAAACTCTCAGAGAGCGTCAAGTACACTAGGACTCCGCCTTCTACTTCTTTATTCAAGGAAGGCACCGCTCCCTAGCTCACAAAGGAGACTGTCTGGGAGGAGCTCTCTCTTGCCCTTGACCTTGGTTGAGCTCCTCCCCCGTTCCTGGGTAACTCTCCCTGCGGGATGACCACACTCGTACATGAATGCGTGTTCTCTCTCTTAAGCCGATCCTGCTCTCCCTCGTGCACCTGGTACGGACGCCTCTGCTTTGGATTCTTGCCTTGGTGAAGGCGAGAACCCGGCTGGCAGCCGTTTGGCCCAGCAGTTAAGTGTCTCAGGATGTTGGCATCCCATGGGCATGCCCGGTTCTGGTCCCGGTTGCTCGCTTTCCATTCCAGTTTCCTGCTAATGTAGACCTTGCAAGGCAACAGGAATTAGCTCAAGCATTGGTTCCTGCCACCCATGCATGTGGGTGACCCAGCTTGGCTGAACCCTCTGCTCCCGGCTTCCTCCCTGGCTCAACCATGGCTGTGTGGAGCATTTGGAGGAGCGCCGGCAGGTGTAAGACTGCTCTCTCTCTCTTTCTCTCTCTTTGAAATAAGAAAGATAATAATGAAATGACGATAAAGATAGAAATTCCATCTTTCCGCAAGATTTCAGGTGGGGCCTCACTGACTCGAAGGACACTGTACACACTCTTAAAAACTTTCTGGCGCCCGACACTCCAGGATGCGCCTTCCTAAGGTGTTTGGTGGTGTTTGGACGCCCTCCAGTGGCCACACGCTGTCCCCGAGGAACACCCTTGGGCTGAACGCTCAAGTTTTCAGGTGTGAAGTTATGGTCTCGTTTGCAACTTTGAAACGTAGCAAAGACTAATCAGGGACTGATGCACCAAGGAAGGTGTGCACAAGGGATGCTTTGGAATAAAGCTCATATGCAAATACAGCAATGGTAATTGTGCAATCCTATACAAGCCACCAAATCGTTCTGTCAGACTATCTGCATGTAGATGGAATAAAATTTAAATGAAACCACTTAGATGCACTCTATGGATTGATGCTTTCTACTTTGTACTTTTGTAAATTTTTGTCAAGCTAATATTTACACTGTTTTTGAAACAAAATTGTCTTCAACAGTAAGCACACATTGTTTTACAAATGTTTTTAGCTTTTTTTTTTAAGTTAAGCAGTAGGAATGTGAAATGAGTATATAATTTGTTTAAAAATGCTTGCCGGGTCCAACGCGATAGCCTGGTGGCTGAAGTCTCGTCTTGCATGCGCCATGATCCCGAGTAGATGCCGGTTCTTATCCCAGCTGCTCCACTTCCCATCCAGCTCCCTGCTTGTGGCCTGGGAAAGCAGTCGAGGAGAGCCCAAAGCCTTGGGACCCTGCACCTGCGTGGGAGACCTGGAAGAGCTCCTGGCTTTGGATTGGCTCAGTTCCAGCCATTGCGGCTGCTTGGGGAGTGAACCAGTGACTGTATCTCCTTCTCTCTGTATACTGCCTTTCCGATCAAAAATGCAATAAATCTTAAAAAAAAAAAAAAAGTCCTGCTTACTCTCTGATTCAGGGATTTTGCTCTCCTGGAGACAGCTCGTGCTGTATGAAACACCTGAGTCCCTGTTGCCCGTGAGCTCCATCGTGTGGACCCTTTGGATCCTGTGACGGCTGTCTGCTCCCAACGTTACTTCCTCGGCGAAAATTTCTTACCCAAAGCTGCTGCTTCTCGCTCTGAGTCCCACCTCTCATTTCGTACCCTTTCTCTGAATTCAGTGCCCTGCACCGGGGCACAGCTGGTGCCTGGGATGCTCGGAGCATTGGTCGGAGCCCTCCTTGCTCCGCTTATAATCCACTTTTCTGCTCATGCAGCTCGAATGGGCGGTGGAAGATGGTCCAGGTTCCTGAATTCCTGTCACTGGTCCAGCCGCAGCTGTCGTGACCATTTGGGGAATAAGCCAGCAGGTGGCGCGTTTCTCCTCGGTCTGGCACTCAAGTAAATAAATACAGACATACATCTTTTTTTTTTCACCCCCAAAAGTTCCTGCATTGTAACCTTGGACAAGTTACTGAACCTCTCTCTGTAGCTTCGTTTCTTCATCCGTCAGTGGGGAGTGAAGATGATGTTGGGTTGCTTCTGCTGGGAAAGCGATGGAGGATGGCTTAAGTGCTTGGACCACGCACCCACATGGGAGACAGGGAGGCAGCTCCTGGCTTGGCATCAACCTTACTTCGACTGTTGGGGCCATTGGGGAATTGACCCAGTTAATGGAAGATCTCTCTCACTGTGTTAATCCGCCTTTCCGCTAAAAAGAAATACGTCTCCTTTTTTTTTTTTTAAAGATTTATTTATTTTTATTACAAAGTCAGATATACAGAGAGGAGGAGAGACAGAGAGGAAGATCTTCTGTCCGATGATTCACTCCCCAAGTGAGCCACAACGGCCAGTGCTGCGCCGATCTGAAGCCGGGAGCCAGGAACCTCCTCCGGGTCTCCCACACGGGTGCAGGGCCCAAAAGCTTTGGGCTGTCCTCAACTGGTTTCTAAGGCCACAAGCAGGGAGCTGGATGGGAAGTGGAGCTCCTGGGATTAGAACCTGCGCCATATGGGATCACCGGCGCGTGCAAGGCTAAGCCATGCCGCCTGGTCCACGTCTCCTTTTTTAAAGAAGGAAAATGCACAGACCAGTTTTCTTTGAAGAAATTATTTATTTTAAAGGCAGCATTTTAGAGAGAAGAGAGAGAGGGAGAGAATGTTCCATCCGCTGACTTATTCTCCAATAGCCCCCACCAGGCCTGTGCCCAGCCCTGGTTCCTGCACATGATGGTGTGTGTATACAGCATTTAAGTCCAGTCTATCCCCCATCCCACTGAGCTCCCATACACATCAATGGGCATTGAATCCCAGCTCAACCCCACCGACCCCACTATCCAGCCCACACTCATGCCAGCTGGTGCCAACGCTCGTTTAACCAGGTCTGCCCCTAGCTCTGGTTCTCACAGATGGGAGCTGCAGCCCATCAGAGGTGCCCACAGTTTCCCTACGGGGCCCATTCCCAGTCTAGGACTCTGTACTTTTCAGGTGGTTTTGCAGTCTGACTTGACCGGATTCCCTCTCCCCCCCCCAGCACTTGTCGGATGATTCTGCCACAGTCACAGATGTTGAACATGTCTGTGCTTTCTCTGTCCCAGCTGGGCACAGAGCATCTTGGCCTTTGCCGTCAGACGCTGCAACCTGACCTGGCGTGGCCCGCCACAATCCCAGTTCTCGCGGATGGAGGATGCTGCCTAGCCCTGCCCAGCCTGCTCCCATCCCTGGCTTTCATGCAAACCAGTATGTGTGACAGCCTGGCACGGCCCACACCCCATCCTGACTCTTGAACATGCCAATGTGTTACGGTTTGGCTAGTTCTGCTCGGTCCGCCCCCGCTCCCTCAGAACCAACCCATACACCTGCTGACAAGTGAAGCAGCCCTGCTTGGCCTGCCCAGACCAGGACCCGGTCAGCTCACATGCTCACCAGTGGGAGTGTCGGCCTGCCAGGGGAGTTCCTCAAGTTGTCCCACCAGGCTCACTCCCAGACCCAGATCTCAGGCCTGCCAGCAGATGCTAGGCCCTTGCCCAGCAGTCTTCCCCCTAATCTTGGTCTTTGTGTATACTGCTGGATGTTGCAGCTTGGCCAGAGGCACGTACAATTCTTAGGTGCACCCGTGGGTGCTGTAACTTGGTCAAGCCCAGCCTGTTCCGAATCCCAGTGTTGGTGAGTTCCATGGTCACGCCTGGCACGGCCCATCACCACTATTATGTGAAAGAGAGGGATCTTGCATCTGCTCCTTAGGGGCTGGCCTGGGCTGAAGCCTGGAGTCTGGAACCCAACCCTTGTCTCTCACCTGAGTGACCGAGAGCGCTGCCTGCCGCCTGCTGTGGCGTGCCTTAGTGGGGAGCTTCACAGGAAAGCAGAGCTACCAAAAATGCCAGAAGCTACCAAAAATGCCAAAAGCATACCTTACTCCCACAAAAAAAAAGTAGAAATTTTTTTTTTTTGACCAAGCATTCAAAACAGAGTATTCAAAGTTGTTCGGATTTAAAATGTTAGCTATTTTCATATTCTACCAGAAGGGGGCAGCAAAAGCAAACAAGAACGTTTGTGGGTCCAAAAAAAAAAAGAGTGAACCAACAGATGGAAGATCTTTCTCTCCTTCTTTCTGTAAATCTGACTTTACAATAAAATAAATGAATGAATGAATGAATAAATAAATAAATAAATAAATCCTGACACAGGAAAATGTCTTCCTACCCAGCAGCTGCTTAGACTACATTGTATCCAGGCAAGTGTTACACTGCTGGGACAAAAGCAGCTAATAGCTGGTAGGCATTTGGGGCCTGGTTAATGCCATATGTGTGTTACGTCTATGAGTATCCCAGAATAGATGTCTTGTCTTTTCTTTTTTGTTGAGCTATGCGGAGGGGCAGAGATGGCAGCACACCGGCAGACGTGCCTGAGCACGTGTTGGCCCCGAGTAGGCAGGCCGGGTCCCAGACTGGCACACCACACTTCGAAAAGTCTGGTCTTGGGGACCTGCGTGAAAGTGTATGTGGGTCCCAGGGAGGTAGGCGGGGCCGCAGGCTGGCCCAGCATATCATAGGATGTCTGGGTTTGGATCTGCATGCTTGCAGGCATGGGGGGGCTGTGGATTGCTCAGCAAAGGGGGTCTAGGGATGTGTGGGAGGGCAATGCTGAGGGAGAATATGACGGGTGAGGAGTAACTTCTGGGGGACTTCCACCAACCAGGATGATGCTCTTGAGGGTAAATGAGGGGGCTGAGACCAGGTGGTTTGGAGGAGGGAAACTGAAGGTACAGTCCCTCACTTGCTGCTTCGGCTCCCAAATGCCCCCAACAGCTGGGGTTGGGGCAGGGATTCTAGAAGGCTGGCATCAACCCAGGGCTCCCCCACACGTGGCAGGGACCCAAGTACTCGGTCACCTGCTGCCACGCAGGGTGGGCGTCAGCAAAGCTGGCCTGGAAGCATCAGATGAGTTCGAGACAGAGAAGACCTGATCCAAGATACTTTTACGTATTGGCACATCAGAGTGAAACAGGTGGGCGATCTGTCTCTTGTTTTCTGAATAAATTGGGGGGAGGGGAAGCTGGAGTTCCCACAATACTGAGAAAAATTCACATTGAAAATCTAATCGTTCATTGATTCTTCCAAGAGTTTTTTACACACTCAAGGTTCTCTAGTTTATGTATTTGCAAAACAGTTACAGAGAGGAAGGAAGAGACTTGGTTCATTTCCCAGTGGCCACAACAGCCAGGGCTGGGACAAGCTAAGACCGAGGGCTGCATCCGGGTCCCCCAGGTGGGTAGCCGGGGACAAGTCGTTGGACCTTCTTCTACTGCTTTCCCAGAAACATTAGCAAGGACCTGGATGGATGCTAACACACGGCCTGACACTGGGCCCTCGTGTTGATCTCCAGCCTGGACAGCTCTTCTGATGTTCAAAGCTCTATTTCCTTCAGATTATTTTATTTGAAAGGCAGAGTTAAAGAGGAGACAGCCATCCTGTACTGCTTTCCCAGGCACATTAGCGGGGACCTGGATGGGAAGTGGAGCATCCGGGATACAAACCGGTACCCATATGGGATCCTGGCATGTGCAAGGTGAGGACTTCAGCAACTAGGCCACCACGCCGGGCCCAGTTTTTTTTTTTTTTTTAATTGGAAATGCAGATATACAAAGATCTTCCATCTGCTGGTTCACTCCCCAAGTGGCTGTAATAGCTGGAGCTGGGCTGATCCAAAGCCAGGAGCCAGGAGCTTTTTCCAAGTCTCCTTTGTGGGTGCAGACTTCCAAAGCTCAAAGCTCTATTTTGATTTGTGTAGTCGAGATATCACTTCCTGGATGCTTGATGGATGCCTGGTTACCTGAAACTCAACACATGAAATATCTTCCCTTCCTCTCCTATTTATTATTTTAGCTGAATTTGACAAACTCCAACAAAATGGAGTTCAGCATTGACAGTTTTGATTCTTTTAAGTGATCTCAAGGGTTTACGACACGTAGTCCTATCACTTTGCCCAGGCCAACACCCTTTCTTAAATAAATAAATATTTTTTATTTGCTAGGCAGACTGCTACAGAGAGAGAGAATCTTTCATTTGCTCTTTCAATCATTACCCAAATATCCAAAAACAGCCCGGGCCGGGCCAGAAGCCTGGAACTGCAGCCTGTCTAACATGTGGGTGCAGGGCTCCAACAGTGTGGGCATTGTGTGTCGATTTCCCAGAACATCAGCAGACAGCTGGATCAGAAGCGGAACAGCCACAAGTCAAACAGCCAGGCTTGCTGATCTGGGATGCAAGGTGGCTCAGTGCTCAGACATACAGCTAAGGCTTTATTGCTTTATTCACGCCCGCAGGAAGCATCCTGAGTAAGAAATGTCAGAACCGGCTTCCACTTGACATGCGTCATTTACAACTGTCACAGGCTTAGCTGTGGCAGTGGCAATATGGAGTCTGACAGGTGCCTATCAGACACAAACCATCTTCCTATAGCCTCTATATTGACTAATCAAAGTGTATTTTATCAATCTCCAGGCCACATAAAAACTCATCAGTGGGACAGAAGCTCAAGGTGGAAGAGATTTAAAAATATCACCCCAACGATGCGCGAATGTAACATAAGTTTCTGACAGCAGGGACCAGCACGGTGGGCAAAGCCAGTCTGTAGCATCAGCCGGCTTTTGGGTGCTGGTTCACATTCCAGTCACTCCACTTCTGATCTAGCTCTCTGATAAAATGCCTGGGAAAGCAGCAGAAGACGGCCTGTGTGCTTTGCCCCCTTGCCACCCACATGGCAGACCCAGCTGAAGCTCCTGGCTCTAGTCTGGCCTGCTCCCGCCTGTTGTGGCTGTTCGCGGAATGATCCAGTAGATGGCAGACTTCTCTCAGTTTATTCCTCTGATCTATATACGCACACAAAAAACGAAACACTCTCCATAATGTGAATTTTCTATGCAATCTTTTTTCTGAAGACCTCTAAATGCATGGAATTATTAATTAGGGGCAGGGCCCAGCGTGGTAGCCTAGTGGCTTAAGTCTTTGCCTTGAACGCCCGGATCCCACGTGGGTGCCAGTTTGTACCCAGGGGCTTGGGCCCTGCCAGCCACGTGGGCGACGTGGGTGGAGTTCCAGGCTCAGCTGTGCTGGCCATCTGCGGCGTGAGGACCGCCTCTTCCGCCGATGCTCTAGCCTTCAAATTGGAATGTAAAAATTTTTATTATTTTTAGTACTGAAATAAATTCACATCTCATTAAAGATTTCTCTTACTTATCTGGAAGTTAGAGCCACAGAAGGGGGTGCTAGAGACAGCCGGACAGATTTCTACCCACTGGGTATCTCTTCAAATGGCAATGTCCAGGACTGAACCAGAAACTGCATCCGGGTCTTCCAGGTGGGTGGCAGGAGCCTGGACACTTGCAATATCCTCCGTTGCTTGGCCCAGGCCGTCGACAGGGAGCTGGCACCGCAGGAGGCAGCTTTACCGCAAAGCCACAACACTGGTCCCAAGTATTTAGCTTTATGAATATTTTATTTTATTATTTTTATTAGAGTCAGATATACAGAGAGGAGGAGAGATAGAGAGGAAGATCCTCCGTCCGATGATTCACTCCCCAAGTGAGCCGCAACAGCCGGTGCTGCGCTGATCCGAAGCCAGGAACCAGGAACTTCTTCCGGGTCTCCCATGCAGGTGCACGGTCCCAAGGCTTTGGGCCATCCTTGACTGCTTTCCCAAGGCAAAAGCAGGGAACTGGATGGAAAGTGGAGCTGCCGGGATTAGAACCGGCGTCCAAATGGGATCCCGGCGCATTCAAGGCGAGGACTTTAGCCACTAGGCTATGTCGCCGGGCCCAGCTTTATGAATATTTTAACAGAAAGTCAGAGGTTAAATTCCACTCATGCTGACGCAGACACTCTGACCAGTCTCAAGTCCAGGGAATAAGGAGTGAGAGACCAAGTCAACACATGGGCTCTGGAAATTTTTTTTTTTAATGGCAGGTCAAATATTCTGAAACATACATATGTTTTGATAGTCTTCTAATCCCAGTTGAATTCAAATATTAAAGTAACACACACAAGCTAAGAGAATTCAATATTATCCCAAGGCACTTACTGAATCTGTGACTAGGTGAGAACAAGACAATTAAGATAAACAATTAGACAGTATATAATATAAAAATAACTTTTTGCTTACAATTTACAAAATGTATTATTACAATCTCTGATCTCTGATAACCTGCAATGCTGGCTGCATGAATCCAGCAGTTTTAAAATTCAGAAACTATTTTCTAAAACTTCAGGGCAAATAATTTACAAATAAAGGACACCAAAGATTTAGATCATGCAGAAACTTCTTACATCTTCTGTTAATAATATCTTACGTCTGCAACTTTATCAAATTATATACCGACTTGCCCTGGACATATACAAAATAATGCATACAGGATAAAACAGCGAGAGTAGTCCTTCAACTCCATTTATCGTAAAAGTATTACTATATTAACATGTCTACAAGCAGCGTTGTAACAGGGTTAAAAGACATTAAGGCAATAATACTTGAGTTACAAAATAAAACCATATGTAATACTTTTTCCTAAGTGTAGTAAGGCAGGTAGATGGTCCCAGCAAAAAAAAAAAAAAAAAAAAAAAAAAAATCGTTCCGTAGCGACCTCCACTGCGGTTACTCCCACACCGTGATGACGCAATACCAGGAATCTGGCTCCCGGCGGCACCTGAATTTTCCAGTCTGATTTAAAGTGTCCTTTAGCCCCTTGAATCATGTCCATTCCGAAGGCGGCTCTCTGGGTCCTCTAGGTCTTCCACAGCGATTACCAAAACCTACAGGTAAAAGACACCGCAGCCACGGTCAGAATCAAGCCTCAGCTGTGGACAAACACGATCTACTTGACAATTTCGGATTTGAACCAGATAATATTTGATCGACTCAAAACTTATTTACGATCGTAAATTTATCCTGAAAACAATGACTGCTTCTAACATCAGGCTAATCTTAAAAACAATGCAAGAAAACCATGGGAGATACTAGGGAAATTCTATCAAAAAAGACTTGCTTACATATGCTGTAGCTGTTGGGGTGTGCAGTTTTTAATTGCAGTATGCAATAAAGTTAAATATTTCCATTCTTTCATGATTAATTTCTCAACTAAGTTTGGCCAGACACGTTTTAACAAATGTCATATTTGAATCCGAGTAGGGCAGAGTTTGAAAACTTTCAGAAAATCCTGGAACAGTGGCAAGTAACCGTTTCCCATTCCTGTTTGCACTCATTGCTGAAGTATCAAAGAGGTCCATGAAACAAATTACCAATCTCTGTGGCTTCTGCCGGACTTTCTGACAGCTGATCTTGCTTGTCACCGCTAACAGGTGGGCATTCCGTACAAGACTCGGAGGGAACACTTCCTGCTAGGTGATCTAGAAAGCAGAAACACAGCCTTGTCAGTTGCCATTGTTGGCAGCAGTACACTCGGAGCCCCCAGAACCCTGGCGTGTTACAAAGACCCATTCTCCCTCTCCAACATTCCAGTTTTACATGCCCAGATAAATACACACACACACAGACGGTGACCACAGGAAATGACATCAGCTGTTCACTCTGCAGTGTGAAAAGTCTCAGGATGATTTTATTTCAAAAACCTAGATCCTGGCACACGTGTTTCCTTCAAGCAGTTACACTGCGTTGTGTGCTTGCGTTGTAAGGTAAGAACTTGGATGGCAAACGAACTCACGGTTCGTCAATGTACTGCTTAGCCACAAAACAGTATAATTATTCAAGTTCTGCCAGAGCTGGATTGGTCTGAAACTGGGAGGCAGGAGATCTTGCTGGATCTCCCTGTGGGTGCAGGGGCCTAGGGTCTCCGGCCATCCTCTGCTGCTGTCCTAGGCCACAAGCGAGTCTTCCAGAACTCGAACCAGCAACTATTCGAGAGGCGGGGCCACAGGCAATCAGCCTGCTATACCACTCCACTGGCTTCATCTTTCTTTTTGAAAGATTTATTTGTTTGAAAGGCAATATTACAGAGAGGGCCAAGCAAAAACAGAGATCTCCCATGTGTTGGGTTCATTCCTCAAAGGGCCACAATGGCTGGGACCGGGTCAGCTCATGGCCAGGGGCCTGAACTCCATCTGGGCCTCCCACGTGTGTCCAGGGGCCAAAGCATTTGTGTCACTTTCCACGGCTTTGCCAGGCGAGGAGCCGGACTGGAGGTGGAGCTGCTGGGACTCTAACCGGGACATTGGGATGCAGGCGCTGTGTGTGGCAGTTGAACACTGGCCAATTTTATTTTTTAAAAAATTTATTTGAAAGGCAGAGTTACAGAGACAAGGCGGGAAGTGAGGGAGGAGAGAGAATCTTCCATCCAGTGGTTCACTCTCCAAATGGTCACAAGGGCCAGACTGGGCCAGACTGAAGGCAGGAGCCAGGAGCCCCAGCTGGATCTCCCAGCTGGATGCAGAGATTCTGGGGGCTGCGGCGACCACCAGGGGACACTAGGGCTGAGTCTGGCTGCCAGTTTCCACCTAGCCTACCTTCAGCAGCATCTGGGGGAATGAGTCAGCAGTTGGGAGCTGTTTCTCTGTGCTTTTCAAATAAGTCAATTAAAAATATGGTAGTGTGTTAAGTCTTGAAATAAAATGACACACACAGTGTGAGTGGGGCAGAGAGGAGACAGGTTTACATGACACTAACAACGTGAAGTTAGCCGGGCTTTTCAGTAGAATCTCTCGGAAAGGATCTGGAGGGTTTATGAGAGCGACTACACCCGTTGGGCCAAGACCCAGGTGAGCAACAGCAGCGAGATGGGGAAGAGCAGAGAACACAAGCCACCTGCTGAGCTGCACTCAGGCTGAGTTACAGAGATAACCTGGGGCCAGCAGGTAAAGCCATCCCCTGTAATCCTGGCGTCCATGAAGGAACCAGACAAGCCACCTGCTGAGCTGCACTCAGGCTGAGTTACAGAGATAACCTGGGGCCAGCAGGTAAAGCCATCCCCTGTAATCCTGGTGTCCCATGAAGTCGCTGGTTTGTGTCCAGGCTACTGCTCTGCTCCTGATCCAACTCCCTGCTAATGGCCTTTCTCTGGCTGCTGAAACCATCTGGGGAGTGAATCAAGGATGAGCTTTCACTGTCTCTCTACAACTGATTCTCAAGTAAACAAATTTCAATTTTTTTTCCTTTAAAAAAATTGAAGATTTGTTTAAAAATAATCTAGCATTGTAACACTGATGTGAGCTATAAAATTTCACTGATCTTTATAAACAGATGCAACCGGAATAAAAAGAAGATTTCAAACACAATTCTTGAGTATTTAATTAACTAATGTAACTGGTCTAGGCTGGTACAAGGAGCCTGGCATTCACGGCTCCCCCTGTGGGAGGCTGCTGCCTGCGGCCTCCTTGGGTGCACACTCAGCAGTGAGGCAGGGACTCCCGGGGGAGGCAGGAGGCCTACGTGGACAATGGACTCTTGGATCTCGTTTTATAACCTACATAAACTCAAGGGACTTATTCAAGTTAGGATCCAGCTTCTAAGTATTTTTATTAACAAGAGACTAAAAAAAAAAAAACAGGTTAACAATCTGAAACATAATTTCTTTGCCATTAATCTGCATCTACTGATAACATATTCTCCTGTGATTTTTCCAGATTAGTATCTGGTAGGATTAACTAACCTGAAAGAATTGTACTACATAAATTAAGCTACTGGAAAACTTGTCCTAGCTAGTCTAACATCCAGAAATAACCAGATGGCACAACCTATTTTAGAGAAATTTATAAAATCTACAGTGAAAAAGAAAACTTACCACATTTTTCGTTTCCAGAAGTTACCAAGACCTAGAAAGACATTTAAAAGCTATTAGGATACATTCATTTTATTTTATGTACAAATAGCCTCTTACAGTTACAAGGGGATTCAAAAGGTGTGTGAAAAAACATACTTGTCAGAGCATTGCAAATTCTCCATTTACTTTTGGTTGCCCCCTCTATTCTAAGAAATCCAGATCTATCAAGAACTTAATATAAGGACACCTACTTTCAATTAGGTTTCTAATTTTTAAAAATGTTATGCTATTTTATACTGGCAGTAAAAGTTTCTGGATGTAAACTGAAGAAGAATGTTACAGAGGAACACAGCTCCGCCAGGTAAGCCATCCAATTCCCATCCCATCAAAATACATCACTAACGCGTCACCATTATTTTATTTGCTACTCAATATATATCGTCTTAATTTTAAGATGCATTTCAAACATTAAAATATGGAGGAAAATATTAACAATATTCTCTGATTTAAGGTAAACTTCATGCAAAATACAAGATCAATAGATATTAGTAAATGTCAAGATAAATAAATATGTTAACATACGTGTATATATACATAGGTATCTAAAGGAACTGTATAACAGACACGGTCATATGGAGAGGTGAAGATACGACGCAGTATGCTTCTCTACTCCCTAATCAAAGATGGACTCCTTACTGGGGTCCACCATATCCAGATGTGGGGGTACAGTGCAACATGTATCCCTGCTTCCAGACGAAAAATGGATTCCCAATGAAACTGTTGGACATGTGCACACAATGGGACGCTGGACTGTCTGACATTGTCTGTACCAGCAATATTGCGGCACACTTAAAGAAGGCACTGATGGGATTCTGATTGCTTATGAAGGACTATACCAGTGTACTAAAATGGGGAAAATCTGTCAGGGGGTGGGAGTTTGGGGGGGAATCCCAGTCTATATGAAATTGTACCACAAAATTAAAAAAATTAAAGTAAAAAACATATATATATATATAAAAAGATGGACTCCTGATGAAACTGTGAAATGCATCTTGACAAGGACGCTGGCCTTTCTATCACTGTCTGTCCTACAGTGTCAGGATGCACTTGAATAGAAGAATGATGGACTTCATGAGTTTGTGAAGAACTGTATTCCTGTAATAATATAGGGGAAATCAGTGGGGGGAGGGCAGTCGGGGAGCGAGAGAGAAGGAATTCCTGAGTCTATGAAACTGTATCATAAAATAAATCCCCCCCAAAAGAAAGAAAAACGGCATTTCTCATGGCTGAAATACCTATTGAAGCACCATTTCCTGAAAGTGAAGGAAGTCTGGGGTTACTAGAAAAGCCGAGGGAGGGACCCCATGCCCCTCTTATAACGGGGGAACTAGTTCCAGGACGGCACCAGAGCCCTGGGAACAGTTCTATTCCCCCAGTGCTCTGAAGATGCAAAGCAGCTCGAGGAAACAACAAAGCCATGGTGATGTGTAGGTCAGGGTGTCCTTAGGGATTTCAGATTTCACGTTTAACATCGAGTGTCACGTGAAATCTTAGTGCAAGAGTTTCTGATCAAAAACTAGACCGGAGCGGATAGTTTTGAGCCGACAGTTGTAACGGGCAGGTGCAATAAGCTAGCCTAAGAGCACAGATAGAAGTTGTGACGGTTCCAGCCCTCGGAGTCCTCACCTCAGGCCGGCTTTGTTCGCACTGCTCATTCTCAGTCTCACTCCATTCAGTTCTTGTGGGTGTATCTGAGGAAAACGAAATCTTCATAAATAATGACCTTAGTTTCTTGAAATTTCTTGGCACTAAAGTAACATATAAAAGCATATTCTGTAGACTTTATGTCATCCAATATTACTTGCTTACCTATTTTTAAAAGGCAGAACTCTTCCTCAAGTTCCTGCAACAGACAGGGCTGGCCAGCCACAGGCTGGGAGTCCAGCACTAAGTGCAGGCCTCTCCCTGGGGTGCTGGGTCCCCATCACTTACTGCCGCCTCAGCAGGAAGCCAGTGTAGTCAGAGACCTGAACTCTGACTGGGAAGCAGGGGGTGCCAGGCGTGCCTTAACCACTGTGTCCAACCCCTGCCACACACATCCTGAAGATGTCTAGAAACTATTAGTGTCATAAAAATTTTGTAATTTCTGTTAATCCGGAAAGCTCCTTCAAATTTCCTTCCTTAGAATGTAACTAAATGATTGCTTTACTGCAAACCTGCCAATAACGTAACAAATACAGACAACTGAGGTATACTATTTGTAACACTCCTAAGAAATTAATAAGTAAGGGCAGGGCCAGTGGTGCACCAGGCTAACCCTGTGGCTCTGGCATCCCCCATGGGCACCGGTTCATGTCCCAGCTGCTCCACTTACAACTGAGCTCCCTGCTCAAGCCTTTGGGACCTTGCGCCTACTGTGGGAAACATGGAAGAAGCTCCTGGCTCCTGCCTCCAGACTGATCTGGCCATTGTGGATAAGTAAGAGGATCCAACATGTCCTCCTTCTCTCTGTAGAGTCTGCCTTTCAAATAAAGTAGATTTAAAAAAACCAGTAATACATTGGTATGAGTATGAGACATGCTCTGTGAATACATTCAAACTGTTCAATTCTCTTTTTAAAGGTGACAGAAGAATTTCATCACACTTTGAAATTCTTTCTCAGAGCTCTCAGCGACACCGTAACGGTCGCGATCATCAACAATGATCAGTTGGTGCTAGCTCAGTAACAGTCCAACAGAAACGCTAACTTATCAGAAGGGGCACTAAGGGAAGCAATTAAATATCTTCAAAAATAAGTGTCACCTGCCATGAATAAAAAGATACTCAGTGGTAAATAATTTACACTTACACTACATTAAATCCCAATGGCTAATGCAAAATCATCCGTCTTGAAGAGCATCCTTTGCCAAGTAAAAATGATTACTGTACAGTCTTTTTTCCGACAGAGCTAAGTGCATGCTATAGTATGAATTCAAGCTTGGTTTGGAATTGATGCTGCCCAACGGTTCTAACACCGCCATCTTTCACTGAGATTCCTATTAGAGTAAGAAATACTCACTCTGTCCACTTGCTAACACGAAAGACTCAGGAGTTCTTTCAGGTAGGGGAGGGGGCGATTCTTCACTACCATCAATATCTAAATAAAACACACAGAAGGCAGAGAGAGTTACCAAGAAGCAACAGGATGTCATTGCAACCAAACCAAGAGGACTCTGTTGACCTTCTTAAAACCCCTTTAGGAATCCAGTAAGGCTAGTTTTCAGAAATGCAAAACCTCAACAAGCAACCATCACAACTGAATTCACTCTCGGGGAGAATGAGAAAGCTTACTGAGCAGAGAATGGATACCACGGCTCCGGCACAGCGATGCCAGCTACAGCCCAGCGATGCTGCCACTCCCATGGCGTGCCTGGCAGTGTGCAGGTGCCGAGCCGCCGGACAGCGGTCCTCGAGAGGGAAGTTGGCAAGCAAGCCACTTCTCTATCGGCCTTACTGCTGGTGCTTGGAGTCCAAAACCGAAGTTTTTGTTATCTAAGACAAGTGTTCCCCACGCTAGGTTTAAGTGTTTAGCTCCTCTTACGCTTTCATTCTGCCACGCTACTTACTGCTGCTGTTATTCACTTAAAAATGTTTTGAGAGATACTAGCGGCCACGAGCTGCCATCCACTGGTTCATGCCCCAGAGGCCCACACTGGCGAGAGCTGGGTTGTAAGAGTCAGAAGTTGGAAACTTGATCCTTGTCCCCGAATGGGCAGCAGGATCAACTACCTGAGCCATCGCCGCTACTACTGAGGGTCTGCATCGGAGGCAGCCAGCAGCCAGAAGCAGGTGCTCCAGAAGGGAAGTGCGCATCTTAACTGCTGGGCTGTATGCCTACCCCCTGCTTAGTTTTGAAATCTTCCCAAGTACTTGAGTCATACAAGAGCAATAGATATTAATATCAATAGGTAAATCGATAGGTAAACATGCACGTGGCACGTGGTTATCTGAAGTTAAACATCAATGGATGAAGTAACATTTCAAGTGCTATGAGTGCATGGACCTTTTGGGTTTCCACTTCACGTAGTGTAGGGACATATGAGGACGCAATTCTGTACGTAGACTCTCAGATAAGGGAGGATGGGTTTACAAGAGCAATTATGAGGGCCTCGGCACAGTGGCCTAATTAGGGCTGAGGTCCTCGCCTTGCACATGCTGAGATCCCGCATGGGTGCCCGTTCGTGTCCCACTGCTCCACTTCCCATCCAGCTCCCTGCTTGTGGGCTTGAGGGGCAGTGGTGATGGCCTGAGGCCTTGGGACCCTGCACCCGAGTGGAAGACCTGGAGGAAGCTCCTGGCTCCTGGCTTCAGATTAGCTTGGCTCCAGCCACTGTGGCCACTTGGGGAGTAAAACAGTGAATGGAAGACATTTCTCTCTGTCTCTCCATCTAAATCTGCCTTTCCAATTAAAAAAATAAATAAATCTTAAAAGAAAAAAAGAATTATTAGAATCCCGTATTGTGATTTAGCGCTTTGTCTCTTAAAAAATTTACTTTGCCATCAATACACTATTTGACCACAACTGATAAACCTCATCTAAGAGACTGAAAATCAAGTCACGTTTTCTCGATTTTTAACAAGGATGAGGTAGGTACGTTTGCTCTTGCCCTGCAGACACAAGTCAACACAGCCTCTGGGTCCTGCGAGATGGACCCCAGTCCAACACCTGATCTACCTGCGAGGCAGCCAGAGCTCTGGGCCTCCTTGAGTGCTGGTGGTCTGAGTCATCACCATTATCTGCCATAGCCTTTTTGTTGCTTACAGGCCCCAGTGCAGAGGTGGCTGTTGGCAGGAAGGGACACAAGAGTCCTGGCCTCACAGTGGCTCTTCACAAATCAGAAAGGGTGGGCCTGTGTAGTAAGCATTTACCAAGCACCTTCCAGAAATTCTATGCCTTTTTGTTTCACGTGTTTTCAGTCCTCAAGACTTTTATTTCTAGCTGTGGTCCTTGGCTATACAACTGCACGTTAATGCCTGGCCCACCTGTCCTAGGTTAGAAGATTTTTTGTTCTATCAAGAGATAGCACATTTTGGGCCCGGCGGCGTGGCCTAGCGGCTAAAGTCCTCGCCTTGAAAGCCCCGGGATCCCATATGGGCGCCGGTTCTAATCCCGGCAGCTCCACTTCCCATCCAGCTCCCTGCTTGTGGCCTGGGAAAGCAGTCAAGGACGGCCCAAAGCTTTGGGACCCTGCACCCACGTGGGAGACCCGGAAGAGGTTCCTGGTCCCGGCTTCGGATCGGCGCAGTACCGGCCCGTTGCGGCTCACTTGGGGAGTGAAACATCGGATGGAAGATGAGAAAAAAAAGAGAGAGAGAGATAGCACATTTTACAGAAGCCGTTACAAATCCTACACCGCATGGAAGCCTTTCTGTAGCTGACTCTGAGAAATCCTTCAACAGGCCTGAGTGAAGCCTGCAATGTGAATTCATAGGAATTTCTGTCAGGCAGTAAGGGATTTGGACAATAGGCTGCTTTAGGCATCATTACAAAATCATTCAGTTAGTTAGCTAACAGCTTCTAGGACAAACAAAAAACTTTAATTCTTATGCCAAAAGTATAACGAGGTGAATAATCTATAGACAACAACATTCTGTAATGAGAATGGTAATGTGTAAATGCTCTACACAGTAAACAACATGCAGCAATAATTATTGTAATAGACGGAAGTACAGAAAAGAGCTGTTTAAGACAATGGCTAAGGTGCTGACTGCAAATGCCTGCCGTGGGACCAGCTTCCGGCGAATGCAGTGTGCTGGCTCGGGGCGCTGAGCGGATCCTGAAGACCCAGATGAGCTTCCCTGGCGTGGTCAGCCTCGGCCCAACCCTGTCTGCCACGGGCACTCAGAGAGAGCACACTCCTGGAAGGGGCCGCGCAGTGTCTGCGTCTAGCTCTCTAAAACAAACAAAAATCACTCACGGTTACGCTGTCACGAAGGGTATTTTACACAGGGAAATTTCAGTAGTAAATCCAGAGCACAGAGCCAAAAATCAGCAATCCCTGTTAGCTACCTTTGTTTTAAAAAACCAATAAAACCCTAAAGCAGAAATGAGCTCTGCATGGCAGTGAGCTTCTGAGTCTCCTTGGTACAACGTATCTTTTTTTAAAGGAACTCTTCCTGTTTGCAAAGACTGATCATGTGTGGCAGCACTTTGAGTAAGCGCAGCACGCCACGCAGCCCTCTTGCTAAATCTGATTTCCATTAAAAGTTAAAAATCAAACCAAAACAAAAAATACCTCAGAAAATTCCCAGACTGTAAAAGTCAGATAGTCAATACACTATTTTTCCTGTCTAGCTAAATACAGCGTGGCAATTCTATTCCTCGACTCCGAAGCTAAGAAGAAACACTAAACAGTTGTAACTTATGGCAAACTGGCAAAGTAATATTTATTCTACTAAATATGATCTTCTGAAGATCCTTCATACGAACACAGAAGAATGAGACTTTTTTAGAAAATGAAAATGGCTCATCTGCTTTCTCCAGATGGAAAACACAACGGAAGGGAGAATGGTGGCATTACAACACCCTACTGCGCATGCCAGGCTGCGTGTCTCACTCCCAATGGCCACTGATAAAGTATCTGTAAACAGCTTTTTTTTCCTTTATATTCCTGCTCTCAGCTTTCATGGTCTCTTTAAGAAGCTCACTAGTATTTCTAGCAGACTGAAGATGAGTTTCAAAAACCAACAATACCTCTAGCAAATACAGTACACGAATTGTCTTGAATTCTAAGACTGCTTCATCACCCAGATTCTGCTAAGTTAGCAACATTACTCTTGAGGTGAACTGAGGGTTGAAGATGGCCTTATTTGTGAAGAGAGTAAAAATGCAACAGGTTATTCTGTAGTTAAAGCAGCAGAAAAAAAAAAAGATGACTAAATAAGAATAGGTGTGAAAAAATTAAACAGAGTTCTACGCCATTCTGTTGTACCGTGTCACTGTTAACCTATGTCAGGGTAGTGAATCTTTATTCCACTAAGGGCAACTTGGGTATTTGAATACAACATTCATTGGCCACACAAAATTTAAAAATTCGCCAGCTGAATTTCAAGCCCAACTGCGCTTGCCTCAGCGGAATCAGACCAAAAATTTGTAGGGCCTTATGTTCTATCTTTCCCAAATTACTCAGAATTATTCAGCAAGGTAAATAAAGTTTGTTTTTCACTGGGCAGCCAGAGACACAGCAGGAGAGAGTCCTACCATCCACTGGTCCACTCTCCAGATGCCCACAATGGCTGGGACAGGTCTGGTGTGAAGCCAGAAGCCCAAACCTCAATCCCGATACACTGTGCGGATGGCCAGCAGCCCAGCCTGAGCGTCGCTGCTGCCTCCCAGGGACTGGGGGCAGGTGCAGAAGTGATGCCGTGCTAAATGGGATGTGGCTGTTGAAAAGACAGGACCAATGCCTGCCCCGACCAGATACAGTTCTGACCTCTATACAACACTGAGACCCATAACAGAGTAACAAGACATTTTCCAGTTAAAGTAACTGACGTGTTTTGAAAACACAAAACCCAAGGATACAAATGATCAAGTTATGCTGACAGTAAGCAAAAGCTTCCTTTAAAGTACAGTGCATGACATGTGCGTGGGACAGTACGCCTGGCAGGGTAGAGCTATTTAGGTGTCGGACACTTTCGGGTTACCTTTTGCGGCACCTGAACGCACCGTTCCTGCTACATCATGCCTAGCAATGGACATTGGCAACACTTTCCGAGTAGAAATGCTTTCAGTACTGGTGGCAGCCGACACGGTGGCACTCGCTGTTGAAATACTGGTTGTGTTTTTGGCCACGGCACCGTCAGAGTTCCTCTCGTCCGAGTCTGAGTCGTCGGAGTGCAGCGGGTTGGTAAAGCTGAGGGGCGTTCTGAGGAGAGGTGAACTGTTGTGATGACCCACAAGGTCCTGAACTTCCGCCTGGGCCGTGGGGGTGGCTGCTAAACTCACAGTTTTCCTAGGCTGACAGTGGACATCCGAGGGTTTGTCTTCAGCGACAGTAGGGACGGGCAGGGCATTCTCAGGCCCATGAAGTGACCACAGGGCATGTCCTTTCTCTTCCAGGGGTAAGTGGGCCGGCCTTGGGGGCGTGTCTGAATTCTTCGGTGATTCTCCGGGTGGAGTAACAGGTGCTCGGTTGGACTGTGCAGCGCTGCAGTCCGCACAGGAATTCTGAGCGACATCATGAGCTTTTAGATCCCCTGAACTTAATTCTGTCGGTCTGGGAACTTTGTCAGCGATACAAGCGGAAGCAGATTTCACTTTAATCGCATGTGCCCTGTTCAAGAGTGTGTTTCCATCGAAACTTTTTGGTCCCTCTTGGAGAGGGACCTTTTTAATCTCAAAACTCAAGTTTCGCTCCAACTTCCTGTCCGTCTGTTCAAGCGCGGCTTCGTTTTTCCCTGGAAGGTCGGCCGGTTTGCCGTAGTTCCTGTTGAGGTCTGCTGGCTGCTGCTCGGATGGCACCATGTGCAACACGGGTTTGGGATGGTACCTGTCTGTGTCCTGCCACACGGTAGTGACTGTCGGGAAGGCCGAGGGGGGAGAAGGTGTCAAGATGGGGGGCACCGGGTGAGGTTCCGGGGGCTGCAGGATTTCTTCTTTAGCATCCCCTTCCACAAGGCAACTGAAAAGTCAAGAGTGAAAAGATGAGTTTCTCATTGTGTGTCTCAGCTTTCTGAAAGAAGCTGCTGGATGGCAATGGCTAAGTCGGCTACCTTAAAAGCCCCTGGAGCTACTGTTACAAATAAAAAATCCAATTTTTAAACTAAGAAAGTTAAACGCTTACCACTGTAATGCACACATATTATGAGTATTTAAAGTTAAAGTAACACTAAACTTCTAATGAAAAAACAGTATTCCCATTTCCTAGTCTTTCAGCTGCCACGGGTAACTCTTCCTCCAGCTGCTTCTAAGATTTACTGCAGCATTTCAAAACATGACGACATTATTTCTCATTCTTTCTGTTTTATAATTCTCCTCTGACTTCATGTCATGGAAATGTCATCTCCATCTTTCCAAACTGGTAAACTAGATACCTACACCTACGGCACCAGGGCGTATGTCTTTCCGTCTGTGACCTCATGTGACCTTCTTCCCTCATGATAGCCTTGACTTTCTGATGCCTTGGTTCTGCCTTACCACCTGCAAGTTAACTTCTCCTGCAGACCCGTGTGTCTCCTCTCAATGAGGCCAAGCATACCAGCTACGTTAATCAACACCACAGACGTGGTGGGCCTCTTGCTCCAGGAGAACACCAGCTCTGTGGGAAACCACACCACGTACATCTTCTCTGGCTGCAGATTCTCCTGCCCCAGGCCCCTCTTCTGGTGCACTTCAACGTCTGTTGCTTCGCAGCAGCTACATGTGGAAGGCAAAGTATCTGCAGGGTTATGTATCTGAGTGCTGTAACTCTGAAGTTACTGATTTTTAAATAAGGAATGCAATTTTTGATTGAAAACAGTTTTGCTCCAGAATTTTGTAATTCTAACTCTTATCTATCTATCTAAAGATTCATTTTATATACTGAAAGGCAGTATTAGAGAGAGAAAGAGATCTTCCATCTGCTGGTTTACTCCCCAAATGGCTGGCTACAATGGTGGGGCTGGGATAGACCAAAGCCAGGAGCCAGGAACCTCTTCAGGTCTCCCACACAGGTGCAGGGTCCCAGAGCTTTGGGCCATCCTCTGCTGCTTTCCCAGGCCACAAGCAGGCAGCTGGATGGGAAGTGCAGCAGCCAGGACAGGAACCGGAACCCACATGGGATCCTGGCGCATGCAAGGCAAGAACTTTAGCCACTAGACTACTGCGCTGGGCCCATCTTTTTGAAAAGGAAAAGGCCTACAAGTCACATATTCTACTAATTTAAAAGAAGGTATTTGTTAGAGGTAGAAGAATACATAATTACGAACATCAGTGTTGACTGTGTGAACTGCTACACTGGGTTGATTTCAAAAGTTTAATGAGGCTCTGGTATGATGGCCTAGTGGCTAAATCTCCACCCTGTAACTGCCAGGATCCCATTTGGGCACTGGTTTGTGTCTCAGCTGCTCCACTTCCCTTCTTCCAGCTCTCTGCTTGTGGCCTGGGAAAGCAAAGCCTTGCGATCCTGCACCCATGTCGGAGACCCGCAAGAAGCTCCTGGTTCCTGGCTTCAGATTGGCTCAACTCTAGCTGTTGTTGCCACTTGGGAGAGTGAACCGGTGGATGGAAGATCTTTCTGTCTCTACTCTCTATAAATCTTGTTTTCCAATAAAAACAAATCTTTTTAAAAAATAAATTCAAATGAAAAAGTAGGAAGGTAATAAGAATATTCCTTAATTTCTGAAAAGGCTAGCGGTTTAACATCCTAGAACTACCACATGGAATGAAGAAGTTAGAGAATACCTGTTAATAGATTTCAACTGGCTAACCCTCCACAGGAGGTCAACATGCCAGCTCTGGTGATGCCAAGGTGGAAATCAAACGGGGCAGAATTACGATCAGGCTAGATAGCGCACCATTACTATGCTGAGACCTCGCCTAAATACGGGCTTCCTGATCGTCCTTTGAAAACCACACAAACACCCAAATGTAGTCCAGAGCCTGTAATAACCATAGCTTGTAACATTTAGAACACTATGACAGGCTAATCACTAACTGTTAACAATGCTGAAAAGTAGAACTGAATCCGGTTCATGACCGGGCAAATACTGAAGTTAAAATCTGAAACCCAACAAAATAAGCACGAAAAAGCATCTTAATTCCAGGATCCACAGGAACTCTTGTCACACGCGGGAGATTCCTTTAGAGACAATCTGTGCCTTTACTTATGCAGGAAGGGTAAAGAGTGGTGAGCTCATCAGTGATACATCTGAATCGGCAACTAAATGCCAAGACCCAGTCCTAGCCACTTCACCCAATTCTAGTCAACTTCTACTACTTTTAACAGGGAAAGAGCTGGCTAGCCCTGAATAAAAGAATACAGCTTTGAAGGGCTACTGTGGTGGTGTAGTGTGGTAATCCGCCACCTGTGGCACTGGTTCATGTCCCAGCTGCTCCACATCTGATCCAGCTCCCAGTTCACAGTCTGGGAGGTCCTTGGTCCCTTGACCCTCATGAGAGGCTTAGAGGCAGCTCCTGGTTCCCAGTGTTGGACAGGTTCTGCCACAGAGGCCTTTTGAGGAGTGAACCAGCAGATGAAAGATCTCTTTCTCTTTTCTTTGTAATTCTGACTTTTAAGTAAAATATATAAACCTTAAAAAAATTGCTTTGGTCAGTTCTAAGATACTATAAATGTTTTAATAATTTCATTTAATGTTTAGGATAATACCTAAACAAATCAACAAGAAGCACTCAAGGATTAAAGTGACTCACTGAAAACTCCAAGCTAGAGTAACAGATTTCCAAGGGCATCCTTCAACTATGCCTCCCTCTCACACCACCGTGTAAGTGGCCTAGCAGCTATCCTGAAAGGGATGAAGCGGGAACAGCCCAGGACTACATGTGACTGAGAAGACGATACATCATCTTGGAATGAAGGCGAGGAAGAACTGAAGAGAAAATACAGTGATCGTTGCTACATTGCAACGCTACTAACAGCTCCACAGAACTTCAAAGTGTATGCAATTTTTGGCAAGGTATCAGCTGTTCAAGTCATCATGAGAAAGAAGGAATCTTTAGAACAAGTGAAGTTTCATCTGTAATTTATACTAAGAACATGAGTTATAGTTCAGTCTTGGCTGCATCACTGTTCTGGCAGTGTCACAGCGATAGACTTTCCAAAGTGCAACAAAATTTTTAGAGTATCAGTAACAGCAGCCTTCATACATATGCCAAATCTTGAACAGCTAATGAAAGGAACTTGGAAACAACCAAAATATGTCACTGTAATTAACAGTGCGTAAAACAAAAGCATTACTTCAAAGAAGAGCCATACGATACCTGCGAGTCCTAGGTGGCTTTGGAGGAGGGGAGTCTTGTTTCTCAGGATCTATAGAGCTGACCGTATTTTCAGTGTTAACTTCATTCTGGCAGGGAAAAAAGAAAAGCTTCACTTCAGTTAGAGGAAAACCAATTTTTCTTCCTCATGTTCCAACTAAACTGCCTGTGGCCTGCTAAAAAAGCAATGCCAATCTTGCCAAGTGATCAGATGGGTCTTGTGCTCTGTGTTTCAGCCAGAGGGAGCACACCTGGACTGCAGGAATGCACACGCAAGTTCAGCCCCGCACCAGTTACTGAGGAATCGACCACGCACAATGGCGGATTAAAACACTGCAAGTGCTGTTGTTAAAAAGCAGACTTGCTGAGATAAGCTCAAAAAAGATGATAAATTTTAGGGACCACTAGTACTAGAAATTTAACATGTACAGAGAATTAAAAAAAAATAAATAAAAACAACCACAATAGAGTTTGTATCTGTCACCTTTTTCCAACCCCATGGCTTTCTGCTATTAAGAGTACTTTCCTCCCTGAAACACTTGCCACCATGTGGAGTACTCTACCCGAGCGGGGCACACAACCCTTACAGAGGTGTGGGGAGAGTTCTTCCGTGCAACTCCATGCTTCTTGGTATTCACAAGGCCAAGAGCAACATTGAGGATACAGAACAAGCACAAGCTGAAATGTTAGATTTATGACTAGAGGAGCTGTGAAATTAATGTATAAAACTTAGCCTACCTACGCTATATTAATCT
Organism: Ochotona princeps; assembly: GCF_030435755.1. NCBI lineage: Eukaryota > Metazoa > Chordata > Mammalia > Lagomorpha > Ochotonidae > Ochotona > Ochotona princeps. The sequence goes on along the minus strand of NC_080863.1, from coordinate 9,596,043 downwards.
TAGAGGAACCCAGTAGAGCACATGGTCACAGGTTTGAGTCCCAGCTACTCTACTTCCAACAAAGCTCACTTATGAATGTGCCTGAGAAAGCAGTGGAAGATGGTCCAAGTGGGAGACCTGGATGGAATTCCAGGCTCTTGGTTTTGGCCTGGTCCTGCTCTGGCTGTTGCAACCACTTAGGGAATGAACCCAACGGATGATCTCCCTCTGCGCAGCTTTGCTTTTCAAATAAGTAAGCCTTAAAAAATGTTCTAAGTCAGAGAACATCAATGGCTCTCATTCTTGTCTGCATTTTAATTTTAGAAAAAAAAAAGCCATCTTTGCATCAATTAAGGACCTCTGAAATTGTAGCTGAACTGTTTTGTTGTTATTTCACACAGCACACTGAGGTCATGGGCACTCCCCAAACGGCTGCACTGGCCGGGCTGAAGCCAAGTCAGGAGCTTCTTCTGTGTCTCCCATGTGAGTGGCAGGTGCCCCCGAGCACCAGAGCCCATTTCTGTCGCTTTCCCAAGCATGTTTCCAGGGAGCTGGAGCAGAAGTGAAGCAGCTGGGAATTGAACTGGTACTCATATGGGATGCTGATGTTGCAGTGGCTTAACACACTCTCCCGTGACTCGGGCTCCCAATGTGTTCAGTCTTAACCACTGGGCTTGCCCCCTGAACTATTTCTAACCTGCAACACAGGACAACTTTTTGTAGCACATGAACAACCTTATGTCAACTTTTAGAATCTGTTGCCGAATCAATGTCCTATCAAGCTCACTCAGAGGAACAAAAGGAGGCCTTCAGAGCACTTTCAATTTCAAACTGAAGGGAAGACACTCTGGTGGACCTCTCTGTGAAATGCACTGAGCAAAGTCAGCAAAGGCAAAGTGCACACTCCGGGAGATACTGCAAGACAGGGCTGAGGAAGGCCTGGCCCAGGGGCCAGCAGGACCGGGAAACCATCCGGTCTGACCCTGCCACGGCAACTCTAAGTGGAAACACAATACGTTCACAGCTGGCTAATTTTTAAGCTGACAATTCTGAATTGCCTCTGCATGATGTCATAAATATTCAAGGGGCCCTTGGCAGAAAAAACAGTTCCCTATCCCTGGGTTAAAACATAATAATAAAGCAATAAAGTGGTTTAATCAGTACTACAAAACTGTTACAAACTCAAGGAAAGGGGCTGTTATTACAGCTGAAAATGGTAAAAATGCAAGAAATATTACTAAGTTTAGCATATTAAGTTGGGATGTGGGATGGGCATTGATGGATGGCCAAAATTTTGAAAATAACAAAATCAGAAAGAATTCAGGTAGAGGAGGAACAGACAGTAGTAGAAAGAACAGAGATGGTGAGGGCGTTTGAAGTCCAGTGAGCACAAGGGCCAACGGGGAGAGGCGCCATCGCCGAGGTGATGCGAGGGGATGCAGTCATTAGCAGAAAGGGAAAAGGCAAGAAGACAAACTTCTGAAGCAGATTAAACTTTGTAAGCACGTTCATCTGATAAAGGGAATGAAACGTGGCAATGAAAAAACGTGAAAAATGAAGAATGAATAGGCATTCGTTGCCCAAGAAGCACTAACAAGCCTCCTGGTCCAAGAACCACCCACACCGTTCTTTTTGGATAACCTAGTATTCACCTCAGTAATGGCTACACTCTTATGTTTTCTGATCCATTTTTATTACTTACACTGTTCAGAGCCACATTGTTGCAATCCATATAGCTTTCCAGCAACTTTTATAATCAGCTGAAGCAAACACCAAGTTTTGAAAGTGGAAAGAATTTCAGAATTTAAATAACCCATTCAGGATTAGGTTCCAATGTGTTGCTATTTTAAGCAGTTCGTTTATTTGTATAATAGCATTTTTCTTTTTATAAAGATTCATTTATTGTTACTGGAAAGGCAGATTTACAGAGGAGACAGAAAGAAAGATCTTCCATCCACTGTTTCACTCCCCAAATGGCTTCAATGGCTAAGGCTGAGCTGAGCTAAAGCCAGGAGCCAAGAGCTTCTTCTGGGTCTCCCACGCAGGTGCAGGATTCCAAGGCTTTGGACCATCCTCTGCTGCCTTCCCAGGCCATGAGCAGGGGGAGATGGATGGGAAGTGGAACAGCCAGTACGTGTACTGGCACCCATATGGGATTCCGGCATTTATAAGGTATAGGATTAGCCAATTGAGCCGATGTGCCAGGCCCAGGCACTAGTATTGACAATAATAGCTATATGAAAGGCCACAAAGGAAAATCAATCTGAATACAATTATCAAATATTTAAGGCTATATCATCACCTGTAGTTTAGAACAATGGCCAGTGCTGGGCCAACAGAAGCCAGGAACCTCATTTGGGTTTCCCATGCGGGGTTCAGGGACCAGGCATTCGAGCCAACCTCTGCTGCTGTCCCAGGCACATTAGCAGAAAGCCGGGTCAGAAGCAGGGCAGCCAGGGCTCAGTTAGAGGCCCCCTTCTGGGATGCTAGCTCTGCATGTGGCGGCTTCACCCGTAACGCCACAGTGCTGGCCCTGATTCCAGTTGTAAAATGTACATCACAAGGACCGTCGCACAAACTGCTACCACCATTACTCAGTCATTCCAGAACTTAAAATCTTGCGGGCTGGCACTGTGGTAACAACACGGGTGCAATTTCAGTCCTGGGTGTTCTACTTCTGACTCAGCACATGAGCACAGGCCGCTGCGTCCACGTGGGATTCCCAGCAGCTTTGGCCAGAGCCCCCTCCGGCCGCTCTGGCCACTGAGGAGTGAACTACTCCTCCTTCGCTCCCTGTAATCTACCTTAAATCAACAGCTTGATGTGGTAATAAGAGTTTTTAAAAAAATTTACAGATAGGAAAATATTTTTCACTTTTTTCTATTAAAGAAAAGACAGTCCAAAGTGTAAAATCCCTCATTTGAAATTAATCTTGCATATATGAAATAAAATTAAAATACTTTTCATTTGAAGTTCATATAGCCTATTGTCCTTTTAGAAAAGAAATTACGCGTCTTGATTTAGACAGAAGCATGTAAAATAGTCCCTAAACATTCTGCTCTACATTGTAAACGATCTGGCTAGATTCACGACAGTGGTAGCTTGTAGCAGGGATAAGGATGGAGACATGGCAACATGGCATTATCCAGGCGCACGATGAGCCCCGTGTTTGGGAAGGACCATGAACTTGATCATAAGTAGAAATGTTAGTTAAGATTTATTTATACAGTTACAAGGAAAGGGGGTAACAAACAGAGAGGTGTCTGTTCATCAGATGCCACAAGGGCCACGGCTGGGCGCTTCCCTCAGGCTCCCACGTGGTGGCAGGGGACCAACATGTGGACCGGCTTCTGCTGCTTTTCTAAGGCCATCAGCTGCGATGCCTGCCCCATCAACGTAAAGTGTAACAAGAACACCCACTCCTAGTCTCACGAACCAGTGTTTGATGGTTTAATGATAAAGCTTTGCAGCTTTAAGGACAAGGTGAATGTTATATATTGACAGGGAATGAGAGGGCAGTGTGGTAGTATAGCATGTTAAACTCCATCCTGGAGTGCCGCTCTGGTGTGCCAGGGAAGGCCGCAGAAGGTGGCCCAAGTGTCTGGGACCCCAGCCTCACAGCCTTCGGTGCTTTGACCATGTGGGGGAATGGATCTGTTTCTCACCTCCTCTCTGTTAACTCTTTCAAATAAGCAACAACATCTTATTAAAACCAAAAACAAAAACCAAACAGGGAACAACAGACTGGAGAAAACAGAAGCAGAAACTTGAGAATACGGTATTTTTGAATATTCAATTAAAATCTTTAAAATTAACTTTGGGTGAATTACAACAAGCCAAAAAGGTACTTAATTTCAGTTCCATATTTCCAAATTAAAAAATTAAAATACAAATAATGACAAAATGAAGGCTATCATGACCAAGAACAAAACCAACTCGACTAGACTATCAGTTCAGTCTAGTTTTAACTCAGCTCTGGGCTGGAAAAGACAGAATACAGTACAATTTTTAAAAAAGGTAATTTGTATGGACACAATAATGAATGCTATGACTTTATAATGTAAGATGCTTTTTCCTATCTACATTTTATTTAGAATATCATTTAATTTGTATTTGAGTTATTAAACATGCATCGTTATAGAAGCAGATGCAAATTAGCTAATGACACCTATTTTAAATAAGAATGCCCATCGTGGATTCTTTCACGTTAGATAAAGATGACAAGCAAAAGCTAGATAGTGCATCCTAGTAAAACATGAAAGTTTCTTACAGTTACAGGCCAGGAACACCTACCAGCCCATCCGCAGGTCTCTGGGCTTCATGAATTTCATACAGTTGTAGCTGTTTTTCAAACAGTTGAGCGATGGCTCTATGAACAAGCTCATATTGCTCCTGTCAGGGAGAGGAATAATAAAGGGAAAAGAAGTTAAAAAAAAAAAGGAAAACTCTCAAATCAAAAAATCATTTATAAAAATAGAGTTAACAATTTGAAACTCAGAAGAGCTACCTTTGTTTGCACTGCTGAATGCCTCTGTGTCCGCATTTCTTGGATTAAATTAAATACATTAAACTCCTCTGGTATTTTCTAAAACAAAGAATATAGAAACTTGCAACAACCATACAGCAAACAGTAAAATACTCTTTCATTCTGTCTAGCCGCCTTACAAGCATGCTGGATAAATGGCAAGGACACGAGCACTCCTGTGTATCCGACAGGGACTGGGCTTGGCGTCACGGGGACAGAGCCAGAGCTCGAGCCCCAGTCCTCAGGCTGAAGAAGTGACCGGAACGGTTACAGCCTGAGTGCAGGGCAGCGGGCAGACAGGGGCTGGGCGCTACCTGCCAGGCTGTGTGGTGACCGTCTAGTTGGCTATTCCATGAGAGGGGAAGGTAGCAAGGACAGCTCAGGGGACCAAATGGATACTCTACGTGAGAAGCCCACCACTGAGTAGATAAAGCCCAAGAATAAGAGTCTTACTATAAAAATTAAATAAGAAAGAAAGAGGGAGGGAGTAAGTCTCATTATAAATGAAACACATTAAACTTGTTTCCCTTCTATAAATACATTTTTTTTTTAAATAGAAAAGATACTCAAAGGAGAGAAGATAAGGCTACTTGACTTTATCCTACACGTTGGTACCTCCTGGACTGGCTATGTAAGGACCAGGTGGAAGCTAGAGAAAAAGACAGACCCTTCTACTTTCTCTCTCCAGGGGACAGACTGTAAAATAACCAATGAGGACTATTTCAAAAGGCAGTCCTAACATGAACAGATCTCCTATTTAGGCAGGAGCTGGTAGAGGTTTAAGAGAACGTGCGGATTAGCAAGAATGCTTCACAACAACCAAGCAGAACATGGCAGGGTTAGTGCTCCGGAGTCTACACATGTCAACGTCTCCACATCAAATCTTAACGCAAAGCCCAAGATAGATGCTCTTTATACTAAACTAACTCAGTCAAATGCGGACTGTGTTCATGGTATGTCTGACCACTTTAAACTTCTGAAATGTTGTTTGCTACCTCTTCGCAAATCCAGTTTAATGGTTGACTTTTTCTTTTTACCTAACAGAATTCTAGTTTATTTCTAAAATTATCAGCTGAGTTTTTGAAGAATGCAAAATAAAATTTAAGCCCATGGAATTTTTTAAAGCGGCTGCATAAAACTTAAATATTCCTTAGGAAAACTAAAAATGTGGAAAGACACCAAGGGAAAAAAGTAGAGGGAAGGAAAAAAATGAAAAAAGAAACCGAATGTTGCGTTGGTTCTGTTTCATACAGGATTAACATACTCCACAAAGCTAGCAAAGATTAAATGTTTGTAAAGCATACAAAATGAAAACATTATGTATGGAATCAGCAGGACAGCCAAGTGTACAAGGCAATGAGATTTGTGTTTCCTAATCTGTAATGAGAACTGTGTCTTGGCTATCTCTGCATGCTTACAGTATCAGACACAACTTCTTGGAAAGGTGGTACAAGCAGGATCACAGCAGCAGCAACATGAACAAAAGCCACAGTGAACTGAATGCTGCATGATATATACAGTCTGAAGAAGTTTGTAAAGCTTAACTTATGCAATCCTTATACCTTCCTTTGCTTATCAAGAATTTGAGATAAAATAGAGTTACTACTTCCAATAAAATCCTACAGCTAATAAATGACAGAGGCAGAATTTTAACATGGACATTTGAAATCCCACTCTTAATCACTAGATTATAACCTTTCCAGGAAGCATCAACACTGATTGAATAGACTACACTTCTACCCACAGTCAGCAACAGAAAGCAACAAGAATTCTGTATGTAGAAAAATCAGTGTACATTCTAGACCTACAATGCAGACGTTCACCTAAAAAGACACGATGATCCTGTTACCCTGATGTTATCCTAAGGCAGTATTTATTCATTTTCTCTGCCTTTATTTCTGACATAGAAAACTGCTTCGGAAAAAATAACTTACATAAAAAAGTTACGATTTATGGCAAGTGATCTTTCAGTTTTGAAAATTGTAATACATCAATTGGATATAATGTTGCATAAAAATTATTCTTACCCCAGCTTTGAGTAAATTCCATGTGTAATCTATGGCACAAATCGCACCTGTTCTTCCACAGCCTGCACTAAGGACATAAAGTTTGAAAAGAATAATTTGGTTTGTGTATAAAAGAATTATGAGTCAACATGTTCGCGGTTAGAAACACAGAATCTAGCAAACATTCTATTTTCTGATTAATAATATCATGCAGAGATAAATTTATTCCAATCTCAAGATGGCTCCTGAGTTTTAGAGTAGAGTAGAGATTTCAATATGCTAACGGGTTAGGAGTTCTGACACGAGGTTCGCATACCAACAGTGATTTCACCAGAAGAATAAAAAATGCTGACCTCCTGAAGTAACAGGACTTGAAGAACATAAAGTAAAATTCTGTATATATATGATTTATTTTTCATTTAGTGAAAGGCAGAGTTACAGAGGGGAAAAACGGAAATGGCAACAATCTTCTAACTGCTGGTTCACTTTGCAGTTGGCAGCATCAATCAGGCCCGGGCCAGGCTGAAGCCCGGAGCTCTCTGCAGGTCTCCCAGTGTGGGTGCAGGGGCCTAAGCACTTGGGCCATCTTCTGTGACAGGAAGCTGGGCTGGAAGTGGAGCAGCTGGGACTGAAAACAGGCGCCTGTCTATTTGGTATGCCAGCATAACAGCTCTGGTTTCACAGTTTTTAAAGCAACTGATTCTGAATTTTAGAGGGAGGTGTGTGTATCTTAGAACCGACATCTCTGAGTAATTAAAAATGCTAACATCACCAGAACAATCCTTTGGCAGAAAAAAAGAAGGCATATTGTACTTATACACATATTTCAAACATGTTTTCAATAAATAAGGACATTTTGAAAGTCTACAAAACAAAGTAAAAATGTATTATTTTTGTCTTCTGAAGTCAGTTAATCAAGACCTTCATATTCAAGGTAAAAGTTCTACAACAATTTTTGAACACAGTGCTGTGCTAGGGGAAAGACTGTCGAAGCACACCTCAACAACGAATTATAAAACTATTAGATTTACACAGGATTAACAATTTCAAATGTATCTACGTTAAAACACAGGCAGACTAAGCGTTAGGTTAATCATCATTGGGGGCTGATGCTATGGCACAATGAGTAAGCTGCCTGCAAGGCCAGTTTCCAAGCTGCCCCACTTCACTTCCAGCTCCCTGCTGATCTCCTGGGGAAAGCAGCAGGAGACGGCCAGGTCCTGGGCCCTGAACCCACGTCGGAGAGACGGAGGAAACCTGGCAAGCCACTGCCCCTGCAGTCATGGCGGGAATGAAGCAGGAGACGCAAGGTTCTCTCTGTAACTCTGTCTTTCAAAGAAATAAAACTTCAAAAAAGAAAAAAAAAAAATCATTAGGCCCAGGCAACATTTGTAGCAATAAAATGCAATTTAATAGAAATGCCTAATAATTTCTAGGCATACATAATACAACTCCATGCCAGTGGCATAAACGTGGGTATTTGATGTTCTTCACCGAGTTTTGCGTCAGTTCCACAATATACTTTGACATTTGTATCTTAACAGCTCTAAAATTAGCATTCATCTTTTTTATCAATGGCTTTCTAATAGCAATCTCCTCTCTTAGCTGCAACATACCTTTAAAAATCTTAATGTATATTAGATAATGGCACGTCACAGAACTGATGGTTTCTTGATCAATAGGATCTTATAAATGTACACCTGTATGTATTAAAAACATCTCATTCCAGCACTTATGAGACATGAAAGCTACCTGGACACTGCTTGAACGAAAGTGACTTTAAAATTAGTAAATTATCTTTATACTCTACAACAAGCTTTAATCTCCAAAGAAAAACATATTTACTAATCATAAAATAATGTTTGAGTTTCAATATTTCTACCCATAAAAATGGCTTCTATGAGACTTTTTTTTTCCAGTTAATATAAATACAATATTTGACTTCAAAAACCAGGGTGTAATGGATACTGATTAAACTGCATGCACTGAATAGTAAAGCTTAATTATATAACATCCTACCATTTTCAAGCAGATGATTTTATGTTTTAGTACAATAGCCCAATAGCGATTATATCAATTTATAAGGCGTCAGATTCACATTGGATAGGAGAAATTCAGGACTGTCACAAAAGGAGGAATAAAATCAGCATCAAACGTAAAACCCTTTTATACCTGCAATGAATACAAATGGGCACATCTTCATGTTCCTGATATTTCCTCATTAAGCTTATCATGTCTAGAATAGAATCAAACGACGAAGGGACATCATGGTCTGGCCAGTTTACATAATGAAACTGATACAGCCTCCGAGACTCCTTTAAGAAAAGCACATCCAACAATTACGAAAATATATCTGCAAATTTCGACATCACTTAACTGACATATCTAAGATATTTGGTTAGGCATTACATTTTTTACAAGGTAACAGCCTACAGTTAGTGAAAGCTTATTTAACGAGTTTCTATACAGCCATTTGTTTCATTCTCATGAGGAAGGCATTGCTAATACTATCCTCCTTTTATAGGAGTATTCATGGTAATTTTTTTAAAATCTACTAATTAATGAGTTATAATTACATAACAACACTGCAATATGCTTACTGGAAAACTATCTGTGGCGAAGAAAGTATAATTATTCCAATACAGCTATTTAAAAAAATATTGCTTTTAGTTACAGTTTAAATTACTTCATTACATACTTTGATGACCGTGAGGCTCAACATATTAAGCAAAACATAATGTGCTTTTCTTCATTATTTTCTTAACTATGCAAGCTGTATGCTATTCATACATCATCTATTATTTGAGAAGTTACTTACATTCTGAAATTCAAGTAACAGTGTCCTGATGAAATAGTCTGTTCTGGCTTGTTCATCTTCCTAGAAAGAGACACATCCGAACATCAGCGAAAACACACAAACAAAAACGTACACACAGGGCAACAAAATGCTTGGATTCATAACCCACAACACCAAACTAACCTTTAAAATTTAAGCCCTAGATTTAATAATAAAAAAAATTCCAAAGCCATCCATTTGCTTATCTAAGTTGTACTTAGATGGTTTTAAATTTTTTAAACCACATGAATTTATTTCAACTTGCCAGATAATCATGAACAAGCATAAAGTTTTCACATTTATCAAAAAGGATGTGAAGGCTGAGCTAAGACAACATTTTTTTGGGGGGGCGGATAGTAAATAGTGCACAGTATCTGGCATAAAGTCTCCATCATCTCAATTTCACAGTTATTAGGGCAGGCGTATTACAATTCAATTATCCATTAATCTACCATGCCAATTTTCTCTTCAAACCCTTTACACAGAAACAAGTACTTACACAAGAAATTTTAAACGGTGCAAAGGTGATAGGGTCATCTCCATACAAGGGCCAATAGCGTTCACATTTTTTCTGTAGTCAAAAGAAAGGTTAGTTAGCAACCCACAGACTGGCTTTCTCACACATCCACAAACAGTTTGAGTCCTGCCGGTCATCTTGACACTCCTTCCCAACAGCAGAACCACATCGGCTGTCCTGCTCAGAGGATTCTCTCTGCTGTAATTCTGGATGTCAACACTGCACTATTGTAATGGCCTTCCGTTACTTTACAACAATCCTCGCCAAGTTGTTGCACATACTAAGAGTGTGTTTCAAATGTTCTGCTAGTGGCAAAAACGTTAGCCAAGCACAAACTAGTATCTTAACTATCCAATTTTACTTGAGAACTTCAGAAAGGGTAACCAATTTCTCCTTTAAACAGGTAAAGAGAACACTCAATTTTTGCTAGTTTCACCATTTCACGAAGCTGGGGAAGCGAGTGAAAAATCTAACTTCATATATAATACAGTGACTCAACTGTTAAGAAATGATTCCAGTTTAACAAGAACCAGTAAAATGAAAGCTGCTAAGTGACAATTTAGCTAAATGCACAACCTCACAAATTTCTTTTTTTTTTTTTATTCATTAATTACATTGTATTATGTGTCACAATTTCATAGGTACTGGGATTCTCCCCACCCCTCCCCACCATGGTGGATTCCTCCACCTTGTTGCATAACCACAGCTCAAGTTCAGTTGAGATTCCCCCATTGCAAGCGTATACCAAACATAGAGTCCAGCATCTTATTGTCCAGTCAAGTTCAATGGCTTCTTAGGTATACCCTCTCTGGTTTGAAGACAGAGCCAGCAGAGTATCATCCCGATCAATTAAAAGCTCCAACATACCATCAGTAAAAATTTAGCTAAATGCACAACCTCACAAATTTCTAACTAAATGTTCATGGTTCCAAATACATAACTACTTATAAGGGGTTGTAAACATTGCTCACAAGGAAAAACATATACTATATACTAGAGGTTTAACATCACAGGACTCTCGTTTTAAAGATCTATTTATTTTTATAGAAAAAGCAGATTTACAGAGAGGAGAGATGAAAGATCTTCCATTTGCTGGTTTACTCTCTAAATGTCTGCAACAGCCAGAGCTGAGCCAATCTGAAGTCACCTCTGGGCTCTGGACCAGAATTGCTACTTCCCCAGGCCACAAGCCGGGAGCTGGATCTGAAGTGGAGCAGCCGGGACTTGAACAGGTGCCCGTATGGGATGCCTGTGCTGGCAGGCAGAGGATTTTCCAGCTGAGCTATTGTGTTGGCCCCCACAGCACTCTCTAAACCTAATTTTTTTGTAGAAGTTGAATAGAAATGATAAAAATCATATCACTTCCAAGGGTCTTACTTTTACTTTTCTGTCTTCTACCTAACAAAGTCTTATTAATTTTGAGAAAGAAGTCAAATTGTAAAGGATCAATTTATTTAAAAATAGAAAGCTGTAATATGTTCCTCATTCATAAAAGTAGCTTAGAAAGGATTATATTAAGATTACATTCCAGTTCTAAGCATAAAATAAGCAACTGATATACCAAAATTACATGTTATGTACTACATGAGGAGACTTAAAATTTTGTGAAAAAATGAAAAGTTTATTTTGGTGCAGAAAGTCAAAAATCTGCACAATGTTTATTTTTGTTGGGAAGGCAGCTCAGATTTAGAGAGAGAAGAGCAGACTGAAACATCTTCCATTTGCTGGTTAACTCCCCAAGTGGCTGCAATGGCCGGAGTTGATCTGATCTGAAGCCAGGAGCTTCTTCCAGGTCTCCTACACGGGTGCAGACTCCCAAGGATCTGGGCCGTCCTCTACTGCTTTCCCAGTCCTTACACGGGGAGCAGGAAGTGGATCAGTGCTCATGTGGGATCCTGACACTTGTAAGGCCACTGAGCCACTGTGCCGGGCACTGTGCCTTGTTTTTCTTAACAGTTATTCTCAATGAAGGTTCTGAAGAGCCTTTATGTGTGATGTTATCTGTAATCTCTCAAGGCAGGTGTGAAACACTCCTTTTAAAGGTGAGAAAACTGAAGCTCAGAAGGGACAGTTGTTAGCACTGTAGTACAACTATAAATTAACACCAATAAATGAATATTAAAACACTTAAATAAAGGGTAGATGAGTTTGATTTTATATCTCACATTCTATCAGGTAATGTTCAAAAAGTCAGTCATTAAACTAAATTCATAGGTTCCAACTAATTCATGATATACTAACATAATATCATGAATACAAAACCCTGAGATTCAAAAAATTTTGCTTTTGATACTTAATTTTTGCATTTGATACTTAATTCTTTTTTTTTTTTAAGAATTATTTTATTTTTGTTAGAAAGTTAGACATTCAGAGAGGAGGACAGAGAGAGGGAAGTATGTCCTATCTGATGGTTCACTCCCCAAGTGGCTGCAATGGCTGGAGCTGAGCCAATCCGAAGCCAGGAGTCTGGAGCCACTTCTGGGTCTCCCACGCGGGTGCAGGGTCCCAAAGCTTTGGGCCGTCCTCGACTGCTTTCCCAGGCCACAAGCAGGGAGCTGGATGGGAAGTGGAGCTGCTGGGATTAGAACTGGCACCCATATGGGATCCCAGCACGTGCAAGGTGAGGACTTTAGCCACTAGGTAATCATGCTGGATCCTTGATACTTATTTCTTTATCAAGTACCACCACTGAATTAGTGTGAATTAATAGAATGAAAAAGAAAACTGATTCCTAAACTCTAGCAGTAAACACGCGAGGAAAGTAAAATTTACATTTTCTGATAGAATAAATTAGGGACAGTACTGGATCTCATACTCACAACATGTCACCAAGCTAGCATAATTTAATAATCTGCTTTCATATTTCTAATCTTATTTATTTTCTAACATTACTTAATTCTGATATAGGAAGTGTCTGAGAGGATTAAATAAATTATTAGTTAAAACAAGGTCTTCTAATCTTTTAAAGAATATCTCAAATAAGTGACAAATGTAATACATTGTTCTTGCAACACCCTTTATTGGAAAGGATTTAATAAAAACAAATTAAAATTAATTTTGTTTACTAACAAATTCATATAATATTTTGAATAAAATCACTATGTAATTTATTTACCATGAGAAAATATAACTGAGGGGCCATTGTGACAGAGTAGCGAGCTAATCTTGGGCCCACCAGTGCTAGCATCCCATGGAAGTGCCAGGCCATGTCCCGGGAGCCCCGCTTTCCACCCACCCCTGCCAGTGGCTTGCAGAAGCAGTGGAGGCTGGTTCAAGCCTTGGGACCCTTCACCTTGTGGGAGACCAACAAGTTGTTCCTGGATCTCAGCTCAACTACGGCTGTTGTGGCCATTTAAGGAGTGAACTAGTGGATGGAAGATCTCTCTCTCTCTCTCTTTGTGTAAAATCTGCCTTTTAGTAAAAGTAAATCAATCTTTAAAAAAAAAAACTAAGAAATTTTATTGAAGCCAGGAAAACAACATATAAAGGAATGTATCTAACTTGAGTTCAGACTGTAACAATGACAACAATCATAGTAAAGAGACCAGGATTAATTAACCTACAGATGAAATAAACTATAAAATAATAAAATAATTTTAAGCACTTGACGGGATACTTACCCTTCCCATCTCAAATTCTCGACAGGCCATTACAATGATCTATAAAAGAGGATATTAGTTAAACACAAATTTACTTTTTCAAATCAAAGATAAGCTTCAAGAATTACTTTTTCTTTTGAGCATAATGTTTACTTGATTTGTACAAAAAAGTAGTTTTGATACTGAAAGCATGAGTTAAGAAATGATTAAAATTACAAGTTCTAAACATCACCAAATAAAATGGGCTCAATTGGGGCTGGCATTGTGGCTTACCAGGTAAAGCCAATGGTCTGAACACCAGATCCCATACGGGTGCCAGTTCAATCTAGGCAGCTCCCTGCTACTGGCCTGGGAAAAGCAGGAGCAGATGAACCAAGTGCCTGGGCCCCTGCCACCCCCGTGGGAGGCCCAGAAAAAGCTTGTGGCTTCCAACTTTGGCCTTGATCATTCCTGGCCATTCCAGCTATCTGGTAAGAAAACCAGGGAATGGAAAACCAATCCCTCTGTCTCCTTCTAACTCTTAAATAGATAATCCTTAAATTGTTTTCATCCCTAACATCTTACAATGCAAACTTTCAAACTTATAGCAAAACTTCAAGAATTTTACAGATTCCTTATCTATATTCTACTTTTAATATTTCACTATATTTATTCTATCACATATCTGTCTCTCACTCAATCCATCTTTAAAAAATTGCATTTCTAAGCCAACTGCTCTCCTAAATACTTCAGCACATATATAATTATTTGAGTTTCAGTAATTTTGATACTGGATATATACCTTTCCCTTAGGGTAAATTTTATGTAGGATAAAAAAGCAGAGATCCTAAGTGAACATTTTCCACACTTTGACAAATATATATATATATATATATATATATATATACACACACACACACACACATATAAACACAACACAAACTCTATCAGATAAAGAATGTTCCTATCATCCCAAAAAGTCCTTATGCTCCTTTCCCAATATTCAACTTCAGTCAATAATAATAGCAAGCCTTAAGAAGCTGCATTTCTTCCCTGTTTCATTAATCTTTCAAAGCTTAGAGGAATTGCTCCTACACCACAGAACGAGCCCATCACAATGCTCGTGGCAGCTATGTGAGCTCCACAGGACCCACGCCCCACATCCACCATGCAGAGTCATCACCATGGCACCATCTGGATGCCAGCGGTGACGTGCTGTAGTGCAGGGCAACTCTGGGCAGAATCCTAACTCATTTAACTCCTGGCTTCCAAACCTAAAACCTAAAGATGCTCTACTTCTCTTTACCTAACCACCTGTCCAACTGGAATGTCAATGACCTGACATGTTTCTAGCTGAATGAGCTTCAGCAGGAAAGGCTGGGTGTGTCTACCTGCGAATCCTTGTATACTTCAGGTAACAATGCACAGTTATGTGCTTAGATATGTATTTCCTGGGCAGAGGGACTCAAATGGGCTTAACGAAGCATGTCTGCCCGTTATAAGTTATTTGGCATTTGTCTGGCTAGTTATTAACTTATGACAAGACTTACACTATGAAATTCTTATTAGTGATGGTTTAACATACCATTATGGTATGTTCACACAAGATGCCTTAGGTCATTACACATAATACTTACCACAACATTGTACTCCCATATCATCCTCCAAAAGTCTATTACTGTATTTGCTAAAGGTCCTTGGGTTGCCACATACGCTTTTGGCCCATAGACGCCCTAAAACGATGAAAAGCAAAATATATTTGTTACGTTACCAAAAACGCTTCATTACTTCAATTTGAAGATGTCAAATTTTATTAGTACTATGATCATTTTCATTCTGAAGCATTCCTGGTGCTGACATCATGGTAGGTAATGATGCCGCCATGATGCTGGCATCTATTTGAGCGCTGGTTCATATCGCAGCAGCTCTACTTCTGAGCCAACTCCCTGACAAAGTCCTGCAAAAAGTAGCAGAGGTGGTTCAAGTGTGTGGGCCTCTACACAACTGGATGAAGCTCCTGGCTCCTGACCTTGCCCTGCCCAGCCCTGGCTGTCGCAGCCATCTGGAGAAAGACACACACAGCCGATGAAGATCTACTTCTGGCTCTCCCTCTCTAACTCTCTCTCTAAAAAAAAAGCAGCTTTTTTTTGTTTGTTTGTTCGAGTAGACAAAAGCATGACAAAATCTCTTCGATTCATTTAACTTTGGGTGATCATTATTGATTTTGTGTTTATTAGATATGAAAACCAGGCTTACCTAGGAATTGAAAACAAAAGCCAACATCTAATCAACAACACTAACTGTAGCAGAAACGTAACTACATACTTTAACGTTCAAAGTAATGCTAAAGCCTCTCCGCGGTTCTTCGCTAGTCGTTTTTTCCCATGGCTGCCTTCAGTCACTCATTCAGCTCAGCAGAGTTTCCTTGGAGGGACAGTGTTTGGCTGAGCAGTTAAGATGCCCACACCCCACAGCAGGCCTTGCGTTACATTTCTTGCTCCAGCTCCCAATCCTAGTTGCTGGCTGGGATACTTGGATTCCTGGCTCTCCTACCTAGGAAATCTACATTTATCCAGTCCCCGGGCCTGGGCTCCAACCCTGGCAGCTCTGGATACATGGCAAGGGAGTCAGCGGATATGAACACTTTTTATCCGACCTTTATTAGTTTAAAAACAGAACATACACACTCTCATAGAAGGATATGAACAGTGACAACATCTGACACAATAATCCTGTTAGCTCTTCCAAATAAATCTTGGATTTCTTCTCAATTTTTTAAAAAGTGAATTTTGTTGGAAAAGAAAGCTTTGTTTGCAATCATGACTGTTCAGTGTTGAGGGAGGAAATACTAACCTTAATAACTTACACTTAAAGAATCAACAGGTAAAATGCTGAAATACGTATTGAAGAAGCAGTGAATATGAAACTGTTACGCGGAGAAATAACACAAAAACAGAAAAACGTCTATAATATCTGTATCCATCTTTATTGAAGATGATACAAACAAAATGTGGCTGCTTTGGAATAAAGTGTAGCCAGTGTCGGGTTTGGGTGACCACAAGAAACAGTGGTTTGTACTCCGTAACTTTAGTGTACTTAAGAAACTGTCAAATCAGTATTACTAGCAATTCCTCATTTCAGCCCTTATAATTTATCCTAGGAAATTCATCAAAAGAACAAAGGTGTTGACTGGAAGATTATCAAGAAACCCTGGAAACAACGTGTGCGCTGCAGGGCCTAAGCACGTCCAGTTAAACAAGCAAGGAGGCCAGGAGGAAGCGGTGGTCAGCTCATGCTTTTGTGATGGTGGAACCATGCTTGGTCAAGTTCAAAAGTTTCAATGAAATTGATACTCAGCAGACATTTGGTTTGGCAGAGAAACACTCTCTGGAGCTAACACCTACCTTAATGAAATTTGCATTGATGTAGTCTGAGTCTTGAGAAGGAGTTTTTAATGTCAACTTAACTCGGCTATGATCAACTAAAAAAAAAAAATTACAAAATATATTCAGTTAGACAGATTTTTGCTAATGTAGCATGAGTAAATAAAATATAACATTTTCTTAAAGAAAAGTTTATGAATATAGGGCGGGAGGGTAGGTATTTGACTTAGTGGCTAAGATGCTGCCTGAAACCTGTGCAACCCACAGGGAGTAGCGCCCAGGTTCTGGTCTTGTTTCTACTTCCAGTCCGAGTTTCTCACTAACGTGTTGTGAACAGCAGCAGATGACCAACCAACAGTATGCAGGGTCATCCTTCTGACTCTTTTAAGACGTAACTACCCTGTGCATCACCTCAGATTTGTGCAGCAAAGTCCGGAGAATAGCCTCTTTAGCTTTAAGACAACATTTTAAATTTTAAAATAGTTTAAATCCATTTATTTCAGAGTCAAGAGTTACAGAGAGGAAGAGGGATGGCCCGTCTGTTGGCTCACTGCCCAAATGGCAGCTGCCGCAGGGGCTGGTCAGGAGCCAGGAGTTTCTCCCTGGGCTCCAGGGTAGGTGCAGGGGCCAACGGCTTTCTCAGCTGACTTAGCAGGGAGTGGGACCGGAAACGCAGCAGACAGGAATTGACCCAGCACCCAGATGGGACGCCAGCATTGCACCCTAGCTTAATCTGTGAGGCGACACTGCCAGCCCCACAAAGTATTATTGATAAGATATTAAGAATGATGAAGCATTTGTAAATTATGAGGGCATGATAATCTAAAACATGAGAATACTTCGACTTGTAATTCTCGTATTACATAACATATATATAGACAGATGTACATATTTGCTCAATATTTTCCATAAATTGCTTTATATCGTTTCTCATTCTTCCATGTCAACTATTTCTTATTGATTTCTATGAAATCTATATAAAAAAGAGAAATCAGCCTGCTTGCTGATACTCCAAAGACTTTTTATTTAGGACTTACGGTCTCCTTCAATGTATAAAAGTTCTGAAGACTAACTTCCTATGAGTTTTTTAGAACACCACTGGATGAGTTCTTGCTACAACACATGAAGAAGCTCATGCTGCCCATACAGTGTACCTCTTGCAATGTCATCAGCTAGGGGCTCCACTACAAAGATCATCTTTCTCTTAGTAGCTGGCACATATTTGGTGGGAGCCCATGAAATCCTAAAGCAGCAAATGTGTAAAACGTAAAATAGTGTGGCACTATGATCCCTTTGAGTACTGCTATTTTGGCTTAAGAAGTCAAGTCACAGTAAAATGCCAGAATCCCATATAGGCACTGGTTCAAGACCGGACTGGGCACTCAGGACTCAGTCCAAATGCTTAGGCTGTTGCATCCATGTGGGAAATCCAAATGAAGCTCCTAGCTCCTTGCTTTGGTCTGGACAAGCCATGGCCATTCCAGCTACTGGAAAAAAAGGTCTGTCTGTTCTTCTCCCTGAAACCCTGACTTCAAAATAAATACAATCTAAAAAAAGGAAAATTGCCAAGATGAAAATTTTAAGCATTTGCAAAACAGAAAACAGTGTAACAAAATTGTCATATATGGGCCCTGTGCGGTAGCCTAATGGCTAAAGTCCTCGCCTTGCACGTGCTGGAATCCCATATAGACACTGGTTCTAATCCTGGCTGCTCCACTTCCCATTCAGCTCCCTGCTTGTGGCCTGGGAAAGCAGTAGAGGATGGCCCAAAGTCTTAGGACACTGCACCTGCATGGGAGACCCACAAGAAGCTCCTGGCTCCGGATCAGCTCAGCTCTGGCCATTGCAGCCACTTGGGGGGGTGAACCAGTGGATGAAAGATCTTTCTCTCTGTATCTCCTGTCTGTCTATCTGCCTTTCCAATAAAAACAATAAATAAATCTTAAAAAAAAAAAAAACTGTCACACAGTCATTACCAAGCTTCAACAATTATCTATATTTTGCCAACCTTATTACATCTAACCCAAATACTCAACAGGTAGGGGCTTGAAAAGAAAATTAAATACAAAATCAAAATATAAGATTTCTGGTGTCATATATTTTATACTAGGTTTGATGTGTTAAGTTCAAAATAGAGAAAAGAAATGCATTTGCTAAAATTCGTGGCTCAACCGTGAATGGGCAAGATTCTAAAAGCTCTCTGCTTCTCAAAATGAACAACAACAACAACAAAAAAACACTATAAACTCAGTAAAATAAAGTTCTCCTTCTGTTAAAAAGATGAGATTCTTCATTTAAGTTCTGAAGCAAACTTGAAATAGTCTACAGCCTTATACAGTCACAGTGTAGTATTATAGTGTTCATGCAACATTTCAGCTGTAATTGAATACCCTTCATAGGAGTTGCTGCTGTGGTGTAGCGGCTTGGGCTGCATACAGCATGTGACACCAACACCAGAAATGAGCATCTGCGTGGATCCTGGCTGCTCCACTCAGGGCCCCTGACTCTGCTCCTGGGCCGGGAAGGTGGGGGAGGATGACAACCCAGCAGACGCTTAGAGTCCTGACCTATAGGGGACACCTGCGGGCCGGTCCTGGCTCTGGCCTAGCCCAACACAAGCTATTGAAACCATTCTCTTCATCTCTCTCTACCTTTCAGATAAATAATTATTTTTTAAAAAATTATTAAATAACACAAGTAGAAAGGATCTAAAGTTAAAGAAATGAAAAATCATTCTTCTGTATGGTTTTGCTGATTGCTTCTACAATTTTCCAAGCACTCAATTCTAAACTATTCATAATCAATAGTGTCCACAAGAAACTCTTCAAAGAATTTGGTTTTAAATATCCAGCAGCAAAACAAAGAAGCATATGAATATTTTCACTTTTAAGGAAACACAAAATGCCTGTTAACCAAATCCCAACCTTGAAAACCAAAGGGACCAGTGCCATGGCTCATCAACAGGCTAATTCTTCAGCTTGTGGCACCAACATCCCATATGGGTTCAAAGTCCGTGTCCCAGATGCTCCACTTCTCATCCAGCTCCCTGTTTATGGTTGGGGAAAGCATTGGAGTATGGCCCATGTCTTCGGGACCTTGCACCCACGTGGGAGACCTGGAAAAGGTTCCTTATTTCCAATCAGCTTAGCGCTGGTCATTGTGGCCATTCGGGGAGTTAAGCAGTGGACAGAAGATCTGTCTCCACCCTCCAAATAAAAATTAATAAATCTTTAAAATGATCACCATAATTAATACTACATGAGAAAAGGTAACCTGCATCGCAGCTAAAGACTGGCTTAGTTTTTGCCTTGTCCACAAATTACAGGAGTATCAAAGAGCATCTAGAAATCTTGACCTAACAGCATCGAGAAATCTCAATTCTGGGAGGCCACAAAAGCTCTTAGAATGCCAAAAGACTTTTTTTTTTGAAGAAACCACTAAAAAATATATGTGATTTGAAAAGGCTTCACCAATGAAAACATACAAATGGCAAATGAAAACATATTCAACATCAGAGGAATGCAGATTAGACCACCTAAGAGAAATAAAATGTCCACACAACAAACACAGATACAAAAAATATTCACAGCAATTAACTTGTGAACAATTAAACAAAATTTGATGCCTCCATACAAAGGAATGTTAAACAAATTCATTCCCACTGATATGTGCTATACAAATGAATCTCAAAAATGGACTCAATGAAAAGGAGCCAGAAAGAGAAGACTGTACATAGTTTTGTATGATCATGTTTACACTGAATTTCCAGAACAGAAAAATCTGTAGCAATACAGAGCAAACTACAGTTACCTAGGACTAAAGCTATCTCTGAGGTGAATAGATACGACCCACAACGAGGGTGGGCATTTCAGGCAGTGGTTAAAATGATACTTGAGGTGCCCGGACCCCATTTTTACATTGCCTGGATTTGAGCTGTGGCTCCACTTCCAATCTAACTTCTTGTTAGGGCACATTTGGGCAGGCAGCCGACGACATCTGAAGTACTGGGAGTTCCTGCCACTCACGTGGGAGGCTAGAATTGAGGCCTGAGCACCTGCCTTTGGTGGCACTGGAACAAACTAACGGATACAAAATTACTTCCTATATCTATCTGCCTTTCAAATAAATAGTGGATTTTAAAAATGTATTTATGTTTATTGGAAAGACAGATTTATAGAGAGAAGGAGAGACGGAGAGAAAGATCTTCCATCTGCTGCTTCACTCCTCAAGTGGCTACAATGGCCATTGCTGAGCTGATCTGAAGCCAGGAGCAAGAAGCTTCTTCCAGGTCTCCCACAGGGGTGCAGGGTTCCAAGGCTTTGGGCTGTCCTCAACTGCTGTTTCAGGCCACAAGCAGGGACCTGGATGGGAAGTAGAACAATCGAAATACGAATTGGCACCCATAATAATGGGACCCTGTTGCCTGCAAAGTGAGGATTTTAGCCATTAGGCTACCACACCTGGCCCAAATAGTCTTTAAAAAACCAGAAATGTGCTAGAACTGAATTATGCTGATTACTGCACAACTCATACTATTTTTGGGTGCTGGGGGCTGTGCAGCAAGTTAATCCCCCGCTTATTAGTGCCAACATCAAATATGGGGGCTGCTTTGCATGGAGGTTGTTCTTCTAATCCAGCTCCTGGGCTTGATGTCTGGGAAAGCAATGGAGATGGCTCAAGCTCTTGGGCCTCAGCATTCACATGGGAGACTGGCAAGAAGCACCAGGCTCCTAAATTTGGACTAGCCCAACTCTGGCAGTTGCAGCCAGTGCAGTAGTGAACCACAGATGGAAGATCTCTCTCTGTGTACCCTTCGGCCCTGTAATTCTGACTTTCCAGGCAAAATAAGTAAATCTTAAGGAAAAAAAAAAAAAAAAGGAAACTGCAAAATTATTCTTGAACAGTTGTAAGCATACATCTCTAAGTACAATTAATTTCAATATCACTTTAAAAATCAAATTAGGTAAAAATGTATTGGAAACCTAGCCACCAAACCTTAAATAACTAAAAGGAAAAAATAGATTGTCATTCTGATTACATTTTAGCAACTAGAGACAGTTCTACTACAAGGTCTCAAAATTTTAGCTCCAGGACATTTGGGGCCTACAGAATTCTTAGCTGTGGAGACCATATCTTAGGTATTGTAAGATTTATAATAGTATTACTGGTCTCTACCCATTACATGTCAGGGACAGCTTGCCCATCTCCAAATCCCACAACCAAAATGTGCCTAGACACTGTCCAATGTCTCCTAGGAGCAAAATCACCCCAGCTGGGAACCAATGTCACGATACAAACCTCCTGGGTTTATATGACCACTCTACCCTGTTAGCTATACAACAAGTTATGTAACTTTTCTAGGTCTCAGTTTGCTGTATGCAAAATGTCAGCTAATAATAGCTATCTTCCAATTCTGTTATAACTATGCAATGTATTTATCAAAGAACATAGCACAATGTCAGGGTTCTCATTGTGCAGAAGGCTACTTGAACAACACGCCCCTCATCCCCCAACCCCCCACTGTCTACTGGCTTGACCAGAATAAAAATCCTACAAGGGCAGGAATTCTAG
Source organism: Ochotona princeps (assembly GCF_030435755.1). Classification (NCBI taxonomy): domain Eukaryota; kingdom Metazoa; phylum Chordata; class Mammalia; order Lagomorpha; family Ochotonidae; genus Ochotona; species Ochotona princeps. The sequence continues at coordinate 9,573,648 of NC_080863.1, read as the reverse complement.
TCAGTTTGCCTTTTGTTATTTGCCAAAAAATTGCACAGGCTCCACATTTGGTAAAAACAGAATGAAACAACATGTAAAAACAAAAATCCAGAGGTGTTGAACACTTATTTCCCTAGGATCATCTGTGCACTGCGTGGTGGCTCCTCACCAGATACTAAAGATACTGGCATCTTATTCTGGGTGTTCCAGCCTCTAGAGCAGTAATAAAGAATTTTCTGTTCAGTATAAGCCACCCAGCTTGTGATGTCTGTTTAAACAGTCTGATTGGACTGAGACAATTGGTGAGAAACACGGGGCATATTTTGTGAAAACATACTGAATGGTTAACTATGTACTGGATATAATTCTAACCATTTCATATAAACCTATGTAACGGTCAAAACAATCCTAAAAATTCTGCTATAACTGTTACTTTTAGCTACTATCACCAAATACTTGAGGCTGATTATTTATAAGGAAGAGTAGCATATTTAGCTCACAAGCTGGCAAGCTGAGGGACTCAAAGTCTAAACAACAGGGACCCTCGGAGGGTCTCTCTGAACGCCTCAATGTGTGCTGGACAGCGCCAGGAAAGCAGCACGTGGTGTGCCAGAGGGCTCAGGTTCACATTTAACAAGAGCCACCTCAACCCCTTCTGAGGGCAGAACCCCAATGGCCTAATTACTCCCTACCTGGACCCACCTCTTAAAGATCCCGCCTCCCTAGTGGTCAAGCCTGGGGGGTGGGGACAGAGTCAAACCATGCAAATCTTGTAAAGCACCACACAGAAACCAAGGCAGAGAGGACCATTCCAAATCCACAGCCAGCAAGTGGGAGGGACAGAACTGAAGTTCCAGGGCCAGAACCCTTCACCATCCCGGCGTGCTGACACTCGCTAATTGTGCTAAGTGGAAATCCATACATCCTTCAGCAGCGAATAATGTAGAACAGTAACAACAGAAAGATGAAGGACGAAATTTTTAAGTGAAGAAGTCAGCTAGCTAAGAAGATAAAAGCAGGAGCTGAGAGATAAAGGGATGATTCTTAAAGAGTTATGGAAGATGAAATTTTAGAAACACTGATAAAAGATAACAAAAATTGATAACGAACTGATAACACAAACAGTGATGAAAGGCCACTGAATCAGGCAATGAGTAAGTTACTGGGAACTTCATTGAGGACAAGTCAGAGAAAACAAACTTCAAGAATGAATGAATGAGAGCGGAGGAAATGCTGTCACAGGACGTATGTTAAAGAGAGACGAAAAGGGCAGGTATGAAGGTAGGTTTTATTTTATATGATGGGGACATGGTCAAACATATTTTCTGAATTAAAATCATTTTGCCAAGAAACTACACTACCTAAACATGAATATTATTATTATTATTAGATTACAATGCTGTCAGTCTAAAACATGCTATGGATTCGTAGTCCGCATGTAGCACACAGGTACTGGAGTCATTTTAATATTTCGTTTCTTTCATGTATGGTTAAAGTTTGTAATGAGATCAGATAACTAATTTGACAACACTTCACAAAATATATTCAACTGTGTATATCATTTTACCTAAAAAAGTAAAACAGCTTTTTTTGCACATAGTCTACAAAAGTATCACTGAATTGCTGGTATTGAGAAGTAATTCAGCATTGAGAAACTCCCCAGTAGCTGGATAACGAGAAGCAGCAACTGCCGGAAACAGAAATAAGCGGCACAGTTTCAGATGATTATCTAAGTGCCTTCCAGAAGGTAATTAACACTTCCTGTAATAAGAAAACTCAGGAATACAGCTAATTGGGTTACAGCACGCTCATTAGCAGTTTCATTTGCTCTATCAAGGGCATTTCAAACTTACATGGTAGTATGTCCTTATATCTGTTCTTTTTAACATTTTCTTCTTTTTCTCCAGTGGCTGTGGGGTAAATCTTTTCTGTTCTATATTTGGTAGATAATCTTCTTAATCGCTTAAAATAAAAAAAAAAAAGTTCAAGTTTAGAGAAACACTGAGTATTTTTTTAAAAAAATTTAATGATTTACAAATAACTTTTCATTGACTTTTGCTGACCCCGGTTCTTCATAACTAATTTTTGTTTCTCTAAACTCATAATTTTCTCATCCCATAATAATAAATCCAGGAATAATATCCTTTTGAGTTTGAGTACAAATATAAATTAATGTTTATTCCAAATGCACAGCTTAGGGGGCAGATACCAAGAGGGAAAGCAGATTTAAAAAACAACTCTAACCAACTGAGCCAGGCTGTTTAACTCACTCCTTGGTGCACACAGTCTACTTCTGGTATTTTAACGAAGGGTTCCAATAGCCAGCCAAGTTTTAAATCCAGGCGTGAAGCTGTTACGTTTCTTTCTGCCTTTTCTGCATAAACCGTGAGCCCCCGTGATGTGCAAGGTTCTCTCAAAGGCACTGTAATTACTTGTAAGACACTGCAAGACAGAGCTCTTTCACAGTGCGGGGACGTGTCCAACAAAGACCAGTTCTGCTTCTTCACTGCATTACAGAAGTGGCTTGTGGGCTACTGACAAATTCTTACCACATATGGCAGTAGGGATGTTCTTGGGGCTGGAATATTTCTGCGTGTCAGTAATACACTTCCTGCTTTCAGAAGCACTGAAAGTCAGCATTGTGAATTGTTTAAATTCTACTCAATTACATGGCTAAAATGTAATTTCAAAGGAGGCTCCTTTCTCCCAGACTTAAAGACATGTGGAAAGCACCCTAGTTTTATTACTCATCAAACTATCAAACAGAAACAAAATGAAAAAGATGTTTGACAATGCTGAACTTCATTATTTACATTTTTTTTTTGCTATTTGTGATGTTGATATTTAAGTAACTAAGAATTCTATGTCTGTATTTTTAAAAAGTACAGATGTTAATAGTAAAATATGTTGAGGAGTAAAGAAGCTGCTGTTGTTAAGCATGTGGAGAAATTAAAAGTGATACAATGCTGGGAGAAAAAAAAAAAATTACTCGTACAACCCCCAGAAGGGTAACTCAGCAAACACAAATGCACATTCCTAATTCAGGAATTTAGTAGACCGTTCTCCTGATACAAATGGCACGCATGTGAAATGATGCATGCACAAAGTTATTTGCTGCGTTGTTCACACGCAGACAGTAAGATAAAAGTCTATCAATAAGAGACTGGCTACATTTGTTTCATTCAAAGACAGCTGGGAAATAAACGAGGGAATTACACATAGTCATATGGCCACTTCTCACAAGTATATATTAAATGTATAAAGCAGGACACGCAATAATGCACAGAATACTGATGTTAGAAAGATCTTCCCATCCAGCTCCCTGCTTTGTGGCCTGGGAACGCAGCGGAGGACAGCCCAAAGCCTTGGGACCCTGCACCTGCTGGGGAGACCTGGAAGAGGCTCCTGGATCCTGGCTCAAGATCAGCTTACAGCTCTGGCTTTGGTGGCCATTTGGGGATCATATCAGAGGATTGTAGATCTTTTCTTTGTCCCTCTTTCTCTCTATAAATCTGCCTTTCCAATAAAAATAAAGATTTTTTTAAAAAAGATTCTAAAGGGAACAAGTAAACTAAAAATGACCGTCATGATTTTCATTACTGTTATTAAAGCTCTTTATTTACATATGTAAGTCATATATCAGACCTATATATCTGGGCCCCGCACAGTAGCCTAGTGGCTAAAAGTTCTTGCTTGCACGTGCTGAGATCCCACATGGGAATCGGTTCTAATCCCGGCAGCCTCGTTTCCCATCCAGGTCCCTGCCTGAGGACTGCCCATGGGCCTGGGGACCCTGCACCCATGTGGGAGACCCTCAAGAAGCTCCTGGCTCCTGGCTTTGGATCAGCTCAGCTCCAGCCATTGCAGACACTTGGGGAGTGAACCATCGGATGGAAGATCTTCCTCTCTGTCTCTCCTCTCTGTATATCCGCCTTTGCAATAAAAACGAATAAATCTTTAAAAAAAAGATTTAATGCACCGCAAAATGCAATAAATCTGAATTAGAGAAAAACGTTAACTTTACTAGCTGCAGCTAGCAAACGGAAGAAGGAGTGTGTCCCACGGTCACGATCAGCTGAAAACTCTACATGGAATTGCCAACACGAGGCAAGGAGGGTGAATTTCATTCTAGTATGGGATGTTTCTGGAATAATTTCTTCTTCTACATGACAAATCAAGTTTCTGAGAAATGTGCCATACAAAGTTTTTAAGTGAAGTGCCTGTAAGTTTCATTGGCATGAGATACTTTTGTATCACAAATTTTTTATTCACAGTTTTTAAAGGCTTGGTAGACTATGGAATGCCTTCTTTGAACTTGAAAATGAAGAATGTTCTATTAAAAGTCTTCTGCATAAGTGGTGTACTTGGGAATTTTCATATCCACAGAGGTTAAAAGGTGGTCCATAATGTATTATGATTTGCACTTAAAATCAAGCAAACTGCACTTGACTATATTAATTTAAAAACTCTAGAGATTTATTTACTACTCAAAAAAGTCAGTTTATCGTCAGCTACATGAACAAACATGCTGGGTGTGCCACATCCTACCTGTGTGGCGATGAGTCTGTTGAACCTCTCCAAGTCTTACCTTCTGTAAGGCAGAAAATACCTCCATTCAACAAAGAGCCAGGCACATTAAACGGCTTGGTAAGTGTTAACTATTATTATTGAAACAATTACTGAACCTAAATGTTACCAATTTAAAATGCTCTTTAGAACAAAGAGTTACATAGCTCCAGCTAATCTGTCTAAAGCCATAAAGGAGTTTGTATGTCAAGGTTGAGGCAAGTTCTCTCACAATCACCTTGGAGGCCAGACTGCTGGGACCTACCTGGGTTTCGGATGCAGTGGGCATCTTGAGTGGAGCCTGGGAACTTGCATTTTAGTAAGTTTCTGGGTACTGATGCTGCTGCTAACTGTTGGCCATTTATTAACATTTACTGGTCTAGCATCTTTGCGCCCTGAAGGAGCAATCACTGTTGATTGAATAGCTGCTAAAAAGATGATTTTCAACAATTCTTAGGTGTCTCTACATTTTATGCACTGGCTGGCAGTATAAAATGATTTTTGTAAAAGTGATTAGGGATTTTGCATGGGAAATTGGGAAACAGGGATGAAAAAAGGAAGAGAGTCGTGATTAAGGAACAACTGAAGAAAGGCTATGGGGAGGAGCTCAGAACTCGGCACCAGCTGGACCGCAGGCTGCGACACACAGAGGACTTGGAAGAAAGCATCAGAGGTCTGAGTGGCGAACAGGAAAAGCAAAACTTCCATCTTTCTACCTTAAGAAACACCAGAATAATCCGACAGTGGTAGCATTTCCCATCAACAGAGTCCAAGCGGAAACAGCCTGCCTGAAAACGCCCGCCTTGGTAATCCATCACCTTTCTTGGCTCCCTGGTGGTTACGCCACTTGCACACCGCCAAACCTACCTACCTTTTAATCCCTGGGGCCTGTAGAAAGTTTCTGATGTTCCGCATCCAAAAATCATCTCTACTTTTTGCATTCATTTTATCTTTATGTATTCCGAACATTCACTTAGTAAAAACAAAAATACTATCAGACTAGCATCGGCAACGTCCTACTTATTAGATGCTTCTACATGTAGTAAATTAAACATGGGAAAAGTTTCATTTTAAAGACGAGACTACAGGGACCCTGCTGCCTCCCAGCTTGGGCCTCAGCAGGCAGTGAGGACTGGGAGGAGGGTTCACCGCCAGGACTCAGTTTCAAACACTGCTGCTGGAGCGTGCGGCCACTTAGGGCAGGGACGCCTCAGCCTTTAGAATAAGATGCAAATGTAACTGGATTCAGCCTCACGCAGGTCCTGTTTTCTTTATACCACACACAGTAATGCAAACAGCGTTCCTGTAGCCATGGGAGGCAGCATCTACAAATAGAATCTTGTTTTCCCTTCCTGAGGACCATGCCAGTATGGCATCGTCTCCAGGAAAGCTGCTAACAATGACAAAAGTCCAGTCACATGTCCTTGACAAAAATGTCACAACACACCGTGGCACTTTATTCATCAATGTGACACAGTGCAAGAAACAGCAACTGAGGTAAACACCAGTAAAAAAAAAACTTACTGCATATGAATTATTTCATAATCCTATAGCACAAAACGGTTTTGAAAAATCATTTACTGCCTTAAATAGCAAAAATACAGCTAAATGATTTATTTACAAAAACATATGAATGCCCTCCAAACCCTTGATCACGTGTGGATTTTTTAAAAACTAAGCGAGAAAAAAAAAAAAACCTAAACAAGAGCTTGTAAGAAAAAAGTTTCAACTGAGTCTACCTTTGTTTCAAGAGCTGACTTCAATAACTATTCCTTTTTCAGACACTAACGTCGCGGCCAAGTCCCACATTCAGAACGACTCCAACGGTCAGTCACTTAAAAGATAATTACAAATTCTTTCACTGAATCATATTTTTCATTTTGTCTGTCCATTTCCTAGTCTCTCTTCATAAACATATTTTTCACCAGCAACCCTCCACTCTGACATCATTTCTGCTCTTGCTAGTGGCGGCACACTTTTGTACCCTGGTTAAAGTGTCATTTCCTTTGTGAACAGGAGGCCTTTTGAAATGTTCCCACTCGACGCCAATCTTAGCTTCTTCTCTGTGTTGAGCCCATAGTGTTATTTCATGTATTTCCATACTTACGTTATCTTGCAAGACTACATATAAAAGCAAAACTAGGTAATTCAAGAATTATTTCTTGAGCCATCTGAGGTGAGTCATAGAAATGTTCTCTAAACTGCTTCTCCAAGACCTCCAAAAATCTTTGAGCTATCTACTACTGGGTACCAAGATTTGAGTTCTTACAAGGGCAGAACAGTTTCGCTGTTTCAGCATTGAAGTTACACAGCATCTGGTATATGAAGTGTGCTCAATTTCTTGAGTCTACCAACTAATTGTCAACTGGCTCGTCCACTGGGCATCACAGACATGCACAGAAGTGCCATCTGACAGTCTACTGCTCAAGCCAAAGCCTAGGAGCATCCTTGATTCCTGTCGTCACACTCCACTCCGCCCAGTCCGTCAGCAACCCCTCTTCGCTACACGCGTAAAAACTCTTCCATCTCCTCACAGGCTTGGAACTGAGAACATTCACACATACTAGAAGTCAGCTGAATTTTAAATAAGTACTATTAAGAAAATAATAAATCCACCCAAAAAATACAGTTAAAATGGAAACCAAACTAACTCAAAATCTTTTGGAATATGATGAGATACAAATTAGACTTCAAAGCTTAATAAGCCCTCCCACATTCTGCTACTAGACCATACATCACTGGCCTTATTTCCTCAATACTGTAATAGTTGAATAAAAAAAAAATGAGTTCCATTAAGACATCACTTTCAGGAAACATGCCACTAAGAACACACAAATCTAAAGCTGTAAGGCCAGAGTTAAGCAACGGGCTAACCCAGTGTCTGCAACACTGGCATGGAAATACGGCTGCTGGCTCGAGGTCCAGCTGCTCCCCTCCTGGGCCAGCTCGCTGCTCATGCGCCTGGGACAGCACCAGTGTCCTGTGGACGCAGCTCCTGGCTCCTGCTTTTAGCCTGGCCCTGGCCCTGGCTTCATGGTGATTTGGGAGTGAGCAGGTCAGACAGAGAGTATCTTTCTCTCTATGTAACTCTACCTTTCAAATTCGTTAAATAAATCTTTCTTAAATATTTATATGTATTTTACTTGAGAGAGTTTACAGAAAGGGAAGACCTGACAGAGAGACCATCTGCTTGCTGGTGCATTCCCCAAATGTCACAGCGGCCCAAACTGGGCTCACCTGCAGCGGGGAGTCAGGAGCTTTTCAGATTTTCCACATGAGTTTAGGATCCAAAAACTTGGGCGTTGCTTTTCTAGGCCATACGTAGGGAACTGGATGGAAAGTAGAGCAGCTTGGATGCAAACTACTATCTATATGGCATGCTGGAGCCTAGCCTACTTTGCTATGCAACCCCATCAGTCCAAATAAAATAAATCTTTTTTTAAAAAATGTATCACACACGGTAAAATAAAAATGGAACTTCCATAAGCTTAGGAGTTATGCTTAGCCAATAATAATATCTAATGTATAGTAATATTACTGTTGCCATTGATTTTTTTAAAAAAGTAGGATATTGGGCCTGGCGCAATAGCATAGTGGTTAAAGTTCTTGCCTTGAACATGCCGGGATCCCATATGGGTGCCAGTTCTAATCCCGGTGGCCCTGCTTCCCATTCAGCTCCCTGCCTGTGGCCTGGAAAACAGTTGAGGATGGCCCATAGCCTTGGGACCCTGAACCTGCTTGGGAGATGTGGAAGATGCTCCTGGCTTCTGGCTTCGCAGTTCCAGGCTATTGCTGGCTGCTTGGGAAGTGAACCATCGGATAGAAGATTTTCCTCTCTGTCTCTCCTCCTCTGTATATCTGCTTTTCCAATAAAAGTAAATAAATCCTACCAAAAAAAAAAAAAAGTAGGGTATTCAGTTATTCAGTTCCATCCACAGGATTATATTATTTTTCTACTGGCTATTCCTAAATCTTTACAAACTTAAAAAATACTCACACCATTAATAGTAATTGTTACAAGTAGCTAAAACAACCAAAGGAACAAACTACATCATTGCAAAGTCTATGCTAAGTGCAAAACAGGCAATTCTGCTTTTCAAAAATGTATCTTTTTATCTTTGTTTACTTTTTAGCTAATTCTGCACGACCAGCTCAGAAGTGCAACTAAGGACAACAGACTGTCACCTGGAAGGGAACAAGAGTCAGTCTCACAGATCTCGGCTACTTTTTTTTTTTGTTCTGTAAAATGGGCAGTTTCTGACTCGGTCGGGTGGGGTGAAAAGCACGGTATTTTCTAAAGTACATGGAAGATGCAATCAAAAGATGTTGATTTTGATGCAAAAAAAAAAAAAGAGAGATCCTTGCATACATATATGAGAATTCACTAAGCACAAACTGGCACCAGATTGAGACTCAGAATGTTTTAAATCATCTGGATTTGATAATCTCTGGACTTTCATTTTACGATAGTCATAGGCTTTGGGATCTCCCCTCCCCCTACTGGTTTCCCCCATATTATAACAACAGTATAGTCCTAAAACAGTCTCAAGCCCATCATTCTGTTACTTAAATTTAAATGTATCCAGACATTACAGATAGTATAGACAATGGTAGAAAGTCCACCATCCTACTGCCTAGACATACTGAACAGTTTCATTGGAAGCCCATCTTTGACTTGGAGACAGAGCTGCAAACTGGGATGTGTCTCCGCATCTCCATGTGACAGCGCACTCTCATCTCAAGTTCTTGAGCTCTTGTTATTTCTGTCTGGAATATTTCTCCCACAGATAACTAGCTGGTTCACCATCTTCACTACTTCCAATCCTGGTTCCACATCCTCACTCTGCAGTGGTGCTGGCCTAAGAATTTCAGGGGCTAACCTCAGATAAGGAAGGAATTTACGACCACCCACCCCCAGCCCGGCAGTGGGGCCACATACCAAACCTACCCTGGAGCGAACACAGGATGGTTACGGAACTGATTCTAAAAAGCTGTCTGACAACCCACCCTAGTCTCCCTCCAAATCCTCCCTCTGGGAAAAGTGAGTTGGAGACTTAAGAGGTCTGCTCCTTCCACAACAGGTTTGTAAAATAGAACTGTTACTATTCCTCTGCACCAGCTCTCATCTCTGGTGAACTGGAGCAGCCTGGGCCTAACTGAATTACGGTATCAAACCCCCTCCCCAAAACATTATCACCCATACTTGCCATATGGAAGACAGATCATATTAGCAGTTTAGTTTTCAGTCTTTCTGTATCAAAACCATGTGATAATAACCATTTCTTTAAAAGATTTATTTGATTCTTATTAGAAATGAAGATTTGAGAGAGAGGAGACATCCAGGTCTCCCACACAGGTGCAGAGTCCCAAGGTTTTGGGCCATCCTCAACTGTAATCCCAACCCCTAGGTAGAGAGCTGGATGGGAAGTGGAGCAGCTGGGATTAGAACTATGGCCACATGGTATCCCAGCACATGCAAGGCGAGAATTTAGCCATTGAACCATTGTGCTGGGCCCACCAGTTCTTCTGCTCTAAGGGGTAGAATCTATCTCCCCGCCTTTTGAGGTTAGGCTGGCACTCTGTCTTGCTTTCAACAGAAGTGACAGTATGCTAATTCCAAGCAGAGACAGGACTTCCACTTCTCATTTCGGTTCACACTTCCGTCCTGCAGGAGAATGGGTGTGAAGGAGACACACGTGGAGTGAGAACTTTCACATTACCTGTCATCTAGCCACAATCAAGTGCGATGTGCTCACAGCCAGCTGGTCCCTGGACATGTGAACGAACCCACTCACAAGCTGCGAAGCTGCCGAGCTGACCACCACATGTAAAAGCACCTGCTCTGTGCTACTGAGGTTTTATGCTCCTTGGACAACATTCCCGCAGCAACAGGTCGCTGATACACTGCACTCATCCCCCCCACTCTGTTTTACTGCTTTCCATAACACTTCACACCTGCCCCACTAAATAGGTTATTATGACTCTCGCCAATAGAATGCAAGCAGCATAAGGAGTTACATACTTCAGGGTCTAGGAGAGTGTCCCAGCAGAGTAGGCATTCAGTAAGTATTAAATGAATCAATTACAGTGGGCATAATGATCCTGGGAAGCCCTTTGCATGTCTGTCTTTATTAGGTATTTTTCACTTATGCAAGTCACTGAACTTTAAAGCCAGCTTTGAGTCACAGTTTCATAACGTATATAGCCACAATGGCTATACTAACTTCACATTCCCACCAACAATGTGTGAGAGTTCTCTCTCCTCACCCTTGTTAACATTTGTATCTTTTTTGCTTTCTGGTAATAACAGCCATCCTAACTAGGGAAGTGAAGGTCTCGGCGTAGTTTAGATTTCCTTTCCCTTATTAGTGATGTTGAGCAGTTTTTTCATATACTTACTGGCTGTTTGTTTATCTTTAAGAAATGTCTACTTCGATCCTCTGTCCACCATCAAACCAACTGCTCCCTTTCTGCTGTTGGGTTGTCTGAATTCCTTGTATTTCCGGGTATTAATTTCATACCAGAAGAATAGTTTGCAAATATTTGCTCTCATTGTATAGACTGTCTTAACTTTTGTGCTTGTTGCTTTCGCTGTAAAGAAATATCATTTTGACATTTTCCTATTTGTCCATATTTGCCTCTATATCCCCAATTTTTTTTTGCTATTATCAATATCCTGAAGCTTCTTCCCTGTTTTAAGTAGCTTCACAATTCTGAATAAATAATCTTTTTTAACCATACAAACATTTCATCCTTCTCTAATTTTTAGTATGTATGCTGTAGCAAAATTCAGCAGTGGTGACACCAGTGTATAATCTGTAAGTGAATTAATACACACAGATTACATGCTGAGAGAGCTTTACTGCAAAAGGTTTGTGATTAAAATTTTGGAGATCACCAGCTTGAAGAATAGTGAAAATTTTAAAGTTAGATATAAAGATATTTCATAGCAAGTTCCCAACGTCCCTTTTTCCAAAAAAAAAAAAACCAAAAAAACAAAAATAAACTTTATCACCTTTTATATATCCTAGCCCAGGGCACCTGCCAGTTGCCCATTTCTGTAAATAAAATTTTACTGAACACAGGCATATCCATCTGCTTTGGTATCATATATACTTGCACACAATAGCAGGAAGGAGTAGCCGGAAAGAGAGTAGGTGGCCAAAAACATTTGCTGCTGGAGCTGGGGCTGAGGGTCAGGCTGCGTTTATGATGCCCGAATCAGAACACTAGTTCGACCTCCAATCCAGCTCCCTGACGGCCCTGCGAAAGCAGAGGAAAGCGGCCTAAGTCCCTGGGTCTACCCACATGGGAGGTCTGAAGGGAGTTTGGGAGAAAAAAATCCCAGTCTATACGAAATTGTACATAATTCAAAACTTGAAAATAAAAATATCTATAAAAAATAAATAAAATTAAAAGTTCACTGACCTTCACTTGGTAAAACAGGTTCATTATAGCAAACAGGAAGTTCAACAGGGAGTACTCAACAGAACCAGGGGAGAAACAGCTCCAGAAGGGGCACGCCCTGCTGAGACACACTTGGGATCCCATCCTATCAACACTTAAAACACTGAATCCTGAGTGTGACCTCATTGAGTACTGAACACCCAATGAGGGCCTATCACCTTAAAAGCCATTTAAGGTCAGAATGCGTAGTAAGTCATTGTTGTATATGCCAAAGTGACCAGAAGGTGTCCAAACGCTGTGGATTCGTTGCCATTTCCAACACATCAGCCAAAGATTTCTCCAGCATTAATAAGACATTCCCAATACCACCTCTCTTTTAATACTGTCATGTAAGCTTTTGCCCTTGTAACATGGTAAGTTAAGGCAACATGTTCAAACTGGGCTATCCATTAACAGGCAAATAAACTTAGCATGCTGCAGTAAACATTCTTCTTAAAAAAAGAGGACAAATACGAACCTACTGCGAAATTGTTACTGTAAGACTTGTTAGGTAAAGCTTCTGCTTCATGTATATTTAAAACCAGCAGGGCCCACATATCACTTTTAAAAAAAGATTTATTTATTTTTATTGGAAAGACAAATATGCAGAGAGAAGAAACACAGAGAAAGATCTTCCCTGTACTCACTCATTCACTTCCCACGTGGCCACAACAGCCTGGAGCTGAGCCAATCCAAAGCCAGGAGCTTCTTCCAGGTCTCCCACGTGGGTGCAGGGTCCCAAGGCTTTGAGCCGTCCTCCACTGCTTTCCCAGGCCACAAGCAGGGAGCTGGATGAAAAGTAGGGTAGCCAGGATTAGAACTGGCACCCATATGGGATCCTGGCACATGCAAGGTTGAGTCCTTAGCCACTAGGCTATCGCACTGGGCCCAGACCACATTTTTCTTAAGCAGGGCTGAGATCAGAAATCTTGAAGCAAGAGTAGGTGGGCCTGGCACAGTAGGCTAGCAGCTAAAGTCCTCACTTTGCATGCACTGAGATCCCATATGGGCGCTGGTTCTAATCCCGGCAGTCCAGCCTCCCATCCAGCTCCCTGCTTTTGGCCTGGGAAAGCATGGAGGATGCCCAAAACCTTGGGACCCTGCACCCACGTGGGAGACCCGGAAGAAGTTCCTGGCTTCTGGCTTTGGATGGGCTCAGTTCTGGCCGTTATGGTCACATGGGGAGTGAATCATTGGACAGAAGATCTTCTCTGTCTCTCTTCCTCTCTGTATATCTGACTTCCCAATAAAAATAAATAAATCTTACAGGGAAAAAAAACAGAAACAAGAGTCGGCTCACGTGCCTGGGCATATTAAGGTAAATAAATAGATGGCACTCACTGTTTTTGTCTGTATTACCAGAAAGGGTCCAAGGGCAAAAGCAGCGAGGGGCTATTTTCTCCTTCCTTCCGAATTTATTTTACTTCTCATTTAAACGCCCTACTCACCCTTCTTTCTTGTCATTCAGAGTAATATCTGACTATCCTGTGTCCTTCACTCACATTACAAACCTGCACACGACTTATGAACAAGCTCGTCAATGTCTAAACGCTCTTTAAACATTCCCATAGGCATTAAAGGATTTCTGATTTCAGGAGTAAAGACGTCATAACCAACACTGGGGGGCAGACGTCTAAGAAAAGCCATGACCCATGTTTTTGTACTACGGGGTTTAGAACTCCATGCTTTCTTCACTTCTGCTCTGACCACAAGTGCACAGTTCAAAATTCAGCATCACTTGCCATCTAAGAATTGTGCAACCAGAGAACTATTTTACCTATTTGAGGTGAAGTGGAATTTCAGATTTGACAACACTAATCATTTCAGCTGGAACTCAGTGGTAAGATGAAGCAACTGGGGCTGGCACTATGCCTTCATACTCTAAGCCCCGGCCTGTGGCACCAGCAAGCACCCACATGCGGGCCCAGCTGCTCCACTTGCAATCCTGCCCCCAGCTTATAGGATGGGAAGCAGTGGAGGATGGCTTAAGCCCTTACAGATGGAACATATCTCTGCTGCTGTTGGTCCTTCTTTCAGATAAATGAAATTAACAAAGCATGGGGGAAAAACCCTCCAGGGATGGATGGGTGGTAGAGACCACAGCTAGACGCCAGGGACGAACCTCTGGATCCCTTCACAACTTACCACTATTGTTACCCAAAAGCTGCCAAAAAACTTTCTAAATGCAAGCTGCATCAAAAAACAAATTATTACAGGAAATGTATATAGCTTGTATCCCAAAGCCTCAGATTTAATATGATCCACATTCTCCAGGAAAAACTTTAGGGAACAACTATTCTTTTTTTTTCTTTTTTCTGTACATCATAAGGCAGCCACGGATTCTAGAATATTGTACAAAAGGAAGATTTTTCTATGACTTCAGAGTAATGGGAAGAACTGTCAAGGCTCTGTTGCATAATTAAAAAGATTAAACACTATATATAATATGAAATACAGGAGAAGGATTCATTTTTTTTTTTGGAAGAGGCCAGTGATTTAGAACAACTACATTACCACATAACAAAATGTCTTTACCAGTTTTGAACTCAAATCTAATGACAGACTTCTCACAACACATATTATGAAAAATCAATTTTTATAATAGAAAAAGAAGTATTCTAAAATAGACTGGGTGAAAATATTCAATCCAGAAGGTGAGAGCTGCTTCTGAGTTCTGAACTGGGTTAGCATTATTCTGAATTTTTAGTTTTCTGATCTACAATAAAAACAAAGTTTTCCCAGAAAGGTGACGAGTTACATACAACCACAGCGAGATCGCTTTGATTTAGTGAGTATGCTTAAGGATGAGCAATAGCTTATTTCCGAGTGAAGACAGCACACTGTAGAACTCAGGAGTGTGTTACTGGAAGGGTGGTGTAAGAGCAGGCCAGCAAGGCTTTGGAACGTCAGGTGAAGTTGTATGCACTTTAGCCAAATGGCTTATAACTCTCGAGGAGGAATAAGCAACAGGCCAACGTGACAAGCTCAACTCATGACAAAGTCCCCGATCTTCCTGCAGCCCAGGCTGGCGTGTGGCAGGTGCCTGTGTGGCCAGCAGCAGGCTGGTGCTTTCCCAGATCCAGATGGACTTTTCAGAATCAAGAGGTCAAGTGAGCGCAGGCTTGGGGCCAGGCAGCACCTGCCCTGGCACTCACGCCTCATCTAGGTCCCCTCGTCAGGCAGCACCTCGAGCCAACAGAGGAAACAAAATAAAACTGTACAAATGGAGGCGGATCCCCTGCCTCCGACACCCTGAGAGGCAGCGGAGATGGCTCCAGCACCCGGCTTCCTGCCATCCATCCAGGGAGACTCAAAATCTTCGCTTTGGTTTGGCCCATAGTTACAGGCATCTGGGGAAGAAACCAGCAGATGAAGATCTTTCTCTTTCCCTTTCACATAAATAAAATGGTAATTAGAAAAACAGACCATGGGGATCACAACAAACTATAACCTGTAAGAGTTCCTGCACAGTCAACAATGAAGAGACAACACACAGAACAGCAGAAAGTATTTCCAGGTTATCTATCTGACAGAGGTTAGTAACCAGAGCATGTAAGAAACTCAACAGTAAAATGACAAGGAATTCAATTTAAAAAGGGGAGGTAGATCTAAACAGGATTTCTCAAAAGAATACATAGAAACGGCCAAAAGACACCGACAAAAATGATGAAATCACTAATCATCACGTAAATGTGAAACCACAAGGAGATATCAGCATACTCCAATTAAGCTAGCAGCAATTAGATGAAAGATAACAAATCCTGGTGGGGTGGGAAGGAAGAAGGGCACCCCTGAATACTGTTTGTAGGCACAGAAGTCAGTGAGGACAGTCACCGTGGCACACATACAATAGGACCCAACAATCTCCCTACTGGGCGCATGCCCAAAGGAAACGGAGCCATTCTCTGTAGAAGATGCTCAGGGCAGCGCCGCGCACAGCAGCCAAGGAGCCAAGGAGCAACCCTGTCCACAGCTGACGAGGGCATACAGAAACACGGCACAGACACAAAGTGGAACACCATTCAGACACAGAAAACCACGGAGGCTTCCCCTCTGCACCAACATGGATGGAACCGGAGGTCGCTGCGTTAAGGCAGCCAAGCAGAGAGACAAACACTGCGTCACTCATGCTCAAGTGGACATGCAAAAGTTGATCTCAGACAAGCCGAGAACATACGGTGGTTACCAGAGGCTGGCAGTGGAACCAGTGAGAGGGATGAGAACAGGTTGATCAATCCAGGTAGACAGGCCTAAGAAATTCTGGGATCTTACTGCACAGCAAGGTGACAAACGTAACAATCCGTACTGCATGTTTATCTCAAAAACAAAACAAAACCAACAAAGTTAAATGTTTGCAGAGGTAGACATGTGCAACCTGACCAGACATTACACAAATGTAGACATATATTCAAATGTCATGATATTCTAGAAACATGTAAAATATGTATGCATCAGCAAAAAGGTTTTTAATTTTATGAAAGAGGGATAGAATCACAAAGTTGGAAGAAAGGGAATCAGTTTCCTAACTGGAAAGGGATCTATATCTATCGATCGATCGATCTATAGAAACAGATTTAAAATTTCAAGTAATTCTCTCAAGGATCCTTGAGTGTTTTCCAACTTTTTCTCTATCACAAAAATAAAGCCATGTTCCTGATACGGTATTTATATGTATTTTAAAGAAAGCATGTAATTAGCAAGCAAGACCAGGATTCAATTAACATCTGCTTTTGCAAGCAGTATAGTTTCCATTAATATACAGGCACCATCATTTGCAACAGGTGCTTTAGGGAAGTGACTGCAGTGTGTGGAATGGCCTGGATAGGACAAGAAACCGGAAGCCAGAAGAAAACAAGAGCTGTTATAACCACTCCTCAGACACCACAGGTTCACTATTTTTGACGAGTTGTCACGCACAAAATATCTGGATTTTTATTACTTAAGTCAGAAATCGAAAGTTTAAACTTCAGCGTCTTATTACACTGTCTAAGGTAGTGTCCCCAGTGTGTCATTCATGTGGTGTGGATATACAAGAAGTGACCTCAGGTGTCCCCAGATTCCTATGCACAGTGACCTGTGGCCAGTGCTATATACGCACATGTCTAGCATTTTTAAAAAATTATGTGGCTATTACTGAAACCATATTTATTTATTTTGAATTCAGTTCAGTCAGTTCTTTGACGCATTTTCTTCTGTACAAGTCTCACACTGGTCCAAAAGTTAACTGGATCATTTTAACAACACACCCAAAGTAAAGAGCTCTGTGTTAAGCATGATGCTTGCCTGTAATTTTTCTTCTTTTTTTCTTCTATATTTGAAAGGCAGATTTGCAGAGAAGGAAAGACAGAGAGAGAGAAAAAGATCTTTCATTTGCTGGTCTACTCCCCAAATGGCCACAATGGCCAGAGCTGAGCCAATCCAAAGCCAGGAGCCAGGAGCTTCTTGTGGGTCTCCCACATGGGTGCAGGGTCCTAAGGCATGGGCCTTCCTCCACTGCCTTCCCAGGCCACACACATTGAGCTATGGGAAGCGGAGCATTCAGGACTAGAACCGAAGCCCTTATGGGATCCCAGTGCTTGTAGGTGGAAGATCAATCAATTGAGCTATCATGCTGCCCCACCTATAATTTCTACTCATGTAATGGACATTGGCGACTATAAACACTATGTGAAGGGTGACAGCAGTTAATTAAGTCCCATTCTCTACCATTAGAGGCTGAATTTCAACCTACAGAACTCTGAAATGCTTACAAATCTGAGAAACACAGCAATCTGGGACAATGCGATCATCCTCCCCTTGCAAGTAGCAGCCTTCTACTTGCCACAGCAAGTAGGTGCTTTCTCGCCCTCTCTCCCTGGTCCTTCCAGCATTTTCTCTGAACTCTGCTGAAGCCCTCCTGGGCTTTCATGGTCTCTAGTGCCTCGACCTCCTCGATGACCACAGCTCAGGAACAATCCTGACCGATTCTGCTCCATGTTTACACGGACCTATTCAACCTACAGCCAGTCCCTCTAGAAGCGTGTCAGATAAGCCGATTCAGCTTCCCAGGCTGCCAACCGCCTCTCACATACTTATGATACCCACCTAAATCTTTAAGCCTATCCATCAGCAACCCTGATTTCCACATTTCTGCTGTATCGTACAGGAACCCCTGTTTTAACTACATTTATCCACCTCTCCTTTGCAATGTCTTCCTATGATTTCTTTTTATTTTTCTTAATTTTAAAAAAGAGATTTATTTTATTTGAAAAGAAGAATTACGCAGGGAGAGAGAGGCTGAGAGAGGTCTCATGCACTGGTTCAGACTCAAGCAGCCATCACAGCCGGGGAGGGGCCGGCAACTTCTTCCACTCCCTCAAGCAGGTGTAGGGACCCAAGATTTTGGGCCATCCTCTGGTGACTTCCAAGGTGCGTGAGCAGGGAATTGGATCAGAAGTAGAACAGCCAGGATCAGATCTGGGGCAAATACTGGGTGCTGGTACTACATACAGGCTGCAGCTTTACCTGCTATGCCAGAGGCGGCCCCCTCTTCTTTCTTCTTAAAAATAACGGACACAGAATGAGAGCTCCTATGTAGCAGGTCACTCCCTAAATGCCCTCACTAGGCCGGGGTGGCGTGTTGTTGAGCTGGGACCAATGCCCTGAGACAGGAACTCATTCAGGTCTCCCACTTCACTGGCAACAACTCCACGAACTGAGTCATCCATACTGCTGCTGCCCAAGATCCACGTTCACAGGAAGCTGGAGTTAGTTATGAACCACACAGGATGAACATTTCGCTAACTGCTGGGCTGGGTGCCTTCCCCGGCACCTCACACAATCTCGCTTGGTCCCCTCGACTCCTTTCTCCTCACTGATCCCTTATCCTACTAAATAGCACCTTTTAGTTTAGGTAATAGTGATGGACCACACGGTATTCGTAACACAAACCTTGGTGTTGCACTACCGTATTTTTTTTCTCTTTATAACTAAGTTGTGGACCTGGCGTCTCAGCCTAGTGGCTGAAGCTGTTGCCTTGCATGTGCCAGCATCCCATATGGGCGCTGGTTCTAATCCCGGCAGCTACACTTCCCTTCCAGCTCCCTGCTTGTGGCCTGGGAAAGTAGCAGAGGACCGCCCAAAGCCTTGGGACCCTGCACCCACATGGGAGACCTGGAGGAGGCTTGTGGCTCCTGGCTTTGGATTGGCTCAGTTCCAGATGTTGCAGCCATTTGGGGAGTGAACCAGTTAGTCGGATGATCTTTCTCTCTGTAAATATTTCTAATAAAAATAAAGAAATCTTAAAAAAAAAAAAAAACTGTAGTGAATCATTGAGCCATCTTTCATAATCCTTGTAAGAGCCCCTGCAATTCTCTCTGCTCCTTGTCTTTGCTCATTTCACGGTCTGAGAGTTTACTGTTAAATGCCATCCTTCATACACTCATCAGAATCAACTTTTTCTCTTTTCTTTTTTTTCCAGAACCAACTTTCTAAAACCAATGTCCCTCCAAAGATCCAAAGTAGCTACTTTAAGCTTTTTTACTAACAACAACAACAACAAAACCTGAATGCTGACAGTAAATCTCCAGGGACAGGCTGGGGGGATGGGAGTCCGGACACACTGCTGACATGTCAGGTCAGTCGCCACTCTTATTCTTTTTTTTTTTTTTTAAGATTTATTATTATTGGAAAGCCAGATATACAGAGAGGAGGAGAGACAGAGAGGAAGATCTTCCGTCCGATGATTCACTCCCCAAGTGAGCCGCAACAGGCCGATACGCACCAATCCGATGCCGGGAACCAGGAACCTCTTCCAGATCTCCCACGCGGATGCAGGGTCCCAAAACTTTGGGCTGTCCTCGACTGCTTTCTCAGGCCACAAGCAGGGAGCTGGATGGGAAATGGAGCTGCCGGGATTAGAACCGGCACCCATATGGGCTCCTGAGGCGTTCAAGGTGGGACTTTAGCCGCTAGTCCACGCCGCCGGGCCCCGCCACTCTTATTCTTAACGCGCCTCCTCACTTGTCCTATGACTAGAGAGTGGCAGTGCAAAACTGTCCACAAGTACTATCATTGGTCTAGAATATCAAATCTGAACATAGCATCACCTTTCGCTTGTGCCACGTGCACCTGCTGCTTCACTGGTCCTCAGAGTAGGATCTGGGGACTCTGCCACCATTTCAGGGGATCTGCGCGGAGCACAGCGTCAATCTGTCCATCACCCATGCGTGTCATCCCACCTTGCAAATGTACTTATTGCTACAGTCTGCCAGCTTGTAAAGAACATTCAGCCGAGATCAAGTTCTAAACCTGACCCAAATTAGCTGCTAGCTTGCTAATTTGTGTATTAGCCAAATAAGCATACCTTCATAGGGAAGTAACAACGTGGGAGCCGCACACAACCTGAGCACCTTCATTCTTCCCTCTTTAATAGGAGGGCCTAACAAGGCTGAAGCTAGCAGACAACTTACAGGATGACAGCTGGAAAAATGTTCATTTTTAATGGCATTCAAGAAATTCAAATGAAGATCAAGTTCATTATAAATTATAAATACTCATGCTTTACTTGTCCGTTACACAAACTGACAACTTCCACAAGGCACGCATCTTGTCAGGGGCCAGCACTATGGCACAGTGGGAAGCTCCTATTCCATATGGGTGCCAGCTCCTGCACCGCCTGCCACAGCACTGATTCAGCCCCCTGCCAGTGTGAGCAGGGCAAGAAGGCCGAGAAGGCCCAAGTCCTCCCCAGGAGACCAAGCCGAGCCACGTTCCTGGCTCCAGCAAGGCCCAGCCTGGCAGCCCAGCCGTCAGTAGATGAAGATCTCTCTCCCTTTCTCTCTGAGACTCTGCCTTTCAAATGAGATACATATTCCTAAAAAGTTGCTTATGAACTTTTATTAAAGGTTATATACTCTTACTTTCTATTTCTACTCCTAGAAGGACATATAATAAAAATAGAGGCTTTATGAATATTAACCCAAGTATATGTAATAGCAGACAATCGAATGGTCTAAACATTCAACTCTGGGGAAATGGTTAGGTTATAAGTCATCAAGTAAAATATTATATAGCCACCTAAAATTGTTTTTACAAAGCAATAGTGGAAGATGTAAAAAGATTTTTAAAATTTAAAGTTAAAAACAAATCAGTAAGGTCGATGTTTGGTCTACACACACTGTAGAACCCCCGCAGCCTCCTATGAGACTTCGGTTCAAATTCTGGCTCCATTCCTAATCTCATTTCCTGCTAATCCGAATTCTGGGGCACAGCAGGTAGGGCTCAGGTAGGTGGTCCCTCGTACCCATGTGGGAGACAGCCCTGGGCTGCTGGTATTTGGGCTGTGAACCAGAATGGACGCTCTGCCTCTCAACAGAAATAAATATCTAAAAAACAAAAACAAAAACCCTAAAAAGAAATACAAAATTTTGTAATAGGAGGCCAGACAGAATAATGGAAAATGCACTGAGCTTGCAATCAAGGCAACTATGAATACCCATTTCACTTTCCTAAGTGTAAGGGATTACATTAACTTTTATAACTCACATATCTGAAACCAGCAGTATTTATTTTAAAATGGAACTGAGTTATAATGGCTAGCTTATCTCTAAGGCTCAGTTCTAAAGTGTTAAGATTTTAAAATGTATTTTTAATCCATATCAGAATTCAAGAATAGAAAATCAGCTGATTTATTCTCCAACCTCCCATCAAGGGAAAAGGCTGCCCTCTACCTATATACTACCGGCAGTCTTAATTATAGTTATTGCTTATCAAGCCAGGAAATAAAAAAAAGTACCAAAAAACAGCCTTAACCATCAAGTCTCCAATATAAAATCACTTAACTGTATGTAGATCGTACTACTGCAAGTAAAGGGAAATTCATTCAGTTCTGCACCAAGATCTACACTGGGAATCCCCGACTCGCCCCCAAAGCAGGAGCACTAAGGCTACTTGTTCTGTCTGGGAGTCCTGCCAGGGCACCTGCTCCCAGGGTCTCCATCAGCACGCCTTCCCCTTCCTAAGGAGATGCCCAGGGTCCCCGCTGGGGCACCTGCTCTCAGGGTCTCCATCAGCACACCTTCCACTTCCTAAGGAGATGCCCAGGAAAAAGGAGACTAGCAGGCAAGCAAAAGAAGCCAAGGGCCTCTACACCAAGGTAGGTAGGAATGGAGAAGACTAGCTTAAATATCTTGAACATCAAAGTGAATATATTTTTACCTTTGCTAGACAGTAGTGAAAACACAAACTGTGGGTACTCCATCCAGTTCCTGTGAACACCACCATTCCAGATACCAACACAGTGAAAATTCCCAACCATACAAGTTAAATATCAGAAATGTTTACTGTAAGAACCGGATTCCTTAATCTGTACCTTCAAGTCTTCAAAAGAAAGAAATATATAGTAACAAAACCTGAACACCTATCCTCTATTACTGGTGTGGGGAGTATCTCAAAGCCGACTAACAAGATAATATTTACTTAAGGACCTGTATATTCAGTAGTTAACAATTCCAACGCTAAAGCTTTACCAGTCCCCAATCTCTTTAAAATGTGGGAAGATATTTCAATACTAAAAGGCAATTTCACCTGCACCTTAAAAACCAACGCACTCGGAAACAAAACCCAGCCATTTTTCTAGACATTTAACTTAGTATCCATTTCACAATCGAATGCTGGCAGTTAGGTCGCTCTTCTCAGAGGTCTAACCTCCCCTCCAGCAGAAATTCCCCTCACTACATTTCCCATTACCAACCCCCCGCCAGAGCGGAGAAGCAACCACTTCCCAGAGTCCCACTTCCTTTTCCATTCCTGAGACCTCCAGGGTTTCCAACGCCCTAGTCTTGCGCAACATCCGCAGGAGCAGCGGCCGCAACCACCGCCGCCTCCCAAGCCGGGAAACAACCCCTAGAGGGAACATTGTCCAGCAGAAAAATAAAAGGGGCGGGGAGGAGGTGGGGGTTAATGTAAGGAAGTCGACTTCTGGTCCCACGCCTTCCAATCTGACCCCCTCACCGTGGTAATCTAGAGCAATTTCACCAAAGCGACTTTTAACCCTCGCCTCCTCGGGTGCCCGTCTGCCCTGGCAGAGGGCGGAAAGGGGGGGAGGGAGCAGTGGGAAAGGGAGGCGGGAAAGGTTATCTCCCAGTTCAGGGCTCCAGCCGTCAGTCGCCTCCGCCCCATCAGGACTATTGTTCCCAAGTTCCCCACCCCCACCCCGGATAGGAAGTGCTGGTCACATCCCCCTCGGCCTGCTCCAATATCCCCCTGGGGACTCCGAAGCCGGGGCTTCCTTCGGCCGAACCCCCAACCTACACTTTACCCCCGTCCTCCTCCAATCTCAGCTCGCTCTGACCCCAAGACCACCTTAAAACCTGGGTCTGCTGGGGGAGGAGATGGGACCGACGTGGGTAAATGGGAAGAGGTGAAGCGACCGCCAAGATTCCCGTAAGGACAGCTTTGAACCAACGCTGGAGGTAACTGCGAACCCCGAAACGGCACAATTACTACCAGGCTCCTTTGCAGGCAATGGGATTGCCCCCTCATCCCATGAGTAAATGCCAACCTCCACGCCCCTCCACCCCGCCCGCAGCCAGACGCGCTGCCCCGACCCTCCCCGGGTGGGCTGCCAGGATAGGGCAGACGTGTGCAAAGACGAGCCCACCCCTCTCCAATCCTCCCCATCACCCCGGCCTGCACCTCACCCGCCACAGGCTCCCGGGCCTGAGAAAACAATAGGTGGTCGCAGCCGGCCCCGGTGCGATCTGCAGAGTCTGGGCTCTCCGGGGCCGCGCCCTGATCAACCCGGGGCGCCCGCAGGAGGAGAGAGAGAAGGCCGAGGGGAGAGGGTGGGTGGAGGAGCCCATCTCTCTCCTCCCGTCGGGCAGGAGAGACCACCGGCCCTCGGGGCGCTGCTGCTGCTGCTGCTGCTGCTGCGCGCCCCGCACCTCACTGCCACACACAAAGCGCCCGGCGACCCGCGAAGAGGCGACACACACACCACTCACCATGAAGTCCCGGGCGAAGTTGTCTTCTCCATTGTGATCGGGACTCTTCATGGCCTGGACCCTCTGGATGAATTTCCTCAGGATCTCCACTTGCTCCATCCTCCCGCGTCCCCCGGGCTGCAGTCGCTGGCCCCCACTCCGCCGCCGCCGCCGTCGCCCGCCCGCCCGGCGCACCGCCCGCTCGGTCTTCCCCAGTTCGCCTCCCCCCGCTGCCAGTCTTCCTCTCCCGCCCGACCCCCGCCCAGCCTCGCCGCTCCCTCCTTCCTCCTCCTCCTCCTCCTCCTCCCCACCGCCCGAGGCGGCGGCTGCGTCGGCCCCCCGGCCCCGGATCCCGACACCACAACTCCAGGAGCAGCCGCCGGCTCTCCCCCACTGGACCGGGCGAGCCGCTGCGGGCTAGCGCCAACCCCCAACCCCGGCTTGCTCCATCCTCCTTCCCCGCCCTCCCTCCTCCTCCTCCTCCTCCTCCGTCCGAGACGCCGCCGCCGCCGCCTCAGGAACACGGCTCCCCACTCGCCCAGCCCCCCCTCTTCCCGGTTCTTCCTCCCTCCCACCCCCCACTCGCAGCCGCCGCCGCCGCTCCCCACGGGCGCGCCCCCGCCGCCACCCAGACGCGCGGCCCCGCGCAGCCCAGCCGGCTCCGCCCCGAGCGCGACGCCCAGCCGGGGCGCCCGGGCCACGCCCCCGGGTCCTCCCCCCTTGCGGGTGACCTCACATCCGGGGCGTGGCCTACCCCGAGAACCTCCTGGTGGGATTAAAGGCGCGAGTCTCAGGGCGCAGAGGGGCGGGGCCTGCGGGATTAGAGGCATGCTGGGCAATGTAGTTCCCAGCTCTGTAGGCGGCCGGCGTGGGCGAGAAGGCGGGTCCCAGGTTCTCTCAGCCTTTGGCACCGGAAGGGCATAGCTACGGCTGAGAGGAGAGCCAAAGGTTTCTTGGGTGACAAGGCTGTTCCCTCTGCAGATCTGTTTAGATTCAGGTGAGTGCGCGCCTGGAATGCGAAGTGTGTCCTTCAGAGACCGAGTACTTGGTAAGGGCGGCAGTGTTTTCCAGAACGTCTGGGAATTCGTCCTCCTGCGTTTGGATTCCCAGCACTTCAGAAAAGCAAAAGGCTCCGCGGAATGGACTTTGTGGATAACGTCTCAGTAAATCGGGTTATCCGTTCTGGTCTGACGCCTCCTCTAATAAAGTGATTGGCCCAGGGTCCACCAGGCATAACCTTACAGATCCTGGCGGCTGTTTTCATTGGATATCAGAAAAAAAGCAGAATCCGGAGCTAAAACACCTCCCGGGACAATTCACTGTAGACACTCATTTCCCCTTCAGAAAGGAGAGAAAAGTTAGACTACAAAGAAAGGGGTATACAATTAGGAGTTCCTCCACTTTTTGTTTTTTTTTTTTTTTACGTGAGTCACGCAGAACCGTCACTTCATGCCCCTGATTCTTCAGCAGCTGCCAGCTGGGTCTGCCTAGGGTCCCGTCTGCCACACGACTGGCGGGAAGACAATTGCTCGAACCTTCTTTCTGCCTCCCAGGAGGTACGTGAGCAGGAGCCAGAGCTGGGACTCGAACCCAGACATTCTATGTGCCACTCAGGTACTAACCACCAGGCCAGGGGTGTTGTCCCTGCCTTCCGCTTTCCAATGTAATGGACTGATTTTTTTAAAAAAAAAAGATTATCTTGTGTTTTTCAAAGGCAGATTTACAGAGAGACAAAACCTTCCAATCTGCTGGTTGGCTCCCCAAACGGCTGTGATGACCTGGGCTGGGCCAGGATGAAGCCAGAAGCCCCGAGCATCCTCTGGGTCTTGGGTGGTGGTGTCCCAGGGACTTGGGCCATTTTCTGGTGTTTTTCCAAGCCTGTTCGGCATCTCTGTTTTGTTTTGTTTTACTTTCATTGGCACGCCCCTCTTTCCTTCAACACTTGAGGGCTGCTCAAGCTCTCAGCACCTACCTCTGGCATCTACGACAAGTTAGGGAAAATTAAAGTGAGCTCTGCAGTTTTCAGCTGTTAGAAAGGTTTAGCCGTGTTATCCTTGGTGCCGACCTCGTGTTTTCTTTTGAAAGTACATTTGGGTCTCATTTCAATTTCCAGATTTTGTTTTTGAGCACCTCAAAATTTGAGGGGTTCTGTGTGCTTGCGAGGGATACACAAATTAGGGTTGGCTCCTTCTGAGCAAAATACAGTGTCGTTGAGGAGACAGGAAGACCAATAAACTCTGGGTCCTTTCAAGTTAATAGAGGCCAGATGAATGAGTGATTTAACAATTCTGGAAAGAGAGAATTGTGGACCAAGCCGTCAGAACACGAGGGGGTCATAAGAGTGGACCTTGAAGCATTAGTGATGAACAGGAAGGAGAAAACTCACGAAAAGAAAGACTGGGGGAGGGGAGGGCCTGAGAAGTACAGTGCAGGTGGGAACTACAGAACTAGGTGGGAAGGGCTCTCGAATAGGCTGGACTCGAGAGTTTAACCGGCCTGTCAAGGCTGTGAACTCGATACTACAGGGAAGGGAAGGCACCAGAAGTTTCTGAAGGTAGAGGTTAAATGAGGGGAAAAAAATAACCATTTTTGGATAAATAATGACTTCATAGGAGGAGAGAGTGGGCTGAGGCAATCTCAGAAGCCAAAAACAAAAGCTAAGACTACTGGAAGTGCAAATACAAGGATATAGATGGAGTAAGGTATTTCAGAGGAACTGTGCAGGAGTTGGGGTGTTGGGGTGCAGCATGTTTAGCTTCAAGTCGCTACCTGCTCTGCTTTCCCATTCAGCCACCTGCTAATGTGCCTGGGAGGCAACGGATGTGGTCCCAGGACCCAAATGGGAAATGCTGCTGGCTCGCGTCTGGTCCAGCCTGTATTTATGACGTCATCTGGGAAGTAACCCAGCGAATGGAACGTATCTTCTCTTTCTCCCTCTGTGTCTGTTGCACTGCTTTTCAAATAATTATTTTTAAATATTTATGGGTTGCAGAACAAGGTGGGGTGGCAGGGAAGGGACAGAGAGAGCACTTTCTTGTGCTGGTTCACTCCTTCATGGCTGTACCAGGCCGAAACCAGGAGCCCAGAGCTGCCTCCAGGCACTGGGTCATTTTCCACCGCTTTCCCAGACGGCTGGATACCAAGTGGAACAGCCAGAAATCAAACTGGCATCCCTATGGGATCCCAGCAGCCCAGGCAGCAATTTTGTCCTCTACACCACAGCATTAACCTCAATAAATAAAAATGTGTTAAAGAAGCTTAATCGTTGGAAAGAGATTTTAGGCTTGTCTGCTTGTTTCGTATTCAACATCCTTTTTCCCTTTGGCTCAGGTAGAAAATACTGTCAGGTCTGGAGAATTTTTCATTTGGGGTGTATTTTTACCTTTGTTCTCATAGAAGCTCCTTTTGTGTTGTTCACAACATTATTGCTTTGTGAGTGTTTTTTTTTTTTAAAAAAAAAAAAACTGGGAATTAATTTGGTACTGCTGTATTCGTTAATACACAAAAAACACAGGAAGTGAACAAGATGAGCTCACTGGTAGGAAACAAATGTTTAGACTCAGGGACAGAACCCACAGGCCTGAGTTTCCGGCTTGTTGCCTTAACCATCAAGTCACAGCACTTTTATCCCTGGTGTAATTTGGTGAAGCTCCAGGTAAGATTGCAAATCACGCCTGAGATTCTGATGCTAACCTGCTTCACTCTGTACCCTTCCGTCCTCTCACCCCTCTGAACTGTATTTTAGATCAACTCTCCCTGGGAGGTGGCGGGCGATGAAGAAGGGAGGGAAATTCTTCTTTAGTTATTACTGGTACCTTTGACTCCCTCATTCCTACCCTTAGTCACAGCAAAAAAACAAACAACCTGCTGACCATTTCTTTAGTCAGGTTTTTTTCCTTAATCAAATACAATCCATCCAATTGGGACCTTGGGATAAGGCCTTAGGACAAAAATCTTGTTAATACAAACTTCCAGACCTTAGTATCTCCGTGTTCTTCTATATGCTATTCTCTTTTTATTCTTATAATTTCATTCCGGAAAAGATTACTAGATATTAATCTTTCTATGCAACTCAAAATGTAAAAATCACAGTACCTCAACTTGGAGAAATTATTTACCCAAGGTCACCCCAATGGCAGACCTGGAGCCAAAAGTTAGATGCTACCACACCCAAGTGAGAACTTCAGAGTGTTACACAACAAAGGCTACCTATATAAAACCAGTAACTACAGAAGAACGCAGTGGGGACATACACCTTCTGCCTCTTAACTTTCCTGTCTCATGTTTATTATGCTGTCTCATTTAACATTCAAAGAGAGATTAAAATTTTATAAATAGCTTCAAAGTCAAATTCTACCTGAACATCTAATTAGGGATCACTTAACACGAGGCTGCTTTGTCTCTGCAGTCAGGAGTGGGTCATCAGCAAGGGCTACGAAATATGTTACAGGGTTGAGATGCCTTTGTAGTCCTGCCTATCCCTCCCTCCCCAGATACAGTAAAAATTCCTTTACTTGGAATTTTTATTGCTCCAGCGCATGGGTAGCCTTATACCAAGGAGTGTCATACTTCTTATATGTGTGTTTGGTTAAAAAAATATATAGTTGGAGCAGCAGGGATTTGAACTGGCACACACAGTGGGCAGCTTAAACTATGGCACCATGATGCTGGGCCTCGTTCATAAGTTTTCTTTTTTTGAGATGGATTTGTTTTTATTTGAAAGGCAGAGTTCACAGCACAGAAAGAAAAAGAGAGAGACCTTCCATCCACAGACTTACTCCCCACATGGCTGCAGCAGCCAGAGCTAGGTCAGTTTGAAGCCAGCAGCCAGAATCTTCTTCACAGTCTCCCTCATGGGCATAGCGGCCCAAGTACTTGGGCCATGCTTCACTGCTTTCCAAGGCCATAAGCAGGGAGCTGGAGCAGCTAGGAATTGAACCCACACTCCTATGAGATGCTGGCACTGCAAGCAGAGGCTTAACATGCTATGTCATGGCACAAACCCTGCTCCTGAAAGATTTGAATCTTAAGTATAGAACTGTAGTTTACCCAAGTAGAACCCTGCATTAACTGTTCTCCAATATTAAGAGAGCAAGAAAGACTATACGAAATTACATATAATATCAGAGTTTGAAGAACTCTAGCACAATTTTCTGAAATTTTTTAACTTAAAACAATGGTGCAACAAGGTGCCTAAGGTATTATATAATTTATAGTATCACATAAATAGTGAAGATAAAATCTATGATAATTTTTTATCAAATCAAATCATTTTGCCAGAAAAATGTTTCATTCTATTTAAGATATAAAATGGTACAGCCAGAATCCCAAAGTTTTAAAGGTGCATTGGATAATGAAATAACTTTATAGGAGAACTATTGAGAATATTGAAAATTATAATTTACTGATCCAATCTAATAACCCTTTTGAATTTTGTTTTCTCTGCGTTCTTTGGGGGACTCTGTCCAAAACTTGCAAGGTTCTATTCTGCTGCTTCATGATTACTGCTTGGCTCTGGCTTGGTCCAAGCTACTGTCATCTCTCACATGCCTTTGGTAATGGCCTTCTAACTGGTCTCCGCGTCCTATCCCGCCTTGCTTCTGCCACAGAAGGTCAGGAAGTTTGCTTTCAGAATGTGTCGGTGATCTCACCGCTCTGCTCAGAGCTTGGCAGTGACTTCCTGTCTCACAAGGAGATGACATGCAGTGTTCTCTGGGCTCCCTACATTATGTGATGGAAATTTGGGGAGAGCGTTTTTGTTCGTTTGTTTTTTACGATGCCACGGTTGAGTAGTGTTGAGTGTAGTTAGGGCTGGGAGGCTCCACCATCCTACACGTTCTGTCCCTATGAACAATTGTCTCTCATCTTGCATGGCTGGCTTTTTAAGATCAACTTTTGAAGTATAATTTGTAACAATAAAATTCATTCAAGTGTGCAGCCTGATGAGTGATGACTGAGGTATTCACCCATAAAATCACCATTAACCGTCAAAAATCTGAAACATTCTCATCACCACAAAAAAAAAGTTCTCTTGTGTGCCTTTGGTGTGATTTCTGAACAAGTCTTCGGATCTTCTGAGAGGTGTTTGTGATGACCTGCTTTTAATGATCTGAGCTTAACTCCATTTCTATGTACACAAACTGTTTTAGCATGGTTTTAATACACGCTTGATTTTCCAGAAAGGCAACCAGAATGTACATTAAGGAAAGATTTTTGGTGTTGCTGTTCGGAATTTTAGCAGAGGTTTCACAGTTTGGAATAATGACGGCAGAGATGACATCAACCTCACCCTTTGTGGCATTTGAGACAAGAACTTGGTGCTGTAGTAGCTTGTGTTTTGTAGCCGTCACAGTTATGGTGATTTTGCATAGAGGTGCAGACACATGTTTGATCTTATCTTTTGGGGTGTTCGTGTGTGTGCATTTACAGATGGAAATAGATATCGTAAAGTCATTTCATTTAGGTATCTGCTTAGATTTAATTACCTGTTAGTACCTGATAGTAAGGGAAGAGTCTGAAACATGGGTTGAAGAGGTGACACTAGACTGTAGAAGCTCTGCCCTGTGCATTCTGACCCAGCCCCTGGCTGCCGATAAGCCTGGAGCTCAGTAGACAGTTTGCTCTTGCTCTGGCCACTCGAGCCACTGGCTTTCCTGCTGCGTCGTGGGCTTGTCTGTGGACGTCCTCCTCCAGCCCTCTGTGTGTGCTGTGTGTCCCTCTGTGAGCATGCGCTCTCCCCAGGCATCCGCATGCCTCACTTTTGCCCCCTTTTCAGGTCTTTGCTTCAATGCCATCTTCCCACTGAGGGTTGCCTGCTTTCTCGGATAGAACTCACTGTTTGAGGCCCAGTATGATGCCCTAGTGGCTAAAGTCCTTGCCTTGCATGTGCCAGGATCCCATATGGGTACCAGTTCATATGCTGGGTACTCCACTTTTGATCCAGCTCCCTGTTTGTGGCCTAGGAAAGCAATAGAGCATGGGTCGAAGCCTTGGGACCCTAACCCTCGTGGGAGTCCTGGAAGAAGCCCCTGGCTTTGGATCAGCTCAGTTCCAGCTGTTGTGGATATTTGGGCAATGACCAGCAGGTGAAAGATCTGTCTCAGGCCTGGTGCAGTAGCCAAGTCCTTGCCTTGCATGCACCAAGATCCCAAATGGGCACTGGTTCTAATCCCAGCTGCTCCACTTCCCACCCAGCTCCCTCCTTGGGACCCTGCACCCACGTAGGAGAAGTGGAGAAGTTCCTGGTTCCGGGCTTCTGATCAGCTCAGCTCTAGCCACTTGGGGAGTGAACAAGCAGACAGATCTTTTTATTTCTCCTTCTCTCTCTGTATATCTGGCTTTCAGATAAAAAATAAATAAATAAATCTTATATTAAAAAGATTATTATTAGTGTTATTAGTACTTATATTTCCAGTTCTATGCTTGATGCCTACAGCTACGTAATAACTATCAGCTGAATAAAGGATTATCTGCCTGCCAAGTAGGATGTTCTATTAAATAGGTGAATCATCTCTCTGTAAGCCTGCTTATGCCACTGATCTGGTTTTGTTCAGGGATTTCTCAGAGTTTAGTTCAGTTTGAGCAATTTAAATCAATTTTTAAAGTAGTAGGGGCCCAAATAAATGACATATATTTGTATTAACAATGTTTCGCTACTTTATTATTTAGACAGACGTCATATATCGCCTCCAGCATCTGGAGCAAGTGATTAGTAATTTATAAATTCAGACTAATTATACCATATACAGGACACACATTGGTGTGCCCCATGGGTATGGCTTATAAATAACACTCAGTTATAGCTGCCAATCCTCTTAGGAAAAGAATACAACAAAA
This sequence comes from Ochotona princeps, assembly GCF_030435755.1. Classification (NCBI taxonomy): domain Eukaryota; kingdom Metazoa; phylum Chordata; class Mammalia; order Lagomorpha; family Ochotonidae; genus Ochotona; species Ochotona princeps. Next base: position 9,541,858 of record NC_080863.1, on the reverse strand, counting down.
ACCTTTATATAACTAGACATGAAATCAATCAACTTTTATTTCATAAAGGAGAATAAATGGCACTTCTGTAGGTAGTTGATTTTGTATTATTCTCTAGAAAAGCAAATTATACAAAAACTAAATTTTAAATTTTTACTTAATTTGTCTGAAGGGTTGAGCCAGACAAAGAGAGAGGGAGCAGGGGGAGAAAGAGAAGAGAGAGAAGACAAAGTAGAGAAAGGGAAGAGAGAAAGAGACACACACACACAGAAAAAAACAGCTTGTATCCTCTGGCCTACCCCTCTCCAGGTTTTGGGCCATCCTCTACTGCTTTCCCAGGTCGCATCAGGGAACTAGATGGGAAGTGGAGCAGTTGGGATGCGAACCAGCGCCCAAATGGGATGCCAGGTGTGCCAAGTGAGGATTTAGCTAATAGACTATTGCCCCTGATCCCAAATCCCATTTTTAAGACATTTATAGTCTAGTTAGTAGGAATGCAATTAAGTAATTAAGATCGTAATCAAAATCCTAACAATCTTAGAAAAGACATGAAGGATTTGAAGTGGCATTGCAGTGATTCTATCCACAGGTAAAATTGAGAGTGGAGCAGGGAATTTTCCAGAGAAGCTAACACTTGAACCGAATCTCTGAAGAATGTGGTTTTATGGGCCATGAGGCTGGTGGGATAAGCAGCAGTGTGATCCGGAAGTTTGAAATTACCCATCTGGTTAGCAGAACCTGGACAGGGTTGAAGCATAGATTATGCCATGGGAAAGCATTGGGATAAGGCTGGAGTGGTGGGCATAGGTCAGGACATGACGGTCTGGAACCGTTATGGAGTTTGTTCAAACTGAAACCTACAGGAATATCCTGTAGGTTGCAGAGGGCTAGCGAAGGCCTTTCGGTGATGTAATAACATCAGCTTACCTCACTGATGTGTCAGTGATGGAGTAGACATCTGGAACCAGAGATAAACTGATTTCATAGTCTCTGCGAGCCACATTGAAACCCCAGCCAAAGAATGTAGCAGTCAGGAGTGGACATTTGGGAGACTCGCATCCCATCCTGCAGTGCCTGGGTGAAGTCTGCATTTCTCAGCTTCCCATTCTGTTGCTTCCTAATGTAAACTCACCCTGCCACCCTCCTGAGAAACTTGGATTTCTAGGCTCCTGGCTTTGGCCTGGCTCAGCCCTGGCTGTTGTGGTGAACCAGGGAGGGAAACAGAAGATGGAAGATTTTTCTGTCTTTAAAATCAGCAAAAAATAGGGCCTGGCACGGTAGCCTAGTGGCTAAGGTCCTCAACTAGCATGCACTGGCCTCCCATATGGGCACCAGTTCTAATCCCGGCATCCCCGCTTCCCATCCTGCTCCCTGCTTGTGGTCTGGGAAAGCAGTGGAGGACAACCCAAAGCCTTGGGACCCTGCACCTGTGTGGGAGACTTAAAAGAGCTCCTGGCTGCTGCCTTCAGATCGGCTCAGGTCCAACCATTGCAGCCACTTGGGGAGTGAATCCTTGGACAGAAGATCTTCCTCTCTGTCTCTCCTCCTCTCTGTATGTCTGACTTTCCAATAAAAAAAAATAAAATCTTTTTTAAACAATCAGCATAAAATAAATGACTACTTGTAAAAAGCTAATATGGCAATGAAGATGAAGAGGACAGATTAGCGCACCTCTAGAATCTATAGGACTTTCCGATTAAAATGGAGGTTAGGGAAGAGGAAGGAGTTGGGATGAGAGTCACAATCTGTGATGCCTTCAAGAGTCAGGTGAAGCTGTAATGTAACTGAATCAATGAAAACTCACCATCTTTTGTGGGCAGTGTGAGAACTGCGTGAACAAGGAGCTAATCTGAATCTCAGTATGACACCTGCTGTTCATCTCCAGGTGGACAGGTGGGGCCTGCTGCTGCCTCGTGCTCCAATCTTTTTATAATGATTTACTTGGAAGATAGAGACAGACCTCCCATCTTCTGGTTCATTCTGCACATGACTAGAATAGCTGGGACTGTCACACACACACACACACACACACACACACACACACAGCAGCTGGGGATTTGATCCAGGTTTGTCATGTAGGTGACAGGAATCCAACAACTTGAGCCTTACTGGCTGCCTCCCAAGTGGGAGTATTGGGGGGTGCCCTGATTAGGCCGCAGCACCCACTGTTATGCATGAGGACTGGATCTTCGGTGGGCTGGCTGGGCTGGCTGCAGTGCTTACCGGTTCACATGAGATGTGGGGCTGGGGCAGAGCTGACTAGGCAGCTGCCTCCATGGGTGTGTGTGTTGGCTGGTGCAGGTGACAGTCCAAACCTAACCCTGCACTGGCAGACACAGACAAGAGTGAAGTCTGAGGTTACCCCAGAAGAGGTCTCTTGGGGGACTTCCCAGCTAGATGGCTAAATTCAAACTCTGACCACAAGGAAAATCACAAGATACGTGGTCTGACCTTAAGGAGTGTGTATCAGGACTGGGTCTTCTCATTTGCCGATGCCTGTGCCTTGGACATTTTGTCCAGATGCACACGGAGGACACAGAAGTCGCCAGCAGGGAATGGCGACTGCCCTGTCAGAGGATGGAAGGCAGGACAGTTTGGACAACTCTCCTGGCTAAGCTTTGCAGCATGTGTCTGGGTCTGGATGTACTGAAGTGTACTTGATCAACCAATAGCCCTTGTAAAGATTTTCACAACCCTGGAGCAACAAAGCCAAGAACTTCTCAGAACTATCAAAACCACTCAAGTAACAATACCCTTGGCACACACTCTTCCCATATCAGGGTCTCTAAGGCATCATCAAATAACCTTCCCGCAACCTCAGGTGCTGATGTATTTTGACAGCAGGGAGCAGCCTCCTCCCCTGCAGATAAAAGGAAAAATAGGGCCCGGCACGTTAACATAGTGGCTACAGTCTTCGCCTTTGATTGTGCTGGGCTCCAATATGGGCGCTGGTTCTAATCCCGGCGGCCCTGCTTCCCATTCAGCTCCTTGCTTGTGGCTGGGAAAGCAGCTTAGGACAACCCAAAGCCTTGGGACCCTGTACCCACATGGGAGATCCGGAAGAAGCTCCTGGCTCCTGGCTTCAGATCAACTCAGCACTGGCTATTGCGTTTACTTAGGGAGTGAATCATCTGAAGGAAGATCTTCCTCTCTGTCTCTTCTTCTCTATATATATCTGACTTTGCAATAAAAACAAATAGCTCTTTAAAAAAAAGAAAAAGAAAAAACAATTGAGACCTTTGTTCCACCCACCTTCCTCTGTACTGGAACCTCCCCACCCTAATCAGAGGCCCACATGGGTGTGCATCCCTCTCAACTATGTATGCAATATGAAAAAAGAAAATTAAAAATTAAACATGTGATGTCCCCTGAGGGATTAGATCTTAAGTGTGGAGATGTGTTAATTAACTTGAGTCTGGATATCACTTCACAGGATACAGAATGAAAACATTACCCTGCATCTTGAATGCATTTACTTGTTTATCAGTTACACATAAGTACTAGTGGAAGGGAAACCTAGCAAGCGAAACCCTGTGAGTACAGAGAAAGCATTACAGTGTCAGGCCATCCTGAAGAAAATAGAGAAGCAGCTGGTTGAGAGGGGGTGTGGAGAAGGCTGTCGGTTCATTCTGAACAGGAAGAGTTTAAGGTGGCTCAGTTAGCAGGAAACTGAATTACAGAGCCAAGTCTGCACTGGAAATGAAGATCTGGCCCATCAGTAACGAATGGCGGATGAAACTGCCGGTTGAGTTTTGCCCACGGAAAACAATACAGAAGGATGAAAAGAGAGCAGAATGTTCACACCAAAGAGGCTGGCAGAGGAAGACCAGCTGGGGGAAGGCCAGAGCCGTGAACAGCAAGCTTCATCCGCTGCCTTCAGTCGGCTTGCATCGTCCCAGCTTGCGTTCATGGAGGTGTCGGTGGGAAGCATGCTGCCTGAAAGGAAGCGGGAGATACATGGGGTCATCTCAGAAGTGGGTAGTTAAGCACTGAATCGTCTTCACTCCCAGAAGACCCCTCCTGCAATCTGTGAGCTCTCTAGCCTACCCCAAACACTGAGGAAAAGCACATTGTGGCAAGTGTCCTTGGTCTTTTGTACATATTAGTATTTTACAATTTTCATATGTCTTGCCACAGCTGGCTTTTTGCTAAAAGTGGCACAACTTTTCACACAGTTAGCCTAAAAAAGAATGCAGAATGAGATGCTATGTATTAAGCAAAGATGTGTAAGATGTATAATTATTTCCAGGAATTTAATACTTAATAGAGGAAGTAAGACATATTCATGGAGAAGATAAAAAGGTGGGCTCTTTATGGTATCAAACGAATAGCTCTGATGATAAATTCATATCTCTGGGGCAGCATCACAGGTTAGGCCACCTGCCGCAGTGCCGACATGCTGTTTATAGCATGTAAATGATAATACTGAGAAACATTTTAAGAATGGTTAGCACAGTTATATGATGTAAGACAGGCTCATTTCTTATGGCCTTAATAAAATTTCTAAATTAGAACCCTTTTCTAAGAAAACCAAATGCTCAGTTTAAGTCGTAACTCACGAGGCTGTATTTTATATTTATTTATTTGAGAGGCAGAGAGCTAAACGGAGGGAGAAAGCAAATGAATTCTTACCTGCTGCTTTACTTCTTGGAAATCCACACTTCTGGGGCTGAGCAAGGCTGAAGCTGAGGGCTGGGAGCTCTGACATGGGTAGCAGCAACCTCCTGCTGGAGCCATCACCTGCCCCCCCCAGAGTTTAGCAGGAAGCTACACTCAGGAGCGGAACGGGACTTGAACCCAAGCTCTCTGATCTGGGAGGGCGGGGTGTCTTAGCCAATAAACAAAACTGGGCCCCTGAAGGATGTGTTTTTCCAGTTTAGTTGACAGGCAGAGTTGCAGAGAAACGGAGTAGGAAAGAGAGACATCTTCTATGCTCTGGTTCACTCCCCAGATTGCCACCATGTCCAGGATTGGACCAGTCTGAAGCCAGAAGCCAGGCGCTACATCTGGGTTCTCCCACATGGGTGGCAGCAGTTCAAACATGTGGACCATGTTTCACTGCTTTCCCAGGTACATTAGCAGGATCTGGAGCAGAAATGGAGCAGCTAGCACTCAAACTGGAGTTCCTGTGGCATGCTGGTACCCTGGTACCACAAAGCCATTCCCTAAAGAATGTATTTTCAAGGTAGAAAAAAAAAAATCGCAATATATAGTATTACAGCTTCTGTAACTTGGATTTTTGTTCTTACTCCTAAGAGTGATAAGTATATGCAGAAATTTTAGAAGAAGTAAACAAGCCCAAAAATGTAATGGGTTTTAAAATTACAAAGTAAATATTTCTACTAATGGTGATACGCTGCATTATTTGAGCCAATGCTTTGTTAAAAATAAAATGATTTTTTTAAAAAAAGAAAGCATGCAGAGACAGTTAAAGATCATTGAAGAAAAGGGAAACGTGGAACCCAGAGAGGTTAGTGGACACAGAAGCCATGTCCTAAATGGTGCTGATTCCCGGCACAGTCCAACCTGCACTTGGATAGCCTTGTGGGGACAGGAATCAAAATTTCTGGCCAATACAGTCAAGAGTTTTAGAGGGGCCTTGGATTCATACAGTAAATGGAGACTTCAAAAGATGATACCTTTGTGTAAGAATAAACCAGAGAGATGATACTCTGCTGGCTCTGTCTTCAGACCAGAGAGGGTATACCTAAGAAGCCGTTGAACTTGACTGGACAATAAGATGCTGGACTCTATGCTTGGTATATGCTTGCAATGGGGGAATCTCAACTGAACTTGAGCTGTGGTTATGCAACTAGGTGGAGGAATCCACCATGGTGGGAGGGTTTGGGGAGGGGTGGGGAGAACCCAAGTACCTATGTAACTGTGTCACATAATACAATGTAATTAATGAAGTAAAAATAATAAATAATTTAAAAAAAAAAAGAAGAAACCAGAGATAAACCTGTACTCACTGTGCCAGTTTCAGTTTGCATTAACAAACCAGGATTTCAGGGGACCTCCTGGGTTAGAACATGGATTAAGGTGGTCTCATTTGGTAGTACCATGAGGTGTTAGAAATAAGCAGAAATTTCCCTGAAGGAAGTCTTTTTTTAAAAAAAAAGATTTATTTTTATTGGGAAAGCGGGTCAGATTTATAGAGAAGGAGAGACAAAGGGAAAGGTCTTCCATCTGCTGGTTCACTCCCTAAAAGGGTTGCAACAGTCAGAGCTAAGCTGACCCAAAGCCAGAAGCCCCAAGCTTCTTTTGGGTCTCCCTTCTGGGTACAGCAGCCCAAGGCTTTGGGCCGTTCTCTACTGCTTTTCCAGGCCATAAGCAGGGAGCTGGATGGGAAGTGGAGCAGCCAGGACATGACATGAACCGGTGCTCATATACAATCCCTGAGCTGACAAGGTAAGGATTTAACCATTGAGCCATTGTGCTGGGCCCTAGTGTTGTTTTGTTTTGTTTTAAGAATTACTTCATTTATGTAAAAGGCAGAGTCATGCATACTGAGAGAAAGAAACAGAGAGAGGAGAGATCTTTTATCCACTGGTTCACTCTGACCACTACTGTTACTTGACCAGGCCGAAGCCAGACGCTTTGTCTGGGTTTCCCATGTGGTTGCAGAGGCTCAAGGACTTGGTCCACCCTCTGTTACTCTCCCAGGTGCATAAGCAGGAAGCTGGATCAGAAGTGGAGCAGCCAGTACTTGAACCTGCACCCATAAAGGATTCTGACACTACAGACTATGGCTTTACCTGGTACACCACAACATCAGCCCCAGGAAAGTAATGTTTGACTTCAAGTTGCTACTTTCAGAACTTTTTCAAGTGCAAGAGCAGTGCGCCAAAAATAGCAGTAGATAAGGAAATCTGGCTCTATTCTCAGTTCGAAGGAGACAGCAGATAATAGGAAGGGACCCACAAGGATTTCTGTGTGACATTAAAAAGACAAAAACAAAAGCAAAGCTGTGCTGTCTGCGATTAAAGGAATACAAATACAACTTTGAAAATTTCCTCAGAAAGTTAGTAAGATATATATAGTAGTTTTGAAGTGAATATTTTCACAAAAGGAAGCTAACCAGTTTGTTTTTCCCTTTATTTAGACTTGCTGGCTTTTTTGAATTCCTGTTTAGCCTCATGTTTGAAGACTAGATCAATTTCCTATGGACAAAAATAGTAGTATCAGTAGCCCTCAGATATAGGTATTATTGTGATCATGATCATTATTATACATTAGACAATCATGGTCCCACCATGACTAGTCATTCTTCAAGTCAAAAGTATTTATAGCAGTACAGATTTCATGATAGTCTTTCCTTTGTCCAAAAGTAATTAGTTCTTGCCGTTAAATCAGTTCTCTGAAAATGTCAGTCCAGTTTAAGAAAACTAATCTTACACATGCTAAAAAAGGAATGTATTAATAGATTCCCATAGCAGGATCAGTTTCACTTGGGAGCAGAAAATGCAAATAACAACGGCTTCGACAAGATAAAACTTTCTCCATCTCACATGTAAGTCTGGAATCCAGGTGGTCTAGGTCTCCCCAGGGTCACCTCATGTGCCCTCTGGACCAGTCCAGCTATCCCAACTGTATTTCACTCTGCCCAAACAGAGGACACAAGGAGTCAGGACAAAGGATACAGCCATGGCAGCCCGTCTTTGAAAGCAGGTTTCCTGCCCTCCCAGGAAAGAGAGAAAAAAAGCAGCTCCTGGGATCCGGGAGCCACCCATGCACTCAGAGCGAGGCTCAGGTGTGCTGCTAAACACGGGTGGGTGCCAAGAACTATCAACATCTGACAAAGGCCGTTCTGTAACCCCGACCCAGCATAGAAAAAGGTTACTCCATCATCACACCTGAATACGCTGACCCAAGAGGGGTGACCAAACTTGCCTCCATGTTCCTGATAGGACTTGATACCAATTATGGTCTAGCCATATTGCATTCCTTCTGATAATATTTGAAAATACTTAGTTATGCTTGTATAATTGCAGCTGCCTTCCAACAGTGTCCTTCAGTCCTCCTTAAAAAGAAGCCTAACATAAGGTAAACCCTATATAAACTATTTCTAATAGCCCCTACTGATATCTGTAGAGTGTTATTGTTCTCCATAGAGTGTCCTCCTGGTTAACAGTAAGCCGTAAACCCAGCTTGTGTTGTTGTCTTTTGGTAGAGGCCATTGATGTGTAGCATTGGCAGTATGTTAGTTACAGGACTAAACTTAGTTGCTGGGAAAAGTCATCTTTTTCTTGGGTCTTCATGGGTTCGACAAATATTAGTTTCCATGATTGTAAATGAGAGCGAGTTAGAATCAGTAAGCCAACTCTTGTAGATTCTCCCAACTATAGAAAGCCAAGAGACTTTAATTAATATAGGCGAAGAAGCAGGCACATGAGTTTAGAAAATAAATAAGCCGTGAAATTAACTGGCAAAGTCAAAGATGCCAACTTGCATGTTCAATCTCTCTCAAAAAAGGAAAAAACTTCTCAAGTGAGAAAAGCATGGAGTCTACCAAGAATGGGAGACCAGACGCAAAGTAGAAAGCATTTAGACAAACACTAAATTCAAAGAACATGTTGCAGAATAAGATGTCCCTCTGAGTGTCTTTTCCTACAGGATAGCACACAATGATTGTTGGAGGGAAGTGCTGGTGAGTGGAAGGTGCTGTGCGTGCTCGAACAGACGGAGGGTCAGATGGGAATGAATGCCAGCCTTAGCCTCACACAGGCTGTTTTTCACATTTTTTCAAGAAAGCAAGAATCTTAGTTGTGATTTGAAAAGCAGGTATTCTTTTGCATTTCACCAAGGTTATATATATTTTAACATATTAATATGATGGTTTCAAAATAAGCACAGGTGGACATTTAGCATAGTGGTTAAATTGCTAGTTAAGATCTCCACTTCAGGCACCAACATTGTGGCACAACAGGTGAAGCCACCTGTGGGATGCTGACCTCCCATGTCAGAGTGCTGGCTTGAGTAAAGGATGTTCTACTTCCACCCCAGCTTCCTGTTAATGCAGCTGGGAAGACAACGGAGGACAAGCTAAGTATTGGAGCCGAGACCACCCATGTGGGAGATCCAGATGGAGTTTCTGACTTCCGGATTCAGACTTTGTCCAGACTTGTGACAGCCATCTGGGGAATGAACTTGGGGTTGGGAGATTCTCAATTTCTCTGCCTCTCAGCTGAACACATCTATACACCTAAATCTGTGTCATTATTGGGGATGCTTGGATCTCATGTCCCAGCTCTGACTCCTGACCCAGAATCCTGTGAATGTGCACTCTGGGAGGCAGTGATGACACCTGAAGGACATGTGGTTCCTGCCATGGATGTGGGCGAGCTGAATTGTGTTCCTGCTTCGTGGCTGTTGGGATGTGAAGCAGCAGATGGGCACAGAGTGCCTCTCCTTCTCTCTCTCTCACACACACAGCATGTTTTATGCATGCATTTGTGTGTGTTACTCTGGCTCTCTGCCACTCAAATTAATAAATCATTTTTTAAAAGAAATCAACTGTCTCAAGCAAATATTGTATACCAAACACTGTTCTGTATGCTTTACAATGCACTATCTCATTTACTCTTGCAAGTAGGTACTAATGTTTAGTCCCATGTTACATATATGGCAACTGAGATTCAGAGAGCTTAGGTGACTTAAAAAAAGGCAACCTCAGGTCTATCTGACAATAATTCATGCCCTTAATTGCTGTGAAGTGTTGCTTGTATATTAATGACATGTTTTCAATGCTGAACAATCTATTTGCTGTTTTCAGTAAGCAAGTTCTACAGGCCAATGTTGTAGCGTAGGCGGTAAAGCCCCCCATATGGGCACTGGTTTGAGTCCCCGCTGTTCCACTCTGATCCAGCTCCTGCTAATGTGCCTGGGAAAGAAATGGAAGACAGTCTGAGTGTTTGGGTTCCTGCCACTCAACAAGGGAGACCTGGAAGAAGCTCCTGACTCCTGGCTTCAGCTTTGGACATGGTGGCCTTTTGAGGAACAAACTGGTAGATTCTCCATAGAAACCCTGTGAGAAAACTACTGTTACTTTCATGCCTATTTCAGAGATGCCAAGACTAAAGCACATAGCAGTCATGATTATACAGACTGTATGTGCACAAATGGGAATTCATAGGCAGTCTGGACTGATAGGCACTACTCTTAAACACAACACGGTAAAAATGCTTCCTTCAATGTAACATCCATATGTCTTTCCAGACAAATTTCAAGTGTCTGTCCTCTGAACTTCTTATGTTACATATGTTCTGTTGGGTTATCAGGAACCATTTTGCTTCCTTAGAGTTTTAGCGCTCTTAGAACATGCCAATGGTTATCTGCTTTCTACATGTATTTTTCAGTTAACAGAGCAAAAAAAAAATACACTCGTTATTGAACAAAATTAAGCCACGTAAAACATATAAAGAGTACTGATACGTTGATTCAACTAGCTAATCCTCCACCTCCAAGCTCAGGCACCTCATATGGGTACCGGTTCATGTTCTGGCTGTTTCACTTTCCATCCAGCTCCCAGCTTGTGGCCTGGGAAAGCAGCACAGGATGGCCCAAGGTTTTGGGACCCTGCACCTGTGTGGAGTCCTAGAGGAAGTCCCTGGCTCCTGACTTTGGATTGGCTCAGCTCTGGCCATTGTGGCCACTTGGGGAGTGAACCTGCAGATGGAAGTTCTTTGTTTCTTCTTCTCTCGGTAAATTTACCTTTTCAATAAAAATAAATTATATATATATGTATTAAAGATCTCTCTTCCTCTCTAATTCTGTTTGGTTCTAGTTTGCTCTTTCTAACTGTTTTTCAAGATTCATGATAAACTTTATATATCCACATCTATACATTCATATATGTTTGTGTATATGCATAACACATGTGAGTAAATATATAAATACATATATATATGAACATATGAAAAATAAAAGGCTTAAATTTTTTGGCATGTTTAAGTTTAGGCCTTTTCTAAAATTAAAAAATTTGATAAGATTTCTACATACAGTTTTTAAAAAATTCAATAATGACCAAAAACTTAGGGTGAAAACATAGCTGTCTCTCTCCCACTTACTTTAGCATCTGCCCTCAAAAGACAAGCTTTCTGAGGCTTCCTCTAAAATCACTTAATATCCGTATGGTGCTCTTTCTTAGTTATCAGTTGAATCCTTTGTGTCATCTACTGCTGTGTGACAACTTATCTACAAGCATAGAGATTTAACTCTCATTTGGTATCTACAATTTCTGTGAATTAGAGGTTCGCAAGTGGCTTGCGTGGGTAATTGTGGCAGGAGGCTGTTGTCATCCAAAGGCTGGACTCGGAAGACCCACTGTTGGCAGGACTCCCTACTTACCGACTCTCTCCTAGCTGGGGAGCCTCAGTGCCTCACTGCACATGGGCCTCTCCACTGGGGCTGACGACACAGCAGCCTGCTTCCTCCACAACAAGCTATTCTGCAGCGTGTAAGGGAGGCGGAAGCTTCCCTGCTTTTTATGACCTTTGTACACTCTCTGATACCATAGATACAGGTTTAGCATTCTTGTACTGCCATCCCTTTTGGCTCTGCCCCATCCACTCAGTAAGCTTGGGTCACTTCCTCTGGTTGAATGCAAAGGCTATGTTTGCATTCGTTAAGATTGTACGAGGGTAAGTAATGTTCCTTATAAAGCCAACCAGGATCCACGCGTTTTTGTTACTTAGTAGGTTCCTTCCAACCAAGTTTTAAGTTCTCTTTTCCTTCCTTCCTTTCTTATATCTCAGTGATTTCCACCTCCATCCCTTGCCCCACTCACATAATAGTTAAACTATTGAGTCATCATATTTTTCCTGGAAACTTTCCTCCCACATATCTGTGTCAGAACTGGTTGCTTCAAGGTTGCTGCACAGTTGGCATTCTGGAATTTCCCGTCTCTGTACTCCTAGGTCCAGGGTCTTCTCTCCTTCTTGGTTTATTTTATTTATTTATTTTTTTCATTCCATTTAATGGCCTGTCTTCAGATTGCTTCCTTAGAAAGAGTGAATGGAAAGTTTTGACTTCTTCTCTTCCTTTTGGACTGTAACAGAAATATCTGAGACTGACTAATTTATAATGACCGGAAATTTATTGGCTCAAAGTTCTAGAGGTGAGGAAGTCCAAAGCCAATGCGCTGATATCTGGCAACCTTCTTGCTGTGTCATCACACGGTGGAAAACAGTGAGCAATAGTGTGAGAGGCCAAACTCACCCTCTTAAAGATGATTAGAGGGCCCGGTGCAAGAGCCTAGTGGCTAAATCCTCACCTAGTATGCACTGGGGTTGTATATGGGCACCGGTTTGTATCCTGGCTGCTCTGCTTACCATCCAACTCCCTGCTTGTGGTCTGGGAAAGCAGCAGAAGATGGCAAAATGCGTTTACACCCTGCACCCATGTGGGAGACCTGCAAGAAGCTCCTGGCTCCTGCCTTTGGATTGGCTCAGCTCTGGCCATCGTGGCCACTTGGGGAGTGAACCAGCAGATGGAAGTTTTTTGTCTCTTCTCTCTGTAGATCTGCCTTTCAAATAAAAATAAATAAAAAATAGATAAATAAATAAAATCTTCAGAAAAAAGATGATTCAATAAAAAAGAGAGAGAGAGAGAGAAACCACTCCCACTGGATAATTCTCTCTCCAAATGCTTGCAGTGGCTGGGGCTGGACCAGACCAAAGCTAGAGAGCCAGGAACTCAATCCAGATCTCCCATGTGGGTTGCAGGCATCAAGTCATTTGAGTCATTGCTGCCTCCTGGGTTCTGCATCAGCAGTAAGCTGCAGTCAAAAGCCAGAGCTAGGAGCAGAATCCAGACACCGATATGGGACACGATCCTACTATAGAAAACACACTCTCTCAAACTTGCCTTTTTGTAATAGCATCCATCCTGCCCATTAGATTGGAACCCCAATGCTCTAATCAATTTCCAATGATCCCACTTGGTTTTTGTTTTTCTTTTCAAAACGCAGATGGACAGAGAGGAGAGCCAGAGAGAAAGATCTTCCATTTACTATTTCACTCCCCAAATGACTGCAATGGCCAGAGCTGAGCTGGTCCAAAGCCAGGAGCCATTGGAGACCTCCCTCCAGGTCTCCAATGTGGGTGCAGGGGCCCAAGGACTTGAGCTATCCTCCATTGCTTTCCCGGGCCATAAGCATGAAATGATGGGAAGTAGAGCAGCTGGGACAGGAACCTGAGCCCATATGGGGTACCAATGTTAACAGGTGAAGGGTTAGTCAGTTAAACTATTGCATCAGTCTCTGTCCCTCCTCTTGATATTGTTGCAAGGGCAGTTAATTTTTTTAGAAAGGATTTATTTATTTTTATTGGAAACACAGATTTACAGAGCCAAAGAGAGACAGAGAAAGAGATCTTCCATTTACTGGTTCCCTCCCCAAGTAGTCACAAACTGAGCTAACCTGAAGCCAGAAGCCAGGAGCTTCTGGGTCTCCCACATGGGTGCAGGGTCGCAAGGCTTTGGGCCATTCTCTACTGCTTTCCCAGGCCACAAGCAGGGAGCTGGATGGGAAGCGGAGCAGCCAGGATAGAAACTGGTGCCCATATACAATCCCAGCACATACTAGGTGAGAATTTAGCCACTAGGCTGTTGCGCCGGGCCTATGGTCATTTGATTATTTTATTTATTTGAAAAGCAGAGTCACTGAGAAGTGGGAGCACATGCAGAGAGAGAGAGAGAGAGAGAGAGAGAGACAGAGAAAGAAAGAGATCTTCCAGTCCCTAGTTTACCACAGCTGGGGCTGAGCCAGGCTCAAGCCAGCAGACTGGAACTCCAACCTGGTCTCCCACGTGGGTGGCAATGGCCCAAAGCCTTGAGTCATCTCTGTTGTTTCCCCAAGTGTGTTAACAGAAAGCTGGATCGGAAGTGAAATACATAGACCTTAAAAAGAGGCAATTTCTAAAAAAATGTTGCTTATTTGTATTCATTTGAAAGATAAACAGAAAGAGAGAGAGAGAGAGATCTTCTATTCAGTTTCTCAAATGCCTGTAGTGGCCCGAGCCAGGAGCCTGGAGCTCTCGGACTCCCCCAGCGTGCCAGGAACTCAAGTCATGCAGCCCTTATCACCTCTGGGTGTGCATCCGCAAGAAGAGGAGCTGGGACGGGAACCTGTGAGCTCCTCTATCTCCACATCACATCTTAATTTCTCCACCAAATGTCTTGTCCCAGCACAGCCATTTTACACAAATAATATTCATGTGCTTTTAAATGGGGCTAAGCAATGAATTTTTTGGATCAATGTAATGTTTTGACTAGTATATCATAGATATTCACACTTTAATAAGTAAAGACAAGGATGCTGTGATAATACTTGTAAATTCGTGTTTGTGTGTGTGTTGTGAAAGGATAGTGCTAGCAGTGAGGTAATCATCAGAGAACCAATTGAAGCAAACCCAAGCGCTTGCACTTTCTCAAATTCTACACTTGTATTTCCCCTTTACCTTCCATTTTCCTGTCACATGCTCATAAACTTGATGAGGCCAGCACAGGAGATTATGGACAAGACATATTCCTAGAGCCCAAAGTTCTGCAGAATTAGTCTACCTTTTACCAGTTCCCCACTAGAATCACATCTGTGATCTAAAACGGTTGTAAAAAGTGACCTGTTGAAACAAGTCAGTAGATCCAAAAACTTGAACTAGGAGGCCTATTTTCCAGATGTTTTGGAAAGTAATTTTTTTTTTTTTTTGTAACGTGGCAGTGTCTATTTTAGCCTTGGAGAGATGTGAATACTTTATTCATGGTATTTCATTAAATGACAACAAAAGACCGCTCTGTCTCTCATTCAAGGCAAGTTCATCCTCCTTAACTGTCTCCAGTTATGGCCGGTCGGGAGTCCGTACTCACAGACCTTCTTTTGAACAGATAAATTCATTTTTCTCCCATAACAGAATGATTTTCTCTGGGCTGGAGAAAGTCAGACTCCCTCTTTAAGTAGTCAGTTGCAGTATTTGCTCATCCTTTTTTTATTGGCAACTTCATCTTTCCATCTCCCACATATGGCTCCTACTGCCTTGTCTCTGGTTCTGTCTCTATGCCCACTGGCATAAGTTACATAGAAATTTATTCACTAGGGAGCCCTCTCAAGTGCGCAGGGCCGTGATTGTCGAATGTGAGGTGTAGGAGTGCGTTGTAATGTGCCTGTCATAGCCCTTTCTGACAGTAATCCCACTGACACCCTCCAACTAGCCACCTCATGAGATCTCAGTACTCCCCAATGATTCTGTCTTTCCCACCAGTCTCCCATCAAAACAGCTGCTCCTCGGGTATGAAGAGTTGATCAAAGTGATCATGTGATAAAGCATTTTGCCTGTAATATATGAACGATTGAATAGGACCTTTTTTTTTCACAGCAGGTGAATGGCTATTGGTTAATGAATAAAATGCTTATTTCTGTAAGATAGTAGAAGTTGATGTGATTATTACTTTCTTTTCAGATCTGTTAGAAATAGTAATGACAAAATGTATGGCAGGTTGCACTCAGAAAGTAAATAGTATCTTTATTGCTAGATGCTGTAGTTCATCGCTTGTTGGCCTTTTGGCTAAGATCAAGTGTAAATCCTGCAGTCCAATTAGTCTTGGATTCTATAAGTAATATTCTGCCCTTATATGAAGTTTTCTGCTTTATTAATACCAACAAATAGTTTTCGAATGAGACATAGAACAGTAAGCTCAATTTTTTTTTAAGATTTGTTTGGTTTTTTTTTTGTTTGTTTGTTTATTTTGGAAAGGCAGATTTACATGGAAGAGAGACAGAGAGAAAGATCTCCCATCCACTGGTTCACTCCCCAAGCAGCCACAGCGGCCGGAGGCTGAGCCGATCCGAAGCCAGGAGCCAGGAATTTCTCCTAGGTCTTCCACACTGGTGCAGAGTCCCAAGGTGATAGACCATCCTCTACTGCTTCCCCAGGCCACAAGCAGGGAGCTGGAAGGGAAGTGGAGCAGCTGGGACATGCATAGGTGTACATATGGGATTCTGGGGGTGCAAAGTGAGGATTTAGCCATTAGGCCATCACACCAGACCCAGTAAGCTGAATTTTGAAAGTGTGTCTTTATGGGCCTGATTATATATATTTTTAAATATTTTGATTGCTTTTCCCTGGAATCTCATTAATCTGTGGTATATTTATAAACATTTAATTTTCCAATGTTTCTAGAGTAGCCAAAGTAGAAATGTTGCTTCAACTAAAACTTAAGCCTAAGAACAAAGGAGGAGCATCCTCACTATAATTTTTATATTGTTCATAGACTTATTTTTAGATGTGCTACTTTCTTGACTTATATTTAGCATGGGCACCAGTTTAATCCTCTGTTCTTTATTCTTTTCAATGCTTTCAACGCAGTACATTTGTATGAAGAACATCTTGTACCACCTTGTGCTTATTACATACTCTTTCTTCGCTAAAGTAATTACAAGGCTGGCATCCCCAAAAAGTGTCTTCAGTTCTCACCCATCCATTTTCCATCTTGCCAGGAATTTAAATTTTAATGTAATTTTCCTAGGTGATAGCCACCCCATCCAATTTGGGGTCACTTTTATTGTCATCATTCAAATGTTAATGGAAATGCTGAATGACAGAACTGATCCTTTAAGACTATCCTTAGTGTGCAAGTGTCAATTAGCTGTGATAATGTCATAGGAAGAATGGAACACGGCAATTGTGGAGAAATTGTTAGAAAAGCAAAGAGTCAAGAATGAGAAAGAGAGAGACCCAGAGATTTGTCTGTCCTTTCGGGAGAGAGATAATAAAGCTGGATAGGAGGACATGGAAAGGCAAAAATACTGTCTGCAAAAAGGAGGCCTATCTGAGGGCCCGTGTTGTGGGGCAGCTGGGTAAGGTGCCATTGGCAACACCAGCATCTCAAGTCAGAGTGCTGGTTCAAGTCCTTGGATTCCTGCTAAGGAAGTGCATGTAGGCAGCGGATGATGGCACCCATGTTTGGATCCCTGTCACCCACATGGGAGAACTGGATGAAGTTGTGGGATCCTGACTTCACCCTGACCCTGGGTGTTGTGAGCAGTTGGGAAATGAACCAGTGTATGGAAGATCTCCCTCTTGCTTTCAAGTAGGTGAAAATAAACTTTAAAATAAGCATTAGGGCCTGACATGGTAGCCTAGTGGTTAAAGTCCACACCTTGAATGTGCCGGGATCCCATGTGGGTGCTAGTTCATGTCCCTGCAGTCCCTTTCCCATCCAACTCTCTGCTTCTTGGCTGGAAGGACATTTGAGGATGACCCAAAGCCTTGGGACTGTGTGCCCTCATGGGAGACCCGGAAGAGGCTCCTGGCTCCTGGCTTTGGATTGACTCAGCCCCGGCCGTTGTGGCCACTTGGGGAGTGAATCGGTAGACAGATTTTCCTCTCTGTAAATCTGACTTTCCAACAAAAATAAATAAGTCTTAAAAAAAACAGATAAAACAGGGCCGGGAGATATGGTAAAGTTTAAGATATACACTCTCTGAGGGTCAGTGATGGGGAGAAGGGAGGAAACTCTATACCTACAGAATTGGAATACAGAAAATAAGATTTAGAAAAAGTTAAAAAATATACGGGAACTGCACCCAGAAGAAGCTCCTAGCTTCAGATCAGCTCAGGTCCAGTTATTGCAGCCATTTGAGGAGTGAATCAGCAGACAGAAGACTTTTCTCTCTGTCTCTCCTCCTCTTTGTATATCTGAACTTCCAATAAAAATGAATAAATCTTTATATATACCTTCTTACTTAAACCTGGGAGACCAGCTTGTCCATTGTGTCTGGTGTCTCTTTTAAAAATTTACTTTTAATACAATCTTTTTAGATTTGCGAGTAGAATTAAAAGCAAGACAAAACAAGCAAACAAACAAAAAAAACCCACTGCCCTCCAAAGTTAACCTCATTTTTACATGGAGAAAAATTGAAAATATTTGTATTTAATTTTTTCAAGACTTATTTTCGTGTACTTGAAAGAATACACCACACACACACACACACACACACACACACACAGAGCAAGGTAGTTCATGTCCACCGATTAGCTTCACAAATAACCATAATTGGCTGCTTCTGGGCAGAACTGAACATGGTAGCTGGAGGCTCAGTTCATATCTCCCACATGACTGGGAAGCAGAGAACCAATTGCCGGAGCCACTGCCTCCCAGGGTCTACTGTAGCAGAAAGCTGGGATCAGGAGTGACAGCCGGCCTTGAATGAAAGCACTTGGATATGAGCTGTGGGTCTCTTAACTACTGCGTTCACCTGCTCACCCCCTTCCTTCATCAGTGTTTCATAGTTTCCATTATGGAGAACTTTTACCTTCTTGATTGTATTTAGTGATATACACATCTCTTTTTTTGGTAGCTGTTGTAAATGGGATTGTTCTTAAATTCTCACATCCAAGTAGTAACGAGACCCGATCCTGCTTAGCTTCTAAGATCAGGCAAGTAAGATCAGGCGCACACCGGTGGATATGGCCATTCTCATGATTTCTTTGTCAGATAACTCACTATTGGCATATAAAAAGGCTGCTGATTTTTGAAGCCCTTAACTTAACATAACTTTCTTAAAGAAGTCTAGAATGTTTTATACTTGAGATCATACCATTGCAAACAGGGACTGACTTCCTCCTTTCCAGCAGGTTTGTCTTTTGTTAAAATATGTTATATAAACAAAACAAATGGTGCTATTGTTTGTGTATCATTTCTATAGTCACAACTTTATGTACATAACATTTTTTCTAATTTTTTTTTTTTGGATTTATTTAATTTTATCAGAAAGGCTGACCTACAAAGAGAAGGGGAGATAGAAAGATCTTCCATCTGCTGGTTTGCTCCCCAAGTGGCTGCAATGGCTGGAGCTGAGCCAATCCAAAGCCAGACTGCTTCTCCGGGTCTCCCATGTGGGTACAAGGGCCCAAGAACTTGGACTTTCCCTCCCTCTCCCCCCACCCCCCGCTGCTTTCCAAGGCCATGCTGTCCAAGCATGGAAATGGATAGGAAGTGGATGAGCTGGTGCCCATATGGAAAGCCGGGCCTTGCAGTTGGAGGATTAGCCTGTAAGCCATGGCACTGGGCCCGCATGTATTTATTTTAAGTGAAATTTTTGGGTTCTGTTTTTCTTTAAGTCGCATCAGTACATTGCCTTTAGAAATTAAGCAGGAGCAAGTGCTTATTTATCTCAATAAATCTTTGAGCAATGGTGAGCAGGACCTTATGGTGTGAGGTCAGAGAAATCCTCTGTGTGCTGTGATGCAGAAGGGCTTTTGTGAGTCCTTGGGTGGTCTGGCTAGATTTCCGGGTTGAATTATAGCAATCCTTTATGTCACAGGATCGCTTGTCTGGGTTGCACAATGTTAAACCATTGAAACCAAGCAAACCTGTTGCTCAACTATTTTAGTCCTGTTTTTCCTATATCCAAATCAGGTTATTTCCATACAAACAAGGTTTGATAGAATATTTACCACCTGATTGTAAGAAGGATTGTAAGCATTCTTGTGGCTTGCTGATTTATAATAATGATAATGATAATGATAATGATAATGATAATGATAATGATAATGATAATGATAAAAGCTAGTTTGAAAATAGTCTGTAAGCAAGCTGGGAACTCAGAGGCTTCATTCAGGTTGACCCGAGAGCAGATGACATCAGCTGTAGTGGTTCCTCCTTTCTACACACATCGGCTGCCCACAGTGCTTATTTCTCATCCTAACGCTCCGCCCCTGCTTCTTACTGCTCCTTTAGGTAGGAGTGAGTGGGGGGTTATTCTTGCTGTGGGGCAGAAGGGAGGAGGAAAGAGGAGTCAATTAATTTGTTCGAACCAGAGAACCTGTTGCATTCCAGTGTGATTTTTGAGTTATTCTAAATTTCTATGGTTTTTACACAGTGACCTTAACGGTCAGTCATCTATTTATTTTGCAGTTGATGATTCATTTTTATGCCATGCATGGTGTCCTTCAAATTTGTTTAAAGGAAAATATGGGTCAACTAAATTTCAATCCAATTTCAACTTGTGCTCACTGAATTAACTCGTCAAGTCTAATCCCTCAAAAAAAAAAAAAAAAAAAACCAACCAAACAAAAAACAGAAAACCTACGATTTAAAAAAAAAATAGGTTTGGAAAATTTAGTTTTTAAAAACAGAGTAAAAAATATTCCAACATTTCTTTGGGTCGTTCTGTGCTGTAACTTTCCACTGCCGAGACTTGAAAGTTCCACAGATTCTGTTGCAAAAACTGCTCTTGCATAAGGTTTCTCTTCCTTGCCTCTATTGCGAGGACATCTCATGGTCGAAAGCATTCAAAGTTGCACAGATCATTAATCATAGCTGTGTAATAAGCAAATGGTGACTGGCAGCCCAGTATATGCCAATCCATGACTGTATGCCAGATACAAAAAAGGAAGTTCCCAGATGAATTGAGGGACTATTTTCATATAGGAATAATATAAAATCTGTTATGGAGATGTTAAAAGAGATGTCCACTACAATGGACAACAAAGACAGTAAAACCATTGAGTTGGGCCATTCATCTACAGGGGATGTTGTTCATAAAAACTAGAAGGCCTGACACGCAAGCTAGCCTGGAATCATTAGCATTTAGGGTACAAAGATGAACAATACCTTTCTTTCATCAGTTGACTGAGTGCCCTAATCCCCTTTTAATTCTGCTTCCGCTTCCGCTTCAGGACCTGATGCAATGGGGTCCCTTCTCGTGGGTGAGTAGGTGATTGCTCTGCCGGTTCACAAGCATCAGACTCCTTTCTGGAAAGGCACACACCTGTGATATACACGTCTCTCTGTGTATATCATTCTCTGCCAAAGCCAGTCCTACCCAGTCTGATTACTCCCCTCTATTCATTGGGGTTCATTCCTTAAGATTTTTGTGTTGTTTTCTTTTTCAACTTCTTTGAAAGGCAGAGTGACAGAGACAGAAGCAGAGGTAGAGAGGGATCTCCCAGCCATCGATTCACTACTCAAATAGCCACAATGGTCAGGGCAGAACCAAGCAGAAGCTAAGAGGCAGGAGCTCTGTCTGAGTCTCCCACATGCGTTCAGGGAGTGTAGGTACTTGGGCCATCTTTGGTGGTTTTCCTGTGCACCTTAGCAAGGATATGGGTTGGAGGCAGAGCAGCTAGATCTTGAGCTGGCAATCTGATATGGAATCCTATGTCTTAGCTTAACTCACTGTACCACAGTGAACAGTGGACTCGCTGTCCACCCTTAGTTTTCAAGTCAAATGTGTCCTTGAATAGTGAAGACTTGTCATGATGTTGGATACTTAAAACAGTATATTTGATTTAGTTAGTTAGTTGACTTGAGAAAAAGAGAGAGAGGGAGAGAAGCGGATGGCGAGTGAAGAGGGGTATTTCCTGTGCTGCGTCACCAGCTAGTCACAACAGCCAGACCTGGGTCAGGAGCCAGGAATCCCACCCTGCTCACCCATGTGTGTGGTAGGGAACTAAGGACTGGGCCATGGTTCGCTGCCTTTCCAGGTGGATTAGCAGGAAGCCGGATCAGAAGTGAAGCAACTGGGACTTGAACTTGCACTCTCATATTGGGATGTTGGTGTTTTAAGCAGTGACTTAAGCTGTTGAACCATAACCCTGGCCCCTCAAAATATTTTTGAGAAGTGCTAGTATCCCCTATAGCCTTTTGAGGTAATAGAGAATCCTTCTTTGGATGTGCAAATCCTTGTATATTTAAAATAGTCTCCCATTGCTGATTTCTTTCCTTAGGCATAGAAGTTATATTTGTGTTTATATATATATATATAATTTTATATATATATATAGTTTATATATATATATAATTTTTTATTGGAAAATCATATACACAGAGAGGAGGAGAGACAGAGAGGAATATCTTCCGTCCGATGATTCACCACCACCCCCAAGCGTCCATAATGGCCAGAGCTGAGCCGATCCGAAGCCAGGAGCCAGGAGCCTCTTCTGGGTCTCCCACATGGGCGCAGGGTCCCCAGGCTTTGGGCCGTCCTCCACTGCTTTCCCAGGCTACAAGCAGGGAGCTGGATGGGGAAGTGGGGCTGGTGGCGCCGATATGGAATCCTGGCTCATTCAAGGCGAGGACTTTAGCCACTAAGCTACTGTGCCAGGCCCTGTGGTTGGTTATATTTTATAAAAAGGAATTTAGCTGGGGGAGAGCAGGCATTTGGTCCAGCAGATAGTGTGCTAGTTGGGGCACCGTACCTGAAATTGGAATATCTGACTCCAGCCTCCTGTTAATGCCAACCCTGGGAGGCAGGAGATGACGATTTAAGTAGTTGGGTCCCTGCCATGGTAATGGAACACTTGGGTTGAATTGCCAGCTTTGACTCCTTTACCAAAATAATGCAGGCATTTGGGGGTGAACCAAGGAATGGGTCCTCTGGCTCAGAAATAAGTAAACAAAATTTAAAGTCATGTTTTGGAACTATATTGTAAAACAACAGGGAGGAAGGAATGTGGAATTTGGCTTAAAATAATCCAGTCATGGTAGAGGGGGCAACATAGAGGGTGTGGGGACTTAATGGCAATCATGTGTTGGTAAGCCTATTGGATTCATCGTACTGGTCTGTTTTACCATGTTTGAAACTTTCAATCAGAAGTCACATGCTAGTCACACTTCACCTTCTACTGTGGGAGGGTGAGGAAGGGTTGCTTTCACAAATGCAATGACACATAGTTCACTTTAACATCCCCAGTCTATTGCCCGTGCCATAGGTTTTGGGAATCTGAGTTCTTTCCATGGGTTTCTAATACCTTTGGTGCTAATGAATTTCAGTATCTATTCATGTGTGGATAAATAAGCTCTTAATAATTCTAAAGGTTACAAAGCAGACTACACAGATTTACTTGCAAGTCTAACAAGTTAATGTCTCCTAAATGTTCTGTCTTTTAGACACAAAAGTGTTCATTTCATGAACTTTAAAAACAAAACAAAACGTAACAGTTTAGGGCTCAGGGCGGTAGCCTAGCAGCTAAAGTCCTTGTCTTGCACCCATTGAGATCCCAGATGGGCTCTGGTTCTAATCTTGGCAGCTCCACTCCCATCCAGCTCCCTCCCTGCTTGCAACCTGGGTGGGTCCCAAAGCCTTTGGACCCTGCACCTGCATAGGAAACCCAGAAGAAGCTCTTGGCTCCTGGCTTCAGATCGGCTCAGCTCCGGCCGTTGTGGCCACTTGGAAAATGAATCATCGTACGGAAGATCTTCCGCTCTGTCTCCCCTCAACTCTGTATATCTGATTTTCCAATAAAAAAAAATCTTTAAAAAAAAAAACCAGTTTAACTACCTTACCTGGTAGTCTGCCCCCCAGTCTTGGCCTTTGTGTGTGCTGGTGAACGTTACAGCCTAGCCACCTTCTTGGGTGCACCTGCGGATGCTGTAACTTGGTCAAGCCCAGCCTGTTCTGAATCCCAGTGTTGGTGAGTTCCATGGTCATGCCTGGCATGGCCCATCACCACTCTCAACCCTTCAGCAAACCAATTGGTATGGCAGTCCCACAGGGGTGAACCCACAAATCCTCCATAGGAGCTGCTCCCAGACCCTGTTCTCGGGCACGCTGGTTAGTGTCATGGCTCAGCCTGACGCGGTCTGCATCTTGCCCCAACGCTCACTGGCAGGTACTGTGGTGGAGCCCTGCCAGGCAGGGCCCCCAGCCATGGCTTTTGTGTACACCAGTAGGCAGTAGTTCATACCAACAAGCATTGCTCAGGTCTCCCTTGTGGGTGGGTTATTGATTTGGCCCTGAACCGTTCCCTCCTCCAAACCACCTGATCTCAGCCCCCTCACTTACCCTCAAGTGCAGTAGAGGTTGGTGGAAGTTCCCCCAGAAGTTACTCCTCACCTGTTATATTCTCCCTCCGCATTGCCCTCCCACACATCCCTAGATCCCCTTTCCTGAGCAATCCACAGCCCCCATGCCCGTAAGCGTGCCATTCCAAGTCAATTCATTCCACAATGTGTCGTGCCAGCCTGGGGTCCTGCCCACCTACTCAGGATCCCCGACTCTGTGTGCTGGTGTCTGCCTCCCATAGAACAGGCGACTGTGATGGCACACTGGTATAGTTTAACCAGGCCCAGGATCCCTGCTGGCTGTTAGCTGCGTTTCTCTCAGCAGTCAGTGTGACAATTGCCTAGGTACGATGCAACCTAGACAGTTGCCAACAGCTGGGGTGTTGTGTTGTTTTAATGAGCGTCTCTTACACAAAAGAAATCCTACATTTTGGGAGCAACATTTTGAAAATATTAAATCTAAAAAGATTCATCAGTTCTAGAATCGAGGAAACTAACATGCTACTGTGGTTTCACAGTTGTCAAGTCACTTATATTAAGTTCTTTTAAAAGACAAATCACCTGAGACTGAAATGGTTACTCATGCTCATCCTGTAACATTTCCTTTTTCACGCTGTGGGTATTTCATGCCAAAGGGGAAGTACCACTTGGGCAAGTTGTGCTGTATGAGGGCAACAGTCTTTTAACTACTGCGATTGGTGAAGACTTTCTGAGGGGGGAATTGCTACTGGGTGCGTCAAGTCAGACTGCTGCCTGTTACGCCGGCTTGTTCAAGCCCCGGAGGTTGCACCACTTCTGATCCAGCTGCCTGCTTATAGCTGAGGAAAAAGCAGCCAAAGATGGCCGAAGTACTTGGGTCCCAGTCACCCAAGTGGGAGACTCAGATCAGAAGCTCCTGGCAGCTGGCGTCAGCTTGGCCCAGCCCTCGCTCTTGCAGCCATTGAGGGGAGTGAACCAACAGATGGAAGACCACTCCTTTTCTCTATATATCTCTTTGTAACTCTACCTTTCAAATAAATAAGTAAAAGAAAAAAAAGTGTTAGGAAGGCCAAGAGAAGTTTTAAGGGAGTCAGATTCCAATTTCAAATATTCAGGTTTTTTTAATGTACTCGTTAAAGCTGATCTACCTAAGATTATGTATTTTCTATTTCTTCTGTTACCGCCTCCTACCCCATTATTTCATATCTGAAAGATAAAAGGCCCTCTTTTCAGTGTGCAAAAGAGTCACACTGATGAATACCAAATCCCTTTACACTGAGATGTTTTCCTAGTTTGCTTCCACTGACATTTCCAATGACTATAGGAGACCCACAGTCAAGTTGTCAATGGATAGAAAGTTTTAAAAAGAGAACAGGAATTTTGATGCTAGATTGCCCCAATTTTTGACACAATGCTCACAGAGTGCAGGAAAGTTAGGGTTTTGCTTTTATCCATCTCCTGATTGAGGTGAGCATTTTTTTCCTGCATTTACATTGATAGTAAAACAGAAAAGGGGGAGGGAATTTAACAGGGTGAACTATGTCTCAGTTTGGCAGTAATTTTTATGTACAGATATCTCATCTAATTTTAGCAAAACTAGGTAGTCTTCCTCCAGCTCATTAAGCGAGACATTTCCGAGGTAGGCGTCTGGTATGGTAGTTATGACACCTCTTGGGGGCTAGCGTTGTGGGTGCTAAGCTGTCTCTTGCAATGCCAGCCTCCAAGATCTGGCTGCTCCACTTCCAGTCCAGTTCCCTGGGAAATCTGTGGAAGATGCCTCAAGTACTTGGGCCCCTACTGCCTATGTCGGAGATCCAAATAGGGTCCCAGGGCCCTGACTTTGGCCTGCCCCAGCCCTGGCCATTAAGGCAATTGGGCAATGAACTAGTAAGTGAAAGATCTCTCTCTCTACCTCTAACCCTGCCTTTCAAATACATAAGACATTTTTTAAAAATGAAAAGACACCCTTTAGATTGCCCACATCCCTATAGATCGAGTTGCAGCTCTGTTCTCTGTTCCATGTTGCTGTTAATGTACACATTTGCTAATGGAGCAATTGTTGGCTCAAGTTATTGAGTCCCTAGCATTCAAATGGAAGACGTGAATTGAAGAGTGAACCATATATATGACGTGCTCTTTTTCAAATGAATAAATATTTAAAATGGCAATTCTATTTACAATAAAATTTAAAAGATATTTATCCAGTTGAAAGGGAGAGAGAGGAGCCTTTTTCTGCTGGTTCACTTCCCCAGTAAATGGCTGCTACAGACAGTATTAAGCCAGGCTGAACCTGGGAGGCAGGAACTCCATCCTGGTATTCCATGTGGGTAGCAGGATCACAGGTACTTGAACTATCATCTACTCTTTTCCCAGGTGCATTAGCTGGAAGTTGGATGGGAAATGGTGCAGCTGAGACCCAAACCAGCACTCAGATGTGTGATGTAACTAGACACCCATATGGGATCCCAGAGCATGCAAGGTGAGGATTTTAGCCACTAGGCTACTGTACCAGGCCCCTCATGATATATACTTTTATTGTAATAACTAACGTAGTTGATATAAAAGGATTTAAATGTAATAGAATTTTACTCTAAAAATAGGATGAGAAGAATAACATTCCTTGGTGGAGACAGAAAACAAATGTGTGCTCAAGGAGAAAAAAATCAAGATTCAAAAATATCTAATTATGAACACCCTTTTTTATGTATTTTAAAGCTAGCTGATTTGGTATTTAGATTCTATCAGATGTTATTTTTAGAAACACTATGATATGTCAAATGGACAATATTTACAATACATTTGCAATCATTTTTACTTGGGCTGAAATTTTTAAGCCGTCCGTTTAACAATTTACAAGGGGATACTCGGTTTTCCAAAGTTCTTTTTGGAAGTATTTGCAGATAATAAGTTTGAAGACTTGCTGTTTGGGGAAACCTCGTCCAGGGAGCAGTGTGTGGAATGAGCTAGAGCAGCGAAGAATGAGGAGATATTGGGCAGAGTACAAGTTAGGAAACGGTTGATTTTTTCCAGACCTGAGGGATTTGAGCCATATGAAGTTCTTAGCCATGGAAATGAAGAGAAACAGCCTGAAACCCCAGACTGCTGGGAAATGAGGCCTGAATGTCTGTTCCTGCTTCATCTCAGCTTAAAGTTTCCTAACGTTTCCCCCCTAGACTCTGATCTAGTCCTCAGCCTCCTTCTTCTTTTCTTCCTTCCTCCCTCTGATCTCCCTTGGACAAGCAGCTGAGGGCCAGGGCCTCTGAAACATACAGCACTGGCACTGGCCCCAGATGGCCTCCTGGCTAGTAGAGAAGGTGACAGCTGAGTAGGATGCTGGGAGAGATGCTCTTTATGGCCCACACAACTCTGCCTGTCTCCCCTCCCTTTGTAGCATGCAACACGGAACTGAAGCTCCCACGTCCCATACCGCTTTCCACTCCAGATGTGACTTAGCATCTGCCAAAAATATGTCTGAATGTGATACTTGGGTGACAGAAGCAAGATAGCAGTGGTCTGTCTGCTGTTTCCGCTGGCAAGCAGGGCCATGGAGACTCATTTTTCTGACAATGAAGTGGAAAGCTCAGGGCTCTGCTACCTACTTCAGTGGTTGCCAGAGATGTTGGGTTTGGCTGGTATCAGTCGGGGCTGATGCAGTATGCCTGCAGCCAGCAGTGGGGCGGCTGTTTCCTTATCCCCAGCTTTCTGATAAGTCTATAGTTTTCTGACCATAGCACAGACAATAGGCACCTTGGTTGATTGCCACTTCTGGCTCTCCTTCCTAGTTTCCTCCATCTTTCAAAAAAAAAATTGTTGTGAGCCTTTAATTCATTGTACAGATGCTCCTCAATTTATGGTAGGGCTACATCCTGCTAAACCCATCGTGAGTTGAAAATATCATTCAGCAGATATGCATTTAATACCCCTAGCCTTGTTGTGGTGCAGCTTGCTACACCAGCATTCCAGATGAGTACTAGTTCAGATCCTAGCTGTTCCACTTCTGGTCCAACTTTCTGCTAATGCACCTGGGGAAACACAGGAAGATGACTGGAGTACTTAGACCCCTGTCACCTATGCAATAGGAGACCCGGCTGGAGCTGCAGGCTGCTAGCTTTGACCTGATGTTTGGAGAGTGAACCAGTGGATAGAGCATCCCGCCCTTGCTGCCATCTCTCTTTAATGCACAGTCTACTGTTTACCTGCATGATGTCAGGGCCTGTGTAGCGGTGACTGTGCTGCCAGGCATCACAAGAAAGGATCGTTCCGCGTGTTGCTGGCCAGAGAAAGGGTCAGAATTCAAAATTCTACTGAATGCAGCTTACTTTCGTAGCGTCGTGTAGTTGCAAAATTATTCGGTTAAGACATCCTAAGGCAATGATGCAACACCTTTGAGTTTAGAGTAGCTAGAATGGCTTCTTCTACTGGCTCTCAAATCCTAGCTAAGATACCTGACGCCTTGAAGAAATCCTCAGAGCTCCCCACCAACCTGCTGCATCGTCCCCTAGCTTAAATTTCCAGAACTACGTCTGGCATAGCCTTATTCTGGCTGATCCTCCTTTTGGGCAAATAGAGTCTACCCTAATCTTCCTGAGGACAGGCTATTCATAAACAACTGCACATGGTGGCTCCAGAAGTATTGATCCCTTACAGACTACTTGGCCTCATTTTCTGTGTTCCACCTACATGCCTGGGACACCATTGCTTCCTTCTGCATTTCTGTTATGCCTTTGGACAGGTGCCTCATTCATCTTGCTCAGTCATTTCCTTTAGAGCATTGATTCTTTCCTGTCGGCCTTCAACGTCTCTGGGAATCTGATTTAAAAGGCAGATGCCTTGACCCACCAGGACTCAGTAGGTCTAAGGTGTGGCTGAAAGTCTGTGTAGTTAACAAGCCCATAACACACTCAAACCCATGACAACTCTCTGATGTCGGTGCTTAACCCACCTCAGTAGGTATGACAGTGCATAGGCCTTCTTCCTTGCACTGTAAGGGTGGGAAAAAGAGGGAAGTTAAAGATAGCCCCTGGGTTGCAAGCTTGGATGACTAGGATGGTGAGTGTAACATGGGTTCAAACAGGGAACTGAAGAAGAGAAACCAGTTTGTGGAGGAAGATAATGAGTCCATTTGAGACCTGTTGCATTTGACATCCAAGTGAAGATGACACACTGTTGGCTGCTAGTAAGAGATTGGATGACTCAGGTCTGGAGGTTGATTAGTGGGGTGGATTCTCTGTTGAGAATTCAGAGAATCACCGCCGTCGTTAAATTATTTCCTTAATGTGGTTCAGCCATGGTTGTCCTGAAGCTGATATAAACCTATCACTTGCAATGAAACGGATTAAAAAATTTTTGTATATTTTACTAGCTTGCACAAAAGGAAAAGTGAAGATTCAACGTAGGAAAATCCATGTTATCATTTGCCTAGAGGATGACAACAGGTCAGCAAGACTAGAAGTGTTATGCTAAGTGTGTTAGCCACAAACCAGGTTGGGTTAAATACTGATGTTTCTGCAGATGTCTGAAGTCTTCCTGTTAAGGAGAACTATAGATTCTTCTTACAACCGTTTTGTAAAAGCTTTGTTTCTCCTCCCTCTAAGAGTTTAAATCATTGTTAATAAGTGACTTTCAAACTCTTTTTTTTAAATGAAAGCTTACATAAAATAGTGTCTCATTACTGTAACTTTAAATCTGTGGGTATATAATTTACTGATTCTTAGGTTTTTGTCTAAGTTTTATGAGAACAAGGCCCTCTTGATATAGATTAGAGTTTCAAATGAGGGTATATGGATGATGGTTATGTGTAGCTAAGCAAATGTATATCCAAATGTGTATTGGTTATGTGGGTATTGAGAAAATCATGACCCATTCAGAAAAGTAGTTGCAAATGCAACACTGTTTTTTATTTTTAATTTTTGAGAAAGTTATATTTATTTGAGACGGAAGTCAGGAACTCCATCCAAGAGCTCATGCATGTTAGCAGGAAGTTGGATCAGAAGTGAAGTAGCATAGACTTGAACTGGCACTGAGATATGGATGCCACCATGTGAACCGGTGGCTTAACTTGCTGCACTGTAACAATACCTGCCCAGGGATTCTATGGATTTAGGTCCCATTCTTACTGTCTCATTTAACCTCTTAAAGACCCCAGGTATAGTCACATTGGGGATTAGGGCTCCAATATATGTGCTTTGAGAAAGAAACAGATTGATTCAAAGAAATATATCTTTAGTAACTAGCACTTGATGGGATGGGTCATAAGGTGGAGGAGTAGAATGCTGAGGTTGCTGACATGATTTTGTTTTTCTTGTGGTGTGTGTGTGAAGGGATATCTTAATGTTTTAACACATTTAGTTTGAAATATCTATGACATATATCAAAATGGAAATAACAAGTGGCTAGTTGGTTATATGTGCTTAGAATTTAAAAAAAGACATCTGAGAGCCCAGAGATAGTTAGCTTAGTCCATCATGCTGCTATAACAGGATCCCGTGCATTGCTGGCTTATAATGAACAGAAGTTCATTTCTCACAGTTCTGAATGCTGGGAAGTCCTAGGTCAGAGCACAGGTACAGTGTTTGGTTGAAGGTCTACTTTCTAGTTCATCAGTGACACCTGCTCATAGGGGTGTGGGTTTCTTTTATGAGAGAACTGCCATAAGTGTTCCTCTCCCACAACCCAACTGGAAAGTAAGAAGACAGAGGGAATGTATCCCTGGAGTCGTTGTCACTGTTGCCCAAGTTCTGTACTAGTGGGATGCTAAAATTAGGAGCTGGAAATAGAAATGGGACCAAGTGCTCTGGTATACGATGTGGACAACTTAATTGATGACTTAAAAGCTAGACCAAAGATTCTGCATACTTGAAAGGCACACACACATACAGAGAGAGAGTGAGAGAGAGAGAGAGAGAGAGCGCATTTATCACTATCAGCTGTTTCACTCCTCAAATGCTTGCAACAGCCAGAGATGCGCCAGGCTGAAGCCAGAAGTCACCAACTTCTGGGTGACAGGAGCTCAAGCCCTTGGACCAGAGCCTGCTGCCTCCCAGGTACATTGGCAAGAAGTTGGGTTGTAAACTACGTAGCTGGGACTCAACCAGCATTCTGACATGAGATGCAATTTTTCTTTTGTCTCAATGTGACGGTTTAATTATCTACCTCACAATACCCAGTATAAACATTTTAAGGGGAATTTGAAGTAGACTAGTGAATTATTCTCCAGCAAGCTAAGAACAACTTAAATTTTTACTGATGGATTAGAAGGAATCCCTTTTTATCATAATCATACCTGCACTGAACACTGTACTTTTTAAACTATGAGGAACAGAACAGCAACCAGCTTCAATTATCACTGAGGTGGTGAGCATTTTTTTTTCTTCACACTGTGAAGTGCTATTTGCATGTCATTTTGTGTTGGGTAAAAGCCATTGTGGTTTTTGCACACTTGTGTCTTAACACATTTATTCTTAGCGCCCATTAATACACCGTTGCAGTGCCTGATAAGTCAATTGGAAAGATAATTGGCACCGATGGAATGTACTTTAAAGTGTTAGAGGTCTTCAGTTAGGTAGGTCTCTAATATTTACTGTTGTGAATATGGTGAGAATACTCTGCTAGTAATAATCTTCAAATTGAGGAGTATAGAAAAGTATGGGCTATGTAGTGTTAAAGGGGGGGGTCTCTGTGTATTTGGAGGGTAAGTAAAAACTAGACCTTGTCATTTCGATGGACCGTCAATGCAGTGCTTAAGGGGGAGGGGCAGGAACCCAGAAATTCCTTTTCTAAATGTAGAACACACTGGCCTGGCTCTGGCAAACTGGACATGACCTAATGTTCCATCCCACATGATCCTGCTGTGTGTGAAAGCCAACCCAAATGCTCAGCCAGACTGCGGTGAAGCTCCTGATGACAAAACCAGATCCGCTGGGGCCTCAGCTGCCTTGTCTCTGTGGCTCTTTCAGGTCAAAACCGGGTTACTTTTTTCAACAATTGCTTTCAGTCCATTGAAAGTGGCCCACTTGAAATTATGCTA
Organism: Ochotona princeps; assembly: GCF_030435755.1. Classification (NCBI taxonomy): domain Eukaryota; kingdom Metazoa; phylum Chordata; class Mammalia; order Lagomorpha; family Ochotonidae; genus Ochotona; species Ochotona princeps. The sequence goes on along the minus strand of NC_080863.1, from coordinate 9,510,090 downwards.
CCTCAAACACTTGGTGACGCTTTCATGGCCCATAGCCTCCCTCCCTTGTTAATTTGTCATCACATCCTCCCTGGCTCCCTATCATCACTCCCTTTGGCACCTGCCAGTCTCAGTGCGGTGAAGCTGGGAGAAAGTCTGGTTTGATGGCTGTGAAGCAAATGTTCTCCAATATAAGTTGCACTTCTTAAGCACTCACCCTCGAGTTCATTCATCAAAGCCAGGCATATATTCTGGCTCTTTGGAGAAAAACAGCACTTGCAGATTTTGCAGATAATATGCAAGAGGTATAGAGAAACATCATAGCAAGGCCAACTGTTTTCATATCCAAATGACACTGGATTTGCACAGAGATTTTCATTCTGAATGGAGATTTTGTACCTTCCCTAACTTCTTGTTTTTGGGGGAAAGAGCAGAGCCTGGGGGAATGGGTTTGAGTTCTGAGTTGAGACTTTCAACCTGTAGAACTACAGACTGAACAGTGCAGGCTGTATGACCTGGAGCAACTGTCTTCATTTCTCAGAACTTGTTCCTTCATTTGTGAAATGAGGCAATGCATACCTCACGGAGCTCTTGTGAGAATGAGGAAGCACACGTGGGAGACGTTGCAGGTGCTTCTGTGTTGGTTCCCTTCCCTTACTTAAGTAGAAACAGCCCTGACTCTACGAGAGCGGGATTTTCTCACAGGGCTGGTATTCAGACAGCAAGTTCATCTTTAATGAATAGCCTAATCCAAGAGGATTAGAATGGTTCAGACACAAGAGCTTAAGTAATTGTTTTATGGCGCTGAGCTTTCCTTGGCATGGGGCCCCACCCAGCCTCTAAGAAGATGATTACCACTGAGCATTTTACTGTTCTTCAGTTGTAAGCATTCACAGACACATTTGTGTTCAAAGGAATTCAATGTCTGACAGAGAAGGATGTTCGAACGTTCCAGGTACAATACCAAGAGTCCCCCCAAAGTTCATGTGTGTATGTCATGGTATGTCATGTGTGTTTGTCTCATGTATGCCATGTCTCTTTATAAAGCTTGAAGGGAGGAAGAGACAAGGAGGTACAAAGGCAGTGTTCTAGTTTGGGGTTTCGTGGAAGGCGGCAGGTTCAGTTTCTTGCCATGCCTCCATTTTTCGCTTTGCTGGATAGATATATTTTTGCAATTAAAATAACACTGTAATTAGGAATTTTTAAAACCACATATCAAACAGAAGCTGGTGGGGGCTTCAGACACTACTGATGCAGATGGATAAGGATCAATATGTCTTAGATATCTGATTATCCATCATTCGTCATTATCGTCACCCATGTTTAAAAATTTACACTCACTGCTGTATTTATTCCAAAAAGACATTCTTCTAAATCATATTCAATTTCATTCTTTTCATCAATTCAGGCTGACATGTTCCCAAGCAACCCCCCAAATTCTTTTAGTTCAAATTGATTAAATGAAACTGTTTGAAAATATACTCTTGTAAGTGTTTTGAGTAGAGATATGATGATCAGAATTCCTAAAATAGAGTGTAATTTAGAGTCTAATGAGCAAGTTTTTTTTGACAAATAATTCCTCTCTTCTTGAAACTTCTCTGATTCAACTAAGTTAGTGATAAGGCCATGGAAAAGTTGTGTGGGCAGAGTTCTGGCCCAGAATCTAGGGTCGTTACCAACCAGTTTTGTCACACTAGTTACATCAGATAATTCTCTAGTGTTCAGTTCCTTAATATTAGGAAGTTCAGCAAAGTTATCTCCAAGATTTTCTTTTGTAAATCTGAATTACAGAAAAACTCACCTAAAATTGAGAACTTGTATAAAAACAAAGTCCATGCTTTTTGTTATTGTTTTTAAAGGTTTTTTTTTTGAAGAGTGAGATTGCTTATTTGTTGATTCCAAATGCTGGCAACAGCCGGGGCTGGACTAGGCTGAAACTGTAAGGCAGGAACTCAAGTCAGGTCTCCCATGTGGCTGGCACGGATCCAAGTACTTGGGCTTTCTCCTGCTTTCTCTTGGCGTCTGAGCGATCAATAAACTGGAGTCAGGAGCAAAAGTGGGACTTCAAAGTCAGGCTCTTTGATGTCTGAGTTGGAATCCTAACTCTAGGCTCAAGTTTCTATCTTTGAAAATCCTGAATCTCTTATGAAATTGATGAGTGCAATCGGATGCCAAAACTCAATTTCCCATTCTATCTTAGTTCTACTATTACGTGCCAGTTAATTTGTAGATTTCTAATTATTTAATGTTAACAACAGTAATTTAACATGCAAAGAATAAAAGCCAAGTTCAAGATTAAAACAAGGTTAATACGTCTTATAATGGTAGATATTTTTCCAACAAGATGGTAAGTTTCCAAATAATGAGTATATTTGACAATTTATTTCCTGAAAGTTTGCTGTGCAATGCCGTTTCCATTTTTTCAAATGTATGCATGTTGATATTAGTGAATATACTACATTTCAAATCACATCTTAAGTCCTAGACTTACTCTACTTGCCTCCTAAATTTAAGTTCATATTGCATTACTACCCTCTTGCTCTCTTCTGATTCATTTAAGAAGGTGGGTAATATTACTCAATGACATTTTTGGACATTTAGGATAAGTTAATTACCTTTAAAATATTGAGAACTGAAACTCTGTGAACCATAAGAACTAACTAGAAATGCGACACCTAATTTGGTGGTCAATCTATTTTTTTTAAACATTATGTTTGAATGGAAAATTGAGAACATGTAGAAACTATTAATAATGAGAGGAGGTGGGTGTATGAACAGGTGTAGTAGATTGTGGCGAAAGATATGTGAAATTTCTGCAATTTTAAAGAACCACATCCCCATTTTTTGGTCGCTTCCTCTGTGAAAGGTGGTTTTGTGATTCGGAAAAAAAGATATACCAAAATATCTAGCTAAGACCAACAGAAGCTTTTTATTGAAGAGGATGGAAAGTTGTAAACTTGCAATTCTTTTATTGAAAAATAAATTTATTGTCTTTCTTATCTGAATTTTGCACGCACCAAGGAGATTAAACACTTGTCCAAGCATGTACAATAGTCGTGGCCAGAAAGTCCGTCAATCCTCAAAGGCAGGATGCTGTCAAGCGTTACTGGTTCTAGATCCTGAATATCTTTAGTTGCTTCCTCTTTCTCTGTCTCCATTGTCCTCTCCTAGACCCATGCCATTATCATTTCTTACTTGGTTGCCTGCCCCAGTCACCCAACTCATCTATCTTTGCATATTAGATCTCCGTCTGACACCAAATTGACCTAAAACACAACTCTGATGATAGCCCGCAATGATGTCCTTTTGCCATCAGAATCAAATTCAAACCCTGAACAAGATGAAGATTCTTTACCATCTGACATCTGCCCTCTCTTCAGCCTAACTTGCCAGCACTCTTTTGCTCTAACTTTGTTATTGTCGGTTTTTTTAAAAGATCTATTTATTTTTATGAAAGGCAGAGTTACAGCAAGAGAGAGAGGGAGGAAGGGAGACAAAGAGAGATTTTTCATCACCCTGGCTTTCTCCCCAAATGGCTTCAACAGCTGGAACTGGGTTGGCTTGAAGCCATCAGCCAGGAGCTGCTTCTGAGTTTCCCATGCAGGTGCACAGGGCCAATTATGCTTACGTGCTATCCCACCCGACTCCAACCCCTTAACTTCTTGATCTTGCAAAGCCAACTTCACTTTCCTAAGCCCACCCTATTTTTGATACTTTCGTAACTCTGCCTCCTTGAATGTCTTTCCTAGCTTTTTTCTATACTTGCAGGAAAAATACAGGTCCACACAGCAAGTTTGCAATAATCAAAAAAAAATAAAGCTTCACAAACTTGGGCATCCAGAAAATATCCGCTTATTTTTCTACATGCCTGTCATTCAGGGAACTAAATTTCTACATCAGTACCAGCAGGGAGGTTAGAATGAGACAGGAAAGGTTAGACTGAGACAACCTTATTCTTGGTCAAGTCATACTTCTCTTTCTGTCTTGGGTCGGAGCGGGGGAGGGGAGCAAAGGACCGTTTGGTCCTTTTGCTTATCATGTAGCCAGCTACCTCTTGACTATGTTTGCAGTATGAATAGAAAAATGGGGAAATGACATGGTACAACTATGACCAGATCCAGTTGATTGTCTTCTTAATCTGAGATTCTAAAAATCAAAAGTGATCTCATATTGCTCCACACAGGAATCCAATTATCCAAGCTTCAAAGCATTTACTATACCCTCTGAGAAGCTCATATCAATTGCAAAGAAGTGAAAAACTGGAAAAACTGATGTAAGGTTAACGTATATAACAACTTCTAAGTGAATTAAAATGTTATAGATTGCTCAATATATGTAATAGTGTATGGAATAGTAAAGTTAGAAGGATATGGTTTTTATTTCTAGGAAGTAATGATTGTTCATAATTAAATTTTTAAAAAAATATTTATTTATTGAAAGACAGAGTTGCAGAGAGAGAAGGTGAAAAATGGCGAGGTTTTCTGTCTGCTGGTTCATGCCCCTAGGGACTGCAATAGCCAGAGCGGGGTTGATCTGAGGCTGCGAGCCAAGAGCTTCTTCCGCAATCCCCACATAGACACAGGGTCCAAGCACTTTGGCCATTCTCTGCTGTTTGCAAGGAGACACATTAAGATGAGCTGGATTGGAAGTGGAGCAGCCAGGACTTGAACTGGTGTCCATAGGAGTGCTGGGGCTGCAGGCAGAAGATTAGCATGCTACGCCATGGCACCAGCTCTGATTGCTCATAATTTTAAGCCCAAAGGAAATAATAATGATTTTAAAGTATTCAGAAGTCCACCAAAAACTACAGATGTGTAGCTTTGAATATAATGGTAGAGAAAAGACACAAACAGGTATTCTGAGGTATTCACAAATTTCCTGGGTTGTAAGATTTAATATTTTTCTTTCATTTCATTTCATTTCATTTCTAAGTTTTCCCTAAGGCATACATAGTGTTTTCTGAATAAAAATAGATTGGATCTCAGGGAATAGGCATTTGACCTCATAGTTAGCATACCAGTTAGAGTAATCCTGTCCCACATCCAAGTGCCTGGGTTGGAGTTCCCAGCTCCAGCTTCCTGCTACTGCGGATCCTGGGAGGCAGTGGTGATGACTCAAGGGATTGGGTTCTGCCAGTCTTCTGGAAGACCTGGCTTGAAATTTTGACTCCCAGATTCACACAGGCAGTCAGGGTGGGGTGCTCTGGGGGTTTGGGCTGTGAACCAAGAGTGGGAATACGTGTTCCCTGTCTTTTTCTCTCTGTCTCTGACATTGAAGTATTTTTCTTCTAAATCAATAAATTACATCTCTAATTTCCTGCTTTTGTGGGAATTGCTACTGAGACAGCAGGGTGTGTGTGTGTGTGTGTGTGTGTGAAGCTATTTTAAATAGTTCATACATGAGGCCTACATTGTGTCATAATACCTTAAACTACCACCTATAATGCTGCATCCCATATATATGCTATTCATATCCCAGCTACTCCACTTCTGATCCTGTTCCCTGCTTATGGCTGGCAAAAGCAGTACAAGATGGCCAAAATGTTTGGGCACTTGTCACCCACAGGGAAGACCTGAATGAAGTACCTGGCTTCTGGCTTTGGCTTGATCCATTACTGGCAATTGTGGCCAGTTGGGGAGTGAACCAGCAGAACTAAGACCTCTGTCTCCGTCTCTCCCTCTCTTTTTATGCCTCTGATTTTACAACAAACAAAAATAATTTTAAAATGTTCATAGGAAAATAGAATTAAAAGATTAGTTTATTTTGGTGTAGGCATAATTTGAAATCTGGTCACTCTTTGTGTGTTGTATGCACGTACACTCATGTTAGTATGTTAAGTGTGATGCTAAATGGCTGGCATTCTGGTGTAATAGGTAAAGACTCCACCTGCAATGCTAGCATCCCACATGGACACTGGTTCTAGTCCTGGCTGCTCCACTTCTGATCCATCTGCTTGCTAATATGTTGAGGAAAACAACTCAAGGTGGTCCAAGCATTTGGATCCCCGAGCCCATGTGGGTCACTAAGATGAAGCTCTTGGCTCCTGGCTTCAGCCTGATCAAGCCCTGGCCATTGCAGCCCCGTAGGGGCAAAGAACGCTTCAGAAGAAGCGTCTTCCTAGTTCTGCCCCAAAGAGCAAGAAAGGGGTTTCCCTAATGCTCAGAGAAAATGTAGAAATCTTTTTTTGTTTGTTTGTTTGTTTTTTTGTGACATTGTCTCATGTTCTCTCCCTAGTCAACCCAGCCCAGCAGCAGCAGGGGTCATAGGTACGTAAAACACTAAGTATTTACTGAGGGGAAACCAGTATGGGGATTGGGAAATAGAATCATGGCATCTGAATAAGAAGAGTGAGAAATGACAAAGAAGATTAAACTTACACTGCTTGGAATTCCCTCATCCCACATCACAGCACTAGGTCAAGTTCTGACTTTTCCACTTCCAGTCCAGCTTCCTGCTAATGTACCAGGGTAGGCAGTAGAAGAAGGCCAAGCACTTGGGTCCCTGCCACACATATTGCAGAACAGGATGGAGTTCCTGGATCCTGATTTTGGCTTTGCACATCCCTGGCTGTTGCAGTCATTTGGAGAGTGAACCAGCAGATGCAAAAATCTCTCTGTGTTTTTCCCTTTCTCCATCACTCTGTCTTCTAAATAAATAAATGTTACCAGAAAAAAAAAATAGGGTCAGAACATTGGGCATGATATGAGCAAATTGTTTAAGAAACATCCCAGGTTGGAAATAAAAACTCTAAAGAGATATGCTGGCTAGAATTTTAAGTTACTGAATCATCCGCAATTAGAAGTTATTTAGGGCCCGCCACGGTGGCCTAGCGGCTAAATTCCTCGCCTTGGGTGCGCCGGGATCCCATGTGGGTGCTGGTGCTGGTCCCGGCAGCTCCGCTTCCCATCCAGCTCCCTGCTTGTGGCCTGGGAGGACAGTCTCCATACCCACGTGGGAGACCTGGAGGAGGTTCCTGGCTCCTGGCTTCGGATTGGCGCAGCACTGGCTGTTGCAGTCACTTGGGGGGTGCATCATCAGACGGAAATACTTTTCTGTGTTTCCTGCCATAGTGTTGAATTCTCTCTTTTGTGAATGATCTGTCCTTGTTCATTACCCTTCTAGCTCTCTGATGTCTGTATCGTTTGGAAAAATCAGTTGGGAAAATATTTAGAAGTACTAGTCCTGAAGTCATTTTGCTGCGCTGTTTGTTTGAGGTGCACCTAGGAGAGCAGCAATTCAGGTCACATTAACAACTGTAATTGAGAAAGAATGTATGGCTTAACTTCAGATGCTGATCTGAAGTTTTCTCCTTTCAACTTTTTGGATCAAACCAGGGCCAGGTTCTCTCTCCTGCCCTGGCTGCCCTCTGGTAGAGTGCTGAAGAGTATCCCAGGAGAGCCGATGGGAAATAGTGGGGATAAGGAAGAACTCCAAGGGAAGCCTTAAGGGCAGAGACCCCTCAGTAATTAAAAAAAAAAAAAAAATCCTTGGTTTGGTATGGGTGTTCGCCTAGTGGCTAAGATGAGAGTTAGGACACCTACGTCTCATATCAAAGTGCCTGACTTTGATCCTGGCTCGTGATTCCAACCTCTGGCTAATGCACACCTTGACAGGCAACAGATGATGACTCCAGCGATGGGGTTCCTGTCACCCCCATGGGAGATCTGCGTGGGTTCCTGGCCCCTGGCTTCATTTTGGCCCAGCTCTGGCACTTGGAGGCATCCGAGGCATAACCAGTTTATGAGTTTTCTCTCTCTCTCTGTCTCTCTTTGTCTAGCTATTTCTGTCTATCTTTATCTCTCTCAACTTCCCCTCTCAAAAAAAGAAAAAAAATCCAAACAATTAAAAATCAGTCTTTGACTTAGAACAACCTCTGTGTCCAACATTAGATAGAAATATTACTGTATTTACCAGAAAACTAGCACTCCCAAGCTGGCACCGTCCCATTGGAATTACTTCCCACCTTTGTTCTTACCGGCTTGGATAATTCCTACACAGGATAAAACCATGTATTCCTTCAAATCTGAATCTGGGAAAGAATCCCAGAAGTGAGGATTCGGTGTTGGCTGTGACACTTGCTAGTTTGTAGAACGCCCTGGAGTTAAGTCTTTTAAGTTCCTCCAATCTGGATTTTTTCATCTGTCACCTAGGAAATAATATTAGTGGATCTATTATGCGCTTCAAGTGAGCTGATGGCAGTAAAAGTGCTCTGTAAACAATGGAACACTCTACATGGCTGGAGTCATGTTAAAACAGGGTTGGCAACTCATCTCCGAATCAATGTTTAACTTGACTTAGCTGTCTTTGTGTTTTAAAATTAAAAAAAGGGCACATCCCCTGAATCTTCAGTAAATAAATGAAACCTTTGGTCTCAGATCCATAGATGAAAAAAAAAATTTATGTCCTGATGTGACCCAGGTCTCTGTGTGTACGCTCTAGATCTCACTTTCGTTTTTGTCTTAATTATAGCATTGAAAGAGTAGAAGGCTTAAAATTACACCTCTCAGAACTAGTTATTACTTAGTGACGCTACATTTCAAAAATATTGCTCATGTCTTCAGAATAAATTAGGAGGTTCTTTTATGGTTATCTTTGTTTAAATATAAATTTATTGACCTAGTGATGATAATGGCTCTTCAGTTTTTTTTTAACATCTCCTTGGGTCGGTGATAATTTTTGAACGTTTAGGTATGTAAGCATATTAAATGTTAAATGGCTTATACTTTCATTTCTATATGGCTGCAGAGAAATGTGAAAGCATCTAGAATAGTATGGCTAAAAGTTCTGACCTCTGCATTGCTTTCTTAACTACATATGCAGCCTCCTGCTTTATAAAAGTAGGGGATATACTAGAAAAAAAAATGTTTAAGTAGCAATCTGGAAAGATACAAAACTGCCAAAGATACTAGGACTAAATGATCAGTATTCTTGTCTGGGTATTTACAATAGGCATTCCTCTCTGGTTTTCTTCAGTTTGCTTGCTTATTTTATTTATTTTTAGATAGCAGCCAGAATGTTAAAATCCACATGAGACCATGTTCCTTTGCTTGCTTTTTTTTTTTTTTTTTTTTTTTTTGCTTTTAGAACTAACTGTACTTAAAAATTTATTTAAAGGACCCAACTTTGTGGCACAGAAGCTTAAGCTGCTGCCTGCACAGCAGTATCCCATGTGAGCGAGCACCCACTGCTCCACTTCCGATCTATCCACCTTGGAAAGCAGTAGAGGATGAACCGAGTAGTTAGGACTCTGCACTCATGTGGGAAACCCAGACAGAGTTTCAGGCTCCTGATTTTGACCTGGCTCAGTGTTTGTTGTTGGCCGACTTTTTGGGTGTGGACCAGTGAATGGAAGATTCTCTGTCTCTCTCTCTCTCTCTCTTTCATTACTTTTTTCCCTCAAGATTTGGTTATTTTTATTCGAAAGGCAGATTTACAGAGAGGAGAGACGGAAAGATTTTCCATTTGTTGGTTCACTCCCCAAGTGGCCACAATGGCCGGAACTGAGCTGATCTGAAGCCAGGAGCCTGGAGCTTCTTCCAGGTCTCCCATGTGGGTGCAGGGTCCCAAGGCTTTGCGCCATCCTCGACTGCTTTCCCAGGCCAAAAGCAGGGAGCTGGAAGGAAAATGGTGCAGCCAGGACAAGAACTGGTCACCACATGGGATGCCAGCACATGCAAGGCAAGGACTTAGCCACTAGGCTACTACGATAGATCCAGGAAGTGAATTCTATATTTGTCATAGACTTCTGAACTGATCTCATGTTGCAATGCTCTTGAGTGGCAAAGGTCTGCTGTAGGCTATGATGACCACCTTAGCCTAATCTTCCATGTCCTATTTCAGTAGGGCCATCACTACAACTCAATTCTCTTTCAAACAGAGAGACCTGACATTACCCTGAATTCCTTTAAAAAGACAAAAAGGACTTTATTCCTTCCTTTCTCCCAAATGCATTTATTTATTTACTTGAAAGGCAGCATGACATAGAAGGAGAGACAGAGAGAGAAAATCTTTCATCTGCTGGTTCATTCCCAAGTTGGCTGCACCAGCTATGACTGTGTCAGGCAGAAGCCAGGAGCCTTGAACTCCATCCAGGCTTTAGATGCACAGCTGATGATCAAGTGCTTGGGCCAACATCTGCTGCTTCCCAGGTGTGTGAACGGAGAGCTAGATCGGAAAGCGAAAGAGCCGGGACACGAACTGGCATCCTGACAGGGAATGCATGCAACTCAAGTGGTGGCTGCACAACAGCTGGAACATTTGGAAAGTCACAGTCAGAGATGAAAAATCCAACACAGCCATAACGTTCAGTTGACACTTCACTCTTAACACTCGGTCCTTTCTCTGTGTATAATTATATATTCAGGTTTCCTAGCTATTAGGGAAATACAAATGAAAACCAGATTGAGGCTCCATCTAACTCTGGTGAGGTTGGCCTACATTCGGAACTCAACTAACAACACCTGCTGGCGTGGATGTGGGGAGAAAGGTACCTTCCTTCACTGCTGGTGGGAGTGTAGGCTAGTATGACCACTATGGAAATCAGTATGGAGAGTGCTTGGAGAATTGCAAATAAAGCTGCCATATGACCCAGCTATCCCACTCCCAGGAATATACCCAAAGGAGATGAAAATTGTATGAGAAGCGGATCTCTAATCCTATATTTACAGCAGCACAATAAACAATAGCAAAGATATGAAAACAACACAGATGCCCATCCAAAGAGGAGTGGTTAAAGAAACAATGGTACATTTACTCCATGGAATATTACTCAGCCATTAAAAAGAATGAAATAATATCATTTGCAACTAGATGGTCCTAACTAGAGACCATTATGCTCAGTGAAATAAGTTAATCCCAAAAGGACAAATACCATATGTTCTCTCTGATATAAAGCAGCCATGATGCAAATTGTAAGGTCAATAACCCTTCCCATACTGTTTTTGCTGCATCCCGTGGGTTTTGATTTTTTTGTTTGTTTTCATTTTAATTTCTTCCATATAGTTTCTTTTCTCTTGTTAAATAAATTGCTGGCTCATGGATCGCACAGTGGCATCATCTTATCCAAGAGGTGTTTGTGTTTTCTTTTCTTCACCCATGCGTTGGTTATTCAGTGGCGTGTTTTTCGACTCCATGGTGCTGTAAATTTTTATTTTAACTTCATACCTGTTGTTGACTTTGTTTTGTGGCTTCTCATTTAATGAAATGTACAATGATGGTATAATAGAGACTGTCCTATTCAGATGTGAAGATACAATGCAATATGCATCCCTACTTCTGAATCAAAGATGGACTCCCAGTGAAACTGTTGGACAGTGGGATGCTGGACTGTCTGACATTATCTGTACAAGCAATGTCGGGCACACTGAAATAACAGACTGATGGACTTATGACTGCTTATGAGGGACTATACTGTTGTAATACTATGGGGAAAATCAGTCGGGGATTGGAAATTTGGGGGGTGGGGTGGGGAAATCCCAGATGCTATGGAATTGTACCATAAAATTCAAGATAAATTTTGTAAAAATGTAAAAAAAGATGCATGAAAAGTCCACACAAAACTTAAAATATATATATATATATATATATATAGTTGTACCTTTTTTTTTTAAGCCTAAAGGGATCATGCATTTCTTTTTCTTATTGTTTGCCAGCACTCCTGTCTTTCCTCATCTATATGACCTCTTTTCTGAGCTTCCCTTCTTGCTGGGGACTGGAGGGCAACTGAGCACCTGTTCCCTCCTTAGACTGTTATCAAGAAGCCGGTGACTGGGGCAACAGCGGTGACTCAGACTCCCCTCTGGCCAGGGCACAGTGGCAGCTGCATCCGGTTTCTAGGGGCAGCAGAAAACAGCTGTTGTGTGGCAATGTACGATGTCCAGCATCCTCAGGATGTGTCCATGCAAGCCATCAGCTCAGCTGGGGTGGTGACTTCATGGGGTCGGCTCTGCGGAAGACCTTGGGTGTGGCTCTTGTCCAGATGGCTCTGCTTCCTGCCTTTGCTTCTGAAATTAGCTTAAAACTTGGCTAACTGGCAAGACATACTAATGATATTAGCAATCATGGCCTCTTTCATAGTGTTTATTGTGTGCCAGGCAAATTTGTAAGGACTTCATGTATAGTCCCTGGTGTTTTGCAGTAGTACTTTGATTGGCGCTGTCTCCATCTGCAGGATGATAAAACTGAGTTTCGGGGAGATCAGGTTACTTGTCCAAGGTCACATAACTGCCATGGTGGTTGTGAAACTTAAATTTTGTCAATCTAGCCTAGTTTCTAAACACTCTTACTGATACATACACTATGTTGTAATTTCCTTGTGTGTGTTAACCAAAATTGCGCTAGTATTTCCATACTGTTAAATACTCATTGAAGTACTTAGAGTAGCTAGAGTATTCAATTGTTCGGATAATTCATGATATACTTAAGCAAATAAGGATATTCTTGTGGCTAAACTTTTTTTTAAAATGACTACTACCATGAGGTAAACTCTCAGAAACTGAATGCTTGGCCAACGAGCATTCATTCTTCCAGAAATCTTACTCCAATTTGTGCACCCTGCAGTTTGCAGCATCTTATTTCCCTGAGCTTTTATTAACTTTGAAAGTTATCACTAGGTTTTTTTCCTTGTAACATTGAAAATGACATAGTGTTTACTACAAGAAAAATAACGTTTTTAAAGATTTATTTATTCTTATTGCAAGTCAGAGAGGAGGAGAAGAGACAGAGACGAAGATCTTCTGTCCATTGATTCACTGCTCAAATGACCTCAACAGCCAGAGCTGAGCTGATCCAAAGTCAGGAGCCAGGAGCTTCTTCCGGGTTTCCCTTGCAGGTGCAGGGTCCCAAGGCTTTGGGCCGTCCTCGACTGCTTTCTCAGGCCACAAGCAGGCAGCTGGATGGGAAGCGGGACTGCCAGGATTAGAACCAGTGACCATATGGGATCCCGGTGTGTTCAAGGTGAGGACTTTAGGCACTATGCCACTGCACTGGGCAAGAAAAATATGTTGTTAAATTCTTCAAGCATTTAAAAATAGTTTTATTGATCACTTGTCCCACAGTTATTTTGTTAATGGTCTTCTCCATTATCTATAAGCTAAAATTGAAACTCACTGAAATACAGGCTACTTCCACTTCGACTCCAGCTGCTTTTCTAATCTTCTTCCATTGACCCTTCCCATTCAAGGGATTTTTATTTATTTTATTTTATTTTTATTTATTTTACTTTATTTTATTTTATTTATTTGGTATTAGATCAAGTCATATGATAATGCTATTCTTATAAGCCAAATTATGGCTGGCTATTGATAATTTCATTTGGTAAAACTTTATCAGTCTTCAAAACCTTTACTTTCACGCTCTGATGTTTTCATAAATGCCCTTTGCCTCTCTCTGCGAGGTGAAATCCCACTAGGTCTTTTTTCTTTAAAAAAAAAAAAAGTTTATGCATGTGTTTGAGAGGCAGTGAGATGGGAAGCAAGAGAGACTCTGAGAGAGAGGGACAGAGAGAAAAAGAGGAGAATGACAGAGCTGCCATCGTCTGGTTGATGCCCCCTCTTAGCCCCGCAGGAGTAGACTGGGGATGAAGCTGATAATCAGGGAGTCAATCACCGTCTAAGTGCATTGCAGGAACCCCGTCGCTTGACCATCACGGCTGCTTCTAAGCGGAAAGCCGGAATCAGGAGAATCAGGAACCAGAACTGAGAATCCAACCCAGGTACACCAGAGAGAATGCAGGCATCCTCGCTGGTTCTGTTTGTTTTAAAGTTTTTTAAAATGCTAGGAGAACACAGGTACATGTGAGGCATGTTCAGGGATGGAGAAGACCAGGAAGGGAAGAGTGGGAGAGGAGATGTTTCTGCTTCCCATTGTGTCCTTGGGAAAAGAGAGGGATTGCCTCTCCAGGTTGCCAGTGTTCCAATAACCTTGGAACAGGAATGATTGCATGATACTTCTCCAGATCTCCAGTGAGGGCAAGACAACCTAGGGGAGTGGTCATTGATGGATAGGTGGGTGGGTTTTACAAAGAACAGGGGGTCTAGCTGATGACCCTACAGATTCATCACACCTTCTGTAGTTGCTTCTTGCTGATTAGGGGTGTAGGGCTTACCTTTCCTGAATTCAGAACTCTGTCTTCCCCCTTTAACAAATGGAAAGTTTGTAAAATTGTGTTAAGTTCTAATGCACACATAAGCACTCACATGTACAAAGAAGAGAAGGAGAGAGAAGTAACAGGGGCCCCTCCTCACTATCTGGAGATTAGTCCATGGAAAAAGCCAATCAACTTACTTCTGTGTAGGCTTATATTGTACACTCACATGTACAAAGGAGAGGAGAGAAATAACAGTGGGCTCCTTCCCGGTATCTGGTTCACGCCTCCGATAGCTGCAATGGCTGATTCAATCCAGAATCAGAAGCCAGGAGCCTCCTCTGCATCTCCCACGTGAGCGTGGAGGCCCAAGGACTTGGGCTATCTTCTGCCACTTTCCCAGGCCACAAGCAGGTAATTGCATCACAAAATAGGACAACCGTGACATGAACCAGCTCCCATATGGGACTGTGGGCACCTCAGGAGGAAACCATGGTGCCATCCCCCAAATAGATCCCTTTAAAGAGCTGCAGATCTTCCAGTGTTTTTTTTTTCCGCCCCCTGCATCTTCATCATTACGTTGAGATGTTGTTAGCTTCTTTGCACAGGAGTCAGCAATGTAGGTAGTCTAGTCATGCAGCCGGTGCACTGAGACCAGACCACACACCCACGGGTTCTGGTCCTTGAGGTCAGAGATCCTAACATGTCTGAGGCCCTTATGAGATAAAAGAAAGAGCTGTTTGCTGACACCAAAAGCCATTGGTGAGCCTCTCTGAGCAGCGGATGCTGCGGCCTGGCCAGGGAGCCATAGCGTGCTGGCTCTTTAGACCCCTGGCCTGCCTTTGCATGAGCTGCTAGGTGCAGCAGCCTGGCCCAGGAAGGCCTGTGACTGCAGCTCTGCCCCCGTGGAAAGTCCTTGGCGGCCCCTCCACCCCAGCCCATGGATCCTAGTAAGCAGATGATGATGGTCCATTTGCCCCCACCACCTTGCAAATCCAACATTTAAGGAATAGGGAACTATGCTGGCACACTGTTGGGGTTAGCACAAACTTAGCATGAACCAGGCCCAGAATGCCAGCCAGCTATTGGCTGTTGGTCTCGCATCTGTGTAACACATGCCTAGATACAAGGCAATGTAGGTGGTTGCCTACAGCCTGGAGTTTTCACCTCTATGCTAAATGCTTGTCCCTCTGCTGTTTTTAGTGAGGCTGAGTTCATGGGTCAGGATTCCTCTCTCCAGTTCCTTTGCCACACTCTCCAGATCCTCCATACACTCCTAGCCTAACTGTAAATCAACTCTCAGTCTTTCCTATCACAGCTGTAGACGGGTCCCATGGTGTTGCAGCTGGGCAGTAACTTTGCATCTGCTGGGCAGAGGGCGAGCCCTCTGTCACTGCTTGTTAATAGAGACTCTGTCTTGTTTGTTTTGGCAGCCACACGACTAGCAAAGTTTCCGGGCTCACAGCAGATGCACAACAAATACCTGTTACAAGGAAGAACCAGCAATGATGTGGGCCCAGGAAATGCCTTGTTAGCCAAATAATAGTTGTCATTTCCTTCCGTGTTACATAAGAAAGAGTGTGCGTTGCATGCTGTAATGTCTTTAAAATTTGGTTTGTGGGTTTTTGTTTGGAACTGGTCCTGGCATTTTGGATCTTCTATTGCTGTCCTCCATATTTCCCTATGCTTTCTGATGTTATCATGATATTGTAATTCTGTGGACTTATTTTATTTCATGACATAATTCTCCAACCAGCTAAACAAGTGTTCAGCATACTTTTCAAGGAATAATTGCTATTTTCTTCTGTTTTTAATCATTTGCACCTTTCCACTTAGGTGAGCTTTCAGGGTCTTCTAGTGACCTTCAAGATACATTAATGCCCTGAATAGTTACAAGATTACAACAAGCCTCTGAAAATACACAAAGTAAAACAAAATTTAGAAAGTATTTAAGCTGAATCTTCTTTATTTTCGCGTCTATAAAAAAAACTACACAGACACACTCACAGGAAGAAAATTATGGCATTAAAGAACTTGAAGCTGGAGGAGATTCCCAAAGTCTCAATATCTGCTTTTTGGTGAAAAATGCCCAATG
Source organism: Ochotona princeps (assembly GCF_030435755.1). Classification (NCBI taxonomy): domain Eukaryota; kingdom Metazoa; phylum Chordata; class Mammalia; order Lagomorpha; family Ochotonidae; genus Ochotona; species Ochotona princeps. Next base: position 9,493,933 of record NC_080863.1, on the reverse strand, counting down.
GGAGTTGGGGAAAGAAAGGAATAGTGCGGCTCCCTGGGCCCCGTGTGGTTCATTGAAGTGCTGTCATTTCTTATGGACATGTCCTGCCCTAGCCATTCCTGGAATGGATTCAGCTAGTAGCAGTCGCAGCACCAGGCTCCCTTTGTGCTTATGTTCAGAAGAGATGGGTGTTGCTTTATTTACTCTCTTGATCCTAGACAATTCTGGTCTTTTGTGCCTGCCTATTAGGGTGTGTGTGTGTGTGTGGGTGGGTTGTGTACATATGTGCTCAGTATTTTGTCTATTGTTAGGGCCTCTGTAATCAGGGGACTAGTTCAGTGACTGGACCCAAGCAGCCAAGATACGTGTTTGAGATTTAAAAAAAAAGGGAATGGTTGTTGTTTAAAACTGGGCTATTGTAAAGAGTATTGGTGAAGATATAGAGAAATTGGAACCTTTAGAGATGGCTGGTAGAATGAAAAATGATACAGCCACTTTTAAAGAGAGTCTGGCTGCTTGATATTCACAAGGTTACCATATGATTCTGCAATTCCGCTCTAATGCATATTCAAAGGAAATGAAAACATGTGTTGGTTCAAGAATCTGCATGCACATATCATAGCAGCAAGATTCATAACTGGCGAAGAGTAGAAGTAACCTGAATTTTCATCAGTTGATGAATGCATCAATAAAAGGTGGTGTGTCCATAAAGCAGACCATTCTCAGCAATGAAAGTTAATGAAGTACTGATATAGGCTACAATATGGCTAACTCTAGAAACATGTATAGTAAATAAAATGACGAGTCACAAAGGATCCCATGCGGTATGATTCTGTTTTATGAAATACCCACATAGGTAACTTGGTGTTAACAAAAAAACAGATTAGTGTTGTCTGCAGTGGTGATTAAGGAGGAGAGAGAGGTCCTTTTGAATAAGTGAAAATCGTCTAATATTCATTGTGCTGTTGGATGTTCAAATCTGTGAAATATACTAAAAACCATCACGCTAGGTGCTTCAAGTGGGTGACTTGCTCAGTATGTGAATTATGTTTCCACACTTGGGGGCTGTGTTTCATCTTCAACTTCATCTCTTGGTTCTACTCTGGCTAGTTGGACATTCCCAGGCCTAACTTCAGACTTCTCTGACTTTCCATTCTGCTGGAAGTCCAGCCAAGAACTGATGCAAAGGGGTAGACATTTAACTCAGACTACACTTTACACTTGAAGAGAAAATTAAAAAAAAAAATCTTTGTTCAGTTTGTAACCAGCCTTATTTCCCTCCTAAAGTTTCCAATGGGTAGAGGGAAAATGAATGGTGTATTTCATGTCCAGCGGAAGTGGTGGCTGGGACTGATTTCTTTGCAGTTCATACACTATTATTACTACAATTCTATCCATTCAAATACTTAATGGACATCTAACAGGAATGATTATCAATGCAGTACACACTGGCACAATTCTGAACTCTTGATTCCGTGTCTTGCTTTGGGATTTACTTTGAGGGACTGATACTGTAGCAGAGTAGATTACTCCACGGCCTATGATGCGGGCATCCCATGTCACAAGGCTGGTTCGAGTGCCAGCTGCCCCACTTCCAATCCAACTCCTTGCTTATGTGCCTGGGAAATCAGTGGAGGATGACTCAAATACTTGGGCCCCGAAAACTCATGTAAGAGACCTAGATGAGTTCCTGGCTCTTGGCTTCAGCCTGGCTCAGCCTAGCTGTTGTAACAGCTGTTGCAGCTGGGGAGTGAACCAAAAAGGATCTTTATCTGTCCCTCTCTCTCTGCACCCTGACTTGCAGATTAATGCGGAACACAGCAATTAAAAAAAAAAAAAAAAAGGCTTGCCTTGAGCCTTTGAATATATTTGCTCCAGCCCCCTTGAAGTCTCCTTGAATCCTAAGCACTGGTTTCAGGTAATGTCTATGTCAGTTTGCCTGGCTCTTCTAACTGTTCACAAAGGGTCATTGTTTTGGTCTCCATGATGGCTTGTCTTATCAGCATGATCACTGACTGGCAGGAGTGATAAAGTGATTTTATAGTTTCCTGTAGAATTAGTGTCTAAGAGAGTAGATTCATGCATTTTCTTCTTTTGAAACTTATTTAGAAGCACTCTAATGCTTTAAATAAAATACACTATGTCTTTATAATCTGTTATTGATGTTGGTATAATTCCTTATTTTGTTATTTTATTTTCTAAAAAAATATTACGATATGGAGAGGATGAAGAGAGAGACAGGAAAGAGGAAGAAAGATCTTCCATTGGCTAGCAGCATGGTAGCAGCACCTCAGGTACTTGGCCTATCATCCACACTGCCTTTCCAGGCACATTAGTAGGAAGCTGGACTAGAATTAAAGAAGCTAGGACTCAACCCAGGGACTCCTATTGGGATAAAAGTGTTCCAAGCTGCAGCTTAACCACTGTACCATGTAATGTCCCTTTTATTTTTATTTTAAGGTTGTATTTGTTTGTTTTGAGGACACAGGCAACATTAGTTAATTTAACTAAGGTATAGATAAAATAGTAGTACATTGATTGGGCCTGGGGTGGGAGATGAACTGCTGAATATTGGCTTCTCAAATGGTTTTATCTTGACCAAACCAAATCAATGATTTCACAATACTGAAATGAAGCCAGAGTATTTCCTGCTACTTTGAACGTTATTTATGCTGTGAAAGACTTTGTTTGCAGAAACAATCACAAGTGTCCATTTATGTTCAAGACTGAATGTTAACATTGATGTGGTGGCTTATATTCTGAGTACCAATGTGTGAAAGTTTGCTTTTATTACAATAATTCATTATTTTGGAAAACAGAAATTATAACATATTTAGCACAGCAGGACTGCATATTGAATTTATAAAGAAATCCAGTTGACTAAAAGTCTAAATGCTAAATGAATAAGGATTTGACAATGTTTCTATTATATAGGGTTATTTATTCAATGGAATTATCTATGTCTCCATTATATACATGTGCACATATGTATTTATTGATTTATTGTTAGGCATGTTGCATGTGGCTCCAGCATTTAGCTGGATATAATTTTCATGTCTTTCCTTAGTAAAATCATACCTGTTAATTCCTAATACTAACCCAAGAAGGTAAAAATTAACAATGACAATTTAAAAGAATGTGCATTTTTGATCCGTTATTTATTCAGATATTCAAAAGTATTAAAGAGGTCCAAAAAATGCTGAGACTCTTGGTGATAACTCTACAGCAGCTATAGAAGTGATGTGAATAAAGCGTAAGTTGGTCTCACACAGAGGGCTAGGCCTGAATTCATGCAATGATAGAGAATAGTCCAGAATTAAGAAAAGGCGGAAGACTGCAAGTGAGAAGAATTTTGAAGGGTAAAACTACCTGAAACCTTGCATAGATCAGAGGCAATCAGTGTGGAAGTGTAATGGAACGAATATGTCAACAGCTGTAAACCCTGAGATGAACATCTGTTCTGTTCTCACCCCACGCAGGCCTCTTGTTGAATTGGTATTGGCTGACATACAGAAACGATTTCTGGGTTGAACAGGCCCACCACAGGATGACACACACAGGTCCAGGGGCTGCTAGATGGACTGATGGTGTCTGGAGCCCAGGCTCCTTCCACTTTGCGGCTGTTACCATTCTTACATCTTTACATCATTCACCCCGCTGGCCATGGCTCACCACTGTGTCAGCTGGGCTCACATTCCAGCCTGTGAGAAAGGAAGAGGGGAAGCAGAAGGCCTTGTGGTGCCTCCTCATGGCTATTTGAAAGGGGAAGAAGGGAAGGAAAGCTGGCCGGGTCTTCAGAGTAGTTCGATTTGGGAATGTAAACAGTCTCCTAGGTCATGTGATTTCTTTTTTTCAATAGGAAGAAAAGGTCGATCTGAGTTGCCCAGTCATCCTGCTCCTATGCTTAAGGAGATGCTCAGGAGGCAGGGGCAGGCAGGTGTGGCTTATGGGTTGCTGCTGATGTGAGGTGAGCTGGGAGAGACCTAGCTGCTCACCAGGCTTTAGCAAGGGTCAGTTGTAGGGCTGGGGGAGGATCTGTGGTGGGCACCCTGTGAGGTCAACGGCATGAGACCCCCTTTGCCCTCAGTATTACTCTGATTAGCCAACATAGTGATTCTCGATGGTTCCCATAAACTGGTGTTCCCGGAAATCCATGTCTTAGCCTAGATTTAATCTACTGGAGATTCCCGGAGCAATTGTTTTAGCAAGCACTCCAGGGAGACAAGTTGGAGACCATGGATTGAATGCAGGTCACTATGTGGGGAAAGCAGAATATAGGTGTGACTCATTTCCCTTCTTATCTTCTTGCTGCTTCTCCTTCCCGCAATTTCCTGGGACCAAAACAAGGGAAGCTTTTCTTTTACTACCCTTGATGTACGATCCTACTTCATAAGCCATGGGCCCTCCTGGTAGCATTACGTACGGTAAAATAGACAGTGAGGATGGACCCTAAGGATTTGGTGAAGGAAAAAGGAGGGAAGAAATCATTTGGCAAAGAACCAGAACTGCTGCCTGATCTTGTTTGCCGCGCAAGATCCTGAGTCTGACTTTCATCTTTGTTTTCCTTCTTTAAGGTGTTCTAACTTCCGGGCCCCTCCCCCTGAAACGGACACTGTGAACGGGCCGTACATTACCCACCTCACACACACCCATCTTTACGTCTAGACTTCAGGGGAAGGGAGAGAGTCAGCTATCGCGCTGGGCCCCCAAAATAAATAAATCTTTGAAAAGGAAAAAGAACTGATGGTTTTCAAAAAAAAAAAAACAAAAAATCTGAGACTAGGACACTGATCTCCCCTCCCTGTAACACTTGGCTAGCTAACCTAACTTAGCTACAGGCTGTTTGGAATTGCAGGTATTCAAATGTATCTCCACCATCAATGGCTAGAGATAAGGTTAGGAACTCGCTCTGGTTTAATGACTCGCAGGTAGCTGTGGAGTAGGAGCATACATAAATAATGCCAGAGGCAACAGTTTGGGGGTGGGGAGTAGGGTGTGGGAATTGGAGTCACACCAGGGCTTCCCTGAGTTTTCTTTTTTTTTTTTTTTTTAAGATTTATTTTTATTACAAAGTCAGATATACAGAGAGGAGGAGAGACAGAGAGGAAGATCTTTGGTCCGATGTTTCACTCCCCAAGTGAGCCTCAACGGGCCGGTGCGCGCCGATCCGGTGCTGGGAACCAGGAACCTCTTCCAGGTCTCCCACACGGGTGCAGGGTCCCAATGCTTTGGGCCGTCCTCAACTGCTTTCTCAGGCCACAAGCAGGGAGCTGGATGGGAAGTGGAGTTGCCGGGATTAGAACCGGCGCCCATATGGGATCCCGACGTGTTCAAGGCAAGGACTTTAGCCGCTAGGCCACGCAGCAGAAGTCCCTGCATTTCCCTCTGCCATGCTCCTCATCTTGGACTTCTTTCTAGTTCTGGAATGGACGAGATTTCCCTATCCCCCAAATCTATAGCTTTGGGATATGCTATCAGGAATATCTTTTTCTTAACTCATCATGAGGTTAATTCTCACTTCTTAATTTCTCGGCCAAATGTGTTTTTTTCAAGAAAGCCCACACTAAGAACACTTTCTTACGGACCCTCTCTTCATTTCCACTGGCACAATGTCCCGTTGCTAACATATCCAAGTTTTCAGCCTCCACGTATATATATTTTTTTAAAGATTTATTCATTTTATTGCAGCCAGATATACAGAGAGGAGGAGAGACAGAGAGGAAGATCTTCCGTCTGATGATTCACTCCCCAAGTGAGCCCCAACGGGCCGATACGCGCCGATCCAATGCCAGGAACCAGGAACCTCTTCCAGGTCTCCCACGCGGGTGCAGTGTCCTAAAGCATTGGGCCGTCCTCAACTGCCTTCCCAGGCCACAAGCAGGGAGCTGGATGGGAAGTGGAGCTGCCGGGGTTAGAACCGGCACCCATATGGGATCCCGAAGTGTTCAAGGCGAGAACTTTAGCCGCTAGGCCACGCCGCCGGGCCCGACGTATATATTTTTTAAAGATTCGTTTATTTTTATTGGAAAGACAGATTTACAGAGAGAAGGAGATACAGAGAGAAAGATCTTCCATCTGCTGGTCATTCCCCAAATGGCCACAACGGGTGAAGCTGAGTCAATCTGAAGGCAAGAGCCAGGAGCTTCTTCCTTGTCTCCCAAGTGTGGATGCAGGGTTCCAAGGTTTTGGGCTGTCCTCTGCTGCTTTTCTAGGCCACAAGCAGGGAGCTGGATGGGAAGTGGAACAGGCAGGACATGAACCGGTGCCCATATGGGATCCCCGTACATGCAGGGGGAGGATTTAGCTACTGAGCCATTGCCATAGGCCCTCCACATATATTTTTTAAATATTTCTTTATTTGAAAGGTAGAATGACAGAGAAAAAGAGAGAGCTTTTTTTTTTTTTTTCCACTTGCTGGTTCACTCCCTAGATATTTACAATAGTTAGAACTGGGGCAGGCCAAAATTTGGAGTACTGGCCTCTGTCCCAGTCTCTCATGTGTACATAAGGACTTTAGGACTTGGGTACCTGATTCCCTGTCTTCCCAGGTGAATTAGCAGGAAGCTGAATCAGAAGCAGAGCAGCCAGGACTCACACTGGTGCTCCTAAACGGGATGTCAATGTTTCTAGCACCTGTCTAGCGCACTAAGCCATGATGATTTGCTTTTTTTAAGCCTTCATCTTCTGTCCATTTAAAGCGCCAGTTATTTTAACGGATGATTTTTTAAAAGTTTTCTTGCGGATGTCTCTTTTTTTTTTTTTTTTGACCTGGATTTTTGTAGGACGAAGAAAAAGCAGGGGTGTGAAATTGTCTTCTGTGGTGGAAGAACAGCCTGAAATAGCTTGGGAAAGGGGACAGCTTCCAACAGTAGTTTGGAATGAGTACTCTCAGCATAGAACAATGGTTTGCTCTCTCTCTCTCTGTGTGTGTGTGTGTGTGTGTGTGTGTGTGTGTGTGTGTAGTGAAAGTGCAGGACAGAGACAAGATGCTGCTTAGAGGAGGGGGAAATGACCCTGGGGTTATGCCCTGGTGGGCAGCAGGAGTTCAGGATTTAGTCACAGTGGCAGCTGCACAGTGCTAGCTATCACTTGGAATGCTCCTCTTCTCAAAGATCTCATCAACAGCCCCTGGAGGGCCACCCACAAATCCAGGAGTGTTTGTTAAAGGACCCAAAGTTAATTAGGCATGATAAAAAAACAAACAAACCAACAGTTTACTTATTGTGGCTTTCTCGCTCTCTCTCTCTCTCTCTCTCACTCTCTTTCTCTCTGTGAGGTCAGTTCAACTCAAATTCCATTTTGCTTTCAAAGTCCCTCCCAGACCCAGAGAAGCCTGTTACCCTTGGCCCTAGCAGCTAAACATTTCCTGGTCAGGATAGGAATTTCCTTTACACGGCTAACAGGTGTTTCTCCGGTCTTTGTTTGCTGACCTCCTGTACAGAAGCCCACTCTTATTTGGAGAGGCCGTATTGTGACATAGCTCACTTCCCTGCATGGCCATGAAATCTGCCTCCCTGAACTTTCGCCCCGTTTGTTTTGCTGTCTGGAGCCACATGGGCTCTGTCTAACCGTTTTCACTGCGACAGTTCTTCAAATATTTGAAGATGGTTGTCCATGGACTTGACCTGAAACTTTCTCTTTTTTCGGGTGAAGTGGCCTCAGATTTTTTAATCATACCTTTTGAAAACAGTGTTTTCACGTGGGTGATGTATACAAACAACAGCCCCCAGGCAGTCCTGGATCCTGCTAATGTGTTCACTCAATTATTGGGTTCTTAGTGTGTTTATTCCCACGGTTGACTAGACTACTAGAATCACAGCAAATTTTACAAAGGAGAGGTGCTGGGGAGAGACTGGACTCCGACTTGGGGATGGGGAGGTCGGCTGTGACTATTAGCAGATTGCAGTGGAATTGAGACCTGGTGGTTGGACGATAGTAAACAAAGACAAGAGGGAAGATTTCCCAGACAGAACAAGCCTTGTGATGGAGAGCACAGATGATGAAACTACCCCTTGCCCTCATGGATTATTATTTTTTTAAAAAGTTTTATCTATTTGTTTGAAAGGCAAAGTTAGTGGGGAGGAGATGTCAGTGTCACAGATGGTGGCTTAACCTACTATCCCTCAATGCCAACCCACTCCCCATTTTAGAAAATTTATATTTACTTATTTGAAGTCTTGGATCTTTATGCCATCTCTGTTCTGGAAAAAATCGTTCAGAGGACCCATGAGATGGACACAAACATGCTTGTGTTCTAGGTGTCTGAAGCCCTGTGGTTTTCATAGTAGGGCATTTTCCTTTATCCAGGCAGGCCTGTGCCCTTACAGCGCCACCAAGAGGCCTTTCTACATCTGTCCTTTTACTTCTGCTCTGGAAAGTCTTCCCCTATTTCTGCATTTATCCAGTCCTCACCACTTGACTGCACATCGGAAAGCCTAGCTCCTCCGATCAGCTGCTTTTGGTCCTTTGCTGTAATGTGCTACACACAGGGCTCTGCAGTCTTGAGTTGTGAGTCCAGGTTCTACTGCAGACTGTACAGAAGTGGGATGGGGGAGGGACTACTTTCTAACTTCCATGATGCTCAACTCCTTTATCTGTGCAAAAAGGGTAGTAACAGTATTTTATAACGTGTTAGAGGAATGCATACAACCGTTGCTAGTAGTTGTTAAAGAATTCTTAACATTCCTGATAGTTCTAAATCCGTTGCTTCTGAGTTCTAAATCTGTGGCTTGGGACATCTGGTCTCCCATTTTTTTCCGACCACTCGCCCATTTACTCTTAAAAATTAAATCATTCTTTCTTCAACTTTCCCCACAGCAATAGTGACCAGGCAAAGCTGAACCAACACCATTGTTGGAGAAAGCGTGTTTATATGGCACATTGGAAAATGCCTTTCACCCATCTAACCCTTCTTCGCTAGTCATTGTTTCCAATTCATTTTCCAGCATAGGGAATAAAAAGGAATCCATGGGCTCTCCTCACTCAACATTTAAAGTTTCTAGCACCCAATATCTACTTGACTCTCCCAGAGTAATCCTGTGCATGTATGCACACAGAGCTCGGCAGGCTTCCAGAGGCAGGCCCCTTTACCTTGGCTGTCCAGGCTGACTCCAGCTGTGTGGTTCAGCCGTAGAAGTGAGGCAGGCAAGTTCTGGTTTGAGGCTGAGGAACCTCCACCCATCGTTTGGTCTAACCTTGTCTAACCTTGTAGGCCAAGCTTGAAATGTGAAAATTCTATACTATAGCAGGCCTATTTATTTTATTTTTATTGGAAAGTTAGATATACAGAGAGGAAGATCTTCCGTTCGTTGATTCATTCCCCAAGTGGCCGCGAGGCTTAGTCGATCCAAAGCCAGGAGCCTCTTCCAGGTCTCTTTATCTGAGATAATGAAAAGGCATGCTTTGTTCTAATCGTGCTCTTTCTCTGTTCTCTTTACATCCATTTATTTACTCGTGGGTATTTGTAGTGCTCACCACTCCCTAGTTAAATTTCCTGTCTTGTTTTGTTTTTGAGAGGCAGTGCACAATATGCGTGTGCATGCACACACACACACACACACACACACACACACACACACATCTTCCATCCCAAATGTCTACAATAAAGTCAGGATCCAGGACTTCCATCTGATTCTTGTACATAGATGGCCAGGACACAAGTACTTGAGGCATCTTGTAACCTTCCCAGGAAGGAACTGGGAAGGTAATGAATCAGCAGGAGCACAGTAGGAAGTAGAGTAGCTGGGACTGGAGCTGACACTCATATGGGATGTTGGCTGTACCACCAGTGGTTTAAGTTGCTGCCCTCCAAGGCTGGCCCATGGTTTTTCATGTGGGAAATTCCCTGAATGATGGATCCTTGACTTCAGAGTACGGTTTTAATGACTGAATTCATAAAAGTAGGGATACCCTTGATAAATGTTACCTGGTCTCATGTCATAGCCAAGTTCCCTTTTTCCCATTGTTCTTTTATCCATTGTTATTATCTTATGATTAAGCATCACGATGAGAAATATAATTGAAGCCTCATTGTTTCCTTTTACTGCCCATCGTTTTGATAAATTGGAAACATTATAGAAATAATTACACAGTAAATATCCCAATATCTACCCGTAAGTACCCTTACAATGTTTCATTATATACTCTGCGTTTATCCATTCCTCCACCCATTGAGCCATCTTAATTTTTAAAAAAGATTTATTTATTTATTTATTATTTGAAAAGCAGAGTTACAGAGAAAGAAAGAAGGAGGGAGAGAGAGAGACTTTTTGTCAGCTGGTTCACTCCCCAGAAGGTGGCAATGGGGGAAGCCGAGCTGATTTGAAGCCAGGAGTCAGGAGCTTCTCCCAGACCTCTCATGTGGATGCAGGGACCCAAGAACTTGAGCCATTCTGTGCTGCTTTCCCAGGCCATTCGCAGGGAGACAGATTGGAAATGGAGTAGCCAGGGCACCAGCCAGCGCCCATGTGGGATGTGGGAGTTACAGGAGAAGCTTAGCTCAATCATGGCACCAGCCCCATCGTGGTTTTGTGATACACTAAACTACACATCATCACGTACTTCATCTCTAGAGGCTTCAGCATGTATGTATTAAGGAGATTTTTCTATTAATTTACAGTTTTTTAACTAGTATGTAAATATTAGTTAATGATCTGTGGCAATATTAAGCTTACCATTCACTGTTAACAAATGTATATAGAACACCCATGTAACGTCAACCTGTTGCAAGACATAGAACATTATTATAAGCCCAGACTGTTTCCTTATGCCCCTTTCTAGTCAGTTCACCCCCAACCTACCCCATTTCTATGTAAACGTTGTCCTATTTGTTTCTCAGCATTGATTAGTTCTTTCTGTTTTAGAATTTCCTATGAATCATCAAGTATACGCCCTTATGAATTTGAGATTCATCCATTTCATGTACAACTTCTGCAGTTCCTTTCAACTGTTGAATGGTATTTTGTTACATGACTTTGGTCTCTAGATTTGGGTTATGATGGATACAGCTATTATGGGCACATTTGTACTATAGACATATTGTTGTTGGCATATGTTTTTATGTCTCTTGGATAAATATTTAAAAGTGGGATTGCCAGGTCACAGAACATGTATATACTTAATATTACCAAACAGCTAGGTCCATTCCAAATCTTGCCATTTTATGCCTCATTGGCAATGTATGAGAATTCAGGTTGTTCCACATTCTTACCAACACTTGGCGCTGTCAGTCTTCTGAATTTGTGCTGCTTTGGCGAATGCTTCTGCTGTCTCATTGTGGTGGTCATGGGCATTTCCCCTATGACTCATTGCCTCTTGGTTTGTTCACCGGCCATGTGTGTGTGCGTGTGTGTGAGATGTCTGTTAGAACTCATTGTCCATTTTTTAGGGCATGGTTTATGCTTTTTCATTGAGTTGTAGGACTTCTTTACCTGAGATACTTCAAAAAGTCTGTAGAAGAATGAAATTCAAAGTAAATTGAATTTGGTGCAGCAAAGTTTGGAAATCTTTGCGTCGTTTTTCTTATGCATTTCCCATGAACTTTTTGAAGACCCCCTCATCTATCTTGGATGTCAGTCTCTTGTCATGGCTGTGAACCTGTTTCTTATTTTATTTCATCCCTTTTGGGCCCTCATTCTGTACATAACTGAACCTGTATCAAACATTGTCTGCATAGCTTGTCTTAGTAGCCTTATAAGATTGTGAAATAAATATCTGTTGAGTGGTATTTCTCCATGCCATGAAAAATCAATAATGGAAGACCAGGAAACGATTAGGTTTCAGATTTGGGGCTTGCTATTTGCCTTTAGCAGTGGCCATTTTTCAGGATATAAAGTGGTGTTTACTTTCTTAGCTTACTTTAAGAGTGGTGCCGTGGCATAATAGGTTAATCCTCAGCCTTTGGTGGCAGCATGTCATATGGACACCACTTTATGTCCTGGTTGCTCCACTTCTGATCCAGCTGCTTGCTGGCACTGGGAAGCAGCAGAGGATGGCCCAGGTCCCACATTGAGACTCAGAAAGAGTTCCTGGCTCCTGGCTTTGGATTGGCTCAACTCTGGCTATTGTTGCAATTTGGGGAGGGGACCAGTGAGTGGAAGAACTCTCTGACTCTTCTCACTGCAGCTCTGCCTTACAAATAAAAAATGAAGTCTTAACATATTTTGAATATATCTTCACTCAGGACTCTTTCTGTTAGTAGTATAGCGCAAAATGAAACATATTTAAGCATACTTGTGAAAAAGAGCAGAAAAAAAGTTAATGTTACTCTATACATAGACAAAATGTAGTTAGCATTATCTGGGATTTACGGTAATAATGATAGTTGTCTTTGCAGGAATGAAAACTATCTGCAGAAATCAGACAGTTGACATTCCAGAAAATGCGAACCCCAGTTTGGAAGGGGCACATACCTACTGTAAAGGGATCCAGAGCAATCGTGCAAGGGGACTCTGGGCACATCAGCATAGAACTCAGCTTCCTTGGGAAGAAAAAGAAGAGGTTCCGGGTTGATACGTGGTGGGGAAGTAGAAAGGAACTGGCGAATGTTTGCACTGTGTGCAGTAATGGACATAATATGACCAAGGCGATTACACTGGGTTTCCATTGTAAAATAAGGTCAGCGGATGTTCACTTCCGTGTCAATGAGGTGACTCTGGAGAATTATTCTTTGTTGAAATCTGAAATTTCTTGGGTGAAATGTATATCCAAAGGGTCTGGATGAGGCCAGAAGTTCTCTTTTGAAGTATCTCAGCCCCAGAAAGATGAATTGGTCCTTGTAGGAAATGATATTGAGCTTCTTGCATATTCAGCTACCTTTTTTTATCTATTTTTATTGGAAAGGGAGATTTACAGAGAGAAGTAGAGACAGAATGATCTTCCATTTACCAGCTTACCCTCCAAATGGCCACAATGGACAGAGCTGAGCTGATCTAAAACCAGGAGCTAGGAGCCCCCTTGGGGTCTGCCAAGCAAGTGCAGGGTCCCAAAAAGGGAGCTAGATGGGAAGTGGAGCAGCCAGGACACAAACTAGTGCCATATGGGATGCAAACATTTGCAAATAGAAAACAAGCCAATTGAGCCACTGCTCTGGCTCCAGTGTTTAGCTACTTGGATTCATCCGGGAATTACAGTTAAGAAAGAAGGATATCAGAGAACTTTTGAATGTGGTATCTGTGACTCTGAAAAAGGCACAGTTCAGCAGGTTGATGAATAAGATCTAAAACTTGTTCAGCAATTGAAATGAGAACCTGCATTATGTCTAGGGGTATTTTCATAATGCAGTAAGGTTTCTATTGATTTGGAGAAACCGATAATGTACCATCTACAACAATTAATTGTTGCAGATGGTATATTAATGCTTTTATTTGACCGGGAAGATACTCTGCTGACTCTGCCCTCAGACCAGAGAGGGTCTACCCAATAAGTAGTTGGACTTGTCTGGACTATGGGATGTTGGACTCTATGCTTGGCAAATACTTGCAGGGAGGGAATTTCAACTGAACTTGAACTATGGTTATGCAGCGGGGTGGAGGAACCCACCATGGGGGGAGGGTGAGGGGGAGAATCCCAGATTCAATGTAATTACAACACAATGTTATTAATGAATAAATTTAATAATAAAAAAAGAAACCGGTAATGATAAAATTGATGGTTTCACCATGTATTTGTAACACCATCACCCCCCTTGCAATACTTTAAGATTTTAGTCTTTATAGTCAGGAAATAAGTTTTAGAGTTAAGAGAATTAATATAAAAGAAAAATGATACTGCAATAGCATAACTGCTGTGTGGAGTTATCCCAGTCAAAGTTTGGTTCTTCCAGCTATGTTGAACGTTTAAGAGGGTTGAGGTGTTTATGTGTCATCTAATGTGGCATTGTTTGCAATACAAACGACTGGTCACAGCTCAAACAGCTCTCTATAGGGCCCCCTTTCAAATAAGTTAGACTTCAGTTATACATGGGGATACTCTTGCTCGCTTCTTGCTAGTGACTATTTCCCTTCAGTTGCTCTACTGTTTTCCTCCATGACTTCACAATCACAAGCTTGTATAGAAGAAGGAACTCATTTGCGTCTGTCCTCCCATCTTACAGAAGAAGCTGCAAACTCAGCACGACTGGATATCATGCCCCAAACAGAGCCGTGGAACAAACAGTGTGAAGAGAGAGGATTACATAGAAACCTCCTAATTGAGGAAATGTTTGGGTTTTGGGTGTATGTGTGTGTTTTTTCTCTATCATCAAGCCTGCTTGATCTGTGCTTGAAGACAACGCTTGGCGTTTATGGGTCCCTAAATATGTCAACTCTGGATTACCACAGCATCCTCTTGGCTAGTCATCCAGTGTAATCCTTTCCTGTCAGGTCCATCCTGCACTCTTTTGTGTTACTGATTGTCCTAATATAGACCTCCTCTCAGACATTCTTTTACTCCAGAACGTTCAGCGGCTGCCCTGTTGTCGGTTCTAAATTCTCAAGGATCTCCGTACACTGATCCCATCCTGTCCCTTCACCCTTATTTCCCACACTTCCAACCTGCAGCTGCTCCAGGAAGATCTTCCTATCCTCAGATCTCATGTGAATTCCTGTGGTTCCTATGTTCTTATCTCTCTCTATGCAGATCTAATAGTGCACAGGTCAAAATCCAGCCCAAGCTCCACCTTTTCAATGAAACATTTTGTGATTGTTTTCAACTCCTTACACATGAATATCCACTGCAACATCTTACACACACCCTAACCCCTGTAATGGAGAAAATTCCAAATCTTGGTGGCTCAGCCTCATGTGAATTATACTTGCTGTTCGGTGATGACAGTGTTGGTGTCCTAGTGGTACGGGGTGATGAAGAGATGTTGTCCTTTTTTTTTTCTGGCCATTGAGGGATCCAGAGTGAGGGAACCTCTGCTCTCTTTAACACAGGACTCTCAGAATCATGCAGGGTGTGGGCATCCAGCTGGAAGTTGGAGAAAGAGTGGAGAAGGCACATCTGCCTGTTAGCCACCTCTGTTCAGAAGTGATGTGCTTTAGTACCTTGGCTGGCCAGAGCTAGGCACAGGGCTCCACCTGGTGCTAGGAAAATCCCCCTGGCAGGATGTGTACAACCTTGGAACTGCTGCTGTCCTCCCTGGAAGGGATGAGCAGATCTAGAGAGATGCTGTCTTTGTTATGGAATTCTCCTAATTATTCTGATTTCTACTTGCTTTGTACATACATGCTGCCTTGTTTTGCCCAGCTGTTGCTTTTCCCACTGTAACTAACATTCCATAAATATAGCAAGACAGATGCTTGGTTTTTTAAGTAGCAGTAATTCAACAATCGTTTCTAAACCTCTGGATGCCTAAGGTAGACAGAGAAAGGGAAAGTAACAAATACTCAGGGAGTTTCATGGTTGTCTTTTTTTAGAGCTCATTTATAATGCGTTCTTCACTCCAGCCTCAGAAAGTGAAATTTTAAATTACCTTCAATTTCAGAATAATACTCCTTTCTGCTTTTTTTTTCTTGCACAAAGGATTGAAGGATTTTATTGATTTTAAAAAGCTGAAAAACAGAGAGGCAGCAGGAAAAGACAAAAAATAATTTGTTTCCATATTAGCCCTGAAGGTTTTAAACATTTTTTGAATTTTTACATTTCATGTATTTTGCTACAATAAGAAAAATACACAAGTAAAAAGCCATTGTCTACAAATCAGCTTAGAGCCAAGTAGGAGAGAAAACATACAGAAAAAGCTAAGATATAAGGTACCCAATTCTAACCACCACGATAAAGATACACAAGGGTACTTTCAACAGTTTGCAGGGAGAAAATTGTATCCAAAGCACTGGTCTTCAATTTCCAAATTTCTTATTTATAGGACCCATTTCTGTTTCTAGCTTGTGCTGACTGGTAGGTTCTGGCAGCTCGTTACCTGAGAAATGTGAGTTACTGCGTCCCACGTCCTGCCTGAACTACCTCAAACTCCCATGAACATCTTTTTTTAAAAAAAAATTTATTTTGAATTTTGTGATACAATTCTGTAGAGTCTGGGATCCCGTCCTCCCCAAATTCTTGCCCCCCAGCTGATTTTCTCCTTATTGTTACAATAGTATAGTCCATCAGTTATAGTTCCATCAGTCTGTTAGTTAAGTGTTCTACGACATTGTTGGTACAGTCAATGTCAAACAGTCATCCCATTGTCTAGATATGTGCAACAGTTTCAACTGAAGTTCATCTTTGATTTGGAAGTAGGGATGCATGTTGCATTGTGTCTTCACATTTGGATATGGTAGTTTGAAGTCAGTTTCATCTCAAATAAAATCTAAGACCATGGCTTTCCAGGTTGAATAACTTAGGTGTTGAAATGGTTGTATCTGGGATTCCACAGCCAGCCTCAGCATGAGAAGTGCTTTAAGAGCACCGAGTGCCCAGACCAGCATGCCATGATCTGAAACTTCCGCTTCAGTTACACTGTCTAAATACCCGCTTCTTGAAGAGCAAGAATGCCATGTTCTCCACTGTGAACTTCCTGATCCTCCCAACAAGTTTGTGCAAGGGGTGTTTTACCACCTCTAGTTTACAATACAAGTAGAAACAGAGTTGAAAAACTGGTCTCAAGTTCCTCATATTTTTGCTCTCAAAAAAGAAGAGCAATGGGAGAAAAGAAGGGAAAAAAATAAAAGGAAAAGGAAAATCTTGCCTGCTTCTGTAGGAATAGTTTCTAATTGATGCATTTTGTTTTCCGTTATTTTATGGTATTATTTATTATTATTGCTACATAAAAAAACTAACACATTAGAGCCAACGTGGTATAGTAAGTTAAGCCTCCCCCTCTGGTGTCAGAGTCCCAAATGGATGCCAGCTTGAATTCCAGCTGCTCCACTTCCCATCTAATCTGCCTGGGAAAGCAGTAGAAGATGGCTCAAAGCCTCAGGACCCCGCTCCTTTCTCTGCACCCACTTGGGATACCCCAGAGGAACTCCTGGTTACAGGCTTTGGATCTGCCCAGCTCTGACTGTTGCAGTCTTCTGGGGAGTGAGCCAACTGATGCAAGCCCTCCTCTCCTTCTCCTGTAACTCTGCCTTTTAAATAAAAATAAATAAATCTTTTTTTTTTAAAGTAACACATGTACTGCACATATCACCTGGTGTTGGCCATGATTGACATGTGGACTTTTATTTATACTGTTGGCTTCCCACGCTGAAGATTTTGCAGCTGAACTTAAGCTCTTGTTATTTCGTACATAGATGTTTCTGTATTCCTAATGCATAAGATCAAACACCACTCTCTATAACATAGAGTTCTAGTTTCCTCCCTGTTAAACAGTTGGTTTGTTTGTTGAGATCCAGAAAGGTTGAAGTGTTCTTATCACACACAGGCACAAAATAAATAGAGTGGGAGAACCTTCTGCAGGTTTTAGAAATGTGAAAGTCAGATTGTAGTGATGGTCTCAGGGATATAGAATGATTCCCAAGTTCATCAGAGTATACACATTCAATGTGCATGGATTTGGCATGTCAATCTTACTTCAATAAGGTAGTTTCAAAAACTCTAAAATTCAAATATTACAAACTTAAAAAGATTGAAATAAGGTCTATATAACACATTTTTAGATATGTTTCTTCAATATTTAAAAAATAAATTCATTCATTTTTATTTGATAGATCAGATTTATAGAGAGAAGCAAAGACAGAGAGAAAAATCTCCCATCACTGGTTTACTCCCCAAATGGCCATAATGGCCAGAGCTGAGCTAATCTGACACCAGGAACTGAGGGCTTCATCTGGGTCTCCCACACAGGTGCAGGGTCCCAAGGGCTTGGGCCATCCTCTACTGCTTTTCCAGGCTCCCAGCAAGGAGCTGGATGGGAAGTAGAACAGCCAGAACATAGACTGGAACCCAGGGGATGCTGATGTTTGCAAAGTAAGGATTCCGCCATTGAGCCATTTTGTCTATATTTCTTTTTTTTTTTTTTTTTGAAGATTTATTTATTTTAATTACAAAGTCAGATATATAGAGAGGAGGAGAGCTAGAGAGGAAGATCTTCCGTCTGATGATTCACTCCCCAAGTGAGCACAACGGCTGGCGCTGTGCTGATCCGAAGCCAGGAGCCAGGAACTTCCTCCAGGTCTCCCACACTGGTGCAGGATCTCTAGGCTTTGGGCCGTCCTCGACTGCTTTCCCAGTCCACAAGCAGGGAGCTGGATGGGAAGTGGAGCTGCCGGGATTAGAACCAGTGCCCATATGGGATCCCGGGGCGTTCAATGCGAGGACTTTAGCTGGGCCATCCTCCTCTACTCTCCCAGGCCACAAACAGGGAGTTGGATTGGAAATGGAACACGTAACACTATTATCATTCAGAAAAATTTCCAGTTGCTAGTACTTCCTGAAGGCTGAGCACTTTGAGAGGCTTGGAGACATGCAGTAACATCTATTGGTTTACTGTCTTCCTCCGCACCACCACACACACCCCTGCCGCCAGCCTGATTTTATGTCAGTAACAGTGTGTGGCAGAACAAATGTTGATGGAATTCAGCCTGGAAGGGCCCGGATCATGAAATCAAATCTGGTTTCCATAGATTGCAAGGGCTGCTGCTGCTCTATTTACCAGTCTTATCATTTTCTCTTTAGAGGACCCCCTGGAGTTATGTTTCTCACAACATTATAAGAATGAAAACACAAAGCTTTCAGAGTTTTCCCCCAAACACACATCCTGCTGAGTGCAGGGATGCGGCAGATTGCATCAGCATGATCTGGCCCCCTTAGTTTGATCTCATCCCTGATGGACTCAGTCCGTGCCTTTGTGTTTGCTCACGCAAGGAGATAATTACACCTGTTCCTTCTCTATCTCAGAGGGCTGTTACAGACATGCATTTTAAGAAGTGTATAAAGCTGCCTGAGAAGCGAGATCACAAGAATAAGCATTGTCATTACGGTGGGCCCTGCAAAGCTTAAGTATTTCTGGTCCTCAGTAAAAGGATACAAAAGCATGATGGTGTTCAGTTTCCTTCAATGGAAGTTGACTCTGCTCTGTGAGGTCCCCCAACTCCCTTCGGTGTGTGTACAAAGAAGGATAGGGTCTGGAGAACAAAAATGAATCCCCACAATAGGGATCTCAACACTTCATTTCCTTTTAGCTCCTTTGGGTTCAGTTTTGAAGCTAAGGACAGCTCAAGGAGGGACCTGGGGCAAGCTGCTACCCTGGAACCCCACTGGGCACCCTTTCCCCATCTCCTACCTTTCTGATTAATATGCTTTCCTAAATATTTAATAATCACCTCTCATACACAAAGGTCAGTTTGCTTATTTCCTATCCGGTCAATTGTGTAAGAGACAAAGCTAGTAAAGATATATAGGATGTAACAGTTTCTTGCAAAGTATTTTACCCATTATTAGACTTTCACTATCTTTTTCTGTTATGTTTTTGTATTACTGTTATTTTTAAGATTTATTGATTTTCTTTGAAAATCAGAGTTAGAAAGATATTCTGTCTGTTGGTTCACATCCCAAATGGCCATAATGGCCAGTGCTGGGCTAGCCTGAAGCCTGAGTCAGAAGCTTCTTCTGAGTCTCCCATGTAGGTGCAAGGTCCCAAGGCCTTGGGCCATGCTGTGCTGATTTCCCAGGTCATTATCAGGGAGCTGGATTAGAAGTGGAGCAGGGGGGACTCAAGTCAGTGAACTTAGGGAATGCTGTTGCTGCAGGATGGGGATTAATGTGTCATGCCACTGTGCTGGCACCAGTGTCATCATTTCAAAAAAAAGATTTATTTATTTTTATTGGAAAGACAGAATGGAGGAGAGACAGAGAGGAAGATCTTCACTCCCAGAGTGGCTGTAGCATCTGGAGCTGAGCCAATTCGAAGCCAGGAGTCAGGAACCAGGAGCTTCTTCCAAGTCTCCCGCGCAGGTCCCAACGCTTTGGGTGGTGCTCAATTGCTTTCCTAGGCCACAAGCAGATGGCTGGATGGGAAGCAGGGCCACCGGGATTAGAACCAGTGCTCATATGGGATCTTGGCATGTGCAAGGCAAGGACTTTAGCTGCTAGGCTACCATGTCATTTTTTCCCCTACAATTTATTTTACCTAAAAGACAGAAAGAGAGAGAGAGATTGAGAGAGAAATCTTCCATTTGCTGGTTTATTCATCACATGGCTACAGCAGGCAGGGCTAAACCAGGACTCCCTCTGACTTTCCCACATGGGAGGCATTAGCACTGGTTAGATTGAAAGTGGGGCAGCCGGGACTCTGGCATTGGATAGCAACGTTGCAGGTGCCTGCTTAACTTTCTGGACCGCAACAGGGGTCCCTTTCAGTGTCTTAGGAAAAGGAAAGCTGAAAATTAGTGACACGAAATCAACAGTGTGGGAAAAACAGGGAGAAAAAAACTTAGCAAATACTTGTCCATATAAACTCAGAAATCCCAGGCACTTTGGCAATGTTTAGAAAGTCTCATTAAAACCTCAGCTTGTTTTTGGTGCCAAAACATTTTGAAATGCAGGCATATAATGAGTCTTTAGAAGATTCATGGAAAGAGGTATTATTTTTAAAATGAGAAAATTAAAAAAAAACAGCTATTTTGCATCAAAAATAAACTTTTCCTTCCACTTTCTGAACCCACCCGCCAGGTTCCAGTTTCACCTGTTACTGACCTCATCCCCAATGGGCACCATCAGTGCCCCGGTCCTTGGAGAATGCCTAAGCAGTACAGCCAACTTCCTGAGCCCTGTGTGGCGTTGGGACCCACACAGCATTTCTGTGCTCTGCACACAGTCTCCGCATTCAGATGTGGGAACCTATCCCACTTGGAAGCCACTTTATCTGCCAGAAGCCCTCTTGTAACTTCGTAACATCTCTTTGCAATATCAGAGATCCATGGGAGGAGGTAGGCTTTAACGTTCACCCCCAACCTAGAATGAACATGCAAATATGTGTGGGGGAAGGAGGACATCAGTGGACTTGGCCTCCTGAGACATCTGGGTCTTTATATAACTCCATTTGAATCTGCTGGTGGGATTATTAATCACTGCCTCCATGGAAGAGACATTATAAAAAAGGCAGAATACAGAAGGGTTCATTTGTCTGGTTTGCATGTAATTGACAAGGAAAGTTAAGGTTTTACTGACATGGAGGAAAACCTTAACTCAGGCATCCAAGACTAAACATGAGCAATGCTGCTTGAACTGGAAATTGAATAGAAGAACTGGAACCACATCAAAGAACTCTCAGGTTAAACAGTGGTCTGTGAGTTAACACATATGTGGATTTTTTTCCTTTGGACAAGGACCTGGGCAAGGGGTTGGGAATGGGCAGAGAAAGGTTTAGAGGAACAGAGAGAGTTAGAGAAAGAGAGAAGGCTAATCTTTCACCTACTGCTTCACTCTTCAGATGGCTCCAAAGGCCAGAGCCAACTGGGTACAGGGGCCCTAGTACTTAAGCCAACCTCTGCTTCCTTTCCAACAGTGCTAGCAGGAAGCTGGAGAGAAACCAGGAGTTAGGCTAGACGCGAATTAGCACTCCGAAACAGGATGCAGGCATTTTCCCTAGTTTTCTCTGTAGTATTTCTTATTCAACCACACAGGGCATCTCTAACTGGTAAGATCTGACAATTTATGATTGTCTCCTGTGCTGTTCCCCACCTTTGAATTTAGTGACCAGGATTTTGGGGATTATTTTAGCGTTGCTATAATTAAATAATCATAGAATGGTGTGTAAGCAAAAAAAAGGACCTTGAGCCTCAGAGACCAGTTTCTTTCACGTTACAAACAAGAAAACTAAATCTAGCAAACTTAGATGACTTGACCAAGGTCTCATAGCTGGGGTGGCTTCAAAGCTTCAGCTCTGTTAACTTTTGGGCAAGTGCACTATACATCATTTTATTGCTGGCTTAAACAAAACAAAACCTGAAATTCTGTACTCTCCTGAGACTCAGCCAAGCTTCTCATGGACAAGGTGTAAATATCACACTTTGGCAGGGGGTTTTGATTTGATCAAAGCCTACCAGGACAGGGAACTCTGCTATCTGCTCCCAGGGGTGGACACAGATTAGATGGACAATTGGGAAGCTGGAGGCCCCGAAGGAGGCGATGGCGCATTACAGGCTATGGCTGGTCATTAGCACTGACCGTCTGATGGACTCCTGATTCCTGACAAAGGGAACAGTGTCTCTTTGCATTGCTGACTTTCTTCTCTGTGGCTTGTCTTCCAGCAGACCTGGAGACTATTTTTTAAAAAAAGATTTGTTCAGTTATTTGAAAGGCAGAGTGTGGGCAGGGTGAGGGACGAATATAGACGGTGGTCTTCTATTCACTGGTTTATTCCCCAGTCACAAAGGCTTCAGCTGGGCCAAGCCAAAGCCACAGGGCAGGAATTCCACTTGAGACTACCATGGGGATGGCAGGGACTCTGGAGCCTTCCATGGGGATGGCAGGGACCCTTCAACCTTCCATGGGGATGGCAGGGACCCTTCAACCTTCCATGGGGATGGCAGGGACCCAAGCACTTGGGCATACTATTGGTTTCTCAGGTGCTTTAGCAGGGAGCTGGATCAGAAATGCCATAGCCAGGGCTCAAACCCGCACTGTGATATAGGATGCCGCTGGCGGCTTAACCTGCTGTGTCCCAGATGGGTCTTGAATCCAACAGATTATCTTGCTAAAGAAACAAACAAACAAACAAAAATTCTGTGATGGAGGAGGTAGCCTCAAACTTTGGCCAGGGTGTATAATTTTGAGAATGAAAAGGCTTTCGATGAAATATTTTTTAAAAAATTTAAACAAAGGGGGAACATGAAAACAACTCACACAATTTTTCTACAAATCTCAATACTTCCATACATTAAAATTATTTTCAGAAAGTCACGGGTTTGCAGAGGACTGATGCGTGGCCGTGTTTGGTGAGCACACTGCAGTCCTGTTTTGCATGAGCTGGGCCAGTTTCTATTCCTCCAAGGTGGTCTGTGTTATTAGCATGTCCCTACTCATACTGGAAAGTTCACAGGTTCAGGTTACCTTTTTTTTTCCTGGTATCATAAAATCCTTTTTCAAAAAGGGTTTTATATCTATCTATCTATATATCTATCTATCTATATATATATCTACGGTTGTTTCTTTTTTATCTCAGATCAAATCGTGTTCCTTCTGTATATTGTGATGCACCTAAGGTAAATAAAAAATAAACCACATTTCACACAATAAAAGAAGCTCTTTAGGGAAGATCTGTAGGTAGCTAATTAGTCTGTGTGGCTTCCTAGAACTTTGATTTGTGTTTGTAGGAACTATTTGGAGCTAGGACCAAACACCCTCAAAGAGATAAGCATAGGGACTGGTTGGGGAGAAACTGAGGGAGGGAAGACACGCACTTGGAGTTCTGGAATCAGGAGCCATTCCCAGCCCTTCTGAGCCAAACTGAGTGGAGGACACAGCAGCTGAAAAACAAATTTGGAGCCACCAACAGGTGAAAATGCCACTTTCTTAGTCATGAAAGACGTCTTGCTGTTAAAATCATCTGCAATATATACTTGGTATAAAATCTTTTCCCAGAATACCAGTCCTTGTGATTCAACAACTGAAAGTTAGCTCTGTATGCTCCCTCTCCCCACCATTGATACTCACCCAAAGACCACCCAAGCCACCTGAACTGGAGCCTGACTGTACCCTGAGAACAGAGGATTGGATTTTAATCCAGTTTGTTTTTCCCAACAGCACGATAATGCCCCACTTTTGAGAGGCTGATTTCTTACTTTCTGTTTTTTCCAGACCATGGACTGGGGGAAACTGGGAACTGGGAATGGGGTTGCTGGGTGCTGTGGGAACCAGTTGCTGCCGGGGCTCTCAGCTTTGATGAAGGCTGTTTTCAGGCAGAGATGGAGCTCGGGGACGAGGCTGTTGGAGTTGAATGAGTGAATTCACAGATTATCTTTGATGTTTAGAAACTTCAAAGATGTAAGTCAATGTACAGAACACAAGGTGACTGGTTGTCCACAATCTGCCCCACACACATGGGTCTCTACATGGGCTTTTTTCAGAAAACTCCATGATATTGCATGAAACTTATCAAGGGGTTTATGAAAGCATTGTATACTTTAAAAAAAAAGAAAATGTTTTTGTGATAGATAGGCATTCCTTGTCATTAAAAATTTCCCTATGAAATACAATCCAATAGTTGAGACGAAAAGTGTAGCTTAATTTTTTCCCCCCTGGGCCAGTTCATGGAAATTTCCTACTAAAGAGAAAAGGTAGTCATTTAAGAGATACAACTTTCCATCATCTTCTACTTGACTATGGTTTATTTATAGCTAGTTTTAGAGAATTAACTTCAAGGACCAAAAGGTTAATATGTACAGTAACTTTCTTTAGGGTTTTACGGTAGAGTGGAGGACAATGCTCAGCCCGCCCTAATGTGGACTGGTTGGTGTTGTGGCCCAACTCAGCCTATCCTGCAACCCATCCTGGTTCTCACATCTGCCAGTGGGAGTTTTGAACTGGCTCAGCCTGGCCTGCTTGCAGACCTGACCCACATATATGCTGGTGGGTTCTGTAACCTGGCCTGATGTGGGCTGCTCCCAGCCTTGGTTCTTGCACTAACCACCAGGGATTGAATGCTGACAGAACAGTGCCCCAAGCTCCTCTGTCAGGTCTCCTCCCCGTGGCAGATATTGCACACACAGGTGAGTCCTTGGCCCAGACTGACCTAGTACACCTCCTGTCCTGAAGGCACTTGTTTTTGAAATGCAGAGTGACAGAGAGAATCTTCCAGCCTCTTCCAATCGCCTCAATTTAGCCATTCATACACCACCTTCCTGATTTTGGCCACATTTTTCTTCTACCTTGGTTATTCTGAGTTCAATATTAATCTTCTCTTTTTAAATTTATTTGAAAGGCAGTGTTAGAGAGAAAAAGGAAAAGAGATCTTTCTTAAGCTGCTTCTCTGGGGCAAGCCAGCTTAAAGCCAGGAACTTCACCTGGGTCTCCCACATGGGTACAGGGGCCCAAGGACTTGGGCCACCCTCTACTGCTTTCCCAGGCACATTAGCAGGTAGCTTGATCAGAAGCAGAGCAGACAGGACACAAACTGGACACCCTTAAGCATGTGGCATTGCAGATGGCTAAAATACCAAAACCAAGTCATTAACTTTTTAATTAAACATTTATTCTAAAGTGAATTGTTTGTGCCACTGCTTGGCAAAAGTAAAAATAAAAAGTTAATGTCCAAAAGAGGCAGGAAAGAAGCTTCATTTGCTGTGAAACTTGTGGTTTCAGAGGCTTCCCTGTTCATCGCTGACAAAATTACCAGTTTCATTTGGTTTTCCTAAGTCTGCATGCAAATGGCCGGTGGGAGGATTCTCCTTCGTGTGCGCCCTGGGGAGCAGTGGAGTTTCAGCTGATAGTATGCACCCCCTCAGTTGCAGTAGCACCACTCCAGGGGGGAATCCAAATTTTCTTTTTCGTATATTTAGCTTTCAAACCACAGCTGCTCTCCAAAGCTGGAGGCGCTGGCGGACACACACCTCTGAACCTTGCCAAAGTCCAAATGAGAGACCAGGAACTCGAGTTTTCAACACTAGTGCCCCATTGGATACCAGTGCAGGGAGTCTCCAGCCCTTAACCTGAGAAACGTCCCTTCAACCCTGGCCCAAGATTCCCTGCTGGCATCTTCAGGCAGTGCATGGCCTGACGCCAGATGGGATCGGTTAGAGAAGCCACTCCAGGCACTTAGGGTTGGGCAGGCCAAGTGGGCTAGAAGAACCTGGAGATTTTGTTAGGAGGGCGGAATCTGAGCATTTATGTGAGTCAGGTCAACCTGGGGTTGAATTTCCAGGAGGCGAAGGTTGAAGGGAAAGAGGCCTGAAGGTGAACCCTGGGGTAGGGAATCTTGATAGTTTACTTGGTGTTGACCTGGCATGGATTGGGTGTTGCGAGCAATACCTAAAGCATTAATGATCAGGACACCTGACTTCTGCATAGGCAGAGGGGAGAGGGTGATGTACCATCCAAGATGACAGCCCCTCCTCCACTCCGAGGTGGAGGGAGGGGGAAGAAGCAGTTCAGCTAAGGAACTAACAGGTGAAAAGGGCTCTGTTTATGCTTAACGTTCTCTGCAGAGAATCAGCCTTTTCATGGGCTCCAGCTGCGACTTGTTACCTAAAACACTAATAAGAGCCTTCTGTCAGGTGCCCCCGGCCGGGAGGCTCGGCACGGAGATGCTGCTTGCAGCCTCTGCGGAGACCTTGACCGGCCTCTCCTCCCCTCCTCGGACCACTCCGTTTTCTCTAGCCAGGTGGCTCGCATGTCCGGCAGCACAGCGCAATCAGCTGGAGATGAACTCCCGGCATGCTCACCTCCGGCCGGTAAGTTTAAAAAAGCACCGCTTGCATTAAATCGCCAGAGCGCGCAAACAACCCCAAGCCCTCCCGCGTTTGTGTCCTCGGCCCCGAGAGCCCGCTCAGTTTTGTCTGCTTGTCCGGCTGGCTCGGGTTCAGCCGCGGGTCCGGGAGGAGGCGGTGCTCGGGGGCCTCTCCGTCCGGGACGGCCGCAGCAGAAGCGAAAGCAACGGGGAGGCGGGGAGAGGAAGGAGGGGCGGCCGCGGTGCCACAGCGAGGTCTTGGCGCCGGCCCGGAATGTCCGTGGCTGATCGGTTCCAGAGTCGGCCGGTGGCCGCGTCCCGGCGATGGCTCTGCGTCTGGTCACCGACTTTGACCTCGGGAAGGACGTGCTCCCCCGGCTGCGGGCGCAGCGTGCGGAGGCCGCGGGCCGCGGCGGCGCAGGTGCAGGGGCGCGCGTCGGGTGAGGGCGGGCGGGGTTTGGCGTCGGAGTCCTCGAGACTGCGAGAGTGAGGGGACCCCATCCGACCCGGAACCGCCCGGGAAGGGCCTGGGGGTAGTTTCCTTTTCTGGAGTCCCGGTCATCCTAAAGCAGAGCCCGGGCCGGGTGGCGGGAGGGGGTTGCACTGCCTCTGCCCGCATGTCTCTTATCTCCTGGCCGGTTCGTGCCCCTGTAAAGAAATCCCAGTGTACCCAAGTGCTCTGGGCATCTCCACCCTTGCGTTCCCCTGGGCGGGGTGGAGGGGTGTGTGTGTAGGGGAGCGTCGTGTGATCTCTTTTGATTTGGAAGGTTCTCATCCTCACGGGAAGGGACTCGGCCGAGGCGAGGGCCTCCTAGGGGTGGTGCGTTTTATTAAGATGAGTCGTGGCCAGCACCTCAGAAATAGTTACTCCCTGGTTAGCCTGCTGTGGCTGTTAGGCCTTGCTAGAGCCGATCTAATTTGAAGAAGGGGAACTCTGATTTCTCAGATTTAAGATCATCTGTCGTTGTGAGATGCGGGGTCCGGGTCCTGGGAGGTGAAGTTGCAGAGGGGAAGTGCTCAGCCTCTGGCGCTGAGCGTGGCCCGCAGCAGCCGTAACTGTAAAAAGCCTGCCGGCCGCCACTGCTCCCCAGAGCCCTACCTGTGCGGGCCGGCATTGTGGGGGAGAGAGCCAGGGAGCAGAGCAATGCGGGAGGCTCCACTTCTTGCCCAGTTTCTGCAGCGCGCTTGGGGCACTGTCCGGCAGTTGAGGACTGAGTGTTTTTTTCAGTTGCTGAAAAAAAAAAAAAAAAAAAATTCTTGTGAGCGAGTTTAGAGTGATTTGGAGCAAGTGGAGGAGGGAGGATCTTCGCAGCTGTGATCCTCTTTTTGAAGAAAAGGAACGCTGTGATTTCCTGGTTTCTTCTTGATCAAGTCCGCTGCGGGACGCAATTGAGCATTTCCAAGCTTCCAATCTCAGGGTTACTTGCGTTGGGTCCCACCTGCTAGTGGGAACTGCCCGCTTCGCGGCAGGATCACCTGTCCTCACTAGCGTCTCAGCTTTTCCTGAAAGGGCAGAAGAAAAAGGGAGGGAGCTTTCTCTTTCGGTGGGGGTGTATGATTACCCCCAAGAATCCAGTCCTTTCAACCCTGATGCGATTTTACCATCCCCCCCCTTTGCGTCCTGCCCCTCCCCCAACCCCGTTACTATCCTAAGGCTGTTGCGGAATTATTCGCAGGTTTTTCAGTGTGTTGTTGATTTGTTATAAACAAGGAGTTGCATTTTTTGTAGCTTACCCCATTGTGTCTACTATTAGTGCTATTATTAGGAATGCTTCGTGTTTGTTGTTGTTGTCGTCGTCGTCGGGGTACGGGGATCCTTTTTAAAACTGCTGAATGTCTAAAAGGTTTTTTTGGAGGAAGTTTTGCAGCTTTTTTCGATATGCAAAAGCAGCAGTTCCAAGTCTGTTTTCTTACCACCAAGTACTGCTTTTCCCAAAGGACTGCTAGCACCTCGTTTTGCCAAATGGCAGGCACCTGCAAATGAGGATAGATGAAGTGTTGAAATGCCACATTCTATGTGAATGTATTTGGTGGTTGCTGTGTGCTGTGTGATGCTGTTGGATCCTGGCTTTTAGTGTCACTGTCTGTGAAGGAATATAAACTTGCGTGTAAATGTCCCAACCCCACAGCTGACACCAGAGGCCCTTCCATGATAAAGGCACCAACTCTGCTGACATTGGTAGTCTTGTACTCATTCAGAGCACAGTAACAAGATCTTGTTATTAGGGAAAGAATTGCTCCTGCTGAGTATGTATCAAAACAATCATACCACTTAATTTGATCTCCCATTGCAATTGATTACACTGGGCGACTGTGTGGTCTGGTCTTCTGTTAGCAATAAGACCTTACTATGCGCATTTGTGAAAATTGTTTTCAGAGCCTGTTTTTCAGAAGTCAATTAGAATGAAGTGTGCACTCTTTTCTGCAGTTGTTTGCTAACTGTGAAGGCTTGACGTATTTTTTAACAATTGTTTGGGCAGCAAAGGGAACAGGCGACATGGAGGGTGTCCTTGCCTGTTAGTTCGTTTCCCAAATGCCTGCGATGCCTGGGGCTGAGCCCAACCTAAGCCAGGACTTCCCCACCTTGGTGTCAGCTACCCAATTCCAGGAGCTATCATGGCTACACTCCTCCACCCAGGGTCTGAAGGAGCTGGAAGCTGGAATCCAGAGTTAACTTCAGAACTGGGACATTTTGATGTAGGATTTGATGAACCCTGGGCATTTTGATGTAGGAGAAAGAGAACTTCACTAGTGCTAACTGCTCTGAACCCTTAATATCTTCATATCAGCAAGTGCTATGGTAAATTTGTTAGTGACACTAAGTAATTCTTGTGAAATACGATCTATGTCTAATAAAGTAGTCAGGCATCTGAGCTAGATCAGCCGTGGAAATCGAGGGCCTACAGGATCAAGAAAGGAGAATATTGGGTTACTGTGTCTGCTTCAGCTCTGCGTTGAACTTTGGAAAGAACTATTGAGGATGTCTGTATACCCTATAGGGAGTGTCTGGCTTCATGTCTCAGCTGTTTAATGTTTTTTAAAACATTTTTATTTGAAAGGTAGATTTATACAGAGAGAACGAGAGCTATCTGCTGGTTCACTCCCTAAGCGGCTGCTGTGGTCAGAACTGGGCTCCTCCAAAACTGGGAGCCAGGAGCCTCTTCTGGGTCACCTATGTGGGTGCAGGGGCTCAAGCACTTGGGCCATCCTCTGCTGCTTTCCCAGATCCTAAGCTAGGAGCTGGGTCAGAAATAAAGCGGCCAGGACATAGACTGGGGCTCCTGTGGATGCCAGTGCTGTAGGCAGAGGACTAACTGACTACACCATGACCCCAGCCCTTGGCTCTGCTTTTCAGGCTCCTGTCAAGGTGCACTCTGGGAGGAGCACCGTAGGCTCCAGTGTTTGCTTGCTGTCACCCAAGTGAGACTCGGTGAGTTCTTGGCTCATGGCTTTGGGCTAACCCAACTCCGGCTGTTAATGGGTGTTGGGTTGAGTGCAGCAGCTGGAGGATCTTCGTCTCTGCCTTTCAAAAATGAAGAAAAATTAAAATTTTAAATTAAATCATTTTTAAGAGATTATTTTTATTGGAAAGTTAGATACACAGAAAGGAGGAGAGACCATATGGAAGATCTTCCATCCACTGATTCATTCCTTAAGTGGCCACAACAGCCTGGAGCTGAGCTTGATCTGAGCCAGGAGCTTCTGGGTCTCCCATGCAGGTACAGGGTCCCAAAGCTTTGGGCTGTCCTCCACTCCTTTCCCAGGCCACAAGGAGCTGGGAGCTAGATGGAAAGTGAGGTCGCCGGGACACGAACCAGTGCCCATATGGGATCCCAGCATATGCAAGGCAAGGACTTTAGTCACTGGGCTACTGTGCCAGGCCCCAAAATTAAAACATTTACTTAAATATTTTAGCATGTTTGCTATCAATAATGCAAAACAAAAAAGCCCAAAGCAAAGCTTTGTGTGTTACCAAGCTTACAATTAGCGTTATATCAACACTTTAAATTTCTTTTTCTAAAAATTTTTTGCAATGTCTTAATTCTCAAGAACACTTTTCAAAATAAAGATTTGAGAGACAGAATGAGAGAAGAGGAATGGAGTAACAGAGGGAAACAGAGGGAGTATGAGAAAGAGAAGGAGATAGACTATTTTCTTTCTGTCTCCCAAATGGCTGCAACAGTCAGAGCTGGGCCAGGGTGAGGTCAGGAGCCCGGAACTCCAGCCTGATCTCCCACACATCTGGTCAGAGCCCAAGCACTTGGTTCATCTTCTGCTATTCCCAGGGACATTAGCAGGAAACTGGATATGGACCAGTTCTCCAGTGTGGGATACTGGCATTGAAAATGGTGGCATAACCCATTGAAGGCACTTGTATGTTCCAATGATATCCTATTTCTCTCACCCCCTAAGCTAATAACCATTTAAACCATTTGTATTTCAAACAGTCCTCTGATTTTGGTTTGGTTTTCACCCAATTATGTGTCCTTCTAAGTAAAATATTTTCCCTGTCTGAATTTTCAATATGTAGATATATATTGCACGAATTCTTCATTTTTCCTCGATACTATGAGAGGTAGGCTAGGTCTTTAACTTTTGCTGCTTTATAGGATTCCACTATTTAAATATATAGTGATGTGGCAATGGTGTAGATGCATCACCACTGAGATTTTTTTTTCTTTCAATAAAATTTATCTTGAGTTTTGGGCCCAGTGCAGTGGCTCAACTGGCTAATCCTCTCCTTACAAGCAACAGATCACATGGTCTCCGGTTATAATCCTGGAGACCCGTTTCCCATCCAGCTCCTTGATTATGGCCTGGGAAAGTGGCAGAGGATAGCCCAAAGCCTTGGGACCCTGCACCCCCATGGAAGGCCCAGAAGAAGCTCCTGGATCCTGGCTTCGGATCAGCTCAGCTCTGGCTGTTGCAGCCATTTGGGAGAGAACTAGTGGATGGAAGATCTGTCTCTTCTTCTCTCTGCAAATCTGCCTTTCCAATAAAAATAACTAAATCTTAAAGAACAACATACAGACATACAGACATACAGATTTTTCTTTCTGCTGGCTGACTCCCCAAATGGCCACAGTGGGCTGATCTGAAGCTGGGAGCCAGGAATTTCTCCTGGGTCTCCCCTTTGCATACAAGGGCCAAACACTGCTTTCCCAGGCCATTAGCAAGGAACTGGAGCAGAAGTGGAGCAGCGAGGACTTGAGCTGGCGCCCACATGGGATACGAGCAGCACAGGTGGAGGACTAGTACATCAGTCCTCAGATTCTCCTTGTAAGGCAGGGTCAAGAGTAAGGTCAACAGAACTCCTCAGTTGTTGGCTCAACATGGGGCAGTTCTGGCTGCCTGTTTCGGGCCTACACTGTCCTGAGGGCTCCCTAAGGTTGTTGGAGTGGCTTGCAATGCCACTTCGCCTGCTTCCTCCCCCATTTTCTTCTCCATGGTGCACTTCCTGGGTCCCAGGCTGTCCTGAGACTGTTCCCTACTTGTTTCTGATGGGAGCTTTCCTGGTTCACCATCACTCCTGGTGCTTCTCGAAGTAGTTTGTGTGAGTGTGTCCAGATGCACACAGGTTCATCTCTCCAGGATGTAAGAGGGGTTGCCGAGTCATAGGCTGGGACTCTTCCCAGGCAGGACCACATGATTGTTCTCCACAGTGTTGTACTTCCCAACGTTGCCACTTGCGGTGAAAACATGTAGACATTTCTGAGCTTCTATATCCTCTCAAGTTCCAGAGTAAAAAAAAATTAATAAACTGATGGATTGGTTATTTCATTGTGCTGTAAGGTTGAGAATCTGTACGAGAAGTCCCCAGAAAGTTAATGGAAAATATCGGTTATGCAAAAAAGATTTCAGAATTGTATGCACCTGAAATAAACTTTAATTTACACTTCCTTGAGGAAACTTTTGTATTCTTTGGTGATTTGAGTTTCCTTTTCTATGAACTGTCTGGTCCTTCTATCATTTTGGGGGTTCTATTTTTAAAACAATCTTAGTGGTTCTGTATGTATCCTAGATTTTCTTTGTTCATTGTACATGCTGTAAATATCTTTACCTATACCTCATTTTTTTTTTCCGTTTGTGATGGTGCCTTTGATATCCAGTCTTCCTAATTTTGGTGGTCTGATTTGTGAGTCTTGATGCTTTTTCTTGACCTTTTTAAGGAGTCATCCTACTCTCCAGAAGTTAGGAGAACATTCTCAGCATTACCTTCTTGAAGCTTTATAGCTTTGTTTTCCCCATTTTGTTTTCTAATCCACATGGAATTTGTTGTTTGTGTTATAGGAATCCAGTTTTGGTTTTCCATCATCCTAATGGCTAAATTGTTTCCAGGATCACTAACAATCTACAGATGTTCTTTGCAATAATCTCATCCCAAGTGGAAAATGCATTTAACATACCTAACCTACTGAATGCCATAGTTTGGTTTTGTCTCTCGGGCATGCTAGGAACACTTGCCTTAGCCTCCAGTTGGGCAAAACCATCTCATACGAAACCCTTCTTGATGACATTGAGTATCTCATCTAGTTCATGTAGTTCTCCCCACTCATGGGGACAGTCGAAAGTACACT
This sequence comes from Ochotona princeps, assembly GCF_030435755.1. NCBI lineage: Eukaryota > Metazoa > Chordata > Mammalia > Lagomorpha > Ochotonidae > Ochotona > Ochotona princeps. The sequence continues at coordinate 9,461,065 of NC_080863.1, read as the reverse complement.
GGGCCTAAAGAATGGTTGAGGTCATTGCTTGGGGGCTGCTGATGCTGTGGGAATAGGGGGATTGGTTTCTGGCTGGGAGCTGCAGCTTGCTGCTGCCCAAACTTGCCTGTCAGGCCTCGATTGCTAGTCCAGGACAAGATCAAAATGCAAAGGCAGAATGGTGACTTGTACTTGAATTCTTTGCTTTTGCACCCTCATGGAGCTGGAAATCGTAAGCAAAGTGTTCTAGCTTGGGCGCCATCAGGAATTCTTTTCGGTCTTCACTGAGAAAAGGTGCTTAACATCACATATCAATTCTCCGTGTATGTGTAGGCCTTGTTCCAAGTTGTGTTTTGAATTGTTTGAACTTGATCTTAACTGGGATGTTATCAAGTCCCTGGAGCTTAGTATATTTCAGGAACATCTTGTCTTTCATGTCCTTTATTCATATATATATATATATTATATATACACTAAATCTTGATCTGTCAGATTTTGCCAAAAAGTCTATTAGAATTTGGATTTAAGTTGCACTGGCTCTAGATCAGCTTGGGGAAGGGACGACTAACATATACTCAACCATGAGTAAAATATAGGTTGCTGTTTCTGTAGATGTATTTTAATGACCCTTTAAAATTTTATTAGGGCAACAGATTTCATGTATTTTATACAGTTATGAGATAACCACAAGTCCCTCCCATTCTTCCTCCATCAACCTCTTTTTTTAACTTTAACTTTTGCAGTAAGCATTTTTGATTTACTTTATGGTTAATCTTTTGTGAATCTTAATGCCTTAGGATTTCTTCCATGAAGATTGTTCATACTTTTCTCTGGGGTTATTTCTGAGTGACTGTATTAAAAAAATTGTCATTGATGAGAACAAAAAGGAATATGTTCTGATTATGATGATATATAGCAATAGAGATTTTTCATAGAAAAAAATCTTAAAAGACTTATTTACTTGGAAGCTCTCTCTGTAACTCTGTTTTTCATCAGTTAATTCGCTCCCCAAGTGGATGCAACAGCCAGGAATGGGCAAGAGTAAAGCCAGGAGCTTCTTCTGGGTTTTCCGCATGGGTGTAGGTGCCCCAGGGACCTTGGACCATCCTTCACTGCTTTCCCAGACCATAAGCAGGGAGCTGGGTTGGGAATGGAGTAGATGGGACTCAAACTGGCGCCCATAAGGATTGCTGGTTTTGCAAGTTGAAGCTTAACCTACAATGTCACTATGCTAGTCCCTACTATAAATCATATCCTCAGGACACTTGCAACTGTGGTATGTCAACTCTCTGAGGACTTACCTGTCTTACCCATATCTTCTTGCCTGCTTTGATAAGTCTTGAGTCAACCTGGTACATTATAAACCCATCTTCATAAATACTGATCTCTCAGCTTGTACAGGAAAGTGACATATTTTACAAGGACTGATGTAGGAGTGATTTTTGCTGCTCAGTCCTCAGACTGATATGGAGACCAGGAGCCTATCTTTGTTACTTTGTTTAACTTGTTTCATGGTGGATCTGTGAATTGGGATTAATTAAAAAATGGGAAGTGAGAGAGAGAGAAGCTATTCACTGTTTCACTAACCAAGAGCGTGTAATAGAGCTTGGCTAGGGCCAAAGTCAGAAGGGAGGCACTCAGTCCAGGTCTCCCACGGGGACGGTAGGAATTCAGTCACTTATGCCTTTACCGCTGTCTCCCAGGGTCTCTTTTAGCAGGACACTGGAGCTAGGAGTGGGAGCCAGGACTCAGACTCAGCTGCTCTGTCTGATAACAGGATCTTACCCACTAAGCTAAACACCCACTCCCAGTTCAGATACTTGGTAGAAGTTTGCGTGACTCCTGTTTCCCCTAGTGTGGTTGAAAAGATGAATACTTTTATGTGTCATAGTGCAGATATATATTTGGCAAATCTCTAAAGTGAAAGCACGTTTGGCTTGGTGAAAAATACACTGGAATGGGCAACTGCTTTTGTTTTATATGAACTGATTAGTCAGTACCTTCCAATCTAACCACTCCCTTCCATAGCAAGCTTATTTAGACAAATATCTATCAAAATACTGAGTTTTTTTTCCCCTCCCTGTTGTTCGGCATTGAATACACTGAACTATAAAATCAGATCACATTTCCTCATTTAGAATGGCTAAACTTCCTCCTCTGGACTTTCCAGTGATAAACCACTAAGAGGAAAGTCAGAATGAGTAAGCAAAGAATTTATTGAATACTTCTTTGAAAAGGGGGGGTTCAAAACATAAACCATTTGTCTACCCAGAGGGAAGGGCTACTGCTTCATGTTGTGTGGTAAGAGGTTGGTCTTGGAGTTTCCAACATTGCCAAATTTGTGTTTCAAATGACCTTGAAATGCAAACCATATACTAAACAGGAGGGTTAGTATTACCTAAGGTAACCATGAAGGCATTCTTTTTTTGTTTTGAAGATTTATTTTTATTGCAAAGTCAGATTTACAGAGAGAAAAATCTTCCATTCACTGATTCACTAAGTGGCCACAACGGCCGGAGCTGAGCCAATCTGAAGCCAGAAGGCCGGAGCCTCTTCTGGGTCTCCCATGAGGGTGCAGGGTCCCAAGGCTTTGGGCCATCCTTGACTCCTTTCCCAGCTCACAAGCAGGGAGCTATATTGGAAGTGGGGCTGCCGGGACATGAACCAGCACCCATATGGGATCCTGGAGCATGCAAAGCAAGGACTTTAGCCACTAGGCTACCGTGTCAGGCATTATTTCTTTGAAGTCTGTCTACCATGGCAACATTGTGGGAGTGGTTCTAGTTATACTAACTAGTGAATATCGTTTAATATTTACATATTTACATATGCATAGGTCGGTCAGGGTTGAGTCAGGTCATTAGGATTACCTGGGAAACTTAAATGCCTAGGTCCCTCCCCAACCCCATAAAATCAGTATATTGGTGAGGATTTGGTCCATGAGTGCTGTTTAAAAAGTCCCCTGATGATTCTAACGAAACCAGGGTTGAGAATCAATGGTTTAATGGCATAAGCGTGTAGCGGTTACAGTCATTCACCTTTGTTGGAGAATTCTGTTTTCTGATTGGGGGTGGGGGTGGTGATTTCAAAATAGCTGTACTTTGATAAGAAAGTTGGATTTTCCTAACGAGCTCTCTTGTAAAGCAGTTTCTTATCTCGGCCGAAACCTTCTAAGTGTTCTTTTGTGAAGGTCTCTCCCAGCATCCTTGTAATCTTGAAAGAGGGATATTTCTCAAAATATTGACACATTGCATTCCTGAAGTTTGGAGTCATGCACAAGATGAAAGGGGAATTGGCTGAAATTCTCTTTAGCTGGGTGCAAAATCGCTTGTTCTAAGGATTTAAAAATTACCCATTCTCCAATGGTAAGCCTGATATAAGATATTTGTCCTAGTGTCCCATTTACTTTTTGCGGGTTTGACTTTAGTGTGTGCCAATTTTTTTCACAGTATGACATTGGCCAGACTACCTATACCTCACTGGTATGCAATTGCTTTATAAGGGCAATGAAATAACCTTGCACGTGGTGTGGTTGAGATGGAAACAAGAACGTTGAAGAGTGTCAAGTGCTACTTTGCTTGAAGTTGATCGTTTGAATCCTAGTCTCCTAAAAGACCAAATGATTATCCTTAGTCTTAAAATCTTGCAAGGGGCAGATTAGGCACAGTGGGTGAATCCGTTGCTTAGGACACTTGATCACTTATCCAAATGTCTGGGATTGAGTTGTACCTGCTGCCTGCCCAGCGTAAACAGGTATATGAGGCCCTACTAAAGTGCATTAGGCCCTGCTGGTCACATGGGAGACCCACATGGGAATCCCACCTTAAGCTTCAGTGCAGGTATTAGCTCAGTAATTAGCCTTCATTTTTTTTTTTTATAATTAGGAACAAAATTTCTATGATAGGATATTTGGCATATATTTTAATATTAGAGCTTATCATAACGAGCATTACCTTCTAAAAACTGGGAAAAGTAAGTCAGGCATAAGTAATTCAACTTGGGGTAGCTTTTGAGGAAACTGGCCAAAATATATATATATCACTCCCTACAAAATGATGACAACTATCATTGCTATTTCTACCACTGTTTAGGTACTTTAAATGACAGAATTAGGAAGATTAGCTTCAAATTTCAGGAAGAAGCTGATGGCTCATCAGTTAAGTGTTTTGTGTAAAGAGTCTGCCATTTCTCAAAATGTATTAAAAGTGTGTAATATGTATCTACAATGCAGAAAAAGCACTGCTCAGTTAATGGCCACAAGAGAAACACGCCTGTGCACTTAGCAATCAGGACGGGAAAGAGAACACCCACACTGGCCCTTAAGGAACCTTCCTAGCAATCTCACCCAGTGCGGTGAATTAGTTGTGTGTAAATGGAATCATCCTGTTTATACACTTAAAATTTGTCAGTGGACGAGGATCTGGGGCACCTCTAGCTGTTATTCACATGTTTACGTGGCGTATTAATCCACTATCACTATCTAGCATGCCATCGTGTGGGCATCTTACAAGGTGTTATTCACTTCATATTGAGTTGCTGGTTGAGGCTCTCATAAATTGCAGTAGGACACACATTCTCACATGGGTCCTTTACGGACCTGACATATTATTCTGTTGGAATATCTGTGCAAACATAGTTGCTGAACTTGCTGGCCAGCTGCAGCAGATTTTGCTGAATGTTTTCTAATTTATTGCTCATGTTAATATTTTATAGTTCCAGTTGCATCACAATTTTTGTCACTGCATATTGGATTGTTACAGGTTTTAGGAAAACTAATAAAAGAATATATAGCTGTCAAGTTAATAGATGATCAGTAAGCCCATGCATATGAGGGACCTCCAAAAAGTTTGTAGAAAGTGTTATGAAATAAAAATGTGCAGATTTTGAAGATTTTTTTCTTTGCACCAAGATATACTCATCTTTTAAATTCTACAGTTTTTGTTTATTTGAAAGCTAAGGCATACAGATCTTCCATCTGCTGGTTTACTCCCCAAATACCAGGAAATGTCCGAAACCTATAACTCAATCCACAGTTTGCACGTGGGTGGCAGGGATCCAAGTCCTTGTGCCACCACCTGCTGCTTCTCCAGGTTGAGCATCAGCAGGAAGCTGGCTTGGAAGCAGAGCTGAGATTCAAACCCACACACTTCGATCTGGGTTATGGGCTTCCCAAATGATACCTTCAGTGCTATGCCACGTGCTCATTCCTAAACTTGCCTCTTTTGTAGGTGGGAGAATAGAATAATAATCTGTTTAACCCAGAAGGCAAAAACAGGAGTCACATGGAAAGCAAATTGTAACATGAGGTATAAAGACAGTAGTCATTTATCTTATTAAATGGAAGTGGAACAGTCAATGAAAAGATCAAGAATGTCAGACTAAAAAAAAAAAAAAAACCACAAAAACCCCACCCAGGTGGGTAATGCTTGAAAACACATATATTGATGGTTAGGACATTGGAAGATTAGTAGTAAAAGAAAAGTTACACAGTGCCAATACTAACCAAAAGAAAGCTGAGGTAGCTATACTAATATCAAAGTAGACCTCAAAGAAAAATAATGCTAGAGCTAAGGGGTATTTCATTATAACGGAATTGGTTAGGGCAGCTCCTAGTGAAAGCTTTTGCATGAGGGGGTGTTATGGTGCAGCCGGTTAAACTCTGGGTTGGAGTAACTGAATCTCATATCAGTACATCAGTTTGAGGATCAGAACCTCTGCTTCCAATCCTGCTTCCTGCCAGTGCATCCTGGGAAGTGCCTGGTGATGGCCCAAGTACTTGGGTTCCTGCCACTATGTGGGACACCTGGATTGTCTTCCCGGCCCTTGGATTCACCTTGGCCCAGCCTATTTGTTGTGGGCCTCTTCGGAGCAGGGGAGAGGGCGGTAATGAACTAGTGTCTCAGATTTTTCAGACCCGATCCTAGGAAATTACGAAGGCTTTACCTGGAGGGTCTGCTTGGGAAAGCCACTCTCCCCAAGCCAGGCTTGGTGATTAGCAAATATACTGTAATCCTAAGAGGAGTTGCAGTCCAGACCCAGCCCCACCCTTCCTTCCTGCCCCTCCTGGCCCTACATTGATGTGTAAGCTGCATTCCTAGCCCTGTGCTTTTCCTTGAAGATCCCCTTATCAGCAGTCTGAAGAAAGAATCTTTACAAGAAGCAACAAGAGAATTTTGTTGATAGTGCTGAGTCAAAGTAGAGGAAGACTCGGTGCTTTTCCTTGCTTTTCTTTATCTGTCATTCCCACTGCCCCTGGTCCATAACACAGCAGAAACCTTGTTGGGAGGTAGGGAGAAGTCCCTTGGCATTGAGATCCCCACATCTGGGTTGATCCCTTCTTGACTAGCAACATTGATAATGGTGAATATTAATGGAGATGACACAGGGAAGTTGGTATTTTGTCTGGTTTAACTACTTGTTTATGGTATGACAGTTAATGGTTAAGGGCTTGATGAGGATTCTGACTGCTGATTCAGCCCAGTGTCTTAATAGAAGTTCATCCTCTGGGAAACTTATAATGGTGCTAAATTTGTATGCTGCTAATAATTTAGCCTCAGAATACATAAAGCAAAAGTGAATAGGTACTTGAAATGTATCAAAGTAGAATATGCATATAAAACTATACGGTCAAGAATGTGACTGTCAGTATACATGAAGCATCTGAATACAGCAGCATTGGATCCTCAGATGTCTCCCTCAGAGGCCATCCATCACTTTCTCTTCCCTAGAGGTCACTAGCATTCAGATTTCTAATATAGGATGTTAGCTTTGCCTATTTTAAAACTTGTGTGATGGAATCAATATTCCATCTGTACTTTTTCATAAGCATATTTGTGAAACTTAAAATCTGTGTATTAAACTGCAATTATCTCATTTCAGATATTTTGGAAGATTATAACAGCTTACGTCTACTAAATGTTGAAAGAAATGGAAATATTATTTATACCTATAAGGTATGTCTATAGTCTTTTTTTAATTGTGGTAAAAATGCACAAAACATGACTTTCTAATGCAATCATTTTAGTCTCTGCAGAATTCCATACTACACCTTAGAGGGGTGGTGAGTGCAATTTGTTGACATATGGCCTTGAACATATGATTTTGTTTATTGGTGGGGGGTGGGTGGTTGACTAGGTGAATGAGGATCAGAATGAATGGGCATGTTTAACAGTGTTCATGTTTTGAGTAGACATTTTCATTTTTCTGGAGGAAAAGTGACAAGTGAAAAGTGTCTAAACCTAATTTAAAAGTTTCTTTGCCAAAGTAGTAAACTTGGTTACTTTGTCTATACAGACATATTCTAGGAACTTTGAAACATTGTTGCTTTGTTTTCAGTGTTAAGTGTTCTAATGAGTTTAACTTTCTGACTATGCTAGTGACATAGAAGAATAATTCCTGTGGGTACTTTGTGTTGCCAATACTATATTCCTGTACTGTTATTTTTTCCCCTTTTGTTTAAAAAATGATTTAAGTTTTATTTGAGGATAGTGTATTTGAAGAATTGTAAGATTCAAAACGTCTTGCTATGAGTGTTTCATAGGCTATTGTAGTTACTGCTATTACCTTTTGTACCTATCCTCTTTTAAAATTTTTATTTCATTGGAAAGGAAGATTTACAGAGAAGAGAGACAGAGGAATATCTTCCATCTGCTATTTCACTTACCAAGTGGCTGCAGCAGCTAGAGTTGAGCCGATCCAACAGGCAGGAATCAGGAGCTTCTTCCGGGCCTCCCATGTGGGTGCAGGGTCCCAAGGCTTGGGCTATCCTCTACTGCTTTCCCGGGCCACAAGCAGGGAGCTGGATGGGAAGTGGAACAGCTGGGACATGAACAGGTGCCCATATAGGATCCTGGCACTTGCAAGACGAGGATTTAGCCAGTGAGACAATGTGCCAAGCCCAGAACATGTTTGCCCTCTTAGGGTATGAGAAGATTCCATCTTTCATGTGCTCAGTCCTACAAGATGGTCCCCCAACTCAGCCATCTGTGCATTGCTGGTCCCTCTTGCTGCTGCCACCCAGATGACCAGTTGAATCCAGTTCAGTCCCTTTCTGATGAGAACCCTAAGCTTCCTTTAGACTGCTTAGTGCTAAACTTAGTTTAATTATTCCAAGACTGTTTTGAAACTTCTGACATCCTAGCTTCCTAAACAATGGCCTTTCACAGACATCTGGTTAACTAATTTTTGTTTGCTTCTTTTCAGGATTATAAGGGAAATGTCATCTTTGGATTATATGACTGCCAGACCAGAGAAAATGAGGTAAAAATTACTATAAATCATCTCATCTGGTCTTCCTAACAAGCTCTTGAAGTAGATTTTACTGACTGGGAATGGAGAGGCTCAAGGATTTGTCCAAGGTCAGCATGGCCAGTGAGTGGAAGACTCGGAACTTGAATTGGTGTCTAGTTTGGCTCCAAGGGCTTGTGCAATCCACCAGGTTTTGTTCCTCATGGCTAAGTCTCAGCGCCCAACGTGACCTCCTTGAGAAATTTTGCATAAAGAATTATCTGGGAGCCAGTGTTGCAGGGAAGCAGGTTAAGTTGCTGCTTGTAATCCTAGCGTCTTGTACCAGAGCACCAGTCTGAGTCTCAGCTGCTCTGCTTCGCATCCAGTCCCCTACTTATCTGCCTGGGAAGCCTCCAACGCTGGTCCAAGTGGTTAGAGTCCTGCCACCCATGTGGGAAATCTAGATGGAGCTCCTTGGGTTGGCTTGGCCTCAGCTGTTGCAGCCCTTTCGGAAGTGAGCCCGTGTGGATGGAAATTATTTTCTCTCCACCTCTCCTTTCTCTTCCTCTCTCTTCTGTCACTCTTCCTCTCTAATGTGTGTGCCTTTGAAATTAAAAAAATAGAACAGTACTCAGCACTTAAAAAAACTAACACCTTTTGCACGGATACATCTGTAACTTATTTGATTCTTTGTTTTGTTCCATACTTGGTAGGGCGCTTAATGGAAATTGAGGTTCATGTAATTGATATTTACTATAAAACCCTGAATTAAACTAGGCTTTTGCTTCCCCAGCATCTGTATACCTTTGAGAAAGACTTGCAAGTTGTCAGCTGCTCTGTCAACAGGGAGAGGACTTTGCTTGGTAAGTTGAATTTGTTGGTTGCTGCGTGTCAAGAATGAAAACCACATGTTCGAAGAGTTTCGAAGCATGGGATGATTCAGCAATACTTATTTTCTGTACCTGTGATTTTTCTGGGAAGGAAATGTTCACAGGAAATTAATTGGAGTTCAAGAATCTGTAGAATGGGCCTGGCACGGTAGTGTAGTGGCTAACGTCCTCGCCTTGCATGGTCCAGGATTCCATATGGGCGCCAGTTCGTGTCCTGGTGGCCTCACTTCCCGCCTGACGGATCCTTGGGACCTTGATTTATTTCAGATATTAAATGGTCACTTTTGATACATCACATGGAATGACTGCTCATGGATTTATTTTCTTTCAGCTGCAAGTTTTGTCCAATCCACCAAAGAAGGAAGAAGGAATGAACTTCAGCCAGGTAATGACACTGTTTCAATGTTGCTTGATAAAAATGTGTTGTATGTGGAGTTGAATCTCATGCAGCTTTAGAAGTGGCCTGAGCATGTCTCAGAATGAATAGCAAAGATCAGGACTGGCACAATGGCTCACAGGCTAATCCTCCACCTGCAGGCGCTGACATCCCATATGGGCACCAGATCACGTCCTAGTTTTTCCGCTTCCCATCCAGCTCCCTGCTTACGTCTTGGGAAAGCAGTCGAGGTGTGGCCCAAGTCCTTGGGATCCTGCACCTACATGGGAGAACAGGAGGAAGTGCCTGGCTCCTGATTTTGGATCAGCTCAGCTCTGGCCATTGTGGCCATTTGGGGAGTGAACCAGCAGATGGAAGACCTTCCTGTCTTTCCATAAGTCTGATCTGCCTTTCCACTAAAAATAAATGCAAAAAAAGGAAATGAAGAGGATCAGGAGCCAGCAACAGACTGATCTACCTGTCTCTCCTCCTGAGTGTAAAATCAGCCTTTCCAATAAAAATTTCTTTAAAAAGCAAAGCAAAAAGACCATGGCCAGTAAGGAAGATTTTCAAAGTAAACACTTTCCCAAGTAATCAAGAAAGTCGAGAAAACAACCACAACGAACAGTAAATATATTCAGATTGTAATTAGTGTGGAAAACTAAGTCAGTGCTTAGCATGTTTTCTTCAGGAACTCCATGGCCAGGAGCTGGTTGTAACCATGTTGGAAATTCCAGAAAATCATGTTTTGTGTCATTTACTGTTCATGAATAGTTAATAAATGTGTATAGTCCACCAGTAGTAAATGAAAAGCAATTCTACTAATTTGCCAAAGCATACATTTTTGCCATGGATCGCTCTCCTGCACTTCCCACTCAACTTTTTCAAAAACTAGCATTCTGTATCATCCACTTGTCACTCAGCATCACTAGTGCTTGTTCTGGGTCAAGTGCTATGTGGGTTAGGAACACGGCACACAGGGGGTCGACATCACCTGTATGGAACTCCAAATCGCATCCCAGATGGTGATCATGAATGTGCGACAGAGGGACCATGTAAATAAGTGGAAAACATAGGAAGTGACCCGTGAAGTGTGTTTCTGCTATCCTTTCTGAACAGAAACCCAGATATATTCATCTTCTCAAAAGTTTATTTTTATTGGAAAGACAGATCTACAGAAAGAATTTTCTGCCTACTGATTGACTTCCCAAGTGGCTGTAACAGCCAGAGCTGAGCTAATCCAAAGCTACGAGCCAGAAGTTTCTTTTGGATCTCCCATGTGGGTGCAGGGTCCCAAGGATTTGGGCCATCCTTGACTGCTTTTCCAGGCTGCAGGCAGGGAGCTGGATGGATGGGAAGTGGAGCAGCCAAGACACGAACCAGTGCCTATATGGGATCCTAGGCATACAAGGTGAGGAATCTAGCCACTAAGGTATCACACCAGGCCCGAGGTGTATTCATCTGTAATGAAAGCGTTCAAGAGGACCCATGGTGGGATGATGTGCCCCGTGGGGACTTGAATTGTTCAGCCACTGCTTGACTCTGGCTTCTTCTTGTCATGTGGGACAGTCAGCTCAGTGAAGGGCAGCTTTTCCATTCATCAAGAAAAGCCTAGACTTTGTCAAATACCTGGCTTCTAAACATTTTTAGAGATCCTGTGTAAGCATTGGTGATGACCTGGGACTACTGTTCCGGCAGATCTTTCTCAGTCTCTTGCTCTTCTGATCCTGGTGCTTTCTACCTGTTGTGTCTATCTGGAACTTCAATTCTCGTCTGTATGCTTTTCCCACTCACATGAGTTCTCCTGTGGTTGCATGCGATGGAAAAACCCTTTGGACATATTTTCCACGTGAGGCTTGAGGTTGACCCAAACAATCGCGTGACACACATTTCCACATAGAACCAGCTTAGAGAGTGGCAAAGCACCAGGGCCGAGTCTTGGCGATAACTTCTCATGGGCCTTAGCACAAGTTTCCAGGAGATGCTGGGAAGCTGTAGGAGCCCTTCTCTGGTATCTCTTCCTTTGTATTAACTCCTCCTTTGCATCCCCCAGCCATGATTTCCTAAGAACTGCAATGACCCCTTCTGCGCTTCTCCCTTAGCAACCCTGGGCAATGCTTAGCAACCCTCAGCAAGCTTCTGCTGCTCCGGGAATTGGGCGCAACGCTCACTTCAGAGGATGAAGAACTGGACTGGCTTCAGTGAGATTTGACACAGGACATGAGAGCCTGCTGCTTAAAGCAAGGCTACAGGCCAACACAGGACATGGCCCTGGTCTTGGGACTGAGCCAATAAACCCCTGTAACCAAGAAAAGAAAGTCCTGTTGCTTATGATCCTTGGTGTCAAGTCTGGTCACCCATACCAGACCTTGGTTGTTGCTTATACCTCCTACTTCTTGCTGGGCTTATTCCTTTTAGAAATTAATGATTCTGTTAGGGACCCTTCCCATGATGTTTGTCATCTACACCTGGTTGTCGCACACGCCACTAGTGATTAGTGATTATGCATATAGCATAAGATGCACTTTAGGGTCTGGCCATCTTGTCAGTAGTTTTGGATGATAATGGGAAATTCATCTGTGCCTAGTCTTGCCAATTGACACCTGTGATGATGTTATCTGCTTGTGTTTTTAACAAAAATCAGGACAAACAGTTAGTTATTGTATTGGATACTTCGTTGTTTCATGCCTTCTCTCGCCTTTTGGGCCAGCCTCTGCTCAGGTGTGCTTGGCAAGGTCAGACTTCAGCTGCTCTGTTATGTCTGTCCAGGGCCTTTGTGAAAACGTGATCACCTAGCGTGATGCCCAGTAGAGCAACTTGTAAACAACGGGAGGAAGGTGGCAAGGAGCTCCTCGGGGCACATAGCAGGGGGTTGCACCATAGCAGCTTCAGATCCAAGGTGTCCCAGATTGTTGGACCTCTCTTCTGATGTGTTTGTTTTCCTTGGTTTTTCACACCAAACCCTTCTAGCTAGCATGGTCCTATGCTATGTTATTCCTGGGATAATTTGTTTTGGTTTCTTTGAACACTACGCAACTGATGAGGGCTTAATATCCAGGATTTACAAACAGCTTCAGAAATCCCAGGGACAGTAAAAAACAATAACAAGCCCACAACCCTATGAAGAAATGAGTGAAGTAAATGAACAGACATTTCTCAAAAGATTCAGATGGCTAATAGACCTGCGAAACAGTGCTCAGGCTCCCTAGTCATCAGGGAGATATAAATGAGGACCGCATTGAGGTTCTACCTAACTCCAGTGAGGTTAGCCTACATTCAGAATCCTAACACCTGCTGGTGTAGATGTGGGAGCAAGGTACCCTCCCTTCACTGCTGGTGGGAGTATAGGCTAGTACCACCATTATGGAAATCAGTATAAGTGCTTAGAGAATTGCAAATAAACCTGCCATATGGTCTAGCTATCTCACTCCTAGGAATATATCCAAAACAAATGAAAGCTACATATGAAAAAAATGAATCTTTGATAAAGTTCTTTCATGCTTTTTCTTTGAGTTCCTGGGTTTGGTGCCCACTGCTGATGCCTAAATCCAGCTTTCTTCTAATGTAGACCCTGAGAAAAAGTGGTGATGGGTTGATGGGTTAAGGAATTGGGTTTCTATCAGGAGATCTGGACTGAGGACCTAATCCTATCTTGGACCTGGTTCGGTCCTGGCTATCACTGACATCTGGGGAGGGAACTGGCAGATGGGAGGTGCATTTTTCTTTGTCTTTTCAATAAATAAAAAACTTTAAAACTCATTTAAAAATATACAATTGCTTTGGGACCAGAACAGAGGCACAGCTAGCTAATCCTGTACCCTGTGGTGCTTGCACCCCATAGGGGTGCCAGCTTGTGTACTGGCTGCTCCTCTTCCAATCCAGCTCCCTGCTGATCTGGGAAAGCAGCAGGGATGGCCTAAGACCCTGCACGCAAGTGGGAGACCTGGCTCCCAACTTTGATTGGCTCAGCTCCAGCCATTGTGGTCATTTGGGGAGTGAATCAGATGGAAGATCTGTCTCTTCTCTCTGTAAAATTTGCCTTTCAAATAAAAACAATCTTAACATTTATGGAATAGCCTAATGGAATAGCTACCATATATTTCCAATGTTCTGATATGTCCTATTTACAAATCTGGGAATCTTAATGACTTGGCAGGAAGTGATCCCTGTTACAACCTTCCTTCTTAGGTGTGCATATGAGGGCATAGCAAAATTATCTGCAATTTCAAGAAACACTTGTGTTTTGAATCCAGGGCATTTCTATGATCTGGAGAATTCTTTTGAACCTGAAAGTTCTCTCCATATTCGGGGCTGTTTCAGAAGGCTTGGCTTTTTCACAGTTAGCATTTCTTGAGAGTGACCTGTGGTGTCCATGACAAAATTCAGCTGCCTGAGGGCTCCTGAGGATGGGAAAGACAAATCCTTTGCTAGACTGATTGCTTTTGGGGCCCTGGACTCGTCCCCTGTCCCTGGAGTGGAACCCAGGAGAGAGGGACACCTGAAGGCACTCCCAGGATTTTAGGATAAAAATGTCTCGTTAGCTTGCAGTGAAGTTATCAGGAATTCCTCTTGCTACCCATTTAAAAAAAAATAATGGGTGACTGAAGTTCTCCTTTTCTCTGTAGGGTCAAAGTGCTTGACTTTGCTCATTGAAATCCACCCTGTGAACAATGTGAAGGTTTTAAAAGCCATAGACAGCTATGTTTGGGTACAGGTAAGTCTGTCATTCATCACTTAGTCTCCTGCTTCTAACCTGGGAAAGCAATGAAGGCTGGCCTGAAGCCTTGGGACCCTGCACCTGCATGGGAGACCCAAAGGAAGTTCCTGGCTTCAGATGGGCTCAGCTGCCCACCCCACTGTAGCTATTCGAGGTATGCACCGGCAGATGGAAGACCTGACTCTCTCCTCTCTGAGTAACTCCACTTTTCCAATAACTATGTAAGTGTTTTGTCTTGTCATAGCTGACAAGGGTCAAGTTCTTATGTTGTTGGCTGTGTGCTTTGTCCTATGGGCAGAACCCAATGACACACACAGGTCGGAGAGCACAGAGAAGGAAGAGGACAAAGCCTTTCCTTTCCCATGGCTGTTATCCTATGCTTTGAGGCTTGTAAATCTCAACCATATGCCCTGTGACTCACTGTCCTTTCTTGGAAAGTCCCTGGTTTTGTGGTGCTTTGTCTCTTGATGTGGAACTTTGAAAGTTGTGGTGGAAAATGTGTTTACTTGCCTCTCAAATTTCCACAAGAGTTAGCTGCGGAATGAATGGGTTAGCTGTTCTGTGTGTGTCAAATCAAACATTCTAGGGAAATGCTGTCTGCGTTGCTTTTGATTGGTCTTGGGATCAAGTATTCAAAATGGAAAATGCCGTCCGTAAGCACAGCTTCAGCTTTAGCCTTACAGTTGAAATCAACAGAGACAGTTTTGGATGTGGGGTCAATTTCCTCCTGGAAAACTGATGCCCTTAGAAATGTTGCCTCTTCCTCCTCATTTGCTCGGACCTGTGATGTGTGTGTGCATGTAATTCCCCCAAACTGTTGGAAAGTTCTCAGTGCTTTCCATCAGCCTGTGATAGCACAGTAATGGAACACGAGTTTTGAGCTAATTGTGCACACAAGATGGTTGCTTGATGTTGGCTCATTCCCTTTCTTCCAGTTCCTCTACCCACACACTGAAAGGCATCCACTTCCAGCCAACCGTCTGTTGCTAGTTTCAGAAGAGAGGTGTAAGTGTACTTCTGGGTGTTCCGTGGGAGACTTTATGAATGACACGTAGTCAGAGTGACTGAATCTTCTAAAAGTCCTTGCTTTGCTGAGAGCCCACTGACTCCTAATGTTCATTTGAGACGAGAATGTGGGAGTTACGGGTTCTTCCAATGTTGTCACGTGGTGGAATGTTTGCAGGGCAGTTTTCACCTCATTTTTGCCTCCTTTGGTCCATCCTTTTGGGTGTCTATCACAGTGGGTAAATTGTGTAAGAAGAGAGGGGAGGCTTGGATGAGTGGGGAGGTGGGAAGTTTTAGCAGCTAGAACAATTCTGTGGAAGAGCTTGGCTAAATTCAGACAAATGAGATTGAGATATACAGGGCCCGGCGTGGTAGCCTTGCAGCTTAAGTCCTCGCCTTGATCATGGGCCGGGATCCCGTATGGGCACTGGTTCTAATCCCGGCAGCCCTGCTTCCCATCCAGCTCCCTACTTGTGGCCTGGGAAAACAGTTGAGGACGGCCCAGGGCCTTAGGACCCTGCACCCGCATGGGAGACCTGGAAGAGGCTTCCGACTCTGGATCGGCTCAGCACTGGCCATTGCGGCCACTTGGAGTGAATCAGTGGACAGAAGATCTTCCTCTGTCTCTTCCCTCTGTTACCTGACTTTCTAAACAAAAAAAAATTGAGCTATACAAGGTTATGTTCTTAGTATTTTCAAGTTAGGGGAAGGAGAAAGCCAACATGTGCTGGAGCCTATTGAGTAAGCCGCTTTGATCTTCTGAGATGATAATCTGATAGTTAGCAGGACAGATCCGTAAGGTTGGCTTCAGTCTCTAGGCTCCTGTTTGTCAATGCCTGGTTTTACGTTTTTATGGCGAAAGCCAGCAGAAAATAAGCATGCTCAAATCTATGTTGCCATAGGTAGAAAGTGATCCAATTACAAATGGATGAGAAGTATTGAAGTTTTTGCATTGTGAAATGGACCCCTATGAAATGCTTCTCCCAAATATCTTGTACAGTGAGTTTTTGTCTGGTAATGTTCATACAAATTAAATTGTGGAGACTGAAGACAAACTTGAAATGCACCCTGGTTAGCCCTCTGGAAGACTCATGGTCCCAGGCCAGAAAACACTTGATGAGGGCACCCAGCAGGGGGCAGAGGGGCCAAGTACTGTTGAGAGTGAAGAGCAGAGTTCATGCCAGACTTGAAATAGTCTGTATTGTTTTGGCTGTGTGTTGTAAGAATCCTGTCTGGGACAGGATTGCCTCACAGCCAGGTATTTAACCGACACTGCTCTTACACGATTTGTTGTTCCAAGCACTCGTGGTTTTCCTGGAAGCTTAAGTTATCTTTTCATTGTTTCTTTTTAAAGATATTGAGCAATTTCACATCCAAGTCACCCATGAAGATGAAAACAGAGTGGTAAGATTTGAAATTCTTTTGCCTCTGCATGTTTCCCCACAAAGAACTGTATTTCTGGCCTGTTCATGGTAGAGTAACACCAGTGGTATGTTAGTGTATTTCTTCGATGTCTTGAACACTGTAGTCCTGATGTGGGTACAAGGACAGCACTGGCCACCCCTAGGAGACAGTTAGCTGCCCTGCGGATCTCAGCCCAGTCCCAGGCACCATGGGCAGTATAGGGCTGTGGGAGTGCTCCCAGGCACCTTACTTGGCTCATGTAAGCCTACAGCAGGTTAGTTGCAGGGATGCAATGATTTCAACTAAGAATCATAATAGATTCATTTACCTCCTACTCTGTGTTTGCTTTACACCTACTGTTTCACAGGCATCTTCATGGATTACCAGGTAGAGATGTAACTAACGTTTTTTCCCACAGAGTTTTATGCATCTTCTGTTGTTTTCTACAGTTCCATTTGCTTCTGACTTGAGCACGCACTGCCCTGGGGTCCTTGTTAACTTTTTTTTCCTGCTTATATCAGCTCCTGCTCTGAGCTGACAAACCCGAGGTTTTCCTTGTCACTCACTTCTTCCCCATTGGACTTTGTGGAATCACCCGCAAGTCAACTAGAACAGTTCCAGTTCATTCTCTAGAAGTGCGTAACAGTTCCTGGTGGGAATGATCCATTTTTTTCAACCAGTCTCTCCAAGTCCTTTTGTTTCTTTCATTGCAAAACATCTCACTTTTCTCCAACATTACCAATGAGAGTATGTATTTCTTTGGTTTCAACCTCAAGGGTGAATTGTTGGCTTGATGGGAATACTCACAGTAAATTCCAGAAGATTTTTACTAGATTGGTGGTTCCCTTTTGCTTTATTTTTGGAAAGCAGTTTTCTTATAGCAAAGCATAATATTCCATGTAATGAGTGTATTGACCTATATTTAAAATTTTCATGTTGATGAGCATAACTTGATGTGTTACTCCATACTTAATATTAATAATGCATTTATACATATTATCCTTTATTTTTGGCTATTTGCATTTGCTGTTCTGAAAATGGTTCTTTGTTTTCCTCCTGGGTTGTCTTTCTTGACAATTTGTATGCCATCTTCATATGATCTTCAGTATGTAAGTAGTCTGCATCAAAATCGCCCCTCTGAATGAAAATGGCATTTGTTATGTGTATGACTTTGAGAGCTTCAAATCAAGAGCCCTGGCTAGAAAATGACCAAGAGAAAGAGTATGGCTGCATTTGCGGCCATGCCTGGTTCAGTAAGTGTCCAACATGAAAGACTGAAGCTTCATCCCAAAGCCAGTGAGGAGCATTTAAAGAAGACAGTTGAATAAGTTGATGTTCGGAAGTGGAAATTAACATGCACAGAGGGTTGGGTGGTTAGAAGAGGAACTGGGTGATGCAAAAAGTGAAGACGGGGGCTCCTGCCAGAACCCCAGAAAGGATACTTACCAATCACAATCTTGCCATGCAGCCTTTCCTGTCCTTTATCCATGCATGTCCTTCCTTCTTAATTCCACATTTTTAAAATGTGAAAGCCAGGGAGATGAGTGAGGGAGAGAGGGACAGAGATGTCCCCCATTTCCTTATTTATATTCCAAGTGCCTCCAGGACTGAGAAGCCAGGAGCTCAGCCCGAGTCTCCCACATTGGGTGACAAGGCCTTACGTACTTGAGCCATCATCTACTTCCTCTCCTGCCCCAGCAGAGGGTACACAGATAGGAAGCTACAAAATGAAATGTGGGTGTCTTTAACTGCTGCACGAAATCCCTGCCCTGTGTTCTCATTCTTAGAGACTTTGGTAGCAGCTTTTTACAGGCCTAGGCAATTTTTTAATTCTTTGTAACATCCCACATGATAGAGGTATTATTGTAACCAACCTCATTTCTATGGACATGACAACAACCAAGACACACTAAGGTGACATAATTGTAGAACAATATTCAGTACCTGAATTTGATCTCAAGTTCTGATCCCTGGTTCTAGCAGCCTTGTGCTAATGCAGGTCGTGGGAGCTAGTGGTGGGTCAAGTAGTTGGGTTCTTGCTACCTATTAGAGATCTGGATTAAGTCCTCCAGCTCCTGGCAGGAGTGAACCGATCAAGGGGTAGTATACTTGCTCTTTCTTTGCTTGCTTTTCTCAAAACATAAAAATTATATTTGAACCTGGGCATGCCATGCTCCATGTGTTTTTTGTCAGCATTTATCTTTATCTGAAAGAGTTCCTAAATATATACTATCCTAACAAAGTTAAGGAAAATGGAAGGATTGCAGGGGGTTTAGAAACAGAGGCAAATCTTGGGTCATCAGCCTCCCCTTCCTCTAGTCTTATAGCAGGATCTGGGCAAGGAGGAAGTGGGGTGTTTATTTTGCTTTGGGCCTTGTGCATTGATTGGCAGGCTCCAGGCAAGCCTGAATGGGAAATCCTTCATGGGGTTAAAGTGGGTTCAGGCTTGAATAGGACCCTCTCTGGTGTTCCCTGTCTCATTTCTGCATCTCAGTCCATCTTCATTCTTTGCTCATCAATATCAATATGAATGACTCTTGTTTGATAAAAATCTCATGAGGAAAGAGATTATTTTGAGGTCAACTGATACACAAAAGTGGTTTGTGATAGGATGCCAGACAACAGGATTGTGGGTCTTACTGAGCTAAGTGTACATCCAGTGTGGTCTCTCTTGGCCATTTTCTCATTTTTAGAGGTTTGAAGCTAGATGTGCTTAAATTTCTAGAAGCTCACGATTCTTAAGTTCTGGGGTGGTCTGATTATGGGTCTGAAAGATTGCCTTAACAGCTAACAAAATCCCTTTGGACATTTACGCTTTACATCTTGTTCATGTTGCTTCTTTGGAATAAACCTTCATTTTTTTTTCATGCTACAATCAAGGCATACAGAAGTCAGGGAGAATTACAGAATTACTTCAGATGTTACTGTAATGGAGGTATGCCAAGGCACCATAGGAGTATAGAGGGGAGGAGCTTTGTCTTCCCTTCGGGGAGATTAGAGGAGGAATTGTATAAGACAGTGCCTGAATCGTATTATGAAGGATGAGTAGCAAAGTGTTAGTGAGTTGGGTAATATCATAGTGGTAGGGGAAGACATAAAGTTCAAGAGGCACGCCCAAGGCCACATAATTGCTTTATGATCAAGCTGGGGTCATGACCTTCTACTCCCGCCCCCCAGACCTGACTTTTCTTGTAGAATCATGACCTTTTTCTCTGGTAGCAAAGGCCTCTGGTCTGTGGAGGTCTGACCCAGGGGATTATGTCCAGAACCGGAAGTCGTGAATCCTCCATGAAAACTGTTGACTTGTGTGGTAGGCGTGGCCTTTACCAGCGGCACCCTGTTTGTTAAAGTAGGAACATGAGTAAAATCAGGTGCAGTATGTATGGGAAGAGGAAGTAATGAAACTGTAACTTGAAACTTTTCTGCAAAGGTCCTTTGTGTGTGTTGGGGTGGAGACCTGCTACAGAGAAACTTAGAAAATAGTTACATGTCCCTTAAGATAGATGTGCAATGTAATGAATTCTAGACATCTTTTCCCTAAAATGTTATTTACTTGTGACACTGTTTTGCCTTTTTAGGTGGTTAAAAATTCTGGCCATCTCCCGAAAGACAGAATAGCCGAAGATTTTACTTGGGCTCAGTGGGATATGTCAGAGCAAAGATTATACTACATTGAGCTGAAGGTAAAAATTACTCCATGGCACACCTCTTACCAGGAACAATTGGACTTCGGCATTATCATCACTGTAATTTATTCATCACAACATTCCATTGATGGAAGCAGTTGAAGGTTTATTACAGTGAAGATTTTTGTTACTTGACTTTTTGTCTAGCATTTTTATTGGTCTTTGGAGATAACATATCATTCTTTTCTCTTAGAAATGCAAAAGTATTTTAAAATGCATCCAATTTTATGCGGATGAGAACTTCAGCTTAATGGTAAGTTCAGAAGACTACAGGACAGCCATGTTTGAAGACAGCTGTATTCATATACAGTATTATCTATTAATCAATGAATTTATTTGAGAGAGTGTGCTTCTATTCATCAGTCTGTTAAAATGCCAGCATTAGCCGGGTCTGAGCTAGGCTGAATGAGGGAGCTGGGAATTCAGTTTCACTCTCTTCTTAGGCATGCTACGGGCCCCACTGTGTGACATCATCACTTTTCCAGGGTTGACATTACTAGGAAGCTAGATTTCAGGAGCCAGAGTTGGAAATTGAAGCCATATACTCTGAAGCTGGATGTAGGTGTCTTGACCATTAGGCTAAATATCTGTCATCACAAGCAATGTTTTAGCATTAAAAATTTTTTTTCAGCTACTTATATGGACAAGTAAAACAGTTCTTGTCATTTTAAGCCACCACCTTGGCAACAAATGTAGAAGTGACTGGAGGAGCATGCAGGAATGTCTCCATTTGCTGAATGCCTCACATTAAAGAAACTGGTATTAGGGGATTAGCAGAAAGCAACAGGTAGCTTCAACTGGGTGCATATTATTTAATCCAGAAGGACTTGTAGGAATGGTGCATTTGAGAATAAGGGGGAAAAAATCAATGACAGAGTACAGTTAAGCTGGTAAAAATCTAGCATTATTTCCCAAGAAGTTATTTGGCATGTCAGCTTTGTGGTCGGAGTCCTTAACATCTTTCTCTGAGATACTAGCATTATTTTGGTGCTGTTCAAGTAGGACTAATCTTGGAATCTAACATAGATGGATATCCTATCATTATATGAATTTTACCTACTGCCTTTTTTCTCACACGTTCTTCTAAAGACCCTCAATCATTCCTTGTTTGTCTGATCATCTATGTTCTCAAAGTCCAGATCTTCTGGTTAGCTGTTCTTCAACTCATTGCTGACGGTTGAATCTAAGGCAAAGTTTGCTAAGCGTTATCCCTTGCAGAAGTAGATACACGCCAAGTCTTTGATTGTGTGTAGACCCTAGCATATTCCAAATGAACTCTGAGTGGTGGTCTTGGGGTATGAACTCTAGATAGTGACAGTGAAAGGGTCTCCTCTTCACTGGGCAAGCACAGCACCATCAGGCTTGCCCTGGATGTGAAACTTGCATGACTTCGTCCTTGTCAGTTTCTCCTGATTTTTTTTGACAGTTTGAAGCACCTTTGGACATACCATTAAATGATTCGGGATTTAAGTAAGTTTTTTGTATATTGTTGGTTTTGTAGAACTTACGACTGAAATGATTATACTTAGCTCATGGTATGCAGATAAAAAAACAGCTTGATATTGTGTATGTATTTGCCTCTTTGTATTTTTAAATATCCTCTATTGAGGATGCAGACAGTTTTGTGATGAGCACAGGATTTTGTTTATAAAAATTAATGTTGATTCTCTTAGCCATTCTTTTAATAATCTAATAGTACATTTTTGGCCATTTTACTTCATCATTGTGATTAAATTAAGTCACTGATTCACAGCATCAAAACCCTTTGGTTTCTCCTGTCCGAGGAGGGCACTGGCCACTCCACTGTGGTTCACTTGAGTCTCTGCTTTTTTCTGATTTCATTTATTGAACAAAAAGACAAGGTTTTCTTTCTCCAGTGAAGGAATTTAAAAAAAAATTTTTTTAAAGATCTATTTGAAAGGCAGAGTGACAGAGAGAAATTATCCATTTATTATTTTACTCCCTAAATAACAGTAGCAGTCCAGGACTGGCCAGATGCCCGGAACTCCATCCTGGTCTCCTACATGGGTGGCAGGGACCCAAATGGTGGGGTGGTTTTTCATTGCCTTTCCAGGTGTATTAGCAGGGAGCTAGATTAGAAGTGGAGCAGCTGGGACTCGAACTGGTACTCCAGTAGGAAATGCCAGTGATACAGGCAGTGGGTTCAGCCACTGTAATGTCAGCTCTGATAGAATGTGTATTTAAATGCATTCAACAATGTTTTCTTGCTCCATGGTACCCTTAGGCTTGCCAACTTTGGATATGATTATTGTCAAGACCAAGAAAAACTATCCAAGCATCCGACTCTGTGTGTATTCACCAGCCATACAGGTAGAAGTTTGAGTTCTATTCAAAACCTAGTCGTATCACGAAAATGCAATATAACAGAGCTACCTTATGCAAGTGAGCATTTGGACTTTGGTATAGCCAATGATCTTCTCCAATAGAATTTTAATAATATGCTTTCTATATGAAAGAAGCCAAGGTCATTATAATTGATATTCTAATAATTACCTTTTGTATGTTTTGCTAGGAGAGATGGATTAATGAATGTACCTTTTTTTTTCTGCTCCATCTTTAACAAGTATTGAACAGTTATGGGGTTGTCTGTTAGGGTGAGTTCTGTGTGTGGGTTCTCTCCCTTAATGCTGCCTTAACACACCATAGATCAAGGAGATGGGGCAGAAGTGAAATCTGAACACAGAAAGTAAAGAATATGCTTATATTCAATGAACCAAGTGAAAATCTTATTAAGGTTATTAATCATCTAAATCAGCAATTTTAACAACCAAAGCTAATATTCAATTCTGTTAATAGCACTTGGATTACAATTGTATTCTTTTAAAGCCAAATTAAGTGATGTTTATCCATTTGGCCGGCATTTACTGAGTCTTTACTGCATGGGAGATCTCGGGGGATGCACTAACTTGATCTGTAACACTATAATATCTGCTATGCGGTGTGGATTTTAGATATTACACAGAGGCACAATTAGTGTTAAATGGAACTACAATAAACATTATGAATAAGACCAGTAAGTCTGGTGAGCATGTGATGGAGGCTTCCTGGAAGATACCGGTGTCTTCAAATATGTCCTAGTTCAGCCTGTCCACTTCTTCCTCCCTGCAGGTCAACTCTAGCCATCGTGTCCTGTTCCTGACACTCACCCCCTTCCCAACTCTCTCCTTCATACATGCCATTTTTCCTGTACATCCCAGGTCTCCCTCTGCCATATAACTTCCTCCACACACCAGTCCCGGAAAGGTCAAGGAAGGAGAGGTATTTCAGTTGAGACCTGAAGGACATGTATGCACTAAGACCAGTGTGACTGGAGCAGAGTGAGCAATGGGGAGATGATTGTGAGAGCTGAAGTAAGCAGGGACAGATTATGTAGGATCCTGTGGATGATAAAGATTGGAGATTCTAGCTCAAGAGTGGGGAGAAATCATTGAAGGTGTATTTTTCTTGCTACTGAGATTTATTCTGAGATATATATATGCCATATATATACTTTTGGTATATTTGAGACATGTGTCCCGGGGCATGTGTCTAGATATATATGGTTCAAATATACCAAAGGAGTTCAAGATTATAATGAGCATTCCTGCCCTTCGAACTTAAATGGTCATGTCATTTATAGTGTTCACATTATCCCTCTCCTTAAGTATAGGTACTACTTGCTTTTTTTTTTTTTTTATTAAACTCGGAAGTAAACTGCAGACATCAGATCACTTTACCACTAAAACCTTTCAGCATTGACATTTTTAGGTTAAGGACATTATTTTATATGACTTCTGTTCCATTATGAATAGGAAAAATGAGTTACTTTAATAGCCTTTGTTTCATTTCTGAATTCTTACAAGTATATAACATTTTTAAATTATGTATTTGGGTATAAACATGTATGTAAAAATATATGTATATATTTTTAAGAAACGTTTTGAAGAAAAAGCCCTCGTCTCCCTCCTGTGATCATGGAGAGGGGAAAGGTGCTGCATTGCTCCTTGCTGTCCGATCACATCAGTGCCAGGGGACAGAGACGGCTTCCAATGTTGTCCCAGGGACCCTAACGGGGGGAACAAGTGTCCTGAGGATGTTAACTCAGTAGTCTCAATTGTTCTGGAATGTTGTTGGAAATGAGAAGTTAATTCTAATGTCTGTTGGCTGTCCATCCCCTTGACCTTAGGTACTCGCTGGAGAACTTTGCCTGTAGTGTTGTTCAACTTGCTTTTCTTTCCACCTTGATTTTGTGTTCTCCATGGTATTATTTTATAGGTATAAGGCTTCCCTTCTGTACTGTCCCTACTTCCATGTCCATTCTCTCCGTCCCTACATTGTTTTCCTCCATATTTCCACATTACTACAATAGTATAGTGCTTCAGCTACAGTCAGCCGTCTGGGTTGTTTCCACCTTTGGGTGAGGTATTTGGGGTCTTCAGCTGAATGAGAGGAGCCAGCCATTTGCTCTTTCCTGTGGAAGTGGGTATGTTATTTGAAAGCGTGACAAAAAGGAGAAACAAATTTTTCCATGCCCTCTTTCACTTCCCAAATGTCTACAGTAGCCAGAGGTGGACGAGGCTGAAGTCAGGAGCCAAAAGCTCCTTCTGGGTCTCCAATGTGGGTGGTAGGGACCCAAGTACTTGGACTATCTGCAGTAACAGGAATTCGGACTGGCAGTGGAACAGCTGGCTCTTGAACCAGCACTCCACTATGGGATGTGGTGATTTGACTCATTGTGCCATCATGCCCACTGCTAGATGTATCTTTTAAAAATTGAGATTCCTCATGATTCGTATCCTCTCTTTGAATGTACAACCATCTGTGCCCCCTGCCATCTTTCCCTTTCTTTCACCCTACACCGTTGATCATTTGAAGAGTTCAGGCCATTTGCCTTATAGAATGTCTGCATTCTGGATTTGACCGTATTGAACTTCGCTCCTGTCCTCCATGTTTCTTGTAAATTAGAAGTTAGATACAAACACAGAGAAGGGGAAGTGTTCCTCGTGGAACCCTTCATAGACCTGTGAGCTTTTTTATATTGCATCAGGAGGCAAACTCTTGGGGGTGGTGTTTAGGAAGAATTGTGAGATTTCTTCTGGGCATTTTAATCTAGGGAATCTGGAACTTAGAGAGGTCAGGATGGCAATAAATGATGGTAGATGTTGTCAGATCATAGCTGGCATTTGGAGCTGCAGGAGAGCCAGAGGGTGAAGAAGATGCTACCGAACTAGCAGGAAGCATGTAAATGTGAGCGGTGTAAATAAAGACTAGCTGGGTCGTCCAGAGGACAGGAAAAACCAGTGTGAGGAGAGGGAAGAAAACCCAAACAAGGGTGGCATGCAGACATCAAAGGAGACTGACTGCCTGCTCACAGGGGTCAGGGGAATGTGCTGGGCCTTGTGGTACAGGGACTACTAGGATCTGCATTGTGAGGATGAGTGAGGTGAAAGAAGTGGCATAAGAAGTGGAAAAAGTTGCAGCAGCACGTATGCCAGTGATAGCAGCCGAAAGTGAAGAAGGGTTTAGGGAATCTTGTATAGTGGTGGACGCGCCAGAATGTTTGAATGCTTGAAAGATACACCTTAGTGGTGAGGGAGGAAGAGGAAGACAAAACATACAAATCATCCATGGAGTGGATTTGCTTAGACAGTGGGATGGAGTGAGACGCAGAGCTTACCTGCAGGTACTGTGGGAGAAGTAAGGCTGCAATTCAGCCTTCCATCTGGCAGGTGTAAACATCCATTAGAGGTTTTAATTCAGTGTGGTTTTTCATTCCTTTTCATTTTGTCCCCACAAGAGTTTCTCACAAACGGTAGCAGTTGTAACTTGTAAATGGGCTATCCATTTGTGATGTTTCTTATTTCATGAAATGTTAGGTTTGTTTGCCATGGGATGAGTCTGTTGGGTGGGTTTTTCTTTGCGTGTGGGTGCTATTTTTTACGTTTTGCTCATGGCTTGAGAGCATTGGACAGTTAGATTTTTAAAATTTTATTTCTAGCTGGTGTGGTGACCTAGTAGGTTAATCCTCCAGCTGCAGCGTAAAATACGGCTTTAAAATAAAAAGAATTTTTTGAAAAATTTATTTGAAACATAGAATTTCAGGTTGACAGAACAATCTTCTGTTGGTTTATCTCCTAAATGGCTACAACAGCTGGACCAAAGTCAAGAACTTCTGGGTCTCGGATGTGGGTACAGGGACCCAAGCACTTAGGTCATCCTCTACTGCTCTGCCAAGCACACTAGTAGGGAGCTGGATTGGAAGTGGAGCAGCTAGGTCTCCAACTGGCATGCTTTTGGAATACCAACGCAGCAAACAGTCTTCGGTGTTCTGGGTCAGTGGTTGTAATCTTTTTGTGCACCACTTGCTGAGAGGCTGTGGGTAGGGAAGTATGTGAATTCTTGTCTCTGTTGATAAAATTGCAAGAGTTGACCCTTAGAAGCTCCCAGCTTGAAAAAGTGTATTGCCAGGGTGGCTGTGTGGCCTCGTGGGTAGGGCTGTGGTTGGGGTGCCATGTCTCACATTAAAGTTCCATATGTACTCTGGCTCCTAGCTGCAGCTGCCTGCAGGTGCAGACCCTAGAAGGCAGCGGGGGTGCTCAGGTGCTTGGTTCGGTTCCCTGCCGCTCACAAGGGAGACCCAGATTGAGTTCCCAGCTCTCGGCTCTGCCCCAGCTCAGCCCCAGCAGCTGCAAGCATTTGGGGGAGTAAACAGGTCAATGGGACCTCACCTTTCTTTTGCTCTTTTTTCTGCGTCTTGCTTGCTCTCATATGGGAAGAAATAAAAACCTCTTAAAAACCTCTACTGATTTGAAAGAAAATATGAAATGATGCTTTGTCTTTATTTTTTGACTGGAGACGTTTCTAAACTTTCCTGTTTGACAATTTCCTTCACTCGATGATCACAGACCATAAAACAGTTGGATAAACCAGCTAATACATTACTGCATGAAGGCAGTCTGAGTGATTCATCAAACTTTTACAATTCTTGTAATTGTTCTGTTTGTGTTTAGTAAGAAATACCTTATCAATAAATACATTCATAGCCATTTTACATATAACGTAACTGTTACCATTTGTATTTGAGAGAAAGGATCCTTTCTTGGGTTTTCAATATATTGCCATCAAGTCTTTTTAATATAGGGCAGTTTAAATGTTGTTGAAAATGGTCACAGATGATAAATACAGAAACAGAATGCTTTAAAGTGTCAAGGTAAATGGGCGTCTGTACCGTATCATAATTCTTTGATTAAGGAACTAGTGGAGTAGAGTAGGGGAGATGAGGTATTTTGACTCCATTGAGGTAGAGTGGTGCTTGAGTTGATGCAGTTAATATCAGTTCTGGGACTGGAAACCAGGCTTCCCAACTCCTTGTCATCAAGTTCCTTCCTACCTAGGAAAGCCTCATCCCAGTTAATCATGCAAACATTAGCACTGGAGTAAAGTACAGATTCAGAACCTTCCTAAGACAAAATTCCAAAGTACTCTACATTCTGGACTTTGGATTTTTGGGTCAACGATATTCAACTGATTATATCTGTTTTTTAAATCCTGAGGTCCTTTAAAAAAGATTTATTTATCTTGGAAGGTAGAATGACAGAAGGAGGGGGAAGCGGGGAGAGAAGAGATAAAGAGGTAAGTTCTATTTGGGAGAGTAAACTTGTAGATAGACTGGTCTCTCCCTAACAGCCAGGGCTGGGCCTGACCAAAGCCTGGAGCTAAGAACTCCATCCGGTTCTCACATATGGGCGGCAGTGACCCGCATCCATAGCCACCTTTCATTGCTTCCCTGGGCACATTAAGCAGGGAACCTCAGTGGAAGCTGAGCAAACAGAACTCAACACTCTCAACCGGATACTGGCTTCCCAAGTGGTGGATTAATCCTGGTGCTCAACCAGGATTAGTTTAGGTTTGGTGTCCTCATTTGCAGGTCACTGATGGATATTAGTCCATCCATATGACAGCTGCTAATTGGAATAATGTACAGCCTAGCATATTGAGAGCCGAAAGGTTGAGGACATTCTGAGGTAGGGTGCATGAAGGCAGCCAAAGACCACCTAAGCACCCCTTTGACCTTGAATCAAGGCAATCAGTGATCCGTGCATGGATGGGTGTTGGTTTAATCTTATTGCCCTATAAGATCATTTTACCTTTCTGTTCTAGACAAACTCCAAGACTGGGATCTTCTATACATAGAGCAGGATTCTGATCAACTGAGGCCCATGGCTGTAGGAAATGACTGGGAGGCAACAAGCTAGACAAGGGGGCAGGGCAGTGCCTATTGGGAGACCCACGAAGTTTGGAAGTTATTCTAGGATCCATAACATTGCATCTAGCCATGTGTGTCTACTCATTTTCCTGTCTTCAATAGCTTGCCATACAATGTTGCTTATGGTGTCCATTAAGTGATTGTACAACTTCAAAATCAACTTAAAATGTCTCAGCAACTGGTTAGTAAACCATTTCTAAATTTCAGGAGTAATCTATGAGGAGGAGGCAGGGCATCTATAGGCATACAAGTAGGTTAAGTGGTTTAAGGAATTCTTTATACAAATTCTTTGAAACTCTACTAACTGCCTTTTTTTTCCTACTAGGAAGTTTATGTGTATGTTACTGCCCCAAGTTTGACTCCTTGGAACAGATCACCTATTCAGTGTTTTATTTTCATAAAGGTATTTTTCATTTATTTTTACTTTTGTATAATTTGCCAAGATAATAGCAGTCAGTCTCTTCCCCTGATAGTTCTCAGCAGTACATTCTGTAGAGTTATTTAACAAATATGCTCCCTGATACAATTCACTAATAGTCAATGTTAGAAAATTATTTTTATAGTCTGTATTTTTATCCTTGTCTGTTTAAAGCTTGAGAACCAATTCTAGTAGATGTATTTGCCCCAAATGCGTGTGTTTTATGTCTTGGAAATTATGCTTTAACTTATGAAGCTACACAGAATTATCA
Source organism: Ochotona princeps (assembly GCF_030435755.1). Taxonomy (NCBI): domain Eukaryota; kingdom Metazoa; phylum Chordata; class Mammalia; order Lagomorpha; family Ochotonidae; genus Ochotona; species Ochotona princeps. The sequence goes on along the minus strand of NC_080863.1, from coordinate 9,431,827 downwards.
TTAAAATCTTCCAGAAGCCCATGCCTAAAAACCAGGCTTTACACATAAAGAGATGTTTACACCATTTTACACATCTGTGGTCAAAGATGATAGGGCAGTAGGCTGGGTGTAAGAGTAAAATGCCCAGTCTCTCACAGTTCTGTGGTACTCAGTGTGTCCTTCCTTAGTTTTACTCTGAACCGTGCTAACGATTGTTTCTTTTGCTCGTTCAGTTCCTTAAAATTAGTGTTTGTGTGAAAGTAAAAATTTTCAAAGCTGGCACATTTCCCCACTGTTCAAAAAATATTATGCCAGTTTGTTTTTCAGGCACGATTAGTGTCGCCTTCACAGGTTAGAGAGCAAGGTAGAAAAGCTGAAGAATGTACTTAGTAATGGAGAAACAAAGTAACTTCAGGACTGGATATACCTGTTGAAAGAGGCGGAGTTGAAGTTTTGTAGGAAGTCTTCAAATGTTTTTCTAATGATTAGCGTAATGACTAAAACTGGGAAATGAAACATTTCTAGAAGATCTGAGTTGGGAAAGTGCAGAGTGATTCCCGAGTTGGATAGTTAAGTCTTTTTTAAAGATTGATTTTTTACTTCAGAGTCAGAATTCGAGAAAGAGTGAGAGAGATCTTTGACCTGCTGGTTCAGTCTGTAAATGGCTGCCAAGGCCAGAGCTGGGTCCTTCTGAAGCTGGGGGACAGAAGCTTCTTCTGGGTCTTTCATGTAGGTGTAGGGGTCCAAGGCTTGAAGCTGTTCTCTGCTGATTTCCCAGGCCGTAGGCTGGGAGCTGAATCAGAAGTGGAGTAGCTGGGACTTGAACTGGTGCCCGTATGGGCTGTCAGCACCAACAGGTGGAGGATTAGCCTTCAGAGCCACCCTTCTGGCTCCTAATCTTCTTCCTAACGGTGGGATTTACTAGGAACATGGGAGAGGTTTCATCAGGGAGGGGCTTAGTTACGGCAGTGAGCCTTGAGGCACAGGAACCAGGGAGCCGACTGGCCTCCTCCACCTCTTGGAACCCTTTGTGGCTACCTGCTACCTTCCCTCCCTGGATCATGCATCTCCCATGGCCTCAGATGGACCATGAACCCAGTAGCACCAGTGGCTTGTGACTGCCCAAAGGTGACCCACCTTCAAGGCTGACCTTCATGTGTGTGCAGGGGCGAGGGGAGATAAGAAGCCTGAATGGGCATCTTCAAGTCAGAAGATGCTTTCCCATGGGATCCAGTTGCTGAAGCAGGAGAGTGTGATGAAGCCTGGGTGGCATTCCTGCGCCTGTTCCTCTGCCTTGCTTTCTCTCCCTCTCCCTCTCTCTTCAACGGTGTTTTCTTCTCTACAGGATACAGCAAGACCTTCACAGCTGCTCTTGGGAGGACTGGCTCACCCATGACCACAGGCATCACTTTCCTCAACCTCGGTGGGTGATGGCGAGATGGAAGTCTCCTTGACGGATGTGCCTCCGTGGCGGTCGGCTTCCTTTCTGCTCTGTGCACCCTGCTTTCTCACAGTTGTCTGAGACTCAGATGAGGGCAACCGCAAAGCTTTTTGAACCTTGGTGCTTAGGGTTGGGGTGGCTCTCTGGACCACCCTCTTCCATCTATCTTTGCCATGGGAGGGTTATCTTTTCTTGGAGGAGAAACTTGAGCTGCAAGCTTCCTTAGATGATGCTCATGTATAACAGTCATTAATACAAAAGTGAGGACTCTTAAAATCTTACAATCCATGAGAAACGTCATGTTGTGTTGGCCTTTGACCCCAGCGAGGACAAGGGCCTTTGGGAAATGGCCTGGATCCAAGTTACTAACCCTGGAGAGCTTCCAAGTCCCGTTAATGGTTGATGGAGTAGCTTGTGTAAGTTGTTTTCATTGAGTAAATATGGTAATGTGAGAATTAGGTTTGCACCTGTTGAGGGAGTCTGTAAAGAAGGGGTTGAGTGGATCTTCCTGGGTCGGTTGGGGAATCGGGTGCTCACGGGTTAGCACAGGAGTAGAGTAGCAGTCGCCAGCCTGCGTGGGGGACTTGGCTGCTTTGAAAAGGAGAACTTCAGGTTGAGTATTGTTGTATCCTGTCTCCTCATCGTTCTCTCACCTGTCCACCGTCATGATCAAAGTTTAGGAAAGCACCTTGTGACGGAGCTGAGCAAAATGAGAAGCATGGTAATGAAGCCAACAGCACTTTCCTTTTTTTTTTTTTTTTAGAAATTTGAACGACGCTGTTGGTGGGGTTAGATACCTTATGTTCCATGGACCAGTGAAAGGCAGATTTTAACATGACCTCAACCTGTGGGAAATGGCCCCAGGGAGGCCTTGCTCTCCTAATTTCCTGTGTTTAAAGAGATAATGGCCTGGCCTTGATTCTTATCAGCAGTGCAGTATCGGCATCCCATCTCCAGGGTGCTGTGGGAAGTTTCCCCTGAGAAAAACTTGGCATTTTGTGAGGGCAAAGGTATTTCTGTCTCCCTCTCCCTCTTTCTCCCCCTTTTCTCCTTTGCCTCCTGGGAATGACTTGGGACAGGAAGACATGATTTCATCTGTGACTTTCTGTGTGCAGAAAGGGCAGAAGTCAGAGCTTTGTAGAAACTGACTGCCTTCCGTATACCGTCTTAAGCGCTTGCTGTAGAATCTCATGCCAGAGGCGGTTAGCTCATCCAGGATATCAGGATCACACTGTGCTTCTGTGATAGCCCAGGGTCAGGTTATGTAACTAAAATTTCCTACTACTGTCCTACCTCCTCTGGCATCTGAAATCATACTCATAAAGACACTGAGGGGGCGGGGGGAAACAAATGTAAGCATGAAGAACTGAGAATTTTTTGTATTTTCTTGGTTTTACTACTGCCAGAATGCAGTTTCTCCATGATTCGCATTTTTATGGACTTTCTGAAGATTGCTTATATGCAGAGATTTCAACATTTCTTTACTAAGATAAACTCATCTTTCAATTTCATTCTCCATGATTTCTTGAAGTATTCTTATATATATTTTAAAAGATTTATTTTTATTGGAAAGTCAGATACATAAGAGACAGAAGAACATCTGTCCATTGATTCACTCCCCAAAGTGGCTGCAATGGCCAGAGTTGAGTCGATCTGAAGCTAGGAGCCTGGAGCTTGTTTAGTTTTCTAAGCGGGTGCAGGGTCCCAAGGCTTTGGTCCTTAACTGCTTTCCCAGGCCACAAGCAGGGAGCTGGATGGGAAGCAGGGCTGCTGGGATTAGAACTGGCACCCATATGGAATCCTGGTGTGTGCTAGCCAAGGACTTTGGTCACTAGACTATCCTGCCAGTCCTAAAGTGTTCTTATATTTAGAAATACTTAGGTGAAAAAGGATTATTTTGTATGCATATTGCACGTACATATGTGCATATGATAGTGTACATATACAGAGGTATGCACTTCATTTTACAGCACAAAATTATCCCAAAGATTAAAACCATTCTATAGGTACTTTTTATGATACCAAATTTTTTTGAGTAACAACAGCTTTGCTGTTAATTGAGGTATAATTTTCCTGTATCCTTTGTTGTTGTTGTTAGAAGGGGCTTATGTTGATTAAAACATTAACCAAGTTTTTGAAAAAAAAATTTTATTTGAAAATCATAGGGCCCACCGTGGTGGCCTAGTGGCTAGAGTCCTCACCTTGAACACGCCGGGATTCCATATGAGTGCCGGTTCTAATCCCGGCAGATCCACTTCCCATCCAGCTCCCTGCTTGTGGACTGGGAAAGCAGTCGAGGACGACCCAAAGCCTTGGAACCCTGCACCCGTGTGGGAGATCTGGAGGAAGTTCCTGTCTCCTGGCTTTGGATCAGCGCAGCACCAGCCGTTGCGGTCACTTGGGGAGTGAATCATTGGACGGAAGATCTTCCTCTCTGTCTCTCCTCCTCTCTGTATGTCTGACTTTAAAAAAAAGATTTATTTTTATTACAAAAAATCATAGCACAAGAGAGAAGCAGAGACAGATCTTTCTAGTGAATCATTCTCCAAATTGCCACAGTGGCCAGAGCTGGGCCTGGCCAAAAGCAGGAGCCTGGAATTCCATCCAGGTCTCCCATGATGGCACTTGAGCCATCATCTGCTGGCTGTGTATGCAGGAAACCGGATTGGAAGCAAAACAACTGGGACTTGAACTGTTTATATGGGATGCCAGCATCACAGGTGGCGGCTTAACACACTGTGCCACAATGCTGACCCACAGAAGGACATATCTAAGTCAATTGGTTAGAGCTTTTTAACACCCCATGTCTTTGACCTGCCAGTGAGCAGCATGTGGTTTTGCTTCAAGAGGGCAGTCGAATGAGCTGAATTAATACTTTTGCACTACTACTGCGCGAAATGTACTACTGTGTACATTTCTTTCTCTAGTCTTCTAAAAACTACTTGCATTCTCTCATCCTCCAAAGACCTATTTTTACACCTTGTCTCAATCTAGGGACAAATGCTCTCCGTATACAATTCTAGAGGGCTAGCTATGCAAAGAGATGAGTTTCAGTGCCTGTGCCGAGGTGTTGGAAGAAATTTATTTGAAAGATGGATTTAGAGGGGGAGACACTGAGAAATCTTCAGTCTACAGGTTTACTCCCAGATAGCTGCATCAACTGGGGCTGTGCCAAGCTGAAGCCAGGAGCCTTGGGCTTTCTGGGGGGTCTCCCATGTGGGTGCAGTGACCCAGGCACTTGGGCCATCCTCCACTGCTTCCAGGGTACATTAACACTGATGCCCAGATGGGATGCTGGCATCACAGGTGGAATCTTAACTTGCTGTGCTACAATGCCAACCTGTCACAGCTTGTTTCGATGTCCATCAACTTAAGGGGGCTTTAAACAAACAAGTTGATGGTGGTGGTAGTGCGTGAACAGACCAAAAGCGGGGAAGTAAGGCTTTCCCAAGTTGGCAGAAACTGAAGAAAATTCTGAAGATAAGCTAATTTCAGTCTTCCAGGTTAAAGACTGATTTGTGTAGGTTGTTTTTATTTCAAATTCTCATTTACCCTTAAATCACTTAGTTCTCATAAAGCTGTAATTTGCTTATAAAACCATAGGTATCATACCTTTGGAATTTGGCTAGCAGGGTGAAATATATTGGCATCACATAGCTTGCTTGGGAATACATTGGTGAAAATTTTTTGAGAAATCCAAAGACTGCTGGGGATAAGGACATGTTCATGGCTTTGTCACTAGTTGTACACCAGGTTAACTCTTCTCCCTTCTACAGATTACTACGTGGCTGTTTACTTACCTGGTCATTTCTTCCACCTCCTTGATATTCAGCACCCAGACCTGGCCTGCCATAGTCTGTTTCAGACAGGTATGGATATAAGTTGCCTCTGTTGGGTATGACCCACGGAGGTGACCTTGATGTCAGTGTCTTCATTTGGAGGACAGGGTGCTTTTGATGGCTGATCTACTCTTGTTTCTTTTGCCAGGAAACAGTGAAATGGTTGACCTGCTACCTCATAGGCCATTACAATCCCTGCCAGGGTGCCTGGTACTGGATTGGTGTTCAGGAAAGCTCTATAGAGCGCACTTGAACCAGTCGTATTTATTACAGTTCCTATGGAACACCTGCCAAGACTGTGAGAAGATGGCTGCATTGCACTGTGTGCTCTCATGTGGCCAAAACCCAAGGCTCCTGGAAGACAAGGTACAAATACAGCTCGCATCTGGATCTTGGCAGATTGAGGCAGCCATTTGGTGTGGCAGTTATGATACTAGTATCTGAGTGCCTGGGTTAATTTTTTTTTTTTTTTGGCAGGGGGTGGTATGAGTCTGCTGTCAATTTTACTTTCCAGCTCATATACAGCCAGGGAGTTAGCAAGTGATGATTTAAGTGTTGGGTCCCTGCCCACCCAGGTAGGAGACCAAAGATTGAGTTCCTGGCCCCGGTCCAGCCCTGGCCATTGAGGGGAGTGAACCAGCAGATGGATGGGAAATTTGTGTTTGACTTTTTGTTGTTCTCTTTCAAATGAAATTGTGTTTAAAGATTGGCAACTAGACAATACCAAATGTATTAGCAGTTGAATATGAATTGTTCTTATTTATAAACTGTTACTAATTGAGACTCTTGATCCCTGGATTTGAACATTTTGTTCTTTTGGACTTTTAATTCATTTTTACTTGAAAATCAGAGTTACAAACAGGGAGAGCCAAAGAGATCTCCTACCTACTGGTCCACTGCCTAGATGGCTGCCATGGCCAGAGCTGAGCCTATGTGAAGCTGGGAGCCAGGAGTTTCTTCTGGGTCTCCCATGTGGGTGCAGGGACCCATTCACTTGGGCCATGCTCCACTGCGCTCAGCAGAGCACTGGATTGGAATTGGAGCAACCAGGGCTTGAACTGGTCCCAGAGGTGAAGAATTGGCTTGCTGTGTTACTGCGCCACCCCAGGGACTTTTTAATCTTTTATGGATCTCTCCAAGACCTCGGACTGAAGATACCTGCTGTTTTGAGTACCGTGGACTGTTCCAGTTACCATGGTCAATCACGACAATGCCAGAAATAAATTCTACTTTCAGTGGGGAAAAGTTACATTAATCTCTGTGAAGCACTTTGGTTATTCTCTACAGTTTTGTTTTTATGGCTATCCTGGGAAGGCAGAGAAATCACTTTGTTAGGACCAATAAGTGCTAGGTTAATTGAAAAAAAAATGCACTAGACATTGTATGTCAATTCATAATACACAAACGTTTATGTAGTTACGTTGGTGTACAGTGAGGCAAGGAAGCCCCCTGCTTGTTTTTGCACTTCAGTTAATTGGAGTTCAAACTAATTTTTCTTGCATGAAACCACAATGATGTGTTATCTCTGGCTTCCTGTTACCTTTTAAACTTTCTCAGGAGATCAGTACTTGAAAATACCCTTCCAAAATAACCTGCGTATATTGCTAACTTTTCTCATGGTCTTCTATGGTTGTCTCTTCTCTATCTGGAATTTTAGTGTTTTAGAGACCTGCTTTTGACTCTTCCCAAAGCATGTGGCTTTTATGGACTCAGAAGCACTCTTTCACCTGTAGCTTACTTGTCTCTAGTAAAGTTTTTAAAATTTCTTTATTAGAAAAGCAGAATTGCAGAAAAATCTTCCATTGACCAGTTTACTCCCTAAATGGCTGCAATGACTAGAGTTGGGCTGATCTGACACTATGAGCCAGGAACTTTTTCCAGGTCTCCCATGCGGGTACAGCATCCCAAGCAACATGGGGCAATCCTCTGCTACTTTTCCAGGCATGTTAACAGAACTGGATCAGAACTAAAGCAGCTGGGACTGGAACATGCATCCATAGGGCATGCTGGTGTACCAGATGGCAGCTTTATCCACCTGCCACAGCTCCAGCCGCTCTAGTAAATTCTATTGAATGGTCTAACTGTGATCAGTTTGGCATCACAGAGCCTACTGGGAGAAGCAGAGATGTCAGAGTGCCCTCTGGCCAACCCCAGAATGTCCATAGATTCTTAAGTGAACGAGGGCTATGGAGAATAAGTGACTGGGGTGACTGCTACAACGGGGCTCGTGTCTGCTGGCACAGGCAGTGCAGTGTGGCTCACAAGGGCGGCCTGAGTGACAGTCACACGGGGTCTGAGTCAGCTTCTGTTTGACCCCCCCACTTCTCCTCTACCTCTCGGCTCCTCCCCACCAGACGCCTGGCTGTCTCACCTGATGCATGCTAGCGAAAACAAACATGCACAGGGTTAAAGAAAGGGTATTTGGACCCCAGACAAGGACATGTATTACAAAGATGGTGGGTGAGCCAGGATCTCATTTATCAGGCTTTACACGACTTGACAAGCCTGGGAGGGAGCGCATTCTTAGGCAATCGCAAAACGGAGTTCAAAAAAAAAATAAAAAATAAAAACAATCATAAATAAAGGATCTCAATGTGTCTGTACCTCTGTGGGCTGGAGGAGGGATTTATAGCCTATGACTTCTTTGTTTTTGAAGATTATTCAGTGGATTTCCGAGCCAGTTCCTGCCTGTCATTCCTTTGACCTCATTCAAGAGTTCATCATTGGTAAGTGCTGTAGCGGTCCCCTGTTGAGTCCCACGCTTGACCCTTTGCAAGGGGTAAGCCCTGAATGAATCATGAATGTCTCCATCTGGTGAAGGCCTGCTTAGGGGTACTTCTGTGTTGGAAAGAAAAAAGTGCAGCCAGCAGCTAATTGGAGCTCGTTCTCCTGTGGTTTTGTGAGAAGCTGTGGCTCTTCACAGATGACATAGAAGATAGGACTTTGCAGGTAGTGATCTTGTTTTGGGAAACTTAAACTTTCCCACCCAGATTTGTGTTGGTTGGGCCCATAGGAAGTGGGGCCTGAGAATTTGACAAATGTTGAATTTTTGAAGTCATGCTTTGCTCTTAAGCAGGCAATTGTATAATGTGTGTGTATATTTATGATGGTTTGACATTTCAGAACATTTTTAGTTTTTTTCCCCCCTTCAGTTGAACTTGGTAAATCTCTTTTAAAAAAACAAATGTGATATTCACGAAAAAACTTATGCTCCTTTTGAAAAGCAGGCCCCTTAATATTTTAGTTGGTCTATGCAAATCATGCTGGTTAGCGGCTTGAAGATAGGGCAGTGGAAGCCTTGCTTATCTTGATCTGGTCAAATTACAACACCAGCTGCTTGCTTGACAGTTTCACTTACACCATGTCATTTCTCCCCATTTTCCGAATCTCAGCTTCTGCATATTGGAGCGTATACCCAGAGGCAACTCATCTGGACAGACTATTGCCGTATTCGTCTGTGCACACGTGGAATGAGGTAAGTTCATTATGTTCCTATGATATGAAAATCCATCCACTGCAACGAGTCTGTAGTTGGCCACCCCTGTTACCATAACCGAGATTGTGACATTGGAATTTTCTGATCCCTACTGTTGGCCAAAGTATATAAACATATATGTATGTATAAAATATTTATACCAAACATGAAATTGGGGCTCAACGCAATAGCTCAATTAGCTGTCCCCAGTCCCCCTTCAAACACTGGGATCCCATATGGGCATGGCTTTGTGTCCCGGCTGCCCCACTTGCCATCCAGCTCCCTGCTTGTGGCCTGGGAAAGCAGTGGAGGATGGCCCAAAGCCTTGTGCCCCTGTACCCGTGTGGGAGTCAGGAAGAAGCTCCTGGCTCCTGGATTTGGATCAGCTCAGCTCTGGAGTTAAGTCTGTTTGGCGAGTGATGCAGTGGTTGGAAGATTTTTCTCACTCCTTTCTGCAAATCTGCCTTTCCAGTGAAAATAGACCAATTACAAAAAGAAAAACCCAAAAGCCAAAACATAACTATGAAATTGAAGGATAAGGTGCATGATATTTGTATAGGCAGAAACTAACCTCTGTTGTGGCATTTTTATGAAATCTTATTTTAAATGTTTTTAGTGTCTGGGATGTACTACCACTCAGATTCTTATTGATGAGGGTGGCTTGCACCCCTGCCCTACAAGGCAGATCAAGACCTTTGTGATTCTGTTTCCCAGCTTCATGAAGAAATTCTGTGGTGGCTGGAGAGCTCCAAGAGCAATAAGTCAGCAAATTTTTAAAAAGATTGACTTATTTTTATTTGAAAGGAAAAGTAGCAGAGAAAAATAGAGACAGAGGCAGTATCTTCCATCTGCTGGTTTAATTCCCAAATGGCCACAATGGCCAGAGCTGAGCCAGTCCAGAGCCAGGAACTTCTTCTGGGTCTCCCATGTGGGTGCAGGAGCCCAAGGCCTTGCATCATCCTTTGATGCTTTCCCAGGTGTTTTATCAGGGAGCTGGACCAGAAGTGGAACAGCTGGAGCATGAACTGATGTTATATGGAATGCTAGTACCAAAGGCAGAGAATCCGCCACCGTGCTGGCTCCCAAGTCAGCAATTTTAAGCAAGCTCATTTAATTCAACCTTTTCTCTCGATTGCTCTGGATTCCAACCTTTTAGTACTGATTCGGAAAGCAGAGTGACATAGAGAAATCTTTTGGCCATTGGCTTCCCTCTCAACGGCCTGCAGCAGGCAGGACTAGGCCAGAGGGAAGCCAGGAGCCATGATTGGGTCTCTTACGTGGGTGGCAGGGGCCCAAGCCCTTGGGCTGCTCCCCCAAGCGCATCAGCAGGGAGCTGGATGAACACTTGAGCTCAGTGGGACTTGATTCCCTGCTCTAATGACGGTTGCTGGGATTACAAGCAGCAGCTTGTTCTGGCCTATCCCTCCATTCCCAGTAAGACATACCCAGCTAAAACTACTTTCTCTTGAGCTTGATGCAGTGAGTGAGAACCATGCGTGGATTGTGTCTGAAAGTTCTGCCTCTTCTCCTTTGGGCTTAGGTGTCTGAATGGAGGTTTAGTCTGGAGACAGAGCTATATATGAAAAAGGTATTTGGGGAAGTTAATTCAGTTTAGCTAATACAAAGACAGGAGGGGCCGGCATGGTGGTGTGGCAAGCTAATCCTCTGCCTGCAATTGTTGACTTCCCATATGGGCGCCATTTCATGATTGATTGCTCCATTTGCCACCTGGCTTCCTGCTTGTGGCCTGAGAAAGCAGTAAAGGATGGTTCAAGGCCTTGGGTCCCTGCATCCACATGGACACCCAAGAGGCTCCTGGCTCCTGGCTTAGACAGCCTCAGCTCTGGCCATTGCAGCCATCTGGGGATTGAACCAGTGGATGGAAGATCTCTTTGTCTCTGCTTCACTTTCTGTAAAAGAATCTATCTTCCAAGTAAAAATAAAACTTTACAAAAACATAGGAAAATATATCCTAGGCTAAACTGTGCTACTTTTCATTTTGTATTTAAATAACACCTGAAAAGTCTTTTTAAAAAATACAGATCACGTGTGCACTTTTGATGTCTTAAGTTTTTGATATGCCCTAAGTCTGGTCTTCCTGAAGGCCCGTTTTCTGCTTAGGTCTGCTCCACCTAATTGTTAGATTTTCTTGTCTCACTGTATTACTGTTAGGGGAAGACCTGAGTGTTCCCTTGTCTGGGCTCTGCTGGTTCTCTTTAAGCAACCCTTGTGAATACTCTGATGGGACTCTGTTGTGGTTAAGTGGCAGGAAGTGTGCAGGCTACACTGCCTGGGGCCGGGGGTGGGGTGGTCAGGAAATTCACATCTTGACTGCCACTCCTCACCACCCACTGCTGTTGTGTCCTGTGGTCAGATGTGTCCAGGCAGGGCCCACGCCCTTGGTACCCGGGGTGGCAGGCTGTTGTGCCACAGTTCACTTTTGTGTTTCTCTAGGGCAGAGGGGCTGAGGTGAGCCTACGCAGAGTCACAGCAGGAAGTTTCCCAAGTTCAGTATCAAGAAACCCACAGTTCTAACCTCTGTCTGCTGAGCTTATCTCGGGGCTTACCATGTTACATTAAACGTCTTGTGGTTAGAGTAGGTTCTCTAGATCTCTTATCCTGAGACTCTCCGAGTCTCCGCTGATCTGTAGCAATGCTGTAAATCATTTCCTTTCCCTAGCTGTCATCTGCAAATGTTCTCAAAGCTATAATCCTAATTTTAAAAAGGCCACAGTAGGCAATATTCATACCGCACTGATTTGGATTTTCTTATGATACTAGAAGATACCATGCTCTTATACATATGGAGTCCTGAGTTCTGCTTTGTGAACTATTCTAATTATTATTTTTTTACAAACCAATTTTGAAAATTTGAGAGGCAGAGACAGAAAAGGCAAGCTCCTATTCCCTGCTTCACTCCCCAAATGGCCACGTTTGCCAGGGCTGGCTGGAGCTGGAGTCAGAAGCTGGGAACTCGGTCCAGGTTTTGCACAAGGTGGCAAGAACTTGATTGCTTGAATTCTCATTGCCGTCTGCTCGAGTCTGCATTGGCAGGAAGCTGGAGCTGTAGCCAGAGATCAAATCCAGATATACTCCTCTGTAAGCTGCAGGAATCTTTTTTTTTTTTTTTTAAAGCTAATTCATGAAAGCTTTGTTTTTGGTAGAAAACTGGAAATACGTATTTTTTATATCATTTTTTTTCTATGTCTGGGGTAAGGGAAGAAACAAAGGGAGAAGCCCCATCCAGCCTCCCACCTATACCAGGTTCCCAATGTGGGGCACGCCCCAAGGTTCCTGCTCAAGCAGTTTTGATAGTTCAACAGTTCTGAATTGCTGCCAATCCCACCATTCCAAGCACGATGAAATCTGTTCAGAATCCACTGGCTGACTGTCTCTTCATGGTTGGGGGTCTGAGATTAGCAGTTCAGTTGGAGGGATCTCCAGCGAAACTTCGTCTGAGGTGATCCCAGACCCGATTCTTATGTGTGCATGCCAGTACAGGGTCCAGCACAGTCCATCGCCCCAATCAGCTTATGCACATGCTGGTTGTGCTGCTAGCCTCTATATGCCTGCTGCCAATTACTTTGATTTTAAGATGCTATTCATAACCCTAAGTTGTAGTGTATTTTAATGCTCTCTTGAGGTGGATGAATGGGAGACTGAGTTACTTGAATTTTCAGAACAGTTGACCATCATTCTGATGCCCTACAGTCCGGATCATTGAAGACCCAAACCAACACTGCTTTCTTGCTTACATTTTCCTGCCTTGCTCCTCATTTTTGTCTCTTAGGGAAATGAAATCTGAGTTGCCGTTGAGAGGCGAATTATGAAATTAACACAGTGACTAGAGGACAACTTGGAAAGTTGAGCATTTTATTACACTTCAGTTAGTGTCACACTGTCCTAAACCTTCCTGATAGGAGCTCCTTGCCTCTTGCTTGCCATGGAGGCAGTCCTGTAGAAACTTCCTATTTTTAAAAGATTTGTTTACTTGAAAGACAGAGGCAGATCCATCTTCCATCCACTGGTTTCCTTCCCCAAATGGCTCTACAAGTCAGGAGCTGGGAACTCTATCCTGGTCTCCCATCTGGGTGGCCGGGATCCAAGGACATGTATCATTCATGACCTGCTGCCTTCCCAGGGATTTTAGCAGGGAGCTGAATGGGAAGCGGAGCAGCTGGGACTTGAACCCATGGTCTGGTAGGGGATGCTGAGACAGCACATGGTGGCTCAGCTGGCTCGGTAGAAACCTTGATGAATTCCTGACTCTGAATTGTAGGTACCCAACGTTCCTCTTCAGTGTGGTCCCTATTTAAAGAAAAGAACAGCAACAAAAGATGACTCCGGGAGCATTCCCCTCTATTATTACATTGGGTGGTGCAAATCTATTTGTTCTTAGGTAGGAGTGCAGTCTTTCTCTTTCATTAGAGACCTTGTCTGCTGCTGGCAGCATGACTCTGAAGAGCCAGGCTGCCCCTGCTGGTGTTTCTACATCCTGGGGTTTATTTAAAGTGGAGGACAGCAAACTGGAAGGCGCCCTCTGCTGCCCTGTGTGCAGAGAACATTCCCTGAAGTCTTAGACTTGTGATGTTTGATGCACTGAGCAGATGTGTGCATGTTTTGTCCCCAATGTAGGAAATCCCTGGTGTCACCCTTGTGACGGAGGAGATCGCCCTGCCTGTGATGCGAGTAAGTCTGTGCAAGGCACTGCCGTGCTGGAACTGAGCCTGTCTGAAGCTAGAAGCCTCTTCCAGGTCTCCCACATGGGTACATTGGCCCAAAGGCTAGAAGCATTCTCCACTACTTTCCCAGACGATAAGTAGGGAGCTGAATCAGAGTGGAGCAGCTGGGACTTGAACCGTGCTAGTACCACAGGTGGGGGCTTAGCCTACTGTGCCATGTTACTGGCCTCCAGGTTGAGTTCTTGGCTTGCGGCTTCAGTGTGGATCAGCCTTGGCTCTTTGGGAAGTTTGGGGAATGGACAAGTGGGTGAGAGTCTGCATGTCCATGCATGCTCGCTCTGTGTCGTGCGCACGCACACACACACACACACACACGATTTCCGGTTCAGAAGACATTAGATCACCAAGGCCAGGATTGTCTCATTTCCTTCTGGTTCTGAGGACAGCTTTTCTGTTGGCAGGAGAGAGCTGCATTGGCTCTGGGAGTGGTCTGTCGAGCCTACACACCAATTTCTGCATACACTCAGCCATTACTGAGTTATCTTTGCAAATCTCCTGGGTTCAGAAGATTTGGGGGGATATAACAGAGCAGGGGTGGACAGGGAGGGGAGTAGAAAAAGATGTGTGTAGTCAGAGTACAGTTTCCTTGAAGCTGCTTTGTTGTTTCTGGCATTGCCTGCCGGTAATCACAGCCTGGTGTGGACTGGGACATCTCAGCTCTTGGCAGGGTGCTGCTGCCTTATATTTGCATGTCATTCTTCCAAATCCACAAAGGGAAGGCCGGGCCTGGACAGCTGGGGAAAGGCCACGGGCGTTTGAGGTCACGGGGATGCATGGCAGGGGGCAAGAGAAGGCAGATGGGAAGCTGGCCGTGTAGCTTTAAGAAGGGTCATTTAATGATACGCTTGACCATCTGTGTGTGTAGGTAGACGCATGGGACCACTGTGGAGTCCTGCTCATGTAGGAAAGCAAAGGCGAGAAGAGAGGTTGAGTAATAGTTTCAGCAAGGTATTAAGAGACTCATCCTTTCATTGGTTCTACCTTTCCCATTGATTCCACCAAACTGTGTGTGTGTGTGTTGATCTGAGAGGCAGATAGTGGGATCTTCCCTCACTGGTTCATTCCCCACATGTGCCTAGAACAGGTGAGTCCAAGCCAGGCTGACGCCAGGAGCTTGGAGCTCAATCCAGGTCTCCCATGTGGTGGCATAGACTCACGTGCTTGAACCACCTCTGCTGCCTCCTGGGGTGGCACTAGCAAGAAAACAAAACTGGCAGCAGAGAACTTGGATCTAGGGGTCCCCAAAAATGGGCAGGCAGGCATCCAAGTGACATTTGAACTGCTGTACCAAATGTCTGACATGCTGCCCACAGCCATACAGCTCCTGTCAAGGCCCCCTAGCACTCTACATCTTGTCACATTCCCCTCTTGGTCCTTTTCATAAGGATGCATATTGTACCCTGCAGCAATGGTGATCCAGAAATGTTGGACAGATATTGAATTGGGCATATTTATATATTGCCAGATGAACTTACGACTTCTAGTGGCTCTAAAGGATTTTACTGCATTGCTTTTGCCTTATCTAATAATCCTTTTTCTGGACATTCAGTTTATCTATTACCCCATATAAGACACTTAAAAATGATCTTTTTTGTTGGAAAGGCAGATTTACAGAGAGGAGAGACAGATCTTCTGTCCTGTGGTTTACTACCCAAGTGGCTACAGTGGTCAGAGCTGAGCCTGTCAAAAGCCAGGAGCGTCTTGTGGTTGATTTCCTTAAAGTTAGATGCCAGGAGAGTCATCAGAGAAAGGGCTACAATCATGCTTATGGCTTTGGATTCTTACTGCTAGGTTGATCATCAAAGAAGTTGCTATAATTTTATACTCTGGGAAATTTGTCAGTCTTACCATAACCTCATTAATATTGTCTAGTTTCACATGAAGAATTAAGTACATATAGAAAAGTGAGAATTTTTCTCCTGAACCTCTTAAACATGTCTGCAACAGCCAGGACTGGGTCAGGCTGCAGCCATGAGCGTGGAACTCCACCAGCGTCTTGCATGGGAGCAGATTCATCTACCCGGGTCATCAGCTCTTGCGTTCCCAGCTGCATTTGTAGGGAGCTGGATTAGAAGTGGAGCAGTCAGGACATGAACTAGCACTCAGATACGAGATGCCAATGATGCAGGCAGCAGCTGGCTCCCTTAGTGGGTTTTTTTTCAACCCATTCATATATTCTCAGAATAAGCTTTGGTTTTGCTCAGGAACGAAGCAGTTTGCTTTGACACTCTGCCTGTGCTACGATGCATTTTGTGTCTTTGCGTCTTTGCCTCTTCCCACTTCACCTGACTCTTTTCTCCTCCATGGTAATTATCTCCGTGTTACACTCTGCACACTGCTTTGCCGCTGCTCGGCCTACACCTGCTACTCGGCTCCCCACTGGGGAGCTCTTCAGTGTGCTGGTGCAGTGGTCAGCTAGGACCAGCTGGAAGACCCGAGGTCTCCTTTATAACTTTTCCCACGCTGATCTGCTCCATCAGGAAAGGCAGAGGTGGACTGCAGGGAATGGCCCAGATTCATGCCAAGATTGCACCCGATTTAGTTGGAGCTGTTCTCTCCACCCCACCCAGAATGGAGACTCTAATGAGTACCTTCCAGTTCACAGGATGCCAGCCCTGAGAGCTCTCTCATCGCTAGCAGAATTCCACACTGGTAGCCGCAGCCTTTGCCTCTGACTCACTTCTCCCTCCTCCCCTCCAAACCCCAGCTTAATTATCCTATGATAGGCTTGGGGACAGTGGGCTTCCTACTCCCAACCCTCCCTCCCCTGCCAGAGGCCTTGCTGGTTCTGAGCAGGTGTGATCTGAAGCACAGATTCCATCTGGAGGCTATCCTTGCTTTGGCTCCTGGCCCCCAGGATCCAGGGATCCCCCTCCTCTGGCCCCTGTGTTCGGTGCCTACCTTCCCTCCCCTCTCAGAAGTTGAGAGGGAGAGGCAAATGGAGAGGAATCCATGGTCTCCTGGTTCCTCATTTTAGGAGCACTTTACAAATGTTTACTATGTTACGGTGGCTTGCAACACTCATTCACAAGTGAATTTAGGAGTCAGACTCCTGGGGAGATGATGAGGCCCTGAGGCAAAAGTCCTCAGGATCAGAATTAGTGCCCTGAGAACAGGGGCCCCTGAGGGCTGACTGGCCCCTTTGCCTCAGGAGGTTCCTGGGAAAATGCAGTCACTCTCACCAGATACTGGATCCGCCCAAGCCTCTCTGCTGTGTGTCAGTCCCCTAGGTTATGGGATTTTCTTGTCGCAGCCAAAGGGACTAAGATACACATGAGCAGGCTGGGATGTAGAGATGAGATTCGAAGATTGTCATCTGCAAGGTTAAAGATTGCCTCATGTCTACAAGTGCGTCCCCAAAGAATATTTTTGAAAGTGAAGCGAGAATACTGAAACAAGGTGCTCGCCTTGAAAGGCCAGATCATCCCGGAATGGTTTCACTCCTTCGAAACCTTGGCTTTCTCTGGGGAAACGGCCACTGTATACAAGGCTGACAGCTGCCCTTGATCTTACAGTGTGAAGAGGATCCACTAAGGATCCTGTTCATGTGAGAAGGAAGCAATAACTCACTCACCTAGAAAGAGAAAGGAGTGAGCATGCTATGGTGGAAATACAGTATTTTAAAAAACCCAACGAAACAAAAACCGCAAGACGTTTGTTTTGTGTCTAGATCAATGCAGCAGCCCAATCTAAATTTAATACTCTTTTAGGAAAAAAAGTTGCTCCCAGGTCATTCCTTGATTACCTGGAAGTAGTCAGATCTCCAGATAGAATTTTTCTTATACAGCATTTGGGTGTATCTTTTTTTTTTTTTTTGAAGCCCTATGAGCTCTTTTGAAGTGGCTGGCTGTGTGTGGGCTGCTGCGGCTTCCTTCTGGGGGTGCAGGAGGGCCTGCGTGAGTGCGAGCTGACAGGATGGCTACCTTGATGAGCTCCAGCAGAGTGAGACTGCACTGTGCAGACTCCATGCTTCTCCTTCCTCCACACCCAGGTATAACATGTTACATTTTTATGCTGGAGCTACCATAATGCTTCTGTTTTAAGGAGCATGCTGGTGTCCACTAGGCAGTTAGAACAGCTCAAAGATGAATCCCAACCTCCTCTGTAGCCATCATCTACTGTTTTAAAAGATTTATTTCTACTTGAAAGTCAGTTACACACACAGAGATCATCTATCTTCTGGTTCACTCTCCAAATGGTCACAATGGCTAGAGCTGAGCCAGCATGAAGCTAGGAGCCTGTAGCTTCTTCTGGGTCTCCAATATGGGTTCAGGGGCCCAAGGTCTTGGGTTGTCCTTTTACTGCTTTCCCAGGCCATAAGCAGGAAGCTGGATTGGAAGTGGAGCAGCCGGGAGTAGAACCAGTAGCCATCTGGGATGCTAGAATTGCAGGTGGAGGATTAGCCTGTTATGCCACCCTACCAGCCCCATCTCCTATTTTTAACCAAACACAAATGCAAGCCTTTGGACAACTGCTTCAGCATCGTTTAAACCAGTAGTATGGATTAAGGAAAAGTGTTGAAGGGCAGGAGGGTGACAGGCTCAAGTGGCCTTGCCCCAGCTTGCCTTCAGGATTACCTGGAGGAATTTATAAAGCTTTCCGAGGCTCTAGTTCATTCCACCTCCAGGGCATGTGTCTCAGGTGGGTTGTTTCTGTCATGCAGCTGAAGCTGGGATTCACACAGCCCAGAGAATAAAGTGTCTTGTTTTCGAAAAACACACACACACACACACACACACAAAAAAAACCCCTCTGCTTATTAGAGATGACAGGGAGAAAAGCAGCTTTAATTTCCTGATTCATCCCTCTAAATGTCCAAAAGAGCCAGGGCTGGACCAGTCCAAAGTCCAGATTCTGTTCCTTGGTCTTGATCTCCCATTAGGATGGCAGGGACCCAGCTACTGGTGCCATCTCCTTGGGGTGCATGTTAGCAGGAAGCTAGAATGGGAAGCAGAGCTAGGACCCAAACCCGGACACTGTGACATGGTATGTGGAGGTCCCAAGTGCTGTCCTAAGTATGCAAATATTTGGCAGAGTGGTAGAGCTGTTCCTTGGGAGCCTTCATCCCATATTGGAATGACTGGGTTTGAGTCTTACCATCACTCCCAGTCCAGCTTCCCGATGGTGCCCCACCTGGGAGGCAGCATGCCATGGCTCAAGTATTTTGGTTCCTACCGTCCATTGCTATTTCCAACACCCACCACCATCTCTTTCTTGCTAGCTGGAGGAGAGTTCCAAGGGAAGGAGTTCTTAGATGGAGTGAGAAGGAAGGTAACATGGCAATTTTTTCCTAGGAGCTTTAGTGTGAGTATTTGGCCTGAGGGAACTGGGCCCAGTATAGGTAGAAGACACCTGGATTTTCCAGTCCTGGGCAAGGTCTCCGGTGAATCAAATTTTGGAAAGTCTGACAAAGCAAGCTGACTTACTAGCTAAAGTGACCACCAGATGTCACCACAACACCAATTAGCTTTCTGGCTTTTGGCACGGGTGTTGCAGAGTCCAAAGTCGGGGCGTGGAAGCTAGAGTGACTTACAACCAGGGACCTAATGCTGCCAGATAATTAATGGGACTTATCTGATTTCTCCATATCCAAGAAGATGTTTGTTATAAATAAATGGAAAGGGAAAGAGGACATGAGGTTCCCCTGGAACTGATATTTTCTTGCAAATGTTTTTTTTTTTTTTCTTGTCTCTAAGGGAATAGATGTTGGTGGGGTCGGCCTCTAAAACAGGTTTTTTTAAAAAGTGGGTTTTAATATATAATTGGCTTTACTGATTCTTCAAATCCATTTCATGTCAGTTAAGAGCATCCTTGAATGGGATTATCCTTGAATGCTATTCAAGCATCCTTGAATGCTATTATCTAACCTGAGGGCATTTTTTGTGACTAAGGTATATTTTAAGTTTTCTCCTTTCCTTGTGACTTGGTCAACTGTCGCCATGGTGGGCAAGAGCTCTTTGTTTTGTGTTCATAGATGGCAGCCTTGGCCCCAGCTAAACCTTGTTAAAATCTACATGTTTTGGCAAGAATATTTCATGAATCTGGTCTCCTTGGTTTTCTAAAACAGAATTTAAAATGTAGTAACACTGCATCTTAATGTTTCATATGAATATTGGAGGCATTCTAAAAATATCAGTAAGCTAAAAACCTACATAGAATGCCAACTAATTCTGTTTTGGAATATTTGACAACTGAGTGCAGAATCAGTCCAGGTTCTGGAAACTGTCCTTGAGTGTGAATGATCTTTGCAGGAAAGCAAGGCCACTCCACTTCAAGCTCTGTTAAGTCTCTGAATAAACATGGGTTATTGACATAACCTGAGTCAGAAAAATGGATCTCAGTGGAGGAAATGGCTTGGTGAGCTCACCTAGGTTTTGCTTCAAGCCTCAACCCTGGGAAGCCCTGATGGTTTGGGGAATGAGCAGCAATTTTCCCTGTTGTGCAGGAATTAGCAAATGAAGCTGAAAGGTGCAGTTCCCTCTCGGGATTGCTACTGGGACTGGTGGGAAGTGTCCACTCAGACATGCTTGTAGGTGAGAGGTGTGGAAGCAAGGATGCTGGGATACCCTGCTGGGTGGACTGGGTCTTGAGTCTGCTTCTCAAACTCACACATTCGTCTCTCACAGGTGCACAGCTTTAAGGGATACTGGGAAAAACTGAACTCCAACCTTGAGTATGTCAAGTATGCCAAGCCACACTTACGTTATCACAACAGCGTGGTCAAGAGAGAGTGGCAGGACCTGAACTCTGAAGAGGTGTGTATGTGTGTGGGGGGGAGGTCATGCAGAATTAAGCAAGCAGTGGAGGTGGGGTGGGCTGGATCAGGTGACAGGGCATGGCCAGCGTTGGCCACACACCTCCTCAGCACCTCTGTTGGCTTAAGCTAGGGACTGAAGTGCAGAAATTGTGATTGGTGGCCTCAAATCAGATGTGTCATGTGACTGACATAGTAAAAATAGAAGCACATCAAGATATTCCCAAATTAACAGTCGCTAGGGGTTGAGGGAGTTGAGAAGAATGTTCCTGGCTTGCAAGGGATATGTTTGAAGAGATAAAACTGTTCCAGTCTTGGCTAAGGTGGAACATTATAGGACTGAAACCTACATGTTTCATAGGATGCCACTGAACTTTATACACACATTAGAACTTGCAGAGGGAGGAAGAAGAGACCAAGAAAATAATCCATGGATTTGTATTGTATGTGTGCAGTTTAGGGTTATGTAAGGTATAAGGGTACTTCAAAAGCTCATGGAAAAAATGGAATTAAAATTTGGTTTTGGTGCAAAAAATGTTCAAGTGCATACCTATGGGGGAAAGGCCGTGAAAAAGGACAAGGGAAATATGTACTTTGAAAAAAATATGCATGAATTTCAGGGACCAGTGTGGTGGTCTAGCGTGATAATCCTGCAGAATTGATATCCCATATGGGGCTGGTTTATATCCCGGCTGTCCCACTTCCAGCCCAGTTTATGAACTAAGAAAGCAGCAGAGGATGACCCTATTCCTTGGGCTCCTGCATCCATGTGGGAGACCCAGAAGAAGCTCCTGGCTCCTGGCTTCAGATGGGCTCAACTTTGGCCATTGTGACCATTTGCAGGGGTGAACAGGATGGAAGCTTTCTCTTATCTCTTTAAATGTGCCTTTCAAATAAATATAAGCAAAGTTTAAAAAGATTTTTAAAAAGCTGTGCATGGTTTTCAGATTTTTTTGCACCAAAATAAAGTTACCTTTCAATTCCATGTTTTCATGAACTTTTTGAGCTGGACTCCTATTAAACAAGCGATTCTGTAATTGGCATGTTCCACCTGAAACACTCAACCTTCCTTTGTGGTAAGAGAAGCTATTTTGAGATGTGTTACATTGATTGCTGTGATCAGATGTGTGTAAGATGCCAGAACTTTCTAAAATACATGAATAAAAAGCTAAGTTTTTCTGATTTCCCTGAAAAGTGCCCGCCTGTGTGTCTTTTCTGAAGCTCCTAACTGTGTTGCATAACGTTTTTCCTGTGAAAATGGTCACCCACGGAACCTCCACCTTTTACACTCCTGATATTTTGTCCCTCTCAGAAAACGGGAAAAAGAAGATCCATGGCCTTTGTAAGGAATATTCTGGATAATGCAGCTAAGTAAGTACTCTGAAAAGCAGCTGGATCTCTAGAGGGATATCTTTGACCGCACTTGCAGCTGGGGTTCCCGGAAATAATCTACCAATGTCCCATGTCCTTGGCAGAAAGGAAGCTGCTGGTTTCCTGACTCTAACTACCTGAGCCCTGACTTCAGTGCTGGGGTTTGTAAGTGAGAAAAGCTTCCACATTCAACCTTAGAGACTTGCATACTGTCTGGGGATGGGGGTGATTTCCAACCACTGTGTGGAAAACAAAACCTCTTCAAACGAGCCCTTTGGGGCTGGAAGGCAAGGAGTTGGTTTTGCAACAAGCGTTCGTGGGCGGGTGGGCCTGCTCTTATTTTGAAAGCACGTTCTTTGCCTGGATGAGTCATCAGGCAGTGCTAACCTAGCAGAGGCCCCCTTCCAGCCCCATGGCCAATCTTGTGTCCCCATTACTTCCAATAGCTGAGAGCTGCAAGTGTTCTGAGTGATTTGCTGCAGTTGGCAGGCATGAAGTGTTTTTTAGATTTTTCTAATTGCCTCATGTGGCTTTTTGTTACTGATGAAAAGTGTCTGAGGTTTTCGGCTGCCTGAGAACCATTTTCTGCAGTGGTTTGATGGGTTTTTATAGGAGGATGTCTTTGTCTGGGTGTTGTGGTTTGCATTGTTTTTTCTTGTAGTAATACTTCCTCTGTGAATCAATCACCTGGCGTGTTTCCTTTGCAGGGTGATTTCTAACCTGGAAGCAAGAACTCTGGGTAAGGAAGCCTTCTGGATTGCGGTCAGAGAGCACTGTGCCTCCTCCCTCAGTGGACTGGCCACCTGTTGGGTGACCTTGACGGGAAATATGTGATAGAGGAGTCGCTCTCCCATCTATGTGACAGAGGCTGCAGCTGGGCAGCAGCTTTCTCATGAGTGGTCACCCAGGCCTGCCACTCTGTCTTGGCACCGAGGATCGTCAAGAACAGATGCTGCGTGTATTCTTGCCAGAGGAGTCCCTGGGGGCATTGGCCGTTGTTGGGCTTCAGATTTCTCCTCTTGCACTTGATCTAATTAATGTGTCCTCTGGCTGGACCCAAAGCTGCACATGGGCATTTCCCTGGGTGCTGGGGCTCACATCCTTCCAGACTCTGTGACCTCCATGCACCTTTCATTTTGATTGAGCCCATGGCACATGCTGGGCAAAGCCCTGAGGTACAAAGATGAGGAGGATGCCCCCATGAACGCATGAAGTGTGGTTCTGGGGGTAGGTGTGGGGTCTTCTATACCAGCACTTATCACCTGATGATCATGCCATCTTGGACAAGTCGTTGTCTCTGCCAGGCTAGGAGGAAGAGCTTGTAGGAATAAACGGGTTCATGCACACAGCACGTGGCACAGTTGTTAGTGTCTGGGAGGGTAAGATGGGAGAGGGAGAAATGCGACCCATCATTGTCCCACCAAATGGCAAGGTCAAAGGGGTGGGAACGGAGGGCTGGCTGGAGGAGGCAAAAAAAAAAAATTGGAAGAGGCTTCCCTGTGGGTGACATGTGAGATAAGTTTTAAAACACAAGGGGGTTTGGTGAAGTGAGAGGGAAAAGGACCTAGAGGGGTTCTGTGGGCGCATATCTTTTCTATGACTCTTACATGCCTCCTCCCAGGCAGCTTTAACTAATGAAGCTGTTTTTATAGTCCCCCTGTTTTATGGGCCTGGATGTTTTGGGCATATGTTGGGTGACCTCAAGAGAAAATACTTTACATAGTCATCTTGCTGCACATCCTGCAGCTGTGTACACACAGCCAGGGGAACCATGACAGTGAATTTGTTCAGCCCCAGGCTGCCAGAGCCTGAGCTCACCATTGTCCCCAAGGGAACCCTCCACTGTTGGACCAGGCTGGCTAGGCTGGATGCCAGGGGTTCCTGGATGCAGGGGGCCTGAGTGTGTGTGTGTGACCCAGCTTAGCCATGCTGCTTTGCTAGGTAGGAAATGTTGCTGGGCTGGAGGAGGTGCCTGTTGGGTCCACCTTGTCATCTTGTCTCTAGGGTTCTTCCTGCAGAACTGCTTCAGCCTGATTGTTTCCTGTTCCTGGTCAGTCTCTCATTATGTTCATTAGGAAACTTGCCCTTCCTTTCTCATGCTTTGCTTGCACTACTTCCTCACATGGGATGCTGCCGCTGCCCATTAACAGCTCTGTTTTGAATGGTTTTCCTTTCCAATGTAAGAATTGGAGTTAGGATCTGGATAGTTTCTTCTGACAGGCCAATAGGGAAATCCATGCCCTCGCAGAGAGAGTTGTTGGCCCAGTGTGCATGGCTGCCCTCACGCCTAGCATGGACCTTGATATTCTGGGGGAGAGAGAAAAATGGGCAGGTGGGGGTAGCTGGAGAAGCTGTAGGGCAGATCTTCAGGGAAACCATGGTGGTCTGCCCTTCTGGCCTGGCTTAGACTCAGGATTGATCATGGTAGGGAAAGCGCTGATTGATTTGCCATACACCAGCACCACTTCATCTTGGTCCAACTAATTTTTCAGTCTGAAAAATGTGTGCCGCTTACTGTGATTGGTCACAGTCATTGGCAGGTGGCATCAGCTCAATGATTCCCAAAGTCAATGAGCTGCAGAAGGCAGCAATGTCCTCAACAGGGTCAAGAGAAGGCTCAGTTCCCTCGGTCTCCTTGGAGATGAGGCTTCTTAAGAGTGTGATGAGTTTTGACGTTGACTTATATGTAAGTCTGGGTCATACTTGGTTTATGAGAAAATTTATCGGGGAAGGTTTGCCCAGGGACTCTGGGAAGGGAAACATTGGCTGTTTCTTCCTTCTGATTTGTTTCCCACAAAATGGCTCTGCTTAACTACTGCCCTATTGAATTCCAGAACCAAGACTTGCACCCCTGTTGCAGGAAGAGGACAGCCCACAGAGGCTGCTCATGGGGTTGGTAAGTGCTCTGTTGGGCTGCCCAGGGCTGGTGAACAGAGGGGCCCAGGGATGACAGACAAGGGGGAAATGTGCTTCTCACTCAGATTGCGTCACTCATTCACTCGCTCAGCAGTCATAGGTGAACACTGTGGACCATGTATGTCCAGTGGTGATCAATGCAAACATGACTTCTTTGCTCTGGAAGTTTGCAGGCCCGCTGGGGAGACACATACTGATTGGTCACACCAATAATTATGTTCTTCTATCACAAATCGTCACAAGGGCTGCTGCATTGGGGATGCTTTGGGAAAACAAACACGAGCAGTGTCTGTTTGCATTTGCAAACAAAAGCACTTGCATTTGGGGCTTGAAATACAGCAGAAGAAAGTATTTCTCAAGAAAGACTGTTGCTAGGATGACCAAGTTAAAACAAATACTGATAAGTTGGGGACAGTTTGTTTTCTCAACTAGCTAATTCTTTACCTCCAAGCACTGGGTCCCATATGAGTGCCAGTTTGGGTCCTGGCCACTCCGCTTCCCATTCAGCTCCCTGCTCATGGCCTAGAAAAGCGGTGGAGGACGGCCCAAAGCCTTGGGACTCTGCACTCATGTGGGAGACCCTGACGAAGCTCCTGGCTTCAAATCGGCTCAGCTCTGGCTGTTGTGGCCACTTGTGGGAGTGAATCAGTGGATGGAAGATCTCTTTACAGTTCTGCCTTTTAAATAAATAAAAATAAGTGTTAAAAAGTAAAGAATGGAATGATCTCTGATTTCAAATATGGCAAGTTTAAAAAGTATGTAAATCCATATGTTCATGTACAAGTACACATGCACTTGAAGTCCAGTTTTCTTGGCAAATATACCAAATTTAATTGAAGAATTGAAAAGCTAAATACACAATAGCTATATAATAATTTGAAAAGTGTCAAAGATAGGCCAAGAAAAGATTAAGTAAAAAGAAAAAAATAAGCAGAAAAATTTAAAAATAAGTCTGGGAGAAGAAATCTCTTTACAAATGTGACATGTTGTTATCACCTGGAACGTAAATAGTTTATAAGTCAGCAAGAAAACAATCCCCTAGAAGGGAAATGAACTCAGGCTCTGATCAATTTCCAGAGTTAAATGGCCAACAAGTCCAGAGTATGGGAGAAGAAAACAATCCAGCATGGCTGTAATCAAATGACAAGGGTTTTTTTTCCTCAAAATTTTGTCATTTGAAAAGCAGAGAAATAGAGAAAGTGAAATAAGAGATTTTGCATCTACTGGTTCACTCCTCAAGTGCCTGTAGTCATCTTAGCTGCAATGGGCTGAAGCCAGGTGCCAGAGACTCCATCCTGGTCTCCCAGGTGGGAAGCAGAGCCCGATCGCTGAATCCGTCATCACTACCTCCCCGGATGTACATCAACAGGACTCTGGATGGAATGAAGAGCTGGGCATTCTGAAACAGGTTACAGATGTCCCAACCCTTGTCTTCTTCATTGTGTCAATTGCCCACACCAAGTGCTTTGTAAAAAAAAATTTTGGTTTTCGGTCTATTAGATTAGCTGTTGTTTAGAAATCGTGCTAGAAAAGCTCAGGGCACAAGGAATTGGATATCCTCATGAAACTTAAGAATTGGTATAACCACAGTGGAAGACCCTTTGCGTGGTGTCTTGCAAACTTTCAATATGTAACCTAGTAAAATACATTAGTTTGACAATGCTTAAATTTTTTATTTTTACTTATTTGAAAGTCAGTTATATAGAGAGGGAGTGACAATGAGAGACAGATTTCTTCCATCCAGTGATTCACTTCCCTGGGTTAGGCCAGGCCAGAATCAAGAGCGAGGAGCTTCTTCCAAGTTTTCAGCATGGGTGAAGAAACCCAGGGGGCCGTCCTCTGCTTTTTTCCAAGGCACATTAGCAGGGAGCTGGGTTGGAAGTGGAGCAGCTGGGACTCAAACCAGCACCCCTCTCGGATGCCGGCATTGCAAGCTTTAGCTTTACCTGCAAGCCACTATGTCAGCCTCTGTAAGAATTTTTTTGGTAGTGTAAAATATGCCAGAAGAAGAGAGGAGAGAAAGCTGGGAATACTAACTGCCAACCTGGGACTGCCCAGGCCAATCAGGACAGGGCAGCAGAGTGACAAGCCTTGTTGGAGTAACTGGCAGAGAGAGAGAATCTTCCATCTGCTGCTTCATTTTCCCAAATGGCTATGAAAGCTAGGGTCGGGCTGAAGGCAGGAACTGGGAACTCGATCTGGGTCTCCCACTTGGGTGGCAGGGGACAAAGCACTTGAGCCATTATGGGCTGTCTCTCCAGATGTGTTGGGAAGGAGAGCGGCAGCATGTTAGACACAGGATGCAGGGGTCACAGGCTGGGCTGTAGAGCTCATCTTTAACTTCTGAGTTGGCGCCCTCCATTGACTGCTTAGGGAGTTTGCCCCTGGGCCTGGGGACCAACCTTCATGGAACTCGAGTCAGTCCCTCTGGAAGAAAATATTGGGGTCCCCTGCTTTATAGTCGGCAGAGGAAATGAGAAGTTTGCATTTCTGTTGGTGAGATCTAACTATTGATCGGGATTGTGAATAAACTGAACTGCTGCAAACAAGTTTCAGATGTGGACAGGTCTGATCTCATACATATTCTGTTTTCAGATGGTGTCTGAGCTGAGAGATCATCTTCTGAGACACCTCCAGGGCATGGAAAAGAAGAAAATTGAACACATGGCGCTGGGTTATGTTTCTAAACTGGTTGGTTTAGCTTTTTCTTGGCCTCCGTTCCTTGTCCCACTCTCACCCCTCAAGTGCCCCAGGCTGAGTTCTCAGAATGTGATGTACTGAACCCCGTGGTGTGGTTTTCGCACTAGGTCTTGGAGCCCTCCTGGCCTCGCACCCGTCTGTTTGCTTCTGTGGAGAAGGAAGTGGAAATGAGAACAATAGACAAAGAGCACTTGGTTTCGAAAGTGGCTTATTGCTCACCCTTACGTAGCAATTATATGCTTATGGTCACACAGGACAATGGATTCACCATGGTTGCCAGATGTTCACATCTCATCTTGGCAGCCTCCAGCTCCTGTTAAACGGCAGACAATGGTTTCTATACATGAGGTATAGTGAGGGGGCAGACGGATACAGACAGGTGAAAACTTGAACTCTAGCCCTTGCTTAGCTCTAGCAGCTCCTCCGGGCCAGCTTCCTGCTCGGCTGTATATAAGTCCCATCAGTATCCAGTGATGAGAAATTGGTGATTCATTACCTGGCAGCCATTTATCAAGGCCACACCATACCATCCAGATGAATGACACAAGTCCACGTGTGAATAGAAATTGATGGCTGTCATAGCTCACAATTTCTGTTGTACAATTTGTTTTACAGTATTTAGTCTACTTGGAAATAGGCTTTCTCATGCTGATATTCATAATCAAATTCTTGAAGCGTTTTGAAATCTTACTGAAGAATTTCTGAATGTGTTACTGGTCTTCATGTTGCTATTGCTCTCTTCGTTCAACTCATGACATGCAACTATTTGACATACCTGTTTGTCATCTTTCTGTTGCTTTAAAAGCTCACCTTCCAAAGTGTTAGCAATGAGTTTCATTTAAGTATTTTTTTAATGAAAAAAATATTTGAGAGGCAGAGAGTTTGATGTCTTACATCGGCTGGTTCATTTCCCCAATTTATATAGTAGCCAGAGTTGGAGCCAGGAGGCAGAAATTTAATCCAGGTCCCTCTGGTGGGTGGCAGAGAGCCACCTGCTTGAACTGTCCCCTGCTGCTTTCAAGTGTACATGTTAGCAGGGAGCTGGAATCAGCGTACACCTGGGGCTTGAGCCCAGCCATTGTGATGTGAAATATAGGCATCCTAATAACTGCACCAAATGCCTACCCTAAAGTGTCCATCCTAGGTTGTGATAATAGCTCTAATCCCTAGGACCAGTAGGTCCACAAATGGTGTCTAAACTCTCAGAAAGCTCCGTGTCCCTGATTTTCTGATTCAGTAGTCACTCGCTTGAGGCCAGCTCTCCCTGCTGTTGCTCAGCAGCTCCCAGCCATGCTTCCCCTTCCCTTCCAGAGAAGGTATCTGGGTGGCTGCTCTAAAAACACATTAAGGAGTTGTGGCAGAACACACTTACATGGTTAACGTCTTCTCTTGCTTTGTTTCAGCCAATCGGAAACCAAGCATTCATCTTGAACTCTGAGAGCGATAGTGTTTGCATGTGTCTACACAGATCTTTTCCTGCTTTATTTCCTATCCTAGCCACATGCGTGATGTTTAGATTCATCGCTGGCCACTCCCTAAAACTGCCTTACTGCCTGTGAATTTGTTGCCAAGTTAGAATGGGTTTCTGGATAAGACTGAGGCAAGCAAGGCTATTCTTTATGCTTTATTGGTCATCTGTCTTGCAATCAGCATGCTAATTCTTATAACAACATCATTTAACAGATGAAGCTGCTGAGAGCTGGGGAAGATAGATAATTTGCTGGGGCCACACAGCCAGTAGAATTCAGAACCTGAGCTGAATTTCAGTCTTCCCCAGCTTCATGTTCATGACCATCATTTTATCTTATGTCTTCCTACTGTCTCCTCTTGGCATTTGTAGTGTAACAAGCCCAGAGCAACCCTGGAGGCACTTGACTTTCCCTTGTAAACGATGAATGTCTGTGAGCATGAAGGGCGGAGCCAGTTGGGTTTTGGAAGGGATGCCCTGCCTGCCTGTACAGAGGGTGCTCTGTTAAACTCTGGGGGCACATTTCAGTCTTTCCACTTGGGCTGGCAGAGCCTTAGAAAGGCCGCTGTGTGACTGGGCACAGCTGGCATGCCAGCTGCCCTGAATGTGCTGTCAGAGCTATAGAGGGTCAGCCCAGAGGGCCTGGAGGGGACAGGATAGCAACACTAACCAAGGGACTGTGTTTCCGCTCTAGCTGGATCTCATGTGTTGCATACTGGAAACCAGTTGGAAGAAACACGACCTTCGGTCCCGCATCCTCTGCTTGTACGCAAGTATTTCTCACCCTTGTGTTGTGGTGCACAAAGAACCAGCACCATTCTGATTACTACCTGTTTCAGCAAAGCTCTAGGAAAGATCAATGGTTTCAAAGCAGTTCTCCCCAGTCCCCACAGCATCTGCCTCACTTCTAGACTCTGCATGTAATAGTATGTCCTGGGCCCTTCATGCCTCCCCCTCCCCAGGTGGATGGTGGGAAAGGAGGGAGTGCCTACCAAGAAGGCACTGCTCAGTGACTGTAGTTTCTAGTCCCTGCACCTGCTGGCTGGCTAGGTCTTAGGTTCTCTTGGTGTTAGAGAGCAGCATGCTTAAATGAGCTCAGGGTTACTGCCTAGATCACGTGGGGTGTTAGAAATGAGCTGCTTGGCCAACACGTTGTTTTGCTGTCTCCCCACACCCACTCCCAGTAACAGGCCTGCCAGTGTGGCTGAATCTTCCATCTTTCATATCATGACCAGGATTCTGGAAGCTGCCAACAGCTTGTTTTTACCACTGCCTCCTGGTAAGTCTCTTCCTTCCTCACGTGGTCCTGGGACATTGGCTCAGTTCGGGTTTAGCAAGGAGACATGTGAAGGAAGTGTGTGTGTGTGTGTGTGTGTGTGTGTGTGTGTGTGTGTGCCACAGTGAGACATGGAACACAGCTACATTGCGCTGTAGTGTGTTGCTCATTTTAGGGAACATAGGTGCTTCCCACGCACTTTCTTGGATTGTTTGACCCAGTTGAAGCAGATTCGGGGAGCTCTTTTTATGCGCCCTCCGGGCCTCCTCCGAGTTGCCTGAAAGTTAATACTCAGGAGAAAAGTGAATCTAGCCCAATACCAAGGATTAAACTCATTCTCCATTGCACTTGGAAGCTAAACAGTTGCCACAGGGAGCAAGTCAGGCCTTCAAACTTCCCTTGGGAGGGGCTTAGTGTTGTGGTACAGCCAGTTAATCCACTTCCCGCGACACCAGCATCCCATAGAGGCATGGGTGCCAGTTCTGGCTGCCTCGTTTCTGAAAAGCTCTCTAACTGTGCCTGGGAAAGCAGCAGAGGATGACCTAAGGATTTGGAACCCTGAACACCCACATGGAGACCTGGATGGAGTTGCCAGCTCCCAGCATGGCCATGGCAGCTCTTTGGGGAGTGAAGTAGGAGATTTCTGTCTCTTTGCCTCTCCTTTCCCCTCTCTGTATCCCTCTATCTCTTTAACTGCCTTTCAAACAAATATATGTGCAAAATAAAATGAAATAAAATCTCATTGGACCACCACCATCATGCTTTTTCAAAGATTCATTTATTTTTTATTTGAAAGGAAAACTTACAGAGAGCAGGAGAGACAAAGAGCATCCATCCACTGCTTCATTCGCTAAATATTCAGAGCTGAGCTGATCTAAAGCCAGGAGCTTTTTCCAGGTCTCCCAGTTAGATGCAGGGGGCCAAGGATGGTGAGTCATCCTCCACTGCTTTCCCAGGCTACAAGCAGGGAATGGGATCAGAAGTGGAGCAGCTGGGACACAAACTTGTGCCCATAAGGGATGGGATGCTGCAGGCAGAGGATTAGCGTGCGATGCCACTGTGCCAGCCCCACAGTCGTTTATTTAACTGGTTCATTTAGTCAACACTGTTGAAGGGTAGTGTGCTAGAAAGGAGAAGTTATATAGATAGTAACAGTCTAATTGGAAAGATGTATATAGAAACCAGCATTCGTTATAAGACATACTGAAGGCCTGTTTACCCTCAACCACCTGATTCTTACATATTAATCTCTCCTTCCCTTTTATTTTCCTCCTGTTTTATTGTAAGAATGACTGCTGTGAAATTCCCCTTTTCCCCACACACCCCAGCACACCTTAAGAAGTTTTTAAAGGCATTGCACAGCATGGTTAAGCATAGTCGCAGGGTTGAGTGGTAGGCCTCTAGATCCTTCTAGAACTGCAGCTTTATTCCTGTTGGACAGCAGTTCCTGCCCCCTGAGCTAGACAGTCATCATCTCTTCATGCGTGACTATTTTAGATGCCACATGTAAGTGGACTAGCGCAGCTTTTGTCCATCCATGTCTGCCTTCAGCAAGCCTAATCCCTCCGAAGTTTTTCTGTGTGCATTTGGTAGGATTTTTTCTGTTTTGAGGGCCAAGATCTCCATCCGGGTCTCTCGTGTAGGAGGCAGGACCCAGAGATCTGAGACCTACTGCTTTCCAAGGTGTGCTTGAGGAGGAAGCTAGATCTGCTGTGGAGTATCTAGAACTCGAATCAGAATCCTCACTATGGGTTGTGGCGATTTAACTGCTGTGCCACATTTTGCTTGCTTTTCACTGGGGTATTTGTTCTCTTGCTATTGAGTTGAGTTGCTGGTGTGCCTTGAATATTAATCCTTTATCAGATATGTGTTTTGCACATATTTTCTGGCTTGCCATCTCACTTTGTTGCTTGTTTTCTTTGCTGTGTAGAAGCATCTTTCTTTGATGTAAACCCACGCACATTTTTTTTTTTGCTTTGGTTGCTTCTACTTTTGATGTCACATCCAAGAAATCATTGCCAAAATCAATGTCATGACCTGTTTCTCCTAGGTTTTCTTCTGGAGCTTTATAGTTTCAGGTCTTAGGTTGAAGTTTGTAAGTCATTTGAGTTCACTTTTCTTGTGTAAAAGTTTTGTTTCACTCTCTGGCATAGCTTATTCAGTTTTCCAAATATCCTTTATCATACAAGCTGTCTTTAACATTGAAAATCAGCTGCCTGTATGTGCATCGTTTTATTATTTTGTAAAAATATTTACTTGTTGATAAGGCAGAGTTATAGTAAGATAGATACACAGAGAGAGAGGTTCAGACACAGTCAGTTCACTGGTTTACTCTACAAATGCGTACGAGGGCTGGGGCTTGGCTCGCCTGAAGCTGGGAGCTTGGAACTCCATCTGAGTCTCTGACGTGGGTGTGTTCTCTTGCCTTGTGTCCCACCCAGGGATCACAGTGAGCCTTCCAAGTTCCCCCAAGTGTCATCATTCTCCAAGACAAGCTTTTCTGGTTCGCTGCATTGTCAATTATCATCTTCTATGAATTAAACTTTAGTCATCTGTCATAGTGTCCCTGGAGGGAAGGAGGGAGAGAGAGAATGTGTGTAAGAGGGGGAAAGTCAGTGTGTGTGTTGAGGACCCTTCCCCATGACACAAGCTGGAGTCTCTCTCAAAATCCCGTAGATTTTTTTATACCATTTCTATTCTCTTCCTCTCCAAGAGACCAGGCATAGAGATGTTTCCTTCTGGACCAATATTTTTTGGCCGTTGAACAAAAGGGTCCACATCCCAACATCCTTTTATTCTGTTCTCTTTTTCTATCTTACTGTAGAATCCAACACGTTGGGGCCTGCATTGTAGTATACTGGTAAAACTACAGTCTGGGATCTAATGGCCTTGACTGCAGCATCCCCTGGTAGGACAGGGGAGGGTACTAGTTTGTGTCCTGGCTGCTCTACTTCTGGTCCAGCTCCCTACCAATGCATCTGGGAAAAGTAGCAGAAGATGACCCAAGTGTTGGGGCTTCTGCCACCCATGTGGGGCACCCAGATGAAGCTCCTGGCTCCTGGCTCTGTCCTGGCCCAGCTCTTGTCATTATGGCTGCATGGAGACCATATTCTAGACAATGGGAGATCTCTCTGTCTTGATTTCTGTTGGTCTTTCTGTCTCTCCTTATCTGTTGCTTTGTAACTTTTAAAATTTAAGAGAATTAGAAACATATTGAACTGCAAAATTGTTCTTTATCGAGCATGCCCACATGTTGCCTTCCTTGAGCCTAGGAAGGAGCCCCAAGAGAAGGGGAACAGGGCTACCCCTCTGGGACTTTACTCTGTATCCCAACACAATACTTGGCTGTGAGTACGCAGAGTCAGTGACTTGGATTTTGCCCTCGAGGGAGTGTAAAGCAGAGAACCAAGCCACAAGCACCTCCTTAATGTGTTCTCAGTGATTCCCTCTGTGGGGTGGGGGCCCTGGTTGCCCCCCCATGCTGACCTTCTGGAATCTCTGGTCCTAGGCTTCCACACACTGCACACCCTCCTGGGTGTGCACTGCCTCCCCCTGCACAACCTGCTGCATTACATCGATAACCGGGTGCTGCTGCTCACGGAGACAGCCGTCACGAGGCTCATGAAGGGTAAGACCCTCCCAGTTGGCAGGCTTGAGCACACTGGCGCTGGCTTTCCTGGTGGTGTCACCTCTGTGGGTCTCACAAGATGCTCCCAGGTTGGGTTGCATGCCCTGTCTTTTCAGCTCTTTGAACGAGGGCCCCCTGGTGTTCATTCTGCACCTGACCTCCCCAATGCTGCAGCTGGTACAGCAGAGGCCAGCCCATTCCCCTGTATTTCTCCTTTGAGCCACTTGTCTTAAATGCTAGGCTGAACTCTCACACACAGTCTCCTTTAATGTATTCAGTGTCACAAATGGAAATTTCCAGTGCGTTTCCTGTGTTAGGATGAGCCAAAGATTGAGAGCTTGCTGATTTATTAAAGTGGATTTTTCTGTTGTCTCTTGCTGGTGCCAACCTCTAACTTTCTTATAGATCTGGACAACACAGAGAAAAACGAGAAGCTGAAATTCAGCATCGTTGTGCGACTTCCCCCGGTAATCTTGAATTATGAAGGTTCCTGGCATGACCATCCTTGAGATTCGTCTTGCTTTGGGCTCAAGTCCATGGAAGTTTCGCCTTTTAGCCCTGTCCAAGAAATCCCATCCAGCCCCGTCCCATCTCCCAACCTCTGTTGCTATTCCCCACTGGGCTTGCAAAGCTCTGGCTCCTCTGGCTTTGCCTGGCCTTGGCACAGCGCACAGGGAACAGTTAGACATTTTTCTCCTCTCGGGAAGCTGCACATGTATTTATATCTGAGTCTGGAAAGGAGGGTGGAGGTGAAACATGCTTTCGGCATGTAACCTGATAAATTTCAATCCAGGTTGGTGGGAGTCGTGGGGGGTCATTCAGAAGGTTCTGGAACTGTTTCCTCATCTTGCCTTTCTACATTGGGCGGGAAGACATTTCCAGGTTAAGGGAAGAATGAGAAAGGGAGGGGACATTGCAGAGTCATTCCTTTTTTTTTTTTTAATCTTTTTTTGATAAGAGCCCTCTGAGACAGCAGTCCTCTGAAAATACGAAAATAAATTCCACAATGAGGTCCTGCAAGCGTCTGATTTTGCTGCCTTCCTGACCCCCAGAGCCTTGGCCAGCTTGATCCTGGCTGTTTGTGTACCTTGAGTGCTTGGAACTCTGGCACTGGCTTCCCCCAGAGGGACGCCCACTTGCTTTTCTGGATCCAATGGCCTTGACTGGAGCAGTCACACACCCCATCCCAGGCTCCCTGAAGCAGAGGGAAGCAGATATTTTCCAACTCCCTGGGGGCTGTTCTGAACATTCCCTTTGGCCTCTGAAGTCTGATCCCCTCCCCTCTATTCCATTACTCTCAGGGAATTAGAATGTTCTAGGCAAGACGATGGGAGAGAAGTACCACCTTTAACTTCCTGTCCAGACAGCACAGAGGGGCAGGCCTGCAACGTCTCCAGTGCTGGAGAGCTCAGGGGAAAAAAAATTCAGAGAAAAAGAATCTGGCACATTGTGCGCATAAGTTGCTCTCCTTAAGGAGGCCTTAGAGGGAGTGGTATTTATTCCAGGTTCAGAAGCATACTTCATAGGGACATGGCCTTTCTCCACAAGTCCTTCATCATCAAGGGCCTCTCGTTTAGACTCTGGGACTAGCGCCTTTGAAGTTATGAGTAGATCTAAAGTATGCCAGCTGCAGCGTGGGGGCATTTATTGCTTAACTTGCGTACATTTATGTGACAGTGTATTGGTCAGAAGATCTGTCGCCTGTGGGACCATCCCATGAGTTCTAACATCATCTCGCGCAGCCACGTGACCCGGCTCCTGAAAAACTATAAGAAACAGGTGTGTCTGTGGGAAGACAAGTGTTTTGATTCCCCTTGGCCCCTTTCAACCTCTCCATGAAGATGGCAGTTGGGGGTGGGGGGTTGCCACTTTATTTAAATGTGTGGCTGTTGGGGCAGGGTCAACTCACACCACAAATGGCCTCTCCCTTTTTTAGCCTTGGAACTCTACAATTGACAAGTCATCCTTCAGGATAGAATTTCTGCCCCTGAACTACTTCATCGAAATTCTGACAGATCTAGAGTCTTCCAACCAAGGTAATTTCCAACTCTGTGCCTCAGTCTTAGTCTTCCTCCTCTTCTTCCTCCCCCTCCCCCGGAAACATCAGTTATTTCCCGTTTGCTTCTGCCTCGTTTTCTTTCCAAAATACCCTTAGGTGGAGATAGGTTTGTATTGTCATTGGTTTTCATGAGCTGTACATGATTTGCTACCTAGAATAAATTACCAAAGGAATAATCCCATCACCGTTGAAGTTTTAAAAGGGTTTGGAGTTTAAACACCTGCGGCTGAGAATGGTCTTTTGTGGTGCTGAAGTTGAATCAATGTTAACAACACATTCTCAGAATGTTTTAGTAAAATATCAAGTGAATCTGGTTCCATGGAGCTATGGGCACAGATTTACCCATGTTCCATGCTCTCTAGTAACTTTTTTGGTCTGTCTCTGATTTTGCTGCCCCAGCTCTCTATGTCTGTGAAGGACATGACCATGTGGATGCAGAATTTGTGGAGGAGGCAGCTCTCAAACACACTACGATGCTTTTAGGCTTATGAAGAGACAATGCAATTGGAATCATCAGACTCATCAGCTTTTCTCCTGTTGAGAATTCTTTAGCAAGATTGAAAACCGGGACACCCCCCTCACCCAACTGAACGTATTTATTGAGCCACCTAAGCTTCAGTCTGGTACTTGTGCAGCTAGAACTGAATTGCAGATCTCTGATTTTGAACAGCTGCTATGCAGTCAAGTGTAGAGAAATGAAGAACTGGCCCAAGGAGGCACGCAGTGGCAACAATGATGCCCCTTGCTAGTGATATCATAGCCCAAGAGCCAGCTTCCGTTGTACTCTGAAATGTATGCTTTTAAAGATGTAGGGAACAGTGTTTAGAAAAGGGAAAAAGAAGAAAAAAGGAATCAATTTGGCAAGTGGCGATGAGGGACTTTCAGAAGGTTTGTGAAGAGGTGTTGGACCTGACAGCGAAGCCGCCCGTGAAGACCCCAGCATCCCACACTGGAGAACTGGATTCGACACCTGCTCCGGCTCCCGGCTCCCGCTTCTTGCCAATACAAGCTGTGGCAGGCGAAGGGGAGTTGCTTGAGACACTGGACACCTGCAGGAGTGAGTCCCTGGCTTCCACCTGAGCCAGCTCAGGGGCCGCTGTGGGCATTGTGGGGGCGTGAGACAGCGGGCAGGTGCCTTCTCCCCCCTCCCTTTACCTGTCAAAACATTTTAAAGCTGATGGAAAATGGAATGAACCCTCCCCCGCCTCTTTTTGAAATCCATGTAAGGTTTTAATGATCTGTTTTTCAAGGATTCTTTGAAGAGTCTCTAAAGGAGTGGATTTCAGAAACATTTTTTTTTTTTTTGCACAAGAGAGCAGACGTCTCTCAATTATGTTTGTTTTCAATTCTGTTTAAAGTATTTGAAGACCTCTTGTTCTTTTTAAAAAAGACTTATTTGGAAGGCATAGTTACACAGAGAGAACACACACACACACACACACACAGAAAGAGATCTTCCACCTGCTAGTTCCATCCCCAAATGGGCAAACCCGCCAAAGCTAAGCCAATCTAAAGCCAGAGCCAGGGGCTTTTTCTGAATCTCCCACATGGGTACAGGAGCCCAAGGACTTGAGCCATCCTCCACTGCATTCCTAGCCCTAACAAGGACCTGGACCGAGAGTGAAACAGCTGGTGTATCAACTGGTACCCCTATGAGATGCTGGTGCTACAGCCAGAGGATTAGCTTGCTAACCCATGGCACCAGCTTCAGCACTGATTGTTAAAAGAAGACAAAATTTAGACTAATGGAAGCCTGCTAGCTCCTGCCAGTGCGAAATGGGTAATACAGGGTAACTTGTAGCAATGTATACATAAGATAGAGATTTGTCTGCCTGATAGTTCACATGGAATTGTATTAAAGTTGTTTTTTATATTGAAAAGTCTGATGTAGTCATTTATTTTCTCACACACACAAGCACATACAGACTGAACATTTTGTCTGGTCTCTTCCTCTGTTTTGAACACACTTTCTACTGAAGTCAGCAATCCCAAGTCCACGAACTTTCCACCTTGACACCTGTGTCCTCTGCATAATTTCATTCTAATTTGATTCTATGTGCCTCCTGGAAAGAGCCCATACCCCTCTTTCTGTTCAGTTCCTCTCCGTGAACTTGGAAAGTTTTCAATGAGTACACATATCATTAGTTGGCAGGATAATTCAACTTACCTTCTAAAAACGTCATTGTGTTCTATAGAATTTTCCTTTGGGGCCTAATACTCTCTGGTTGGCAAGACTCAGAATCTTGGAGCCAAACGGCAACACTGTGCCGATCCCTTCTCTTGATAAAGTCATCACCCTTTTTTCCTTGCTTTCATTTCTTCTGCCTGGATTATTTTAGTCTTTCTTTTTAAAGGATACTTCATTTGATGACTAGTTGAGATAAACAGTAGCTTGAGCCTACACTCTGCTCATAACCCTTCAATCAATGTGCCATTCATTATAGGACCAAATTCAAATTCCTTGACACTAAAGGTCTCTCTAATCCTAACCTTCTGCAACATGAGCCGACTTGGTCTCAACCAGGTCAGTTCATAGGGCCTTGAATGATCTCCTTATTTCCAAGATTTGTTCAGTCTGCCCACTTGGAACCTTTGCACCTGTTAATCTTTTTGCTGAAGGGTGAGGTAAAACGCTCCCTCTGTGATCCTGGGCATACCAGCCCTGGTGGTATCTTCCCTTTTAGTCTAACCCAGCCGAAGACTTTCTAGCAAAGCACTGTGCCCCTTAGGTTTTACAAAAATGTTTTCCCATGCTCACATTTAAATTTTGTATGTGTGTATATTTGCTGAATCCCCAGTGAGGCCACGAAGCCCTATCATAGGGCCTGTGTGTAAGTATGTAGTATTTCTCTGTAGGATCCTCCTAACATGTCAAAGGCACTCTCAGGTAATCCCTTTGTGAATGTAACCTGCCTGCTAGGTTATTATAAAGCAGGGGTGAGATAGTATCCTTCCAGTCAGGCAGGATAGGGATGGAACAGGGGGCTTGGAATAGAATGGTTGATGTACCAAAATAAAGGAATGCGATATTTCTCCTAGTGGTACAAAAAAATAAAAGGCACACTGCTCCCATTACAAAATGAGGATGGTTAACAACATATTGGCAAATATAAAAATCAGGTTTCAAACCTACTGGGTATCTTCGAGCAAAAGAATATAAGTAGGAAAATGTGTGGGGGTGAAATGCAAGAAAACTGTTATAATGCATTTAATGTAGGTGGACCTGACCTCATCTTCAGTTCTCTCATATGGTAACAAGTAAATATTTCCATGGAGGTTCTAGAAAAAAAAGCTGGTGTTGCTTTTAACGTAATCATAAGGTTTTATGCAGATCATATTACAAACCACCTGGATTTATAAAGAGGATGAGTCGGAGCATCATGACTTGCACCCTGAAAGGACTGTGAGAAGAACCGCCGTGAATGTGGCTTCTGAAGTGACAAGCACTGCTTCGGTGTTTCTCTAGGACTTAGATTTTACTGGCATGAGCTTCAGGTCCTGCCGCTGCTTCAAGTAAGTGATGATTTTTTGCAATATTTGGGACATTTTCCTACTCTAATGGTTATTCGATCTTTTAAAATTGTGTATTGATTTTCCCTTGACACAGCTCTGCCCATCTCTGTGCTTCATTGAAAGTTGGTTTATTTTGATTGCACCTTCACGGTGCCTTATCTACTAGATGTTTCTGGAATAAAGTCAATGGAGAAATGAGCATGAAGTGATCCAAGTGCATGCGCTGACACAGCTGTAGGGTTGTTGTATATCTGGCATCACAGCAGGTGGGTGCAGTAGCAGTTGGTGGTGCACGGTTGTTGATGACCTGTGAGAGTCTTCTCTGTAATGGGGGGACACTCACGCTTGCATTCTCCACCTGGGGGTGGGAGGCATCTCAGCTGCAGTCTTCCCTGTGTGAAGCTTGGTTGGCGCGCATGCTCAGATTTCAATTGGCTTAATAACAGGCTTCCTTATGTGCCTCATGTTGGCTCCAGGCTCACTGGGCTTAAAAGGCGCCAAAGCACCGTATGGTTTTGGCAGGGGTAGGGTGGCATCTGCTTCCGGGATGTAGGCGTTTGGACGCGGCTCTGCCGTCGTGTAGACACCATTGGGCAGCTGGTGGTTATTGGCCTCCAAGAACTCCTGCAAGGAATGAATTTTTATTTTCAGTTTCTTGATGACTCTGAAATCGCTTCATGATCCAGCTCCCAAAAGACACAGCTGGGGCTGAGCAGCCTCAAGCTGTGCTGGTAAATATTCATCATCCCGAAAGGGACAGGAAGTTGAGAGGGTGGAGCCCCCAAATAGAAATACTCAAGTACTTCTCCTCCAAGTCTACCTCCTCCTCCGTCTCCCCCACCTCCCCACACACTGCACTGCTCAGGCGCTGTCCCATTCTCACACTATTCCTGGGGTTTAGGGTTAAAAACTGCTCCATGGTGCTTCAATGTACTGTTATTCCAACCCCAGCATCTGTCCTCAAACACTAATTATTTCCATGTTTTTGACAAGGGCAGGACAGTAAGTTCCCTTTGCTATGTCACTGGTGACTGATGTTTTAATGAAGAGAAGGAGTGGAAATGAGAGAAGTTGTTGCTGCTTGCCTTGAGCCTCAAGATCTTCAAGATTTTGCCTGTTTCCCTGGGAAATAGAACAATCTTTCACAGCATGAAATACACACACACAATATAGACAGGCAAGTGACAGTAAGGCACCACAATCAAAATCGAATTGTTCTAAAATGTTTAGTTCCAGGTGATATGGCAGTTATAAGTGTTTCTAGTGTGTGTTTAGAATGCACCTTTTAAGGGACAAGGAAGTGAGTAGGGAATCTTAGGGTGTCAACTTATGCTAAGAGTGACTTACAGGATCCTGGCATGTGGACTCCTTGGAAAGAGATGCCTAATTCCCTTCTAAGACTATCAAAAGATCTAAGATGACAGTAGAACTGGGTCGGATGTAGGTTGGGGGGGGGGGTCTAGTGGTAGGTCTAGACCTAGGTCAACATATGTCTGATTAGAAGTTCAAGGTCAGACTAGAGGCCTGTGAATGAAGCCAATGCCAGGTGGTGGGAGCCCACTGTTAGCCATACTTGGGGCTAGAGGCTGTCAGGTGAGACTTGATGTGAGGGTTCTTTAGGGAGCAGGATGACTATACGTGAGTTTGTCTGCTTAATATCTGAAAACCTGTTCGTAATGACTATTGGCACATCTAGTGAAAATACTCGAGAACTAAACCCTTTGGAGAGCCAGTTGTGATGCCCCAAGGGGGACATTCCACACATATCCTCAAGGGACGGGTCACGGTCAAAATGTAGGCACATGAAAACTATTTCTAAAATTAACTTCAGACTACATTTAGGAGGAAAGGCCAAACAATTTAGTGTTTATACTCGGGTTCCATCCCCAAGAGATCTCATTCTGTATATGCAACTATTCTAAAATTCGTGCCAAAAAAAAGGCGAACTGCTCTTGATCCCAAGCATTTTAGAAAAGGGAAACTCAATCTGTTATGGGGAGATGGTCACTCTCAAAAACAGGCCTTCCATGTTGCACCTTCCAAGTGCAACCTAGGAGCCAAAGCTTACCCGAGACTTTTCAGCAATTGCCTGGGAGTACATTTCTTCATCTCGAAGTACCTTCAGCCATTCTTTCTCGATGTCTTTGTTGAGAGGCAGGCCCTTTTCCATCCTGGAATTGCAAGAGAAGATGAATTCCTGTTTCTCTCTGACTTCCTTTTGGAGTTCAATGGTCAGAGCTTGCTTCATGGACAACTCTGCCACGATAGCCATCATTTTCTCAGTTGTGTCCTTGATCCTTCTCTGATATCCATTCATCTGGAATGAAAGAACCACAGGCTTAGTTTGTGTAGACACTCCATGGCGACTGGAAGAGAATGGCGGGTGGCTGGCTGTCTATGGAGGTGGTGGGGAAGGGGGGTCAACATTCTTGTGCGAAGGAAGGAATACTTAACTTGGGACTTACACAAAATAAGAACTGGAAAAGACCTCCAAGATGGAGCTCAACACTGGTTGTGTAAGTAAGGCCAAGGAGAAAAGAGAAAAATGGAAAAATATTTATCTGGTTCCTAGATTTCAAGGGCAATAAAGGAACCATTAAGGGGGAGCAGTTAAAGGCCTACATTAAATATTTATTTTGAAAGGCAGAAATAGGTCCATGATAGCCAGGGTTAGACCAGACTGGTGCTGGATGTCCAGAACTCACTCTGAGCTTCTCTCTTGGGTGGCAGGAACCTAACTACTCGATTCATCTGAGATTAGGAGAAAGCTGGAATGGAGAGCAGAGCTGGGGCCTGAATCCCAAGTAATCTGAGATGGGATGCAGGCAGCTTAACTTGCTGTGCCGCCCCAGGTAGCTATCTTACAGGAGTGAGGAGAAGTCTGTCACTCAGAAGATGAAAAAAAAAATTGTACATGGAAGTCATTTGCTTATATAAAGTAATCATCAAAGGTCTTGGATATAAATGCTCTTTTATGAAAACCAGAACATTTTAGTTACTGGTCATTGTTGCTGAGATGTATCACCGTCAGATCGTGAGCACACATGGGCTATCATGGGGGGAATTTGGTCAATAATTTGGAACAAGTGGTGTTCCTGGTGTGTTTGTATCAACAGTTACGAACAGTAGAGTTGGGGCTAACTGAAAGAACAGATGTTGCCAAAGATAGGGAAGAAGT
Source organism: Ochotona princeps (assembly GCF_030435755.1). Taxonomy (NCBI): domain Eukaryota; kingdom Metazoa; phylum Chordata; class Mammalia; order Lagomorpha; family Ochotonidae; genus Ochotona; species Ochotona princeps. The sequence goes on along the minus strand of NC_080863.1, from coordinate 9,389,488 downwards.
AGAATTGCAATTGGAAGTTGCAGGGAGCTTTCTGGCTTCTGGAAAGGGGAACCTGTTGATGGGAGGTTGGGGAAGAGAGGGAGAGCAATGACTTCTTCCACCTGACAACACCTGACGCCGTCCTACTGCTGTGTTTTTTCCTTGTATCAGGGCTCATCGCTGATGTATTGCATATACATTTGTCTATGCAGTGATCTGTTATTCCACAGGAATAGGTTCTTCATTGGGGCAGAGACTATCTGTTCTATTCATGATTGCCTCAATGAGGAAGCACCATGGTACCAGCCATTCCTCAAGGATGGGGCCTGGCTGGTCATGCCTCCATTACACCCCATGGAGCACTTATGCTGTGGGACTGTTGTTGTGTTGAATGGCCCCCCTTCTCCCTTCCTCCTCTTCTGGTTCTGGCTGAGTTCTGGATGGGAGAAGTTCCTACTGAGATGGATGGAAATGTGGGGGTTCCCATCCTGAAAGGAACTAGAATAAGAGCATGCACTGGAAAGATAACAGTTGTCCTGCTAAAGAAGCCACCTTGCCAGGTGAAACTTACAAGTGAACACTGCAATGCTTACATCCTCCTGGAAAGGGAATCTATTCAATGGAAAATTCTTCTAGGCGATTCTCTAATGGATTTTACATGTTAGTATGTTTTCTGAATCATAAAGCTGAATCTATATGTCTGGTGCTTCTCCTAAGCAACTGGTGGAATTGGAAAGTGTTGGGAGATAAGCAGAGCAGAAGGGGAGAAGGCAGGACCTGCAGACCTTCTTGGCTAGCAGCAGCGTGTCCTTCTTGCCGGCCTGTGTTTTATTGCACAGCCTGTCGGTGAGACGGGACACCTGCTCGTAGATGAAGTCCTTCTCCAGTAACTGCTCCTCCTTTTTGGCCAGCTGGACTTGCAACTGTGGACAAAGACAGCATTAATTGGAAAGAAGGTGGAAGGACATTGCAGGTGAAATAAACTTGAGGTGGGAGGATGTGTTCAGAGCTGGGCTAAGACTTTCTCTGCCCCAACCCACACTTGAAATTGCTTTGGCGGGGGTGGGGAGTAGACTGAGAGGAAGGGAAGTACAGTGCCCTGCCCCAGTGGGAGAGTAGGGCCCTGCTCAGTGTTAGCTCAGGCCTGAGTTCCCAATCTCGTGCTATGTGCCCAGTTAAGCAGACACATTTTATCCGTGCAGGATGCCAGAATCATTCCTTTTGGGTGGGGAGATGAAGGCTGAACTTCTGGAATCCTGAAAGCACTGGCGTTTGACTTCTGGGGCTAAGTGGCTAAATCAAGCCAGGAACTCCATTGTGGGCTCACCAGGACAGAGGCCCATCAGTGCTGCCAGAGTAAGCAAAGGGGCAGCTCATCAATATGATGTTGGCACCTGCGGGCACCAGCAAGGGGCACCACGAGGCCAAGCTTAGCCAGGACGCTCACCTCGTCTAACTTCTCCGTGATTTCTTCTTCGCTCATGTCTTTGCCTGAAAGGAAGCGGGTTCTGTTCTGACCTTCGGGATTCACAAACTGCTTCTCCAGGTCTTTAATTCTGTCTGTGCACTGTGAGAACTAGGGAATGGGAGAGAAGTGTTAATAGAAGATTTCACAGCACACTGCAGCCTCCAGTCTGCGGGCAGGAGGTCTGTCTGGGGCCATCAGAGAGGGAGTCTAGGTCCCATTGTGTGGTCTGCAAGGATACTTTAAAAATTCCTGGAGAAATGGAATTAACAGCCAAGTTTGTTTAGGTGCCAACTTTCTTATGTTACAAAGAATCCTTGCATGGTTTATCTCATGATTTTTTCATAAGGTTTTTGAAGACCCCATGTGTTAGTAGGATGTTATGTAGCTGCAAGGTTCAACCCACACAGCCAGCTGGGTGTCTGGCTTGGTGGTAAAGATGCCTGTGTCCCATCTGGGAAGGCCTGTGTTTGAATCCCGGTTCACGACTCATGCCAACGGCTCAGGAATTGAGTTCCTCCCACTCACGTGGGAACCACAGAGCTGGCCCCTGGCTTTGGTTACAGGTATGTAAGGAGTGAACCAGAGGATGGGAGCTCTCTTTCTGCTTCTCACATCTGCAACTTTTTAAAGATTTATGTATTTTCAGGGAGAGAGACAGGGAGAGGGGGGGCCTTCCATCCTCTGATACAACCTCTAAAGAGCCAGGACTGGGCCAGACCACAGCTAAGAGTTTCTTTGGGGTTTCCTATGTGGGTGTAGGGCCCAAGAACCTGAGCCATCAGCTAGTGCTTTAGCAGGGAGCTGGATTGGAATTGGAGTAACCAGGACACAAACGGCAGCCTGTGTGGGTTGCTGACATTGCGGGTAGGCGGCTTAGCCTGCTGTACTACCATGCTGGCTTCAATAACTTTGTTTCTTTAAAAGGCTCTACTTCCCTCCAGGTGGTGGGAGCCCAGGATCGTTGGCACACAATATGTTGGACCCTGTGCTGCCAAGGAGTATCACAGTTATTCCGAAGGAGAAAGATATCCAAACGACACGTACTCTTTGAGGGATAGTCTGAACTATTTTATTTTCCCTGATACAGTTTTGTAGGTAAAGGGGTTCCTCACTCCTCTATCACTTGCTCCCCATGGAATCTAACTGAAGTCAGCTTTGACTTATTTGTATCCTCTGTAGTTCCCAGGACCTAGTAACCTGGCTTTTTAAAAAGTGATATAGGGCCTTGTACAATGACTCAATTGGCTAATCCTCCCCTTGCAAGTGCTGACACAAGTTCATGTCCCGGCAACTTCTTCCGGGTCTCCCACGTGGGTGCAGGGTCCCAAGGCTTTGGGCCATCTTCTCCTGCTTTCCCAGACCACAAGCAAGGAGCTGGATGGGAAGTGGGGCTGCTGGGACACTGACTTCAGTTAGATTCCATGATTAGCCTGGGAGTAGTGCAAATCGACACAGCTGAGCTGAGAGAAGTCGAAATTCCAAGAGGCAGGAAACACTCGAACGGGGAAAAAGACATTTGTAGCAGGGATGTCTGGAGCAGCGTCCAAAGACATTTTTAAAAAAGACTTCAATCTGGGGGCTCCTCCAGGTACCAGGCGGAGTATGGCTTGGATTATGGCAAGAAGCCCGGCAATCTACAAACCAAGAGGGTGGGATCGGGAGGCCTTGGCCAGCGGAGGAGTGCCTGCCCCTCTCTCCCACCTGAATCTGCAGCACAGCCAGGTCGGCGTCCAGGGACTTCTTGACCGGCAGCAATCTCTTGGTCACACGGATGTGTCTCTGCTCCTCTGCGATCTTCAGTTTCAGAAAGCGGATCTTTTCTTCCAGGACGTGGATTTCGATTTCCACGTTGAGTCGCATCTTCTCTTGGATATTGATTTTCTCATAAAAGATGCACACTTCTTCCTCTCGTTCGATCAGCTGCACACCACTGTGGTTAGATGGAGAGACAGGAGTACTCTGTGTGTGTGGGGTGGGATGGGGTGGGGGGACACACAACACACCTCAACCTGCAGTGCGATTTCTCCAAGACAACAGGTGCTTAGCTTGGCCGGTAGCGTCTGCACGCTGGGGCTGACCACCACCGTGCATCTGTGCATCTGGCAGTACCAGTATTTCTGCTGGGCTGGGAAAGAATGTTACTCCCAAGGTCTAAACAAAGGGACCCCAGAGTCGAATTTCTTGCAGACGCTTTTTAACTTGCACCAAACTTGCCAACCAGGGCCTGGCCAGAAGCACACAAGGCAAGAGGCTAGGCCAAGTGTATCTGGAGCTGTTTTTGCTGTCTCTAAGTTGCTGACTTTTATTTTAATCAAGATGAAGCTTTTTGAATAATTTCTCCATAATCAGGCAAAAATCTGTATTTATGCCAGGGGGAAAAAAGAACCCTCAATGCAAAGAGAGGTGGAAATGAAGTAATACTTTTCTAACTCCAGGGCTCTGCCCTTGCAGGACTAGTTGCTGGGAGCGCAGGCCTTGCCCACGTGGCTTGGGCTGTGCCAGGAGCCGGGGGCAACACCTGCCAGAGTGTGTGGGGCCTCAAAGGACTTCTCAGGTCTTGCACCTGCTGGCCCATGCTCCTTCCAGTTGCTGTCTTTTTCTCCCCTCAAAGCCAATGTGCAGGGAGTCAGCCAGGGCTCATCTTTAGCTCTCTCTTTGGTCTCATCTCTTTTCCTAAAGTTCTGACAAAAGAAGCCACTCTCAAGGTCTAGGCATGCTTCACACAACTCGAGTAGGATGGGAAAAAGAAAAACAACAATCAACTCCAACGTCATTACTCCTTGGGTCTAGAAGCCCACCTGCCCCAAGCTCTAGGAGCACCCATAGCATTGGGGGATTTGGGGCAGGAAAGAATTCTCTCAAATAGGAATTTGATCAATGTTGTCATTGCAGGCTGGAAGAAATATCATCGAACTGATGTTTCAAAGCTCTTATGTATTCACCCAGAAAATGAACAGGGAGCGTGGCCTATGAGAATTCATTAAGCCCAAACCAGCCGCTGGAAAAATGGATGTCAGGCCCAAAGACTTACTTGTGACAATCATGCTGTATGAGTCTAATCCTATTGGCAGCAGCCTGCATGGTAGCCCAGATGAGGATTTTGATCTCAAACCAGCCACTCCCCCATACCCGCCTTGCCTGTTCCTCTCTCTCTCCCTCTCCATTTACATATACATATACATACATACATACACATCCACCTCCTATAGAAGCTGTATGAGAATTGGCGCAACTAGGACTTGAACTGATGTGCATATGTGCTACAATGCTGTCTCTTGCCTTCTGCCTATTTTCAGGCTAATCACAAAACCCTCTCCCCTCCAGGGCCTAACAGGACCCGGAATTCAGTGTCCTCACTTCTGCCAAGCGCAGGCACCTGAGGAACTGCATTTCTCCACCGGCTCCTCGGTCCTCCGCGCCCCTCCTGGGCCCCTGAAGGTTACCTCTCATTGCGCAGTTGAACGGCTCTTTCGTATTTCTTGCGTAGCTGCACCATCTCCTCCTCGATCGTCGTGATCATGTTGGCGAGTCTGTCGATGTTGCTCAGCTGAGCCTCCTTCTTCTCTTTCATCTCCTGGAGCTTCGAGGCGATCTTGCTCACGTCATTCTGCATGCTGTCCCGGACGGTAATGTTGTTGGAATGTTTCAGTATAGAATTCTGCAGTTTTCTTGTGATAGGATGGGAAGAAAGGGGGGTAAGAGGACGGCTGTCTTTTTTATTTCTTTCAAAACAAAAGTCTCCTCCTTTGGTACTCTGAAAAGTTTCCACATGTTCCCAGGCCTCAGCGCCTCCCCCATCCAAATGAGGACATTTTTTCCTCATCTCCCAAGGTTCTGCCTTTCCCCTTCATCAAAGCAAGTGACCAGGACCTGTGCCATGGAGTAGTAGGCTAATCCTCTCCTTGCAGTGCTGGCATCCATATGGGCATCGGTTCTAGTCCCAGCTGCTCCACTGCTGATCCAGCTCTTCGCTTGTGGTCTGGGAAGGCAGTGGAAGATGACCCAAGGCTGTGGGCCCTTACTTCTGTGTGAGACCCAGAAGAACTTCCTGGCTCCTGGCTCCTGGCTTCAGACTGGCCCAGCTCTGGCTGTTGTGACCATTTGGGGAGTAAGCCTGCAGATGGAAGATCTCTCTGACTGTTCCTCTTTCTACCACTGATTGGACGAGTCTTTCTATTTAAAAAGCAGGCGAGTGGAGTCATTCAATTCTCTCTCTTTCAGGGGGCTGTACTGTCTTCAGGACAGAAATGGCCCATGTGATGCTGCCCCTTGGGTTTCAGCCGGTGCTCGGTTAGCAGAGGGTCATCATGAGCACTGGACGAGAGTATCAGTGGCCTGTATCAATGGTATTGGTTGAGAATCTGAGCAAGATGCTACATTTTTTTTCATACCCTTCTTCCCTGGGTGAGGCCATTTTGCAGTATCTTTAGGATGGGAACCTGGGTAAGAATAGCTAACAGTGGAAGTGTAGGCCACAGAGATTCTATCAACTGAGATTCTATCGACCCAGGACCTACATGAATAAAAGTTGCCAATCTTGGCACCTGGTGAAGAATACATTTGATAAAACCATATGCCAGACACCCTTTTAATGGTTTCTACATGAATATTCCCAACTAATAACAAGTCATGTGCAATAGTAATAAAAAGTCCTGTGGACTATTCTTCCAGATAAGATGAGAGAGATAAGGTGGCTTTCTCAAGGTCACACAGCTAGCAGGTGGCAGGGCTAGGATCTCATGACTGCTGTGTCCACTGCTTCCTGTAGTCCCGTGAGACGCTGCCAGTCTACAGCCAGGAGGTGGTGGCTAATAAGAGACTTGGTTGTGCAAATGATTGGATGTGTTCATTTCCCCTACAAAATTGAACTAATGAAAATCCTATGTATTATATCTTTTCATGTACTGGAAAAATAGATGGCTTCCAAGCCATCTATACCCAGATAAGCCACTGTGTCCAGATGTTGAAAAGAACCTTGTCCATCAGGCACGGTATCTGAACACAGGTATCCCTGTGCTCACACAGTTGCCTCTTGGTTTGCTTTCCACAGGATCTGTCAGCATCCCCGGAGATGCGGGACAGCAGCTGTGATAACACGTACCTCTCCTGGGTAACTGCACTGTTTCTTAGGATTTCCAGCTCATTTAAGGACATCTTGTGTCGCTGTCTGATCTCGTTGACCTTCTGGTGAGCCTTGTGAAGCAAGTTTACAAACTTGTTTCTTTCATTTCGGACCGTGTCATACAGCTTAGCGAAGTGTTTGAGCCTGTCAAAATACAAAGTCCTCCTTTTAAGGCTTAGGACATTTAAAAAAAAAAATCAATGTCCTCTACTGCCTTCATCGAGGGTTCGTGTCATTCTTTTACCTTCGGTGGATTTCACGTTTCTTCTTCTTATGGATCCTAATTTCAAGGTCTTTAGCTCGGATCTCCTTAATGATGTTGTTATATTTTTGCTGAAATGTTAAAAAAAAAAAAGGTGTAAAGTAACATGTGAATATTCCCAGCCTCACCCCATATCATTGCCATTCTGGGAGGAACATTCTATCCTGGCCTGCTAAGTGAGTAGATGGGAGATCTCAAGATTGCTCAGCCTTTGAAGTCCATCCACAAATGGTTCGCTCAGAGGGTGGTTTAGGGGAGAGAAAGGAGATGGGAAAAGCATGAGAGGCTTCCCAGGTTTGGGTCTGGGGCAAAGTTTGGGGAACTTCTGGAAGGAGTGGTAACTTGTAGACCACACAGTAGGACTGGGGGAAGGAGGAGCTTATGCGACACAGAGAAGGGAGCAGGGATTACAGCAAGTTCTGATGAATGCGATGAAGTGAACAGTGGTGTAGTGTGAGAGAGAAACACAGGTGATGCTGTTCAAGTGCTTTTCCAAATTCCTTTGTATATTGGGTGTGTCTTCCTATATTATAAAGCCCCCAAGTGCAGCCAACAAGTTGCATATAAGATTTTTTAAAGATAACCGTGATATTTTTCAAGTCCTACAAAACATGCCAAGTGCTGGGTACTCTCTTTCTTCACGTTGAAAAGTAGTGATCGTTCAGCTGGGATAAGAAACACTCAAAGATGAAGTGTTGGTGGGGAGTGAGCAGAGGGAACTGCTTTTTCCCCCCCAAGGAATATGAAAGCAAAGCCCATTTGGCATGAGTGGCAGGAAACTCAGCATCAGACACAAGATGCATGTGTAGCAATTGCAGGTGTACCAATTTCTCCATGACTCTGAGAGTCAAGAAGAAAAATACTTGGATTACTCTGCGCATAAACAGTAAAGCTGATACTGAAATGCTACCTGTCAGGGGATCAGGATTCTCTTTTTTGTCTTTCTGTTTTTAAGGGACAGAGATGAAAGGCCTGTGTTGAGGTTGACCTCCTTCCTAAGGAAATGACCATTCAATGACTAGCAGACTAATTTCCAACACTGACACTACTCAGGAAGCAAATAAGACTTGACCTTGAGAAATTTCTGTCAATTTCTGTATCTCAAAGGCAAGATTGTCTTGTGGTTTAATATGAACTAGCTTATTTAATGAGGAAGTTTGGTTCTGCAACTATTCAGTCACACATGGATCACATAGGCTCCAGCGTGGAGGCTTAACTAAAAATTACTGATAAACTAGATTTTTTTTTTTCTTGGCATCACGAATAAGGATACTTCCTAGCATTTCTAAAAAGCAAAAAGGAGCAAGTATCTAATGAGGGAAAACTCTACAAGTGGAATCTTTCCAGCCCACACCAGGCTGTTTTGAAAGCTGGGCTCTGGGTGGTGGGTGGCACCTCCCAGACTCCGGCTGTGGCGGGGATGCCAGCCTGCCAGGTAAGTCACGGTGACTCTGAGCTGGTAGTGCATCCCGGATGATATCTGTGACATATGCCGCTACCAGCCCTGTGCGCCACACCGACATATGAAGTTCCTGCTGAAATCAGCAACCGATTCAATCATCCGCTCCTTCTCCTCGCTCTGTCTCCGTTTCTCTCTGGGTTGTTGACTCTTGCCAGCTGAATCCTGGCACACTTTTTCAGTGCATGGTCAAGCCTGGTGACTACCACGGTAACTTTCTAATGGATACCGCACTAGAAGGAGGCCACCCCGAACGCTTGTAGAAATGGAGGGGTGGAAGAAAATGCCATCACCTGGGCTTTCAGGAAATCCTTCGACTTTTGCTCCCGCTCATCAAGTTTGATCTGGGTCATGTGCACGAGGTTGAACACCAGATCCCGCACGTTTTCCTGCTCCTTCAGTAGCTTGTTCTCCTCTGTCAGCTGGTGTTCCACCAACTTGGTCTCAGCATCTGACAGGACTTTCTTTTGGAAAAACAGAAAAGCAGTGCATCATCATTACGATGTGTTGGAAGGATCGGGAGACGAACTTGATATTTCCCATGTGGAATTTTGTTAAACCATAAAATAACTGTACCACCAAGTACCATTTTATTTTATAGAAGAAAGTGGAAGTCAGTGGGTAAACATGATAGCACTTGTACTAGTTGTGATCATGTTTCTAGGTGACTTTAAGAAGAAACATAAAAGAATGATTTAAAATACTTGAATGGCAATGAGGAAACAAATTGCATTCTATTAGACATTGAGGTAATCAAGCATTGTTGATTACTTCTAATGTAACCAATATACCATCCCTTTATTTTAAAATCTCACCGGTTTGTATAAATTTTTATAACGACTTATTTATTTAAAGCATGATAAAGACAGACATTCCCATCTGCTGGTTCACTCCCTAGTTGGCTGTACCAGACAGGGCTGAGCCAGGCTACAGCTAGGAGCCAGGAATTCCACCCAGGTCTCCCATGGAAGTACTTGAGCCATCCTCTGCTACCTCCTCTGCTGTGTAGTAGCAGGAAGCTGGATTGGAAGTGGAGGCAAGATTTGACCCTCTAATAAGGTACACAGGTGTCCCAAGCAGCAACTTAACCCACCGTGCCACAACACCTGGCCCTGGCTTAGCTGTGAAGGTACTGTGTCCCATATCCTGGTGCCTAGCTGCATTTCCTGGCTGCTGCTCTTGGGTCCAGCTTCTTGCCAATGCCCGCCCCTAGGAGGCAACAAGGGATGGCTCAGGCAGCAGGGAGACCTGCCTTTTTTTTTTTTTTTTTTCCGGCTCCTGGGTACACACCAGGCCCAGTTCAACCCAGTGTGGGATTTGTGGTGTGAACCAATGGATGGAATCCCTTTCTTTCTTTTTTCAAGCACATCAGGTTTTTATTAACCATTCTTAGATGCTTAAATGGCAGTAGCAATGAACCTGTTGGGCCAAATTCCTCTTGGCTACTTCAACTTCTTTGTGGAGCTCTTTCCTCCTCTCAGATAATGCAGACACGTCTTTAGGAAGGGTTTCAATCTGGAAATTAGAATTGAAAACAGGCACGTATGTTAGAAATTCACAATGCCGTGGAGTTGAGCCCATCATATGTTTTCTACAATGGTGGGCAAATCACAACTCTCCCTATAATAGGAACTGGCCTTCCTAGGGAATATTTTTTTATAAAAGTCAAAACACTAAAATATGAAGGTGCACCAAAAATCTATCACTTGCCAGCTGCAACTATATACATATATTTTTCCCATTTAGAAAGATCAATCTTACCATTAATAGGTAGCAGTCACTGAATATGGCTTGAGTGTTCAGTGAGGGTCTAAGATGTAAGTCATTGGGGGAGTCTGTGAAACAGCTGAGAAGTCACCAAGGAAGAACTTGATTTCATCTTTTGAAACAGGAGGGTTGCCAATATGTTGGCTCAACTGGCTAAGCCTCTGCCTCAAAATTCTGGCATCCCCTATGGGTGCCAATTTGTGTACTGGCTGCCCCTCTTCTCATCCAGCTCCCTGCTTGTGGCCTAGGAATTCAGTGGAAGGTGGCCCAATGCCTTGGGACCCTGCACCTACGTGGGAGACCCAGAAAAGATCCTGGCTTAAGACTGGCTCATTTCTGGCCATTGCGGCCATTTGGAGAGTGAACCAATAAATGGAAGATCTTTTTTTTCTGTAAATCTGCCTTTCCAATAAAAAGAAACGAATGTTTAAAATATGCAGCAGATTGTCCTAGTCAACTGACACCCATAAAGTTAGCCAATGTTTTCATGTCTTGCTCAAACTTGATCTTGCAGCTGGGACAGGCTAACTCACACGACAGCAAGAAACAGCCTCCATATGTCATGGCTTCTCACAACGAAAGCTTATTCTCTTATGAAACCCAATGTAGACAATTCTCTAAGATCACTGTTGGCCAAGTGTTCCTGGCTGTTCCTGTGTTACAACACCTCAATCTCTTCCCTTCTTTCCACAGTGACCAGAGAGAGCTGGAGTGTCGCTTGCTGTCCATTAGCTATTCGAAGCTTAGTTCCTGAGGTCATGAAATTCCATAGTCTCCTAGGGCAGGCCAGTTTGAAGGGAACAGGGAAGACTTCTCCACATGCAAGGCTTCATCTCAGAGATTGACCAAGGAAACACTGACCCAGGGGACTCAGATCAGTAGACCCGGCCTCTGCCCTTTTAGTCACACTGAGCCATCGCATGCAGGCAGGGGCTGTGACATAAGCGCCAGTAGTAAACCCAACCCTGGGAACACAGTGGTAGTAAGATGCCAATGTTTTGCTGAAGATACGCCATGAGCATCCTTCCAGCTGGAACACACTTCTAATATACAGAGTTAGCCAGGTGGCCTGACATTGGGTTATGGTTGTTCTTGACTAGCTGGAAGTCCAGGTTACCTTCCCATACGTAGATGATCTGATCTGGTCCTAAAGTGTTTGGCTCTGCCATGCATCCATGCTGGAATTGGTTCTTTTCACTTGTAAAGTCAGTGATCCACTTGGCCCTACCCTACAACAAGTCCTCTGATACTTCCAGAACTGGGGGTTCCAATCACTTCCCTAGGCCAGGTTGTTGCCCAACCCACTCAAGACCTTTCTCTGATCTTGGGCTAGCAAAAAAAGATTAAGAAATGCTATAGGACTATAGATTTGACAAGAGAGCTTCCAAACGTTCATGACAATGGTGTATTTTTATGAAAAAAGGCATGGCTTTAAAAAAATTATTGTACCAAAATAAACTTATTTTTTAATTCCATTTTTCCCCCATGAACTTTTTTTCAGTACCCTCATTTTGTTTGGTGCATTTGAAAATTACTTCTTTGCTAACTTCCCTTCTTTCTCTCCTGGCAAGAACAAGATCCTAAAGTACTTTCACGTCAAAGGACAGCAGTGAACAGTCAGCTAAATGGCTTACAGCACACCCACCTCCAACAGAAGCCTTTGATGCAAGGCTTGAGTCTGAGTGAGGGCATCCCAGGAGACTTTCAACAGCAGCTCCATCTTCTTCAAATTTCGGAAATCTCGCTCTTTCTCTCTCTGCTTGCGAGAAAGTTCATCATGATAGTTCTGCTTGTCGATGAGACTGTTCCGCAAATTGAGATCCAAGAGTCCTCTGTTCCAGGTAAACGAGGGGGAATGACATGTCATTGCATACCCTATATGTTCTTTGAATCTTACCAATATGATGTGCTCAACATACACACATCGAAATACCTGCACATTAGAACCATATCTTGTGAATATGCCCAAAGCAACTAGGTTGTAGAGCTGGTATCATTCTGGGGAGCAATTCCACCAAAGTTGGCAGAGGCAGGTGTCCCCAGTTCCCCTGAAATTATACCTAATAGTAGGAAGCAAAGTTTTCTCAGGAAATCACGCCATGGAATTTCTCCCAGTGGGAGAAAGTGAAGATACCCTCAGGAATACCATTCATTGGTTGGTAACATCCCTAAGTGATAAAACGCTACACTCCAGGGAGTAAGTTTCATGTTGAAACTTACAACATGAAAAGATTTTTTTCACCTGCTTTCTTGGTCACAAAATTGAAGATAATGATGACTGACAGAAAGTGGGAAAATACTTAAAAATTGATTTTGATAACTTATAAAAAACTAATCGTAAAAATAGATTTAACTCTTCTAAAGCTGCTTAGTGAATCAACATATTAACTGTTCAAGATTATTTTCTGAATCTTCAAATATAAATTAAAGAAAAAAACTTTCAGAGGCCAGAGACACACAGACAGCTAACTCACCTCTCGGTTAGCGAGGTCGCTTCATTCTCTCTGGTCAACTCCAACATCTTGGTCAATTGGTTATATTCTCGTTCTTTGATTTCAAGCAAGGCTCGCTTGCCTTCCACTTCCTTAATTACATCCTCCTTCTCTTCCACCACCGCGTTGATTTTGGTTTCCACTTTTTTTATGGAGTCATGTAGCTCTTTGACTTCGTATTCCAGGATAAGCTTTTTCTTTTCTATTTCTCTGTAGGACACACACACGCCTTATTTTGAGCTGGTTATAAATCCAATGACTGTCAATTCCTATGAGCTTGGATTTTAGCACTATTTGGAGGGCCTGCTTTGTTTCCCCACTTTCTTTAAGATTGCTGTTTTTTTTTTTTTTTTTTTTCTGGTTTCTTTAAACTTTGAGACTGCAATGACCTCTGAGGTGTCAAACCCAGAAATAGATGACAAAGAAGTTACTCCCATTGGGGCTTTCAGTGGCTACCTGGTGGACACACGTCCAACACCATGAACCTCCCAGCTCTGTTAGCGTCCATTGGATTGATCCATAAAGTTAGGATTTGCAAGTTGGGAATAGAATCTGCACCCGTAATGCCAACATAAGTTAAGGATGAAGGACAATCGTTTGCTGAACTGTGCTTAAAGAACTGGGTATAGGCAACCTAGCCAGGGCCCAGAACAGATATTCCTGAAATCCTGATTGCAATTTGATATGTTTAAATCAGAGTAGGTAAGGAAGGAAAGAGAAGGAAAACATGAATCGTACACTTTTTTCCGTGTTGTTTTTTCTATCTCCTTCACAATCTGTACGGGAACGGTTTGATGGCGTACCACTTCATCCTAGCAAAGAGAACAGCTATGAGCAATTCATTATGTGGTCTGGGATCACAGGCAAGGAACACAGGATGGTTAAACAGGAGAGGGACAGAAACTATGAGATGTAGAATTCTTACAAGTTATCCACCCTGGCACTCTTAAGATTGATTCTATTAAGACGACCTTTTAAGACCAGTACCTTTGCTATCATTCTCAAGAGGACGTAACCAGGTGTGATAATACCAGGGGTGCCCTGCTCAGATCCCCCTGATGGAGCACACGCATCCCACAGTGGCCACAGGGCTGATGAGTAACAGCCACGCTCACTATTCTAACTCTTGGATTGATTGCCACTGCCCAAGCACAGGTGCCTTGTTAGGGAATGCTGGGAGGGCTGGGTGGTGATGGCCAGTGGATGTAGGAGGGGAGCAGGCTGTGACTCATGACTAATTGATACGGCCTAAGAGTCCATGTCCCTTGCCCCTGGTGGGAAACAGCCTCAGGTATAATTCCTGATGGAGAATTCTTTCTGGTTTCAGATGTGGCTAGAGGTTGTTTGCCTGTGTGTTGCCTCAGTGACCCAGCCCAGGTCTATCTTTCTCTTGGCATCCTATAGGACTCTTTTTCAAGTTCTCACATAGCAATACCTGTGCCTTGGACTCTGCTTCTAGGGACCAGACCCAAGACTAGAGGTTAGGTGGTTTTTCCCAAAGTCACACAGCTGTGAAGTGGCAAAGCCAAGATCAGAAGGCATGTTTGCTAATGTCACCTTTCCCTGTGCTCTATGTGTTCATGGAAGGTTCAGTTTAAACCTCAAGGAAATTATGTACAAAGCAGGGGTTCTAGAAGGTCTTGCTGGGGCCATAGGTGTTTGTGGAGGCTGCAGTGTACTGGGGTTGGGACATGGTTCTGCCCTAATACAAATTCAAGTTTGAATAAGTTAGGATTTGTACAGTTTTGGGAATCTTCTTTAAGAAAAAGAGAAAAAAAATACAAATGGCAAATTAGATTCAGGGTCCTGGAAGAGGATCCTGCAAGGGAGAAGTCTGAGGTGTCACTGGACTTTGGATAAACCTATCGCGGCTCTGTTCTCATATCCTGGGTAGCAACAGTGGCATCTTTTTAATTTTTCTGAATGTAAACAGAAGTATGTTTGTGACATTTAATTCTAATACTGAAAAACGCTTGAGGACCAGCAAGACCTCTTTTCTAGGAACAAGCTGTCAGAATTCTAAATTAGAGGAACACTACCTTTACATCTCTTGTGAATTCCCAGAGCATGATAGATTCAGTCCCAATACATGTCATTACATTTCATGTGACAACAATCCTTAGTGAAACCTCCATAGTTCATCAGGACCCCTGGCAGCCTGACCATGCAAGTACCATGGTTAGGAGGTATTTCCCAACTATAAGTAGCAGACCTTTAGGGTGACTTGATACTCCAACAAATCTTCCAGCTCCTTCTGCTCCTTTAGTAACTGCTTTTGCTTAGAAGCCAGATCTTCCCTCAAATTTTTAATCTCCAATTTCTTCTGCATTATTTCCTTACGCAGTTCCTCTGTGTTCTCTCTCAATAGTCTCATCTTCTTCTCCATTTCCTTTAAAAGCCAAGACAACGATCAGGTGATTTTGTGTTAGCAAGCATTGATCTACCTAACGGCTGCACTGCAAACGAGTCCATTCACCATTTTGGTCATGTTCGTTTTGACTGTGTGTGAATAATCTCTCACAAAGTTAATACAACCTATGATTTCTGACATAGTTGAAAAGGCGTGGCAATCACAGCACACCTCGTTGAAAATTTTGAAAATTTCCTGTTTCTAATGAGTGCTCTTTTCTGATCTCCCATATTTTAAATGTGTCATTTTGCAGAATTAATTTTTATTGAATACCAAAAAATATCAGAGAAAGCACCCCAATCTGTTTTCTGGGAGCATTGTGATTTGACAAAAGCTGATACAAATAATCTCCGACTATCTGGTTTAGGGTTAACCCAAGCCACACATGAGAACCTAAAGATAAAGAAGTTCCTATCTGGAATGTCCAACCCTTTATCCTTGTTAACTTCTGCCTGTCCTCTTAACGTTACTTGTCTAGCTCATGAACATCTCAAACATCTATCCCAGACTTATAAGCAATCTTTGTTTTCTGAGTCAGCTTCTCCAGAGGGCGCTGTGCAACTTATGCTCAGAAAATCTACCTGTTACCAGTGGCTCAGTGGATGGATTCATGTGGTTCTTTCCTTCTCTCGCTGCTGGGAGCCAATAAAATGAATGATCCTATAATATGGAAATAAATTCAAGATGCTTTGTCCCCGCCAATAAAAATATCTGTGCTGTAAATGATGGTTAAGTGTCTGTATAGAACAGTATTCCACTCTACATTAAAGAAGATTTCGAAAAGAAGAAAAAAAAAAAGATTTTGTGAGCTGGACTCAGAATGAAACTGCCACCAAAATGCTTTTGAAATATAACTATTCAGAATGCAGAAGCATTGCGCTGTGTTATGAATTTAGAATGGAGTGTAAAAAAATGGCCCCAAGTTCCTCCTGTTGCACAAGATATGCTTGCTTCTTTGTAATGTATCCTTCCCACCACGTGACACAGCCTGTTTCTCTATCACTCATTCCAGTCTTGGCTCCGTGATTTGCTTTTATCACCCAATAGGATACTATGAACAATGATTCAAGAACAGGCTCAGAAGTGCTTATGTGTGCAACTTGTTCTCTTGAAGCTGGAAGCACTTCCACCATCAGGAGACCCACTAAGGACGTGGGATCTTGGCCAACTAGCCCGCCAACTGGCTGACGTATAAATGAGTCCATTCCAGCCCACCCTGCCTCAACCGAGCCAACTCAGTCCAGAATCCAGAACTCTGAAATACAAGAAATAGATGGTGTCGTGTAGGAGTAGTTAAGTGTTTCATAGTTACAAAAAAATTTTGGAATGACTTGAGATTGGTTCAGAAAGTAATGGGGATAATAACAATGATAGAAAGGAGTTTTTAAAGTGTTGATCCCAGAATCCTTTCCTGTTCTGAAAACAAAGCGGATACTGTCCAACTAAACATAGATTCCATTAGATGCCACGTAGCCACAGCCCATGATAGTATCATGTGTATCTAACTCCAGAGACAACGATCGTGTCCTGTTCTTCACCACTGTCAGCCGTCACGGCTTTTCAGTCTCTTGAGCATCTTGGGACAAGTTTATGATAAACATGATTCCCAAACGGGATGTTTGAACCTAAGCTGCATTTAATAAACTCCACTTACCCCTGGTTTCGGGATCTTCTCAAATTCTTGGAGTAACATCATTTTTTCTTCTTGTAAACTGAGAGAGAGAGAGAGAGAGACCAGGTTAGAAGAAGTACAAAACTGTACTCAGCATTGTCTCAGAGTGTCCTTCCCTACTTGTATGCCATATGTACTGGTATTCATCCTGACTCCCACCTGAATGGAGCTTTCTGTGCCCTGCCTTCAGGTAACACTGTGTAACCTTTGTCAACAAATAAAGGGGCTTAACCTGCCTGCGGACTAAGCACCTGCCTACTAGAGTCAGACTCCTTGACAGTATCTGAACATCTTCTTTTGTTCTTTTCAAGTTATTTTTATCAGAGAGGAAGATTCACAGAGACAAAGACAGAATTCCCACCCACTGGTTCACTCCCCAAAGGGCCATAATGGCTGGAGCTGAGCTGATCCAAAGCCTGGAACCAGGAGCTTCTTCCAAGTCTTCCAAGTGGCTGCAGAGGGCCAAGGACTTGGGCCATTCTCTGCTGCTCTCCCAGGCCATCAGTAGGGAGATGAATGGGAAGTGGAACATCCAGAACATGAACCAGTGACCTATACGGGATGCTGGCACTATAGGTGGATAATAAGCCAGTTACATCCACTGTGCTGGCCTCTGGGCACTTTTTTCTTGATATGTCTTGATCGTGACCACCACAGCCTCCCAACTGATCCACTTTGCCTGCCCCCACCCTCAACCACTAAAGTCAATTGTCCACCCACATAAGTGGGATCACATCACCTCCCAGCTTGATCACTTCCCAAGTGATCTGGACTAAAATGGAACCTCCTTTCCAAGCCTGCACAATCTGCTCTTTCAGCCTCCCTGCCTGCTGCTCTCTGACTCTGGCCAGGGTGACCTTCTGGCCAGGCCTTTTCTCCTTGTAGACTTTTGACTTTTCTGATCTCTCCAACTGGCTTCCTCGTTCTATAGATCCCTGCATAGCTCCCTCCTTAGTTCCCAACAATCTGTTATCTTCCCAGAGGGGCACCTTACCATCCTACCTAAGACGTTCCCCACCATTTCTCTGTTGGGCATAACTTTTCTCTGTCGTATTCATCCCTACCTGATCTCCGAGCACACGCTGGTTTATTTCCCCAGGTGGACTCCTCCCACCTAGGAGGGCAGGTCTTTGTTCTGTTCACCACTCTTATGACCTATGCTTTCAATAGTCCATGCATCTGGTTGGAACACAATATGTACTTACATGAATAAGTGACTGCAATTAATTTTTTAGTCGCATTTTCATGATTTCAGATAAAAGAATTTGTTTGCTAGTTGAGCTAAGGGCATGCATACAGAGCTCCAACTTTCCCTACAATGATTCTACATCCAGGTTGGACACGAACCTTCATGGAAACCACGGAAGGTATGACTCTCCAGGTGCTCACTGGAATGGAGAAGGGCTCCCCCCACCCTCCAAGAGCTCAGGTTTTACTTTTGGTGGTAACTGTATTCCTGGGATACAATATTATAGATGAACACTGTCTTAGAGGGACTCAGATGTTCCATGGACATGAATATCCATGGATTATGTGAACATTTAAACTGAAGCACAGATTTAAACCAAGAGCTAAAGTCAAGTGGATATTTACATGTGGGTATTTGAGAACAAAGGATTTTAATAGAGTTTTTTTTTCCTAAAAACTAAACGATTAAAACTCTGACAGGCACTCTTAAGACAACCAGGAAGGAATACTGTGTCTATACATCTATCTCAGGTTCGTTTGGCTAAGTTCACAGGACCTGCCTTTGGCTTTGAGGCAAATACACTTCCGTGTGCTCACTGCACCATTTCCGCCTTCCTGGACACACCGGAGGTCTCCGTTCCACAACCTCACCCACATTTCAGTTGTGACCATGGAGGCATGCCAAAGGAAGGTGATTGCAAGTAAAGACCATTTATCTTCCCCACTAGACTATGCCGTGGGCCAGAAAAAAAATTCCATTATTGTCTGGGATCTTAGATTTATTTTGTAACCATTGCACAGCCTCACCAAAGCCTAACTGAGTTTCCTACATGCTATGTTACTTTCACAATCCCATTCACAGTGATAACTTCAAAATTCCTATCTCTGATTCAAAACTACTTTGGAATTCCATTTTATTTTTCCAGAAAGAGCATGAGAAATAGAGAAAGAGAGGCTGATCCTTCATCTGCTGTTTCATGCCCTAAATGGCTAAAGCCAGGGGTATCCTCAGGATCTTCCACAAATATGGTGGGAAGGTCCAAGCACTTGGGCCATCTTCCACTGTATTCCCAGGCACATTAGCAGGTAGCTGGATTGGAAATGGAGCATATGGAACTCAAATCAACACCCATGAAGGATGCCAGCATTCCCAAGTGGTGGCTTACCCATTTTGCCACAATGCTGACCACCCTGAATTTTTATTTTCACCTCATTTTTAGATAATTCTAGCTGTATGTACCAAAGAATTTTCAAACTAAAACTAACTTCTCTCCTAAAACCTGCTTTTTGAATCTTTACTCCTGCCCAGTCCCTTTTACAGTGTTACAATGACATGCGTGAGGCAGGCTGACCCTACTAAGAAAAGAGGTTTTAGATGTTGTGTTAGGGTCAGCTCTGGGGAGGACCCAATGGTGGATGATGGGGACATGTGTTGGAGGAGAGTACATCTCCATAGAGGAAGCCAAACAGACAGACTGAGGATCTGGGCTGTTAGGGCATCAGGACAATCCCTTCATGAGAACTCAAAAGTCCCACAAGAAATACCTTCCTTTGTTTCAAATCCCCTCCTTTTAAAGGGTCCATATAACCTATTACCATCAGCTTGGAGCCGAATTCCCAACACACAAAGCTCTGCAGAGGCAAATGGCATCCAAAGCAGAATAACACAAGTACTTCAGGTCATGTCATTTTCCAAAATTCAAGGCATGTGAGTCATTCTTAGAGCTTTTCTAGAATGTGCTTTTTTTCTTTTTATTCTTTCTTTTTTTAAAGATGTATTTATTTCTATTGGAAAGTCAGATATACAGAGAGGAGGAGGAGGAGGAGAAGGAGGAGGAGGAGAGAGAGAGAGAGAGAGAGAAAGAGAGAGAGAAAGAAATATTTTCCATCCGCTGATTCACTCCCTAAGTGGCCACAATGGTC
Organism: Ochotona princeps; assembly: GCF_030435755.1. NCBI lineage: Eukaryota > Metazoa > Chordata > Mammalia > Lagomorpha > Ochotonidae > Ochotona > Ochotona princeps. Next base: position 9,369,746 of record NC_080863.1, on the reverse strand, counting down.
GGAGCTGAGCCAGTCTGAAGCCAGGAGCCCATAGCCTCTTCCAGGTCTCCTTTGCGGGTACAGGGTCTCAAGGCTTTGGGGCATCCTCGACTGCTTTCTCAGGCCACAGGCAGGGAGCTGGAAGGGAATAGAGCCAGTGCCCATATGGGATCCTGGTGCTTGCAAGGTGAGAACTTTAGCCATAGGCTACCGTGCTGGGCCCAGGACTTGTCTCTTAAAGAGATCTTTCTTTCCTTTATTCTCTTTCCTTTCTTCTCTTCTCTTCTCTTCTCTTCTCTTCTCTTTCTTTTCTCTTCCTTCCTTCCTTCCTTCCTTTCTTTCCTCTCCTTCCCTCCCTCTTTTTCTTTCTGTCTTTCCTTTTTTCTTTCCATACAGAAGCTTTACAATGACATTGCAGAGAAGTTCTGGATGGAAGTTCACGGAGCTTCTTGAATTTGTGGGTTAAAGTGTTTCACTACCTTCTGGGGCTTTTCAGCCATTTCCCCCCCATTACCAGACACTTTTCTGTAACTTTGATGACATGAAGTAGATCTTGTCCCACGGGTACCTAAGATTCTGCTCATTTTATTCTTTTCTCTCTCTGCTGTTCAGATTAAATTATTTTTTTTAATTTTTTATTATTTTTTATTACAAAGTCAGATATACAGAGAGGAGAGACAGAGAAGATGATCTTCCGTCCGATGATTCATTCCCCAAGTGAGCCGCAACGGCCGGTGCTGCGCCGATCCGAAGCCAGGAGCCAGGAACCTCTTCCGGGTCTCCCACGCAGGTGCAGGGTCCCAATGCATTGGGCCGTCCTCGACTGCTTTCCCAAGGCAAAAGCAGGGAGCTGGATGGGAAGTAGGGAGCCACCGGGATTAGAACTGGTGCCCATATGGGATCCTGGCACGTTCAAGGTGAGGACTTTAGCCGCGAGGCCACCGCCGGGCCCCAGATTAAATTCTTACTCCCATCATTTCTAATCTGCTAGTGAGTCCATGTGTTGAGTTTTTCAAACTTTTATTGACTGTACCTTTTATTTCTAAAATGTCCAATGTATGTTTTCTTTGCGAGACTTTTAATTTTTCTGTTTGTTTCAAAGGTGCTTGAAACGGTTGGGATATTTTTGTAAAAGTTTCTCTGGTGTATGTGTCAGAAAGTTAAAAAAATGGGGACCAGCGTGGTGGAAGCGGAGGATTGCCCAAGACTTTGGACCCTTGCACCCATGTGGGAAGCCCAGAAGACGCTCCTGGCTCCCAGCTTTGGATCAGCTCAGCTCTAACTACTGCAGCTAGTTGAGGAGTGAATCAGCAAATGGAAGATCTCAGTCTCAATCCTCTTTTCTCTTGCAAGTAAAATAAGCCTTTTTTTTAAAAAAAGCCTAAACCTCTGTTATCTTCCCGGCTGGTTGTCTTCTGGGTTTTCACATGAGAAGAAACTTGGATTGTACCCTGCACATCTTGAACATTATAGAATGAGTTTCTGAGTCTTGCGTAAATCCTATGAAAAACACTGATGTTTTTGGCTGAGTACACCTAGTTGACTTCAAGCCAAAGAGCCCAGCCAACATCCCGGGGCTGTGGCTTTCATTTCAGCTCCAGCGTCGACATCTGTAGGCCTACTCAGCTCTTTCCTGCATGACTGCCACTCGCCAGCAGAATCTGGACCAGGACATTTGTTTGAGTTCCGTTTTCCAAATCTCTGGTAAACACTCTGGTGTCAGATCCTCAAATGAGGGGATGGGGGCCTCAGCAGTGGAGAAACAACTCACTAGGTGGGCTTTCATGAGCTCTTCCCTCTCTGGGATCTCTCCAGTACGTTCTAGATGCTTAGTGCTTCTCTCTCTCTCCACCTCCCCCCTCCCCACCTTTTAAAAAATCTTCAGCTAGAAAGGTGGTGTAGTTGACTTGTGCGACTTTGCTCATGTGTGGGACTGGGCAGCGGGAAAGAAAAGAGAGAGAGAGAGAGAAACAGGCAGCGTAAGTGTAACTCTTCTGTCAGAATCAGAGTTCTAAAACCAGCAAAGGTTCACTCTTCTCAGAATGGCGGCTCCTGGGCCCGGCGCTGTGGCCTAACAGCTAAAGTCCTCAACTTCACGTGCTGGGATCCCATATGGGCGCCGGTTCTAATCCCAGCAGCTCTGCTTCCCATCCAGCTCCCTGCTTTTGCCTTGGGAAAGCAGTCCAGGATGGCCCAGTGCCTAGGCACCCTGCACCCGCATGGGAGAACTGGAGGAGGTTCCTGGTTCCCGGCTTCGGATCGGCGCGCACCGGCCCGTTGCGGCTCACTTGGGGAGTGAATCATCGGACGGAAGATCTTCCTCTCTGTCTCTCCTCTCTGTATATCTGACTTGGTAATAAAAATAAATAAAATATTAAAAAAGAATGTTGGCTCCTGAAGGCTCCCACTGCACGTGGGTTCTGTCACTCCCGCCTCCAGGCTGTTTGGGAGTTGAGGGGGGAGCAGACAAATCAATCAGAGGTGGAGCCCACTCTTTCTCTCTCTGAGCATGAAGCGTTCCTTTCCAGCTCCTGAGCCACAGCTAGAGGGCTGCTTTTTGCTTCTGTTTTTGTTTGTTTTTCTGGTGCCTTCTCTGCCCCACTCAATGTCTACTTGTAGATTTCCTGCCGCTTCGCATTCAGACTAGGTCAAATCAGAGCCGGAGGGAGAGAAAGGCTCGGATCGCCACCATCTCCGTGACCCTTGACATTCTGTTCTTGCCCTATCTGTCATTTACTTCTTGCTGGGGTGTGGCAGGTGAAGCCGCCACTTGAGATCCCGGTATCCCACATGGTGAAGTGACAGCTTGAATGTGGACCACTCCCACTGCAGCTTCCTGTGGGTGTACCCAGGAAGGCAGCTGATGACGGCTCCAGTGCCTGGCCCCGGCCACCTAGGAGGGAGACCTGGATAGAGCTCCTGGATTCTGGTTTTGGCTTGGCACAGCCTCAGCCCTTTTCCAGCCATTTGGGCAGTGAGCCAGAGGATAAAACAACCTGCATGTGTGCCTCTCTCTGAAATGCTTTCAACTAAATCTGGAGGAAAAAAATGAAGGGAGAAATAAAATGTTGCTCAGACGATGGAGAGAACTTGTTGCCGGTGCACCTGCCTTGCATGGGATGTTAAAAGAAGCTCTTTTGGAAATGATACAGGTGAGAAACGTGAATCTACATTTAAAGAGGGAGAACATTAGAGAGTAGATGAAGGAAAAACCAAAACACTTATTTTTCTTATTTTTTGAATTAGTTGTAATTTAGGGCATTCACTGAAACAAGCAAAACAGTAAAAAAAAAAAACAAAAAAAAAACCAAAAAAACAAAAAAACAAAAGTGTGTTCACCAAGAGAGGAGAGAAAAGTGGGATCATACAAAAATTCTCAGCTAAAATCACAAGATATTCAGAAAGGAGCGTTTGACACACTAAGAATAAGCACATACAAATATGAGGGGGCTAATCCAATCACCGTTAAGCGTCAATCAAAATACAGAGATTACCAGGGTGAGTCAAAAGAATGCAACCCACTTATAGAAACTCATTTTAAATATAAAGATATCACATACGTATACACACACATATATATTTATACCTCTACATAGATTTATATATGTCTGCCTGTAGTGATGTATCTTTGAGCCGTCACATGGCATGTCTAGTTCCCACATTAGAGTGCTGGTTTGAGTCTTGCCCCCTTTTGCTTCCAATCCTGCTCCCTGCTAATGTGTCTGGAAAGCAGCAGGAGACAGCTCACGTGGGAGAGCAGATTGGAGCTCCTGGCTCCTGGCTTCAGCCTGGTCCAGCCCGGCTACTGCAGGCAACTGGGGAGTGACCCGGTGGATAGAATGTCCATCTCCGTCTTTCTGCCTTGCAGATCAAGTAAATAAATCTTTCCTAAAAAAAAATGGATGCAGAAATACCCAGGAATCTGACACTAACCAAAAGAAGTGAGAATCATCATATTAATTTCAGATGGAGCCAAGTTTGAGCATGGGAAGTTATCAGAGATGAAGTATTTTATAATAACACAAGGATTGATTTTCTAAGACAATTCTAACGTGTGTACTTTATAACAGGCTGAAAATACATGAGGCAAAACTGATAACATTGTAATGAAAATACTCATAGGAAGTAGGCACATACGTCGGAGACTTCCATAACTTCTGTTTCAGAAATGAAAAACACCCAGCAGGCACTAAGTCCGGAAGAACAGAGTCATAAAAACAATGTCATCGTTACACTAAATACAGTCGGCATCCATAGGGAAAAAAATCAGAGCAACAAAGAAATAACAGTGTAGCGCGCCAACGCTGCGGCACAGCCCGTTAAGCTGCCACTTGCAGCGTCAACATCCAACATGGGAGTGTGTTCATGTCCAGGTTTCTTTATTTCTCACCAGTTTCCTGCCAATACATCTCCTGGAAGCAACAGAAGAGGGCCCAAGTACTCAGGCACCTGTGTCCACCTGGGAGACCCGGATGGAGTTCTAGCCCCCTGGCTTTGGCTCAGTCCAGCCTCGGCCATTTTGATAAATGAACCAGTGAACAGAAAATCTGTTACTTTGCCTTTCAAACTTGTGGTGGTGGTGGTGGAGAAATGATAGGCAGTAAATGGGGACAAGTTGCTTCTTTGACTTGCTGATGCGAATGCAAAGACAGTGCATATGTTTATTTTAACTGTTAGGATGAAAAGGCATGTTACTAAAATGAGGTTTCAGAAATTGCTTCAAATAGAGCAGGTCTGGATGTTCTAAACAAAATAAATAATAATGGGTTAGACACAAGTGCTGGTTTATTTTCTTCTTCCAATAATTTTGTTTTTTTGAACTTGGGCTCGTCTACTAGACTTCCTGAAGACACCCAAACGTTCCATTTTTCTTTTTCTTTCGTATTAAGTGACTGTGGAATAAGTGCCAACAACGTCGTGAGCTTTTCCAAATGTGACCAGTGCAAACATTTATAAAAAGATTCAGCTATAAAACAAAGCTGAGAATGCATGGAGTATCGTATCTACCACTCACACCCAACAAGCGCATCTCTTTGGCCTATGGACCTGGGAACATGGGATTCAAGGTCTGGGTTCACCAGACTTGACTCTCATGAATTTTATTTACACTCATGTAGACTAAGGTTAGGCCAATAAATATGGGTCACGCTGAATTTAAGATAGGTTAGTTATGTAGCAGGCCACAACTTAGAGCGGAGTCCCTCAGCGCTTGCAGTATGTATGCCTTTGCTCTTAGATCTGGCACGCACATTGGGCAATAGTTTATTTCTGGCGTCTAGTCCTACCCAGCAAGCAAGCTGCCACCAGGGGGTGGTAATGTGTTGCCATCCTTTGGTTACAACGGCAACTTGAGTTTCAAAATGGCAACTTGAAGCTCTATGACCTTTTCGCTAAACCCATATAAAATGATCGTTTCTTCAGTAGAACATTTTAAACTAGTTATATTTCTAGCACACATTCTCGTGTTTATTCAGAAACCCTGGCGGACTTTTAGTTCCTTTAAAATGTGTATTTTTTTTTTCTATTTATAAAGAGGAAGAGCTTAATCATATCCCTATTGGATGGCAGTTGATCATTTTTATTTTCCCTGTATCTTGTATGAGGACAAAAACCACATATGGATTTTGAATGTTTATGCACAAAAATAAATGCCTTTTAATTTTATTTTTATATAAATCTGAGGTTCCCTTGTCCATTAACCCTGAACCTTTTAAACTCATATTAAAAATGTCGATGTTTTCCTCTCTTTATTTGAAAGACAAAGCTCTCCCACCTGCTGATTTTTCTCTCTCAAATGCCTGCATACAACAGGTAGTACTGCGCCAGTCCAAAGCTGGAACAATCCGTCTCCCATAGGGGTGAAAGAGCTGTAACTATTAGGGTCATCACTTACTGCTTCTCATAACGTCCACAAGCTGGAAGCTGGAACCGGAAACAGCCAGGTTTCAAACCCCAGTACTCACGCGAGGCACGCCGAGAAGCACGCAACATGCCAGCCATGGTGCAACTTTCCCGAATGTGCGGTGCCTCAAGGCCAAAGCTTGTCTAGATTTACTTCCTCTCTGCAACAAAACCATCCCAACTCAAGCCATGTCACCAAGAGGTTTCACTCCTGAGGGTGACGTGGTAGTTCAGCAGCCAGGCGTGCGAGGCCTCATGCACTCGGAAAAGGAAGACCCACGTGGCTGTGTGCTAGTTGTGGCTTCTGAACCAACATGATGAGCTTTAAGAGTTAAAAGTTTGCCCCAGCTGCAAGGGGCTGCTAAGGGAGGCTGACAATGGGTGACCTGGAGAGATGTGGCTGACTGATGGGTGGATGTGGGGTCCGTACCGGGTGTGTGGTTCTCATAGTGTAGAGCGAATTGGAATCATGTGGGAAGATTGTAGGGTATTCCAGAGTCCCTCTGGGCTGCAGGTTGGGGGTCGGGGGAGATCAGGCAGACAGGCGTCTTTCACTTTGGGTCTGGATCTATCTGCCTTTTGCAAAACCATCTCAGGGGTTTCCATTTCAACGATTTCGGGAAGACTCTCAATTTAGCAGTCTGGGACTAGTGCAGTAGTGTATCACGCTAACCCTCTGCCTGCAGTGCCAGCACCCCATATTTGCGCTGGTTTGAGTTGCGCTTCCAACTCAGCTCCTTGCTTATGGCTTGGGAAAGCAGCAGAGGATAGCCCAAGTGCTGAGGCCCCTGTGACCACGTGGGAGACCCGGAGGAAGCTCCTGGCTCTCAGTTGCGGACTGGCATAGTCCAACTGGCACACTGTGCAGCCATTTGAGGAGTGAACCAGTGGATGGAAGACATCTCTCTCCCTCTCCTCCTTCTGTAACTCTTTCAACTAAAATAATAAATTAAAAAAATTTTTTTACATTTGTTCTGCTAAGGCAATGCTTGCCCTAGCAGGGGTGGGAAAGGTCCAGCCTGTGGGCTATGTAAGACCCACAAAATCATTTGGTTTGATCCCTGCCTGGCAACCAGAGGTGGGACTTGAAATTCAATATCACAATAGCAAGCTAGCTTTTAAGTTGGTAGTTGTGTATGGTTTGTGAATGAAGTTATGCATATCCAGACGGCCCTTGGCAGGAAAAAAAAGTTCTTTACTACTGCAAGGGGAGCATGAGAAGACAAAGAAATAACAAGTTGAGAAGGTAAAATTGGTACCTGCTGTGAGTCCTACTAGCAACCATGACCGTCTGTGTGGTTGGCTCTGACTTTGTAGAAGAGAAAGTTCTACAAATGGCAATGCTAGCCTATTGGTTCCAGCGTTACTGTCTCAGATCCAGGATGGAAGACGCATGAGCAACAGCAGAGTCCTCAGACCCAACTAAGACAGACACCGGCCAGTCCCCAAGCTCAAAGTCACACTGGGACATCCTTGCACACAAGCAGTCTAAGTGTCCCCGTCCTCCGCGTTCACGCTGTGACCAACTGTGCTCACAGACCACGGTCTTGTTGCTCCAACTGAACAAGGCTTGTCAGAGAGTGTCAGATTGAGCGTAAGACACACGACAAATTTGCCATCCAGATTTTAGGAATTGCCAGGAAGCAAGGCCAACTTTCGGAAAAGGTGACGACATCAAAGCCAGGAAAAGGTCGAAAGGAATATTGGAAAATCTTGCCAGAGAAAGCTTGCAGTAAGATAGCTCCTTTGACTGCAGTTCCTAAGTCAGTTCACCATGGGACTTAGCCACTTCATTAGGAATTCATAAATGTATGCATTTAACCATTTATACAGGTGAACTGCATTTTTAATCAAGACATCCATGATCATGAATCCCAACGTGTTCAGTTATAGATCTTATTATGAGTGGAACCTTCCAATACCACTCTCTGTTAGCATGATTAAAGACTTTCTGTTGTGTGGAAACATAAGCCAAGCAAGCAAGCCATGGAGGAAAACCCCTTCTCTGAAGTGTTTGAACAAGCCATTGTTCTGTCACGGCCAGTGATTCAGAGCTTCCTGAACAAAATGAGAGCTTGTTGCACTGGCCTGACAAATATCATCTGTGTATGTGGCTGCACACTTTCCTCTCACTGGCTTCGTTTATGATGTGGGCAAGGAGCTAACTACTTTGGTGGTTGTTTGTTTTCCAGAAGGGAGTTGGGGATGGGGTTGCAGAGTGATTTTGTATCTGAACCTTGACATGCTAAATACGTGACACCAATGATGTACACAACTTTTACTTCTTTTTTGGTACTTTTCCCCCCACCTAGGGCTATCAACAGCAGGAAATCAAGCTAGGGAATTGGTGCGCTACTGTTTGAGGACGTGAGGCAGCCTGCCTGAGCTCAAGTCCCATCTACTACAAATTCAGAAAGGAGACCCACGGAACACCTGTTTACACACGTGCAGTTCCAATGTTGTTCGCCATGGTCACTGAGCACCGTATCTTACATCAAGTAGTTCAGCGAACAGTGCGTCCACCTATACCTAAAAGGCGAGAGTTTTTTCCTTTTTGCTTTTTTGTTCTTTCTTGGCAGGAATACTTGGAAAGTTTAGACCATTTAAATATCAGCTGATTTATGTTCCTCTTAGCCTTTCTTGGAAATGTCAAGCATTCATAGTTTCAGGACTAATGAACAAGTGCCGATTGTTTTAATTTCATTATTTTCTCAGCTGAAAGGAGCGCTTACAAGAGGCACAGAAATAGCTACTCTGTCTTTTTATAGGTCTCGCTGGCCAGGCCGAAGCCAGTTTAGATCGAAAGAGAAAAAGCAGAACAAAATTCTCTTGATTCAGTGGGCTTTCTTTGCCCCTTCTACATGTGAAAAAGCAGACCCCAAAGAGAAGGGTCACAACCCAGAGCTTATGCAGTCTGGCACATCAGTCAAGGTTTCTGCTTATCTCCAGGCAGGACAGAAACACAGTTGCACCATCAGAAACTACCTACTCTTAAAGGCAGCCAGGGAAAGTTCTGCCACCTTAAATGGTAACAGATTCGAGGAGAGATGGTTTGGGTTTCTCTCCTGCACCGGGCACAGCAACCCACTGGGCACAAGACCTGAAATGCACTCATGGTGAATGCAATGTAAATCATGCAGCTTGCTAGGCAAAGGCTCCCACTTGCTTTGCTATATTCCTCAGGAGGGGTGTTAGAGGGGGGAGCTGAAAAGAGACCTTTGCCCCTTTAGCAATAAACTTCTGCTTTAGTTCATTAAAGGACAACCTTTAGATTTGGATAGGGAAATGTGTTAGACACGCTCCTTCCCACCCCTGTACACACACACACACGGTACAGCTTTCAGCTTTCATTCTCCATGCTTAAGGAAGGTTGACGATCAGGTTTCCACTGAGGTTGTATTAGAGGACAGGAGTGAGGCTGATGTGACCTTCACTTAGCTCGTTGGAGTCTTGGCTTGGGAAGTACATGTGAGAAATCCTCGCCGCACAGACAGGAGTCCAGGTTCTGTCACGTCCCAGGTGGATTAGGAAGGACAAGTAGTCACAGGCTGGACTCTTGGGCTGCAGCTCCCAAGCCTTATTTATGACTTTGCTCACATGCCCCGAAACCAAACAACCAGCAAGAACCACCATTCGAGGGCATAGACCACCCCCCCCAAACCAGCGGAGCTTTTCTTCTTCTCCCAGAAGTAACCTAACTTGTTCAATGACTATCTATTTTGAAGAATCCAGGGCAAGAACTACACCCACAATTGTTGCCACATGGCCACTGCACACTCCTTGTGGCCCCCAGTGGCCTCCTAAGGTCCTCGAATGATTCCCATGGTGCCGCTGCTCTTGGTTTGTGCTGGAGAGACCTGTGCACTCACCTCTTCAACCTGTACTGGTTATGGTACTCCCTTTCCTTCACGGCGTTGAACTCGTTTTGATACTTGAGAAGTTGCTCTCTCATTTTGGACACCTCCGTGGAGAAGGCTTCCGGAAAGTTATCTGCCTGCTGCAGGTGGAACTGTTGCTGCTGGATTTGCTCCGTGAAGCGCTTGGCATTCTGTAGCAGCTGGACCTCGGATTCCTGTGAGCTGGGGGAAGGAGAAGACAGAGATGGGGTGTGGCGAGAAGTGTGTGCCCCTCATACTCACATTGGCTCCTGGGGGCAGGGGGATGGCTGCCAAGCGGGGCAGGGGTCATGAGCGTGACTGCTCCCCGTTCCAGGGTCCAGTCCAACAGTTAAAGGTTGATGGGGCTCAGCTCTTGGTCTTACCGTGTAGCTAGAGGGGCGACAGCTGGAAATTGGGAGCTAGAATACCAGGCAGCAAGTACTATCATTGGTGTCTAGGTGTGGACAATGAGAGATGGCAGAGGAGGGGGTTGGAGTTGGACTTGAACATCGCAATGGAGGGGGTTCCTGGAACCATGTTGTCCTGTGGCCTTGGCCTTGTTTGGGAAAGACGCTAAGTATATAGTAGGGGCAGATCTGAAGGGAAATAGCCATTACCCTCACTGGAATGGCCAACATCTTCTCCGGCTTACCTTGGCTGTAGGTGAGCAGTGGCCCTAGCCTTCCTAACGACAGTGATTGGCCTTTCTCAGAAATCCCCAGGTCAGCTCGCTCACTCTCTCTCCTACACAGATGCAAGCTTTTGCCATCAACACTTTGAAAATCAGCATTCTCTCGTGTTGGGTATGTTCCATGGAGTTTTCCCTAACAAGAGAAATCTTCAGGTTTCAGCTGGCTGGCAGAGATACCCAATACCCTGATCACACCTGTCTCAACCCAAGTCATCAGCTCTTCCCATTTAATTAAGCTGGAGTATGTCATCTGTCTCCACACATTTGGAAGAACAGGTATGGGAATGACAGGGCCACTGTCAGGAACCAGACCATGACAGCAGTGGCTACAATGCTACCAGAGTATATTGTTCTCATTCATGGAAAATGGGATTATTCCCTTACAATTCCCTATTGATCTCTGCCAAGTCACAGTTATTGGACCTCCTTAACATGATAGTCTTCAACTCTTGCAATTGCTAAGGCGTTGGCTTGGGCCTCAGCACCTGTTTTTCTACAAAGAGGAGGGCAGGCTGGTTAGGGTCAGGTATCAAATGGTCGGCTGGTCACATGTATTTGAGACATGAGAGGACTTGTTTGAAAATGTTTATGGAGAGGCAGCCACCTGATCCAGTGGTGCAGATCCGGCTAAGATGCCAGCATTCCACATCGGGATGTATGGGTTTGATTTTTTTGTTTTGTTTTGTTTTGATTTTTGCCCTGGCAGCTTCCTGCCAAAGCAGATCCCAGGAGGCAGCAGTGATGGCTCAGGTCACAGGGTCCCTGCCAGCTAAGTGGGACACCTGCATTGAATTCCTGGTTCCTAGCTTCTGCCTGAGCACAGCCCTGGCTATTGTGGGTATTGGAGGAGTGAGCCAGCCAAAGGCAACAATCTTCTTTCTTTCCTTCTCTGTCTTTCTGGCTGCTAAAAAAAATTTAAAGCTCATGGAAAAATTGGGATGAAACTCTTCTAACATGGTTTCCATGGCGAACTCATTCCATTTCAGTGCCATGCTTCTACTCTCTGGCTTGCCTTTCCTACCCTCCAGGGAGTGGGAATGGGAGAGTGGTGGCTGTCTATAGAGGCTGGGGGAGGTAAATTGGAGCATAAGTGGTTTTAAGCCCAAGCATGGAAGCAGGAAGAAATAACATGGCCTTGACTGTGTGTCATGGGGTCTAAGAAGCTGAGTTCCGGCTCATGAGAAGGAAATGAGGTGAGGAGGAGCAGAGGGGGAGTCCCACAGTATACACCATCCCCATCCCATCAGGGACCCCTCCCTGTCCTCATGTGGCTTTGATGGTTGCTTACTACGCATACCAATGGCACCTGGTTCTTTCCTTGAGGGCTAGCCCTGGCCATGGGGATTTGTTTGGCTTCTGGAAGGACCAGGTAGAAGTACCAGGAACTCATCTTTCCCCTTAGGACAACCCTTAACCAGTGAGGGATGTGAACTGGAGGACCAACATTTACCCTAGTTCCCCACTGCTGGTGGAGTGGCAGGTGTGTTCTACACAGCCGCTCAGAGGGTCTGCTTCGAGGCCCCATACAGTAAACCAGCAGAGGTCCCCAGCTCCAGCCAAATGTCTCCTTCTCCCTTCTCCCAACCATCTCATGGCTCTGTCTTCCTTACTTCTCAGATTGCCTGAACTCAAAGCCTTGCCTCAAGTCTGCCTTTAGGGGGACATGACCGACGGGCTCCATTACCAGCAAGATGCATGCGTACAATAGGAGATGCCTCTATGTGGGCAGACAGCATACCTCATCACAGTGTCGTGCAGGAAGGTGTACTTGGCCTTTAACTCTGCCATTCTGGTTCCATGGAGTTTTCCTGTAGCATGTAACTAGCAAAGAGAACATAAAGTCCCTGTCAGCCATTGTCTTCTGTGTACAGGGGCAGAAGACAAAATAGATAGCTAGAAATACAAATGTATGTTATAAAAACTTTCAGTTGGATATGAGAGAGGAGATGTATGAGGCAATGTGGTTCACTGGAAAGATGCTGAGTATTTATTGAAAACATTGTTGCTTGTGACATAGATGTCCCATATGATCACCAGTTCGAGTCCCGGTTGCTCCACTTCTGATCCAGCTCCCTCCCTGCCTTTCCACCTGGGGAAGGATGGATGGCCCAATGCGTGGGACCTTGCACACATAATGGAGTCCAAGATGGAGTTCTAGGCTCTTGGACCAAGATGGAGTTCAGGCAGCCCAGCCCTAACCATCTAACCATTGCACTCACTTGGGGAGAGAGCCAGCAGACACAAATTCATTCTCTCTCTCTGCCTTTCAAATAAATACTCTGGCCTTGGAAGTTCTGTGGACTTGGACACTCTATTCCCTCTCCAGATTGTGACTACTTTACCTACCAACACAAGGCATTGAGTTAAACCCTTCTGGTTCTGCAGAACAAATAGCCAAGTTCAGCAAGTCATTTAACTGGTGTCAGTTGCAACCATAGCCATTCATAGATTGAGGGAGGTAAAACTTACCAAACACCTGTTGGGTGCAGGCATTGTCCATCAGTTCTTTCATTCTCAAAAACGTTTTTGCATGGTGGGAAGCATTAACTTAAGGTTAGATGAGTGAAGGAAATTTGCTTGAGATTAGGGATCCAGAGAGGAAGCCGAGTGTGAATTTAAAGCCAGGTGGTCCAGCCCCAGCAGCCACTCCCCTCCCTTCACTGCCTCTGCTGTGGGAGCACTGAGGAATGGTGACTCAGTACCGGCGAAGTTCTCTTTGTCTCTTTTTCATTACTAATCAGGGACCTTCTGACTTACTCTCTCTGCACTAGGCAATGATTAAGGAACAGCCTACCACATCAAACACCTGCGTTCTACTTTATTGAAAGTCATAAATTCAAAGAGTGTTTGCCTCAAGTTGGACTTTAACTGAACTGTAAAGGGCCAAGACACAGAGCCCAAGCAAAGGCTCCTGTTTGTCACTGTGCATGTATTCTTACCTGCCAAACATTTCCTGCATCCAGATGTTTTACTCTCCCTTCCCTGATCCCACCACCAGTCTACATCCCATCATCTCAGCTGGACCATCGCAAACCCCCACCATCTCCCTCTTTCCCAAGCCCTGCATCCTCTCCGGGAAGAATCCGTCCAGGTCTCCCACCCACATGGGTGACAGGAGCCCGAGAACTTGGGCCATCCACTGCTGCTTTTACAGGTGCCAAGAGCAGGAAGCTGGATTGGAAGCAGAACAGCTGGGACTAGAACCTGCTCTCCTATATGGGATGCTGGGGTAGCTGAGTGGTGACTGCCGTTTCTACATAAATCAGATGTCAAATTAGAGATGTTTGGTCTCCCCTCCCCAAAATAAATTTCTCTTACAATAAATAAATAAAGGTCAACTGGGAAGACTGCACTTCAACCTCCTTAAAAATAAGAAAAAAATCACACTTCGGATGTTCAGCAGTGAAGGGGCTTGTTTATGAAGCTGTCCAATGTCTCTTCAAGCAGGTCCACGCCTAGTTAGACATGTTGTATTCTATAAAAGTTGTATTCTATAAAAATGCTTCAGTCATGAACAGTACTAGATGTGGAAAATAATGGTGGCCTGATACAAATGGGTACAGAAACCAAGTGTTTCATATCCGAAAAAAAAAATGCACAGTCTAACAAATACAGCATAGAGGCCAATCTGAAATTGTCAAAGAGTATACACAGTGAAAGGTTAGATATAATGTCATGAGTTCATAAACACCATTTCACAATAGACACTTGTGTTTCTGACTCGCCTCATTACTGATTGTGACTGGAAGGAAACATTTATTCTGGAGCTAAAAGTTTAACAAGAGTTCATGATTCACGGGTGACATGTAATAATACGGAAAAAATGTCAAAAATTGAACTCCTAGCACAGTCCAAGGAAACTAAGAACTCAGCAAGAGTTTTCACCCCCGGAGAATCCTCTGGAAGGGGGTCAGCCCAAGGGAACAATGACAACGCTTGTGTGGGGAACCTGGACTGACCCGAGCAGCCATGGCTCTCAGCCTGTCCTGTTCTTGGGGCTTCGTGGACGTCACCTGCTCGTTTGCCCTCATTCTAGGAAACACTTGGCATGCTTTGAGCGGCAAGACAAAATGGCCAAACTGTCTTCCTTAGCAATGGACAATACTTGTCCTTACCTTCCTTCCCCAGATCTTAAAAACAAAGTTTTTCTTTTCTCTAGGGTAAGGCCAACCCATCCATTTTTGCTCCCAAATGTATATATTCTCTCATCTCTTTCTAGGTGTTAAGTCATCAGCCATATCTTTTCTTTCTCATAAGCTCTGCTTCTCCATGTTTTCTGCCTCAGTCTAGTATTCTACTCGAGTCCATCACAAAGGGACATTGGTTTGACTTCCAGTTCTGCTATGTTTTCACCCATGTAGCGACGAGTCCTATTTGCCCATTCGTGCCTCAGTATCTTTAGCCATAAAAGAAGAAAACGGTCATCATTCCCTGAGATGATGTGAAGATAAACATGGATTGCTCTATATGCAACATTTTGTGTAGCATCTTAGCGTAGGAATAAAGGCTGACTGTAGCTATTTTATTATGATCTTCAAATTATAATGTTGCTCATCTTTGTCATTTAGAACACAAGACAACAATCCCCTTGGATGGGGTGTTCCCAATGAATGTTCCCGACTGATGGGCAAGGAAGGCTTTCACAGCTGATCACAGAAAGTTCTTTAAGAAAGAACAAAAACTCCAAGATGCACCTTTAACAACCCCTCCTCCCCTTGTTCCAAACACCTCCTAGGATACGTAAAATGGAACTTGGAGCAGAATATGGGAATTTTGAGTGACACTTTCACATTTCTTGGCAGTGTTATTTGGATAAGCCACTTAACTTTTTTTGTTAAATTTCATTCAGAGTACTTTATTTTTTAAGATTTCATTAAATATGACATACCGTTGCTTTCCCTGATTGAATTTTTGGATAGTTTATTGCCAGCACAGAGAGGTCATTTAATTTTGTTCACTACAAGTATTTTTTTTTTTGGACAGTATAAATAGAAGCCTGACCTTGGAAGTCTGCTGCAAATCTCCTGATATGCTCAGCATAGGTTTTGTTTTGTTCACTTAATATGAGCATCTAGAACATGGTTGGATACTAAAATAGTTACCAAGAAAAATATTAATGATCAAAGCCATTGTGCCACATACTTCCCCACAGGGGCACTTTTGCTGTGTTGTGGCATGGACCATTTCACGGTCCCAGGAATCTCACACGGTACACAGCACACAGTAGGTGTTCAGCACATGTTTAAAGAACATACTGGCAGAAGGGTGCAGGTGCGGCATAAATGGCTGAGCATGTCAGCCGAGGGAGTCTCTATGTGTCTTGCCCTGCTCATACTGGTAAGTGCAAAATGCTCATCAGAGATAACGCTGAGGAGCTACGATGCAGCCAGGCACAGAAGCACCACCAGCCACCTGACCTGTGCTTAGGCAAAAGGACATGCACTT
Organism: Ochotona princeps; assembly: GCF_030435755.1. Taxonomy (NCBI): domain Eukaryota; kingdom Metazoa; phylum Chordata; class Mammalia; order Lagomorpha; family Ochotonidae; genus Ochotona; species Ochotona princeps. The sequence continues at coordinate 9,353,852 of NC_080863.1, read as the reverse complement.
GGCATTGCTTGTGTGGGATTTCCAAAGTGGGTAGCTGTAAACAGAATATACATTCCCTAGACAGTTAGAAATGGCCTATTAAGAGCCTTTGAGTAGAACGCTTGTCCAATATTTCCACCTTCAGCATGTTAGTCAGGGGAAATCCCTGATCCACACCATCAACTCCAAAGATACAGAACTCAGTCCACAGTTAACCTAATACAGAGAATCTTAGTTAGATGCGTAGGCCCAGCCTCAGAGTTTCAAATTCCTGAATGAAGTAGAAAATCGAATAGGTATTTGAGTCTTTGATTCACAACAATCCTTTTTGACTTTTAAAATTTTTATTGGAAGAGGGATGGAGGGAAGGAGGGAATGGGAGAAAAGAGAGAGAGATAGACAGAGAGAAAGGTTGCCCAACTGTTGGGTCATTCCCCCAGTGCCCACACTAGCAAGGGCTGTGTTAGACCAAAGCCAGGAACTCAGGATTCAATCTGCATCTTTAACACAGGTGGCAGGAAGCCATGGACTCACACCATCTTCTGATGGCCCCCAGGGTGTGTGTTAGTAGGAAGCTGGAAAGAACAGAATCAGAACTAAACCCCGGGGCCCCCTGATGCAGGTGTTCCAAGCACCGGCCTACCTGTTGTGGTCGACGCGTGCTCCTCTGAGCCCCAACCTCAACAAGCACTTGTTAGAGGGAAGCCTACAGTTGTTTTGATAACTAAACGAGTATTATACAACGCTACACTTACGCCTAAATTTAGATCCTCAGCTTCTTCTAGTTTATGTACTAATACAAACCAGTTAACCATTTATAAATCTCTTTAAATACTGTCATTAATTTGTACCAGAAAAATAGCTATTGCCCATGATAATTACATAACAGATTATGCTGAAATTTCCTTAGAAAAGGGAGGGATACTCGGAAATTCACAGTTTCCAAGAAATCTGTTTTATATGGGACTTGAGAGCCTTAGTTTTGTAGATATTCTTAATTTTTGAAAAGGCTCAGAAAATCTTATAGCATCACTTAAATGTAAGTGCAATGTTTTAAACTTGCCAATTTTGATAGCCTACCAAAGTAAAATAAAGAAAAATTTTAAAAAACAGTTAAAAAAAAAAACAGATTCTAACATTTCACCAAACACAGCTGTTTTTAGTTCACTAAGCTGACTATTACCAAATATTTTAATGTGTTTTCTGGCACACATAAATAACCCCATTTCATGGAAACGCTGCATTTCCCGCTATTACTGGTTGGTTATAACAGTTTAAGGACATATAACCATTGATACAGATTTCTTTATCAGCAAGAGAAGACGAGAAAATGTTTAGATCGCTTAATATATGTTAGATGGACTCTAATCCATGTCATATTATCTCTAATTTCATGCCAGAGATAAATAGACTCTGCAGATGTTTGGGGAGTGTACAGTCTTTTTTAAACTAGCAAATTTGTTGGAAACATTTAAAATTGTTGGATTTGTCATAAAAATGTGAGTTCGCTCCTCTTAAAGTCATTAAATTTGATGACACTGGGTTCATGCGCCAACATTGTACCAATCAAGTGGTATTCAGCACAGACCCACCTTCAGAGGGGCTGCCCTGTTGAAAAACGAATGCGCATGCGGGTGAAGATGGGTTACTTCTGGGGACTTTAGGCATTTGGGATGGCGACTATGTGATATATGCCAGCCAACTGAATCAAAGAACGGCTCCATTACTAAAAGTCTTGCACAGGTCTTTCGAATGCCTGTTTCCTTGGGATTGTATCTGTCAGCTTGGCCCATTTCTATACCTCTCTGAGCCTAAGGCTGTACTGACTGTGGTACCTGATGTTTATAGTTTGGTGCTTTACCCTTCATAGAGTGGGTATTTGGCTTCACAGTGAAGGCTTTGGTTGAGATGCCCAGGTCCCGTGGTGTAGGTCCTGGGTTTCATATCTTCTAGCTTCCCACTAATAGAGAGTCTTGGAGGCAGCAGTTGGTCCCTGGCACTCACATGGAAAGCCTGGACCAAGCTCCTGGCTCCTGGTTTTGGTCCTGACCCATTCCTACCTTTTGCAGGCATTTAGGGATTAATCATAGATGAACTCTGTCTTTGTGTCTGTCTCCGTGTTTCTCCCAACACATTAAAATTTGTAAAAATAAATAAATAAAGATTTCACTGTTCTCCCATTCCACCTTTTGATAATTTTACGAAAATCCTGTACAAACATGTTTCAGATATTGTGATTTGAACTGTTTGAAGTTTATATTGCAATGTTTTACTTCTCAGATTCTTATATGTGCTTTCATTTCAGTAAGATACACACCCATAAACAAGAAAAAAGGTGAAAAAATATTATAAAGACACCATGAAAAAATTGGTGAGCCACATTTTGTTGGGGTTCAAAAACAGGAAACTGCCAGTTGACATCAAGAACTTTTTTCTTATCTACAAACACGATCTCTTTGGCGCTGTACTTTGAGTTCAATAGAAAAGCAAATTGTGACTTGAAAGGGAAATACAGATAACATGATAAACAACTTGTTCCAGCAGTTATTATGTGAGCAGGGGTTTGAGCCAGATAGGAAGCAAATATCCAGTAATACAATCTGATGAGTACATTATTTCCAGGCAAGTCAAACACCAGCAAGTGAGGAATTCTATCAGGGGAGTTGTGAAGACAAAAATAACTTCTTCAGAAATTGTGTTCTTTCTGATATGTGAAAAGATGGAAGAGTACAAGTTCCCGGGAAGGTGGGAACCACATTCGCGCGTTTCATTCTGTCTCCTCAAGTTCCATCCCACAAGCACCCACAAATTCTTGTTGGAAAAAAATAAATGAGAGAGAATACACAAATACCTAATAAACGCGGCATGTCATAAGTACTGACTAAATAACTCCTATGTTTAACCAGTTAGTATTTTTCAATGAATATGTAAGGGCAACTAACTTGTTTCATATCAAAATTAATGCTTACCAATTGATTTATTTATTGGGAGCTTGTTATGTGGCATGTACTCTTAGATAAGTTATTTCATTTAACGCTCACAACAACCCCATGAACTAGGCATTGTAACCCAAGGACTACAAAAACATAAAACAGAACTCAGTAGGGTGAGAAGCTTGAGCAAAGTTATAAAGCCCGCCAAGACTTCCTGAGGATTTGACTTCAATCCTACTGTGTTACTCAGTTTTAAGCAAATTAGAGAATTTCAGAAATGAGGAGCCTAATCCAGCGGGTGACTTGGAGAGAGCATGAAAGACGTTTAGGGAACTTTAGTCATTTGGGTTGGCAGGCATAAAGGGCACTGGCGTATAGACAATGCCCACAGGAAGACAGTGTGTCAAACTGATGCTGTCGAGCAGAAGTTAAGACAAAATACATTAGCTAATGTCACTGTACTGTTTGAAACCAAGAGACTAGAGTAAAAATTAATTATAAAAAAAACCAGGAGGGACAGGAGAATTAGATAGTGATATGCATATACATCTAACCATTTAAAGCACAAAGCTTCCTAAATTTTATAAGATATACTACCATAAGGAAAGGTATACACAGACACAAAGTATTCACTTTCAAATAGAGTTACTATGGGAAAAGCGGGTAGAAACTCCAGGGATTAGAAGCCAGATTTGTAAAAATCTTATTTGTTTTATAAGTATGTTCTAGAACAAGGGAGTATTTTAATTATGAACAGAAAAAGCAATTGCTAAAATTTGAAAACAGATGAATTAAATATCTCCAAGTGGCAAGTGATTGCCTAGAGAGGCCCTTATGTCTGAGTGTACACCCCAAGTAGGGTTATTACTGTATGGACTCAAAGAACTGTAGCTAAAATTGCCTCGTTCGTAGTAGTGTTTTTCTAAAACAGTTATTTGTGCATTATAGGGTAAATCAACTGAGTGATTGATTATACTAATTCCAATGTAAATTAACCTTTTGAACGTGGGGAAGAAAGGTACGTCGGTAAGATTGAGGAAGTACATTTTCAATCTTATGGACTTTAACTTGGTGATATCATGTTATAGTTTATATAAATACGTGTATTGATCTTTCTGTATTGATATCTATTTCCCTGGACTGGTGGGTGACAGTGCAAAGGAAGATAACCAGTACTCCATGCCTCCTAAGTGAAGTCTGGTGCACCACCTAAAAGAATTCTCTAAAGCAGGCCTCTGGAACTACACTTTTGAATGCAAAAGAAATATAGCATAAGGTAAACTCCAACATTGTGGGGGATTTTAAGAGATGAATGATTTCAACTTCTTCAAACATTCCCACACACTCTATTGACTGATTGTGCTTCCGGTACTATTCTATCTCCTACCAGGCACGCTACAGTCAGATAACACTAACAAGAGGCATGGCCAACAGCCATGGGTAACTCGCCATCTCCTAGACATTAATTTTTAACAAAAGCCAGTGACGGGCATAGAATATCATTCGGGACATGTTTAGTAAGACAGATACAAGAACATGACAAATACACATGGAAAAGAACAAATCACTACAATTTCTTGCTGCTATAAATGCCTATGTGAAAAACACAAAATTGTGACGTGGCCACTTAGAAAATAAATATTCGAGGAATATAGCTTTCCTAATTAAATAGTTTGAAAACATATTGGAAGAAAGTTTCATTTAAACAATCAGTGGGTAAAATTTGTTTTAAAGGTGATAAGCATGACAAGATACAGAAAAGATTCATGGAAACAGAAAGGTTTATGGAAGAAACATGAAAGATTTGAGCAGATTTCCAAGGTAATAAATATTTTTAATAGTCCAAGTATCCTTGAGTAAATCACTGATATTTTTGGAACTTAAAAACTTCTTATGAAGTTTAACTGCAATAAATTTTCAAAATCTTGAAAAAGAGTGGTGTGGATTTTTGTTTTTAAAGTTGTAGAATTGGGCTTGGCACAGTGACTCAATTAGCCATCCTCCCTTTGTAAGTCTGGGATCCCACATGGGTGCCACTTCATGTCCCAGCTGCTCCACTTCCCATCCAGCTCCCTGCTTACGACCTTGGAAAGCAGACGGGGATGATACAAGGCCTTGGGATCCTGTACCCAAGTAGGAGACTGAAGAGGCTCCTGACTTCTGGTTTCAGATCAGCACAGCTCTAGTTATTGTGGCTATCTGGGGAGTGAACAGTGGATGGAAGACCTTTCTCTCTGTTTCTCTGTCTGTCTGTAGATCTGCCTGTCTACTAAAAATAAATTAATCTTTAAAAAAATTAAATAAAGGGTCCAGTGCAGTAGTCTAATGGCTAAAGTCTTCACCTTGCACACACCAGGATCCCATGTAGGCACCGGTTCGTGTCCTGGCCTCCCTGCTTCCCATCCAGCTCCCTGTTTGTGGCCTGAGAAAGCAGCTGAGGACGGCCCAAAGCCTTGGGACCCTGCACCTGCGTGGGAGACCCAGAAGAAGCTCCTGGCTCCTGGCTTGGGATTGGCTTAGCTCTGGCCGTTCCGGCCACTTAGGGAGTGAATCAGCAGATGGAAAATCTTTCTCTCTCTCTCCTCCTCTCTGTATATCTGACTTTCCAATAGAAATAAATAAATCTTTAAAAAAAAAGTTGCAGACCCCCAGCTATGTATTGAACTGTCTGATACCAGCACGAGAACAGACACTCACATATGTATAATTGGTTTGGAAACACAGCTTATAATTCAATTTGTTAGGAGCCACAGACTTTCGGGCCTTAGACTTGGCCTATCTGCTGAATTGCAAAACCTACCTTGGGCAAGCAGGGCCACAGCAAGCAGGATATTGTGGCCAGAACATCCCCATGCAAAGCAAGCGGAATAGAACCTCTGCCCTTGTTCCTGTTCGAATAATTAGTTCCTGCCCTGTTTCAGTATAGATGATTAGTTCCTTCCCTGCTTCAATGAAGATAATTAGTTCCAGGAATCCCCTCCCCTTCTCCCCACCCCCGCCAGAGAAGAAGGTATATATATGAGGAGTAAAATAAAGGGCATGGGCACTCTTTTCCACCAGGTACGTGTGTCCGTGTGTTTCTTGGGCCAGCAGCCGGGCATTCCCAGTCCACCCTCAGGGTTTGAGCGTCATGTCCTGCAGGTCGGGACACAATTCATAATAAAACATTCCAATTAAAAAAAAAATTGAAAGATGGAATTTATCATCACATTGCATGGTAAGAACTCAATCATTCAGAAAAGACAATCCAAGCCTCAAGCTTTTGTTTTAAAGAAATTTAGTAAACAAAAATTCAATCATAAAAAAAAATGAAACCATTAGAAAGAACAGGAAAAGGCTCTGACAAGCCCACCGCTGGGTTCGCTACCACAGGAAGTGAAATCAATCCGTTCCAGAGATGTCAGCTCTCTCATGTTTATTGTGGCACAACCCACAAGTTCGCCAATGGATGGACTGATGTGTTCCACGCAATGTAGAGACAGATCATTATCCTAGCAGCTAACATGCCAGTTAAGAGGCCCATGTCTCTCTTCAGAGTGTGTGGATTCAATAGCCGATTGTGGCGATGGTTCAAGGGACGGGGCTCTTGTCACCCACATGGGAAACCTGGATGGAGTTCCTGACTTCAGCTGGGGGCTGTGGCAGTCATTTGGGGTGCACTACTGGATATGGGGTTTTCTCTGTCTTTAAGGGAGTATTTTTTTAATCATAAAAAATCCTTACATGTGCTATAAATTACATAGTGGGACTGTCATTCATTCATTAAAAAAATGCAAATTGTATCATTTGCAATAATTAGGGGAACCCGTAATGTGAAGTGAAAGAAGTCAAGCCTTTTACAGGAACCAGGTCCAGACATGACCCTAAGGGCTCTGGCTCCAGAGTGGGTCCTGAAGACTGAGCCTCTGGACAGCATTTGCACTGTTGAGGAGTGGGGCCGGAAAGTTTGGAGCTCAGTGCTAGGCCTGCGGCTAGGAGACAAATGGCAGACGGAGCCTAAAGACTTCCAACCCCAGGCTAGAGCCCCACAGATGTGGTCCCCAGCTCTGCCCCAACACCAGGCACACCTGTACCTAGGTGGGAAAGACTCATTTTGACCTGTATTACTGCCCCGCTTATAGATGCCAACAGCCCATACGTGAGCCAGTTCGAGCCCTGGCTGCCCCACTTTTGATCCAGTTTCCTGTTTATGCGCCTGGGATAGCAGTGGAGGGTGGCCCCTAAACTCATGTGGGAGACCCAAATGAAGTCTCGGGCTCCTGGCTTCAAAGCCCATGATGGGCCATTTGGAGAGTAAGTTTATGAATGGAATCTCTGTGTCTAATTTGACTTTCCTTCTCTGTCCATTGTAACTCTGCCTTTCCAATAAAAAAAATATTATTTTTAAAAAAGGGTTTTATAAATCAAACACACTGCAATAGAAGAAAGATCATGAAAATTAAGTCACTAAAAATAAAATTAAATGACGGATGCAGTGAAAAATTGCCCTGCCTCACTAATAATTTAGAAAATTAAAGAGATTATTATTTTTGACGTAGTTTATTGAAAAAGTAACATGTCCAATTTGAGTGTGAGTTTAAACATTTCTATCTTTTTTTTAAATGCACTGGCAGCATGTTTAAAATGTCTTTATATAGCTATATATTTGTTAGACTTAGAAATTTCACCACTGAGATTTTACCTTAAGCAAATAATCAATCTATAGTGTGCAATGATACGCAAGTACATAATATGTATGTATGTGTGAGTATATCCGTACAAGAGGTACTGAAGTTTTGAAACACAATTTTCCCCTAATATGGGACTAGTAAAATAACCAAAAAAAAAAAAAAAAAAAAAAACCTAGAGGCTAAAAGAGTCAGCCTTCTTTTCAGATGTATTTTAAAAAATTTATTTAGGGCCCGGTGGCATGGTCTAGCGGCTAAAGTCCTCGCCTTGAAAGCCCCGGGATCCCATATGGGTGCCGGTTCTAATCCCAGCAGCTCCACTTCCCATCCAGCTCCCTGCTTGTGGCCTGGGAAGGCAGTTGAGGACGGCCCAATGCATTGGGACCCTGTACCCGCGTGGGAGACCTGGAAGAGGCTCCTGGTTCCCGGCATCGGATCGGCGTGCACCAGCCCGTTGCGGCTCACTTGGGGAGTGAATCATCGGATGGAAGATATTCCTCTCTGTCTCTCCTCCTCTGTGTATATCCGGCTTTCCAATAATAATAAAAAAAAAAACTTAAAAAAAATTTATTTAAAAGGCAGAATTAGAGAGAGAAAAGATGGAGGGAGACCGGCAGAGCAATCTTTCTTCGGCTGGTTCACTCCAAATGGCTACAATAGCAAGGGCTGGGTTAGGCCAAAGGCAGCAGCCAGGAACTTTTTCTTGGTCTACCACATGGGCCTCAGGATTGGAGCAACCCCAGGATCCACTAGAAATGCAGTACATACGCAGAGGTGTAAGAATCCAACAGCAAAATGCCTGTAATCCAGTGGAAGGCTTTGACAAATACGACATAGAGTGAAAAGAGTTCAAGCAGAGAAAGGACAGATTGTATAGGATTCTGTTTACATCAAGCTTCAAAAGCAGGTAAACCCACAGTATGGTGCTTGTGAATTCAGGCTCAGGTGTTAAAAACCAAACAGCAACGAAAGGACAAACAGAGCAGTTAGGATAAGCAGCCACTTCGGGGTGAGTGAGAGGGACGAGAGGAGTTTCTGGGAGGTAAAAATGCTTTCATTTTCAACCTGGGTGGTACTTAAATTTGAGTACATGATTCCCATCATATGTTTAAATTCGGGCTCTTTCATGCACGCGGACAACGTCCCAGTTGAGAAAGAACAGAAACCATTAGAAGGCAGTCTAATTTTTATAAAATTTAAGTTATGAACATTTAACATCAGGAAAGTATTCCAAGATGTTAAAGGTAGTAGGATTTTATTCAGGAACAACAAAACAAAGTCCCGTTCAAAGTGGACAAAGAAACTCAAGGGGACAGCTCACCGAATAGGACACGCCTATGGCCTCTCGCAGGTGTAAGGATGCTCAACGTTACTGACCATTAAGTAAATGCAAAGCCAAAACACAAATCCTACTTCACACAGACCAGAATAGTATTTAAAAAAATGAAAGACAAGTGCTGGTGAGCCTATGGCAAAATTGGAGCCCTTATGCATGGTTAATAAAAACAAACAGGAGGGTGCTTCCTCAGGAAAATCAACACAGGAGTTCCACACGACCCAGCAATTCCCCTTCTGTGTAAATACAGAAAGGACCTGAAAACAGGGTCTTGAACAGATATTTGTGCCTGAAATTTCCAAGCAGCACTGTTGACATTAGCTTAAACTGGAACTGATCCAAATGCCTGTCAACAGACTGAGAAAATGTGAAGTATACAAGCCCCGGAAATGCAGCCTGAAAAAGGAATGACATCCTAATAGATACAACACTATGCATGCACCTTAAAGACCATGTAAGTGAAGTGAGTCAGCGACAAATAGCTACATAGTATAAGATTTCAGACAAATAGCTACATAGTATAAGATTTCAGACAAATAGCTACATAGTATAAGATTTCACTCCTATGAAACACCTAACATAGTCACATTCTTTCAGACAAAGTAGAACAACCATCTCTGAACAGAGAGCTAGAGTGCTGTATAACATCTGGAGGTACAAGAAGCGGGGACTAGCCTTGTGTTAGATCAGCTTTCCTCAGGCGTCGACCACAGTTCTGTCGGCCATTCAGTTCCGTATAGACCAAGACGGCTTCTACAGAAACACAGAAAACAAGCTCAAAGGTTTGGGTGCTATGCCTGGTTTGGGTTCTGGCTCTGCTTTTTTTTTTTTTTTTAAAGATTTATTCATTTTATTACAGCCAGATATACACAGAGGAGAGACAGAGAGGAAGATCTTCCATCTGATGTTTCACTCCCCAAGTGAACCGCAACGGGCCAGTGCGTGCCAATCCGATGCCGGGAACCAGGAACCTCTTCCGGGTCTCCCACGCGGGTGCAGGGTCCCCATGCATTGGGCCGTCCTCAACTGCTTTCCCAGGCCACAAGCAGGGAGCTGGATGGGAAGTGGAGCTGCCGGGATTAGAACTGGCACCCATATGGGATCCCGGGGCTTTCGAGGCGAGGACTTTAGCCGCTAGGCCACGCCGCCGGGCCCCTGGCTCTGCTTTTGAGTCACCTCCCTTCTAACACATCCAAGTGCTTCCGCCCTTGTTATCCACAGGGGAGACCCCTCTGGGGTCCTGGGCTCCTGGTTTTGTCCTGGTATAACCTACCGTCATGGATATTTGGAGAATGAAACAACTGGAAAACTGATTGGCTGACGAAAGTTACAGGATTGTGAAAAATGAGAAATGAAGAAAAGACGGGAAAAGCCACAGTTGGATTTTCATCATTCTTTACTGTGACTTCTGGCTTGCATCAGGAACATGAAAAGGAAAGTTAAGACCAGTTTCCAATACAAGAAATAAACACCAACATATTGTTTTCTGGATATTGAGCAGTGTGAAGTTTCCCAAGGCTCTGAAAAATCCAGAGAGATGACATCAAAATGAATGTAGCTCTTGAATTCTCCACATCTCGTGGCCTAAGCGGGGGTACATAACAAGAGTTTATGCGGCTAAACATTGACTGAGGGAATCCCCCACTGAAGACTGGAGCTGTTGGTACAGCTGGGGCCCACGCGTTCCAGCCTCGTTCACAGCCAATCTGTGGATGTTTCTGCCTGTGTTTCACTTGGCCCATCAGCCTTTGCGTTTCACATAATAGTTTTTGTTTTTCTGGCGATAGGTTCAGACTGGAGGAATTTTTACTCAAACGAGCCAATCCTTGTTCTCCGTGGCTTGCTAAAACCAGGATTTTTGTCTAAAAATTCTTTTTAGCTTGGTAGTAAAGACACAGCTTGGAATAGCCATCACCTATATTGAAGGGCCTGTGTGAAGTATTGCTATGCCCCTCAAACTGCATTGTGAAATACATAAATCTGTTCACTTTGTATAAATAAAACAATTAAAAACAAAATAAAGAATCATGAACTTTGAAGCCAGGCCAAGGTTCAAATTCCAGCACAGACTCTTAAAAACTATAAAACCACAGCTAAGCCATTTATTGCTTTGGGTCCTTTCTTTGCTCAACTTGCTCAGTGTAGGTGGCAGTCCAGCAGAGATGGGAGGAAGTGGTGAGATAGGAGAGTGTGAGAGCTTCTTGCGTAACTGGGGCACGCTATTCTCTGCCCAGGGGTTCTGCACTTTGCAGGAGGGTAGAAGTGTCTTTGTGCGGTGTGGTCACTTGGAATGTTGCTTATATTCAAGGGGCCAAGGAGTTCTTAAATGGAGAACCTGGAGAATCACCCATCAGTGCCAAGGGATCTGATTAACCAAGCAGTTCTCAACATTTATTTAAGGGATTTTCCATGGGTTCTAAAGAGGAGCAGCCAGTTCCCAAAGGACATCCAAGATTTTAGATGGATCTATACCATTGTTCCTTGGCTAAGTGGCATGAGCAGGGCCAGAGGGTCAACGGCAATACTTGAAGAAAAATTCTGATTCACATAGGCAGTGGAGGATAGCCCATATCCTTGGGTCCCTGCACTCATATGGGGAATCAAAAACAACAAAACAAACAAACAAAAACTTCTGGCTTCAGATCAGACCATTTTGGCCATTGTAGTCATTTGGGAACTGAACCAGCAATTTCAAACCAATTCTAAAGATGTCTCTCTCTTTCTCCAACTCTGACTTCACAAGAAAATAATTTTTTTTTTACGATTTACTTATTTTTCTTGGAGAGGCAGATTTGTAGAGTGAAGGCGAGACAGATTTTTTCATCCACTGGTTCCACTCTCAAGTGGCCACAATGTCCATAGCTGAGCCAATCCAAAGCAAGGAAACTCCTCAAGGTCTCTGATGTTGGTTGCAGAGTCCCAAGCAGTTGGGTCATCATCCATTGTGTTCCCAGGTCATGAGCGGAGAGCTGGATCAGAAGTGGAGCAGCCAAGACATGACCCATGACCCCTACGAGGTGCCAGTGCTTGCAGGTGGCAGACTAGCGTGCTGAGCCCTTGTGCCCACCCCAAAATAAATACATCTTAAAAAGGAAAAAGAAAAAAAAAATCTTGAATTACAGATGAACTAAAAGCTCACTGCAAGACTCAGAAATGGCACATTTGTTACAGTTAGACCCTTAAAAAAAAAAGCCATTTTTACTTGAAAGAGCTACAGAGAGACAGGGAGAGCTCTCTTATCAGCTAACTGACAAAGAGCCGCAACAACTGGAGCTGAGCTGCTCCAAAGCCAGGATTATTTCTTCCAGGTCTTCCCCATGGATGCTGGTGCCCAAGGACTTGGGCCATCCTCTGCTGCCTTTCCAGGACATCAGCAGGGAGTTGGATCAGAAGGGAGCAGCAGGACACCAACTGGCACCCGTACACATGCCAGTGCCACAGGGGAAGGATTAGCCTACTATGCCATGGTGGCAGCTCCTATTTAGACACTTTTTAAACTGCTTAGGGTTTCATCTTGGAAATCCAATGTGAAGAAAATTCAAGTTCCTTAACGCATCTTCCTAAGAAGAAAAAGGAATTCTGATTTGTTCACTGCTTTAGGTCGATTGTCTGGGAGAGTGTCTTGCGTGTACAATGTGCTTAGGTAACAAGACAGAAGAACAGATGTAGCTGTAACATGTATCTTATTACCTATGTTTCAGCATGGTACAGGGCGTTCAGAAAATTCTCAATAAATACTTGACAGGCTAAATCAATGGATTCCCAGGCTAGCTCGTCACTAACGTACTGGAACCTACCCATCAGGCCCATATACGTCTCAACTTATCAAACATGTCAGAAACCAGCTTATGTGTAACTTTCTATCAACATCATTCATCGTTCATTTATTTTCCCCTCACCAGAGTGGAATGTCATAGCTTAGAACTGGATAGTCAGAGGCAAAGGAAATTTGGAGATCAGATAGATCTTTTCAGCTGCAAAGATGAAAAAAGCTGAAAGAAAATGAAGAATAAGGTGTAGAGAACATACTTGACAGCTTCGTTGGAAAAGAATGTTCAGTTTACATACTGCGTTTTTTCCCCTTAAGCTCTCAGGGTGGGTGGATCTCACTCCCTCAGCGACCACAGGAGGAAGGTTCTGAGCTGTTTAGTGGCAGATGTGGGGTTGAAAGGCAGGTCCCCGGTACTCGACAGTATATGCAGTTGTGAAGGTATCAAAGAACCCAACACATTTCAACAGGAGAGTGGTGCGACCTGCAGGCTTGCAAGGAGCAGTTACCAAAAGTCAGGCTAAAGAAAAACAAAAGGAACTAGGGAACAGAGTGCCTTGACCCAAGAAAGAATTCTGATTTTTATCCATACCTGTCATGCTGATATCCTTCCTTGTTGAAAAAGCAGAAAGACAAAGAGAGCTAGGATGGGAGATCTCTCAGGGTTTACACCGGTCAGGGCTGAGCTAGCTTGAACCCAGCAGCTGCGGATGGGGGGCAACTGCAACCCAGAGTCCCAAGTGGACCGCAGGGACCCAAGCATGTGAACTATCCCCTAGCTATCCTGAGGGCACACCCTCTCAGGAAATTGGATTTAGAGTGATGTAGGATTCGAACCCAGGCGCTCCAACCTAAGAGGTACCCATTCTGAGATTATTTGTAAGCAGTAATATATTTTTTAAAAGTCTGATAAGAGATGCTGTTGTGTAAATGAAAATAACAGAAGGCGGTCCCTCTCTGAGGGGCTCTTCCTTCCTCCCTAAGAGGTGCTCAGTGTCCAGAGCCTGAGATGCTCTGTTGGTGGGTGCTGCAATGAGTGCGGCAGGAAGGCAGAGCAGGTGTCCTGCAGCTGGGATGGAGGAACCCACCCTGCAGGCAGGAGTCCAGCACATCAGATCCAAGGCGGGGAGCGGTGGGTGGCCTGGAAGGTGCCAGCACCGTGACAGCTCATGGGGAAGGGCACCAGACCCAGCTGCTGGTTTTTGTAAAAGATGATAATGAACTTCTGCATGTCCTTGGAGCATTTAGTTATTGACACGCACTGCGCGGTGGCCCAAGGAAGGAAAAAAAAAAAAAAAAAAGACCCCAGCCTGCTCCTTTGCTTTCTACCCGTCTTCTTCTGGTTTCCAAGTAGAAGAAAGAGCATCCACGTGTAGAAGGCAGAGAGCTACACCTCAATCTAGTTTAGAAACTTTTCAAAAGTCCTCACTGGAAAGTCCAAGAAGAAGCAGATATAAGTTCTCCAAGAAACTTCTAAGAAGGAAAAAAGACTGATGAGTAAGACATTTGTGTGCTTAGACAGCTTGGGGAAATTGCCACCTTCACGTTGGTCTTTCAAAAATCGTTTCTGTTCCCACCCCCCAATAGTCGAGCCCAATACAATACAATGATTTCTTTCGAGTGCACGTAGAGCCAATTACTTTGGCAGCGTGAGACTTCTGGGCCATATCACACCCTTCAGGAAAGCCATCCTGGCTGAGTCCGTGTGTCCCACGGGACTGCGGTGCAATGGCGATGGCAGAGAAATGGCAGGTTTTGGCAAGCTGCACAGGAGGAGGACGCTCTCTTCTTCCTGTGAGTTTCTGAAACTTGTGATGCATAAGCTCCCGCCCTTTTCTGGGAACACAGAAAAAGCCTGACTCAGGCAGCTGCTGCGGGTGATTAAAGCAGCCTGAGAGAGGAGAGAGAGAGAGGCACACACTTCCCCCGACGCAGGGCTGAGCGCACAGCCGCGATGAAGCCAGCAGCTCAGTGGTACTGGCTGAGTTCAGCCGTTCTGGCTGCCTCTGGCTTTTTAGTTGTGGCACATAACGCCACCGCGACCCCGACCGCCGCCGAGGAGGAGATCCAGGACCAGAGAGCCGCAGCCGAGGACGCCTGTGCTGTGAGATTGGAGAGCGCGGAGAAGTGCGAGGGAGACAAGTGCCTGTACCAGGTGAACCTGCCGCCGCTGACCCTTCAGCTCCCGAAGCAGTTCAGCAGGATCCAGGAGGTGTTCAAGGAATTGCAGGACCTCAAGGAAATCGTCCGCAGCCTGAAGAAATCGTGTCAAGATTGCAAACTGCAGGCTGATGACAGCCGAGCCCAGGGTGGGAGTGGGCTGCTGCTTCCCGCCAGCACCGGAGCCCCCGAGGAGCACGCTACCCACAGCAACAGGGTGGAGGAACTGGAAGGCCAGGTGAACGAGCTATCCTCGGAACTGAAGAACGCCAAAGAGGAGATCAGCCTGCTTCAGGGTCGCTTGGAGAAGCTGAATCTGGTAAATATGAACAACATCGAGAACTACATCGATAACAAAGTGGCCAATCTGACGGTCGTAGTCAACAGCTTGGACGGCAAATGCTCCAAGTGTCCCAACCAGGAACAGATACAGGCTCCTCTGGGTACGTGTTTTCTTATCATTTGTGTGTGGATGTCATAGGGTTAAGACAGTGCCCATAAAACATTAACCTGAGTAAATAAATGGATGGTGGAGTGAATAATTATGCCTTTTCTTTATCAAGGTAGGAAAAGGAAAAAAAACCACACACACAAAAAACAAACAGAACAAGTTATCTGCTCAAATGTGAGCACAGCAGTGATACATGACCAATTAGAAACATCCCCGGAAAGCACTTTCAGTTTTAGGATCTTCAATTGCGAAAGCCAGACCACCAACCCCCTCTGCCACACACACACACACACACACACACACGCAGAAATAGAGTGTGTGTGTGTATTTCTTAATGTTTCTGTGTATTTAGCTTATTGCTTTCTTCACTGAAAGTGTTGGAAAATAAGGACAGGCAATGTTTGCAGGTGTGTGTATTCATTTGTCATCAGTGCCTCCTGGCTCTGTGACCACCATTTCTCAGTGGTACCAAATGGTCTTTGGAAGACTTGAGTAAACAATCCTCAAGTTCAAAACTATTGCAGCAAGCTAGTGGAGGCAGGAGATTTTTCTAGGAGAGATAGAAGCAGCTTTGCTCATGAGCTCAATCAGTGGCCTTGAGACCTGATGGTACAGGCGTGTGGTGGGGGGAATTTCGGCAGGCCGCTAAGGAAAAGTGTACATTCTTATCCTTTTACCTTGAGCCAGAACTTGAGCCTATCAAAACAGAATGCACCCTCAGCACCCCAATTACTGAAATGAACTTTAATGGGGTTGTTAAGAACACGGATCTACTCGCCTTCTCGCACATTTGAAATAACAGTGTCATTGGTTCCTCTAGATCCTTGGCCTTCTGCCCGAGTTTCTGGTGGAAGCTGGTTGTTGCGTGTGGTCTGTTTAATCCCTGGGTAGCCATCTCTCCATCAGGACCGCCACTGACCATGCACTGAGGGGCGATGGAGAAATCCTTTTCACTTGGCCCAAGTAGTTCTGGTCCATTCCAGCCCCAGGGACTCCTCAAAGTGGCTGGTGACTTCAAGGGCCAATGGCAACCTGCATAATGCTGCACCTTGCACACCAGAGGCACATCACTGAGTACATGTTGGAGCGAGCACTGCACAGCCACTTGTCACAATATGAACAAAACGGTTTTTTTCCCCCCATTTTCCTCTAAAAGTTTTGGAGTAAAGTTCTGGGTATTCTGAGTTCTAAATACAGATGAATTGGACTGTTGTGCCTTAGAGAATCATAATCAACAGTCTTTAATAAATTTTTGGTACGAAATTGTCCTGGAATAAATAGGCATTTTTGCTTTCTTCAGAGTCCCCTGATCTGCTCATTTACATTGACCCTGAGGACAAGCACGTGTCGTTTTTTTTCTAGAAACCAAACTTGTGAAAGACTAAGTACCTTCCCAGATCATTAATTCAGAAAAAGAATACTGATAGATTATTGAGAAAGAAATGTTCCTGTTGTGGCTATCTAGTAGAAGAAATGTGAATTTATGGTGGATACTGTATATTATAATTTTAATGTGTCATTTGGAGCAAACCCTATAAAACACTGTGACAGTGAAGGCTACCCGTCCTTTAGGGTACGGAAGTGGAAGTCTGTTTTATTTATTTATTTATTTATTTATTTATTTATTTATTTTTGCCTAAGTATGAAATAAATTTCTAGGACAGCTGGAATCATCTGAATTTTTAGGACCAACAAAAGCAATGGGTGTGAGAAGGAGTGTTTCTGCCAAAGCACCATGCCCTTATACGCTTGCTAAACAAGTTCAAGTTAAGGTTAGCAGAATGTGCTGTCCTTCTCAAGATACTTTCGGACACCTCATTTTTTTCGGATGTGCAGTTTTTACTAACAAAATCTAATGCTTTCCTGCTCTTCCTTCCCTGGCCCCTTCAGTTCAACATCTGATCTACAAAGACTGTTCTGACTACTACGCCAGAGGCCAGAGAAGCAGCGAGATCTACAGAGTCACACCCGATCCCAGGAACAGTAGTTTCGAAGTCTTCTGCGACATGGAGACCATGGGGGGAGGCTGGACGGTGCTGCAGGCGCGGCTGGACGGAAGCACCAACTTCACCAGGAACTGGCGAGACTACAAGGCAGGCTTCGGCAACCTCCAACGAGAATTTTGGCTGGGCAATGATAAAATTCACCTGCTGACCAAGAGTAAGGAAATGGTTCTGAGGATTGATCTGGAAGACTTTCACGGTGTCAAACTGTACGCCACGTATGATCAGTTTTACGTCGCCAACGAGTTCCTCAAATACCGTCTGCATGTCGGTAACTACAATGGCACAGCCGGGGACGCCTTACATTACAGCAAACACTATAACCATGATATGAAGTTTTTCACCACCCCAGATAGGGACAATGACCGATATCCCTCCGGCAACTGCGGGCTCTACTACAGTTCTGGCTGGTGGTTTGACGCATGCCTTTCTGCCAACTTAAATGGCAAATACTATCACCAAAAGTACAAAGGTATCCGTAATGGGATTTTCTGGGGCACCTGGCCTGGCATAACTGATGTGCAGACTGGTGGCTTCAAGTCCTCCTTCAAACAGGCCAAAATGATGATTCGACCCAAACACTTTACGCCTTAAGTCTCTAGTGTTCATTCCTCCAGGCCTACTTCTTGTAACAACTGGGCAATTAGTTTCCTCAACATTTGGGGGGAAAAAAGCCTCCTTTCCAAAATGTTGTTTGTCCATGGCTAAAGTCTCCTCCAAGGGGCAAGTTTTTAGACATTACATGGCATTGGTAACAAAACAGAAAATACGCAGTAATGGGTTCTTTGTTGCTGTTAAGCTTATTCAATGAGTGCTTGTGAGCCACTGGGAGTATTCAGATTATACATTTGATTTATACTTTTTAAGATGTCCATTAGTTACAAATATTTCTATGGCTTATTCTACTTGTTACAATACAAAAGCAAGTGTCTGGTCAGGAGGCCAGCTTCTACACACATCATATGTATCTTGGTTATGACCTAAGCACATCTGAAGGTGTTTCATTGTTTTCAGGCTACAGATAGTAATTTGGCTATTTGTCTCTAAGTATCATAATCTTTAGTCCACATACATTCCACGTATGGCAGGAAGACCCTTCAGCATCTTAGTTCCAAGCAAAGAGAAATAGCAGATATAATTCAACCCATCCATGTAATATTTGTGACAGGTAAAATGTGATTAGGAATGTAAATGTGGTAGCCTAATGTCACCACTAAGATGCTTTCAGAAAACATCATTAACCTTACAGACAATAGTTTGAAAGAAATTCATTCACTGTTGATAACTCATTGGAAGTTTGACTGTTAAGCTGTTGTAACAGAAAATGTTCTTTGGTTCTGTGTATATGGTAGTTTTAACTTGAAACTGTTCATCGGTGTGCTAGACTACTGGGGGCTCTCTCTGGGAGGACCAGGTGTGGGTGGTAAATAACATTTATTTATAGGTTATATCGCTATGAAGGCCAATTTTCTATCCAAAACAACATTAGCTAGCCTTAAGTGGTTTCACTTCCTAGAAAGCTAAAGCTTTATTTATTACAAGTAGATAAGTTTTGAAAGCTATAGAACAGTAGTTCAATTATTATGTACATCAGTGCTGACAGATTGCTTATTTTGCTAACAGTAATCCAAAGACAGGTGCTTTTTCTTCTTCTTTTTTTAACCAAGTAGAGACTTCTTGAGCTCTGGATCTTTTAGAATTCATGACTTGTGGATTCATCAGTGTATTTAAAAGAGCCATACGCTTAAGTGCATCATTTGGGGAAGAGCAGCAATTCAGATAAGAGCACTATCACAGTGCAGGTAAAGTTTAAAACAGCAAGTAAAATCTTGGAGTGATTATTATATGCAAATCAGCAATAAATTTGATGTTTAAATTCTGGTGTCTGCTTCTAACGCACTGCTTCAGAATATATTCACAAAGATGTATCTTTACCCGTCATTTGGAAGAATAAAGGTAATATAAGTTGATTTTCCAAAAATTAGGTCCTTATAGAATATTTTAACTAAAGAAACAAGATTCTTTTCAAAAAGGATGACACACAAAGAATTCAGGCAAACATGATGAAAATTGTGTTATTACAAATATTGTTAAAATGTTAAAGCAAGAGAAATCAAAGTAAAATCAAGTAATGAACAAATTGTAAACTATTTTTTGTAAACTATTATAAATTTCAAAGATTATGTGTCTATTCATTGGATATCATATATACATGCTATAGCTTTTTTACTTTTTAAAAAAGGAAAATCGGTGTTTGTTCCAATATCTATGTATATATAAATATTTGTTTCATATAATAGTTATAAATAAATGGAAGTACTCTTAAGTTTTATGATAAAAACTGGATTTAATTCCAAACACAGTTCTTAATGAAGACACATCCTCATATAGAATGTGGTCTCTGATTTAATAGGTAGCGGGTGTCATTAGTTCCACACTGTGGTAAATAACTTGCTAATTAATATAAATACTCAAGGATTTTTTTAATCTTCCTACTTTATTTCAAAGGATAAAACTTTTATTTTCTATTATATTTTATAACTTTTTTAAACAAATTCTGTAACAAATTTCTTTGGGAACTATTTCATGTCACCCATTATGGGATATATTCTGCACTCTGATCATCTGTAACATGCTAATGGAAATATATAGCCTTTTGCCTTAATTATTCACTAATATAAGCTAATGTTCATAAATGTGGGTTGACTTTACAAATATGCCATTAAAATCTTGCCAACATTCAATTCTGGTGGTTGGAATTTATTACCTTTATTATTTCTGAATATTATCATTCTTAGAAAATGTTGTTTAAAATTGGGGTTTTTGGATAAGCCAAATGGAGCTATTGCGTTTATCGTGAAAGAGTAGGGAGTGGAGAGGGGGACTTCAACGTTACTGAGAAGCATTTATGCTCCAAATGGACTTATAACATCACCATATAATAACCAAAGAAACAAGATACGGTATAAACAGACACAGCACGAGATGTGCCCGAGCAACAAAATTTGTTAGTCTTTTTGAATAGCTATCCTAGAAAAGATCTTCAAAGTCAAAGTGACAGCTAATTTCCTCCTAATAAGCTCTTGTATGTTACTTCTCTTTTTATGTAAAATTGGAGTAATGACTTATGTCTTTCTAAAAACATGTGCAATAAAAGACTTACTCTTCACATATTGTGGAAATATTAAATATTATGCCTTTGTTTTTTGGGTTAATGTTAATAGAGTGGCTCCTGACTGGAAGTTGTAGCGTGTCTTCCCAGCTAGATAATATTCATGACCTTCAGGAGATTCTACAGAGACCCATTTCATGAACAGGAACACAAAGGCAAGTAGAGGGACACTTTCAATTTAGTTCCCTCTAAAATTCTGTCCGTGTGTTTGAAATGCCAGTTTCCCTTCGTGACAATGCCCACCATGAATGCCACTGCTCTTTTGCCATGCCCTCCACGTCAGGTCACCTCTTTAGGGTGATTCCAGACACTTCTCAAAGAGCAGCCTCTATTGCCAGCATGACTGACTACTGGCTGCTTTCTGGACCAGTGTCCCAGTGTCACTAGATTGTTGTGCTACAACCGCCCACAAAGCCTTATTTCTTCTAAGACAAAACCTGGCCTTCTCATGAACTAATTTCTGCCCACCTTTACAGCTTCCTTTTCTGCCACTACTCCTGTTGCTGTCATACTCAATGTTTTGTGGTCCTGGAACAGCCTTGTTCTTTCCTGTCCTGACTCTGTACACACTGTTCCCTTGGTCACGCTTGACCAATGCCATTCAATACTCAACAGCATGGCATGATCCATGCTCTGTTTATACCTCTCCCACCCAATGGATTTTCATCTTATCCTTCAGGATTTAGAGTAGGGACTTAGTACCCGGGCTCTGGATCCCAAACCTACTCTCTGTAAGCTGTATGATCCCGAGTGACTCAATCCTGTTCTTGGCTTCCTTCAACTGTAAGATAATTCTGGGCTTTGCGGAAGATTGAATGAGTACTTGTAAAGACACAGAAAGCTATCTGTTTTCAATCACCATCACCCCACACAGTTCTCTCTTCCAGGCATGCTTCCCTGAGGACACTGAGAGGTGTGGCATCTTGGCCTCGATCCTGACCATCTTTTACATTCCTCCGTGTAGATAACATGGTTCAATAGACATCTAGGTTCTACCCTGAGATAGGAATCAGAATAGGAAAGAAGGAGATGGGACACAGGGGTGCTGTTGCTGAACATGTTTCCCTAGAGGAAGAGCTGCTGTCTAAAGAGGCAGCGTCTTGTCTAGTCAGAGGCTCTGACAGCTGGTGAACACAGGCAGGAAGTGGTAGAGCCAGCAAGACCACAGCAAAATGTGAATACATACGGATTCCAGAATAGGGTACAAGACCCAGGTAAACTGTTCCCAGGCAGCCTGGCAACATGCCCCTCAAGGGTACAACAATATCAGGTCAAACCAATGATTGTTCCAAGTAACCACATTGCAACTTGGACATTAATTTTTCAGCCCAAACTCCATGACTCCTTTCATTGCCAAAGAAACACAGATTCAAATAAAATTACCTTTGCTAACCACTTTCAATTCTTATCTCCTCTCTCCTCCACCTCTGCCCTCCCACCCCCACCTGCTAGAGGCAATGAGGGCACCAAGCCAGTGCGGCTGAACCTAACGTTTGACTTTACTCTGCGCCCTGCCAAAATTGCAACTTCTATTGCAGTGTGGTTTTCCCAGGTCTTTTGTTTGTTGATGGGAAACAAGAGGAAATGGGTGCATCCTGAGGACCGAGAAGAGCCTGAATCTCCAAACGTGATGGCACCCATCTTTGTCCCCAACACTGGACAAGGCTTCTTTTTCTCTTGCTGGAAGACACTGCTGCTTTCTCCCCAGAGGGCATGGCCTGATTTCTCTGTTGGCTCCTTCCTCCCCTCTTTGTCCATATCTCCAGATCTGTAATGAGGGCCTGCCCTAGTGCTATGAAGTCAAGTTGGAGGAGAAGCCTTTGCTCAACTTTGCCTGTTTCTCTTGGTAGAAGGCTGGGAAGACATGTGGAGACACATTCTGAGGTTGCTTGACTAGGGAGCTTAGACACATCTGAATGGATACAGTCATATTTAAACAGCAAACATGGACTGGGATGTGTGTTCAGGATAAGTAGTTAAGGCGGTGGTTAGAATGCACATGACCTTGGTTCTAGCACCAGCTTTGCTCCCAATTCTACCTGTTAATTTATATGTTGATAGACACCAGTTGATAGCCCAAGTAACTGGATCCCTGACACCCTCATGGGGGACCCTGTAGTCAGGTCCTGGCTCCAGACTTCAACCCAGGCCAATCTTGGCCATATGTAGGTACTTAAGAATTAACTAGTGAATAGGATCATTAATCAATCTACCTGTATGTCTCATGAATAAGCAAATAGATAAGTGAAACGATGGATTCAATAGGCTAGCTTGAAGAGATGTTCGATTCCAACAGTTTGCTTGCTAAGTTAGCCCAAAGCTAGCTTCAAGAGCAGCATATGCTGATTAGAGTTGAGTAGTCAGAAATGTTCCAGAATTCTAAGGCACAAAGATAGGAAAGTCAGGGCAAGAGTCAGCCTTAAATCACTCGATGAACATGTACTGAATACATACCATTGCCGAGACAATCTTCTGGAAGGCTGGACCAACACAGACAAAACTACTCTCATGGGGTTCATGCTTTAATCGGACTCAGATTTAAAAAGTAAATAAGCAACACAAAAAATTAAGCAGGACAAAAGCATTAGAAGCAGAAAAGCTATTTTACAAGGCTATTTCCAAAAGTTTGTGGAAAATGGAATAAACATACTTTGGTGCAAAAAAAATCAGTTTTAGTAAAACATATTTTGCATTAGTTTTTGAATATTCCTTGAGTGCATGGATTCCAAAATGCTTTGCACCAAATCAAACTGTTGTTGGATACTTATTTGAAAGGCAGAGAGAGAGAAGTAGAGAGAGAAAGGGAGAATGAATATGAATCTTCCATCTACTCTTCCATTCTCCAACTGCCTGCAACAGCTGGGGGACAGGAACTCCATCTGGGTGCCCCACTCTGACTGGCAGAAACCCAAGCCCTTGAACTATAGTTAACTGCTTCTAAGATGCATTAGCAGAGAGCTGGATCAGAAGCAGGGAACATGCAGGGTTCTATCCGGGCACTAACATATAGGAAGAGAGTGTCCTGCTGTGTCCCAACGCTCAACCCATAACTTACCTTTTGGTTCATTTTCCCACGGACTCTTCGGAATATCCTCATGTACAAGTATAGAGCGGTGAAGGGAGGCCTCCCTGGGGAGGTGATATTTGAGAAGAGGTCAACAGGACTGAGAGCAAGCCAGACAACTGGGGCAGAATGTCCCAAGCAAATGGAGCACCCATTTGAAAGTTAGTTTCACCCATGTGAAAGTTAGTCTGGAAATTCGATGGCAAGGTTGAACGTCAGCAAAGGGCGTCCCTGCATAAAACAGCAGATTCTGGGTTTGGGGTATAGGAAAGGAGATCAGGAATTTTGACCATTCCAAGTACAAGAATTCCAAGTGGAGATGGGCATTTGGATATGAGTCTCAAGTACAGGGTAAGACTTCTAGGATTCAGAAACAATTGGAAAGCTCCTTGAATACAGAGAGAATAAATCATCTGATAACCTAACTTTAAAAAAGAAAGTGTCCACGGATCACAGACTTTCTCAAAAGAAGCTCTGAGACCAGCTGCCATGGTATTGTGGAGACCCATCTACCTTCCAACTGTGTCTTTTCAGAGCTCCCAGAGACAACCCCAACCATATATGAAGAGGACAGATGTATTCCAACTGAAACAAAGAACTGTTTCAAGATTCTTTTAGGTTTGGGTTGGCTTCTCCTTGCCCCATCAGCTGAGTTACTGAGTATTTTTAGAAGCTATGATGGTATAGCACAGTAGTATCCTACAATCTACTGCTTTGGAGTTGGAAATGTACGTGAAAGCCCAAACAGGCAAAATTGATCCTACTGAATGGATATAGTTGTATTGCAGCAGCAGCAACCATGGATTGGGACGTTGTGAGATTGGGCTGGTGCCATGCAGGGTACAATGCGCATGACTTGTCTCCTCCCAGGTGTGTACCAATAAGAAGCTGAAGTAACAGTCAGAGCCTGAACTCAAATCCGGACACTTCCATGTGTGCTATGGATGCCTTTATCAGTTAAGGCAGATTTATGGGTGGTGGCAGGAGACAGAGAAAGAAAGAGTGAGCTTCCATCCTCTGGTTCACTTCCCACATACCCAGATAATCACAACAGCCAGCACTGGGCCAGGCCAAAGTCAGGAGCCCGGAATTCCATCCTTGTCTTGAACATGGGTAACAGGAGCCACAGTTCTTGGGCCATCCTTCACTGCTTTACCAGGTGCAGCAGGTAGAAAAGTAGATCGGACGCAGAGCAACTGAGACTAGAACTGGCACTCACATGCAGCTAGCGCAACCAAAGATGGCCCAAGGCCTTGACCCCTGTACTCCTAAGAGAGACCTGGAAGAAGCTCCTAGCTCCTGATCACTAAGTTCTGGCTGGTGCAGCCATTTGGGGGAGTGAACCAGAGGATTCTCTAACTCCTTTCAAACAAAATTACATCCTTAAAAAAAAAAGTTGATTCTCTATTGTAAAATGCCTTGCACAAAATCTAGCCTATTTGAGAAGAGGTAGGAGGTGAAACTTGTTCAGCCTTTAACCCTTCCCTGGAGGGTGGGGCATGGGGTGCCCTGGTATGCACAAGCTCCTGGGTTATCTTCCCTTTTCAGCTTTCTTGACATTCTTGGTATATTTCTCCTGAAATGGGCTAATATTTCACGGCTAAAGTACACAAATAGCTGAGGTCAGTATCATCCCTCTGATGGCCTTCTGCGTGGATCTGAGAAGGGGAGAGCACTTGTAATTATGTCCCATCTTGAGGTGAAGCGTCTTTTTGTCCCTTATCAAAATGATGATTTTTTTTTTGACTGACAGGAGATATTTCAAAAAGGAGTACATTTTCAAGTGTGTTGATGTCCCCACTTAACCTACTGGCCACAAATTATCTTCCTGCAGTTATATCCAAATTTATCACGACTCCTGACAGAAAAGACAAACAAGCTCCTAGCCTCCCCAAACACTATCTTGCTCCATGGTTACGGAGCAGAAGGTCCTGCTAAACCCATTCTGCTTAAGCATAAAATCCTCTGGAAGGTTCTTTGGAAGCACAGCCTTCTCATGTACATGCTAAGTTAGTTTTTCTGTTTTGGTAGATAGTTGCCCTAAGACATGAGGGTCACTTACACGTGGCTGGTGTTAGTAATGGCAACTTCTCTTCCTTTCTACCTTGTTACTTATTTTTTAACTCGATGAAGTCAATTATTGGACACCTGGAGAGGGCTTGGTCTCAGGGGTAATTATCGGAATTGGATGGGAAAGACAGATACTTTTATGATGAATATGACGGTGGGCATTTCATGGGTTCAATTGCCAGAGTGGGCACTTTCAGACAATGTCCTCAGTAGTTTTAAGAATCTGCAGACATGGTTCTAGAATGTCCAAGGAAAAGGGGTCAGGGAAGAAGACAGGAGAATGGGTTATGCGTGCCACATGATTCACCCAGAATAGCTCTGTTTTTATTCGGTCTTAGCACTCCATCTTTAATTTCCTGAATTTAAAACATCTGAAAAAGCACTGCCTCCCTGTGACATATCCCCTTGGGTGCTTAGCAGGAAAAGCAGAGTTAGACTAGATATATGGTGATTCCATAACTTGAAATACTTAAGCTGCTACTGCAAGTTTAGGTTGACTTGATGTGGAAAATACATTCAGAAACTCAGAAGACCTCATTCCTTTTTAAGTCTACTTTGCAACATACTGACTCAGTGCTGGGGTTATTTTCACAGAGTGTTTTACTAATTGCTGTATGCATTGATTCTGTTGAAAATCTTGGCATAGCAACTTGCAAGACAGTTTGCAAGGAATATAAAAAAGATACCATGTGCGTCCTACTCAGAATCCCTTAAAACTTTGATCGAATAGCTAACAAAACAGCAGAGGAAAGACCAAGTGTTGTGAGGTCCCGGCACTATGGGGAGAAGATATAGCAGCAGAAGGGACCACATTTTGTTAGCAAATGAGACGCTTCAAGTCTGAATTCTCTTGAGGACTGGCAGGGATTCCACAGCCCACACACTGGGCGGGAACGCCAGGCCTGGGGACAGGATAAGCAAAGGCACCAGGCAGGGTGCAGTCAGGAGGTACTTGGGAAAACAATGATGTGTCTCATTTGGCTGGACAGGGCTGCCACATGACAGAGGATCTTAAAAACAGGAGAGTGGCAGATCAGCCTGTAGAGGAAATGGACTGTAAGGTCAAGGCGATGTGACACTTCATCCTTAGGACGGGCAGAGAACAATTCCAATCTAAGTGTCTGTAATCTCCCCCAGATACCTCTTGATGACTCAGTGCTGGGCCTGTGAGGTGACCTTGAGATCCTGGAGGAGGAGGCGAACTGGAAGGAACTCTGAAGATTGCTCAACAGAATAACGAAATGGCCAAAGACAGCAAGGAGAAGCAGGGTGGCGATACAGGGAGGGGGAAAAAACGCAACCTGAGCTTGGGAAGGAAGAGGGAATAAAAGGAGATGAGGAATTTGAGAAACTTTGGCTGCTTTTGGGCTCCATTTCCTAAAGGGGATGCCAGGCAGCCACACTGCTTGCCCAGGGAGGAAGTCTGGGTTTCCTTTAGGCTGTGCAGGGAGGCGTCCTGAGGCAGGAATGAGAAGGCTAGTACATTCAGCTTACACGCCTTCTGCACAGGGCAGGGAGTCTCGCCAGCAGGAGGGGCTGCATGTGGAAACTTCACCTGCCTGCTTCACCTCTATATCCCACAGCCAAGGCAGCTAGGCAGGGAGGCTGCTGGGTTTGGATTTCCAGCAGAAAGGCATGGCAAAAGCAACTGAAAAAGGAGTGTGGGAGATAAGCATTGAGGTACCCCCAGACGACCATGAGCTGACAAAGGTTTGGTTAGCATAAAGTAAGGTTCTGAGTTTTAGCGACTTGCTGAAGACCACACAGCTAATAGACGCAGAACTGGAATGAAGACTCATCTACCCTGAGCCACTTTCCTACCCACTACTGATCAGAGAATTTCTCTGCCCTTAACCATTAAGATTTAGTGGTGATATTGTCAGCCTGTTCTTTCTCAGTTGTAGCTTTTACAGTTAGCAACATTCCTGCCTCCTGAACCTGAGGTTCTGTGTCAGGTAATCCTCTTGCCCTCTTCTTTTACACTTTGTATGTCACAGCAGGTGTAACCATTTCCCTGTACCTGGGGAGGTATGCCCAACAAGTAAAGGGATTTAGTCTTGGAGTCTAAGCTTGCTGCTGGCACCTCTTCTGCGTTTCTTCTGACACACGCCGGCTAGAACAAAGGTTAAAATACAATGACTCAAAGCATCAAGGTGGCAGGAGAAAACACAGGAAACAGGTTTATAACCTTGGAGTAACAAAGGTCTTTTGGCGTATGACATAAAACCCAGAAGGTGCAACAGCAAAGATCGATTAAAGTCCTCGCCTTGAACGTTCTGAGATCCCATATGGGCACCGATTTGTGTCCCGGCAGCCTTGCTTCCCATCCGGCTCCCTGCTTGTGGCCTGGGAAAACAGTCAAGGACGGCCCAAAGCCTTGGGACCCTGCACCTGTGTGGGAGACCCGGAAGAGCTCCAGGCTCCTGGTTTTGGTTCGGCACAGCTCTGACCATTGAGGTCACTTGGGGAGTGAATCATCGGATGGAAAATCTTCCTCTCTGACTCTCCTCTCTGTATATCTGACTTTTCAATAAAAATAAGTAAATCTTTTTAAAAAGAAAGAAAGCAAAAGGTCTCCATATGGGAGGAATGCTGTCATAAGTAATCTCAAAATAAAGCCCATGAACTCAGATGTCTGCAACCAGTCTACAGAGACCTTACTTTTCAACATATGGAGGTCCTACACATCACATGGAGAGGAAGGAGCAGCTCCATAGGAAAGTGGGAAAGAAGGACATGAAGAGAATTCCCAAACGGGAAGAAACAAATGGCTCTTTGTATTGACTGCATCCGCAGCATTGGCAGAGATGCCCCTCAACACCTGCCCTACGTACACACTCTGGACATGCCATATTCTGGACAATCAGTAGGTGGGTAGTATGTTACACTTGAGTCCCCTTGCCTTCCCAGGTGCACTCCTAGCCCTTTTCCTGGGAACACATTTTGCAGATGCAAACCAGCCCACAAGCTTCACCCTTCCTGGGTCCGGTTATGCCAAGGCCCAAGTACTGGACAGATGTGGGCAGTTCCTGTGCTGCAAAGCCTGCTCAGATTACCCAAACCAGCCAATGCTCAACCTGCTGACGCAGGCTCGCCTGTGCTGTACATGGGAAAGCACGCAAAGCCTACTGCTCACCATTCTTCTGTTCCGTTCTGCCTTCCAATCCACCCAGGGCCTTCTCATGTCACTCTTTTGCCATCCAGCCAAGGGAACTGTTATAACCATCATTTTAATCATAAAAAGTAGCTTCACCTCACTCATTCTAAAATTGTGAATAAGGATGATGATGATGAGGTAACATTTCTATTCTTTGAACAAGAGTAACCAAGTTCAAGAAATTAGACGGCACACTTTGCAGGTATGTGACTAAAGAGATCCTCTTTTTGTTTTGGGGGGAGTTGGTAGGAACAAAAATGGTTGCAATCTGCAGGGTGGGTACTTTGCAATAAAAACAAAACGAAACACCCCACCTGTTTCTCATTTAGTTGAAAGGCGAGGGGAGTGAGGTGAGAAAGAGCATTTCCATCCACTGGTTCAATTTTCCAACACCCTTAACAGTGAGGGCTAGGCCAGGCTGAAGCCAGCAGGCTACAAGTCAACCCGAGTCTCCCATGTGGGTAGCCGGCCATCACCTGTTGCCTCCCAGAATGCACACTAACACCAAGCTGGAGCTGGAAATAGAGACAGGACTTAAGCCCAGGCATTCAGGTATGACAGCGGGAAGTCCTATCACCTACCCACGGTTCCAATGACCTGTCCAAATTAAAAATAAATAAATAAATAAATGTGCAAATCCACCATCTAGTCATCTCACATCTGAATATATATCCAAAACAATTCAAAGGACTTTCCTAAAAACTCATTTCTCTGATAGGCACAGAGACTGAGTGGGTCAGAGAGAACTCCCTGTTTATCA
Organism: Ochotona princeps; assembly: GCF_030435755.1. Taxonomy (NCBI): domain Eukaryota; kingdom Metazoa; phylum Chordata; class Mammalia; order Lagomorpha; family Ochotonidae; genus Ochotona; species Ochotona princeps. The sequence continues at coordinate 9,324,331 of NC_080863.1, read as the reverse complement.
CATCCCAAACACCTGCAAGAGCCAGACTTGAGCCGGATTGAAAGCAGGACCACAGAAGTCGATCCAGAGCTCCTGAACCCAAGTACTTGAATCATCCACACTGCATGGAGTTGAAAATCATGAGCTGGTATTAGGAATGGAGCCCAGAGACCCAGCAACAAGCCACAGACTCCCCAACCTGGCTAGTGAACCCCTGACCCAAATGCCTGAGAATCTTGTGCGGATGTATGTATGCCCATATTCACAGCCACATCGTTCACAAGAGAATGGGTCAACAAAACAGGAATTCAACATACAATCGATTATGAGTACTAACCAGGCTTAGCACAAGAAATCTGACATATGCCGCAACACAGACAAACCACAATGGCATTATCTTCAGTGAAGTCAGCTTGAAGCAAATAGAAATACTGCATGATTCAAGATATCTAGAGTAGTCAAAACAGAAATTAGGATAATAGTTGCCCAGAAAGAAGGGAGGGCAGACTCGGGAGCTGCTATTTAATGGGTTTCAAGTATCCGTTTTGTTTAAGAAAAAGTTCTGGAGATTAGGGATGTAATGATGAGAAAACATTCAGTACTATTAAATACACTATGCACTTAGAACCAGCTAATATATTTTTTTATCATCATCAGAGTTTTAAAGATGAGCAAATCCAATGACCCAGCAATCCAGCTAGGATGAATTTGTCTTTTTCATATGAACTTTTCCAGTGTTCAATGCTGATCATATAAAGTTATTCAGTCTATCATGCCAATGATATGACTATCCAGTTTTCATTACAGTGTATACATGTATAGAGACGTCTTATACTACCCTGTAAGAATGTGTAATTTGTGTCAGCTAAACTAAAAATCTGAAAAGAAAAAAAAAAGGAAGTGAGTTACATATAATAGGAAATTGGCTTAATACAAATACATTCTACTCATGTACTGACGTCTATGCAAGCAAAAAAAATATCTATCATACCATGTCATGGTAAATAAAAAGAACACAAACAAGTCTACGTATGTGAAAAAAAGTGTGTGTGTTGCTACCACTCATGTGTGCATAAACTCCCTGTACTGCCATAAAGGAGACTGTTAGCACCGATTGCCTTGGGTGTTGTGGCACAGTAGGCTGAGTTACTGCTTGGCATGCTTCCATCTCCTATCACAGCACACTCTAGATTCAGCTCCTCCACTCCGATCGATCCAGCTGCCAGGGTAACACACCTGGAAATGGTGCTTTTTGAACTCAGTTATTTGAGTCCCCACCTTCCACCAAGGAAGATGTGAATGGGGCTCGGAGCTGCTGGCTTCAACCTTGTTATGGTCATGCGGAAATGGAAGGTCTCCCTGTCTGTTTCCCTACGACTCTGAAACACACATGCACAAAACGCAAAAACAATGGCTGATTTACAAAACGCGAATTTTAGAATGCGATGTGGGGTGGGAGGCTGACTTATCCTTCTCTCTATGCTATTCTGTACCTTTTGACTTTTGTGTGGTGTATATATTTTACATATTAGCTATTGGAAAAAGTAACTTTACAGAAAGTCAACTCTATGTGTGGGGAACCACTGTCCGACCCCCTGATGATTTGTCTTTAACTTCCAAGTCTAGCTTGCACCTCACTTGACCCTTGGTCTTGCTTGTCCAACACACACACACACACACACACACACACACACACACCTCTGTGACTGAAGACCTCGCCTTAGATGATCTGTCTGACGCCAACTTCCTGCTGACTCATCCAATTCATGTCACCTGTGAATCAAGTCACCAGATGGCCAATCCCAGCCTACTTCCTTCCACTTATGCCTCCAAGAATCTATGTAACAAGACAAACGTATCTGTTCCCCACCCACCTGTATACGTACTTGAATTGAAAAAGGTATACTACAATCCCTGAGCCTCTATTTGCAGTTCCTAATACAGTCAGGTAGTTCTTGAGTCACAAAAAGTGCAGTAAGATCCATATGCTGTCCTGAGTGACACAAGCCTTCACAAGCTCATCTACTTTCCTCCCTCCGGAGCTTTCTTTGTTAAAGGAGAAAGCAATACCATTGAGTATTTCTCTGAGTTTTAAAAAACCATCCTTACAGAATGACTATTTCAAAACCAGCATCCAAGTTTATGTTATTTTTAATATTTAATCAAGTTGCTACCATAGTTCAAGCATTGATAAGCTAGAAGTGATTAAATATAAACATACATGCACATGTTTGGAAAAAAACACATTTTTGCTATATCCACAGTGAAACAGAGAATGAAAAAAGAAAGCAAAATAAAACACACAGATGGGACAGACGAGCCATAGAGGGTAGGGTGACTATCACGTCTTATTCTCATTTTAGCCCTGGGGCTGTCATGATACAAACGCTTAGTGGATAATCTCAGAATGAGTAAAGAAAGATGACTCCACACTCAGGAGGTAGAGGAATGACCAATACTCCTCTGCTTTTCTCCCAACACTCTTGTGTCTGCTTTGCCCGCTCATCACAGCCTGTTGAGACATCAGGGTTCTTCAGACAAGACCCCCAGTTGCCAACCAGAATCGGTTTTCTTGTTGATCATTTCACAGGCGCCAAAAGGAAGGACATCCTGACACAGTAACCTCTCTTACCTTGCAACCTACAATTGGGCTGACCTGGCTGAGGGACGTGAGTCTACTTCGTCAGGTGGGATATGGTCTGTGTTGTCATGACCCCATTAAGCTTCATCACTACATGGCAGTCATGTGGATGCCTGAATATATGTAAGTGCATTCCTGGCACATATCAAGGATATCTTCCCTACTGGAAACTTTTTTTTTTAAGTTTTCATGCCTCAAAGTAAAAAATAACAAAACATATTTAGTATTGTTTAGTCAACAGTCAGTCAGTTTAATGTTTTTTTTCTTGACAGCTGTGTAAAATCTTGAATTCTTACAAGGGTGCCTGGATAGTTAAGTAAAAGTGAAAGCAGGTCAATGATAGCAAGATTTATAGAAGTACAGCACCTCTTAAAGTAATTCTTCTAAGTACTCCTATTAATAGGTAGGATAGCTAAGAAAAGCATATGGAAACTAACAACATTAGGTGTTTGCCTATTTGGGGTGGGATGCCTTTTCTTTCAATCTTTGTATTAAAGTAGGAAGAAAATTTAATTCCTTGAGAATTATTTTTTTAAAAATTTTTAATGTTATTATTATTTTTTTTATTTTATCGCACAATTGCATAGGGCCTAAGATTTCCCTATCCCCTCCCCAAATTCCCAAACCCCGAATGAGTTTCCCTAGCAAACTATTTTAAATTTCTTTATGGTCACCTCCATAAATTCATGAATAACTGTTAAAATTTCCACCTAGAAAACAAATGAAGCTTTAGCAGCATCAGAAAAGCACTGATATTTTTACCAATTAAAATCTTCTTTAACCAATTCCGAAATGATTTGGAGACCAGCCTTAAGAGAATTAAATGTATAACAATAAAATATACTTTGAGCAACTATATCAATAAAAAAAGAACTTTAGAACTATTGAATTAGATAAAACCAATGAAGCACCTCCGTATAACCAGATCATTCTGTTAAACATAACCCAAGCGGTAAGTTACAATCTTTGAGAAAGCCATTACGGCTTGGCTCAACTCACTTAACATGATTAACTCCAGTTTTCAGCCATGCCTTTGCAAATAATAAAATTTAATTCTTTTTATGGCTTAGTAGTAATTTATGGATAAAAATCCACATGCCACACTGACGCAAATGTTCTTAAACTGGGTGATCTCATAAACGTTCAAAATACAATAGTAAGTGCAAGAGGGAGGGAAGGGAAGTGGGGGTGATGAGGGAGGCAGGGTTGAGAAAAGGCTGACCAATGGATGTTAGGCTGTCACTAAACAGGAGTAAGAAAATCTGATGTTTTTTGCGCAGTGGGTGTACCACATACGGTACACATAGTATACCGTATTTTTCTAACTAACTGTAAGTATGCAAATATTTCACATTAGAGAAAGGCATCAAAAATTGCACTATTGCATTTAGTCCAAAATTGCCTGATAAGCTCTTGGAAGAAAAGCTCCCACCCCCTGCCAACCCATTTTCATTTTTAAGTGTTTAAAAATGTGCAGGATATATGTAACAATGAATTTTGTTTTTTATACTGGCACTGACTTCATCTGAATTTTTAAATAGATAATGATTCAAGTAGATAATTTAAGTAGACAGTTATAGATAATATAAAAAGGAATGTACCTCATGCAGAAAAATAAAAGCTGGGGTCTGAGCCAAATCAACCAGCCGCTCATCTTGAATGTTGGTGGTGGGCAGTATGGCGTAGATGGGGTCTTCCTCCTGTTCCTTTTCGTCCGTCTCTTCCTCTTCTTTGTCTGTGTTGGTGGCACTCTCCTCCATTTTTCACAATCCTGAAATCAAATTAGTGCATTTTTAGTGATTTAGGAACACTCTAAAGGAAAGCTAATGGGAAAGCGTGAGAGCAGGCAAAATCCTTCTGGTACAAGCTATCCTTCAATGGAACTTTAGTTAGTTAAAGTTGCTCTAAACCAATAAGCTGGGCTAAGTATGGGCTTGGAGAGGTTGAGGCTAGGCAGGATCAGCTGGAGAGCCAAAACAGGTTGAGAACCAAGAAGGCAAATCCCACTGAGCCATGGTTGTACGGACTGAGGCAGGGTTAGTGGTCTCTGGATTACAAGCAATAGACTGTTGACTTTCTGGCAAAGTGCAAGGAATGAAAATATTATAATAAGGATGTAACTCAATGTCAGCACAGAGATGAATGAAATAAGTCAGCAGGAATATTACACTCATGGTTTGGTAAATCATGCTTTACTTTCCGATATGTCTGTAATTTTATACCTGGTACATACTCTTATAGCTGCCCTTAAATTACCACATTGGAATTTTTAAAACATTTTGTTTCAGAGTTGTTTTTAATCTACAAATTAAAAACTGCAATGTAGTAAGAATTCCTATATACTCTACATCTAGCTTCCACTATTAGCATTTTATATTACTATTGTATATTTGTCACAAAAAACCACTCCCAGCTCCCCCAGTATCATCATGTCATACTAGTATATTTGCCACAGTTAGTGAATCACACACAGCTTCTTGTATTTTGTCTTAAGATTTATTTATTTGAAAGGTAGTTACAGAGAGAGAGAGAGAGAGTGAGGAAGACAGAGAAACCTTTCATCTGCTGGTTCACTCCCTAAATGACTTCAACAGCTAGTGTTAGACCAGTGTGAAGCCAGGAACCGGGAGCTTCTAGACCTCCCTCACGGTGGCTGGAGCCCAAGTACTTGGGCCATGCTCTGCTACCCTTCCAGGCACATTATCAGAGACCTGGATTACAAGTGGAGCAGCAGAGGCATGAACCAGTGCCCGTAATCAGCACCAATAGAAGGGATCATTTTTTGCAAGTGAAAGCTTTATCTCCTATCACACAACACTCGCCCAAATTCTATTACTTGAAAATCAGAGTTGCAGAGAGAGAGGGAGAAATAGAGAGGGACAGACTTCCATCTGCTGGTTCACTCCCCAAATAGCCATCAGCTTTTTCCCTCTTAAGGTTCCTTTGGCTGTTCTAGGCCTCTTGTGATTTCCTATGAACTTTAGCAATATATGTTATAATTCTGTGAAGAATATCATTGGTATTTTTGACAGCGATTGCACTCTTAGAATACTTTAGGTGGAAAGGGCATTCTAATTATATAAAATCTCGCAGTGCATGAACAAGAAGCATCTTTCCATTTCTTGTGTGTATGTAGTATGTAATGATTTCTTTCATGGGTGTTTTATGATTCCTTTAGTAGATATCTTTCATTTCTTTGGTTTATTTCTACATATTTGATATTTTATAGTTAATGTGAATGGGTTTTCTTTCTCTGCCTCTCTTTCACCAAGATCCTTCACTCCTGGTGTCAAAATGCTACTGTTCTATGTGTGTTTATTTTGTACTGCTACGTTACTGAACTGGTTTATCAGCTGTAACAGCTTTTGGGCAGTGTTCAATTTTTTTCCATATACTAAAACCATGTCATTTGCATACATGAATATTTCCATCTCTTTTTCAATTCTTACACTTTTTTTTCTGGTTTTTAATTTCTCTTGCTCATATTTCCAATACTATATTGAATAAGAATAGTAAAAGTGGCCATACTTGTTCCAGATCTGAGGATAAATGCTTTTAGATTGCTGCCATTCAACAGAATACTGACTGTGGGTTTGCCATGTAGAGCCTTTTTTCATTTTGAAGTCTGTTCCTTCTGTCTCCCGACTTAAGGACCTTTACTATGAAGGAATGTTTTGAATGTTCTCAAGTGTTTTCACTGCATATTCTGAGATGATCTTGTTCCTTTTTCCCTTCCGTTTGTTGATGTGATTTACAGTGGTTATTGAATTGCAAATGCTGAACCACCCTTGCATCTCTGGAATAAATCCCACTAGACCGTGATCTATTACCTTTCTCATGGAGCATTGGGTTTAGCTTAATAATATGTTGTTGAGAATTTTTCTATCTATATTCATCAAGAATTTGGTCTGTATCGCTCTAGTTTTGTGTCATTTTTTAAAAATTTTTACCCTGGCATGAATCTGGCCTCATAAAAATGAGTTTAGTGGCATTTCATACTTTTCAATATTTTGGAATAGTTTGAAAAGTTAGTACCTCTTTAAATGTTTTTGCAGAATTCACTTGCAAAGCTGTCCGGTGTGGGGGTTTTCATCTCATGGGAGATTTTTTCAATTACTGCTTCAATCTCATTATTTGTGGCAGGTCTGCTAATGTTTTCTGTCATCTTGATCGAATCTTGGCAGGCTACACATACCCAAGATTTTATCCACTCCTTTGAGACTAACTTGTTAGCATATCTAGTTGTTCATAGTAGTTTATTATTCTCTGTACTTCTGTTATTAGTTATAACGTCTCAGTTTTCATCTCTAATTTTTTTTAAATCTTTTTTCTGTTTGAAACTCTGGCTAAATACTTGTCTATTTTATTTATCTGTTTTTATGTAGTTTTCTGCCTGGTTCCTTTTTTGTTTGTTTCAGTTTGAATTACTTCTGTTCTGATTCTTACTTTTTCTCATTTCCTGGGGCTTGGCTTGTCCTTGATTTTAAGTCACTCAGATGTCTCATTAGCATGTTTGAGATCTTTCTTTTTAAAAAGTAAACACTTAATTACTTGAAATTTCTTGGTTGATATTGCTTTTGCTGAATCCCAGAGGTTTTGATATGTTGTATTTTCATCCTCATTTGTTTCAAGAAACTTCCTTATTTCCTTTTTAAATTTCTTTGGTCATCCATTGATCATTCAGGATCCTGTGGTTCTATTTTCATGCATTTGTAAATTTTCTATTCTTCGTCTTGCTGATTTCTGGCTTTATTCTTTTGTAGTCTGAGAAAGACAGACAGTGTGATTTTCAGTTTTTAAAAACTTATTGGTACTTGATGTGTGGCCAAATACACCATCTACCTCAGAAAATATCCCCTGGGCTAATAAAAAGAAAGTACATTCTATAGCTTGTGTTAAATGTTATATAAGTGTCTGTGAGGTAGATCTATAGGATGAGTCAACTTTGACACATCTCTGTTGGTTTTCTGTCTGGATTATCTGTCCATTGATGATTATGGAGTGTTGAAACCCCCTACTACTACTGTGTTCAAACCTATCTCTCCTTTTAGATTGTATAACATTTGTTTTACATATCTGAACGGTCTTACGTTGGGTGCATGACTATATTGATGATTGGTCTATTTTCTTGCTGAATTGATCCTCTTGTCTATATGAAGTGTTCTTCTTTATCTGTTTCTATAGTTTCTGATTTAAGGACTGTTTTATCTGACGTAACTATAGTTATTCTGGTTCATCTTTGGTTTCCGTTTGATTGCTACATCTTTCCCCAACCCTTTGGCACAGTGGTTAAGACTCCGCATAAGATGCCTACAAAACACTTAGGCTTAAGTTCTTGTTCAGTTTCTGATTCCATGCAAACCCTTGGAAGCACTGGGTATTGGCCCAAATACCTGAATCCCGGCCACCCATGTGGGTGACCTGGACTGAATTCTTAACCCCTGGCTTTAGTCAGGTCCAGTTCCAATCATTCTGGGCATTTGGAGAGTGAACCAATGAATGTGAGATCTCTGTTTCTGTCTGTCTGTCTCTCTGCCTTTCAAATAAAATAAATTAAGAAGAAAAATGTAGGAAGCAAGAAACAGGCAAGGGAGTTCAAAGACTGATAGCAAGGCAGAAATTCATTAAAGAATTACAAATTATTTTCATGTTTTAATGGAAATAGATGCTATTCAAGCTTGGACTGCACACTTCCACAGGGTGCTGTTGGAACAGCAAACCCCGCCGGTAGATGTTCTGCAGATGTAGATACTGTACAGCTAGGTGATAATAGCCTGGACCAAGCCAGAACCACATCGTGCTAATGTGAGCCTAAAGGAGAAACGATGTGCTTCTGAGGCTTCATAGCAAGCAGAAGACATTCGGTACACTCTGACACACAAATGCAGACGTGTGGGGAAGCTAAAGGATGGTGGAAGTGAAAGACAACTAAATACAAAACTTTAGTTCCACCGCAGAAGAACATTTGCACTTCCCCCAGGAGTTAAGATTCAAAGCCCAAATGATTGAATTGCATTCTTTTCAACAGCTGAATGGTCTTCCACAGGGCAGATGTACCACAGTTGCTTTATCCATTCTTCTTTTGACAGACATCTGGGTTGTTTCCATGTCTTTGCCATCGTAGAATGTGCTGCTATAAATACAGGATTACTGGTCACTTTTTCATAGGCAGATCTCATTTCCTTTGGAAATATTCCTAAACGTAGGATAGCTGGCTCATAGGGTACATCCGTTTTCAGGTGTCTCAGGACTCTCCATACTGAGTCCCTAAGTGACTTTACCAGCCAACACTACCACCAACAGTGAAGCAGGGTACCTTTCTCCCCACATCCATGCCAGCAAGTGTTGTTAGAGCTGATGGACTTGCGACTGTTGTCGAAGGACTATACTGTTATTACAATGTAGGGGAAGACAGTGGGGGAGGGGAGGGGAGAGAAAAATCCCTGAGACTAAGGAACTGTATCATGAAAAATAATTTATAAAAGATTCAAAGCCCAAATAGAAAGCTTCTCAAAGAGTAATGCAGCAGTTACATGGCGGGGTATTCCTTATTGTGTAAGACACACAACCACTTCCCCTTCTTACAGCTCACCAGAAGTGATCTTGTTTGCTTCTTGAGCCCAGACTCTGAAGGGGTTTTTTTTTCTTGGTGGTTACAAGTAGTGTATGTAAACAAACAAACAAACTGGAAACCATGGTACCTTGTGCCCCAGAGGAGAACAGGGCCAGATACAGACAAGCAATTAATCACTTCTGGATAATAAAATGGCTAGGCTCCAAGAAGGTGCATCAGAAACCCACACGATGGTCTGCTGGCAGCTGAACATGTCAGCAAACGCATGGTGTAACGTGAGCAAACAAGATCTCCCTCTCAACTCCTCCCGCACACAGAGTGAGTGCTCTTAGTCTTCCACCTCCGCTCTCCTAAAGGCCCTGGAAACAGACATGCCCCTCCCGACCCCCCACTCCCATCAGGCACTGCTCTGACAGCAACGCTGAGCCCAGCCCCTTGGATAAAGGGAGAAGTCTAAGGGCTTTTGTATTTCCATTTGTTTACATTTCCTAAAATGTAGTCAAAACACACCAGGGCAGGTGTTTGATATTGTAGTTAAAATGCTTCTCAGGACATCCCCATCCTGTAACAGACTACATACACATCCCAGTTCCTCTCTGCTTCCACTTCTAGCCTCCTGTTAGTGTGCATCCCGGGAGCAATAGTGAATGCCCAAGGACTTGGGTCCCTGCCACCCATGTGGGTGACCTGGAACGACTGAGTCCTTGGTCCAGTTCCAACCAACCGTCTTGCACATTTGGAGAGTGACCCAATGAATGTGAGATCTCTCTCTCTCTCTCAAATGAATAAGAATAACATAAACAGGAAAAAGTTCACAAGAAAGCAAAAAACCACAGAGACAGGCATTTGGCATTGCAAGCTAAGATGCCACTAGGAGGCCTCCCTTCCGTATCACATTACCTGGGCTTGAGCCATGGCTCCACTTGATCCCAAACACCTGCTCATGCAGAACCCGGGAAGCAGCAGATGATGGCCCCAGGTACCAAATTCCTGACCCAGCTGGGGGGCAATTTGGAAAGTAAACCAATAGATAAGAGATTTCTCTCTCTCTCTCTCTCTCTCTCTCTCTCTCTGCCTTTCAAATAAGTAAACATTGGGAAAAAGAAAAAACATTGGGCCCGGCACAATGGCCTAGAAGCTAAAGTCCTCGCCTTGAATGCACTGGGATCCCATATGGGCACCGGTTCTAATCCCAGCAGCTCTACTTTCCATCCAGGTTCCTGATTGTGGCCTGGGAAAGCAGTGGAGGATGGCCAAAAGCCAAGGACCCTTCACCCACATGCTGGCTCCTGGTTTCAGATGGGCACAGCACCAGCCGTTGCAGCCACTTGGAGAGTAAATCATCGGACGGAAGATCTTCCTCTCTGTCTCTCCTCCTCTTTGTATATCTGACTTTGCAATAAAAATAAATAAATTAAAAAAAAACATGGAGCTTTCACGACAGGCTTTACAAAATTGTGGTAGAGAGTTGTACAACAGGTGTCTCTCAATCCTGCAGGTGTATCTCTGTACTTACATTCCCTTGGGGGAGATAACATTAACATTCTACGTTGTGAGTCTCTTCCCAAGAAGCTTATGGTCTCCATTAGGACAGACCCTGACTACTGGGCAGTCAATCAGACATGGGGCCCACTTCAGACCCATTGAATGGACAATAAGGATAATTATATCAGAAATGACCAACGTGGCAGTCCTAATTGCAACAGACATAACCTGCACATGATCAATCTCGATCTTGTATTCTATGCACCAGTATATAATACTCATTCCTATACCAAGGCACACTTGGACTTGAAGCATTTTTTCAACATACAGACACACTTTGAAAAAAAAAGAGGAGGTACAAAGCTTTGTTATTCATGAACTATACAGCTCAAACCACTTCTTTCTATTCCTCAAGAAAACAAAACAAACAAACAAAAAGAGACAAAAACCCAAAGAAAAAATATCCTCCTGAAAATAAATGTTGCAAACCATCCCCCAACAACACTCACTTGTGGGGCACAAGCAGTTAAGTAGGTGCAGATAAAATCTGCTGGATAATTGAAGTGTTTTTGTCATGATGTGGTCTGGACCACCTTTAATTAAAAGCACAAGCATGGACACACCATAGAGCTGCACGTACGTATCTCGCTTTCAACGCTCTCCTGCATTAGGCAGTGAGCTCTCCCATCAGATTCTGTGCATGGCTCACCCCAGGGACCCTGCAGACTTGAGGGCTCTGTTGTCCATTAAGTGCCTCTCCTGAGACAGCAGGGTGCTGACACAGCTCAGGCACTCTGCCTCTTGGCTACCCCTTCTTCTACCCTCCTTTCCTGCACTCCATGATGCCCCTGAAACACAGACCCAAGGCAAGTTCTTTCTCCTTTCTCAGAAGTTTCACACAGGTTTTGCTTTTCTTCTGGAAACCTACAGAGCCCAAACTAAGCTCTATGTTTCTGGGTAGGTACTCTAGGTGTCATGACAGAGAAGCATAGCTTTTGGAGATGGGCATGAGTCTGTGCCTCACAAGGGCCTCCTGGCTGCCTTTGAGCCTGTGCACTAACAACAAGGCTTAGTCAGACCTTGCTGCACACACCTATGCAAGGTCAGACAATATAAAGGCTGTGCCCAACACCATGGAACTACAAATGGCAGTAATCACAACATGTCCCCTGGCTCTTTCTGGTTTTTCCATAATACCATGCAAGAGTCTCTCTCTCTCTCTCTCTCTCCCTCTCTCTCCTCCTTCATTCTCTGTTTTTCTGTTCCATTTCAGGAAAATTCTTTTCTCTTGGTTTTTGGTAGAAGAAAGCAGGATCAGATGGACAGAACTGAATTTCCAACACTGTAACAGAGTGAGGCTGGGATTCCACATAGCAAAGAGCAGGCCAAGCCAGTGTAAATCGAGGACAAACTCAATCTTGTAGTGAAACCCATCCATGAGGTTGTAACACAGAGCTGGGCAAAACAATGGGGTATCAAACCTGCTGCTGTAGTTACAAACCAAAGGAAAACCTTCACCACATATACAACAATGTGGCAAGAAACACTGAGCCTGTTATCTTGGAATCATGTACACTCCTGCAAGCCTGGTCAGGTTTCAGGAATTCCAAGAGCGCCTGAAAGACCCTATCAGTCAGCTTCATGGCTTCCAGTTGATGCAATACTAGTGAGGAGGGGAAGGGTTCCAAACCCTAGTGGGAGGTTTGACACACACAAGTCATCTAAATCTATGAACCTTCCAGAAGCCCCTAAAACAGAGAATCCACATGTCTGAGGGCCAACTAGGATGGTCATACCGCAGGCTATTTTTGATTGTGCTGAAAGGCACCTATTTTCAACGTTCCCCTCTCCTCTTTGGGCTTCAAACAAACAAACAAAAAAACGCAGAGAGTACATTGTAACAATGACAGTCTTCCCTGTCTTGTCCAGTGAAGCAATTGTCTTGCACTGTTGCTTTTTCATTTCCGTCTTTCCTCTTCCCCATACCCTGCTTAGCAGGATCTGTGAACCCTCAGATGAGTCTGTTTCCTTAGCAAAGATTCTTCGCAAAATACAGGCTCTCCCTGCTTCCCATCTGCAGCAGCTGGGTCCCACCCATCCTCCTCCTGAGTTGGTTCTTACTTTTGACCTAGTCTACCGGGGTGACAGAATGGGGTAATGAGAATGACTGCAAGGACATCAGGTTAGCTTCAAAACTCGTGTCTCCCCTTCAAGACATGTTCAGCCCCAAAGTGGCTGTTTGTTTTTTTTTTTTTAAACTGCTAGAGAATGTGAAAGTTGTTGGAACACAAGCATTTGACGTCCAAGTTAGGCTACAGCTGGGGATAACCCCATCCCTGGATAAAATGCCTGGATTTCAGACCTAGCTCTGCTTCCAAATCCAGCTTCCTGTTAATGTATGCACTAAGAGGTGACAGGGGCTCAAGTGGTTGGGTCCCTGCCATATATGTAGGAGACAGGGATGAAATTTCATATTCCTGATTTCAGCTTGGCCCAGCTCCAGCTATTGTGGGCATGTGGGCAGTGAATCAATGGATGAAAGATTTCTCTTTCTTTGCGCACAATTCAAATAAAATGATTGTTTTAAAAAGAGTTTAAAGGCTAAATGGGACCAAGCAAGTGAAGTGTCAGCCACAGCCCTTGGTAACTGGTCTCCTCCCACCACTGCCTTGCTCTTTGGTTTCATATATAATGTGCCAGGAATTCTTCTGGCAGAAAAAAATAAACAGCTATCAGCCCGGAGCTACACCAACGATCTCAGCAATGTGCGATCTGGAAAAGACGAGCAGACTTCTTTCCAGCATGCGTTCTCCCCGGAGCGCTCCTGTAGGCTTTGGTACAAGAGTCTTGAGAGGCCTTATCTCCAAGTCCAAATGTAGATGATGAAGGTACTGGAGTGGGACAAAGGGAGCAGCACAACCAAAGAAATGTACTTCGTAAAGCCAGCCTATGAAAGTGCTATTCGTAGCCTCAAGCTTATGGTAGCTCAATTCAGAATAGCTAAGAGACAACTCAACCCAGATGGCTATCAACCAATGATTGCATAAGGAAAATGTTGTTTATATATCTGACGGAATACAACTCAGAGATAAAAAGAAGGAAGCCCTATCTTTTTTTTTTTTTAAGAAGTACTTATTTGAAAGACATGTTACAGAGAGGGAGAGGGAGAGAGGCAGAGAGAGGGACAGAGATCTTCCCTCTGCTGGTTCATCTCCCAAATAGTTGCAACAGGAGGGGCTGGTCAGGTTGAAGCCAGGAGCATCACCTAGATTTCCCATGTAGGTAAAGGGGCCCAAGTACTTGGAGCATCTTCTACTGCGTTCCTGGGCCCATGATCAGGGAGTTGGATGGGCAGTGGAACACCTGGGACTTCAACCAGGACCCTTACAAGATGCTAGTGTTACAGGCAATGGCCTGTCTTTTGCAATAAAATGAATGCAACTGGAGCTCAGTATGCTCCATGAAATACACCAGACCCCAAAGGACAAGCACCATGTTTCCTCTGATTTGTGAGAGTTAATATAGAGAATACCAAAGAAGAACAACATCCACTTTTGATGTAGATGAATGTAATTGACATCTTGAGATTTGATTATTGCTTATGACATGACTCTATATTCCTGGGCAACAGTTGCCTTTCCGCTTTTCATTTGTGAAGCTTTTTATCTAGTGGAGCCTTAAGTCTGTGGTGATACAGTAAAGTACTATTGTAAAAATTAAAGGAGATAGGGAAAAAGATCATCACAGTGTAAGAACTACACAAAGCCTGCTTTCTTCATATGAATTTAAAACAATAGATGTCTATCATGATTTGGGGGGAAAGCCACTTGCGATGAGAAGCGAAACAGGCTAATTTCCCTCTCCCACGTGGAGAGATGTCACAGCCACCTTGGTGTTTCCTATCCCCAGCCTTCCTCCTCCCTGGGTATACCTCTACAGTAGTCTTCCTCCCTTGGGAAACTATTTCTTAGTCCATTTATTTCTTTCCTGTTAAGGCAGAGACTCTGACTTTACTTACAGGGTTAGGAGCCAGTTCTAGCTTTCCAGTGGAAGACGATATTGGAAAAAAATAAAACAAATCTCTGAGCTGGGAAACATGGGAATGGGTAAGAAGTTGAGGGCACATGGGTTCCTGAGGTATCCTGGCTGCCCTAAGAGGCAGAAAAAAAAGAAAAAGGAAGAAATGGTACAGTGACAATCAAATCAATGGACTCTGTGCTTGCCTCCTTCCTCTGACGGGACTCGGGAAAAGCAGCAAGGTGCCTGCAAGCATCATCACACTCATGCCTTCGTGTGACAAAGCAGAATAAGACTACGTAGCCAAGACGGGGCCAGTCCAAAGCTAGGAATGAGAAGCTTCTTTTGAGCCCGCCATGTGGGTGCAAGGACCCTAAGCCTTGAGCCACTCTCTGTTGCTTTCCCAGGCCATAGCCATGGAGCTGGATTCAAAGCAAAGCAACTGGGACAGGGACCAGCATCCATACGGAATACTGGCACTGCAGGCAGAGGACTGGTCAGTTACGCTGTTCTGTCAGCTCTGAAACTATCCATGTTTAATAGAAGGATATTCAAACCTTCAACTACAATGATGGATTCAGATATTTCTCCCTGCACTTACTTCTAGATTCATATATTTATATTTAAGCTGTTATATTTATTATACAACATTACATATCAATATTATATATATTTTATCTGAAAGACAGTCAAGGAGAGAGAAGGAAAGGAAAGGAGGTGGAGGAAGAGAAAGGCTGAGAGGAGGAGGAAAAAGGAGAAAGGAAGAGAGAGGGAGAAAGGGAGAGAGACAGGGAGTGAAAGAAACTTCCACTTGCTAGCTGCTTTCCCAAATGCCGACAACGGGCAGGACTAGGCTAGGCACAAGCCAGGAAGCCAGATTCTATCTGGGTCTTCCATGTGGGTGGCAGGGACTCCAGTACTTGAGCCATCATCTGCTACCTCCCGGAGTGCACATTAGCCAGACAGGGAGTAGCTGGAACTCAACCAGGCATTCCAGTATGGGATGCCAGCATCCTCAAGTGGTGACTTAACTACTGCACTTCAGTAGGCCTGTCCGTGCAATTCCGTCCGTTTTGACTGCATCTGGCTTGGCACTCTGTTGCTAGGGCTGTACCTACTAATAATTACTGTCTTCATGGGCGATTCACCCTTTGGTCATTCTGTAATTCCCTTCATTAGCCCTGATAACCTTCCTTGTGTTGGAGCCTGCAATGTTCAAAATTAGTATAATGACTCCTGCTGTCTTCTGACTAGGGTTAACATGGTATTTTTTTTCTCCATCCATCTATTTTTAATTCATGCAATTTTTTTTTTGGCATTTAAAGTAGATTTCTTGTAGGCAATCTGCAGTTGGATATTGATTTTTGATCCACTGATGGCATTTTAGTTGCACCAGTTGGACCACTGCTGTTCAGAATGATCTTTGATAAAGTTGGATTGACATCCACGTCTTTTGTTCTTTGATCCTGTTTTGTAGTTCTCACTTTTGGGGTCTTCACTGAGCATGTGGTCTCATTTCATTTTTCTCTCCTTTCTTAGCAGATCACAGCTGTGCCTTTTTTTTTTTCAACTTTTTCCTCAATTTCAAACCATCCAACTCTACCTTCAGCACACATTGGTATGACCTCACATTAAAATACATTTTAAAAGCTACATTTCTTCCCTCCTGTCCATTGTGTCATTGCTACGGCTCATTTCACTTATACATAAGCAAACACAGGCATATATATATGTACATTCATAAGCGTACATAAGAATTGATTTTTCAGTCTGTTCATCTTTTCATTTGCTAGGCTGGAGTTGCAAGTTCCGAGTTTCTCTATGTGCAGAATTCAGAAATCAAAGACTTTATTTATAGTTATTGATTAATGGCATTGTGCAAAACCTCCAACGCCACATGAATAAAATGAATGAGAGTGAGTTGTTCTGTGTCTTAATGTGAAAGTATTACCGTTAATGTTTACACTGTTGGGTTCCTCCTCCCCGGGTGTGTCTTAGCAGGAAGCTGGAATCCGGCCTGAAGCTGGGATTCAATCCCAGACACTCTGACAGGGTGTACCTCCCTATCGAGTACATCAAATGCCCATCCTACATTGAATAATTGCGGACATCTTGAATGTCATATTGCGAAATTCTGGGTTGCGTTAAAGGGATCATCTACACTGATTTTCTGTTTTGGTGGCAGCCTGATGAGGCTCAGAGCAAACGTTCTGCTGTGTCTCCAGTACTCGCCCTGCTGGGGCAGACAGTCTCCCGTGGGGCTTTCTCAGGCTGTGCTTTGCTTTGCACGTTACAGGCAACGTCCAGGACTTGCTCTTCAATCATGGTGTTTTCTGCTGGGGTTTCTTTCTCAAAACATTCGCCTATGGCCTTGGAGGGGCAGTCCATGTTTTTGCAAGGATGGGGCTGACCTCGTTCCTTGCACAGATTCAAGCTGAGGATTTGGGAATTGTCTTTTCCAGCTCTCTTGCCGTCAGGATGTCTCCCACCCTGCCCAGCTTTCACAGGCTCCCCGCACAACAGCCGTAACAGTCTTGTGTTACGCTGTTATACAATTACACATAGTTGGGGGCTTCCCAGTTCTTCTAGAAGAACACAGAACTCTCATCTATGCTTAGGCCATCTCGCAGACTGCTGGTGACAGTGCAACATTGTATTCGGTGTTGGCCTTGGGGCAGGGCCAGGACCAAAAAAAAAAAAAAAAAGCCAGGGATTCCCCAGCATCCTCTGTGTCACAGACACACTTCTTAGAACATTTCTCAATTCTGCCCATTTCTGGGTGAAAAGCAGAAGATGAAGGAGGAAAAAAAGGAAATTCAAAGGCACCAGCAGTGTCTTACTTCGTAAAACGTGTGTTGTTCTCACTAGATTCTTTATATTACTGCTTCACATTCATTCTTTTGCTCTACATGAACCAGTGTGTACAAATACACAAGAAAAACAAAAGAAATAAAAAACTGACATTTGCAAGCCTATGACCTTAACTGGCAGAGCTCTGATGGAAGCCAAGGTGGAATCGTTTTAGAGCGTCAATGTTGCAGCCAAACGTTTTCTAGAAGGTTTTCACAGAAGCGAGTGACCACTGAAGATACGTTTTGAATAACAACAACATACAAGACTTGAAAGGAAAAGAAACTGCTGTGGAGGGGCCTTTGCTTCTGCCACGAAACAGAAACAGCAACTCTCAAATAGAACCCAGGAGAAGAATCTTAAATAAGCACGTTTACCATAATTTAAGGCAGCAAGAGAATTACAGAAACCACAACAAATAAACGGAGTAGTTTAAGATCAGATAAAGCAGATTTATAAGAGAGCAAAGTAAATCTTTAAAAAAAAAAGTCAACAATCATGCATCTTGGAAGGTAGCAGCATGGCTCAAGTACTTGGGTTGTTGTTCTCTGCACAGGCGACCTGGATTGAATTCCCGGGACCCAGCTGCAGCCCAGCCCAACCCTGGCATGCTCATTGTATGTACTTGGGCACTGAGCCAGTGGTTAGGAGATCTCTGTCCATTTGTCTTTTTTCTGTCCCTCAATAAGTACTTTATTTCTTATTTATTTTATTTTTTAAAATTTATTTATTTTATTTGAAAGTGAGATATGCAGATAGGAGGAGAGACAGAGATGAAGATCTTCTATCTGATGATTCACTCCCCAAGTAGCCACAATGACAGGAGCTGAGCTGATCTGAAGCCAGGAGCCAGGACCTTCTTCCAGGTCTCCCATGTGGGTGCAGGGTCCCAAGACTTTGGGGGCATCCTCGACTGCTTTCCCAGGCCACAAGCATGGAGCTGGATGGGAAGCAGGGCTACCAGGATTAGAACCAGCATCGATACAGGATTCTGACACATGCAAGGCGAGGACTTTAGCCACTAGGCTACTGTGCCAGACCCCAAATAACTACCTAAAAAAATGCAGATATTAAACACTTGCTGAACAAAGACGGTACAAAACCGGTGAGTTAGAACACAGACTTTAGGAAACCATCAGAATATGTACATCATACAAATGCAGTTGAGACATGGATGATAGAATGAGAAACGTACATATGTTAAAATGCCAAATGTTCCCCGCTCCATAACATGGTAAGATAAAGATTTATACTTTTACCACCCCACTTAGTCGTGACAGTTCTGACTAATGTCATAAGACTAGAAAAGAAACACCAGTCATTCAGACTAGGAAGAGAGAAGTAAATCTCCTTCTCTCTGCAATTTAACATACAGATTTCAAAAGGGACTACCATGCCTTGTTAGTTACTAGCTTAGGCTACTGCCTTGGCCAATACTTAGCAAGAACAGAAGTCTAAAGATGTATTTCTCTTTAATTTATCAAGCTAACAGATTCTAGTCGGTGAAATACCGACTCCTTTGTTTAGACATTGGCTTTGGAAAACTCCCTCCTGCCCTCTGCTGGCCACAAACACCCATCACTCAATAAAACATTCTTTGAACTTTTTGCTTAGAGGCTGAGAACAACATACGCTAGGAAATAAAGACCTTTTCCCCTTATTATAATACCTTAATATCATGTCCTTATTATCTTATAATTCTAATATAAAAACATCCCCTTGGTGTAAATACTAGAAACTGCCAGGCCTGAGCCTCCCACTCCCTGAGCTTGAAGTTTCATTTTCTAAATCACTTTCTTACTGAAATTAACTCACTGCATTCAGGGGATGGTGTAGTCAGCCCTCCAGGGGCCCTGCTCAAAAAAGCCGTTGGGGCCGTTCACGTCTCTTATGTAGAACACCTTGGTGTCAGGGTTTCTCTCGGAAAACACTACCCATCCACAAAACCAACGAAACCCTGTCTTCTGCAACAGAATGAACGCAACTAAAAACTGCTGCTTATTTGGGCCCGGCGGCGTGGCCTAGCGGCTAAAGTCCTCGCCTTGAAAGCCCCGGGATCCCATATGGGCGCCGGTTCTAATCCCGGCAGCTCCACTTCCCATCCAGCTCCCTGCTTGTGGCCTGGGAAAGCAGTTGAGGACGGCCCAATGCATGGGGACCCTGCACCCGCGTGGGAGACCCAGAAGAGGTTCCAGGTTCCCGGCTTCGGATCGGCGCGCATTGGCCCGTTGCGGCTCACTTGGGGAGTGAATCATCAGACGGAAGATCTTCCTCTCTGTCTCTCCTCTGTATATATCTGGCTGTAATAAAATGAATAAATTTTTAAAAAAAAACCTGCTGCTTATTTTGTTAAACAAAATATTCCGGTCTAAAAACTATAAATATCTTACTTTTTTTCTGATATGCAGCAGGTGATATAGCATATCAAAAAAATACAAAAGAATGAAGTGATCACTTTGGGATGTGATGGCCATTTTTTAGCCCATGCTTGTACTGCAGTGGAACTGAGGTTTTCCTACTTTTTACTTGCTGAATATTATGCATATGGGCAGGTTAACTCTGAATACAGAGATTAAAATCATGTCGGTGCTAACCGGTGAAGAGAGGGTAAGAAGAGTGTTGGGAGGAGGAGGGCCGTGAAGGAGATGTGATCATTATTTGAACTGTATCTATAGAAATTGCAAAATCTATCCTCTGCGTATGAATAAAAACAAAATAGTACAATAATCTTGACACCCCCATTGTACTGCATTGTAGCTCCGTGCAATTCCAGTCTGTGCTTTTGGCTAGGGCCTTGAACGTTCACAGCCTACAGTTTCAGCACGTGTATTTTATGAAACATCACTGTTGGCAGGTGTTTCGGCAAAAGAATGTAGAGACTAATTTGTAGCATGAGGTGGGGCCCCGAAAGCGACGGACAAGTCAGAAGAGGGGGAAATTAATTTTTGCCGTTAGTTTAATGTCCATATAATGATAAAAATATAAGCATTTTAAAAATGTAGAATTTTTGATAGAGTGATACATAGAGGAGCCATGAGTGCCTTCCTGCCTACACCTGTTGATTCCTTTTCTGTCTCATATTTTAGCCCCCAAATCGAGGACGACTTGTATTTCATGAGATCAACACTACTCTGATGGGTTAGATGACTTAGAATCAGCGCATTCCCTCATAGACAAACAGCATTTTTACAATTGCAGTTCTGAGAACTGCACGCCACGTTTCCCATCCGTTCTCTCATTAGATCCGCACAAAAATCCTTGGGGACAAGACATCAAGATATTATTGTCCTCCCGTGAAGAAGAGAAGCAGGAAGGAGCCAGGACCCTAACCCTATTCCTTCCCTGCTGGAGAGACAGTTCCCGCAAAAATTAACGATTCTCTATCGTAGGGGGACTCCTGCCTTGTACCCAGTTCTAATCTGTAAAAGCGTAGTTTCTTACCCCTTCTCTTGGTCCTGATCCTTATTTAGACTCCAAGTTGTCCCTCTGGGTTTCCGCCAGTCTCAAACCAAGACTCCGCACTACACAAGTAGCGTCCTCTGTATCCAAGGTAACCACGCAGCCTTACCAACCCGGCCCCTTGCGCGCTTTTCATTGGTCACTTGTATTTTCATGTAGAGAACCCGCCTATCCAACAGCCAAATAGGCTAGAAGCAAAGGGCACCCCTCTCGCGGCTGAACCCCAGTATCCTTTTCCGTCCCGCGTGTAGCCTGCTGGGATAGGTAGTCTTCCTGCTGCCCAAAGCCTACGAAGTCCTGGCTCCTTTAGAACTACTAGTCCCGGTGGCCTTTGCGAAAGGGGGCGGGAGCCCCCGGGAGTTCCGGTCAGAGTTGCTAGTGAGCTTTGACATTCCAGCATGCCACTTGGGTGGTGCGGCTGAGGCTTCAAGTTGGTGCAGCCCAGCGAGCCGGTGTGCTCCGTGACGAGTGTGGCTGAGCCGTTCCGAGCGAGGGCAAGAGGGACGGACGCGCCATGTCCACCCTGGGGCTGCTGGGCAGGGGGCTTGGCTGCCTCCGGCTGCCTCGGCTCCGAGGGTGGACGGGCGGCCGGCTCTGGGCTGGTCAGGCTGGCCACGTCAGGCCTGCCTGCTCAGGTGGGAAGGAGCGTGCACCCGGATCGGAGCCTGAGGTGCTCCCGCCGGGCCCCGCGCGCCGGGCCCTGAAGGAGTGGACGCTGCGGGTGAGCCCGTTCGGTGCGCTGCGGGCGCGGCTCCCGTGCCACCTGGTCGTGAGGCCCCTGGACCCCCTAGCCTACCCAGATGGTGACCGGGTGCTGGTCGCGGTGTGCAGCGTGCAGGGCGGGACGCGGGACCTGTCCGGCCTGCAGGTGAATTACAACGAGGCCTTGAAGGAGGTGGCCATCGTGGGAGATGCCATCGACCCCGAGGCGACGGTGGAGGTGACCGCACCCATGAGGTTTGGCAAGTTGAAATGCAGGATCAGACCTTCTTCGAGATGCGCGTGGGCACTTTGAATAGGCTCCCCCTGGACCGCGCTGCCTTGCCTGATTCGCAGTTGATTCTTACACGTTCACATTTCAGAGCAGTGTTGAAGAATCAGGCTCCACGGCTGGCGTTGGCACAGTGACCCTACATCCCGTATGGACGCGGGTGGAGTCCCTGCTGGTTCACCTCGGATGCAACTCCCTGCTATTGCATCTGGCAAGGCAGTGGAGGATGCTCCAAGTGCTTGGGCCCCTAGGGGCACCCATGTGAGAAACCGAGAAGCAGCTCCTGGCTCCTGGTCTGGGCCAGCCCGGGTCGTTGGGGCCATTTGGCGGGGTGGCCGGTGGTTAGGAAGACCTCACTTTCCATCTCCTCTCTCTAACTCTACACTTGAAATAAACAAATCTTATAGAAGAACTAGGTTCCCACTTAGGCACGGTTTTATGAATTGCATGAGAACATGTTTTGGAGTCATGGAAGTGAAATACGCCTGGCACATTTTTTCTCTGAGTCGCTAGCAAATGGTTCCCACCACCACCCCCACCCCAAGGCTGTGGTTTCTACATATTAATCTGTTCTGTTACATGGCTCTGATTTCCCGTTGTTCATGGTGTGGGGTTTGTCCCCAAACAGCCCTTTTGTGTGGTGGCACCTTATGTGTGGTGTCCATTGGACACCCAGCTTGCTAACGCATCTCTGGAGCATTGGGCCTAGGTAAGCGCTCCGAGAGTCGGCCTGCCCAAGGAACTCCACTGTGAGATGTATTGCTTAGGTATCTGGGTTCCACAGGGTCCAGGACCAAGCCACTGTGTCCACACAGCCAGGGAACACTCACCCACTGCTCTGCACCCTGACACAGGTGGCTGACAAGGATGACCATACGAACGGCATGGACCATGTCTGGGAGCATCTTCTCTGGCCATTAAGGATGCAGCAGAAGTATGTCCTTTTACAGACAGGGTTCCAGATAAGGACACAGGGCTGTTTCATTAAAGAAGTAGTTACTGTTGGATGAAAAAAAAAGAAAGCTTCAGGAAACGCTTATAGTTAGGGCTGACCAGCAAATACCACTACTTTTTTTTTTTTTTTTTTAGGTAGAAAGTGGCAGAGCTTTCATAGGAGTGTCCCTAAGGGTCCCATTCTCTTGCTTCTCCTCTTATCTATATTACCCTCTTTAGGTGACCTCGGCTAACAGAAGTAGTGGCTGTGGATTCTCTTGCCGTGGTGGAGACCCCTTACCCCTCTCTAGACACATCCTGCACAGCTGTGCCGCCTCCAGGATGCAGTGACTTGGTAGCATATCGAGGAGCTGGGTGTCTCAGGGTGCTCGCATGCTTCGGGGTCAGCACCGTCCTAACTTGGTTTTTCTTTTCTCACTCCCAGATTTGAATATCAAGTCATCAGGAGCCGGCTGTGTCAAGGTCCAGAATCTTGAGTGTGATCATTGCCAGATTGAAACCGCCCAGGGAACTAGCATCTTACAGTCCGTTAAGGTACAAGCATTTGTTCCAAGCATTTAACCATCTCAGGAATTGTACGCTGCAGCTATTCGACTAAAGAACATAAAACGTTTATTCCTGCCTCAAAACTCTCTCCAAAAATGTTGCCGTGAAATCGCTTGTTTTGAAAGGATAGTTTGGTAAAACTGTAAAAGTTGCACCTGCCGCTTTCCCATTTTATTTCAAAGTATGGAGTGAAATGAATAGCATATTCTTGGTATTGTAAGATGGCACAAAACTAAAGCGATTTTAGTTTTCAGGAGAGATTTGCTTCTGTTTATTGAAGAATAAGGAGAAGTCTCTAAGCACTACAGATGTGCTTAAAACACTGGGTTATCCTCACATTCCAACTGTACCAGTTGGCTCACTGCTTAACGTGCAGGGAACTGCTCAAGCAAAGCAGCATGTGATTTCATCTTATGAATCAAATAGCATTTTTATATTATCTTTTAAAATTATATGTGTCTTACATGTGAATGGTTTTGAAATACATCTTTGATAGGTTCTGGCTTATCGTCACTCCCAGGATTTCTTGCACTTGTATCATCAAAAGATAGCACTTTGTGGATCTTGGTAACATGCAGGGGTGTTGAGAAGTCAGTAATCCGTGCTTTGTAAAGGCAGAACACTTTCCTGTGCAGATTCACAAACACGAACTAGGATGGTTATTTCGATGCCTTTCAAATAAATATACTTCTTTAAAAAAGAGATTCACATAAGCTTGTTCAGGAGCTCTTGGTTTGACAAGAGGCACTTGACAAGCAGTCTTTTACAGTTCATTATTGGCAGGACCAAGAGTCCCATGTGAGGTTGAACTGAAAGTTGACCCCAGCCTTGCATTTCCGTGGACACGGAGCAGGTAACCAGGCTGTCTCCTTAAGAATGATTAATTTTGGTTTTTTTGGGTTTTTTTTGTCCCCAAGTTTTGGAAATCACTTCCCTGACAGTTTCACCTAACGCTTTTAAGGGATAACCAGACACTATCACGTTGTCTTCCATTTTTGTCTCCCTGCCTTTTAAACATCTCTTTGCGGTAGCTGATCACGGTCTGGATGAATCTGCTTTTGTTATTTCTCATCCTCTGCAGCTCCTGCTGTTTCTGTATAATGTGGCAGACGTGATGCGATTAGGCAAAGGTACACTTACTCCTAAAAGGCCAAATGGCAACAGTGGAAGCATCTCCACTTCTGTTCCATCAGCAAGAAGCTGAGAGGCTGGGGAAGCCAGCACGTGTCTCCTCCTGGGCCTGGTTATCCTGCAGGGCCGGGAGCTGTGTCTGCCCACAGCTGCCATGTGTGCCATCAAGCCGCACACGTCGATCCTTGCTGGCTGGCCTGTGACTTCTGTCTTAACTTGTGCCTGTAGGCGTTTTACCTTGGTTCCCCTGTCTGGGCCGTGTTGTTCTAGAACAGTGGGCTGTTACCCTGTGTGCCATCGTCTTCCTTCAGGCTCTTGCAGCCTGCCGAGGGTGGACTTCGGAGTCCTGCAGAGCTGAATTCTACTTGTTAGTTTAGACTTTGTCGTCGTCTAGGCGTGGCACTCTGGTGAAGTCAGCTGCCTTGACTCTTGGTTTTCTTCCTCCGTGAAATGAGAAAGATGTCATAGCCATGTTTCTGGGTTATCAGGCTTAAGTGACGGTGCATGTCAAACAGGTAACGCTGAGTCTGCCAAGTAAGTGGCGGCTATCAGAGTGATTAATAATGATGTTATTTTTCTTAAAGATTTACATATGTTCATTGGAAAAGCAGAGTTAGAGACAGGGAGATCTTCCATCCACTGATTCACTCCCCAAATGGCCACAGAGGTCAGAGCTGAACCAATCTCAAGCCAGGAGCTTCTGCCATGTCTCCCTCATCGATGCGGGGTCCTCAGGTCTTGAGCCATCCTCTGCTACTTTCCCAGGCCACAAGCAGGGAGCTGGTTGGGAAGTGGAGCAGCCGGGTCATGAACCCATGCTCATTTGGGATACGCAGGTGGCAGGTTAGCCTCCTATTCCACCGCTTCTGGTCAGCAGTTCTGAAGCTGTCGTCCTGATGCTCCATTAGCTGCTCACAGTGGTATTTCTTCGCCAAGCCCTGCATCGTTGAGACAACCAGAACATGCTTGTGCTTTCCTACCGGTTGGTTTATTCACCTGCTGAGCGGCAGTCGACACCTCCCCGGTGAGGTTAATGACAATGAGTTTCTACTTCATTCGGGATTCTTCCTTTACTGCTTCGTTATTGTTACAAATGAAGCGTACAAAGTATTTCATTTGTAGAAGTTGAAATTCACTGTTTTTCTCTCTATGTATTTTTGCACTTACCTCTGCAGGGTCAAAAATTACGCGTCCGGACGAAAGGAGGCCACGTGATGTGTCTGGGCACAGTTTACGGAAATATAGACATCCACGCGTCAGATAAAAGTGTAAGCTGGAAACCTTCTTTAGAAACTGAGACTTCGCTTTCAGTTTGCTTGTGCAGTGGGTACATTCTAGAAAAATTTGTAGAACAAATTTGTAACATTACCTTTTTTTTTTATTAATTATTATGCATTATGTGACAGTTTCATAGGCTCTGGGAATCCCCCCACCCCTCCGAACGCCCCTCCCCCCTGGTGGATTAAAATATATTTTTTTTGAATATTTGCTTAAGATAATTTTAAGCATCTGGCTTTTTTTTTACTTTCCACAAGGTGGCACTATTTCATTAGCTTCACTGTTCTCTAAAAACTATGCCTTAGTCATGGATTTCCATTGTTTTACAAAGATAATTTGATTTTTTTTAATTAATTGACTTTTTTGAAAAGTAGATTTACAGAAAGAGAGACAGAGATCTCTAACAGTTTACTCCTCAAACGGCTGCAGCTGTCGGAGCTGGGATGAGCCAAAGAGCTTCGTCTGAGTCTCCCATGTGGGCACAGGAACGCAAGATCTTCTCCTGCTTTCCCAGGCTCACTAGCAGGCAGCTGGATGGGAAGTGGAGCAGCCAGGAATCGAACCAGCACCCGTATGGGATACCAGCACTGTAGGTGGAGGCTGACCCTATTAAACCCTGGTATAGGCCCCACATAGTTTGTATTTTTTTAACTACGTTTTTCGTATTCTATGGTTTAACATAGCATTAACAGTAAAGGTATATCTATGTATTTCTTGATTTTGCAAGTTGTCCAGCTATTAATCTACTTTTTGTAAAAGTTTTTAAAAGTTTGTTTATTGGGCCTGGCGCGATAGCATAGCAGTTAAAGTCCTCACCTTGAATACTCTGGGATCCCATATGGGCACAGGTTCTAATCCCAGCAGCTCTGCTTCCCATCTGGCTCCCTGTCTGTGGCCTGGGAAAGCAGTCGAGGAGGGCCCAAAGCTTTAGAACCCTACATCCACATGGGAGACCCTGAAGAAGCTCCTGGCCACTTGGGGAGTGAATCATCAGATGGAAGATCTTCCTTTCTGTCTCTCCTCCTCTCTGTGTATCTGCCTTTCCAATAAAAATAAATAAATCTTTTTTTTAAAAAAAGTCCTACACACCCATGTTAGCTGAAAAGAAACCATGGTAGATAAGAGGTGAGTGGCTGGCAAAATGCCCATCAGCAGAGGATTGGATAAGAAAGCTATGGTTCATCTACTCCATGGAATACTACTCAGCTATTAAAAAAAACAAAATGCAGTTCTTTGTGGCCAAATGGGCCAAACTGGAAACCATAATGCTAAGGGAAATGAGCCAATCTCAAAAGGTTAAATACCACATGTTTGCCTTAATTTAAGATGATATGATGTTATGTATAACATGTTATGTTATGTATGTTATATGTTGTGTATAAAATTGAAATGTCAATGAGGTGGTCACAGAAGGTGGTTAAGAACTCACATTTATTTTTAACATATTGGTTACTCATTACTATGTCAATTAATTCCATAATGATGTAAATTTTTGCTGATGGTATGTTGGAGCTTTCAATTGACTGGGATGATACTCTGCTGGCTCTGTCTTCAGACCAGAAAGGGTATACCTAAGAAGCCATTGAACTTGACTGGACAATAAGATGCTGGACTCTATGTTTGGTATATGCTTGCAATGGGGGAATCTCAACTGAACTTGAACTGTGGTTATGCAACAAGGTGGAGGAATCCACCATGGTGGGGAGGGTTTAGGGAGGGGTGGGGAGAACCCAAGTACCTATGAAACTGTGTCACATAATACAATGTAATTAATGAATTAAAAATAATAAATGAATAAACAAACAAACAAACAAACATTTCTAAGACAAAAAAAAAAGAAGTGAGTGGCTGGGTATTGTATGCCCAACAAAGGCCCATTTTCAGACTTCAAATGCAAAGGGAAAGTGACTCACTGGCTTCTGGAACAGCTTCCGGTGCTGTGCCCGCCTTTATTTGTCTTCCTGCTCAGTTAAATCAGTGCTTCCCAGGGTCTGTGCTAGCAGGCTTTAGTTAGGATCCCCTTCACTCCTGTGGGTTTCTGGATGCTACACCCGGCCCTGGCTGCTGGCTCCAGCTTCTTCCACTGCAGACCCTGCAAGGGAGCGGGGATGGCTCAAGTGCGTGGACTCCCTGGCACTCCCATGAGCCACCTGCATTGAGTTCTTGACTGCGGGCATCAGCCCAGTCCAGCCCTGGCCGTTGCAGGTCCATGGGGAGTGAGCCGGCAGATGGACACACACACACACACACACTGCTTTTTTCTTACTCTGTCTTAATTCCTTTCAAAAGGAAAAAAGAAAAACAAAATAGAGGTAAATTACTGAAATTAGTGAATTTAGTGAAGGCATTTCCTGAGAGGAGATATAAAAAGATAAAAGGAAAAAGATTTTAAATTCTTTGTGGATAGCACCTAATACTTAGTGGGAATAAATCTTAAGGAACATGGTAAAGAAGTCTTTGTAGAAAACATTGGCGTCACTAGGAAACATTAGAGACCTAAGGGCGTGCGTGTGTGGGCACCGCTGCACGTCCTGCTCGATCTTGCCATGCTGGGGAACCCACAGAGCGTCTGTGTTCCGGGTGGTCTCTCCCTAGTGGTCACTTCCCACCTGGATGCAGTCTGTGTTTCACAGTGACCTGACAACGGTCTCTCTCTCTCTCTCTCTCTCTGTCTCCCCCTAGGCTGTGACTGCAGACAAACTGCAGGGAAGTTCCGTGAACGTGACCACTGAAGATGGGTCCCTGGAAGCCAGGTATCTGTACACAGAGTCGTCCCTGCTGTCTTCCGGCGCCGGTGCCATCAGCTTGGGAAGCGTTCATGGTGAGCTGGCCAAGGCCTCGTGCCTCTCAGACTTTCCCATTCCTTACCTTTCACCCGAAGGCTCTTTCTCTGTACTTGAAGAAGGATCGGGAAGCTGGCCTTCTGAATAATTAATTGCAGACCAACCATCTTAAAAAAAAAAAAAAATGTGAAAACAAAGTGACTCATAAACTAATCTAATTTTATTTGGCAAGAGATGAAAGACTTTGCTGTTATACTTAGTTGTCTTTGAAATTATTTCCTCCTAACAAGAAATGGGTAACAAGGAATTCTATGCAGTGAAACCAGTGTTATATAAAGATAAGTTCTCCGTGGTTGTCTGTATGTGATGTTAGGAAAGCTAAGAATAAATTAATGGAACATTTGGATGGAGTCGGATTATGGTGACTCAGTGATGCTAATTTGGGTAAAAATGCTTTATCTGCATTTGCACTGGCCAGGACCTACTAGCACCCTGCCATTTGCCGTTTTCCTCTGTTAAGTAGCCTCGTGTGACTTCCAAAGCGTGTCTTTTTATAGAGCAGTGACATTCCTTAGTTAAGGCTTTTGTTCTGAGAGGAAGGAGGGCAGTGAGGCGGAGAGGAACCAAGCCAAGGGGTCTGCCGGGGTTCAGTGTCAGCCCCCTCCGTCTGCTTCTGATTCAAGTCCAAAGATGCCTTTTGAACACAGAATGAAGTCTCACTGATCCTGGCAGGAAGTACAACATGCACGCATCTGCTAAATACCTGTCTAGGCCAGTTTTCTGGCAAGCACGGACTTGGTCCACTCATTTCACTGCTCTACTAAACCTGGACATTGGTATTTGTACACTTTGGGAAAGCATGCAGGTGTTAGCGATGAGCGTAAGTTACCAGGTAGTCTTAGAATGTGTGGTTTCTTCTGGTTCCACATTGGCTAAGTAGCCTACTCATAAAAGGAAAAGGCTCAGAAATGAGCGCTTGTATGTTTGAAATCATTCCTGAGCCTCAGCAGTTCTTGCAAGGTTAAGGTATTATTTGAGCCCAAAGTATGTTTTGTACAAATAGAGCGGTATCCAGATAAAGCAAATGGATTTGTTACTCCATTTTTTTCACTTTTTCCGTTCAGTTGTGCATTAAATAGCTCTAGTAATTTGTAACTCTTGATGTATTTTTAAAATGATTTTTATAAGCATTGCATTCCTAACTATGTTAATCATAAATAAAAGTACTGAGAAGCTTTTAGTGGGGGGAAAAAAAAAACACAACATTTCTTACCAAGTGTGGTGTTGATTGACGGCTATGGGGAAAACAGTCATTATCTCCGCACTGCAGAGTGCTAAGCAACAATCCTAAAGTGACATTAGATACACATGGCTGGGCTTTGGGAAGTTGCCCCAGGAGGAAGTGTGAGCTCTCATCAAGGTGGCTGTCTCCAGCTAGGGAACTGTTGAAAGGGCTGACAACCAAGGACTGTCCCCCCACTCCCAGGAGCTAGGCAAATAGTGCTGCAGTCAGAGAGGGGAGTTTGGGATGAATCACAAAATCCACTGCTGATACAGTCATTCATTCAGTCGGAACCCTGGTTGCCAACCTCCTACGGGCTGGAGTTTCAAGCTCCAACAGGACCAAGTTGAGTAGGAAATGTTCCCTATCCTTAACTCAGTGGCAAGACTTCTTGGCCTCTCTTCCTTATTTTCCTAACTACTGCCATCCTCTTTGGGAGGCTACCTCCTTCTGTATCTATCCATTTTAATGCCAGCTCAGTGCGATGCACTGTTTCTTGCCTCTTTCTCACAGCTGCTGTAGTCACATCATTAAGGAAGCGATAAGAGAAGGGAAAACGTGACCCAGTTGCAACTGAAAACCAAACTCCCATGATGTTCAGACCCGCTTTGTCCATCCAGTCCTTAGCTCCTAACTCTCTTGCTTTCTCAGTGAATGTGAGAGGGAGATAAGAAAAAGCCTCCTATTTCCTTCAGTTACACTCCAGTGTTTTTCAAATCACCCTTCCAGCAGACCTGAAGTTTCTTGCCTCACTCTCTCATGTCTCTTCTCTCTCCATGCTTTGCCTAAGGAATGATGTAAACATACAGTGGGGGTTTGCAGGTTTGGGGTGGGCTTCATATGAAAGGCAGGTAGCAGTTTAGTTCCATATCCTGGTAGATTAGAGCCATTCCTTTGTGAAAGAAAGTCCCTAGAAATCACTACTTGGATTATTTTGTGCCCTGTGATATATCCCAAGGTCTTCCCAAATACACAGTTCAATGAATTCTTTGTACTAAATGCTAATGGTTACATAACACATACTAGGTATATATTTTGGCTGTATTCAAACCAAGTGGCTTGGGATTTTGAAGGCTTGTTTTCATAGGCTTGTTTTCTGACTTACTGAAAACAAGCTTGGAGAATATATGTGTTCTAAGACCCGACTGTTCAGAATTTATTTAACTTGGCTTCTTTTTTTTTTTTTTCCTTAAACATGACATCTACTGATTTATTTTTACCAGGTACAGCTGAAAGGTATCCAACTTACAGATGTTGTAAAAGTCCATTTTTCCACAAACATGATTTAATAATTGCCTTTTTGATAGACTTTGCAGGATGTATGAGTTTGTAGTCCTTGTGCCAGTAGGTAGGTGAGAGGCTGTTGCTAGCATAGATGTACTAACTGTCTAAATTGAGAGTGTACACTACCTCAAAGGGCTCGAGGCAGTGGAATTAAATATAAGTTCATTTTGGCACAAAAAAATATTTGATGTATATAAAGGCTGTTCAAAATGTTGGTTTCTTTTCTGTGCTCTCTCAACTGGAATTATATTTCTTTCAGTGAAGAAATATAAACCAGTGTTTAACTTGACTGCTCAGTTTTTTCCGCGCTGACCGTGTTGGAATGAATGGTTGCAAGATAGGAAAAACTATATATTTTCTCCAATACTAATATTTGTGGAAAAGTTGTATAACTTAGGAGCAGCGTAAACACACATAGCTATTAGAGAGCATATTACATCTACTTTATTGGAAAAAGCTTTTACTAAAACATAACTCCTTTCCTCCTGAAGTAATTTTTCTTATTATGTTAAATGATTAGAGATGAAATACTTCAGCAATATAGCAAATTTTTCTCCTCATGTCCATTGAATGGGACTGTGTGCTTTAAAAGATTCTAGCTCATTCTGTAAAGCATTTGATATGAAGAGATTTGCTTCGTATATTCTAATGACAGAATATTCCTGTTTAGGGTAATTTTCTTTTTAAATTTTTATTTTAATTTTTGAATTTTATCATAAAATTCTGTATAGTCTGGGATTCCCCTCGCCCCAATTTCCACTTTTTTCTAATTGTTTTGGTGTAAGTTGAAAATCGGTACGTGCCTATTTACAATTTTATTTAATGTTGGAAAATTAATCTGAAATATTTTTTACGGCCATATTTGCTAGTATTCCATATTCCCATAGTTTGGTACCATTATCCTTTGTGAATTAGAACAACAGCATTCAAGAGGAATGCTACCTAAAACCCTATAGGTGCCTCTATAGTCTAGATTAGTAAATCCTCATTCTTTATGGATCCACAAATTTCTGTTTTCTAGCTCTGAGGATCAGTATTTTCTGGAGAGCTCCTGACTTTCACCTCAAAAGTAGTATGCTTTTCCTGAGTTCATGGAAGACTAGTATAATCCAATGAAATTTCCTTGAGTTACCAGTTAAGTGAATGACTAAGTCAGTGGTTCTTCAGTAATGATTAAAGTGACCAATGGCCTGCTCCACCCGTAAGTGTTGAGGAGGTAGAGGCTGTAAAGAGAATTCTGAGGGCGGAAGTACCCACTGCCTCAAGCTAGATTCAGTCTCTCCAAGTGTGGTCTTCTGTTGCCCCCATCTTGAAATTCTGCACAAGCGCCATCAGTGTTGGGAATGCAGCTTGGCCCCACCATAGATTACTCTTCCCTGACTTTTACAAACTGTTTCATTTGCTCAAAAATGGTCAGTGTTGACTTCCTGGCTGTGTCCCAACGCACGGTGGAGATAACAAAAGGTAAAGTGTAAAGAGCCACGTGCACAAGGGACCAACAGCATCATCACAGCATGCATCAGCCCTGCAGGTGCAGCTCCACCTCCTCAGGCCGAACCCCTGCCTGAGGCAAAGTTCAAGTGCAGTTCCTGCGACTTTGGAGACTGGTGAACCCTCCTCCCCAACAGGATCACACAGACACACATGCCGTCTGAACATTTAGCTAACACGCGCTCAGTGAGAGGGGCGTAGCGAACCTGGAATTCTTGTGGGCGAATGTTGGAAGTTCATTAGACGTCAGTGCCTGGGTTCTGCTTCCTTCTGAGCTCTCGTCTCTATCCTCTGAGTCACCTTTAGCTACTAATGAAACTCTAACACATATGGGCAGCTGAGTAGTCTTAGGATTTGGGGGGACCTGATGGCCTCTCTTTGTACCGTCACTGTCCCGTTCACCCCGGTTCACAGAGTGCTTGCTGATACAGTTACCTCAAGAACATTGTCAATGTCCTGTCAATCTCCTTGAGGTTTGCTCCATCAGACCAAAGCTTATATGCCCAAATTCTTTCTTGATCATCCTCAATATATAAAACTATCTTCTTTTTCTTTATAGGCGATATAACAGTACAAAGCAAGATGGGTAACATCACTATAGGTATGTAAAAAGCTACCACTTCGACAATTTCACAATCGTGAAATTTGTGATGCTTTGTCAGTCTGCATAAAATCTACAGTTTAGCCGGTAAACTTGAAATACGTTGATATGCAAATCCGATACAGATAGATCTGGTTTTCAAAAATGTCCACTCGAAGAAAATTACCCGAGTCTGGTGTTAAGATGTATTTATAAATTTTTTAAATTCCTCAAATAGCTACATTAAATCTTTAACATAAAGAAGGATATAGTCATGTCAGCAAATTTCACTCAGTCCACCATGGGGCTCGGGATGGGCCAGCTGGTGGTGTCCAGAGGTGGACAGAGCTTGCCATTTTTGCTTTAGTAGGGCTACAATTAGGTGGCGCCACTGACTTTTTCATTAAGCAGGCACACTTTGGAATTCTAACTTAATTTCCCTTTTGGCCTTTTAGTGTTAGCATCTATATTATATTATATATATAATATAGCATGTATATTATATTATATATTCATTATATATATACTATACCATCTGAATGTTCTGTTTATTCAGATAGATCAATTTACCCCCTGTGTAGTATAGGCTAGCTTACATCTGTATTTTCCCTCCTGTCTTGAAATAGATTGCCAGTAGGAATATAATTTGGGGTTGACTTTTTTTGGGGGACGTATGAACCAGGTCAAGGGTAAATGATAAACTGGAAAGATGTTTGTTAAACACAGACACCTAACACCGAAAAAAAACATTATGAAAAAGACTATACATAAATTTCCAGCTTTTTTTTTTTACCAAAATAAACTTATCCTTTAATTCTGTTTTCCGCAAACTTGTTGCCGCACCCTCATGTAGTCATCTTTGTGTGCTGTGTGTGTGTGAGTAGATGTGAGAAAGAGAAATGACCAGAAGCGCATAGACACTTGGGAACATGGGTAAACATGACTGAGCAATTTATAGCAGAAATCGTTGCCTTGTTGTCCCACAGCATTAGTAATCGAAATATTAAGTAGTTAAGAAATTAAATGTTGATAAGCCCCAGGGATAGAAAGATTATGGCGAAAGAAGGATTCTTGCAAGTTGTTAGTTCAAGTACGAATTCGTGTTACAGTTTGACAGATTGGAGATGTGTATCCCAAGTTGAAAGTGTGTGTATTTACTGTGTTCACATGCTCCCTTTTTAAAAACCTTATCCTAATGAGACAATCTGGTAAGGATGTAAAGAAAAGTTTGCTACAGTAAAAGATTGTATATGTTTTAAGTTGTTTTTCCAGTAAGATAAACATATAATATGTATTAAAGAGTGAAATATTATTCAACCTCTGGTAATATGATAATAGCATAGCCCCAAAGCTAACAAAATGAAAACATATTCATGATATTCTGTTGAATGAAAGCAGAATATGAAATATTATATTATTATTTGGGGGCTGGCACTGTGGCTCACTGGCTAATCCTCCCCTTGCATGTGCCAGAATCCTATATGACACCGGTTCTAATCCGGGCTGCTCCACTTCCCATCTAGCTCCCTGCTTGGGGCCTGGGAAAACATTTGAGGACAGTCCAAAGCCTTGGGATCCTGAACCAGGGTAGGAGGCCCAAAAGAAGCTGCAGACCCCTGGCTTTGGATGGGCTCAGCTCTGGCTATTGAGTCCATTTGGGGAGTGAACCAATGGGTGGAAGATTTTTCTGTGTGTCTTTCCTTCTCTCTATAAATCTGACTTTCCAATAAAAAATAAATAATCTTTTTTAAAATTTTTTTTTATGAAACAGTTCAATAGGCTCAAGGATTTCCCCTTTCGCCCTCCACATTCCTCCCCCTTCACTCTTTCCCCCATGTTATTAGAATAATATAGTCCTTCAGAAAGTCACAATAAAAAGAATTCAGTCTTTAAAGAGTTAAACTATTATTTCAAATAGAATGTTTCAGAGGACAGTACTGAATCAGAACAGGAAAGGAAGAACACAGAGTGGGAGGGGAACATAGCAGAACAATCCCACACCGACAGGAGTCAAAGTCGGCTTGGGACCTGATGCGAGTTCCTTCTTCACGTGTTTCTGGACCTAACACTAATTTGTGAAATCCCATTCCAACTGTTCCTGATAACAAATGGTGAGACCCTGGATAGCTTTTCCACTTTAATAAATATGGTAGAGACAACTCAGTTACCTGTAGGCAGCTATGAGCACTGGGAGTCCCTGAGAAGTGAGCCCCTCCCCAAGCCAGCACCTCGTTTACTTCATTTCAGGGGACTTTTTAGAGCTGTGTCTGTAAGACTGCTGCTTCAGCAGGGAGCTGGTGCCAGGAAATGGCGGAAATGGCTTTGTCCTAAATGGAATCAGATTTTACGCGTTGTTTTTGAAGGAAATAAAGTCACTTGGTCAAATTGAAAGGTTTTGCTCTTGAGCAGAAGTTAGCTGACTTTGTAAAGGGCTGGGTAGTGACTGTTTCCTGTATTGTAAACACAGACACAACCATTGACAATACAGAAGCAAATATGTACTTCTGTGTTTCAGTAAAACTTTATTTACAAAAACAGAAGGTGGATTGAAGCTTGGCAATCCCAGCTTGATGCTAAAAAGTCATTGTTTTAACTCTGAAGAAACCCTAGGTTAGGTACCTTAATGCTGACAGTGTAGACCGGTCAACGTTTGTTTTATATGCAATTTCTTGATTGGTTGGTTTGTGTTTTCCTCAGAACAGAAATTTACTGGAGAAAGTTGATGGCAATTCTGCAAAACAGGACTTAAAGTCTGCAGAAGTTTGAAAACAAAGCAAAGTGATTCATAGCAACCCAAGGGGAAACTGTTCAGAATCTTGGAGTGGGCCTAAAAAGAGGTTATGCAATATAGAGAAGTAGGAATTTTAGGGATTTGAGACCATCTTGGTATTATTTTGTTTGACCTCAGGAGAATATACTGGGTGTTTTCACAGTGATTGCTTTATCAAGAATTCAGTGTAATTGTGATGCTGTTTTTCTAGTTTAGTGAATATGACTGAGCAGCTTGTCTCAGCAGCCACTCAGATGCTATACCCCCATGTTAGCCTACCTCTGGGCTCCTTAAAAGACAGGTGTCAAAATTGGGACCAGAAGTGTTTCCGACTTTTGATTTTTTAATATTGAAATATTTGCACATCCTGCCCTTTCAAACCCTGGTTTTCTTTCTTTTTTTTTTTTTTAAAGATTTATTCATTTTTTATTACAGCCAGATATACAGAGGAGGAGAGACAGAGAGGAAGATCTTCCGTCCGATGATTCACTCCCCAAGTGAGCCGCAACGGGCCAGTGCGCGCCAATCCGATGCCGGGAACCTGGAACCTCTTCCGGGTCTCCTACACGGGTGCAGGGTCCCCATGCATTGGGCCATCCTCAACTGCTTTCCCAGGCCACAAGCAGGGAGCTGGATGGGAAGTGGAGCTGCCGGGATTAGAACCGGCGCCCATATGGGATCCTGGGGCTTTCAAGGCGAGGACTTTAGCCGCTAGGCCACGCCACCGGGCCTCAAACCCTGGTTTTCCAGGAGTGGATATTTGGCAGAGTCATGAAAACCCCAGCTGAGACACCCGCCTCTCAGGTTGGGGTACGTGGGTTTAAGCCCCACTTCTCTTGCTTCCAGACCAGCTTCTTGATAACATTGACCCTGGGAGTCAGGTGGTAGCTCGAGTACTTGGGTCCCAGTCATCCATGTGGGAAATGCCAGCCTAAAGATTAGGATCCTGGATTTAGCCTGGCCTGGCCCTGGCTGCTGAGGGCATTTGGGGAAGGTGGAAGATCTCTCTTGGCCTCTCTGTATCTGCCTTTCAAATAAGTAAAGTTAGAAACTTTAAATGTCTTTATTCTAGCAATTAGTGTAACTATGGAATGAACCAGGATCATAATCAGAATTCATGACTGATAACATGAGGATCTAATTACTTTGTGGCTCATGATGTAGTTAATTTGGCTGTTGTTGAGTTCTCGTGGGGGAGTGGGAAGAAGTCAAAGCAGTGTTTATGATCCACATAAAATTTATAAAAATTGTGTGTGTGTGTGTGTGTTTCCTTGGAGAAAGCTCTAACTAATGTTTCCAATGTTTTACTCTGTTCAATGTGCAGTAACACACATAGTGCACATCCCACTTTTTTAAAACCATATTTATTTGTATTCAGCTGCTGCTGTGATATAGTAAATAGTTTTAAAAGGGAGTTTTTAGGGCCCGGTGGCGTGGCCTAGCGGCTAAAGTCCTCGCCTTGAAAGCCCCGGGATCCCATATGGGCGCCGGTTCTTATCCCAGCAGCTCCACTTCCCATCCAGCTCCCTGCTTGTGGCCTGGGAAAGCAGTTGAGGACGGCCCAATGCATTGGGACACTGCACCCACGTGGAAGACCCGGAAGAGGTTCCAGGTTCCCGGCTTCGGATCGGCGCGTACCGGCCCGTTGCGGCTCACTTGGGGAGTGAAACATCGGATGGAAGATCTTCCTCTCTGTCTCTCCTCCTCTCTGTATATCTGGCTGTAATAAAATGAATAAATCTTTAAAAAAAAAAAAGGGAGTTTTTATTGGTTCATAAGCAGTAAAATATTAAGGGTCTTCAAAAAAGTTTTCAGAAATGCCTTTTATGAAAAACACCATGTATGGAATTCAAAACTTTTTATACCAAAATGGATGTAACTTTTAATTCCTCTTCCACAAAATTTTGGGAATACCCTGTGTGCGACACTTTTTAGGATCCTTAAGTCCCCAACATTGGTGTTTCCTTTTGACACTTGATAAACTAGTTGCTGGAGATTAGACTGAAAACAAACGAATGTATGACAAATACCCTTTGAGTCAGATTTTAAGCAGTTTAATCCAAAGTTATTGCCTTTGTTTGGAGCTGTTCACAATTTCTTTAAAAAAAAACAAACTGTTGGCTCCCCTGTCTTGTCTCTGCACTTTGTAAAAATACATAAATATTTCTAGCATAATTTGCACCACACTCCCTACTTGATTTCCACTTTGAAGTCATAAAAGCTCCCAATAAGATAAGCTTTAAGGAGGCCTCGGTTCAAAAAGAACAACAAGAAAATGTGCTTTGATCTTCTCGAGGCAGTCGCGCGTTAAAGGTCCCGTTGCCATGGCAGAAGGGGAAGGAAGAGAAAACTGTCGGCATCCTCTTCCTCATCTCTGTCACTTTTCCCTTGAACCTGAAACACTGGCTATCTAAAGCTGGGGTCACTGGCCAGCGTTTTAGAGTAGCAGGTTGAGCTTCTGCTGGTGGTGCCGACATCCCATCTGGGATCCCAGGTTCAAGTCCTGGCTGCTCTTCTTCCAGGCCAGCTCTCTGCTAACAGGGCCAGGAAGTCAGCTGAAGGTGACTTGGGTCCCGGGTTCCTGCCATCCGAGGGCGCGGCCTGCATGGCCAGCATTTAAGCGGCTGACATAGCAGGTGGATCTCTGCCGCTCTTTTATCATCCTGCTTTAAAGATTCTTTTCCCCACATACTTCATCTATTTTTAGGGATAATATTGGCATCTAAATTTATTTTTGCTTTTAAAAAATTTTTAGCTTTTAACAGATTCAGTAGTTCATTAACACAATTCTAAGAATATAATGATATTCACTTCTCTTCCTGCGTCCATCCTCCCTGTCTCCCCCCTTTCCTCTACCTTTCTTAGTTTCTTCCTTTTTTTCCTCTGTTTCTGAGATAACACATTGAATTTACAGTAAAAAGACATAATGCTTCACTAAATAATAAGTTTAACAGGGAAAAAGCAAAAAAAGACCTTAAGTGTTGTGGGAATACAAACAAAAGCTATAAACCGTAACTGAGTGAAAAATGACCATTTCCCCAATACACAGTAAATGTTAAGGTAATTACAGAACATTAAAACTACAGTATGTATAGCATTCTTTCCCTCTGGGTTGACAAGGAAATTTTTTGAAAACCAGAGTGACAGAGAAATCTTTCATCCATGGTTCACTCTCTGAGTGGCCACAATGG
This sequence comes from Ochotona princeps, assembly GCF_030435755.1. Taxonomy (NCBI): domain Eukaryota; kingdom Metazoa; phylum Chordata; class Mammalia; order Lagomorpha; family Ochotonidae; genus Ochotona; species Ochotona princeps. The sequence goes on along the minus strand of NC_080863.1, from coordinate 9,285,045 downwards.
CTAAGCCAGGAACCAGGAGCTTCTTCCAGTTCTCCGGTGTAGGTGGTAGGACCCCAGCCTCTTCTGCTGCCTCTTGCTACCTTCCCTGGGCATTGGCAGGAAGCTATATGGGAAGTGGAGCAACCGGGACTCTAAGCACCGCACATAAGGGGTATTAGTGTTGCATGTGGCAATTTAATCTAATATACCACAATGCTAGTCCCCAAATTAAAAGTTGGGGGGTCATTAATGACATGGGAAAATCTGAGTGCGAGATCAGGACTGCCTTAACGGACTTTTTTTTTTTTCAATCCTGACCTGAAGATTAACAGTTTAATTCCAAAGTCTCAAAAAGATAAGCTTTATTCACTCTCCCCATGTCTCCCTAGGTCGCACCCTCCCTTCCCTGTTCACATACTTTCAGCTCATTTACCAACAGATCATGTAATCTTTTGCTGTTAGGAACAATTTTTTTTTAGCACTAGTAAGATTTGATAAGAAATTGGCAGAGAGGTTTTGATTTTTGTTAACTTATCTACTGCTTAGGTAGGATTGTTTGGTAAGTGTAAGAGGAATTAAAAATGGTGGGAAGTAGAATTTAAAGATGTTTATTTTGCTCTAAAATGATTCATAAAGTCACACCTATATTTTCCATTACGCATTTCCCATGAACTTTTAAAAAGCACCTTCATGTTCAAAATGTACCACATTTCTTAGCAATGGTTGCTCAGAAGTGGATCCATCGTTTTCCTACACATTCCGTGTTAGACAAAGTGTCGCGGCGAGTCCCCGGGTTGCTGTAGATACAGAGCTTTTACTGTTGCCTGTGGAGCACATTTCTAGTCCTGTCTGCACTTAGTGCAGTCTGATGAGCTCTTTAGTCCCTGTTACCGACGTTCCAGCAGAACCTTTGATTTCAGGTTTAGGATTCCGTGTGCTCAGGTAAGAATGAGTGTGCTTGTGTGGTTTGTGTTTTGTTTTGTTTGCCTTCCAGATTCTTCGTCCGGACATCTAAAAGCTTCAACTCAACACGGTGCCATCGACGTGTATGTGAGCCAGCTGGGACAAGTGGACTTGAACTCCCACCAAGGTTAGCCGACTGGAATGTTTTATTTTGACATATGGTGGAAGGAAGGTTTTACGGAATGCTCCGGAAACAGATGGTCAGATTGTGCATACCGACACACTGACTTAAGACAGTTTCTTCCGATTTCAAAATTAGTCTGCTGGCTCTGTGGACCAGTGGTCTTTACAGCCTTGGGGACAAGTATTTCCCACTGTTGTACACACAAAAATGTAATGTCGTGGCTGTCATTTGTTGTGGAGTTTTATGTTATTGTGTGTATTTTTCAGTTTAGTTTCATGTCTCAACCAGAAGATAAAAATGCTTTCATGCACTTCTCTGGCAGCCTGGAAGAAAACTTCAGACTGTTCATTATAGAGTAACACTTTGCAAAAATCTAACCTTGAAAGAAAGATATTACCAGGAAGAGCCTCTAAGGTGACTGTTGTCGAATCAGTCTTTTGACGCATTTAGACTCATGACCTATCTTCCTCTGTCATTTAATCTCTAACACAGATACCTTATTCAGACTCCTAGTGTTCCATTAAACACCGTGTACATTTTGTTCAGCGGCAAGGAGAGGAAGCGTTTGTGTGTGTAGCGCATACACATGGTACCAGGTGGCTTGGCTGGAGGAGCTGAGGTGGCCGGGGCACTAAGAACCACAGCTATGTCAACAAGTGTTTTTTACAACCAAGCCTAGAGGCTGTTTGCAGAAGGGCAATCCCATAGCTGCACGGTTAACAAGGGAAGCTCTTCCTTAACGTGAGACTAAGTCCTTTGCCAGGTTGATGGAAGAGTTGTTCATCTGAGTAGGCTCTCAGAGTGTCCACTACTGGGCCCTAAAACGGAAGTGAGTGCAGGCAAGGGGGGTGTGATTTTTCAGTCACTTTTTTTTTTTTTTGAATAAAATAGTGTAATAGCATAACCTCACTTCCTACCAGCATCCATGGTACTATTCAGGGTAAACTGCAGAGGCTGTACAAGTCTTACAGTTGCCTCTCTTACTATGAAGACCCAAGGAGAAAAAAATGCAGGATATGAATGTGGGTCATAACAGAGTGAAATCGAAATTTTAAATCAACAGCTCTTACATGAAAATTGTTGGCTGTTTTGTGTGTGATGAGCAAAAAGAAAACAAGTAAAAATAAACAAAAAACCTTTAAACCTTGTGAAGACTGTCAAATCTTCATCGGCCTAAAACTATCTTGCAGGATTATTTAGAATATTATCCCATCAACTCCTGGAATAGCATATGATGTCAAATTTGATCAGGATTCTGTTTTTCCCCCCTCCTGCTGCAACCATGTTACTGTCAAAAGCTTAAAGATAAGAAACTGAGTTCTGGCTTGCTTCGAATCTCTTAGTTCTCACCGCCATTGGGATCAGTAACTTTTCAGAGTAATAGAAAGTTACTCTGGGCTGTGTTGGTTCATGGTCAATACTGGACATCTGGTATCCATTCTAACTGCTGCTATATAGCATTCAGAACAGCCACCTTAGTGTCTTGGGTTATCACTTTTTTTCTACCATTTTACTGTGGTGGTGGTGTGGATTCTGGAACATTATAATGCGTGTGTTCGCTCTCCTTCTGCAAGTCAAAGCGAACGTGGTGAACTCGGTCCACTCATTCAGAAAGGCTGTGCTTTGGGCTTGGGTTGTCGCTGCATCTGAGAACAGGCTTTTCCACGTAGCTGCCCCATCTGCTGCCCCAGAAAAATCATTGAAATTGACATAGCATGCCTTCAGTAAATTGTGCTTGTTCGTATTAGTCCACTTTAGAGTTTTGAAAAGGATAGTCCTGACATAGATGACCGTGAAAAAGTTTACATCAAGTCGGAGAAGGCCAGGGACAGGCATTTGGGCCTATGGTTGAGACACCACTGCCCTGCGTCAGTGTGCTGGCCTCAACTCCTTGGTCCAGCTCCCAGTTCCAGTTTGCTGCAGGTGAAGGCCATGCAGGGCAGCCAGGGATGGCTCAAGTAATTGGGTTCTCTGCTGTTCACATGGAGACCTGGATTGGGTTCCTGCTTCTTGCTTCCTCCTAGCCCAGCCCAAGCTGTAGCAGGCATTCATAGAGTTAACCGGTGGATGGGAGCTCTATCCATCTCTCTCTCTCTTCTGTACCTCTCAAATGAATAAAAAAAATGGGGCAAAAGAGTACACTGTCAAGGAGAAACTAGTGTTAAAAATTGGACAATTAGGAAAGCTTTTGAGCCAAGACACAAACTTTTGTTTTTTTAAAGTCTGGAGGGCCATGGGATGGAACTATCTACATTGCTTAACATTTTTTAAACTCTCATAGATTTAAGATCAAAGAGCCCATGAAATGATTATGTTTGATCCATTTAGAGACAAAATCCTAGAAAAAAATTTTTTTTACACCCATGATTTTCTACGTCTAAAAATATGTTCAGGGAACAGTCCCTGTGATATAGTGGATGGAACCGTTGTTTGTGGTACCAGCATTCCATATGGACGCTGGCTGAAGTCCTCCTGGCTGTTCCAGTTCCCGTCCAGCTCCTTGCTGTAGTGTCTGGAGAAGCAACGGAAGATGGCCCAAGTCCTTAGGTCCCGACACCCAGGTGGGAGACCCAGAAAAAGTGACTGGTTTCAGACTGGTCCAGCTCTGGCCCCTGTGGCTATTTGGGGAATGAACCAGGAGATGAAAGTTATCTCTCTCTCTCTCCTTCCTTCCCTCCCTCCCTCCATAATTCTCACTCTTTCTCTCTGTAACTCTGCCTTTCAAATAAATATTTTTTTTTAAAAAAAAGAAGCATGTTTGGTGACAAAACACTCATCACATGGTCTGTTCCTCCTGCAAACCTTCAGCTTTGCTCCCACCTTTCTGGAGACTCCCTGTGCGTAGTTTACATCTGAACTCTGGAATGCGGTCTGGTTATCTATATATAACAGAAGCCAGTGCGGATGGGCTTAGCTCCCTCCATGTGTGGAGGGGTAGCCGGGAGTTTATCAAGTCTTCCCCCAAACTCCCAGCTGCAGCCAGGAGGGCCAAGAAGATAGGCCTTAAGAGAATTCAGTTGACGGTAACCAGAGTTAGAAAGGGAGCTGCGGCCCGTGCATAAACATTTTTAAAAGGAGTCTCACAGGCTCCCGCTGCACGCCATGTGTCAGCCCACAGAGATGGGGTTGGCACTCTACGGCAGCAGCTACATTCCTTGATGAGAAACAGAGAAGCTTAGGAACCAGGAGTCTAGCGGTGACTTTTCAGTGCAAGCCACATCATTGCTTTTGTGAAAAGATTCCATGGCAGAGTAGCGTTTCTGACTTACTCCTTTAGATGCTTGAATTACCATTGTTCTGGCAGTAAAGCTGAACGTCTCGCCTCATGTAGCCCAAAGCCTGTAATCCACTGGGAAGGAATGTTGGTTAATCACACCACCTTTGATCTTTTCTTTTCCCCCGCATGTTATGGCCAACTGAAAAGCATGAGTTTAAGGTACTAGTCACAGCTAACAAGCTAGACAGTTTTCATGACAATGAGGTCACTAGGTGTGTCACGTAGGGAGGTGATGCTGTTATAAAAATGCCATGCTGGTTGGAAATCATGAACTTTGTAGTCATTGAATTAGACTACCTCTAGTAGGAAGCTGAGCAAAATCAAAATCATAACAACACCTCAAATATGTATAAAATACATAAATATATAGCATATTATATTTAAAGACAAATATATTATATATGAACATATATTCTATTAAATATTTTACACATTATATATCAGTGCATGCTAAATAATGTTATATAAATATAGGATTATATTAGAGTAATTCAGAGTTGAAATGGAGTTCTCATTAGGTGCCTGGCTCTTTGCCAAGGCTCAGTTAAATTCGATTTCAAAGCTGCCTGTGTGACTCAGCACTCTCTTTTTTGGGAATGGATGGGCTGGGGAGGGTTGTTGACAAAAGCCCTAGTAGGTCATCATTGCCTCCTCTGAAGTTCCTGTGAATGTCTCAGGAATAAGGAAACGTTGACCACCTGCGACTGAGGAGGAGGCACTGCTGTTTAAATAAATATGCTGAGAAACAAAGACTGTGTTGACCTGCCATCATGTTCCTGACTCTGATACTTCTGACTGCGTTTAACCAGCTCTTGCTTTACATTGGCTACAGGTTCCATTACCGTCAAGGTCCCATCTTCCCTCCAAGCCCATTTCCAGTTATCAGGGAAGGAAGTGGACATGGACTCAGAAGTCCGCGTTGAGGACATGGCTGAAACTCAGAAGGACACAGGTGTGACCGTGACCGGTAAGTTGATTGCCTTCTACAGGGTCAGATGAATAGTCCCTGACCCAACACGAGCAGAAGCGTGCTTGACATACCTGCGCTGTACTTTTCCACTGTCACGTAGCATCTGATGCTTTTTATTACATGTTCTTATTCGGTAACACACTTCCCCGCAGACATTTTTCATGAAAAGACCTCATTAATTTTTTTTAGGAACACTCATAAGTCCTGGCATTAGATCAAACTGATTTCATCTATTTCCTGGAACAGCTGTAATTCTTGACTTCAAAATCAACTGAATCTGTGTGTGTGTGTGTGTGTGTGTGTGTGTAAAAATAATGCAAGATTTAAGGCTAACTTTGTATGATCAGAGTTCGTGGGAGTTTGATTTGATACGTAGACTATAAAGTTGTTTTCGGGCAGCAAATTCTTCATCCCACAGACGTGACTAACATTTGCACATTTTGCTTCTGTCTGGCTGCACTGTTGGCTGATACTATTTTGTAAGGTGTTTATTTTCTTAAGGGGTAAAACAGTTCATGTTACCCAACTTTTCCTATAAATCCTACCAAAATGGCATTGAAAATGATGCCAAGACAAATGGCACACCCGTGTATATGCTTACAGGCTTAGAAAAGAAGTGTGTGTATGTATATGCGGGATGTTCAAATTTTAGTTTTGAAATATGAATTTTATATACCATGAGGGTTAAGAAAGCAGTCCATCAAGAATTATAAACAAGTAACAAAAACAACAGGAATGAAATTAATACCTTATACCTATGATGAAAAAATCTAAGTGGTTGTATATCAAATGTGGTAAGAGTCAAGTCACTGTGACCTAATCTCTTGACTTTGAGAAGGACCCAGTAGACACGTTTTTGACCCCAGTGACCCTGTGCAATAATAGGACCTTGCTCAATAGTTCTCTGAATCAGAGGGCAGGTGTGAATTACAAATTAAGGCTGTTTTGTCATGTTTTCCTTCGGTTACAGAGTCTTACAGCTTTCTGAAATTCAGTCTTGATGAGGCTTAGCTTGCTATGCTGCAGCATCATTCAGAGATTGATTTTGTGGGTTTTTTTTTAAAGATTTATTTATTTTTATTGGAAAGGCAGATATACAGAGAGGAGGAGAGACAGAGGAAAGATCTTCTGTCCATTGGTTCACTCAAATGGCCATAATGGCCAGAGCTGAGGCAGTCTGAAGCCAGGAACCAAGAACTTCTTCTGGGTCTCCCATGTGGGTACAGGGTCCCAAGGCTTTTGGCCATGCTCGACTGCTTTCCAAGGCCACAGGCAGGGAACTGGAAGGGAAGTAGAACAGCCGGGACACAAATGGGTGCCCATATGGGCTCCAGGTGTGTGCAAGGTGAGGGTTTAACCACTAGGCTATCATGCCAGGCCCCACAGATTGATTTTGTAAAAGCACATATTGTTGAATTCCATTGATGGAAAACTCCAGGAAGTGCCAGTGATTCCAAGTGATGGAGCAGGTGGATCACTGTGAGGGGTTTGGGGAAACAGACAAAGGGCAAGGCAGGGTCCATGTGCTTTGAGCCTGCCCTTGAATGACTTCATGTGATCTCTGTGTGTGTGTGTTTCAGGATTCGTGAATGACGCAAGAGAGCACGAAAAACAGATCCATGCAGACGCCCCGAATGGCACTGTCCATTTCAGAACTCAAAGCTGGTTTCAGTCCCTCAAGCTGCCCCGCTAAGCCTGGCCTGAGTTGCACCTGTGAGTCTTAGAGCAGCTATACGACTATTAAAAGAAATGTCAACAACAAGCTGGACGCTGTGGCACAGTGGTTTAAGCTGCCGCCTGTCACTCCTGCCTCCCATGTCAGAGCACCAGTTCAAGTCGCAGCTGCTCCACTTGCGATCCAGCTCCCTGCTAGCACACCTGGGGAGTGGCGTGGACATCTCACATGCCCGAGTTCCTGACACACATGTGGGAGAGCTGGATGGAGTTCCCGCTCCAGGTTTCAGCCCTCACCATTGTGACCCGTTGGCAGAGTGAGCAGAGGATGGGAGATCCCTGTGTGTGCCTCTCTGTCACTCTGCCTTTTAAATTAAAAAGTAAATCTAGTTTTTTTTTTTTTAAAAAAAATGCCAACATGACTGTTTATATTAATGTTGAAAACTACCAACTATGAGGCCAGTCGATAATCGCCGGCCTGTGTCACCAGAATCCCATATGGGAGCTGGTTCGAATCCCAGCTGCTCCACTTCCAATCCAGCTCCCTGCTAATGGTTGGAAAAGCAGCAGACCACAGCTCAAGACCTTGGGCCCCTATCCCCATGCTGTACCCATGTGGGAGACCCAGAAGAAGTTCCTGGCTCCTGGCTTCAGGGTAGCCCATCTCTGGCCATTACAGCCACTAGGGGGCAGTGAACCAGCGGATGAAGCATTTTTCCCTCTTGTCTCTGTAAATCTCCCTTTCCAATAAAAATAAATTTTGAAAAAAGAGAGAGAACTTCAGAACTGCCACGTTTTTACGTAACACAAGCACAACAAAGCTCTTCTTTGGCGCAACCAAATTGCCAACATCTGCTTTCATTCTTTAGGATCATTGTCAAACACAGTAAAAGTTCTTTGGCCACAGTGCCGCCATGCTACGATAGTCAGTCTCTAACCCTGACAGCTGCTAAGTGGCTAATGGGCAGTGTCCGCTGGACACAGGGAGGATTCATGTGCTGGGCCGGGCAAGGCGGAATGGCAAGACCCTGCATGATGCCACTTAGAACTATGAAAATCAAAATCAAAGTCATGGCGGGGGGGGTGGGGTAGAAGTCACCATATGTGTAAGGGTCTGAAATACCCATTTACCGGTGCAGAGTACTATCTGTCAAGAACCCAGCATGGCCAGTTTCTATGGATTGTGTGTCTTGGGTTTTTTTTGTTTGTTTGTTTTGTTTTTGTTTTTTGTTTTTTTGTTTGTTTTGCAAAGAATATCTCAAGACTGGACTGGTGGTATCGGCCAGGCTGAGCTCTGAGTTATAGACTTGGGGCCAGACACTGACTGCCAAGTTGGTTCCAATCATTGGAACTGGGTGCCTGGCTCCCTGCTGTTGCTGGCCTTGAGCCGGTCATCACTGTGAACTTGAAGTGGCCTCCTGCATCCCTTCCCACATGGTCCTCCTCTTCAGCATCAAACCATCAATGATGTTTAGCTGGGGAAGACAAGCCTCTGCTTAGCACAGGCTCACCTGATTGGGTCAGGCCCACTCCCACACGGATTAATTTAGCTTTGCTATAAAATGTAACTCGGTCCTAGAAGGAATACAGTTCCGTTTCCACTCCTCCTCCCCCACAAACACGCTCAGTTATCTTAGAGTGTGTACTACGGCTCTCATGTCCTCAGTCTTCTACTTAGAACCTCTTACTCATCAAAGAAAAGAGAAGTTGTGACCCACACGTTCGGCATAAATGTGGAGCCATCAGTACTGATCATGAATAACTTCCACGTACTTTAAAACACAAGGTTAGCTTCTTCCCACAAACCCAAGACGCCAGAGAGATACAAGTGAGCCTTCATTTCAATGAGAGAGGTAGCCTGGGGCAGGGAGAAAGTGAGAGCAGCGATAACAAAGGGGATTAGCATCCCTATGGCCTCGGGGTAGGGAATAGGAGTGAGGGCTTGCAGCTGTGGGTAGACACCTGGGAGACAAGCCTCAGGGGACTGGTAGGGCACAGTTAAAACCTGCAGGTCACTAAGCTGACTTAGGCCAGTGCGCCTGAAGGGGGTTAGATTGAGGCGGTATACAGTAGTGCTGGGAAACCAGGTTTCAAGGGAACTAAGATAGGGGATTTAAGGCAGTGTGGATAGCAGGCATTGCAGGCATTCAAGGGAGGTCCTGAGTCCAGGCTGGAGGATGCAGTCCTCGGACTCCCTCCTTGCACACGCCTCATGCGAGAAGGACATCCAGCTGTTTTATAGCCAGCCTGATGTATCTAGATTTCTTTTTCATTTTATAAAGGTATACCTTACCAAGTGGTTCTACAGATTCTAATTCTTTCTAACGTCACCTGTCTATTCATGAAGCAATTCAGCAACATTGAGTAGACTCACCTATTGAATTACATTTTTTATGATTAGAATAAGTCAGTTCTTAAAGACCGATCTTCAATAAGCATTTCCAAATATTGTGATTTTATGATAGGGATCTTTTGGTTAATAGTCTGTTACTGTACATTTTCTTTAAACTTCATATTTTTTTAAAAGCAGTCAGTTTTGTGAAGTATCTCAGAGTCTGTTGAGCCTCCATAAAATAAAAATGGTACACGCTTGAAAGTCCCATATGTGGTGTAGCTGCGTTGTGTGTTCGACTATTGTAGCCCTGCCCAGCCTGGTCTGCCCCCAATCCCAGCTCTTATGGTCTCCAGTGGGAACAGTGGTCCAGCGGGGGATCTCCCTGCAGCCCCCCTACCGGCTTCGCCCATTTTCCCCCAGGTCTCACGTGTGATAGAGGCAACAGAATAGTTAAATTGCTGATCTAATATTATTGACACGACTTGTTTTGTGCAGTCAGAAGAGAGTGTACTTTCTTGTAGACTCCAACCAGTGTCAGTTTACACACTATCAAATACTGGCAAACAGCCATAAATTATGCAGGTATGCGATGAGAGTTCGAAAAGTCACATCTCTCAGGGTTGTTTTGTATAACTCTAACCTTAGAGTCAATCATCTCATCTAATTAAGCTTAGTGTTAGGTGGAAATTTTGCACAATAACAGCATTTTACTTGGTTTCTTTTCATCGTGATTAATGAGACAGAAGAACTACTGATATATTCAGAAACATTTATAATTGGAATAGGATCAGAAGGGTCACTGTGAGTTATCTGGAATCCAGCTAGTAAAAATGTGATTGAATGAGGGAACGTTACCAGGTTCTAGCCTTTGGTGCGTTTTTTCATGTCAAGCTGAAGGTTATATTGTTTCTTCCTCACTACCAATATTTAAGTCTCTCACCATCAATTCCAGGTCTTCCTTCTGTGGAACCACATTGTGATGTTTTGCAAGAAACTTGCCTTCACAGTCATAGCCAAACCAACGCGGAGGATCACTGGAGTTGTATTCCACCTGCTGGACGATGGAAGACATCTTCTTAGCTCCCTCCCTGTAAAAACAATGGTTCGCATTAATTCCAGCATACATCGCGGGTGCAGTTTTCGTACTAGAGCAACGTTGGGAGTTGAACTCGCCGTCGTAAGTCAGATTCACTGTAGCGCTCTCTCAACTACGATCAAGACAGGTGCAGATAACTGTGCACCTTCTTCAGACTCCAAATGCTTATTTGCCTGCTGATGCAACCAGCTCATGAGGGCTCCTTGAACTAGCGTGAGGACACTGCATGTGGCCAGAGTGGTCACACTGAACTCATCCAGTTCCAGTGCTCGAGTAACACCCCTCCCCCGCACCCCTGCCTGATATTGCTGGTTTCTTCGATGCAAAGAGGATCCTAGCCATCTACCTAGGAAGCCCGAGCAGGCTCTGGGGCAGGAAACCCTGCCAGAGTCCACACTTGCATGTTGCACCTGGGAGCTTCACAGAGGCTCATGAACTCCCTCAAAGTCCCTTTTCACCCTTTGGTTTCTTTGGTATTTTTCTGAAGGTGGTTTGGGGCTCAAAGGGATCCACAACCAAAATAAAAAGATGATCATAGTCTTTCTGAGGTGGAAGTAAAGCAAGCAAAAGTCTCTGCCAGGGAAGTGTTATGAATCAGGCCTGGCGTGATAGTCAATGCCTGAATCCTCACCATATAAGCAGCAGGATCCCACACTGTCATCAGTTCATGTCCCAGCTGCTCCACTTCCCATCCAGCTCCCTGCTTAGGACCTAGAAAGGCAGCAGAGAATGGCCCAAAGCCTTGGGACCCTGCACCTGCGTGGGAGACGCCAAAGAAGCTCCTGGCTCCGGGTTTTCAATGGGCTTAACTCTGGCCACTGTGGCCATCTGGGGAGTGAACCAGCAAAAGGAAGACCCCTCTGTCTCTCCTCTTTGTAAATCTGCCTTTCCAATAAAAATAAATAAATCTTTTAAAATGTGTTAAGAATTGAGACCATTGCCAAAAAGAATCAGGTAACTGGTTACTTATACAAGATTAAAAGGAGAAGTAAATGGGGCTGACATTGAGGCACGACACGCGACTCCTCCACCTGTGGTGCTGACATTCAGTTGGGTGCTGGTTCAAGTCCTGGCTGCTCCACTTACCTCCCAGCTCCCTGTTTGTGACCTGGGAAGACAGTGAAAGATACTTAAGGTCCTTGATACCCCATACCCACATGGGAGATCTGGAAGAAGCTCCTAGCTTCTGGCTTTGGATCAGCTCAGCTCTGACTTGTGGCCATTTGGGGAGTGAAGGCCTGAAGGAGGATCCCTTTTCCCTTCAGACTCCCCCTTAATGCACGGTCCCCCACCCTTCAGAAAACCCTTAGCCGGTGCTCCAGCTGTCCTTGCTGGCCGACTGGGAACTTTAGCATCCACAGACTCAGCCAGAGAGCAGAACTCCCCAGGGACCGCCCACCTGCTTTTCTTAGGACCGCCCACCTGCTTTTCTTAGGACCGCCTACCTGCTTTTCTTAGGACCGCCCACCTGCTTTTCTTAGGACCGCCCACCTGCTTTTCTAAGTTCTTCCTCATCACAGCGGCCAGTGCACACACAATCAAACAATCATCCTACTCTGTGTGGTCACCACCAAAGACTGTGCATACTCAGCTGACTGTACATCATCCAGGGCATCAGGCACCACAAAGCGTGGGTCCACTCTTTACTGATCACACCCCTGGACTGTCAGAGCTTCAAAAAGTTTGAACATTTCAAGGCGAATGCATAGCACAGCTGTGATTCAACATCTGGCTACGAAGTATGACTTTTTCTCTAATCCGTATATCTCTGGAAATGTTGTTTACTGTGTTTCAACAAGCTTTCTTAAGCACTGTGATGGTAACAGAGTATTCATGAAGGCGGGGTGAACAACTTCTGGAAGCTCTCTTGTCAGCGAGCTATAGCCAATATGTTAATGACCAAAACTGCACTCTTTTCTCTGGTTCAGAAATGGTGGATTGAGGCGACTTCTTTCACTGGCAAAGCTGATGCAGGGTTTACAGCTTCTGCGGCGTATCAGGGAACTTGTGCTAAAACACTTTCTGTGGAAGGCTGTAACTGAATTTTAAGGGTTGCATCACACAGCAACTTTGCCTTCAAAATGGAATTGAGTGTGTGGAGTCCACTGTTTTGTGATTCACTGCGCCTCTTCCCAAAGAGGAAGACTTCCTCTGTATCGGCTACCGAAGGTTCCATTTCATCCTGACAAAGCAAACTCCTCGCAGCCGAGGGATGCGTGAAGAACCCCAGCAAGGGCAAGCAACTAATTGTTTGAGTTAATGTGAGATTGGAGCCTAAACACACGCTGCATCTCCAACTGCACCCAAGGATGTGAGTGGAGAAGCCAGCTGTTTCATACCGCCTAGGGCTGACCCCGCATCTCTGCATGCAGCCAGGCCTTCCCACGCCTCATATCAGGTCACTGGTTCTCCTTGTTGGTTATGAAACATATAGAGACAGGGAGAGATCTGCCATCTGCTGGCTCACTTCTCAAATACCCACACCACACCAAGCCAAAGTCAGGAATCCAGAACTCCATTACAGATCTCCCATATGGGGTAGCAGGGGCCCCACTGCTTGAGCCATCATCTGCTGCCTCTCAGGGTGCACACAGGACGCTGGAATCTCAAGAGCAGCAGGGACTCAAACCCAACAAGTGGGTTCTGAGTGATGTCTTGGCCCCTGCACTGGATGTTTGCTCCTGCCATCAGAGGCCCAGATATCCCAATAGCCCCTCGGCTGACAAGATGGACACGAAGCTTGATGTTCCAGGAACCTTCCTGGACTCCCCAAGCTGTCTGTGGTGAGTTCTGCCCTTCTCCATCACTAGACTAAAACAGAAGGCCAGGGTTGCTGGAGCAGGGCACAGGGGGAGCTTTGTGGCCTCTCTCTAGACCAAAAGGTGTACAGACCGAACTGCTCCTCCCTAGACGTCAGACCTGAGCCTCTGCCTGCTGGTTGATCCTTTTAGCACAAAGACTCCCATTTGGCAAACAATAATGAAATAAAATGAAGGTCATTGCCATTGAAAGCCACTACGTTCGTTGTCAGCAAGCAGCTGTCCGAGCTTTCCAGGCAGGTGCATTCTTACCTGGAGATAAGCCTGCAGTATTGCATCTTCAGGATCCGGAGTTGTTTGCAGCCCAGCTGAAGATCCTCAAGGACTTGGTCAGTAAGCAGGATGCACCCAGAGATGTCCAAAATGTGCAGGTAGTGGCATTTCGCTGACAGCATCTCCATCGCGAAGTCAGTGATCTGAAAACACAGCCAAGAGAAACACTGACATTCAAATGGCATCCCAGGGCAATACAACCCCATTGGACTACTGCAATAATATGATATCCCAGACCAGCTGGCTTAATTAACCTTAAATGCTTACTTCTCACAGTTGTGGAAGCTGGGAAGTCCAAGGACAAGGTCAGAATCACAGTCAGGTTAAAGTGTCGGCAGATTGGTTGCTTGATGAAGCCGCTTTTTCTGTTTACAGGAGTCTGCCTCCTTGTTAGGTTCTCCCAAGGAAAGCAGCCCTAGTTCCCTCTTCTTATCTAAGACCTGATCCCATCCTGGGGACTCATGACTCACAGCCTCTCTTATTCCTGTTTGCCTTCCAAAAACCCTACCACCTCCTACTGTCACGAAGCAACTTAGGATTTCAACCTATGGAGGTGGGGAGAGAGACAGTCCATCGTGAAGATAACCAGAAGTCCTGCAGTCTCTGTCACACAGCTTGTCACATGGTGGGACTAAATTAGTGGTCTACCCTCAGGTCACAAAATGCTTGTCTCAAATGGCACCACTAGAATTTATTATCTCTGTGAATCTGTGACTGTCCCCTGGTTTGAGTAGGAAAGTTCATCAGTGTTTCATTCGTCATGAATTACTTATGAATTATCACAGAGGCAGGATCTGGCTTTCAACTTAAAATCCACCCTACGGCCTCACTGATTTGGACACATGTTTAACAGCTTTGTGCTTTCCACAACCATAAACTGTCTATCCCCCAAAACTAATCTGCAGATGACTGTGACAAAGGGTCTGGATACCTTTGCTGATGTTTTCCATAAGCAAGATGGACAGGGAGCATCGCACATGAATGGTGGCTGAAATCCCCCACCGCAGCATTTCTGACCCAGCTCCCTGCTAATGCGCCTGGGAAGGTAACGGAACTTGGAACCCTGCCAGCCATGTGGGAAACCCGGATGGGTTTCTTGGATGCTGGCTCTGGTCCAGCCCAGCCATTTAAGGAGTAAGCTAGAAGATGGAAGGATTCTCTCTCCCCCCCCCCTCCCTTTCAAATCAATAAAATAAATCTTAAAAGAAGGTAAAGTTACTGATTTTGGAAAGAGAAAAGCAGGTGAAACAAATGTGGGGAGATAGTAGTAGTGGAAACTGCATACATTATGCAAATCCTAGTCTCGCAAATTCTGTGCGTTTGTCCAGGTGTTCCTCTGAGCTGATTCAGTGCCATTTTTTTTCCACTTACTTATGCAAGGTCTAGCTTTTGAATTTATAGCTAAACTGAGACTTACTGTAGAATCAAACAGATCTTTTTTTACCCCCAAGGCATTTTTCTTCCAACTGGATTGAGAATTTTTCATTTTAAATATATGAACATTCTAAAACACATAAGCCATGAGGCTTGACTCTTGCTTTTTTAAGGCAAAGTTAAGTGTGTGTGTGTGTGGGGGGGGGGGTGATGCAGAAGTGCCCTTCAGTTTAAAATGTTCAGTTGTATGCGTGTGTGTGCAAAAATTGATGTCGTTGTCTAACCTGCTTCCAGAACATGCGCAGGAAGCTCAACATTTGCAATTGATTCTCCATGCTGGGTGGCTCTCGGAGGGTCTGATGGCATTAACGACAAAAGTAAAACACCCTCGGAGTTCTGTGTGGAAAAGGACCCGAAGGGGTCCAAGAAGGCCACAGCAGGTGGAGCTCGGGCTGGTAGGTGTTGAGTGATGCTGGGAGGATTGGAAATGGGCCTGACAGTTCCTGCGGATGACATGCTCACTTTCTTCAGTGATGAGGTCGCATCGCTGGAGTTTGAAGACTGAGGGCTGGGATGTGGAATGGAGTGGATTTGACTACATTCTCTTTTAGTTAATTGAAAATATATATTTTTTCTATTTGAAAAGCAGAGTTGGAGTGGAAGAGAATCTTCCACTCACTAGTTCACTTACCGAACGGCCCCAGGCATCTGGGGTCTGTGTGGGTACAGGGAACCAAGGACCTGAGCCATGTCTCACTGTTTTTCCCAGGTCATTCTCAGGGAGATGGTTTGGAAGTGAGGCGTCCAGAACTTGTACCGTACTCATATGGGGCTGGCATTGCAGAGAACAGCCTAACCCACTACGTGACAACACTGACCGCAACTTCACTCCCCCTCTTCACAGCCCCACCTGGCAGAGATGAGCTTGTTCTCAACACAACTTTTTCTGATGATCTGGAAACATGTTTTCGCTTATTTTTTTTTTAAATAAAGTCATTTTGTAGTTAAATTTTAGAAATAATATAAGCATACTACCAGAGACGTTAGCAAGCATAGCAAAGGAAAGGCAATTCATCATCTTAACATAACTACTTTTAACACTATGGAGTAATTTTTACTAGTTCTTCCATTAATACAATGTTTACACTAATTCTGTGTTCTCCCTTTCCACTATCACTGCCCTGAACCCCCCATATTAACTTATACAATATCCACATCTGCAGCCTTTAATAAGGATGAAATACTTGATTTCATAGAAATAACTTCATTTAGCATTCCATATTTCTGCTAATTTCAGTTGTTTCTAAGGCCCTACTATTTAAATAATATTTTGATGACTATTCATGCATCTATATGTGGCAGGCGTTCCTTTGGGTGTTGTTAAATGGTATCACCGGGCTTCAGAAGAATGCAATGAACAGGTGATTCCGCCTTTTGAATGATGCCCAGTCAAGCCAGTGAGGGAACTGGCAGGAGGGTTCCATAAGTGTGCAGCTAGTGGATGCCACCAGCACAGAAGCCTTTTCTCCCTGGTATCCCAGGTTGGCCTTTACCAACATACTGGTTCTGGTTAGGGGTGATTCTGTCAAATAGTTATGAAAGATTTCCACAGGATTAAATGAGATAATGTATTTGACCAATGTTTGCATATAGTGAACACTTGATAAATAGTAGCTATAGCTATGATCATTCATCTCTTTTGCCAATAATCTATGAGATTTTTGCTTTGTTTCTCCCCTGACCCCAGACGCAGGGGGAAAAAATGATGATATTAGTGTGGAAACAATGGTATTACCCACTTTCCTGTAGCCCTTGACCCTTTGTACCCTGTTCAACCAAGTAAGATTATTTAAAAAAAACAAGTCCAATATTAAACAAAAAGAACTGTGAGCTTTCTGGCTTCGCTTTGACAAGGTCTACCGAATCTTGACCCTGCTGCCTCCTCCTCTGCTGACCAGCATGATTAACTGTGGGAGTTGCATGAGATTTTCGCACTATTGTCCCAGTACAGCTGCCACACACTGGGCAACACAGAAGCTGATCTTCCAGACTAGCTTCAGCGCGGGTCAACTTGAGTTGGGGTGACGGCCAGAGTGGAAGATGGCAATTCCCGGGGATCTCCTTAAACACATTTTTTTAAAAAAAGTTTTCTTGTTAATCCATACTTTTCCTGTCCGTTTTCATTTTATTTTCTTCCTTGAAGACTTTTACATCTGATAGTCTTTGCCTGTAGGTTGACGATGAAGGTGGGCAGGGAGCGGCTGGGAGAAGTTCTAAGTGCAGGAGCGGGGATTCTCTAAACCTTATTGGAATGACAGTTGAGGCGGGTGATTCCGTTGGGAAACTCCCTAAAGTCAATGGTTTTAGACTCGAGCTAGTCAAAGTCCCCGGAGGCAAGATGTTGCAATCTCTTGCCTGGAGAAAATTTTTTTTAAAATCTGGCAGCTAAATTCTCGATGTGGGATTGGAAAAAGTAACCTAATATCTCTGCACTCACCCTTCAGGCACTGAATTCCCTCTTGCCTGTCATCCCCAGCAGTCATCAGCTACACAGGCTGTCTCCCAAAGCATTGACCCTATCATTTTGTGTTACTATCCCTGGAGCAATGCGTCTCTGATGGGAGCCTGGACACATTGCCAGACATCCGTCTGTCAGGACTGGAAGTATGCAGACTGGGCATAGCTGACAGTGAGGATACAAAGGGCAGGGGTGCTGGTCAACACCACGCAGTGCACGGGTCACACACACACACACATCGCTGCAAGGGGTGATCATGCCAGAAATGTCCAAGGGTCAGGATAGAGAAGCCTGGGGTGAGGAAACAAATCTCCAGGCTTTTTTGGGGGGCGGGGGTTAAAGGCAACAACTGCCCAGAGGTGACCTATCTAGGAATCTAGGTATATCTCAGGAGACTTTACCCCAGTCTCTCTTATTTTTGCTTTGCCCTTAACTCAGTTCCAGAGACACAAGAACATGCCAGGTTTGAAAATCAAAGAGAAAATTAGATTTTTTAAAATGCTCTCCAGGCTGTTAGCTTTAAGATTCAAAGCTGTCTTTGATCTAATAAACTAATCCTCTATCTTCCAACTTCCCTCTCACTCTTCCTATGTAGTTCTGGTAGGAATTCAAGAGGAGCACTGTCATGTGTGTATTTATTGGGTTATCCACATTAATTCCAAGGTCTCTACTTATTAACATGAAGGTATGTCTGTAGTATGGTAAGAGAGAAGAAATAAGATTGCAATGTATTTTGGAATATATGATTCTATTTTTTAACAAAGGAAAGTACAAATGTTTTATAATCATTTCTGATCTCTTTGTACACAGAAAAAACATTTAGAAATTAAGTACACAATGCAAACCATGGATATGTCTAGGCAGTGACATAATGGGATTTTTACTTTGTTCCAGAAACTTTTATACTTAGTTTCAATTTTTTTGCAATGATTACATATTTCTTTTATACGCATATGCCAAAAAAATGATTAAATACTTGAAAAGAAGACAAAAAGATGACTGCATGCCCTTTTGGCATAATACTGGAATACTATTTAACTGATCCACCTAGGGAATCCTGTGAGAATTGTACCGTTTATTAGTCAGTGAGGCCAAAACCCAGTGAAGCTACAGATTAATATATAATATTTTGGTCCAGGAGAGAGGTAAATTTTTTCTATCTGCCAGAAACTATATGCTTGAGGCCATAGTTTTATTGCTTTGCAAGGACGCTAACCAATTTTCGATCTCACCTAACATAATGCAACACTCTCTGTTCAGTTCCAATAAATATTAAACCGATCCAGTGTTGAACATGCTGGCTTTATCAATTTGATTATTTTGTCATTGGTGAGTTAAGTAAATCTTTAACACATGTTTGTAGTTGCACTAGGGTTTTTTTTTTAAATCATTTTTAATGTGCTTTGCCACACAAATGAAATCACAGAGCAATTCCCTACGTGGTGGGAGAAAAAGAGTATCTCTCACATGGCAAAGAAAACAAGTTCTAGGGACAGTCCAGCCGCTGGCTGCACCCTGCCTGGGTTCCTTGCCCGGGTTTCTATCCAGTCCCTGGCTGCACCCTGCTGGGTTCCTTGCCTGGGTTTCTATCCAGTCCCTGGCTGCACCCTGCCTGGATTCCTTGCCCGCGTATCTATTAGACCTTTTGAAGCTCTGACCCCACTCACCTTAGGACAGCCAGCAATATTGAGAGATGTGAGGTTGACACAGTAAATGGCCAATGCTTTGATAATCTCATCTGACAGCTGGGGGCAATAAGAGACATCCAAGTGTTCCAAGTTTCGTGAGCTTTTGCAGAAAATCTGCAAGAAATTCCAAGGTCAAAGGTTTCACTTTCCTTTGCTAGTCTGTTATTCAAGCGCTGCATATACCCAGAGCCATCTTAGCTATAGCAGTTCCCTTGGTTATACACAAAAGTCTCTGAAACAGGAATGTGTCTTGTTTCCAATAAAGGGAACAAAAATCAGACTTCAGATCTCTTTACAGTGCAAGATATTCACACACCAACTTAACCACTTGGCAATACCCAGATTCTAACAAAATTTAAGTCTTCCTGAAGTTACACTTGATGACATTGAATTACGTGGTCTGTAATTATCAGGATTATATTCAGCCAAACAACCTAAGGGAAAACTTTCTAATCTTGTCTTCTCCTGGTCTTTTGGAAAAACAATGCTATTTTGAAACTGCAACATGTTCCTCTGAAATGTCTTAGGCTAGCAAAGGACCTGGAAGTCACTGCCAAGTCTTCTCTTTATCTCACTAGCTTTTAATTTTCATTCTACTTTCCAGTAAAAGTAGAACTGGATGAGCAAAACAATCCATGAGGAAATAACAGCTGAAAGTTTAGAGCTTGGTAATCACACAAGAACAAAAAAGATCCACAAAAGGAAACAACATATTGGGATTCATGACCAACTCAAGGTTATACTTTCAGGGGATGTCCCTGGCCGGAAATTGTAAGAATAATAATTAAATACATGTGCTTAATCTTCCCAGGAGTTTTGCCTCATTGTGAAACAGCTCTTGGAGTTCTCAACTAGAGACCCCAGTCAATGATAACTTCCTATCTATTGTAGTTAAACACACTAGATTCAGCCACCCTCCTAGGTTCCTACAAGGTATTTCTCGTTTATAAGCAAAAGTGGGTGTCCATTGGACAACAGGTCATTTTCTTCTGGGCTACAAGTTCATAGCCATCAGGAAGACTCCAGGGAGAAGACCACAGTGTTTTTCTTTCCTACTGCGAATGCCTGTGCTGTCTTGTTTCTGCCTTAAGCAAGACTGGAAAGAACTAGGTACCCAGCTCCTTCGTCTAACAAGTCAACAGCGAGGCTCCAAGAGAGAAAGGGCGGTGTCACAGAGATGACTACAACTGTGGCATCCTGCAGAGAGGAGCGAGCAACCTGGCCTTGCCACTGTGTCCCCTACAGAGCCTCTCGCAAATCCCAGTGTCTCCTGGGGTAAAACAGCAGCAACACCCACAGAGAGGGTGCTTGTGCAGGTTATAAAATAACCCTCATATACCTGAGAGGGCTCCTAACACAAAACAGGTTTCTCTAGCTAGCTGTGATGTTGTCTAGTGCATATGGGATTGAGAGATATCATCGCATCGTTTAATACTTGGCACAAGGCACACTCTACCGCACTCTGCAACACCTTACCTTCAGCAACACATCAGTACACTAAACTTTGAACCACAGAGATTAGCTCATCCATCCCCCAAATTAGCTCATCCATGCCAATCTATGAGGCATGCCCTATTTTTATCAAGAAGCAAAAGTTTAGGAGATCTATTGCACAACATAGGGGCTATAATTAATATCCCAAGGATTGTATATTTGAAAATGGCCAAGAGCAGATGGTTCAAGACTGTCATTCCCAAGGCTGTTCATTCACAATGTAACCATTTTGATTCACAGATCACGTTTTACTTTTTAAAAAAGATTCTATTTATTTTTTTATGTGAAAGGCAGATTTTTTTGCACAGAAAGAAGGAGAGATAGAAAGAAACTCTTCCATCACTGGTACATCCACAAATGGCCATCATGGCCAGAGCTAAGCTGATCTGAAGCCGGGAATCAGGAGCTTCCTGAGTCTCCCACGTGAGTGCCTGGTGCCACGGACTTGAGCCATGCTCTGCTGCTTCCCCAGGCCACAAGCAGGGAGCTGGATCAGAAGTGAGCGGCTGGGACATGAATCAAAGTGGCACCCATATGAGATGTCAGTGCCACAGGCTGAGGATTAGCCTACACACCAGCCTCCAGTCTTTGAACTCTTTCAGTGGTTTTAAACAATCATATACTTTATGAAAAATGAACCTAAGCTGCATGATGCATGAACGGTACCATCCACATCCTTTGAAAATCGGAGGCGCAAGGATTGGTACAAGGCTTGACATTAGGGTCGATGGCAAATCCAAGGATTAAAGTCAGAGTTTTTTCTCTCTTATAATTCACATTTTCCTTAGAGACATGAAACTTAAATCTGCTGGCCTGCTTCAACAGAATCATTCAAGAAAATCCCATTTTGTAGATAAGAAAACCATAATGGAAAATGCTGACTCCTGTCCTAATGAATGAGCCATACATCATCTTCCCGTCTTGGAAAAGTCATCCTAAGTTTCTTCCAAGTCAAACCTCTTCCTTGTGAAGATAGAGAAAAGACATATAAATGATCAAATTTGTCTCCTTCCTTCCATGTTAGCCAGTTCTGCTGTGGGCGTGGGGGGTATGTAGAGGAAACTAGATTTAGTTAGAATTTGCTAGTTAGGATTTGTCACAGTAATGTGCTTTTGCCCAAGTCCTGACTTACAGCACCCTGGCAGGTGGCACGGCCTCACTTAGAAAAGCTCAGTTGTGGTTCATGCTCCTGGCAGTACTTTTGACTAATTTCCCTCTTTATGTCCTGATTGGCTCTACTGCCAACATTCGCTGGTTTGTTGTTGTTGTTGTTTGTGTTTGTGGCTTCCCCCCCCTTCCTTGTCCTCTTGCTTCCTTCAATAAAAGCTATAAACAGCACACAGGGCTTGTTAAGAACACAAAGTTGGGTGACCCATTGGTCTGAGTTCAAATCCTGCCATTGGAAGTTCCATGTGTCTGGATAAATGATCTGGCTTCCCTGAGCCTCAGTGCATTGATCTGTAACATGGGTAAGATGTAGAATCTTAACATGTCACTGGTTTCATAAGGTCATGAGAATTCAATATGAGTAATACAACTCATCAGTACCTTGTCCACAGTAGGCAGTCAGAAAATGGTAGCTACTAGCACTATTTGGGTTAACTGTTTCTGCATGATTGTCAAATCTGTTAGATTATTAATGCCAAAGCAAAGATTCTCTGGGCACACACTTTCCCTAAGCATATACTAATGTTCTTTGAAAGTTACATAGATGTACAGCTGTTCAAACACACTATATATTTGAGACAAACTGTAAGGGATAAAAATAAATCTACATAAAAATTCTGGAAGTGCTCATATTTTCCTGGCACATCAAAATATATCATCTTGTTCATTTCCCAAAGGAGGTGGGGGGAACTTTCTCTGGAGATTTTTTTCTTCATTGGATGGTCAATAAAGTTTGATGGCTTATGAGCTGCACTGGTTCCAGGAATATGGGGAAAACAAAGGACTTGTTATTTTTTTTTAATCTAAAATGTGGTAGGTACATAAAAAGGAAAATGGAGTGGAGGGGGGAAGCTAAGAACAGAAAAGGCAAGCAGCGAAAGAGAATGTAACGTGATCTGGAAAAATGAGAAGGTTAGATCTGGAAAAGGCCAAAGCAAAGTAACTTGGAATTACTTTTGGTATTAGAACTTGTTGATTAAAAAAAGTTCCAGAATAGTTACAGATTGTACATTTTTATCTCCAAAATGAAAATAAGCTGGAGAAACTACCCAAAGGGCAATGAGGTATTTTTTTTCCTTGCAGCCTGCAGTATTATCCATATTTTATCCACTTTGTGAGTAAAATGATCTCTAAGACATAAGGCCCACCAGCCCTGCTTTGACCTCCCATGTCAGGATATGATGGAGCCAGGGGTGATCTTAAAGAAAGGAGGCATTGGGACCCTGCACCCGTGTGGGAGACCTGGAAGAGGTTCCTGGTTCCCGGGTTCTGATCGGCGTGCACCGGCCCGTTGCGCTCACTTGGGGAGTGAATCATCGGATGGAAGATCTTCCTCTCTGTCTCTCCTCCTCTCTCTGTATATCTGACTTTGTAATAAAAATAAATCTTTAAAAAAAAAAAAGAAAAGAAAGGAGGCAGCCAGAGTAGGAAGAAGATAGTGTTTGGAATCTAGCAGGGTGTCTCTTTGACGTTGAGCAAGTTATTTGACTTCAAGTTTCTCCAAGGGGAGAATACATATAGACCTGTCTATTTGTCTCAAAAACTCGTTGGAAGATTCCGAAGAGACAGACATATAGTGCTTTATACCAATGCTGTCTTTTATGTGTCAACAGTGGAAACACAGATCCTGGGGCTATCCTGTCCAAACCTCCAGACCTGGGAACATCACCTTCAATGCGAGAAGAAAATACAATGACCAAATGATGACTGGGAGTCCTGAAAGGGGTCATTGGAAATCATAGCATGGAGAAATGCAGCTCTTATAGTACATGTCACAGGCACAAAGAACAAAGCCCAGGCATGTCACATAGAAGGAAGAACAAGTCCAAGTTAGTCCCTTAGGCGTAAGAAGCAAATGATACAGACTATGGGCTGGTGCAATGGCTTATCAGGCTAATCTTGCACCTACAATGCCAGAACCCCAAAAGGACGTCAGTTTATGTCCCAGCTGCTCCACTTACCATCCAGCTCCAGGCTTGTGGCCTGGGAAAGCAGCGGAGGATAGTCCAAGGCCTTGGGACCCTGTACTCATGTGGGAGACCCAAAAGAAGCTCCTGGCTCCTAGCTGTGAACAGACCCAGGTCTGGTCAGCCTCTCGGCTGGTAGCCATGGCAACCACTTAAAAATTGATTCAGCCGATAGAGGATCTCTCTCTCTCTCTCTCTCTCTCTCTGTATCCCTCTCTAACTCAGACTTTCAAGTAAAAATTAAATAAATAAATAAAAAAGAAACAGACTTAAACTAACAGCAGAAATGTGGGCTTCTTTGTGTGTTTTCCCTGCCTTATTTATGTGATCCTCAACCTGACAGGCTGTGTGTAGTTTTTGGCAGATTTCATCTTAACACAGGCTGATTTAATGTTCTAGGGGTGGCAGGGGGAGAGGGGTGAGAGCAGCCTCCTACGGACTGTCTTCCTTTTAACATGTTCTGATAAGTTGTGCTCTGAGGATGTCCGACAGGAAAATACCAGATGTGCACATTCCTTCAGCAAGTTCAGAACTTCAGTTGTCCAAGAGTGCTTCTCCCCGCAGGGAGAGGTGGGCGAGAAGCCAGCCATGGTGGTGTGGGGTGTTGCTAGCTCCATCTGTTTCTCGGCCAAGACAACATAGTGCCCATGACTCCAGTATCCCCTGGAACCTTACAAATAATGGGAAACTGACAAGCTGTTGGATCCCACATGCTTTGAAGTCTAGTCAATTTCTAGCTTCCATTGTACTGCCTCTACAATTGGAAACACTCAAGTGCAGCGGGAACAGAGCTGTGTCTCTGGCTCATTGTCTTTGAACAAATCTTGGCAGGACTCATCTCTGACTCCCAGTGGGTTCCAGGTGCCCTGGGTCTCCTGGGCTGTGTCATTCTATTCTAATGTTTAGAAGATCATTCTTGGCACGGACCATGACTCAGCACACAGATTTTTGTAACAAAGCTCTTAACTGTTCCACGGTTCCTGGAGCTGGAGTTCTGAGATACTCCCTGCCTTGAATTCCATGACAGCAATGCTTTAGTTCCCTCTCCCAAGGCTGTCAACACAGTTACAAGCCCTATATCCTCTGAAGTCTTCATCACAAACAGAGTAGTTCATTATTTTCCAATAGTAGCCTGGAGTATTACATGGCAGGAAAGTTTTGTTGCTTTTTTTTCCCCTGCACAATGTGATCAATAGAGAAAGAATCCAAAATGTATGAATGTCTCGGCTCTCCTTACAGGAGATTTCAGGGTTTCTGCTGCCCTAGAAGCAAGTGATTAAGGCCATTTTGTAAAGGAATTCTCCGTTGGCTGTTTCCCTTGCAAGCCATAATCGAACTTTATCCCTGGAGAGAAGGTGGAGTTCCTGAAATCTCATTCTTCAGTCATTCCAGATGACTTCATGTTGGAAATCAAACAGGAATCAAAGTTGACTTTTTCAAAAAAAAAAAAAAGTGTTGCTGTCAGCAGCAAAGACAACTCATCCGTTGTGGCATCACAGTACAGGACAAAGTCTACCAAAAATCAATGTTGGCTGAGCATTCCAGGCTAGAGTCAGGCAACCAGCAAGACTGATGGATGAGAATCTTCCAGAAAGAACATTCTATTAGTAGTTAGAAAACTTAATTATCCAAAGTAAGTGTAGAAGCTCAGAACAGAGTCGCTGGAGAGGTTGCCCTTTGGACCAGCAGTTAAGGTGCTGGCTAACAGCCCACGTCCCACGCTGCAGTACCTGAGTTCAAGACCCAGTTCTGGCTTCCAATCCCAGCAGACCCAAGATGGTGGTAGGTGGTGATTCAGTCACTGGGCTGCTGCCTCCCATATGCCCCTATTCCCAACGCTGGAAATTAGAGAGTGAACTAGTACCAGAGAGCTCTCTTGCTCTCTCACTCTCTCTGAAAAAAAAAAAAAATCATTGGAAAGTCATCCAGTCCTTGCTTTTCAGCCACATGAACTCAACTTCTGCTATACTCTAGAGACCAATGCTCAAAAGAGGCTGGCCACAGGCCATTCTGGGGAGGAAGGTTCAGATAGGACCATCACTTGATAAGGCTGAGGCTCCTGGGAGTTTCTAACCTTAGTCACCATACCAGAAGAACTCTACGTTAGTTTGAATAATTTCAAATCTTGGGTACAGCTAGTTCAGGGTGTGGGCATTGGGAATATTGAACCCTTGGTTCCCACTTAGACCACTTGGGACAGATTCACATTTAGAGAGCCACCTGACTGACTGGGCCAGATGAACAGCAGTGAATCTTGCTCTGTTGCTCTCCCAACTAGGAAGTGACTCACGATTTAACCCCACCTATACAGCCTTCTTTCTGGATCTCTCTTCTCTATTGCCCTTCTCTCTTTGTAAAACCACACAAATCTGAACTTCAAATAAAAAATAAAAGTCATCAATCTACAGGGGTGGGCATTCAGTACAACAGTTAATAACACTGCTAGGTTGCTTGCACCTCCTACCTGAGTACCTGGAGTTCAACTTCCAGTTCTACTCCTGATCCCAACTTCCTGTTGATGAACATGCACTTGAAAGGCAGCGGTGATGTTTCTGGTGGCTGGGTGTCTGCCACCCATGAGAAAGTCTCGGGTTGCCCTTGCACGTCCCAGCTCTTGGTTTTGACCTAACCCAACTCTGACTATGGGAAGTGTTTTTGGGGAGTAAATTGGCAGATAAGAGCGCTCTGCTTAGCTTTCTGCCTGCTTTTCAAATACATACATTAATATATGTTTAAGGGTTGTAATCAAAGAGTTTTAAAAAAACATAGGGCAATCCAACCATAGTGGAAACTAGAGAGAGAGGTAAGCACGGAGAGTCGGGGCTTACCAGGAGCTGCAGCCTACGCTGGAATCAGCACAGTAATGGGTCACTAACTCCTACAGACCTGGCCTCTTTCACTGAGGCTTGGGCCTTTCCAGAACCCAACCAGTGCGGGTTTCACAGTAGTCCAAATGACATGACAGTGGAAGAAAATGTTGAGTTCCAGCCTCTGCAGCATTCTAGGCTGAGCAGGGAAAAGGCAGGTGCTTCGTCACCTCCTGCCTTACTTCATGTACACATGGAGGTAACAGGAAAGTGAGAAGCGCTTGTACGAAATCGCAGGCCTGGGACACAGGTCCATTCAAAAGCTGAGAATGAATCACAAACACACAAGATGGGTTCCCTCACCCCCCCACCTTACTACAACAGAAAGAGGGCCGCTGTGGAACACAACCACAAAATGACCAGAAAGCATACAAATTAAGCTTTCAAAGCTCACTGAAATGAAGCTAGGAAGGAACAACAGAATGATACTTGAAACATTCCAAAATGTTCAGAGATTAAACGGTACACTTCTAACACACATGGGGCAAAGAAAAAATTTTCAATATTTTGAACTGAATGAAAAAATACCACTATAATGTATTAAAATTTGTAGAGTACATTCAAGGGCAAATTCTCAGTATTCGGTGTATATGTCAGAAAAGAAAAAATTCTAAATAAAAATAACAATCAAAGACTCTATCTTAGGAAGCTAGAGAAATAGTAAATTAAATCCAAAGTAAGGGCCCAATGCGCTAGCCTAGCGGCTAAAGTCCTTGCCTTGCGTGCTGGGATCCCATATGAGCTCCGGTTCTAATGCCAGCTGCCCCACTTCCCATCCAGCTCCCTGCCTGAGGCCTGGGAAAGCATTTCAGGAGGCTCAAAGCCTTGGGACCCTGTGCCCGAGTGGGAGACCCAACTGAAGCTCCTGGCTCCTGGATTTGGATCGGCGCAGCTCTGGCCATTGCAGCCAGCTGAGGAGTGAATCATCAGATGGAAGATCTTCCTCTCCGCCTCTCCTCCTCTCTGTATATCTGACTTTACAATAAAAAATAAATAAATCATTTTTTAAAACCGAAGTAAACAGGAAAAAATAAAAAAATTAGTGCACAAATAATGACATCAAAGCAGAAAAATAATAGTGAAATAAATTAAGCTAAAAGCAAAGGAGAAGGAGGAGGAGGGCCTGGCGCGGTAGCATAATGGATAAAATCCTCACTTTGCATGCACTGGAATCCCATATAGGCACCGGTTCGTATCTTGGGTGCTCTGTGTCCCACTGAGCTCCCTGCTTATGATCTAGGAAAGCAGTATTAGGAAGGCCCAAAGCCTTGGGATCCTGCACCTGTGTGGGAGACCTAGTAGAAGCTCCTGTCTGCTGGCTTGAGAT
This sequence comes from Ochotona princeps, assembly GCF_030435755.1. Lineage (NCBI taxonomy): Eukaryota > Metazoa > Chordata > Mammalia > Lagomorpha > Ochotonidae > Ochotona > Ochotona princeps. The sequence goes on along the minus strand of NC_080863.1, from coordinate 9,257,133 downwards.
CAGCTCAGCTCTGGTTGTTGCAGCCACTTGGGGAGTGAACCAGAGGACAGATCTTTCTGTCTCTCTCTCTCTCTCTGTAAATCTGAAATTCAGATATATATATATATATATATATATATATATATATATATATATATATATATATCTTCAAAGAGGGAAAAAAGGATTTATCTGAAAGGTATGCACGCATACAGAGGTGGGGAGTGGAAAAAGAGAGACCTCTTCCATCCATTGGTCTTCAAGTGTTTTCAACAGCTCAGTTCAACGGTCCAATGCAGGACCCTGGAATTCCATACCGATCTCCTGAATAGTTGAGAGGACCAGTGGAGCCACCCTAGGTACAGTAACAGGAGGCTGGATAAGAGGTAGCATGGTCAGGGCTCAAAAACGGGCACTCGGATACAAAATGTGGGTGTCTCAGGGGTAGCTTAGCCCCCTCTGCCAAAACATTCACCCCAAATTCTGGTTCTATAAAGTGATAAATCTCTAGCCAAGCTGATCAAAATACAGAGAAAGGGCACAAATTAGAAATGTCAGAAAAGCCATCACTGCTGGCTGAATGGATATTAAAAAATAACAAAACATTATGATGAGCCACCTGATGCCCATACCTTTAAAACAGAAGATTTATTTTTATTAGAAAAGCAGATTTACAGAAAGAAGGAGAGAGAGAGCGAGAGAAGGAGAGAGAGAGACAGAGAGAGAGAGATCTTCTGTTTGCTGGTTGACTCCCCAAATGGTTGCAATGGCCAGAGCTGGGCTGATGCGAAGCCAGGAGCTTCTTTCTGGGTCTCCCAGGTGTGTGCAGGGTCCCAAGGCTTTGGGTCATCCTCTGCTGCTTTCCCAGGCCACAAGCAGGGAGCTGGATGGGAAGTGGAGCAGCCAGGACATGAACCTGCACCCGTATGGGATGCCAGTGCTTTACAGGTAGAGGGTTAGCCCATAAAGCCACGGTGCCAGCCACAAGCAGAGTTTTTTTTTTTTTTTGAAAAAACAAAAGTGTTGAAATCATAGGTATGAGGGGTCTTCAAGATCTTTACACAGAAAATGCATGTAAGAAAAAAACTGCATGGATTCCAGAATATTTTACACCAAAATAAATTTTTCTTTAAATATTTTATGATACTATATAATGATTTAACATGCATGAACTCTGAAATACTCTCAAATTCTGCAGAGGAATTAGTAGGATCACTGTAGGGGTGTGTGCATGTGTGGGTAAATAAATAGTCATACGTCATTTAAGAATGAGGATACAATCTGAGAAAGGCAGCATCGGGTGGTTGTGCTAACATCACAGAGCGTAGTTAATGAATTCAGAGCGGAGGTCAACTGACACAGTCTCTTGTTGTATTCAAAGGATACAGTACACCTGAGGTGCATGAAGCTCCCCTGACTGTACTTTGGCCTGCTGTTTGGCAGTGAATACTGTGTTTACCGTGTAGGCTTATTTATAAGTAGATACAGTAACAGTAAATGGACAAACCATTAACCCTGCCATTTATCATACTGTATGTAAGTGTAGGTGCTGTACTCTTGGGAATGGTAGCAACTGGGTTGGTTTATGACACAGCACTCCAAACGCAGGTTCTGTGTCATGCCACAAAATCCTGATGGCCATGACTTCACTGGGTAAGAGGCATCTTCCAGCTATATTGTCATCTCTTGTGTGTGTGGTTGTTGCCAACAAATACCTGAGTGTATGTGTCCATTTGTACTTTGAGAAGAAAATGATATTCCCAATGAAAAACAATGATTCAGTTGTTTTTACCTGCTTTTCTTCTTTACCTTTTTGTCTTTCCTTTTTACCTTTTTACAACCATCAAACTATGAAGAGGTCTTCAAAGAAAGTTCATGAATCTGACTTCTGTGCATGTATATATGAGCATACATACTGTATATGTTTCAGGACATACACATGTTTGACCATGTGAAGGGTCACAGCGGAATTTCATTCTTACGCCCTCTCTTACCAACTCCTTCAACATTCTAGCATTGAAATCATCACACATTTTTCTCTAGCTGTGAGACTTTCCCTCACAGGTAATCCCCACAAAAAAAATGCCCTGATTCATATACATAGATATTACTTTGACATATGTAGGCATTTTCATTCTCAAAAACGAATCAGATTTTCGAACGAGTTAAGGAGAAATAAAAAGTAACCAGAGGAAAGAGCTGGATTTATTCCACAGCTCCCATCCAGAACACTAAATGAGACAAAACTTCCAGCTGATCTGCACTGTTAGCGCCACCATTGAAACATGCTCCTCTGCCAAACTAGACGATTTGTTATTGAACGAAATTCGAGAAATGTCCAAAGAAAGGATTTCTTAGGAAATGCTAAATTTATTAAATATCTCTTCCAAAACATCTTTTAAGAGCTCCAAATAATTTTAGCTTAACACAGTCACTGAATGGCTAATGTTCTCAGAAAAGAAGAACTCAACTTGGGGAAAGTAACTAAGGCCAGATCCACAAATCAATACATCTGAGGTTCCAGATACTCAATCTGCATGCTCTGTAATTTCCAGTAAAATGAGGTAATATTTCATTCTTATTATGGCCATGACTATTGCGAAAACCAAGCAGAGTGGAAAAAAAGACACTAATTTTTTTCATTAAATGCATTACATGGAGTAGAAGTTTTCAATGTCTTTTGCTAACAAGACACTCGCCTGTCTCCACCTTTTAATTGCATAAGCATCAATCCTACCCAAGTATTTATCTCACACCTTCCACTCCAATGCATCATGCTCCCAAGTATGTTTGAGTAACATCAGGTCCTAATTGTTAAGTATGTTTAAAATTGTTCAAATCCCCACTCCCAGCATTTTCTGGATTATACATGCAAAACACTTGTACCTGCAAAACGCTTTTGCACATGGGAAGGCTTTTACCACCCTGTCGTAGCGAAACACCCAGGAAGGAAGAGTGAAGGGGAAACTGGAAACCAAATCCCACAGGCACTTCAGGCCCTGGCAATCCCTGTCAGAGTCCAGAGTTAACTTTGACTTAACCGAGTACATGTACATGTTGATGTATTTCCAATCCACACCTTTCCTGTTGTGACCCACAAAGTTTGTTCACTGCGTGCATCGTGTTCAATCTCAATTCTTCAATACAGCATCTTAATTACCTGAATTCCAACATCTGTGAATTTGCTACAGTCAGATAGAGAAAGTTCCTTCAGTTTTTTGTGTCTGGAAAGCAGTATCAAACCCTAAAAATACAAAGAGTATTTGGCAATCATAAATCTGCCCAGGAAGCAGACATCCAAAAATCACATGTGAAATCTAACAAGATGAAGACGACCAGCGCAAATCGGGAAAAAAACACAGCTTCTATCTTACATCTTTTCACAATTCTCAACCTCCATTTTGGCAGTTGGGACCATGTTTACTTGGATAAGTCCACGTGATACATTTCTAAGCCATGTAGACAAGAGCAGTGTTTATTTCCCATTCTATGATTCTGGAGCCGAATAGCAGAGAAAAAAATGTCAGAACCGGAATATGGATTTGTGCTTTTTTAAAAAAACATTTACAGGACTTACACAGCATTTCAGCCATAATTGAAAATAGGTTATGGGCATGTTAGGTATCAGTGTTCCCTCTGGTGCACAGACGAGGTCCTTTCATGAATAATAATGGTAATGATAATTACATGAATAATGATAATAACAAGAAGGGAGAAGTCCAAATAGGAATTGACTGGTGTTGTGGTGCAGTGGGTGCATGGATGCCCACGGTGGTGGCATCCTATATGGGTTGCCAGTTCATGGACTGGCTGCCCTGTTTCTGATCCAGCTCCATGCCAACGGACTGGAAAAAGCCACAGAAGATAGCCTAAAAAAATTAGGGTGCCTGTGTCCACACAGGAGACCAGATGAAGCTCCTGGCTCCAGCCTGACCCAGCCCTGGCCACTGTGGCCATTTGGAGAGCAAACCAGCAGTTAGAATTTTTTTCTCTCTCTATCTTTCCTCCTCTCTCTCTCTCTCTCTCTCTCTCTCTCTCTCTCTCTCTCTGTGTAACTCTTTTAAATAAGTCAATCTTTTTTTTTTTTTTTGGTAAAGGCTCAAGTAGATGAGAAGGTACCAATTAACCACTATTGAAACCAATTTCTACTTTCATTTCACAGTTCCACACACACTACTCCAAAATAAAATCAGTTCGCTTATTCTTTTAACTTTATTGTGACTATGGATTCTTTTGCAAGGAACACATTGTATCTTCTGTCTCCCGTTTCAAAAACAAAGAGTGACCAAACCCTGTGTAGTCATTGAATGTGGTCTGGGTTCCAAGTGTGGATGCTCATTTACTCATGTTAGAAAAACTGGAACAGTTAAGATGTTCTCCCAATAGAAACCAAGTTATTTGAACAATACCAAGAAGGGAGGTAAACTTTGTCTCTTTACCCTCTATTTGATCATAGCCATGTATGGTTTATTATCCTCTGGGGAATAAGGCCTATGGAGCTATCTCTGTAGTTTGCACTCGGATTTCTGCTTTGATGCAGGCAAGTCAGAATTTTTTAACATGAATCTTAAAAGGGCATTTGGCTGCTAGGATATTTGATAGTTTACGTCGTCATACGACTCCCCAGTTCTGCTCTGAGTTTTATACCAAAGAGACACGGAAGCATGTCCACAGAAACCTTGTACTGATCAAGATTCACAACCGCATTGGTCAATGTCAAAAAAAGTGGGGATGCCTCAAAGGTCCATCAGCTGATGACAAGGTAAACACAGTGTGTATTGGCCATAGATGGAATCACATGTTAGTCATGAAAAGATGCATGCTACTGTGAGAACAAACCTTGAAAACACTGCTGTAAAGAAAAAGAAGTTGGACCCCATTGGCTACACATTGTATGATTTTATGTGGCAAACATATAGAAATAGGAAGTAGATTGCAGGTTGTCTAGGGTGGGCCAGAAGGTGGGACAGAAATAGGGAAGGGCCGTTAACAAAAGGGGGTTTCTTTTTGAAGCGATGAAAATGTTCTAGAATTAGATTGTAGTGACCGTTATACAACCAAGTGAACATACCCAAAGCCACGGAATTGTTCAGTTCGTAAGCTTAAGTTTTATGATATGTGAATTTCATCTCAATAAAGATGTCAAGAATGTGAACTGATGCCATTATTATAGAAATATGTATATAAATATTTATTTAATAATAAATAATATAACTAAAATAACATTTAAAATAAACAAATGATAATAAAGGCATAATATTTCTAAAAAAAAAAAAAGGACATATTCCTACAGCCTTCTTCATACATTTCTGTTAGTGAGCTTTAGACCTGATGACCAATGCATGGGCAACACAAGGATCATGAGATATCACTGTGTTCCTGTGTTGGGCAAGCTCTCCTACGACCTTGTTGTTGGGACTCAACACAACTCTGAAATCAACAGCAACAAAGCAGAACCAGTGGGAAACAAGGCACAGACCACGCGTGCATTCAAATGGGAGAAATATGCAATGCAGCCAAAAAAGATCAATGTTTAAAAATGCTTTGGGGTGTGTGTATGTGAGAGAGAGAGAGAGAGAGAGAGAGAGAGAGAGAGAGAGAGAGAGAGAGACTCAGAAGCTTTAAATGTTGTATCAGGCATCAGAGGTTCATACATGCTCCAAATTCCAAATTAGCAGGTGTTTTGGGAAGCAAGTGCCAGTTCCAACATTTTATGAATCTTCTTTATACCTTAAAAAGTCTTACACTTCATATTTGGAGGAAAAGAAACTCATTCTTAACTCATCATTCAACAAATATTTACCTAGTGGGTATCCTATTGATCGGAATGTGGGCTAGAAGCCTGACGGAAGTGTGACAGTCAATGAGGTGCTGTGTTGGCTTCCGGGAACCCAGAGGGTGACCTGGCAGAAAGACATGAAGAGGGGACTGTGCCAACCCAGCTGAAGGTCAAACTGCACTGTGATGTTTGGGAGCGGGACTCTGCAGCCAGCTGTTCTGGCCGCAGAAGGGTGCTTGGAAGAGAGTCAGGAGCGGGGAAGCATTCCTTGCCAAGAAAATTGTGGAGGCAGGACATTCTAAGCAGAAGGAACAGAAAGTGAAGAGGCAGTGAAAGTATGAAATGGTGTAGGGAATTATTCGGCATGTATTGAAAAAATTATCTGAAGCTGACCACATAATTTCTCTGAAGGAAGAAACCTTGCAATTTTGCTGTTTGAATGCCTGTCGAGTGCTTGAGAGAAAAGTCTTGGGGACTGGGGACCGGTACCATGGTGTAGCAACATTAAGCCTCCACCTGAGGAGCTGGCATTCCATGTGGGCACCAGTTCGAGAACCGGATGCTCCATTTCTGCTCTAGCTCCCTGCTAATCTGCCTGGGAAAGCAACAAAAGATATATTCTCACAGATGAATTATGCAATGGAGACTAGCATACCGGGAAGTGAAGATACATTTCAGTATGAATCTCTACTCCCAAATTAAAAGAGCACTTCCAATAAAACTATTAAATACACCTTGACAATAAGATATTAGATTTTCTATCATTGCCTATACCTGCAATGCACTGATACACTTAAACAGCAGAATGTTGGAGTTGTGACAGTTGCTGAAGGACTAAACCATGGTAACAATATAGGGGAAAAGAGAGCGGAGGTGGGAGAGGTGGATGGGGGAATCCTTATACCCAAAGAACTGCATCATGGAAATTAATCACAAATAAAATAATTTCTTGTTTAAAAAGTCTTGAGGGTTGGCTTGTGCCCAGATTTCACTCCTACAAGGGACACTGATTGTAGAGTGGGAAGAGAAGACAGAAACAGAGAGGCAAGAGGAGCCAGGAGGCTCCAGTGCCAGGGCCCAGAGGGGGAGAGGGTAGACTGATGCCTGTTGCTCAGGAATTCCTGGCATCACGGTAAGCTCTGGGAATTCACAGCCATCCTGGGGAGCCCTTGGCTTCTCCAACGCCCATACAAGCGCAGCACCTGCAGCCGAGGTAATCAGGAGCCCCCTCTGGAAATCTGGCCTGATGTGCTAGGTCTGTTTCATGTTCACAGACATAACCTCTGGAAGCTGGAGGTCATCTGTGGCGAGAGTATGCCACAAGGGGCCTGGCAGGATGGCTCAATAACCTCGCCTTGCTTATGCCGGTTCGTGTCCCAGCTGTTCCATTTCCCTACATGGGAGGCCTAAAAGAAGCTCCTGGCTCCTGGCTTCAGATTGGATCAGCTCTGGCTGTTGCAGCCACTTAGTGAGTGAACCAGTGTGTGTATGGAAGATATTTCTCTCTGTCTCTCCTTCTCCCCGTAAATCTGCCTTTCCAATAAAATTAAACTAAATCTTTTTAAAATCAGAGTAAAACCAAATCTCCTCTGCTGAGGAACTGTGAGCTGGTACAAAGAGGGACCACGATGCAAAAAGAGATGAGGTATGCATTTCCAGAGAGGTACTGGCTGGAAGAGGTGGCTAGCTAAGAAAGACTTGTAAGGAGGAAAGAGGATTTGACTCGAGCCTCAATCTGTGAGTTTTGACAAGCACCATCATGGAGATGGCTGAGGACACTGCCTGAGCAGAGACTTGCTGGCAATCAGTGAGTCTCTGGACGGTGATTCAGTGCAGGGTCACAGGGAGCAGTGGGAGGGAAGAGGCAGCCGCCGCCAGGAACAGCGCCACGCAACAGTGAACATCTGGGAGAACACACATTCTTCAACACTGGACTTCATTCCCCGCTGCCCTGCCGATGTTACATCTGGAATGATTTAGCAGACGGAGATAGACAACAGCCTTGAACTTGGGATAATGGGTGTGTGTGTGTGTGTGTGCTCACTACATAACAGGCTACTCTAGCTTAGGAATTCACCCTCCCACACACACACTCTCTCTCTCCTCCTCCAACTATCAACATACACATCCCTCCTCCTCTTATTTACTTTGAAAATATTTTAATCCACAGAAAAGTTCACAGAATGGTACAAGGGACAGCTATATGCCCTCTACCAATTACAAATATTTGGCCACATTTATTTAACTGTGTAGAATACACATCTTTATTCATAAATATGCATGAATCTGAGGGTCCCTCAAAATGTTTATGGAAAATGTCTATTATAAAAATAATCTATGCCTAGGTTTCAAATTTTTGACACCAGAATATACTTATTTTTAACTCCATTTCCCATGAATTTTTTAAAGTACCTTCATATAGTTTATTTATACAAATAGCTTTATATATATATATATAATTATGCATCTGCTTTTGTATATTTATGTAGAAATCTCGCTGAATCATTCGAAAATAAGTTTCAGATGTCACTATAGTGTACCTTTAGACTTTCTGTAATAAGGGTATATTACTATGCATAAAGGATACATATATGTAGATTTATGATTACATTAAAAAATTAATGGTAATGTCATGATATCTAATACCAAGTCAATATTCAATTTATTTTCACATCCAGGCGCTGGTTAGAGTTCATATATTGTATTTGATGACTATGTGTCTTTAGCAATTCTTTTTGCCGTCTTTACATTTTTTCTTTCAAGACTGACTTTTTTTTTAGAAGCCCAGGTCAGTTATTGAGTGTCCCACAGTCCCTTGTGATTGGAACCAAGGTAAACATGATCTTCTATTTGTTTGTTTATGTGTAAACCAACACATCCCAGCAGGAAGCACCCATGTCAGGGCTGGTGGATGCTCCTGGATCACTTGGTTTCAGAAGATAACCACCAGATCTCCTTATTAGATCAGGCATACCCTCCCCACTTCTACTTACTACTACCCTGTGGTACAGTGGCCACTTGGGGAGTGAACCAGTGGATGCAAAATCTTTCTGTCTCTCCCTCTCTCTATAAATCTCATCTGCCTTTCCAATTAAAATAAATCTCTCTATGAAAAAAAAACAAAACACCAGGGTCAGAGGTTTGGCTCAGCAGTTAAGTCACTGTTTGAGATGGCTACAACCCTTATCAACAGTGTCTGGTTCAAATCCTAACTACTCTGCTTCGGGTCCAGCTTCCTGCCAATGCACCTGCTGGGATACAGCAGATGCTGCTACAAGTCCTTGGGCCCCTGCCGCCCACCTGGGAGACCCAGTTCTGAGCTCCTGGCTTCAGCCTGGCCCAATACTAACAGTCATTTGGAATGAAAGACATTGTCTTTCTCTCCTGTCTTTTCTCATTTTTTTTCTATCAAACAAAATGAAATTTAAATTTTTTAAAATAAAAGCAGTATTTCGTATATGAAGATGGAGTGGCTGAAACCTTGAAAAGCAGAGTTTAACGTTCTGAATGTAAAATTTATGCTTTAGAACTTGAACATGGCTTTTCTCCCAAGACCGTGCATTTGCAAAAAGTCATCTGGAAAAATCGCCTATACGTTATGGAATTCGAGCAGCAGACCAAAACATATGGCTGTAATTTATCTGACAGCCACACTGCCATAAATCAGCTTCGCTTACCAGTTGTTTCAGTTTGGGAACATACTTTAATATAGGCATACCAGAACACTAAATAAGCATAAATGAACTTTATAATCTGTTCTGGATTTGATTAAATAATCATTGTATTGGAAAAAAACTATGTAAATTATTTAAGATGACACATTTTGTCCAACTTGTGATTTTTTGCATTTTCCAATAATCTTTACGAGCGGTTGCCTGTACTATACGGGCTAGGAGGCTATGTGTGTGTTGCAGAAGCTGACATGAGTTAAAGCACCACTTGGGATATCTACATTCACATCGGAGTGTTGGCTCAAGTCCAGGCTTCTTCGCTTCCAATCCAGCTCTCTGCCAAAGTGTCTGGAAAGGCAGCAGATGATGACCCAAGTACTGGTGTCCCTGCGGCTTGCATGGAAGAACTGGATTGAGGTCTTGGTTTATGGCTTGGCATGGTGTAGCCCGACATTGGGGAATGAGTCAGTGGGTGGAGGATTTCTCTGTTTCTGTCTCTGTCTTTCAAATAAATGAAAATCCTAAAACATAAACTTGCTAAAATGAATTGCTCATCCACAACTATAAGACAAAACCATTACAAAGGTATAGAAAAAACTAATTTTAAGTCTTAGGTAGACTCTTGAGACTCTAACAGTAATACACTACAAATGTGATGGTTACTAACTACGTTATTATAATAAGCTCATATAAATTTGCAGAACAATGGAGACATCCAACGTGTGAGGATAAGCAAGGACCAGAACAGAAAGATGTATGAGAGTAAATACAATCACCCTCATAAACAAGTACAGGAGGAAATGATTAATCCTACTAGAATTTTTTAATGCAAAAATGAGGGGCAGTTCCTATATATTTTTAATAATTAATATTGGTTACAAAAGCATCACACTTAATTTGCTGCTAATAGCAATAAACATTGCTATAATCCAGTTTTGGTCTATTCTGTATTGTGATAACACAATTCCTAGAGCTGCATGGTTTATAAGTACAGAGGCTTATCTGGCTCCTGATTCTTTTAGCAGGATGGTCCCAAAAGCATGGTGCCAGCATCCTGGGTTGAGCTGGGAGGAGAGGGGAGATGCTGACAGTCCTTGTATAAATGTCCTGCTTTTGGTGGCACTTCACTCAGAACACACCTGGTGCCAGTGATTCCAGACACCCTGTGGGAAGCGACTCCAAGTGAAACACACCAGGCCAACGGCATTATGAAGTGATGGATTAGGCCTCTGCTTGGGATGCCTGCCTCCCACAACACAGTACCCATTCCAGTCCTGGCAGCTTTATTTCTGATCCAGCTCCCTGCTAATGTGCCTGGGAGAAGGAAGATGATGGCTCAAGTACTTGAGTCTCTGCCACCCCCTGTGGGAGACCTGGATGGAGTTCCTGGCTCCTGGCTTTAGCATGGTCCAACCCTGGTCATTGTGGCACTTGGGGGGTGAACCAGCAAAGGGAAAAAATCTCTCTTGTGTTGTCCTCCCTTTCTCTCTCTTCTCCTCTCTCTCTCTGCCTTTCAAATAAATAAACCTTTCACATTTTTTCATATAAAAGCAAAGGAAACAGATTCCAAAAGTCAGATGGCTGTTCTGTCACCAATGGCCCTAGGAGTCCACCGTCTGGAGAGCGCCACCCTGACGCTGGTAGTAAACATGGCAGGAATGGAATTAATTTGGCACCTGGTCTCCAGCCCCGACTCCTGCCCTGGCCTTTTTGCCTGGTTCATGGTACCACCATGTCCACAACTGAATAAATAACAAACCTGGGCATTGTCTGTGTCTGGTCCTGCCTTCCTCTCCCCACACCCAGACAATCATGCAACGCTCCCATACCACCTCCCACACCTGTGGGAGGACCTTCCACACCTGTGCCCACTGCTGGCACTATGCAGACCTCCTTGCTTGTAGCTGCCCTTGCCTTTAGCTCACACCTTCTTTGATGGGGCATCCCACAGCCAGCAGACTTGCTTCTTGGACACGAATGCACACACATCCATCTGCTTCAGGTTCTTCCATGCATGTTGCGTGTGGTCTCCATGGCTTTGCAGGCCTCCACGTCCCTCATCCTGCAGCCTCATCTCCTGCCACACCCCTTCTCTTCTCCATCAATGTCCTGCCAGCCGACACTCCTCTCTCACACCTCCAAGTTTTTCCACCTGCTCTTTCATTCTTGAGAACATCTAGGTCACTCCTGACACTTTTAGCTTCACTTGAAAACCTGTCCTTGGGCAGAGGCATCAGAGATGTACGGAATCATTGCTAGGGGGCCTTGATGGCTTCCCACAAGCCAGGCACTATAAATGAAGCCATTTACATTCACTGTTTCATAAGCTGTGAGGTGGGTAATACTTTGATCCCCGTGTTAAAGAGAAAACAGTGGAAGCATGGAGAAGACTAGGGAACTTTCCCTTGGTCACACACATGGTGGTACCAGCCTACATGTGAACCTGCATTCTGGATTCACATGCTTTTAAGAGCCATACACCATTCCTGCTTTTTCTTACTGCTATTGTTACTTTGTGTCTTGAGACCAAGCTCTTTCAGCCCATCACTTTCAGAGCTTAACATCACGGCTAACACACGGCACAGAATGAACAAATATTTGTGGAAGGAATGAGAGTCTATTTATGTGTTGAGCTCTTCTTACAAGTTCCATTTTCTCTTATCTCACTGGCACACTCTCAGAATTCTTGGATGGAATGCATTTCCTTTCAGAATTGCTAGAAACAGTGTTTACACTGAGAGCACAGAAATTCACAATGTATGGTGCTGCCTGTCACATTTCTTCTACAAATAATGACCAAAAGACCAAAACTCCTGCTTGGAAATATGTATTCTCTCCATGAACACATCCTCTATGTAAAACTCCTGATAATATCATCTCAGATGATAATTTTGAAAATGTATCTCCCTAAATGATCTTCCAATTTTATGAAAAAACAAACAAAACAAATGGCCTCTTCGTCTCAATTGTTTTTGTTCCTTTCCAATTCCTTAGCTGTTTATATCAATTTTATAATCTTTTCTTTGAAAACGGTCTCAACCCCTCTGACTTAATTGACCCACAAGTCTAAGAAGTAGGCTTCTCTGAGCATCCAGGGAAAAGGGCCTCGGTGCGCTTATGGAGGAAGGGGACCAGCCTCTCCAAAAACAGAAAGTGGAAGAAGCCACCTACCCAGTGCTGGTCTCCCACCTAACAGAAGGTGAGGGGATTCCTCAAAGTCTCCCATGGGGGGGTGTGTGTGACACGTTCAACTGGACCATTCTTGGTTTCCATGGCTGGAAACAGGAGCCAACGAACCCCAGTAAGAAACAACCACTGTGATCGGGGGGGTTAGGGGTGGACAGCAGGTTCCCATCTGGCCATCAGCTGGGGAGAAGGGCCTGAAGAGGGCCAGCACCAACCTGCAAAGTCTCCACGAGACAAACTTGTTGTCAGATGCTTTGTAAAAATCCAAGGCAAATCCATTTGTCCCGAGTTCTTGTGCTTCTCCCCCATTCCATTCTTCCTGTCCCTTGCCCCCTAAGTGTGCACATGTGTTTGCAGCTTTAGCAGCTTTGTTTCCCTGGACCTTGGGGTGTGATGTGTGTGTGTTCTCCAGGCAGGCGGGTGGTCCCTTCTAAGTGTAGCATCCCATCAAAACATACAGCTGCAAGAACTCGGCGCCTCTGCTCGGGACAGAGCTGAGCCCATGTGGAGCTGGGAGAAGCGTGAAGTGCTGGATTGAGAGGGAAGAAAGGGAGACAGATGCATCCACTCACTGGCTGCCTCACAGAACAAATGCCTCAAGAACTTCCAGGACGATAAGCATCATGGTAGGCACCCCCTAAAATGGAAGGCTGCCACCTCTGCCTTGCAGAAACCCACAGGAGTATGAGGCAAACAGGGTGGAATGAGTGGGAATATGGGATGAACTGACAAACTCTTCTGGAGGCACATACAAAGTGTTGTAGGAACAGAGAGTATGAGGTCCAAAGCCTGGTGGGAAATCCCAGGAAAGCTCCTCCCAGCTGAATCTGAAGAGCTAAGCAAGAATTTCCTTGAAGAACCAGTAATGCAGAAGGGGGCTCCTGAGAAAGGGGACAGTGTGGGAACAAGTGTGATGGTTCAATTGGCTAATCCTCCACCTGAAGCTGAAGATGAAGGGTGGGTGGGAGCCAGAAGGGACGGCAGAAGAGATGGTCCCTCCCTGCCCTCTCTTACCGCAGGAGATGCAAGTGCACCTCCCTGGACTGTGTGGAGCGCCTGAGAGGCCTGAGCAAGGAAGCCACAGCCCCAGATTGGTATTCTGGGAGCTCACACTACATCAGAGCAGAGTGTGGGCTGGGCTAGAGCACAGAGCTTAGAGCAGGAGAGCTTAGTAAGAGAAAGGACGCTTGGACAAGGACAAGGGTCTTAGGTCAGAGGCAGAGGGGCAGTTACCACAGACGTCTAGACTACACCAGTAATTCATCAAGTTCTCGCCCTGGCTTCCTTCCATTCCAGGGTATTTCTCGACCGCACAAATGCTTCTGTTGCCAGACACAGTTGAAACTAGATGGACTTAGCACACAGAAGATCCAAATTGACATGGAAACCAAATGCCAACATTCAGTTTAGGAGCGATTCTTTTACAAATTATTTTGCGACTCAACTTGAAGACGATCTTGTGTGGAGGGAGTAATAGAACGGTCATAGTGTATCCCACAGCTTCCAACTCAGTCTAGGAAACCGGAAGCCATCATTCCCTCAAAACCTGACAGTTCTCCATGCCCTGTGCTTCCTCAGGTAGAATGTTCATCCACCCAAAGCCACATTTTCTTTTGGAATTATTTTCCTCCCATCCCACCCTCAGCCACCTGTCTGCCACAATTAATCAATTATCAAATTTTTTCCATTTCACCTCCTAAGCATTCTCAAATATGTCCTCCTTCTACTGGGACTGGCTCCTGACCTAGTTTGTAAATTCCTCATCTCTTTCTTTCACAGCAAAATGCCTTCTAACTCTCTCCCTGCCCTCAAGTTCTTCTCCTCTCCAGTCTACCCTCCCACTCCCCAGATGGGAGGCTGTGTATGATTAAAACTTTCCTAAGTGCCACTTCTTTATCTACTGGTTCAAGTCCAGCCTCCTTGGACTTGACTCGCAAGGATTTCTCCGCCTCCTCGCCCAGTAACATCTCCTTTCCACGGTGTATTCTAGAAGGACTAAGTGACACAGCGTGCCTTGAAGACCCTTGCCCCAGCCTGCCTTTGTGTTGGGACAGCCTGCGTGAAGAGTCACTCTCTTCTGCTTCCCTCTATAATGCAATCTACCACACTGTTTTAAAGTGACCCACACTTCGTCTTCCAGATCAGGCTCAGAGCACACATCTTATTCATGGTTGGCAATGATACAGCCCAGTCCTGGTTCCTTCTCTCAAAGGATATTTATCAAATATCTGCTGCTTCTCACGGTGTAGGGGGAAGCAGCGGTAGACAAAGCAAAGCCTCTCACTGCAGGGAGAGACTGTGGGATATTGCAGAATCTAGTGTGCACAATGGAAAACTCTGAAAAGCAGGCAAATCAGAGCCTTCTTAAACCACTGTGTAAGCACATTGTCTGGGACATCCCTCTGACTCATTTTTCCTTTGAACAAGTATGGCGGTGACTAAGGCAACAGACTGAACTGTCCTGACAGTGGAATTTTCTGTGGTCTCTTTAGCTAGTCGGGAATCCTTCCCCATGTACTCAGAGACAGATTCAATCATCCAGCCATCCTTTGGAGCCGAAACAGAATGAAAGAGAGAATGACAGCAGGGGACTTGAGGGAGAGAGAGGTCAGTTCACCATATGGCAACAATAGCCAGCTCTGAGTCAAGTTGAAGCCAGGAGCCAGAAACTCTATCCACGTTTCCCAGAGTGGGTGGCAAGGAGCCCAGGTACACAGGCCATCTTCTGCTGCTTTCCCAGGCACATTAGCAGGGAGCTGGATCAGAAATGGAGCACCTGGGAGTTGAACCAGCACTAAGACAAGACAACAGCACTGCAAGCAGCAGTTAGATCCACTATGCCACACAGCTGCTCTGCATTAAACACTTTGAAGAGCCACTGGAAGATAAACATTTGCAAGGATACAAGTATGGTCCTTCTCATCTCGCCCCACAACTGGACCAGACACAGATGCGTGGCTCTCGACATATTTCCATACCCATACGCTGCTATGTTTCTGTACGGCCTGTGTCTTCAGCTCACAGCACAGCTGTTCCCCTCCACCGGAAAAGAAGGTCCTTCTTAGCCCCTCTGAGCCAGGGCACGTGCCCCCTTCTTGTTTTTCACACCCAGACTTGGTAAACACCTGTCCCGCAGAGGGGAAGTACAAAGAGGAGGAGCCATGTCTGCTTTGTTCATTTCAGTACTGCTAGTACCAAGCACTACATAGTCAGCAAGAATCTGGTTGGAGCTGCACCAATCTGAAGCCAGGAGCCAGGAGCCTCTTCCGGGTCTCCCACGCGGGTGCAGGGGCCCAAAGCTTTGGGCCATCCTCGAATGCTTTCTCTGACCACAAGCAGAGAGCTGGATGGGAAGTGGGGCCTTCGGGATTAGAACCAGCGCCCATATGGGATCCCAGTGCATGCAAGGCGAGGACTTTAACCACTAGGCTACCGCGCCTGGCCCAAGTAATGTAATTCTAACTGAAAATTCATTTAGAAAAACTGAGAATGAACCTAATTATCAGAAAACATAGGACCCCCCCCACCCCACCCCGACTCTAAGCACAACGGGTCAACATCTGATCTTAGTGGAGTGTATGTAACATTCCTGAGTCTAAACCCCGAATGTGAGGTCTGCACTCAAACTTACACTTCATCAGGTTTAGGATCCAGGCTGGCGTTGAGCTGTCCAAGCTGACATCTGGGCTGACTCATTTCAATTTGACGGTTTGAGGTTAGTTTCCACAGCTGTTACGGCACTCTGATTGTCAATCGTTTGCTTTTTGGATCAGGGTTTAGTTGAGTCGGAAAACAAACAAACAAAACAAACAAAAACACAACCCGTGTTCAGGAAATTCATTTTTCAATCTTTTGAGAGATGGCAACTAGCTTTCTTTCATATTCACAGGTCTCTCAAATGACATATCCTTCAGTACGGACTGCACTTGGGGGGCAGATGTTGGGCCTGCAGGTTAGAACACTGTCTCATACTGGCTGTGGTCAAATCCCAGCTTGACTGCTGACTACAGTTTTCTGCTAACGCAGATGTGGCGGATAACAGGTGATGCTGCCCATTGGAAAGACCTGAATTGAGCTCCCCGCTCTGGCCCAGCCCAGCCACCGTAGGCATTTGGGGAATGAACCAATAGGTGGGCTCTTTATCCTCCACTCTCCCCGTCTCTATTGGCCTGCCAAGTAAATAAATAAAATTTTAAGTGAAACAGTTTTTTTAAGATAAAAACAAAATGAACACAGAGAACAAAACTTGAGGCTACATTCTCAACTATTTAGCTTGTACGCGGTAGATAAAATTTTAATATGTCATCTTTGGAAATGAAGACTGTTCCCCACTCCCCCCCAAAAAAGTTTGAAAATACAAAGATACAGTATTTAGTATTCCCTCTGCGAATATTCTCCAGGTTTCAGGCTTGTCATAAGTGCTGTGGTGGAATTCTATTTTGATTTTCCACACTGTGCTTTGATCCTCTGCTTCATACCACTGTGTGACATGTCTCATATGTTAGAGAGTTCTTAGAGAACAACCCAGGAGGAAAAAAAAACCAAAAACCTGGGCCTGCAAGTTTCAGAAAATTAAGCCTTGAGAGACCCAGAGCAGAATAGTTTCAAAAACCATGTAGTCTGCTGAGACATTCTTCCGTCTCCAGATTAGACCAAGAAATCTACGCCAAGATAGACAAGGATGGGGGCAGGAGGAAGGCATGGAGAGAAGAGAGAAGAAAGGGAAAGAGGAGAGGACACAGGAGATGAGAGTGAGGAGAGCAGAGAGAATCAGTGGGAAAAAAAAATGGATTGCTGGGTCCCCTATACACGGCCTGTTCTAGAATCTTCCCAGCTCTTCCCTGACCAAGCAGAAACTTCCTCCAGGCTGATCTGGGGGTGTAAGAGTAAAGGGAACCCATTCTGCCTTTCTTAGAGACAAGGCTGAAAAACTTGACATCAGAATTACCCTGTGATCTTTGTGCCAGTTAGAAATCGAGCAAGGAAAATGGAAACTATTTGGTATTCGAAACACGCATGTTCCTTGAACACAAGATAAATTTACTAAGTAGGCAACATACGAACTGAGCAGGCAAGTGTGGTAACAACACAATCCCGAGGGTAGCAATGATGGTGAGCACTCCTGCCCACTGCTGGAGTGACCACATGAGATGGTGTTGAGAATGAGAGCCAAGATCGCTCAGGGAAGCTGGAACCATAGCAGGGGTCGGTGGGGCGGAAACTTGTCTTCAGGCCAAGGGCCATTAGGATGTTCATGACATCATCTGTGGACCACACAGAATTATGAGCTTGAAAATAAGCTCAGCTATACGTTTATGGAATTTTGAGTTCCCATCTGGACAGAGCCAGAGTGAATGACTTCATCAGCGTTCGATGGCCCATGGGCTGGCTATTTTTCCCCACACCAGGGCAGAAGAAGAACCCTAACACAAGAAGTGCAGTTGATGGTGAAGGTGCAAAAGACAGATGGAAGAAAACTGACTTCTCTCTGTCTCCTAAGCCTGTTCTCAGCAACACAATCCCAACCTAGAGAGGAAGATTCAGGAGCAGGTGGAATCCTACCTACCCCTCACCGCCACCTTCCTCTCTCCCTCCTAGAGAATGAATGACAGAAGAAGCCTGTACACTCACTCTTAGCCTAAGACAGCCTTTTAGTCTCATAGAAACAGAGCCACCCTGAGCCACCCTCTTGGGCTCTGTTCTTCTCCAGCCTGGAGTGTTAGGGGTGGGCGTGACCCAAGTTTCAGCTCCGAAGGAGGACTCGCACAGTTGACAGCCAATAAGCTCCTTGCAGTGTTTCTTTGTGAAGATTTACTCTGGTCGCTTCTAGACTTCAGTCTTGAACTAAAGATTCAGATCTCAAAACACTATTTCAGAATATGCAACCCATAAAAAAAATACCCATAAAACCATGTCAAATATCTTATCTCCACATTTGCCAGGCTTCTACGACGAAACAAATTTGAGATGACCACGTTCACACGCTGTTCTTTCAAGACTTTCAACAGCATTTTGTTGAGATTTTTATAACAGAAATAAGACTTGGTTCACAAGTAGTCTGTCTCATCAATCACTCTTCCAGAAACAATTTCCCTAGTCACTCTTGTTACAATCCAACCATTCAGAAATGAAACAGAGTGTTGCCCTCACCACTATTTACAAAACAGACAATAATTATCAAAAAATAAGTCATGAGCTGTAGTGAATTACCTCGTTAGAGATGACTGTTCCAGACAGATCCACCGATATCAAGGAAAAGATATTTACAATATTCTCAATGCCTAGATCCGTCAGGTGCTCGCAATTCCGTAAACTCAAGTAATTCAAGTTAGGGCAGCTGGAAGAGAACAGTGTGAAGGAATAAATTTTAGCTTCCGAACACATTGTCAAAAACATATAAAATTATGGAGGGCAGCGGGGCGTGATGCGATAGCTCAATTGGTTAATCCTCTGCCTGCAAGTCCTGGCATCCTATATGGATGCTGGTTCGTATCTCAGATGCTCCCCTTTCCGATCCAGCCCCCTGTTTATGGCCTGGAAAAACAATGGAGGATAGCCCCAAAGCCTTAGGACCAGGAACCCACACAGGAGACCCCGACTGACTCCTGGCTTCAGGCGGACTCAGCTCTACTCATTGCGGCCATTTGGGGAGTGAACCATCAGATAGAAGATCTTTCTTTCTGTCTCTCATTCTTTCTATTAACCTGTCTTTCCAATAACAACTAAAAATAATCTTTCAAAAAAAAGGTCTGTGGGGAAAAAAAATCAGTGAGGAACCAAGGGTTTTCCTTTTTTTTTTTTTACTACAAAAATAAGCCTAAGACTAGAAAATGATTCAGTGTTACAAACTTGGATGCAGGGGAGGTGGACTATCACATGACTTTGCTCCTGTGAGTCATGTGGCAGTTTCTAATGAGGAAGAACTATGAGCATCCAGAAAAGCTGTAAGTATCAGAATCACTAAAGGTACAAGGTCAAGTTCCTCCTTTTTACGCCTTACAAGTTTGCGCCAGGAATCAGGTTTGACTCTTTAGAGAGTACAAGACCTGTAACAAGTAAGGAGGTGAAGGGAAAACGCAGCCAGCCAGAACACATCTTGGAAAGGTGCCGGAGGAGAGAGGTCCCATGGAGATCGAGAAGGCCACTGCTTCCTGAAGGGCTCCACGGCCATCTTTCACTCCAATCACAACTGTCACTTGAGAGTGAAATGAACCAGAAACACCTGAAGTGCAATCGAAGCATGAGTTCCACCTATGAGTCGGACACACGGAGTACTGGACTGGGTTCTGAGCGGCCCTGGAAGGAGAGTCTTGGGAGAGGCTTTGGGGTCCATCTGTGATCTCTGCTACAAGCAAATGTTCTCCTGATGGACAGAGGCAGGGTAGTGTCTGATCGTACCGCTCTGCGAATCTGATGACAGAGTCATCTCCCACGTGCACGCAGTGGTTCAGATTTAATTCCCTCAGCCTTTGGCTTACGGGACCATCGAGAAAATGCCTGAGTCCCACATCGCCGATCCTACAGAAAGCAGCAGAAAAGTTTCACGTGAGATCTTACACATTGATAATAGGAATGAGTATTAGAGTAAGTCACCAGAAAATAATAGTTACTGCATCCAATGTATTTCAAAAATAGCTAAGTGATATCCATATGCTGATATTCTGTCAACATTTTTTAAAATACTTTTTGAAAAGATTCATTTAGGACCCAGCACCATAGCCTAGTGGCTAAATCTTCACCTTGCGTGCACCAGGATCCCATATCAGCACCAATTTATTTCCTAGCTGTTCAACTTCCCATCCAGCTCCCTGCTCTATCGTCTTAGAGGATGGCCCAAAACCTTCGGACCCTGCACCCATGTGGGAGACCCAGAAGTTCTTGGCTCCTGGCTTCGGATCCCCAAATGATCGCAATGGCCAGAGCCGAGGTGAGCTGAAGCCTGGAGCCAAGTACTTCTTCATGTTCCCCCATGCTGGTGCAGGAGCCTGGGAAAGCAGTGGGTCTCTCTCTCTCTTTCTCTCTCTGTCTTTCTCCCCTCCCTGGCTGTCTCCTTGTAATGTTCCCCTCTCTAGGTAATTCTGCCTTTCAAATAAATAGAAAAAGTAAGAGTTACTGGAGCTTCCTTTAAAATTTCATTTCTTGAATATTTTGACAGATGTGTGAAAAATTGTATATTCTTTGACTCACGCCTAAGTACATGTCTTACAAATATTTAAAATCTGACCTGGGGGCTGGTGTTTGAACCCGTGGTTAAGGTGTCCGATTGGAGACGAGCATTAAGCTCTTTGGCGACGGGAGCTGGAACATACTGGAGTATCTGACGGAATGACTCATTACCTTACACAGTTAGCCAAGTTCAACACAGTGAGTTGCTTCAAAGTTGCGAGCGATCTGAGGCTACTATCGGTGATCCCCTTGCAGTCTGACATGTAAATGTGACTGATATCTGGGTAATTCTTGTCTATGGACTTGAAGCAGGCATCAGTGATCCTCTTATTTCCTGTAGGTGAGAGGCAAAAGGCAAGGATTCGGTCTCTGACGCCAGCGGAGTACGAGCAACAAGGCTCTACAACATTCTGCACAGCAGCACGTACCTTCAAATCGGATCTTCCTGAGGTTGCAAGCGGTGAGCGCTTTGAAGGCGCAATCAGAGATGTGCGGCGAACCCATGAACGTCACGGACGTGATGGACGGGCACTTCTCCACCAAAGCCTTTCGGAAAGAATGAAGGCATTAACCACGGTCAAAGGAACAGGCTCAGCGAGGGAAGGGGGAAGATTTTGTTTTTCTGTGAGCATTTTTGGAAACAGACACATCAGCTAATAAACTGTCCTACCCTCAAGGAAACGGGACTTGTTGCAATCTATTTTGGTATACTTACATTTGAGTCATACAGAGGAATCAGAGTTAGGTCATAGGAACAAGAACATAAGGACATATGAGAACATGGCACGCCGAGAAAAAAATCACTAACTTGCCAATTTGGCATGGAGAACTCAAAGTCTGTGCTTGCACTAACACAGTTCTCTAATAAAAATACGTCCACTGTGAAACAAGATTTCTTATTGTGGGGAAGGTTTCAAATGCTTAAATGTTTCGGGAGCCTGTACGTGTGTGCACCCACACATGCTTAAGTGGTTTCTTTTTTACTTCGAAGAAACAATACACTGTAAAGTCATTCACATTGTTCAATGACTCCAGCCATTCGAGCACGTGCCTGTCTAGTAGACTAAGGAGAATCGCGCTTTCTGGAGACCTACTTTGACACAGTTGTCCGTCAGCGTCGGCATATCATTGATGGTTAGATGCATGATCCCACTGCAACTGCTAGCAATGTTCCTGAAGCCTTGAACTGAAATCTGCATGACGGAGAGGACAGGAGAAGTCTGTGAGAATCTAGTCAAGCCTTGAAGTCATATCATCCAAAGGTCGGGCACCATTTGCTGCCTATGTTTTCACATGGAAACCATCAAATTGGGCAGGCATTAGAGGGAAAAAATTTACTCTTCGTTGATTGTTTGTTTGTTTAATAAGGCAAAATTCGCATACCCTAAAATTAATCAACCCATGTTGGTCAACCTCTGCTTGTGCCGAGCTTCCCAACCTTTTCTTCATCACAGAAAGAAACATTGTCTTCCCAGTAAGCAATGGCTCTTCCGCTTCCCATCCCAGTCCATGGCATCGCTCAGCCATGTTTCATCTCTACCAACTTGCCTGTTCTGAAAATTCCATCTAAATGGAATTATACAGCATCAGGCCTTTTATATCTGGCTCCTTAACTTTATACAACCTTGGTGAGTACCACATCCTTTTCTACGGTGGGATGAGAGCCTCATGTATAGCTAGGCTGTATTTTGTTTATTCATTCATGTGTTTGAAGGTGACCTGGCTTGCTTCAATCTCTTGACTATTTTTGGGTGATGCAGCTTCGAGCATGCATACATATCCATTTGCTGCAGTAGTAGTTTTCAATTCCTGGGAGTGGAATTTCTGGGTTATATGTTGAGGTTATGCTTAAAATTTTTTTTAAAGATTTATTTATTTACTTGAAATAGTTACAGGGATAAGAGGACAGAGAGAGAGAGAGAGAGAGAGAGAGAGAGAGAGAGAGAGAGAGAATCTACTTTAATAACACTTTTAAGAGCTAAGCAAATCCAGAATCTGTAGAGCAGACTAGAAATTAATGGAAGAGCTCATGCTGTAGTACTGAATCCAAAAATCTGCTGGTAGGAAACTCAGACAGGATGTTTGTTTGTTTTTAATATTTATTTATTTTTAAGGTAGAATTACAAAGAGAGACAGGGAGATTTAGAGATTCAGATCATCGATCTGATGATTTGCTTCGCAGATGGCCAAAGCTGGGCCAGGCTGGAATCGGGAGCTTTTTCTGGGCTTCTCAAGTGGGTGGCAGGGACCCAAGCATGAAATCCTTGTCTCCTCTCTTAAGAAGTGACTTATCATATGAAGTCCACCAATACTTAGGAGGGTAGTCGATTTTACTCAAAACCTATGCATTCAAAAGTTTATATCATTGTCTAAAGAAGTCCTTCACAGAAACATCTAGACTGACGCTTGACCAAAACAAGTAGGCATCAAAGCCTAGCCAACTACCATGGGAGGAAACAGACCCAAATATTACTGCTGAGTAACTCCTGTGTTTTTCAAACTTTCTCAATGACCATGTCTAATCGGAGAGAGAAACAGAAAAGGGCTTTGTTTGGGGGCGAAGCATATTGAGAAGCCGTTTGGCAGGGCCTAAATCACCTCCTGCCACAGACCTTGCCTTGCCAGGCTCAGCAATCTGTAAATGGCCCACTTTACTCCTTACTTCGGCCCATAGCTGTTTCCCATAACCTATGCATGTCTTACTTCTCCCATGACCATGCATTTTTCTTTGTCTCGAATCTCCTACTGTGTTGGACAATATTACGGGCTAATGGAATTAAAAGGCACAATAAGACAAAGTCTAGTGAAAGTGCAGAATTTGGCTACAGAAAAATCTGGAAGTGACTCTAGGGAGAAGGAAAGGCACACTCAAAGGTAAGATTGTGGGGGTGCTGGTCTTGGTTAAGGTGGCAAGAGAAGTCTAGGGGCCAGGAGGGATGTGAAGCGAATGGAAGACCCACACAGCAAGGGTGAGGTACATGGTATTGCAATGCCACAGATTCGTGAGCAAATCTTCCATAAGTAACACAGAGAAACATCTCAGGGACCTAAATGCCATGGAAAGAGGAAAAGAGAAGGAGGCTGAGTTTGAACTCGGTAAGCCTGGGTTTCAATGTCCTCTCACTGGAAACAAACAAACAAAAAAAATGGCTTAACCTCTGACTTAGTTACCAGCACCAGATCACAGTGCCATCAAAGCCATTAGAGAGTACAACAGAAGGACAGTGCCATCAAAGCCATTAGAGAGTACAACAGAAGGACGGGATGATAACATCTCACCATGCTGCCCCTCTCCAATCATCCTACATGATAGCGTCGTTGACACAGCAAGCTCAGCCACATAGGGAAGACAAAGATCCAGAGCCAGATTGATCCTTTATGACAACTTCAAGTGTCCACCTTAGGCAAACAGGCCCAAGCTGTGCTCCTGCTTTGCTTCCAGCTGTTTCTTTCATTCATTTCAGCACCACAGCCAATGACTCATGGGTAATGTGATGATTTCAATCATATCCACACAGCCTTCGTGGCCTCTTAGTGACCTCCAATGAGCCAGGCTTAACACAAAGAATTAGTTATTAAAGAAAAAAAAAAAAAGAGCCAAGTTTGTCTCTCCCCCTCTCCAAGAAAACAAAACATGGAACGCTCTATGCCTTCAAATGCACCACAAGCAGATTCGACAGCAAAACTTGAGAGGGAACCAAGAGGGTTTGACAAGCTCTCAAATACTAGGAGGTATGGTTTACTGGTTTACTGCCTCGTGTGGGATCTGGCCAACCTGGCCAACTGGATGATTCTGTAAGTTTTCAGGTGTGTTTGCTTTTTTCTGTCCACCCGTGTGCTGTTTCTCCTGGCTGGCCTCTTAGGTCACCTCAACAGACAGAGCCACTTCCTCTTGTATCTCAGAACACGACCCCCACAGCCCCAACTCTGCATTCTCGCCCCTCCACCTTGTATGAGAATTTCCCCGGGCACACATCTGAAACTCCTACTGGGGAGCACAGAGAGCACTGTAGCCATCAGCACTGAGTGTGGCACCCCAAGCAGATGTTGGAAGAATTCTTTCTAGAATGCAAATTAGAATGGGCAGTTCTTGGAGTGGGGCAGGTGTCGGATGGAGGAGCAAATGTCAATATGGCCACTGGATGATTCTCCTATTCCTTTAAGAAATATGGACCACCCAGATATGACAGAAAGGTCTCCTTTTTCAACATGAGAGAGGCATCAAAGCTCACATGAGTGATGCCTACAGGTGCCAGCAAGGCGAGCACACTGCCAGCTGTGTGTGACTCAGAGCTGCCAGAAGCATGCTGGTCCATCCAAAATTGTCTTGGTCCAGTCCTCCTCCTCCCTCAGAGGCCAAATGGCTCACGGCTTTCCCTGTCTTGTAATGCAGTGTTATTACCTTCACAATCCTTCCTCCCTAGCACACAGTGGCCCACAGCACTGCTTGGTTTGTTTGGATGGATGGATTGAGCTGGATGGGAGCTGCATAGCCGCCTCCCCCCACCCCCGCTCCCAACTACCTACTTCAGCCGGGTCCACAGACCAAGATGAGAGTTTTTGCGAGCACTTCATGCATCGCTGTGTCAAGTCATTCCCAAGCTATCAAACAGAGGAGTAAAAGCTCAACAAATCTGATTTCCAGAAAGCATGAAAATGTGCTCAAAACTTTTCTTCCACATGATCTTTGTCTCTTGAGACTCGTCAGTTTGTCATTGGATTTTTTCCAGACCTAACAATTGCTGCCAGATGCTAACCACTTATGTAATAAACATCCATATACATCTTGCTTGTAAAGAAATTAATCAGAGGATATTAAACTATAGTTGTTCGTTGTGCTTCTTTCTGAATATTTTTAATGTGGTTAGCAGAGATCCATATTCAAACTAGTAATTATAACAACCATTTGGGGCCAATGCGATGGCCTTTGCCTGTGCCACTGGCATCCCATATGGTCACCAGTCATGCCCTGGCTGCTCCAATTCCCTGCTTATGGCTTAGGCAGGCAGCAGAGGATGGCTCAAGTCTTTGGACCACTGAACCCCTGTGGGAGACCAGAGAGTTTCTGGCTCCTAATCTCTCTCTCTCTCCTTTTTTCAAACAAAAATAAAAGAAATCTTAAAATATATAATAACCATTTACATTTTTATGAGTCCTCCTTTCAAGGTGCATGAAAAGTGTTTCTCAAACTGGACCTCTTGTACAAGTTGCAGTGTGATGCAAAAAACACACAGAGCATTCCTTTAGCAGAGAAAGTGAGTCATGAAAATGGACCCAGAAAAGCCAAGCTTTGCACTGTGGTTTCTCCGGCTGATCAGTGCTTATCCATTGGGACGCCTGATGAAATGGCACTTGAGACCACAAAATACTGTTATCCAAATTGCAAAGTGCAACCACTCTCTTGTCCCAGCCCGTGTTGGCTATTATGGACATTTGGGGAGTGAACTTGTCAATGACTCTGCTCTACCTTTCAACTAAAATGAAATGTTCCGATGTGAATTACGTGCAAAACAAGGGTAGTCCTCAGCCGTAACACATCACTACCTCGTCTTCCTCTAGATGGCCACTGTCCACGGCCTCAAGGATATCTGTGTGTCTGCTGTATCCTGGTGTGGAAACATTACAGAGTCTGGTGCTACTGCGCTTTCCCCAATGCTTGTTCAGTGACCTGCTCTGGGCAGCTGGAGACAGGCCAAACTGAGAATCTTCAAACCACCAAAGTGAGCGAACACTGAAAAGCAGGCCAGTGGAATCAGCCAAAGTACTTAACTCATACCAGTCTGACTGCTCAAACACTCATTGTTCGAACTAACTAATAGACTGGCCAATCCCCCCTTGCACTCCCATCTCTATACCTGCTCCTTCTAGAGTCATTTTGCTTAGCCACTCACCCACAAAAACACAAAATCTGAAAAACAAAACAAACAAACAAACAAACAAACAAAAAAAAACCTCACAGGTTATCCAGTTCAGCCTGGCTGATCTGCAAGTGAGGGCAATGAGGCAGAAATAGAAAAAGCCAACAAACAAATCACGGCGCCTGTTGCCCAGTTGGTGAGTGGTCCAACGAGGACTGGATTCCAGACCCCTCAATGGCAGCTTGTGGCTCCAGTCGGTATTCCATTGCTGCAAAGAAGAGAAGAAAGACTCCCGTCCCATCTTGTTTTGTTCTTGCAGTCTCCGTCCCATTTGGCTAGCGCAGTCATTCCTGGACAGGCCTTCTGTGGCTTTCTCCCGCCTCCACCACAAACCCCTGGGGTGAACAACTAAGACCTTCCATGATCTCTGCCTTCCTGAAACAGGAGGCTGGGATTTAGAGAGCCCGAAGAGAACTGAAATGACCTTCCATCTGGCACAGTCCACACCTGTAAGTTGCGGCGTTCCCAGAGAGATCGAACAGTTAAAAGAACTACCAGATCAAGGGTTGCCTCAAGCATGAAAAATCTGAACTTTTCGGGGCCTCAATCTCTTTTCAAGTTTGGTGAGTGGGTGGATGATGGACAGAATTGAAACATATTTTCACTTTGTTTTCTAGCATCCTGGGCTCTCTTCTCCCTGTTAACTTGAAGAACGTTAGGCTCCACCTCACCAAAAAGAGATGGATAAACCGTTTGCTGTAGGAAGATAACAGCTGTTTCTCAGCTGCCTAACAGGCCTCCTGAGCCCCACCTACACCACCTGGCAAGCCACGCCCTGGTATAGACTTATTCGTTCGTTGACCCATCAAACACGGACCAAAGTGTATTCCACCCTGCGTTAAGGACACAGATACATACAGATAAATAGGGTTCTATCCTCGCCACAAGAAGTTCACAATGGAGGGGAGGGGAGAAGAGAGAAGGGGTCACGTACTGTGTAGCAGGTTGAGCCACGGCTTGGCCTGCTCATATCAAAGTGCCTAGGATCAAGTCCCACCTCCACTTCTTTCCCAAGCTTTCCATGAGTGTGTCTGGGAATCAGCAGGTACTGGCTCCAAATGCTTGAGTATTTTTCACACAAATAGGAGATTCCAGATGGAATGGCTGGCTCCTGGCTTCAGTTGGTCCAGCCACAGCTGTTGTGGGCACTTGGGAATAAATGCATAAAGGGAAACCCCGGCCCCTCTCTCTCCTTGTCCTCCTGCCTTTCAAATAATTTTAAGCATAAATCATTTCTTTAATGATCTCACAAGGGGAAGGGGTGGCAATGAATAAACAGATCCAAGCACATAGAGAATGCACGGGGAAAGTACAGCGAGGGCTTCCTGGAGAAAGGCAGAATTGACAAGAGCCTTAAAAGGGTAAGTGCAAGCCACCTGATGAACGGCAGCAAGAGACAGTACGTAGATGCCCAGACAAAAGTCAAAAGGCGCTCCCAGTAAAACAACGGAGACCAGAGCAGCGGTGTGTGTGTGTTGGGGGCGGGGAGGACAGAGTAGACTCAGAGGCAGAAACTCCTAATGCAAGCTCACCAGCTGCCCGGCTTAACAATCCTCAATGTCAACGTGTAAATCGGAACCTCGGTCCGAGCTGCCCACCTTCCTCTGGCTCCTTCTCCCACTCCACGTTGAGAGCTGCCAGTTTCCAGGCAGTGTGGGGTTCAACCTGAGCGTGGCTGAGCCCCAGTCTGAGCGTGGCTGAGCCCCAGCCTGCATGTGGCTGTTCCAGCCAGGCCTGACCTCCTACTCAGCACCACCTCCCCACAGTGCACACAGCTGGAGGATGAGGGATCTGCAGGGAAGGGAAGGCAGCCATGCCAAGATAATGCCCACAGGACACTCCTCGGATTTATAGCACACAGGATAAGAGGGAAAGGACAGCCAGGAACGCTGGCCCTCCAGTCCGGCATTTCTCACGGGCCATGAGGGACAGCTAGATCCTCTCCATTCGGTTTATTAATCCTATCCATAGTTTCCATTTTTAAGATTTCAAAAGAATCAGACAAGAGAACTCTGAAACAAACAGGGAACCACCACAGGTCTCTCTGGAGAATTTCAGCGGGTGTTGTTTTCATTCATTCCTCCATTCACAAGATTTGAAGGAAGACTAGAAAAAGGAAGCGAGCCATCAAGGTATCTGCAGAAAGAGGGGATGGCCGACATGGTAGAGTTGGTTAAGGGATGCTCGCATCCCACATCAGAGCATCTGGAATTGTGCTCCAGGTCCGCTTCTGATCCAGCGTCCTGTCGATGCCCTCGAGAGACAGCAGGTGCCTGTTCAGGTACATGTCTCCTGCATCCTACATGGGAAATTCAGATGGACTTCTCAGCTCCCGGCTTCAGCCTGGCTTGGCTCTGGCTGCTATAGGCACATGGGTGTTCTCTTTCTGTGTGCCCCCTTTTAAATAAAATGCTTAGAAAGAAAGGCATCTATAGATAGAATATTCCAGGCCTGAGGAACATCCAGTATGCAAGAACAGCAGAGGTGGCAAGATTACAAGCAGCAGCAGCTGATGCGTAGGAAGCAGGTGGAGGACAGGCAGCTCACTCAGGGCCTGGGAGGGGGGGGTCCTCTGAGGGAAGAGGATGCCCTGCCAAAGCAGAGGGAAAGATGTTGACTTGGATCTATTAAAAAGAAAAGAGGCATTTGAAGACAGTATTAAGAATGGACTTGAAGGAGGCTGCAGCGGTGGGCAGCTAGACCAAGGCAGGAGTAACCAGGCAAGGGCTGATGGTGACTTGGCCTGGGGTGCTGGTGGCCTTGGTCAGGTCCAAGGGCAGTCTTGCAGCTGGACTTCCTGACAGAGTGGGCACAGATGGAAGAGTGGATGACCCCGTCTTAGTCTGCTAGGGCAGCTACCATGGGCTCCGGGCGCCCACAGAGTGTAGCTCAACACTGCCCACCCACCTTGAGACTCCCCTAGTTAGCAGTCAAGGTGTTGGCAGGGCCTGCTGCTGTGGAGGGAGGCTCCACTCCACATCTCTCCTCCGGCTTGCAGAGGGGGCACGCTCCCTCTCTGCTTGTGTCTGTGCCTGGAGTTTCTGTTCATGTCAGAATTAGGGCCCACCCTTAATGGGCTCATCTTCACTAATTATATATGCAATAACCTAGTTTCCAAATAAGGTTGCATTTTAAAATACTGTGGTTAAAAAAGCTTCCCACATCTGAGTTTTGATTTGGTGGGGAGAGGGTGGTTGTGGAATGGTGGTAGCATTCAATCCATACCAGAGGAAGCCAAGAGTTTTAGCCTAAACAACTATAAACACAGAGTTGCTACAACCAACATGGGGACGGCTGTGGAAGAGGCAGAAACTCTCTCTCTCTTTTTTTTTTTTTTTTTGCTCAACAATTTTTCTTTGAGATGTTGAGAATCAAACATCTCTCTTCTAAACAATTAATTCTTCTCAAAATATATGATCTTAGGGAAGTTTTGCATTAGCTTTCATTTTATAACTTTTGGGAATGACAAATGAAAAGGCACACATTAGACTTGCTCAACTTATGTTAAAGCAAATTGGATTTTTTTTTTGTTATATCAATTGCTTTCCCTTTGAGAAAGATTACACAGAAAAATTTGGGGCCAAGCTCTGAAAGAAAAACTTTAATGAATTCGAGAGGTATCTTAGCAACAGCAGATTAAGAATAATCACTGAACAAATGTTTGTGTCTATGAAGCACAAGGCGTGAATATCGCTTAATCTTACAAGTGACCTAAGCAGTACAAATTAATGATATAAACTGTCACTTTCAATGTCAAATGGAGAACTGATTGCCTAGGTGCTTATAAAAACAGCCAATATTGTTTCATAGTAGTGGCTAAGCGTAAACCGACAAATGGCCTGCACAACTCTGCCCTCAGTTACATTTATAAAAGTCCGCACCGAAACACTACATAGGTACGTATAAAGATTAGACTCCAAGCATTTTCCTTGTAGGCTATTTACAACTGCAAAAAATTGGTGAGCAAATAACAAACGGTGACATAAATATTGGCATTTTGATTTTGGACAGCTACTAAAAAGTCAAGGATAGAACACTATGGAACAAAATACAGAGACATTTCCTCTAACGCAGGAGTGAAGAATATTCGCCCTGTGCCTGCCCCATAAAGCCTGCATTCTCATTTGGCCTGAAGAGCGAGGCTGATCTCACACCATGCACATCCAGCTAGGCCAGAAGAAGTCATTTTTTCTCCGTGATTAGGCCATCTGTGGTTGCTAAACTGGTCCCCATCAAAGTTAGGCTCCTGCCCTCCTACAGGAACCGGGACCAGACAAGGAGACTATCTACTTTGATGATAAGTAGCAAGAGGACAGCTTCCAGGTCCTTGGGGAAGAACATCCCAAGAGTTGTAAAAACAAAACCCTAAGCAACAAGCTTTTCTTAAGATTTACACCTCAGAGGAGGCAAAAAAAGAATGCACGATTCTATGCTTTGTTTTTAATTGAGGAGTGACGTGTTCCTTGCCTTTGCTTCCTTTTCTTTGAGAGGCGAGGAGGGTAAGAGAGGGGTGGAGGGGAAAGATCCCATCTGCTGGCTTTTTTGTACAAATGCCCAAGGGACAGAGGGCTGAAGCTCGAAGCCCAGAGCTCCATCCAGATGTACAATCACATGGGCTAACAGCGGTGCTTGCTTCATCTGCATTAGCAGGAAGCTCAAGTCAGGAGCAGAGCTGGGATAAGAGCATTCCAGCAAGTATCTTAACCCCAAAGCCAAACACCTGCCTACACGTTTTCTTAAATGCATCAAGAAAAAGTGTATTAGGAGAAGCACATCCGAAATTCAGTCAAGCTCGAGGTGGGGTAGGGCAGAGTGGAGCGGGGCAGGAGGGGTGGGGTAGTGAGAGGGGACATTCATTAGTCATTAAGTATGGTAGATGTTGACATTGAGCAAACTGCACACATGGCATAGGCTTTAGCATTCTAAGCTCCATATAGAGTCGCTCCCTACTTGCTATCACCACTTCCCCTCTCTTTCTACTGCAAGGAGAAACCATGATATGCCAGTTAGTGTCTAAGGAAGAACTCCATCTCTTTCATGACCTGGAGGAGAAATGCACACTGCCCCCACCCCCTGTGTCCTTCCACCTGCCCCCTTCAACTCCTTGTGTGGGACATCTGCCTGCCTAGATACTAACCAACACTTGCCTATCACTGTACCAGGACCATGTGCCAACTGTGCAACCTTGGGTCACTTTTTGCACCACTCTGAGGCTTTGTCTCCTCCTGTGTAAACAGACACAATCCATACATACTGTACAGTATTGCAGGAGGAGAAAATCTATGTGAAGCACTCAACAGAACCTCTCACACAACGATCACTTAACAAATGGTAACTGCCAAGACTTGTCAGCCGATTCTCACCTGGGACATTATATTTTCCTCACAGATCAATAAACATTATCTGACCCTGACACGGGCAGGCAGTCCCCCATTAAGTTTCTTGGAAATAACAGTTTCTACTGATACGGAATAGGCAGACAGCTAGATAGGTCTGCTATGCTGGAAGTCACCGCCCCCATGTAATTCTATCATGCTTGTCAACCAAAACGCCCCCTTCCCCAGGATGCTTCTGCTTCAACTAAGACGAAAGGAGGGATGTCATAAAAATAAAGAGATATTGATTGAGCTCTGTGTGGAGCCTGCAGAGGTGCCACTTAATTCCCAGTTGGCTTCCCGTCTGCTAAGGCACTGCCTCCTTACCTTACAAAAAAGACCGACAACTCTAAGGGGATGGCTCACTCTTCCACCACAGACAATAGCTGAAGTAACTGCTGCTCTCTGCCGAGATCTCTCTCTCTCTCTCTCTCTCTCTCTCTCTCTCTCTCTCTCTCTCGGGCAATCTTCCAGTCCCACTGCCTACTCATGACACATACTGCTCCGTGTGAGGCAATCCATGTTTGTGTGTGTTCACTTTATCACCCTTAAAGCAATTTATCATCCTGTGAACCTTAAATCCACTTTGTGTACCTTGGTGTCAGCACTAAGGATATGTCTTTACACACGTGTGTCCACAGCCTGCGGTGAAACGTGTACGTCCCTCCGAGCACCAGTTTGAGTCCTGGTTGCTTCTGATTCAACTCCCTGCTCTTGCACCTGGCAAACAGTGGAGGCTGACTCTAAGTACTCAGGCACCTGCCACTCACACGGGAGACCTCATCTGGGGATATTATCAGCACATGGAAGGGGTATGTGTGTGTCTGTATGTCTCTCTCTCTCTCTCTTCCTCTTCCTCTGTAACTCTGCCTTTCAAGTAATGAGCAATAAACCTTAAAAGGGATTATGATTTTTACCTATATTGAAGTGAAGCAGAGAGAGGCTAGCCCTGAGCAGTTACTACCAATAAGACTCCAAGCTATATCCCTCACCACATTCGCCTTTCTCCTGCCCATCTTCCTTCACCTGGTTCCTGGGAACATAAAACATTTGCCCCTGGAGATTTCAAATACTCATTGTATTTCAGCCCAAGGCAGGAATCCAGTTTTTACAAATCATGATCTTGGCTCAAACGGGTTGCAGGTTGCATTTTACCCAGAACCCTCCTGGAGAGGGCGCCCTGACTTTTCAGGAGTTCCCTGCAGACTCTGCCAGCAGATGTTTCTCTTTGTTTGCGTCCTGCGAGCACCACCACCAAAGCTTCCAAGTTCTGGAATCCTAGGCGCTGCTTGTGCACGCAGCGTGTGCACACAGTGGTCGGCCCGCCATCCAATGAGCAGTGCCTCTGTGTGAATGTAACACTCCCACGGGGGGAAGGAAGCCAAGAGCCTATAGTAGCAGCCGTTGCCATGTAATTTAAGACCTCTGCAAAGCGGTGCTGCTGCTCCGCCGCGCTGCGCACAGACGTTAGGATAATAATAACATGAGGGCTGCCTGCAGCCGGTCCTCCGGGGGACTCGCTCGCCCGCTGCAGCAGAGAGAAGGCTGAAAAAGACGAACCTGGGTGCAGCCGGACAGGTCCAGATAGATGAGTTTGTGGCATCCGTTCCCTAAACTCAGGTACTGTAATCCTTTGTCTGTGAACTTGCGGCAATACGCCAAGTTGAGGTTCTGTAAGTTGTAGAAGTTCCTGAAAAGACAGGGTGAGAGCAAAGAGAGGAGGCTCGCGTTGAGGCTCGCGTCTCTCTTAAGCCACTGTGATGCAGAGAAGCAAAGCCGTAAAGGAACGTTTTCTCCTTACACGTGTTCAGCAACTTAATGCTATTGTTTATCTCTTCCTGTTGGTGGAAGGAGACTGCGTGAGCATATCCGATGCCGCCTGATGGGTGCGATAATTATCGTGCAATAATTAAAGACTGCATGCCTAGATTTTTAAGAAAGGTGATTGGAGTGCAGTTTTTTTGTTTGTTTGTTTTTGATAAGGAATGGGTTGCATTCATACTTGTTTGGCATTCTGTTTTTGAAATCAAAGACAAAGTTTACTTGATGTTCGCTTTCTGGTTTTTAATCTTTGGAACACTAAAGTAACATACAAAATGTTTAGAAAGAGGAGCCTTCAGAAAACTTCAGAAAATGGGACTGGGTGGAGGGCAGAGGGGAAGGTGACCAAATTGAACACAGCAGGCTCTTTTAAGATAAGCCTGGATCTGATAAGCACATGGTTTGGAAAAGTAGATTTTGCTTTGCATGATTTTTCTTTTTAAGTCCTGGTTCTGTTGCTTTCAAACAAAGACTGGTAGGTAGAGTTGAAACGGGGGTTAAAGAGAACAGGCTGAGAATGAGTGGGCGGCACGCAAGAAGAATAAAAAGGACATCTGAAGCTGTTGA
Source organism: Ochotona princeps (assembly GCF_030435755.1). Classification (NCBI taxonomy): domain Eukaryota; kingdom Metazoa; phylum Chordata; class Mammalia; order Lagomorpha; family Ochotonidae; genus Ochotona; species Ochotona princeps. Next base: position 9,222,671 of record NC_080863.1, on the reverse strand, counting down.
GTCTCACTGGAGTTGCGATGGATGAAACATAGTGTTACCATGATGACCCAAAGGACAGAGTCCGGGGACAAGAGGCAGGGGAATGACCAAGATGAACCTATCTTGCAGCATGAGGACACTGAGCACTGCCAAGCCTGGCGCTTGTTAAAAATGCCCAAGGTGGACACTTGGTCTAACAGTTGAGTCTCTTGTCCAGTATCAGAATGCCAAGTCCAATTCCTGACCCCTACTTCCTGAGAATGAAACACTGGAAAGCAGCTTAGGTACTAGGGTGCTTGCCACCTTCAGGGAGCCCCGCACTACTGAGTTCCTGATTCCTGGCCATCGCTGGGCATTTGCAAAGTGAGCCATGGAATGGGAGCTCTCATGCATGCTCCTGTCTCTCTGTCTGTCTGTCTCTCTCTCTCTCTCTCTCTCTCTCTCTCTATCTCTCTTCCCTCCCCTCTCCCCCGGAGTTAACTTAAAAAAGAAAAGTGTAAGAATTCTCACTGCTGCCTGCTCTTGTAATGGAATTAATAACATGCTCTGGGTTTATGACCTGCAAGTTCACAGCAACTTAGAAAGCCAAAAGAATCAACAACCTACAATTGGATATTCAAATTTACTTTCCATGTAAATGGGAAATGATATAGGTAACCAGTGCCTGTCAATCAGATTTCTTCCTAACGTCTGAAAAACGCATCGACGTGGTATAACGATCTCTAGTCCATACTGAGTTACTTGATTCAGCACACAAGCTCTCCTCCTGGAAGGGCTGTGTCTGTGAGATTGGACAGAGCACAGAGGGACCAACGCCTGCGACTCCCAAGGGCCAAAAGGCGGGGAGCAGCACTCACATTCCAACGCTACGGCCACCAGGCGGCGCAGACTGGGACCAAAGCTTCGAGCAAGCTTCTTCCTCTCCCTGGAGCACACCCTGTGGTCCAGCAGAAGGAAGGAGTTTCCTTGGGGGTAGGAAGGGGAGGCAGCATTTCAAACAATCCCCCAACCCTCTAATTCGGAGAAAGGAGTAGTAAGCAAGGCTGTGTCACCCAAGGAAAGGCACAAGCTTTTGGAATTTGATCAAGTAGTGACCCACTCTGGGCCTCCAGCTCTCCTGGGACTTTGGGGGGTGTGTGTGTGTGTGTGTGTGTCACACAGACATAAATCTTATGGGCTTTCTCTCAACACGAGAGTGATGATGACTACAAGAAATTAGGTGTAGTGATATTGTTTTTAAATGTCTATTTATTTGAGAGGTTAGAGAGATAGGAAGGGAAGGTAGGGGAGAGACAGAGCAAATCTCGCATCTGCTGGCTCACTTCTCCAGTGCTCACCATGGCCATTGGCTGGAGTTGGAACTGAGAGCCAGGAACTGAATCCAGGTTCCCCATGTCGGTGGCAGGACCCCAGTTAACTGAGTCATCGCTACTGCTCCCCGGGGTGCATATGAGCAAGAAGCTGGCATCTGCAGTCAAGGTAGGTATTCAAACCTGGCACACGCCCCATCTGAAGTGCAGCCATCCTGACTGGCATCTTCTGTGTGAGCCCAAACAGCCTTCCATGGATGGTTTGGATCATTGAAGTTATCAGGGACAGTGACACAAGCTCTACAAACACATGGGCTGGTTTTGTGTGTGTGTGTGTTTAATTGTAGCTTCCCTGGCCAGTTTATTATTTTTATGGAATTTGTAGAATCATCTTGTACTAACAGAATAAATATGCATCTGTTGTAAGTGTTGCACACAAACAATGCCATAAGTCAGGGTGATAGGTCGCTCCGGCCCCCCCCCCCCCCCGGCCCAGGCCTGTGGTCCGTGTTCTTTAAATCCGCATGATCAGTCAATACACTTCAGAACCGAGAATTGAGCGAGGCCTCTTGACTGTCCTTGTTATGGACAACTTTGGCAATGCAGCGAGGTTCCTTTGTCAGTAAGCTTCCACCCAAAAGGCAGATAGAAACACCAAGGCGGAGAGATAAAGATCTGCCATCCACTGGTTCAATTCTCCAAACGCCCAAAGCCAGGAGCCTAGCACTAGGGCTGAGTCACCCATGTGGATGGCATGGACCACGCCCTAGAGGCATCACCTGTTGTTTCCTAAGGGTGCATGTTAAAAGCAGGCTGGCCTCGGAAACATACCTAAACAAGCCACTCCAATATGAGACAGGGCCAGCCTAACAACTACTGTACATTGAAAGACCTCTCCGGCATAACGTGTTTTAAAGCATAAAATAAAGTGCTTACGATGACGAAGGCAGTTGGTTATATCAAAATGTGTAATTATTACAGTGGTTTTTAAAATCCAGGTGGGTTATACGCATCTGTGTTTACATGTGTAAAAAAAATTCATCTAGAGACTACTGTGAATAGGCCGTAGTGACAGTATCAGTGATATTTCAAAATACATAAAGCAAGTGTAAGAAGATAGGCATCTATTTCTGACATATGGATGGAAAAGACCGAGGCACTAACATTATTCTGGTTCTTACCTGTATTTTGGTTGGAGTTTAGTTAAAATAAAAATGATTGGGCCTGGCCTAGTGGCTATTGTGAGGGAACTAGCTGTTTCTCTTTCTCTGAAAACAAATTTAACAGTCAACTTTACAGGGCCTCTTAATGCTATGCTCAGGGGGGACTCACTGACTCCAGGTTGAGAACCTGTCATTTAGACTAAAGGGCTGCTGGCTGGGTTCAACTCCCTGGGTGGCTGTGTTCACAGTGGAACCTCGTGGGAACTGTCAGTCTGAAAGCCAAGCACAGGAATGTGGATTGGCCCCAAGGACCTTTCTGGAGACTAACAACGCTACAGACTCGGAACCGCTGGGGATGGGAAAAGCGTCAAGCAACAACAAAATCATACTTGGCGAACTGTGTGTAATATCGTTATTTTTGTATTCTGAATTTTGGCAAGGAGACTTGTTCCTCCATGAGTAAGATCTGCCTCATCCTTTTCCCAGCCCAGAGTCCAACTGATAATTAAAACTTTGCTTCAAGGCACAGTTCCTGTAGACTAGGATTTTTTTTTATTCTTTTTATTTTTTTTTTTAAAAAAGTCTTTTCCTAATTATTTAATAATAGGTTCTTACTCGGGATAAGTCCCTCCTTTAAAATTTATTGATTTGTCCTCTATTACTGTGACCTTATTGAAACCACAGAGATCATTTGGTTTCCCTCTGCTCTCTTGTATTTTTTCCCTCATAAAAGAGTCCAATAACTCTGTGCTACATCTTTAACACCTGATGGAATGATCACTCCAAGAAATGTAGAATTATATATTTATGTGAAACTTCAGTGCGCAAATGGGAATTTGCACATGGATTCTTCCGAACTGAGCGTCACTCTTCGGTTTCACAAAGGCAGTTTCAAGTTGGCAGAATTCTGTAGAAGGTCCAGGTGGGGTGATGGGATCTCATATTCACAGACCTTGGTGGCTGCCCAGTCCAGATGATAACTTCTTTTGTCAGCCTGTCTTTGATGGGTAGTGGTGAGACTGTAATGTGCTGTAATCGCACATTCCCAAACCAGGCAAAAGGTTGATAGCAAAAATAAGTGGTCACCTTTCCCCGGTAGCAGACAAGAGCCCATGGAGGAACGGTGCAGTGTTAACAGTTCCCTTGGAACACTGATCCTGATTCCAGCGTCCTGCTGATGGGCATGTTGGAGGCAGCAGATGATGCTCATATGCTTGAGTCCAGGCAACCGCACTCAGTTTCTGATTCCTGGCCCAGCTCGAATTGTTTGGGCATTTAGGAAGTGAACAACAGATGGAAGATTGGTCTCTCTCTTTCTCCCCCTCTCACCCTCTCTCTGTGTCTCTTACTTTCCCTCTCTGTCTCCTCTCTCAAAGCTATTGCTTTTAAACACAAACAGCTTCACTACCCACTCTAGGTGTGGCATGCCTTTCACACTGTAGTGGAGCAAAACATGACAAAGAAGTGAGGAAATGTTGCTATTAGAATAATCCAGGGAAAGGACACATCACACTGGACTTCTTGCAAATGGCGCAATTTGAAGGATTAAAGGTAGGGCTCAGCGAAAGAGAAGGGAATCTCAACTGTGGAAAAGCAGTTAGACAGATGGAGTTAATGGTTTCTCTTGGAGAGCCTGGGTAGTCGGGTTTGATGAGATAATGTCAAGGAATACTAAGGAGAGAGTGTGGCCGTGTTAGGAAGATGGTTCTTGGATGAGTCTGAAGGGAAGAGACCAGAGGCAGGACCAGCACACTGGACCAGACACAGAGCTAAGAGTGCCACCTGCGGGGTGGCTGTAGGGTTCCTTCCAGAGATATTTAGAGACACAAAAGACCCTGGGATGGACATGGACCATGGGCAGTCCTCACCTTCAAACTCTTGAGAAAACTGAGCAAGTCTCCAAAGTGAAGTGAAAATTCAAGTAAAAAAAAAAATGGGAAATCAATGTCACTGAGAAGGGCAAGCATATGACATTTTTCTCCTGGAAAATGGTTTCTTCGGAAAGAAATGTCAAAAGCAATTCAGACAGAACGACAGCAGCAATAACCAACACTTTCCTGGCTATTTCTAGTTCAAAGAATACATTTGCATCCCACGTTTGCTGAAAACAGTGGAAAAGAGAGCAAAATAGAGAGTGAGTGTTTATCAAATGTATTTTGATCAAAGATAGGTCAGTGTGCATTTTTTTTCCCATATGACAAGAAGCATTAGTCTCAAGTCGTATTTATTCTGACCAATCTCTTGAAGTTAAAAGTAAAACAATATTCTTATTTTGAGTTCTGCGTTTCTGTTGCCACTGAGGACACAATTTCATTTGAAAAATAAATGTCCCTCTCTATATATGTATATATATGTATATATATATATATATATATATATATATATATATATATAAAATGCAGTATTATTTTTCTCAGAGGAGCAAAGTCTATTACAAAATATTATGAAACAAACAGAAAAAGAATGTATCTGCAGTTACGAACATTGGGGACAGATGTGGCACATCAGGTTAAGCTGCTGCTTGCAATCCCCACGACCCGTATCAGAGTGCCTAGGACTGAGTCCTGCCTCAGATCCAGCTTCTAGCTAACCATCATGGAGGACAGCTCACGTGCTGGACCCTGGCACCGACGTGAGGGGTATGGATGGAATTCCTGGCTCCCAGCTTGCACATAGTCCCGGCTCTTGTGGGAAACTGGGGAGTAGACCAGTGCATACATTTCTCTGTTTTTCATTTTTTATCTGCTTTTCACGTAGATGCAAATAAATATGTTTATAGCAGATATAACAATAACTTAAATAATGTGTTAAAACATTAAAATAATAATTAATAATGGGATCTAAGCATCTCCCAAATCATCTGCTTTAAAACTTTCAACTTTCACATAGAAATTTCCTAACTTTCCTTCTCCTTCTACATACTGTATATGTGTCTATATGTTTGTCTTTGCACACATGTGAATATGTACATATATAAAAATACATATATACACAAGCAGTTAACATTTGTCTCTATGAGACACTGCCAAAAGCTCGTGGAAAATGGAATTAAAAGACAAGTAATGCAAAAAGAAATCTGAAACTCAATTGTGGTTTTTTTTTTTTTTTTGGTAACTATTTTTCATGAATTTCTGCAGACCTTGGGTATATAGAAATACCTAAGGAAAGCCCTGAGTGGTGATTTGCTACACCACGGGACCAGGGTGCCCAAAGGATCACTGGAAGTGGCCTTGGGAGCCTCAGAGGGTTCGCCCATGCTCACTGGAGCCAGCAGGCAGCAGCTAGTGAGAGCACATTGTCACTGGCAGCCCTTGCCAACTCCACACTCATTCACATCACCCTGGGAGCTTACTATGGGCCCCGCTGGGATTATCCACACTAGGGACATCGGTAAACCCAGCCCAGTTGTTAGCTGGAACACTGCTGTGCTTGGAACCCTAAGAGAAGGACTGTAATGCAGAAGGCAGTGTGCTCATGAAATCCCAGCAGAGGCGATGAGGGGCTTCCTAGCGCAGACCCTGAACAAATGGAGAGAAGCATTAAAAATAAAAACACCTGGGACTGGTGCCATGGCACAATAGGTGACACCTCTGCCTGTGGTGCTGGCATCCCATATGGGCCCAGTTCATGTCCCAGCGGTACTACTTCTCATTCAGCTCCATGTTTAGGGCTGGGAAAAGCAGCAGAGGAGTTTCAAGTCCTTGGGACCCTGAATCCATGCAGGAAAACTGGAAGAAGCTCCTAGTTCCTGGCTTCGGATTGGTCCAGCTCTGGCCATCGCGGCCATTTGAGGAGTGAACCAGTCCACGCAGGATAGACTTCTGTCTCCTCTTTTCTCTGAAACTCTGCTTTTCAAATAAAGAAGAAAATAAATCTTAAAATAGAAAAAAAAAATGCCTTCCCTGGTTAGGAAAGAAAAAAAAAAACTGTTGCAATTATCAAAAGGTTTATCATGTTCCAGGAAAAAAAATTAATTTGGTAGAGCATAATTAAAAGCCTGTCTGAAAAAAGCCTTTAATTTCTCAGAGGAAAGGAAAGTCTTGCAAGCATCTTGGCAGGGGAAGAAAAAAAAAAACGGGTTACAAACAAAGAAACAGAATCCCAGGCAGGCATTACGCTGCTGTTTAACCTGAAATATCTGCATTTACACTCATAAGATTTTAAAGAAAAAGGGACCATTCAAGAACTATACACTACAAGAAGTTATTGTTCATCTCCCAAAATGGGATTCGTTTTAGGTACCAACACCTGAAAACCTCATCATTTTAAAAAACTGGGACCAGTGTTGTAGCGTATGGTTAAGGAGCCTCCCCGGGTGCTGACATCTATGTGGACACAGGTTCGAGTCCTGGCTGCTGCGTTTCCAGTCCGGCTCCTTGCTAACGCACCTGGGAAAGCAGCAGAGAATGGCCCCAAAGAGCTTGGGTCTCTGCACCCAAGTCAAAGTCCTAGATGGAGCTCCAGATTTTGGCTTCATCTGGGGAGTGATTCAGAGCGTGGAAGACCTTTTCTCTCTCTCTCTCTCTCATTTCTCTCTGGAACTTGACCTGTCAAATCTATCTTTTTTAAAAGTTCTTAAAATTATTCAGGATGCAACAAAATGAAAACTAAAATTATGGGGGCAAATGATCAGCAATGAATGGCCTAAAGTAGTGAAAACTATATAACTATTATACATGTGATTTTAATATTAAGTTCAAATATTAAAAATTACTATTACACTATGCCACAATGCCAACTCCAAGGGCATAGCTCTTTTAGCAAAAAAATAAAAAATAAAAAAAATAAACACGGAATACAGTGCAATGATAGAGACGTTAAAATATAAGGTGATAAAAATTAAATACACATTCTTGACAAATATGAATCCCTCAAACTAACCTCTTAAAAAAGGCAGAGTGAAAAATTTGAACTATGTCAGTTGTATATAAAAGACCAACATAAAAAACAGTGACATGAAAGTTAAAGACACAGGATGAGGGTGGCAGCATGTGGTTGGGGTGGGGCAAGGAGTGCTGTGTGGCAGATCGGGTTAAGCCACTACTTGGAATATCCAAATTCCATAGGAGAGTGACCTCTCCATGCTGAGGAACTCACAGCAGCCAATGATGGGAGGTGCTTCAGTTTCTGACACCCCCCCCTTGGGGCCCGGAGGAAATTTCTGGCTCCTGGCTTCAGCCTCGCCAATCCCTCACAGTTACAGCTGTTTGAGAAGAGCTCTCTGTCTCTCCCACTCTCTGCCTAATGCTATCTTTTCAACTAAATTGTTGAAAAACACACACAAGCAAAAGAAAACAGGCTTTACTAGGAGAGAAAAAAAGAATTTGAGGGAAAGAAATTTCAGCCAGGATAAGAAATAACATTTTATGTGAGTATGTTCTATCGTCTATAATAAAACGTCTATTAATCTTCACATGTAAAATAGCATAAAACAAATCCAGCAAAGTTTGACATATCTCTGTTATACTAGAAGTTTTAAGAATGTATATGCATGTGCACACATACACATATAATTTGACTGTCTATAACAAACACTGTTTTAGGCATTTGTGGGTGATTTGGAGAAATTAGACCAAGCCATTGAAAAAAAATGTAATATCATCCAAAAAAACCCAGAAATGACTCAGTATGTATTTCTGGACCACATAATTTAAACCAGAAGTTTAATCAAAAGCATTTTGGTCCATTATAAACAAAAGTTCACTTCTAGATAATTATCAGTTCGTAGAAGAAAAGCAAATAGAGAACTTTGGTTAGAAAATGAAATAGCATTTATCAAACCTTACAAGCTTTGCCTAAATTCTTATTTAGAAGTAATTTCATAGCCCTAAGTTTTCCTTCCAAAAGGGAAGAAATCAACTAGATCATTCAAATTAAAAGTTTTTCAAGATGTTTGAAACTCATAGCCAAGGCCCCAAATGATCACTGCAGAAAATATCGAGACAGTAGAATTAGAAAAGATGCCATGCACAAAACCAATTAGAAAGACATCTAGGAAGAACTTTCATTTTAAAAACTCAATATGAATTCAAACCAAATTTTATTGAGGAAATATAAGACCTCTGCAAAAAAAAAAAACTTTTTATTCATTTATTATGTTCCTGATAGAACAGTATAAGAGCATAAATCAATTCCTACTTTCCTTCATTTTTAATTGTTGGTATACTGATAAATATCTAACAACTGGCTTTCAAAAAAAAGTAAGGGAAACATTGCAGGTTAAGCTACTGCATTCGTTCAGATGATTGCACCCCATACTGGAGTTCCTGGTTACAGTCCAGCTCCTCCAATTTCTGCTAACACACCTTGGTGAGTGTGTTGCGTGGGGGGAATCGGGTGCAGTGAACGGCCCAAGCGCTTGCTTGGCTGGGTTCCTGTGCCACTGGCTACGCTGGGCTTCTGAAGGTGTTTGAGGAGTCAACTAGTGAGTGGGTACAAGATTTCACCCCCCATCTCTCTCCTCTCTCTCCTTTCCAAGTAAATAAATATGCACATACACCATCTGTAAGCCCACGGCAAGATTTCATATTGTACTATTTTTACACTTCCTTCATAACAAAAGAGAAATGTATAACATACAATTTACGGATAACAATGCGTTCTATAACACCGTCCTTGTAACATCCACACAATCAATCATTTTTTTTTTCACACATTTGCATTGCTTCTGCCCACGAAACTCTCGCAAAGGGAGCCAGCCAATCCCTGGTTGCAATCAAAGCCTGAGGGCGGTCCACATATGAACTGCTGCAGTGACATTAATAAAGTAAAAGAACCAAGTCCATGTTTAGACTTCACTCAGGCATCACTATGAAGCCACGTGGCTGCCAGGCCAGAAAACAGTTTTCAAGAACTGAAAATGTCCTGTGATTCACGAGGATGTTGTATAAACAGGGAACACTCTGAGATGTAAGCTGAATTAACTGTGTTTCCTATCGCTTTCTTGAGTCGGAACAATTTATTAGCATTGGTCATTTCCTTGGTACAAAAACTCCTCCCCATCTATCAACTGCGAGCTACCACTCGGAGTTGACGAGATGTGCAGTAGTAGCTCACCATTCTGTTGTATTTTTCGCTGTAGGGACACAGTAGGCACAGACTTCCCCAGGAGCATAGAAGAAGTAACGTGTAAGCGATGCTAGATAGCAATGAGCTCCGGACACTTATTGTGTATAAGTAAGATGTTCGGATAAATGAGGACTCACACATGCGGGCATAGTTGGTTAGCTACAAGAATTTAATGACACTTGAAATCCACAGCTATTCTTGGCACAAGTACTGAACTAAAACAGGAGGATTGGGCCACCTGGGTCACAGTTTGTTGAACCTGATTTACACCAGGGCTGCATCCATCTACCAAAGTAAATTCTGGATTGATTATACATACACATATTTGTATTTAAAATACCCGTGTAAGAAAAGAATAAGTAGATGGATATTAAATTTGTTTATTCATTCATTTCTTTTCTAATCTATCTACTTATTTGAAAGGCAAAGTGATACAAACAGGAACAGACAGGAAGAGAGAGAGCTCTCTCATCTTCTGGTTCACTCCCTAAATGCTCACAATGCTTGGAGCTGGCCAGGGAGAGAAGCAAGGAGCCAGGAACTCCGGTTGGCTAGTCCACACAGCTTGCAGGACCCCAAGCATCACAGGGCCATTACCTACTGGCCTCCAGCGGAAGCGGGAGACTCAACCCCAAACACTCCAACATGGCTTACAGGCATCCCAAATCACCACTTCACTTACTGCACCACAACACCTGCCCAAGACCCTCTACGTTTAAACCTACCAGAAAAAAATCTTAAGGGAAAGACATGATGAATTTAACTAAATAAAATGTGGCAGTTAGATTCATGGGATAAACCAAAAATATGGGGTCACTTTTTTTAGATTTGCTTGTTTGCAGAAAATGGTTAGAGTGAGAAGATAAAATTACCACCCAGAATATTTTCTACTTAAATTTTTCCAAATGTCTGGGTTTTTTTTTTCTTCTTCGTTAAAAAGAAAAGTCATAAAATTGCAAAAAACAGCTCTTCTCCCCACAAAAGTTTGGGAAATGTTTTTCCAAAACCAACTTCTGAATATCATCCATCGTAATTACATACTCTTCCTGATTGATTTTCCCGTACGGATATTCATAATTGAATGACAGAAACATGTGATGAATTTTACTATTCTTCACTGAAGAAGTACTGATGGAGGAGAAGGCGTGCTAGTGTCCAGGTAGTTGCCTGTTCATTAACAGGCAAAAAGCCACACCTGACAGTTTCCGGAGGCGCCATCCAGAAGGGAACCTGGATGGTACCACTGAAAGTGTAGGAGGGCAGGAAGTTGGGGTCATCATGTGAGAGGTCCCAGACACCAGGCTGGAATTTAGGGATAGATTTCCAATGCCCGGAAAGGGAGATCAGAAAGAGAGAGGGGGAGAAAGGCAAGCGACCGAGCATTGTTACCCGGATCTCAAAACACCAGCCAAGGCACAAGAGCAGGTGTCCCACTGGGACTGCCAAATCCAGCAAGGGTAGGCAGTAGCCAAGGGACTGCACGGCAGCCGTGCTGTCATCAGAACAGTGGGGCCACGTCACACGAGTGAGGCACATGGGCCCTGCTGCAGAGCAACGCCGGAGCAAGCCAGAGCCGCACAGGGTACACGTTCATAGAACGCAAGCTTTACCTTGGCAGGAGGCGCATGGTCCTGTTGGTGATGGTCGTGTTGGACAGGTTGAGATAGAGCACCCCCGGGCAGCCCTCAGAAATAGACCTCATTAATTCATCCTACGTGGGAAAAAAAAAAAAAAAAAAGAGGCGTCCGGGAGAGAAATCTTAACAAATTCCAATCAGCTTTGCAATTATGTTCCTACCATCTCTCTCCCTGGCCCAGAAGAAAACAGACGCAAGGGTTCATCTTTGGTATTAGTTGAAACCAAATAGTAAATCGTTTTGTTGGAAGTTTTATTACTCTGCTCTCTCCTCTCTCTCTCTATTTATTTATTTTGGAAATAAAATCCCATTCCATCACAGGGACACATCATGACAATGTGAAACTCCGTGTGTTCAACTCCGTGATGGGAAAACTTGACCCCCACAGGGTCAAAGTGTCAAACACTCCTGACACTTCAGATGCAAGACGCAGATTAAAAAAAAAAAAAAAAAAAACAACTGATGCCTTAAAACAAAACAAAAACTTTAACATCATTCTGAAAGACAGCAATAGAAAACGCTTTCAGTAACTGGGGCTCATTAAAACTCAGTCCAGGGCCTAGCGCGGTAGCCTTGTGGCTAGCCCTACCCTTGTACGCACCAGGATCCCGTATGGGCGCCAGTTCTAATCCCAGCAACCCCACTTCCCAGCCAATGGGGAGTGTTTGGGAGTGTGTGGGTGTGTGTGTGTGAGTCAAGTTGCTCTGATTCTGTTACTAAATATATAAAGATAGCTAAGCAGATTTTCATCAAACTGTGGTCACTTGGAAAGGGCAGGAGTAGAATACAGGCTGCCTATACATTGAACATAGGATTCAGAGTTGAGGTCGGGGTAGGAGAGGATCTCAGACTCAAGTAACCTTTCCTTGGGGAGCTGAAAGTGAGATAAGAAAATGGAGATGAAGGAAAAATTAGCATCAGGCATGAGCTCTTAAATTGATATTAATAAGACCACATAAATTGCAAGGCTTGAATTGCAATGTTCTTCTTAATGGCTGGCACATCTCCCAACATCAACAGTTTTAAGTACTTCTGGTCCATACAATGCTTGGTACCATATCTGTGCTATAAGGAATAGGTCCCTGCAGGCACCTCTGCATCCAGGCTGGGCCACATGGTTTGCAGGAGACATCTGCATGGTTACGGGCCCACTTTCCGACAGCACTCAAGAGGACAGAGCTGTTTTTATTTTTCCAACAGAAACACTCATGTTTAACATTCCACCCTAGCTATTTCTGAGAGCCGTAGATAGGGGAAAAAAATAACAAAACCTTGCAGGCCAGCGTCTCTGTTACACTTGGAAAGAAACAGGTTGATAGATGAGGCAGCAAAGCGTCCCTCCAAGAGAACACGTGTTTCTATTTTAGGCAGTAAATTGTTGTGATGATGCCATGGTTCAGGTTCTTGGCATGTAAACACTCAAGCATTGGGCTCCTAGTGACCACTACTTCTGCTGTCACATTCAGGACGTTGGCAGTTATTCTAGTGTCTGCCATCAAAGTATAGGATTTGGGTATGTGTGGATAGATTTTTTTTTTAACGTAAAGTACAATTTTCCTGAAAAGACTAGAGAAAACAATCATGTTGGAGAGGCATAATATCCATCTTCATGTCCCTTTCTATTTCCTTTGGCACAGCTGTTGATCCCCATGAAAACCACTGAAATACAATTCTTGTCTCAGCTATTTCTCTTCTCCTTACATGGGCTTTGGCTGTAAACACAGCTCATCGCTGTGTGTTCATTAAAGACCTCCCCCCTTGTCAGAGGCTGCAACGCTGAGCATCTATTTACAGAGTAGCAATAGCTTTGTACAGACTTGTGGAGTTGCTTCCTAGTCTTGTTTCACCTCATTTGCCTTTTCGCACCTTGAACCCAACTGAGCACACAGACATGTGTTCTGTGCAATGCCACCTCCAGGCTGCAAATCTGAGGCTACAAAAACAACAGCACCGCTGGTGTTCATACTTACGGTGAGGGTCGAGCAGTCAGAGACATTCAACTCCTGCAAGTTCCTGCAGTAGCCTAAAACAAATAAATTTCACATCACTCAACAACCCAGCACAAATGCTTAAATTTGTTCAATCCCACAGCCAATGTGACTCATTTGTTAGAAAATAAGCAAAACCCTTGTCAAGTAACATTGTCAAAAAACATCACCTATTTTAACAACCCCTTCAAATAATTTATTTTGGACTCACAATTAAAATGCATATACATGGTTGTTACTGTTTAAAGGTTTTTGCAGGAAGAGGAAAGCTAGGAGCCAGGAGCTATTTCTGGATCTTCCTTGGATACAGAGCCCCAAGCACTTGGGAAACCTGTTGCTGCTTTCCCAGGCCATTAGCAGGGAGCTGGAAAGAAAGTGGAACAGCTGGGACAAGAACTGGCACCCCTATCGGATGCCAGTGCCATGGGCAGCAGCTTTACCCACTCTCCCATAATACCCGCCTCTATTTTATTTTTTGTTTAATTGAAAAAGCAATAGAAAGAAAGAGAAATCTTCCAGCTGCAGATTCGCTCCCTAAATGACCACAACAGCTAGGGCTGAACGAGGCCTGGCCAGGAAGCAGAAACTCTACCTAGTCCTCCATGTGGGTGGCAGTGACCCAAGTATTTGAGCTGCTATATGATGCCTCTGAACTGTGCGTCAGCAGGAAGCTAGATTGGAAGCAGAGTAGCCAGGATTCCATTCAATACAGGAGGCAGGTGTCCAACTGATGGCTTAACCTGATGTGCCACAACGACCATTCCAACCTGATGTGTGTGTGTGCGTGTGTGTGTATGTGTGTGTGTTTTCTTTGACCATTTTATCATGAAACTTCTGACACATGCAAGAAAGTTGAAGGAAATGCACAATGGATACCTATGTGCCTACCACCTGGATTCTGATTTGTGAGCGATATACTTCATGGGATATGGTTCCATCTACCAGGTCTCTAACCAGTCCCCACTTTAGTTATTCTTTATGTGCCGCAAAGCAAGTGGCAAACAATATTACACCCCAACACTTCATCAAACTTTTCATAGGCAATTCAATAGGAATAGTCAAGACATTTGCTATAAATTTGGAATTATTTAATTATTTGAAAGGCAGAGAGGGGGGGATGCATACTCCCATTCTCTGGTTTATGCCCCCAAATGCCTGGAATTGCCAGGGCAGAGCAAAAGCTGAAGTCAAGAGCTGGGCACACCAGCCAGGTCTTCCAGGTGGAACTTACCTTATTGAGCTATCCCTGCTGCTTCCCATGGTCTTCTTAGCAGGAAGCTGCAGGCAGAGCCAGGAATGATACCCCAGCACTTACAGGTAAGTCCAGATCCCAGGCTAAATGTGCACTCCTGTTACAATGTTTTAGGTTAGACTTACATTCCACTTACAATGAACTGCAGAGAGAAAAATGAAAAAGCTAAGAAGCTAAGTGCCTGATTAGCTCTGGGACCAGAGGTCTCTGGTCAGAAGGCAGAGTGTCAGGCAATCGGTGAAGTTCCTGAGAACAGCTGGTGGGCCGCAGAGGGCAAGAACACAAGCCAAGGAAAGGGTGAGACACTGGAGGCAAAGAGAGGAAAGGCATTCCAGGTGGAGAGGACCACACCCAGCAGGGAAACTCTACAGCAGGGACTGGGGACTGGCCCTGGCCTTCCAACCGCCACAACGAATGGACAGCACATGCATGGCTCACAACCTCACAGCCCCAGCTAATAACAAGAGCTCTATAATCACTTATCAATTCCTTCCTTTCCCATGAGTGGACACATTCTAGGTAACAGATGCAAGCTAGGAAATACCTTCAGAATAGAAAAAAAATTAAAACAATCCTTTAAAAATGTGAGGGTCTTTTAAAGTTATAAAGGACAGAACAGAGTCCCAAGACAATCTAAATAAGTTATTGAGATGAACGTTCTTTGAGAATCAGCTAGTTGAGACTAATCCATACCCTCAACAAATCTTTACCTGGGAAATACGGCAGTGAACAAAACAGACCCAAATCTGCACCCTTGAGAAGTTCACTTTGGGAGAGGCAGCTCAAAGAAATAAAACATTTCTTTTGACAGATGGCGGTAGGTGCTGGGGAGAAAAAGCAAAGTAGCAAGGGGGTTGGAAACACATGGGGAGTAGGACAGGAGTGCAGTTAAACAGGTCCTTGCCCGGAACAAGTCCCTGGAGTCAAGACACACAGGAGATGACTAAAACAGTGCCATTTCTTCCTGGGAGTTTCCAAAGTCCACACTCAATGTAGTCAATGACTAGAAGACAGTAAAGACAAGGCAGAAAATACACTCAGGAGGCAGTCATTCCTAGGTTTGCCCATCCTGGGGCTGCAGGGGAAATTCCTTTAATGTCTTCAATCCAACATGATGATGAGCTCCAGGACCCAGTTTTTAGCGCACCTAACATTTGTGGACAGCTCTCTCCAGTCCAAACACTGTGACATGCCCGACACACATGAGCCACTTCATCCTCCCAATAGTGTTAACAAGTGTCATTGGTTTCCATCTGACAGATGCTGAAGGTGGGGTAAAACATGACTGGCTGGGGGTTGCACAGCTAAGCAGGGAGGAAGAGCTTTGATTTTCAAACTCAGGGCCCAAATGAGTGGCCACTAATCCAGGCAAGGAACCTTCCACACCACTGCAGCAGTTTTATTAACCAGAGCCCTTTGCTTAAAGAAAGGCTGCTAGAGCGTCTGTCAAGAGCAAAATGCCTGCAATGATCCTTAACTTCCAATTTTTTTTCTATTTCTATGAACTCAGGACACCTCCACTGGGCTCATCCGGTTCTCACTGTCCCTGAACCATATTAGTTAAGACTGCCCAAACTCGGGATTTCAAAAGACTACTACTGATCCCTCTGTCACAGCAAGGAATTGGAGTCAGCTGGTGGACAGGATGCGCGTAGTTGCCATGGTACTCCTGCTCTGCCTTTGCAAAACTGCCGCACTGCGCAAGGCAAGCTCCCCCGGAGGCGGAGGTGGTGCAAGAAGCCGGGGGGCTCCTGGCCGGGCAGCTGGCGGCCGGCGTGCCTCCAGCCTGGTGAGACGCTATGCGCCAGGCCTCTCTTGCGATGTGTACACGTACCTCCATGAGAAATACCTGGATTGTCAAGAAAGGAAGCTGGCCTATGTGTTACCTGGCTGGCCTCAGGATTTGCTGCATATGCTGTTGGCGAGAAACAAGATCCGGATACTGAAGAACAACATGTTTTCCAAGTTCAAAAGGCTGAAAAGCCTGGATCTGCAGCAGAACGAGATCTCCAAGATCGAGAGCGAGGCGTTCTTCGGCTTAAACAAGCTCACCACCCTCTTACTGCAGCACAACCAGATCAAGGTCCTGACCGAGGAGGTGTTCATCTACACGCCGCTCCTCAGCTACCTGCGTCTTTACGACAACCCCTGGCAGTGCACTTGCGAGCTGGAGACGCTTATCGCCATGTTACAGGTTCCCAAGAACAGGAACCTCGGGAACTATGCCAGGTGCGAGAGCCCCCAAGAGCTGAAAAACAAGAAACTGCTGCAGATAAGATCTGAACAGTTATGCGATGAAGAAGAGAAGGAACAGCTGGAGCCCAAATCCCAAGTCTCGGGGAGGCCACTCGTCACCAAGCCCGAGGTGGACTCGACTCTGTGTCACAATTACGTGTTTCCCATACAAACGCTCGACTGCAAAAGGAAAGGTTTGTATGTCTCTTACATTGCTAGTGGGGAATGATTACAAATTGCTCCCTGAAGCTTTTATAAGCTCTCCCAACTCATTCTCCAAGGTGAATGAAATTTATTCTGCAGCCCCTCCTGAAGAAGGCTGGTGGGAAAGGCAGTATCTTCAGGAGGGGCAGCCATCTGGGTGCTACATGTTTGCTCACTGCAAATGGTGGTTGTAAATGAATGCCTTTGATCTTCCATGACATCGAATTCACTGGGAATAGAAATAGGTACAAATGCCATCTGTATAATCTGACTTACACCAGACTGAAGTCCAAACGTGCTATGGTTGTACAGGTAGAGATAAGCCCAGGAATACACACCTGCAGAGGAAGGACAGGAGACCGCTCTCTGAGGGAGTAGGACAGTGCTCATCTATTACTCGTCCACTTACTCCAAGGTTTTAACACATTCTCGTTAACATTCTCTATCTTCACTGCCCTGAGTCATCCAGAGGAAATCAAATACAGAAGCCCTCTATGTCTTAAGTAGAGACAACACACACAAAGAGATCACCCTGTGCTGGTTCATTCCCCAGATGTCTAGGACAAACAGACAGGGATGAGTCTAACAGAAGCCAAGAGCCAGACATCCTATGGGGTCTTCCAACGAGGGTAGCAGGCGCTCAGGTGCAGGAGGGTGGCGCGACCCTGTGGAGCCAGGAAAGCATCAGCCTCTTGGACAAGGTCTCACCAGTTAACAGCCAAGCTCAGATCTGAAATTTGATCACCCTGAGCCAGAGCCTATCAGCTTTTGACTTCACTTGTTTATCACCCATAATCAACCCAAGCAAGCAAGCAGAAGCCTCAGTGATGCAAGCCTCAAAGGGACAGTAGCTGCAGGTTCTATGTGGCAAGGACGGGTGGAACTTTCCAGCTGTGGTTGTGGTGCTACTTAATTCTTCATGTTGAAGGGAATGCGCTATTGAGATTTTCTTTGTGATATTCTGACCAAAGCTGGAATCTTTATTCTATATCCCTATATATGTTAATATTTATTCATTTATTTATTTGCTTATTTAAGAGGCAGACACAAAAAGTTCATCCATCTGCTAACTCATTTGGGCCAGACACAAAAGCCAGGAGCTGGCAGAGACTCCCATGAGTGGCAGAGACCCCCATCTGGGCCATCATCTGCACATGAGCAGAAAGCTACACAGGCACATTAGCAGGACGTTGGATCAGAAGTGTAGCAGCTAGTACTTGGCCTGGTGCTCTGACAGGAGCTGCCAGCTGTGTCACAGTGGAACCACACACTTTAACAATCAGCACAAAGCTATAATTGTACTTGAGTTAGAATACTTGATATGTCTAAGGTTCTAAGTTGCATGCATCGGGTTCAAAGAGAAAAGGTCAGTTCATTAATTATCTGGGAAAAATACCACCTACATAAAACATAAGGCTTCTGCAGCTAGACTATGCTAACGTGCCTTCTTTTTTTAACCACTTTTTATACTCTTGGGCTAATCCCATTAAATGAGGCTAGTTCTGCTTTAGTGTTGTTAGTCTTTTTTGGGAGGGGGCTTTCCCCCACCTCCATAATATATTTCTCTTGGCAAGTATAAAAACCTGCATTTAATCTACTCTAATTTTATAATTCTATAAATGGCTAACAAATGTCAGATACTAAGAATAAATATTCAGCAATGCCCATCCCTGCTGGAATCTAGGAAGGGTTTTGGCGATTGTGTGCCATGTGTTAGCTTTTACATGGAACCTACAATGCCCTTTAATGTGGAAGTGGCATTGACAATAATAAAATAGAGTTGGCATCTAAACCCATTGGCAGTTTATATGCATCATGTCATTTCCTGCACATAACCCTAAAAGAGATACTATTTCATATTTTTATTGAAGAAATCATAAAACTGTGATTAAGAAAAGACAATTTGCCTTTCACAGTTCCCATGGGCAGGCAATGATTCAAATTACAAGCCATGGATCACTTATCAGTGTCTTCCTTTAAGATTCTGGGAGCATTTCGTAGCAGGACAAATTTACCAACGCCTGCTGAAGGTTTTCTCCCAGCATCGCATCCTCCTCTTGGGCCCCATACAAATTTGCCATGTACAGATCACACACAGGGAACCCAACGCTGATTCCCCTAAATCAGGAAAGGAGTGTTTGCTGGCTAGTTCAGATGAGTCAGATGGAACGCAATGGGTCCTCGATGTATGCCAATCTGACCACAAGGACCTCAAAGATGACTATTTTTGCTTTAACCGTATGACAGCAAGAAAAAGAAACAACAGCTTTATTCACAGAGTCAGGCACCTTGCCAACACAACTTCGTTTGTCAAAGGGAAAAACTGTCAGATTAGTTGAAGGCATGGTCATGCCATATTGAGGTAAATGGACTTGCCAAGAATATATGAACGCAGGAGTTTTTCAATTCGTCTTGCTTTAGAGTTACTATTTCGAATTACTTCTTTTACTGGAGGGAAATTTTGCAAGCAAATTGTCCCTAGTTGCTTCTAAAGTTAAGGGTATAGTTTTTGCTTGGGTTGTAGTTAAGAATTGTTTTATTTGCAGTCAAAAATCTCTCTTTACCTTCCATTACCAAGCCTTCAGGGTAGTTCTAAGGGTGATAGCAAATGGAATGGGAAAATCACATGGAAAATTTTCCCCCATTTCCTCCTCAAAATCAGCAAGGGTTAGTTGGGAAATGGCAAGATTTGTAAAAGTGATAATTCAGTAAATATGGTGTCCCTAGACAAATTAGCTGACATTTTTTTGGTAGCAGTAAATAGGAAATACAGACACCATGTGCTGCCTGGTCTATAAATGGGGGGAAACGTGGATTTTTTTTTTTTATTCTGGCCTGATGAAGCTACTCTTCAACAAGTTCTCATTCAACTGCTAAGCTAAAGGAACACAAGAATTGGTTTTACTCGTCAAGGAAACACATATGATATGCTTTTCCCATGTTTTTTTTTTTTTTAAGCCATGATGGCAGAGGGTTTGGTGTGCATTTCCTGGGTTCTTGCTAACAAGTCCAAAGTTGCTTTTTCAATTCATTCTTTCTCCAGCACTGACAGCTCTGCCACATTTCCTAAGCTGGGTTTCAGGGTGTTCTCCTACATATTCTTTTTGACCCATTGATTAGTGGTTAACCTACTTTAGCCATGTCCTGCAGTGGTTGCTCTGTCATCCACCCCCACAGCCAGCCCAGCAGATGTGGCTTCAGGAAGCCAGATGTGACAAACAGGCTGCCTCCTAGCACCTTGGAGCTAATCAGTTGGGGACAAGGATGCCCTGCAGGCTTTAATGATATTATGGGGCCTCAGTGAAGACTGTGGCTTTATTTATGGTGAGCTGGGCAGCCGCTGGAGGATTCTGCCATCTGGAAAACCGACACAGATGTAGTTGTGTCTTAACTGGATCACACATACTTATGACACTATGGAAATAACCCAGAGAAGATGCGATGGTGGCTTGGACCAAAGCTGTAACAGTACAGGAAGTGAAAAGAGGTGGGGCCCTGGGTACTGGGAAATAAAACTCCATCTAACTTTTCAAAACCTTCTAAAAAAGATGCCACAGCTGTTTCCAATAACTCCTCCAAACTTAGAATGTCAAGAAATTATTTCTTGCGTCTGTCCTCAGGCTTCCATTATCTGGTTTTTACATATTGCTAGAGTCTCCATCTCTTTGTAGTGCCCATGAGAGTGTAGCTCTCCAGCTTGGGTCTTACACCACGGTTATAGAGAGGATGATCTCACTGTTGCCACATTGTAATAAATTCAGATTTTAAAATCTTTCTCCTTTCAGTGTGTTGGCAGACAGGACGCTAGGTCAAACAGACCTACATCTTGTCAGAACACAGAAATGAGATCAGTCCAAATTTTCAAAGCACTTTTCTTACAAGAGGATTTACTAGTCCTGCATTATCACACTCAACAAACTTAATGGGCTCTGCTTATTTATCAGGCAATAGTTATCTATTGCTACATCAAAAAAAAAAAAAGACATCCAAAACTTGGCAGTGTAAAACCACACACTTTTATGATCTCAAGAATCTGAGGGCCAGGGACGCAGAAGTGTCTTCACGGGGGCCTTTGCCTCAGCACCCTTCACAAGGAGGCACTAGAAGTGTTGATGAGAGCTCGGGGCTCTCATACCAGTTGTATGAGGCCTTGCTGGGAAAGCGGTCTCTTTCAACAGGGTGAGGTTGTGGGCAGGATTCTGCTGCTCAAGGACTGTGGGGCTGAGGTTTTAGTTCCTTGCTGCCTGCTAGCTGAGACCAACCTTAATTCCTTGCCATGTGGGCCTCTCTACCATGGTGTTTTGTTTCATCGAAGCCAAAGAGAGATCCATAGCAACATGAAAGTTTCAGTCTCTTACAATGGCATCACGGAAGCAACGTCCCCTTGCATTTGCTGTGTTTTCTGGGTTAGAAGCGCGTCACAAGACTCGTCCCCCCCCCCCATCCAAAAGGAGTTTCCAAAAAAATATGTATATCAATAGTAAAGACTACCAGCTGTAGGGCCCGGCAGCATGGCCTAGCGGCTAAAGTCCTCGCCTTGAAAGCCCCGGGATCCCATATGGGCGCCGGTTCTAATCCTGGCAGCTCCACTTCCCATCCAGCTCCCTGCATTGGGCCTGGGAAAGCAGTCGAGGACGGCCCAATGCATTGGGACACTGCACCCGCGTGGGAGACCTGGAAGAGGTTCCTGGTTCCCGGCATAGGATCGGCGCACATCGACCCGTTGCGGCTCACCTGGGGAGTGGATCATCGGATGGAAGATCTTCCTCTCTGTCTCTCCTCCTCTCTCTGTATATCTGACTTTGTAATAAAAATAAATCTTAAAAAAAAAAGACTACCGGCTGCAAATGTAGCTCTCTCCAGTATACAACTTATTTATGCACTCCTTGATATAAATAATGATTCTAAGCCTTCCTCGCCAAGCTTTCCTAATGGGGCGGGGGGAGTAGATACCATTTCTTTTAGAAAACAATCAGGAGCATGTACCCTCTGCATGATGGTGATAACCATCGTAGACAAAGAAGGCAAGGAATAGTACTGTTGCTAATTATTAATATTATTACTGTTGTTACCCACTTGACAACAAGGAGACACCATTTTTTTATAAATCAGGGTCATGAAGTCCTTTGGTTACCCTGATATACTGACCCCATCCCATGGATTTCCCTACTCTTACCTAGCCTGACCTGTGTACTAGGCTTTGGTAAAATTTAGCCCATGCTATGTTTGCTCATACCAACTTTCTTGGCTTGGAGATATGCCTTCCTCTTTTCAACAACTGGTTCTTCAACCACTCAAGTCTTAGTAGTATTGGAGAAAACAGGATGTGCGGGGGGGCGGGCAGGAAGAGTGCCACAGCTTAAATATTATTCATGTTTCCAGAGCTGAAGAAAGTTCCAAGCAACATCCCACCTGACATCATTAAGCTTGACCTGTCATACAACAAAATCAAACAGCTTCGACCCAAGGAATTTGAAGATGTACATGAGCTCAAGAAATTAAACCTCAGCAGCAACGGCATTGAATTCATAGATCCTGGTAAGTGCCCCTGCAGAAACTGGGTGACAGGTATCTGTCATGGGAAGTGACTGAGGGAGGCTGGCATCACGGCTGTTGGAACACACACACCAGGGCACCCAGATACAGTGAGCAGAATTTGATGTATTGAACATAGTGCCAGGGAACAGCGAGCAGGCCAGCTGGACCATTCAGCGGTCCACCTGTGCATCACAGACGCTACTCTGAGGGCTGTACTTACAAATGCAACATTTCCACCTTTAGGGTAAGTTCTCCTGTGGGCCAAAGAGTTTTCCCAGACACGTGATTTGCCTTTTGGGGCACAGCTGGGGAGTTTCACTGCCCTTAGCTTAGGAACTTTCCCAGTCTGCTACGTGTCCTGGCCACGACCACCAATAGTCATCTATAATCTGTTGAAACTGACAGAGAGTATAACTTGGTTACATAAAGTAGAGCTTAAGTACTGGAGGATTCCAAGATGGTTGAACAGGAAAAGACCTGCTAATTTTCACCGGGAGAAGACAGTGGGAGGAAAGCGGAGGAAACACAGTCCCAGGGAATAGTTTTCGACACTCTACAGAGATGCTGTGAAGCAGTGTGGCAGGTGTGGCTGCGCTGCACTGACTGCGGCAGAGGAATGGGGAAGACACTGGCTTTGGGGAGTGGGGTGGGGGTACTACACTGCTGTAGCCAGCACCATGGGTGATATGACGTGAGCTGGAACCTAGCCCACACTAACTTCATGTCCAGCCTACAGCAATAGCAGGAGGGCTGAAGGCTGTGGGTACCCACAAATCAATGCACCCCAACAGTGGTGCCTGGTGACTAGTGGGAGACAGATGTTTTTAACATCCAAAAATGGTTGCAGTAGTTTAAGCATGCACATGTGCTTGTGACTAGGGGATTTTATCAGAGGGGTAAGCCTGGATTTCTCCACACAGAGAATTCGCGGGGTGGGTAGAGGGTGAGCGGGGCATCCATTAGATTATGAGGCACCCTCTCTCGCAATATACTCACATTATTATAGGCTCTGGGGCCAAACCGCCCAGATGAAGCACCCACAGGCAGCGGGCTCTGGGAATGTCTCTGCTGTTTTCATGCACAGAGCAGGCTTAAAGAGTACAGTGCAGCCCCTGTACCCCAAGACTACGGGAGCCCTAAGCACTAGGACTGGGACTTCTGTGACTGCGTGATAGGGTGTGGTGTGCAGCTGGGTCTCTGGGCAAGCACCCTGTCTGGTATCAGAGGATCACAAAGATGGCTGATTGACTACGGAGGATCATCCTCTAGCCTTGGATATGCTGGGATCCTGTATGGGCACCGGTTCTAATCCCAGCAACCCTGCTTCCCATCCAGCTCCCTGCATGTGGCCTGGAAAAGCAATCGAGGCCGGTCCAAAGCCTTGGGACCCTGCACCCATGTGGGAGACCTGGAATAAGCTCCTGGCTCCTGGGTTCGGATTGGTGCAGCTCCAGCCGTTGCAACCACTTGGGGAGTGAATCAACAAATGGAAGATCTTCCTCCCTGTCTCTCCTCTCTGTATAGCTGCCTTTCCAATAAAAATAAATAAATATTTAAAAAAATAAGAGAGAGACATTCTCTGTGGTGTGTGTGTGCTCACACACATACTTGTATGTATCTGCCTTTCAAATATACACCATAAACAAAAACCCATTGTTTTAAAAGTTTCCATGCAAACAAGTTTCAGCACCCTAGGTTCCTTTCTAGTCTAAGTTAAATGTATATGTATTGAAAGTAAATAAGAGTGCAAGGGATTTTTTTTTCAATGTATTTATTTGAAAGGCAGAGTGTTGGAGGTGCTCTCTCTCTCCATCTCCCATATCTCTGCAAGAGACAGGATTGGGCCCTCCTGAACCCAGGAGCCAGAAGTTCCATCTGGTCTCTAGCACGGATGGCCAGGGCTCAACTGCTTGAGCCATCACCTGCTGCTTCCAGCACCTTAGCAGGGAGCTGACTCCGCAGGGCTGAAGGGCCGAGCCTGGAACCAGCATTCTGAAATGCAACACGGGCGTCCCTAGTGGCTGGCTTCATCCATTGCACCTGGGGCCAGGGCACATTAAGCCACCACCTGCAAGGCTGGCACCCATTTCCAATCCAGTTCTCTGCTAATGCACTTAAGGAAGCAGTGTAGGAGACTGGATGGAGCTCAAGCTCCTGGCTTCAGCCTGGCCCAGCTCTGGCTGTTGCAACCATTTGGGGCGTGACCCAGGAAAGGAAGGAAGATCGATTCTCTTCAATCTCCCCCGCCCTCATATATAACTCTGCCTTTCAAATCTATAATAAATAAATCTTTAAACAAGATCTGCCATGCCACAATGTCTAACGCAATAGTGCTTTAATTATACTAGGAATAAAGATAGCATTCTGTTACAGCAACAGGATTTTAATTATACTCAAAGTACAGTAACGTAAAGGCAGCTAGAGAAAATGAAAGCACTTGCAGAGAAGTAGATAATAACGTAACATGCGCTTGTTTTCCTAAACCCATTTCCCCCAGGAACCATTTCTCCCTCTTCCGGTGAGCGGAATTCCTGTGATTGTGCGGAATTCTGCTGCCTCCGAGGGCTCTGTGGAAGATCTTTCATCTGCATTCCCACGTGTTCTCATCGCTGACACACACACACACACACACACACACACACACACACACACTGTGGAGCTTTGTTAGCAGTGGTGTTCTTTTGTTACTGCCTTTCCCTGCACAATTCCAGTCCAGGAAAGTAAGCTCTTCACTAGAACAAAGCGATACGGTCAAGCAGGTTTTCTTGTGTCTTCTAGAACAAAAGGGCATCTGAGCGAGCACTTCTCAAGGCCAACGGACGCAAAGAAGTTTTAAAATAAAAGATCTTCTATACATCGGAGTCTTTGTGATGAACGCCTGCCAAATGAGGCATGCGCTAATGATTGATTTATGCTGATAAGTGCACAGATGAGATGAGGTTTGCCAGACTTTACATGGTCTGAATGGCCTTCTTTTAAAATGCCAGGCATGTTCAAAATAAAAGGAAGATACATACTAAGGGGTTTACCTCTTTTTAAGCAACAGATTGGAATTAGCTTTTCCAAGCACCTTGAATACAAGTGGCATGATTATCATTTTCTGAGTTTACTGACATCCCACGGAGCTGCTAAAGCATCACCCGACACATTTTTCTTCTCCTTTTCTCCCCATGCACTTAAGCCTTACAAATCAAAGAGTGAAATATTTTCCTACTTTGAGCTTTTCTTGTGGCATCCTTCCAGTATAATGCACCACACCCCCCACCCCACCGCCCCAAACGCCCATGATCCAGAAATACACTTTTTAAGGGCTAACTTAAAACTGATTTTTCCCATTAAAGATTGTATTCTGGCCAATATCATCAAGGGGAAAGGTTTGTGTGAGAGAGAACAGACTTCAGAATTTTACATTTGGACACATGCACAGCGGGGAAATAAAAACAAAATTGTCTCCAGCTCAAAAGTCCTGTCCAGCAGAGGTAGCAGAGAAAGAAAATATTTTTATTATTGAAGGAGTGTGGTACCAGAATGTCCCATACAGACATTCTCATGCAGATCACAGGCAAACCCTTGAGACGGAACTTCTCTCAAACAGCCAAGAAGATACACCCATGTCACACATGTTTTCAGCACCAGTGGCAAACAGCCCTTTGTCAGAGGATTTGACAGTGCTTGTCGTCACCCGCAGCTCATCCTGACCTGATCGCTGGGGAATCTTCTGTGTCAACTAATTGCCTTTATTGGAAAAACACAAGTACTTTCAAAGGAGACAGAACAGGGAATTAAAAAACAGACTTGTTTTAGGTTATACCAAAAATGTTTGAAATCCATGCAAGCAAGGGGTCTTGAAACAGTTCATGGAAAATGAATAATACCAAAAAAAATGCATTCCGTGCGTACCAATTTTGCTTAACACCAAAATCAATGTATCTTTCAGTCCCGTTTTCAACCAATTCTTGAGGTACCCTCAGATCTTTCAGGCAAGGGTTGAGTTTTGCAAGTGGAGGCAAAGTGCCAGCAAATTTGGCTTCTGCCTGCCCACAGAAACCTAAGGATTTTAGACATCTCTCTTGATGCCTCCATTTCTAAGAGATGCCTCTCAAGTCCTTCAAGACTGGGTCATAAGGGTGACAAAAGCTCTATATCTTCAAATAGATGGAAAAGCAGTTCATAGACAGAAGAAATTACTTATGAAGTAAGTACTCTGAGAGATGAGAGAGGGTAAATACCAGGATGAGTGAAATCTGTTATGATACATCTTGCATTAATTATTTTAGGACACCCAGTTGCATTGATTCCATGACTCACTGATTTAATGTTTTCTCTTTCTAGCTGCGTTTTTAGGGCTCACACATTTAGAAGAGTTGGATTTGTCTAACAACAACCTGCAAAACTTCGATTACGGAGTGTTAGAAGACTTGTATTTTTTGAAACTCTTGTGGCTCGGAGACAACCCTTGGAGATGTGACTACAACATCCACTACCTCTACTACTGGTTGAAGCACCACTACAATGTCCATTACAATGGCTTGGAATGCAAAACGCCTGAAGAATACAAAGGGTGGTCTGTGGGGAAATATGTTCGGAGTTATTACGAGGAATGCCCCAAAGACAAGTTACCAACCTATCCTGAGACCTTTGACCAAGACACAGAAGATGACGAGTGGGAGAAAATACACAAGGATCACACAACCAAGAAGCACAGTGTGAGGATCACTATAGTGGGATGATGAAGCAGTTGTTCTGCTGAGAACAGTTGGGTATTTGCTATGTTGGAGTTAGAGAACCATGTTTACATGTTGATGAACTGTGTTGGCCAATTTGTGCAGGGTTACCTGGCCAATGGAAGCTTTTTTTTTCAGTCTAATGCCCATGATTTGTTATCCGGGCAAAGGTGGAGATCAGGGGGTGGCTTCCATTTCTGCTGGCCCGCCCCTTCAAGAAGGGCCTCGTGTGATCCAGGATTCCACATTGGGAGCTTACAGGAGCCAGGTCCTAAGGATGGCATTAGGATGGCATTAGGATTTCATCATGTCCTATATAAACGGTTTTGTTGCTTTTTGAAAATAAAAAAAAAAAACTTGGTTCACTTGTACTTGCCTTTTGATGACTCTATGTGCAAATCTAAAGAGGATCAAAATGGAGAAGCAAAGTATTTGTCCATAAAAAAATGTCATTCTGTCCTTCTACCCCCACCCCCCACCCCAACAGTCTTTCAGTGAATCAGCCCATGCAATAAATACATGTCAATTTCTGATCGTTGTAAATGACCAGAGGAGATCCTGGTAAAACCAAATTTTCAATCGCTCTTCACTGATCCTTACCTCTCCCATCAAAACAAACAAACAAACACCACCAACAACAAACAGCAAAGCTAGATCTAAACGAGAACTGTGGAAACAATAAGTACAAATATGAGAATTACACTTGGGCAAGTATTTGTCCTACCAGGTAAGCCACTGACTGGAACGCTCACACCCTCTGCCAGTGTCTGGGTTTGAGCTATGGCTTCACTCCCAATTCCAGCATCTTGTTAATGAGCACTGTGGAAGGTAGCAAGGGATGGGGCGACAAGGCAAGTCCTCATCATCCAAATGAAAGACCTGAATTGGATTCCTGATGCCTGCTTTGACCCAACCCAGCCCTAACCAACACAGGTCTTCACTGGAAAGCAAACCGGAACGTGGAAGCTTCCCATCTGTCTGTCCGCCAACCTCCCAAAGCACAGAAGGGTGGGAGGAAAGGGAGAGAGGAAAGGGAATCACATTGGAAGCTGGCCAAACAATGCTAACTCTTGAGAGGCAGAGCTGGAATCACAACTCTTAAAGAGAGAGATGTAAACACTCATGGTAGTGTCTTTCCCCGAGCAATGTTTGGACCGAGAAACTGCCTGTCAGAGGGCAAAGTGAATATGTTAAGGAGCATAAAGCAAAGCATAAAAATCAGAATCCAGGGTCAGAATTTGGGATCAAGCTGAAAAACAGGAAATAATATCAGATACAATGGATGGGGGGGGGTGGGCGGGAGCTGCAGGGGGTGTGCAGCTGAAATCCTGTGGCTTGGGGATTGCAGCTCAAAATCATCTTACTTAAAGAAACAGGTCACAAGAAAAAAAGAGGAAATACATGGAGAATTGAGACCTCTGATCCCCTGCTCTGCATTTAATCAGTTGTACTCTACATAGAAAACAAAGTTCCAAGGCACACATGTATATCCTTGGTGACTGACCCTTATGTAGGTACCCCTGTTCGCACTGTTTTGATAAAGCTATCGAGGTGTTCATACCAAGTGAAGCAATTGGTCCTGCAGTGTGGAAGATGACGCATGACAGATGGTACTGAGCACATTTTAAGTACCTATCGTATGCCAGGCACTGTGCTGAAAGAGCTCCGTACATTCCACTTCCAATTGTCACAGGATCCCTCTGCAGCAGGTAGTACAGCCTGGCTTTTATAGATGAGGTATCCGAGGCTTCAAGTTTAGGTAATTCGGAGAGAGCCACAGAGGCAGCACGTGGCAGAGCCTGGACTCAGGTCTGCCCAAGTCCTTCCCACTGTGTGAAGCAGCAGAGTGCTCTAAAGGCAACTGTCTGCCATGACCGCCTGGCACCAGAACCTGCAGAATCAAAGCCTCAAAGACGAAAGGTTAGCCATCTGTCCAGGAAGCCCCAGGGACAGCAATCAGCAGAAGAGGGCAGCAGGAAGGTGGGAAGAATATCTTAGAGCCAAGACATTAAATCTGTACTGAGGTGCATAGGAAACCAAGGGGTGCGGCGGGTCGGGGGGATTGATAGAATCCCTGGAACCTGTACTTTAGGAAATGACCCTGGATAGTGAGGTTCTGATTCTGGGCACAGTAGGCCCATTACACCAAATGGTTTGAGTCAGCACTGAAGACTTAGATATACTGGTTCCCAGAGCAAATTCCCGTGAAGCAACAGAGACACCTATTCAACTAGAAGTGTGACCAGGCAGACAGAACAAATCCCTTTATTGCTCATGAGGTTCAGGGTGGACCATGGGACCTGAGAGAGCCAAGACCAGATAGCAGAGAAATCTTGGTGTGACCTGCAGTAGGAGATAGGAGGCAAGAGGATGCTGGGATGAAACAAGAAAGTTAAACCTGATTTAGAGGAAGGGTCCACGCTCGTCTCTAGTTTAATTATTACAGGCAAGCTGGTGGAGAGGGGGTGTTTCAATTGGCTGATTGTGCATTTAGTTTCATTCCAAGAGATCCATTTGGAAATAAAGTTCACCTCCAAGTCAGAACCAATCCAGACCATGCAAAGCAGCTGGAGTTGCTCGTCTCTTCGGGATCAGAGACGCAGATCAGCCCGTCCTCCGTGACAGAGTTGAGACTTTTCAAGGGAAGCACAGTTGTTCCACGATGGAAGGAACACTGGGACACTCCTCTCCTAGCAATTTCTTACTTGGCAATGGCTCTCTCAATTTGCTTTTCACTTTCTTTCCACTCAGCAGGTGAAGTTCATGGACTAAAAAATAAGTAGTCTATGGTAGCCGGAAATACAAAACTCTTGAATATATGTATGTTTAGCATTTGACTGCCTGGATCAAGTCGTGTGTGTGTGTGTGTGTGTGTGTGTTAAACTTTCCTGCTACTCCTAAGACTCTGGTCTTCTCTCAAGCAAACAAGATTTAACATAAGCTGAGGTCTCATGAGTCCTCGGCTCAAGTTTAGCTCTGACTTAATGTCTAGTTATAGGGGGAAGAGATTTAACTTCAACCAGATGAGTTCATTGCATTTACAAACCATTCTTTCCTCTTTCAAAAAAAATAACAAGAAAAATCCAAGCCCGAGTCCTGCTCTGGCAAGGGAAGTGATTCAGAAACGACAGCTGCCTGTTCATGCTCTGCCTTTTCAACATCCAAAGATAAAGCTAATCTTCTTCCAAAGCTTTTATTGAAAGAGGATTACAAACTCAACTCTTGTTTCCACTCAGCCAAACAGCCCAGAAGATCAACCTCAATCTCAAAGTCAAAGAACCAAACTTCTTGCCAGAAATATGTGTCATGCTAGAAATAGCAATACATGAGCTCAGGATGAAAAGCTAAAACATCCTTGAGACTGATTTTTACCTTGGATAGATACACTCAAGGCTGCTGGAATTAAAACTGGGTTTAATAACTATCTTTGGAAAACAAAAAGCAGACATGACCTCTCCTGCAAAAATCAAAATCTGATCAGACTTGCATGCTTAGTTGTTTCTGTAAGAAATACATTTATAATAGGAATTATACCTGAAAGAAAAAGAATTATACTTGCAAGAAGGTATTAAACAAAATATTTTTAAAATAAAACAAAGGGCCCAGTTGATGGGCTAGTGGTTAATGTTCTCGCCTTGTACATGCCAGGAACCCATATGGGCTCCGGTTTGTGTCCTGGCTGCTCCACTTCCCATCCAGCTCCCTGCTTGTGGCCCAGGAAAGCAGTCGAGGATGGCCCAAAGCTTTGGGACCCTGCACCAGCATGGGAGACCTGGAGAAAGCTCCTGGCTTCGGATCGGCTCCGCTCCGGCCACTTGGGGAGTGAACCAGCTAATGAAAAATCTTTCTGTCTCTCCTTCTTTCTGTAGATCTGCCTTTGAATAAAAATAAGTAAATCTTACGAAGAAAGTAGACAACAAAATACTCCAAAACTAACAGCATGAAAATATTTTAGGCTGTTTTAACATTTTGAATTCAGACAGAAATATGTGCTGTAATATGTATACATATGCATTAAATCGGTCATATATATATATATATATATATATATATATATATATGACAAACTATTTGCTGATAAAATGAACACAGGGTCAATATGCCTACTGCACAGCAGAAAATTTGACTTAGATACTTTAATATCTGACTCTTCACTCTTTACACGAGTCACAACCAATCTTGTCCGTTTTATCCTTGTCCCAAACTGCCCAGGAGCCTTGTGCCCAAGTATCATGGGACAGCAAGTGGAGCCACTACTTGGGAAGCGTGCATCCCAAAGTTCAAGTCCCAGCTGTTCTACAGCCCATCCAACCTCCTGATAATGCACTTGGGAGTCAGCAGACGGCGACTACAATCCCTGGATGCCTGCCAACTATGTGGGAAACTAGGAGTTCTTGGCTCCTGTCCTCTTTGGCCTGGCCCTGTTACAGCCATTTGGCTAGTGAAGCAACGGGTGGAAGATCAATTCACTCTTGCTCTACCTTTCAGATAGATAAACAACAAAAACCCAGAACACTGATAGCACCAGATGCTGTTGGAGATTGGGAGCAATACGACCTCTGTCATCACCAAAAAGAATGCAAAGTGGTACAGCCGCTTTGGAAGACAGTTTAGCACTGTCTGTGTTACGAGACTGAATGTGTTTGGATCACAACACCTAGCATTCATGTTCCTTGGCATCTACTCAGACAGGTTGGAAACACACACACACACAAATAAAACCTCCACATGAGTGTTTACAGAAGCTGTATTCATAACAGCTCAAACTTGGAAGTAACTGCAAGATGTCCTTCAGTATGTGACTGTGTAAATAAACTGTGAGACACTCAGACAATAGAATATTATTTAGCACACACAAAAAAGCAATGAGAAACAAAACCATAACCAAGACATCCAGGAAGTTCAAATGGGTATTATCCTGTGCATGTGTGAACTATACTAGTATGCCAGCATAACTGCTTATTCTTTATTATTATTATTATTATTATTTAAGATATGTGGAGAAGACAGGGAATGCCAGGCTGGGGCATGCCACCCAGCACTAAGGAGAGGATGGGAGGGTGCAGTAGATTGTCCATGGAAGGGGGACTGGGGACTTACCAGAGTGGGAGCAGCTAAAGGTTTGAAAGGGTGGGATGATTTCTGGGTTCTTATCAGAGACTAGGCCCCTGCACTTGCAGGTAGGCAAGAGAGCTGAGACAGATGGTTTAGACGGGGAAAAGAGAGGGCATGTCTGGATCAGGCCAAAGCATCTGTCCATGTCGGAAATCTGTCTTGGCCAAAAAAAGCATCACTTGTCACCCACAGGCACATGTGAAAACTGGGGCTGGGAGAATGCCTGGTTAGACTAAGCCATAGTACCCACCCAGAGCAAGGGGTGAACCACATCAAGCTGAGTTACAGCACCCACCAGAACATGAAAGAACCAAATCTGGGGGCAGAATCTGAAGGGGACTTGTGGGCTCTCCTCTGGGGGACTACAGCACCTGCTGATAAGAGTGGACAGCTGGAAGTGGTGACAGGCCAAGCCAAACTGGATCATGGAACTCGGCTGACTAGAACTCAGTTAACAGGAACGCACCTGAAAGTCACACGAGTTGGGGCTCCTGAACCATCCACTGCTGCTTTCCCAAGCCACAAGCAGGGAGCTGGGTGGGCTGTGGAACAGCCGGGACTAGATACAGCTCCCACGTGAAATGTTCATGCCTGAGAGTAGAAAATCACCCTGTTGGCTCTGCCCACCGCAACCATCTTGGTGGGCAGAACCCAGGTAAGTCTGAGTGGCAGAGCGCATTCTGTGGCTGTGGCTGTGGCTGGGAGAACCTGTGCCATGTCAGGCTGCCTGCTGGGAATCCTAGCTCCCCATCTACCGCTACTGGGTTGGGGGGAACGCCCTGGGCTTGCCCAAGGCCAGTGCGCCAACTGGTGTCAGGCTCTGACCACTGGCCGCCCAACGGTGAGCTCTGGGGTCTTGAGGATATCAGTTATTGCCTAGGGTCATCCATGGATAAGGCCACTGTATGTGTAGGTGAGGAATGAATCCTGAGGGACACTCAACGACAAAGCCACTGTACTTGCAGATAAGCAAGAGGACTGAGACCTGGTGGTTTGGAGGAGAGAGACCTGAGATCTTTGTGGGTTTCTTTGAAAATCCCTGCAGCTAAACCACTGGACTCAGAACTCCAACCATATAGAAAATTGCAGCTTCCACAGTCTGACTGTGGAATGTATGTGTCGAGCTGGGCCTCCTCAGTGGCTCAGACGGAGCAGATGTCATTGAAGAATACTTCAAGTGCAAGAAATGAATAAATAAATGTCTGGCTCATAAAAAAAATCTGCTAAAAGCCAGAAGGGAATTCAATCTGTTGTCAGTCATAACACTGCAAATATATATATATATATATATATATATATACACACATATCTATATATATTTATATATATAAAGCTATATATGTATATATAAGTACATATATATTTATATATATAAAGCTATATATGTACATATAAGTACATATATACTTATATATAAGTATATATACATTTACATATATAAAGCTATATATATATAGCTTTCCACATTACCAAATATAACCAATCAGAATTATTCCATTTTGCATTTCTTTTTTAAAATACAAGGCTTTGCTGATCCAGCTGAAACTCTTAGTTACTTCTGCTCTATTTTATTAAAATTTTTCCCATCTTTCTTGCATCTGGGCTTTTCCAATCCCATGCAGGCCTTTCATGTGTTATTTAGGGGTGTGTGTGTGTGTGTGTGTGTGTGTGTATTTCCTTTAACGTATATTACTGGGGGAGGGGGTGTAGCTGTTACGGCACAGCAGGTTAAAGTCACCGTCTGGGATGCCTGCATTCCACATCAGCGTGTCTGGTTTGAGTTCCAGTTACTCTGCTGCTGATCCCGTTCTCTGGGCATGTCTGGGCAGTGATAAAGGATGACTCAAGCACTTGGGCCCCTGCACCCAGAGTGACCTGGATCGAATTCCTGGCTCCTGATTTGGACCTGGCCCAGCCCAGGTGGCTAAAGGCATTTGGGGAGTGAACCAGCAGGTGGGAGCTCTCTCTCTTCTCTTTCTCCCTCTTCTCTCTCTCCTCTCTCTCTCTCTTCTATCTTCTTCCTCTTCCTCTTCTTCTTCTTTCTCCTCTCTCTCCATGTGTCTTTCTCTCTCAGATGAAATGTTTATGTGCTATTTTTTTAGTAGATAAAATGATGAGACGTGGATAAACATGTTGACCACAATCAGAAATCCAGTGGTCAAGAGGAGTGGACAAAGGACCAATTCTTGAACACACAGCATATGGATTGTTTCATCATATGTGCATGGCAGAGAGACAGGTAGAAACAGAAAGATAGTCCACCTGCTAGCTCACTTCCTAAGTGCCTGCCATAGCTAGGCCTGGGTCAGGCTGAAGCCAGGATCCTGAAACTCAATCCAGGTCTCCCTGTGGGTGGCAGGGAAGCAACTGCCTCCCAGAGTGCACATTAGCAAGGAGGTAGGGCTGGAAGTGGAGCCAGGGCTTGAACCCAGATATTCTGGCAGGGGGTGTGGGCATTTGAATCAGCCTGATTATCTGTCTATCCATTGAAAAGTCAGAGTGACAGAGAGAGGACAGAAACAGAAAGATCTTTCATCCACTGTTCACCCCAAAATGGCCACAATGACCAGTGCTTTGCCCGTCCACAGCCTGCAGCCCAGGCACTTTCTGGGTCTCCCACGCGGGTGCGGAAGCCCAAGCACTTTCTCAGGCACATTAGCAGGAAGCTGGATCAG
Organism: Ochotona princeps; assembly: GCF_030435755.1. NCBI lineage: Eukaryota > Metazoa > Chordata > Mammalia > Lagomorpha > Ochotonidae > Ochotona > Ochotona princeps. The sequence goes on along the minus strand of NC_080863.1, from coordinate 9,187,784 downwards.
AAATAGAGCAGCGGGGTCTCAAAATCAGAATCCATATGTGAATGACAGCATTGCAGGCACCCGCTTAAGTCATTATCCCAAAACATCAGCCCTGATCCCTTCCAGCTGTTGAAATATTTGTACTAGGCATCCTTATGAAGAGCCAACCGAAGTTTCTGTTTGATTTGTTCTTTTCACTGACCCAGAAAACAGGAAAGCAAGATCAATAGCTTCAGTAAACACACATACCGATCGCTCTCAGAGTTCTTGGTCGGAGAAGGCAACCACGGAAATTCAAACGCAGCACATTCAGACGCCACCTATTCAGTGTAGACACGATATCTCTATCTGCAATCACATTTTTCACCACGGAAAAATCAATCTGGACAGGACAAACAAAAAACATTCAAAAATGAGAAACTTTATCATATCATATGAAAACATTACCAGCACCAAGCACTAAAAGCTGTTCATCCTGTAATTTCCCAATGGAGAAAATGCTAATTTGAATGTTCTACTTACTATAAGAGGCAAATTTCAAAAGTAAGACACACACACACATGCACATGTATGCACACACACACACACACACACACACTTATATATGTTCCTGTAAAAATGATTTAGGTTTACTGGTTTAAAATATAGTGCAACAGGATAAAAAAAAAATTGTAAAATGACAACACAAGACAGGGTCCGGTTGTGTGAACTGTAACAACCAAAGTGAAACAATAATATCAAATATCAAAAAGCAGAGACAGGTACTAAAGTATTGAAGCAGAAGGTGCTTTGTCATTCCGTACACTTCTGAGATTGTACATCAATTATCTAACGCTAGGAATTGCCCCCTGCAGATATGGTCACATACGTGTGTTCCAAAAAATGAGAAATTGGATGTTCACTGCAGGATTTAATAGTGGAAGACAGGAAATACCTTACACGTCCTTCAACAGAGGACTGATGAAATAAACTGAGGCATTGACATACAACAGAACCCTGGATGCGAGCCAGCATCGTGGCGTAGCATCCATCCACCCAGGCGTCAGTTCACGTCCTAGCTGCCCCATTTCCAATCCAGCTCCCTGTTCACGATCGGCAAAGGCAACAGAAGATGGCCCATGTGCTTGGACCTCTGCCAACCACGTAGGAGATCTGGAGGAAGCTCCTGGCCCCTAGCTTCCAGCCATCTGGGCAGTGAGATAGCCAATGGAAGATTTCTCTGTCTGTAACGCTGCTTTTCAAATCAGTCAATCAATCATGAAGAAAATGAAGGGGTGGGTGGAGGGAACACTAAAAGGAAGCTGACTTTGGAACAAAGGAAATGCAGCACAGAAAACCTGAGCAGGATTCAAATGTGCAACTTCCCTGGATGGTTCCGTGGAGGAATCAAACTTACAGCACTTAGCAGACACACTGGACTCGAATCCTTCATGAATATGATTGCTTGAGGCCAAGATTTTTATGATCCTGGGATCTTAGGGCTCAAAATTGAAATACAAGAACTTGAGTAACCAAAATATCATGCTGCCCATTAGGTAGAGAGTAAATGGCAGCTCTGGAAGTCCCTTATAAATATTGAATAATCAAGTCTGTAGTTGGCCAGATCAACATTTGAATTCTATCCTGGCAACTTGAAAGGTTGAGCAATTATTTCACCAGGCCTTTAGTTTTATCATCAGCAAAATGAGAAAAGATAATTTTGCATAACTTAGCAAGGGATACACTGAGAAAATGCAAATAAGGTACCACAACAAGTAAGCTCTCAATAAATACTAGCTGCTATTAGGAGTTCAAAAACTAGAAAAAACTAGCACAGAATAGAGAAGTAAGACAACTTCTAAACTGAGCATGCTCTAAGACTAAAATGTATAACGTATAAGAAAAGCCTGTTGGTGGATGCCTTTGCAGGCACATAGCCAAATACACACTCTGGCACTTTCCAGTACTGAATTCTACGCTAGCACTACATAGTACTATTCCTGCACTACTACTATTTTTGTAACCTGGAACATCATTGTGTGTTTTTTTTTAATTCCAAAGAGACACTAGGGAGAAGAGTGAGTCAATAATGAAATTAAGCATACATTGGGAACCAATGTTGTGGTACCTCAAGTTCAGCTGCTGCCTGCGGTGCTGGGATCCCATATGAGCTATGGTTCAAGTCCTGACTGTTCCATGGATGTGCTTGGGAAAGCAGCAGGAGATGCTGCAAAGGCCTGGGTCCCTGTCACTCACTTGGGAGATGCAGATGGGGTTCCAACCTCCTGGCTTAAGCCTGGCCCTGCCCAGCTTGTGCGGCCATATGGTGAGTGAGCCAGCAGACAGATGTTTTAATTGTATTTTACCATATTTATTGACTGATAGAAATACAACATTACAAAGGGAGAGACGGAGAGAAGGATATTTTCCATCTTCTAACTCACTTTCCAAATGGCCATGGCTGAGCCGGACTGAAACCAGGCACTTGGAACTCCATCCAGGTCTCCCATATGGGTGGCAAGAGCCCAAGTACTTGGGCCATCTTCTGCTAATTTCTCAGGCACATTAGTATGGAGTTGATGGAAAGAGGAACAGCTGGGACTCAAACTGATGCCCATCTTGGAAGCCAGCACTGCTGGCATTGGCTTAACAAACCGTGGTTGACATCAGCCCCAAAATAAATCTTTAAAAAATTCAAATATCACTCCCTAAAGACTTAATCTGTTTCTTGCCAGCACATGTTCACACTGAACTACGCACCACATTGGAGAAAATCTAAAAATTGGAGAAGCTAAGGAACGTTGCAAGATGCCAAGGGCTTCAGTTCAACATCTTTACATCCCAGGAGGACACCGTCCCATCCCTAGCTATGCTAGTCTACTTGGCCTCTGTGTAACAATGGCCAGAAGTGAACTGATTCCATGTTATTGAATGCACCTTAGTGAACAATCAGGCATTCCCGTCTCACAGTGATTTCTAGCTTAAGGCGGTGACCTCCAAACTTTTGCTTGCATCAGAATCATTGGGGAGGACCCTTAAAACTGATGGCTGACTGCTGTCCTCAGTTTCTAACTCAGCAGGTCTGGGGCCTGAGAATTTGCTTTACCAGTAGGTTTCCAAGTGATGCTGAGGCTCATGGTCCCAAGATCCTTCTTAGAACTACTGATTCAAACAGCTAAATCCCTGACTTACAAGACAGATTTGGGGGGGGGGGGAAGGGAGGGACTCATTTTTGCGAAGCCATAAATAAAAACAGAATCCAAATGGCCTGGAAGAGAAAGAATATGCGGAGTGTGAGGAACAGGACAGATTGTGCAAACGCCTGGCAGGATTCGGAGAAAGCTGGTGTTCTTCCCAGAGGCCTCCCTGGGTACGAGCAGAGCAGAGGCAGAGAACAGCCAAGACAGCAAAGTTCAGTCTCTCTACGTTCAGCATGTTTGTCTTTCCACGAGTATATGTTGCCCTTCCTCTCATTTCTGGACTCATTTCTCGGCCTTCAGATGTGGCAAAATGTTAACAAACATTGGAGCACACAGAAGAGCTTGTTCGGAAGGTAATGAGAAATCGAGCATTCACAATCTTCAACTTTTAGTGGGAGAGGCTGTCAATATTATATCAACGTTATTGTTGATTATCAGCTCTGACCGTTCATGGCTCACAGAAACCACCTCTTGCTCATTTTACAGACTGCCAGCCAGGTACACAAAGGTGATCCTCTCTTCGTGGTAGAACTAACTCCTCTAAATTATGAGTTATGAAAAGGTCATGACAAAAATCTCACACCCTTTGAAGTGGTCTTCCACACTCATAAGGCGTCACCTTACAGTCTTCACTCGCGGGAAGAACGCAGGCACACATTCACAGAGAAATCAAGACTAAATACCGACTATTGAATTCAGTCGGGCTTCATGTGAATTCAATTGCAAAGTATTAATCATGTACCTCCTAAAAAAAAAAAATTTCCATATTTTCTGCCTCTTCCTCCAGGCTTGTGTGTGGGCCAAAGAAAAATGGGTGTACTTGTTGGGCTCTAGGGAGAGAGAGGGCTAGCACGACCACCTTCAGAGTCACTCATGCTGCTTGAAGAACTAGATTCCTTCATATCCAGTTACATCTACTTACAGTGTTCCACAGGGAGCTTATCTGTGTCATCAGCATCCAGGTACGACAAACTTGACTACAGATTACCATATCTTTTAAGCTGAGATAGGAGAAGATCTAAACACAAAGAAAAGAAATACAGGATTTTGAAAAACATGTGAACTTTGACATAACTCTTTCACTTATTGTGTGTGTGTGTGTGTGTGAGTGTTAGTTCTGAAATCCACATATTGTAAGAACAGGAACTGAAGTGCTATCATTTTATCTGAGGATAGAAACCTTATCTAACATATAACAATGATGTAATGAATTTTAAATATATCAATAACTTAACATCAAATAAATATAGACCTACAAAGTTCCACAAGAATGCTCTACAAATAATAGCTACTAAAAAAAGAAAGAAGAGCACTCTACGAAATATTCAAAGAATGGATTTAGGCCATACCAAATGGCCAAATTCCATTTTTTAAAGATTTATTTAATTTTATTGGACAGTCAAACAGAGAGAAGGAGAGACAGAGAGGAAGACCTTCCTTCCGATGATTCACTCCTCAAGTGGCTGCAACAGCCCGAGCTGAGCCAATCCAAAGCCAGGAACCAGAAGCTTCTTTTAGGTATCTCACATGGTTGCAGGGTCCCAAGGCATTGTGCCATCCTCTACTGCTTTCCCAGGACACAAGCAGGGAGCTGGATGGGAAACAGGACTGCCAGGACATGAACTGGTGCCAAATGGGATTCTGGCATGTGCAAGGCGAGGACTTTAGCCACTAGGTTACTATGCCAAGCCCCCAAATTCCAAATGTTATGATCTGAAAAGAACAAAATCACTAAAGACTAAAATCCCCAACTTCTGAAAATCAACACTCAGGTATGCTCACCACAGTCCCAAGGGCCTACAGTCATGAGCGGATGAATCACCTTCATTAAAAAGTTTAAAGGGTCAAGGAGCAAAATGTGTCACTGCAATTGCACTCTAGAAGGTGATTATGAGCATCTGGATTTATAACTGCAATCTTCTGGAACTCTGTAACAGACATCCTAAGTCTTTTGACAAGATCCATCAAAAACTAAGAGGAGTCGCCATTGCACCTGCCGCCACCCAGAGAGCCACAATCTCAAGGGCTTCCCTCTTCCACAAGTGCGGATATACAAAGAGGCCCTTTATGCATTTAAAGGGCCAGTGTTGCTGCTCTTACGTGGACACACACTGCTGACACACTGCAGTAGTGCCCATGAGTACCGTCATCTGTTGTTCTCTCTGGTTTGGCCCAGAATTCTGCATACAATCAAAATTTCTCTAATCCATTCCTCTAATTCACCTTTCTGCTCCTCTTAGTCTCCCCACTCCCCGACCAATAGGGATTGTGGATTGGGATATTTGAAATTTTATGATTTCAATAATTGAGATTTTCACCTCTCGTGATTATGAGTTGTCACTATTTTAAAGTTTAGAGGTATTGCCCCTTTGTAGAGTTCAACATTTGATTGTCTAGTGTGCACGGTTGTGACGCAATCTGCCCCTGCTGGATCAGGTGCAGGTGAAATTGTATCTACAGTTTTGCAACTGTCCTTTAATTTTCCAGTGCTTTTTTCTTGAAGAAGAAGAAGAGAAGGAGGAGGAGGAGGAGGCAGCATTAGCAATAGGCTCAGTGTAGAGAAATGGCACCATGAAAAAGCAATAGAAATGCAGAATCTAATTTTTGATCGGATACATGGCTTGTGGAAGAAGGTAAGAGATGAAGAAGGAATCCCTGCCCTGGAGGTGGCATACAGTCATATCACTATCAGGAAATGAAGTTAATGAAGAAGCACCGCTACCTGCTCTCCTATGCATGAAGCAGATAGGAACAGGCAGGTGTGGCTGCTCACTCGCACAGAGCGGCTAACCATCTGACCTTTGTTCAGAGTCATGGCTACCTCTCTACCAGTTTCCTAGCATCATCCTGGTAAACTGTTATGAACCAGGTGGCTCAAAATGACTGAGTGTGTTCTCACTAGAATGGAGGCAGGAACGCTGAAGTCAAGGTACCGGCATGGCGCCCCCTGAAGGTGAGGGAGAATCCTTCATCACCTATCAGCTTTCATGGGTGCCAACATCCCTTTCGACATGTTGGCCAATCTTTGGCTCTGTTGTCACATAGCTTTCTTCCCCCAAAAACGTGTATCTATGAGTTCGTCCCTCTCTAGTCTTATAAAGTCACCAGTTATGGGATTTAGGGGACATCCTAACCCTGTATAACCTTATCTGAAGCATTGCTGCAATGGACATGAATTCGAGGGGTAGGAAGGTCACTCCACAACCCAACAGAGTTAATTCCTCCCAGTCTACTTCCTTTTTGGTCTCTGTAGGCCTCTCTTCCATGTATGAAATGCTGTAATTGATTTTGTGATTGTTAACACGTGGGAGACCTGGATTGTTTCAGTCAGACCAGCCCAGTCCTGACTGTGGCACACATTTGGAAAGTTGAAAGTTAATCAACAGAGAGATGCTCTGTCTCCATGCCTCTCAAAGAAATTCACCAATGGGCCCAACGCGATAGCGTAGCAGTTAAAGTTCTTGCCTTGAACGCGCCCAGGATCCCATATGGGCGCTGGTTCTAATCCCAGCCTCCCCGCTTCCCATTCAGCTCCCTGTCTGTGGCCTGGGGAAGCAATTGAGGATGGCCCAAAGCCTTGGGACCCTGCACCCGTGTGGGAGGCCCAGAAGAGCTCCTATCTTCTGGCTTCAGATTGGCTCAGCTCCAGCCATTGTGGCTGCTTGGGGAGTGAACCATCGGATGGAAGATCTTCCTCTCTGTATATCTGCCTTTCCAATAAGAATAATAAATTTTTTTTTACAAAAGGAATAGGAAATAAAAGCTGCATCATGATGGAAATGAAGAATTGGAAAAAAAAAAAGAAGAAGAAGAAGAAGAAGATAACAAAAGATGAGGGAGGGACTCCTGAACCAGAATAGGAAGAGAACAGAAGACAAGGGACTCTCCTTGTACAGGTGGTCAGCTCCGTGCAGGTGGTCAGCTGAAGTGGGGGGTCGGGGTGATCTGATCCCAGTTCGGGATACACAGGCAGCTGCCAGAGGAGCCCACCTAGAGGCCAACACTTTTTAAGCCTCCCACCCACTTCTGTTTCTCTTACAAGAGACCAGGGATGGCTATTGTGATTGGCGAGACTGTAGATTTGTTGTAACATCTGAAATACTAGAGGTACTGCAGGTATTGTCATTTGAACTTCAAATAACAGGAAGAGGAGATATCCAGAAGGGAATCAACAGTAGATATATTTCAACTTTCCCTGAGGAAAGACTCCTAGTGCCTTCGGATTGAGCATCCAAGGATCTTAGGGATCTGTGATTCCCTGCTCCCCAAGACAAGCCAGCCTTCAAAGAAGGTGATTCCAGCACCCATACTTGTTTGTACTTCCAGAGGAAGGCATTTCCTGTGGAAGTTACTTCTTGCAGTAAGCACGAGAGAAACGAAACAAATTTAACCCAGGCACTTTTGGAACTGGGCCGAAGGGAGAGGCCGGAGGATTGGGCGGGTGAGGGGGGACATCACAGAATAAACCTTCAAAATTAGATGCAGTTAGGACTATGGAGTGTGGAGTAACATGGGACATCCGCACACCCAGAGAGCCTGATAGGACTCCGGGCTACTTTTACTTCTGATTCAGCTTCTCACTCACACTCTCCCTGAAAGGTAGCAGGTGTCAACTCAAGTTTTAGGATGTAGTCACCTGTACAGGAGACCTGGATGGAGTTCTAGAATCCTGGCTTTGGCCTGGTCCAGCCCTAGATATCTAGATACTGTGGACATTTGTGGAGTGAACTAATAAGAATCTCTCTCTCTTTCTCTCTCTCTCTCTCACATGTATATGTCTTTCAAACAAAATGAAAATCAATGATTAGCATGCTTTAAACATTAAGATACAACCTGGGCACTGCACACTAGTGTGACTCTATACCATTAAACAGCAATGGCAACATCTCAACAACCACATAGCACTAAGCTTACAAACACTTTGGCACGTATCCTGGCCACTTCATTCTGGAACTAAATACTAATGTGACTCAGTCACGATGAAAAAAAAAAAAAGGTTTCTCATCAGATTAAGACATTTGTATTTCTTGAATTTCATACACTAAAAAAAAATAATAAGAAAAACAGTCTATGAAAGGCTGATTTTCTTTTAGCCAAGACAGGCACCTCCTTCTGGTATCTCTATCCAGTGACCAAGTAGGTGGCCCTACTATGGAGATCTGTAACCAGGAAAGCATACCTGAAAGCTGGAGAAATGGAAAAAACAGATCCTTTTCCTCAATGGAAAAATCAAATATAATAAAAATGAGAAGTCCAGCTTTGATCGAATATACATCAGATGCTAAAAACATACATCACAGTATTCAAGTGAGACAGTCTCTTCCAGGAACAACAATAAAAAAGATGATGAGAGCCCCCGGCCCCCTGCCCTTCCCATAGCCATGAGATAGAATCAAGCAAAGTAGGCATGACCAGGGGGTGGGGGCAGAGGGAAGGAGGAGGTGCCAAAGCCAAATAGAACAAGGATGCTGTCCTCCCAGAAGGGCTGCCCGGCATAGACATCCAAGGCTGTTAGGAGGGAACTGGGCAACCAGCCAAGCTGGGAGGAGAGGAAAGGAGGCTGGTCCAGGCATGGGGATGGGAGTGGAAGACAGGAACCGGGACTCACCAAGAAGTGGGGATCCCGGAAGGAGTAAAGGCAGCAGTCACCGTGTAGGGTGTCAGTGGGGCTTGTGGGATGAGGAGGGATGTGCCTAGGGGACGAGAGACTGGCTGTCTGGAAGTCAGAGGAGTATGGAGCAGGTGTTGATTCTGGAAAGGTGACCAGGCCACAGGAGCTTCAGTTCTTATGGGAGAAAAGGGTACCATGGCAGCCATTTCCTTGTTCTGGAAAGTATTTAAAATTTGGAACTAACAAACTCTTAGATGGCACCCTGTAGTTCTAGGTTGGAATTTTAGGGAACTGGTGGAAAGTCGTGGCTCATCAGGTGGGCTAGCTGTGGGAAGGCTTTCTCCTGATGCTCATGGAGAGAGAGTTCCTGAATAAGTCCAACAAGGTTCTGTTAACAAGCAAGAGGCACAGGGATGGATTCTTAAGTAACAACAGCTTCCCACCCTCTTCCCAACAGATCCTCCAAGCAGACAGCACATGCTCTTGGCCCCTGAGCGTTCTGGCTTAATATCTTATTTTCATGAACTCTTCGATTTTTTTTTATTCTTGCTCACTGATAGACCAGATTTTTAGATGACTAATTCCGGACCTGGTGCCAAATAAATTTGTTCTTGAAAAGAGCCAGGTAGCAAATATTTTAAACTTTGTGGAGGTAGAGGCGGTGTTCTCAACTCTGAGCAAGTGTTCCCTCCAAAAGGTAGGCAGGTAGATTTGTTTCCTTGTGTATTTTTTTTTTTCACTCTGACATTATGCAATATAATAAACCATTTTTAGATTGAGGTCCATACAAAAGCAAAGGGGACGAGCAGTTTTTGGCTTTCAGTAGAGTCTGTCAGTCCCACAGTAGATGCCCCTCGCCACCTTGCCAATCAAGAAAATCCATATTGAGCTGCTTGCCAGCTCCTCTGGAACTTAACCTTCTTGGTCCATAGTATCTTCAAAGTCTCTCAGAGCAAACCAAATTCATAACCTGTGCCCTTCTTTTGGTCATTCCTATTTTGAGGGCTACTTATATAATCAAAACAAATACGCTCATGGGAAGCCAAATTTAAGGACAAAAATAAATGAAAATTCCCCCAAGATTTTTTTTTTTTTTGGCAACACTGCATTTTTTTCCCCAAAAGAGGCAACTTTCAAAATTTCCAGAGATTAAAAATAGAGTTCTGTGTGAAGGTATTAAAGCATTCGTCGGTCATTTAGGTTGGTGTCGGGCAGCTTGGAATGATGACTATGGAATGTCAAGACAGACCCACACCTGACTTGCCCCCACCAGTGTTTAATATCAGTTGCATCAGATTTTATGTTGGTTGACCCACTGGCAAACATTAACACTCACAGCTTTATCTTGCAATTACAAGACTAGGAAACCAAAGACTAGGGAGGTTACCTTATCCAGTCTAGATTAACAAACATCTTGGTTGACTCGGGTTGCAAAGAAAAAAAAAATAACATAGCTTGGGTGACTTCAACAACAGACATTTCTCATAATTCTTGAAGGTGGGAAGTTGAACATCGGAGTGCAGGCAAACTGCATTCTTAGTGAATGCTGCCTTCCTGGCTTACAGGGCAACCTTCTGTGTGCTCTCCTTACCACGACTATAATCTCTTTCATGACATTCCACTCTCATAAGGTCATCTGACCCTAATTAGCTGCACCTCCTAATACCACTATATTGACTGTCAGGACTTCAAAAGAAAGATCTGGAGAAGTAGGCCATACTTCAATCTGTTCTACATTGTTTAGAAGTAGAATTCATATTCTGGTTTTCTCCATTTAGGATGCGTGTTCTTACACAATTCCCACCAAAACATTACTCCATTCTAAAAGGATGGATTACTCCTGCCTGCTAATCCTGCCTAGAATACAATGTCAGTTCATGACATACCTACAGATAATTATTGGATAGTTTCCATTCATAACCTACCTGACTGTAATAATGGTATCATTCACTTCTGCTGGCAAATTCACCCCATGTAGGATGTTGGTGTCCCAAGCAGTGGCTTTAAGCAATGAACTATACCACCTTAGAAATATCCTGAACTGACCAAACTTAGCATTTCGCCCTTGCAGAATGAGCTGGCCAGTACACATGAGAAAGCCTTTGGAAACTAAGTAGCTGCTAATGAGGCATTACTATTACTATTTACTAGTGCATGCAGTCATGTAACTCTAGGGTGTATAAATGGTATCTAATTTGAAGACTTAAACTATAGCAACTGCCATGCTGTGTAGTAGGTCAAGCTGCCTGTATCCTCAAGGAGTGCAGGTTCAAGTCCTAGCTGCTCTTTTTTTGATTAAGCTCCCTGCTAATGTGCTTGAAAAAACAAAAGATGGCCCAAGTATCTGAACCCCTGCCACCCACATGAGAAGCCCAGATGAAGCTGGGAGAGTGTTGGGGTGGGCGGACTAGGGCTGGAGGGACAACAACAAGTGAGTTGCGCATGCATTAAGCCATGAGAACATTCTTTTCCAGCTCAACACACTGTACTGGTCCACAGGGAAAATAGTACCGACTTGGCATGCTACAGATTCCACTCAAAATATGTCTGGGTGGCCACCAGACCTAATAGACAACAGGCCTAGACCTCAACCACTGCCACACTGGGTGCCATTTTCTGTACTGAGAAAAAGCCGGGCTAACAGTGAGATGGAGCTCTGCTCCACACAGGGATGAGAGCTTGGGGAAGTCCTATCTAGAATTTCCTGCAATGCTTCCTGATATTCTCCTTCTCCTGCGGGGAGTGTTTCCACCTGAGGTTCAAACATAGACGTTCAGAGTTAGAAGTGACCCCGGAGGCCACACTCATTTCACAGAAGAAAATACAAATGCATATCCTTTGTTAAGGATTTTCAAGGCCTTTCGGTTGAAGTTGAGAGAAGTCAGATGCCCTTTGTAAGCTGACAAAGTCAGCAGTCTGTAGTTCGTATTATTATTTTTTAAATCACATGTATTAATTTGTATGAGAGAGAAAAAGAAAACACTGCTGTCTACTACTTTACTCCCAAAACACCTGCAACATCCAGGGCTGGAGTGAAGCTAAGAGCCAGAAATGAATCCAGGACTCCGACGCGGTGGCAGTTACCAGGCTCATCACTGTTACCTGGCAGCGTCTGCATTATAGCAGGAAGCTGGAGTCCGAAGCAGAGTTGGGAACTAAACCCAGGCACTCCAGGAGGGCGCACAGGCATCCCAGCTGGCATCTTCACCACAGGGCCAAATACCCAATCCAGACCTGAGTCCAGGGCTAGTTCAGAACTAGTCCTCCTGCCCTCTTAACCAATGGCTTCTCCACCACCTACCCTTCCATGTTTAACATGTTACCAACAGTAACCGCCACTGCTAAGGCTCTGCATGCCAGGCTTCACTCTGAGTGCCTCATAGGCATTGACTCATCTACTCCTCACCACAGCAAATGCAGCAGACAACAGCAATTATTTCTTTACAAAAAAACTAACTTAAAAAGACAAAATATTAAGCAGATGCCCACAGACACAGCCAGCAACGGAATCAGCCACCCAGACTTGAAGCTTTCAAAGTGACCGCCTCTTTCCGTGATATGGTTTTTCACCTCTCATCTGCTCCACCTTGATCCGTGAATAGTTCCTTCTTCTACAGCTTAAAATTTGGGAAAACTTCAGATCAGAATCATTTGTCCACTCTTTCAACTTGGCATTACCAATTAAGGCTAATGTGATGAAAGTGAGGTCTTAGAGCTGCTTAGAGCAGCCTTCTACCAAAAATAAAACTGTCCCTAGAGCAATTTTTAGATGTTTTGTTTCGTGTGTTTTTTTTTCACCCACACAATTCCAGCCAACACACACAGTTCCTTGATGCAACCATGTGGCTCTGGAAACTTCCCTTATCTGAAGTTCAGAAGGTACACAGCCATGAATCCTGGAACCACTCTCTGCTCTGGTGAACTAAGGTCAGACTGGCCTCTGACGTTATCAAAACATGGATTTGAGAAGTCATTGAGAATAATACTCTTTTATTTTACATTTCCAAGTCACAGAACTCAACAGGCCTGGGCCATCTGGTTCTTCCACAGAATGGTAATAGTTCTAATAGCTGTCCAGGGCTTTTGCTGCCTAAGTGAGAGGATGAGTCACCGGTGCAGTGTAAAGCCTGAAAGTGATTTGATAACTGCAAGTCCACATGCTGCGGATCTGCTACAAACAAAGTCAATGTTGTTTAAAATAAAAGACAACCTCACACAACACTTAGAGTAAACCAAGCAAGCCATTTCACATTTTAAGGCAACTGCATGAGTTAACCACATTCTATCGACTGGGATAATTCATCAACATAAGGCCTTTCTCTGTGTGCTGTGCCAAACTACACAGAAGAGGGGGAAATAAACTTGCATTTTCATGGAAAATGGTCTCCGCCAATCCTCCCACTGCCTCTGAGTTAGGCCAGTATTTGGGCCGATAGGGTGTGAGTCTTACCATCTGCTAACAAGGCTGCATTTGCTAACGAGCGAGAGATACTCTGGAAAACAGCTGGAAACAAAGCCTGACTTGTTTCAACCAGTTGATATAACTGAATCTAAAGCAGAAGCCTAACAGTTTGCATCTTTCCAAAGTAACTTCATATTGCGTCCTAGCCCACTTTTTTATTTCCAACTACTTCTTAAGAACACATTAGATAGCCTATAGCCACAAATCTCAAATTTACTTTAACACTAGCATTTCCAAAAACTGCAGATAAACGGCAAATCCAACTCATATTACACTTCTGTGGTTTTTTTACACTCTTCTTAAGATCAAGTCCACTGAAAATTAGTCAACCAGACTGGTCTCCAAACTCAATGGTATTTTCAAAACACCTGCATGATTATTAAAAATTATCTCTGCAAATCTATTCGTTATAAACTCAATAAGTTCAACTCTTCAAGGTATTAGTGTCAGAATTAATTTCCAGTGTGCGTCATGATATAAAATCACTCTACCATTAACTATGTATTTTTAATGGACACTCTGCACACAATATATTTGACTGGGATAAATTTGAGGATGTCTCTATAAAAATGACATTGTGTTTTAATGTCATATAAAGGTTTAACTATGTGAACAAGGAAAAAGTTACTCTTGTATTTTGAAGGGGAATGCAATTAAAAATACGTAATGGATCTTCATTATTGCTTTTATCACCTCGGTATAGTATCCACAAATATTTTATTTCCTTAGCAGTTTTCAAAAGCTAACGAAAGAAAAAAAAAACAGAAAGATATAAAGGCTATACAGCTTGGGCATTATGGTTTAGCAAGTTAATTCGCACTTGGACCACCTGCGTCCCAAATAAGAGTGCCTGGAATTGGAACTTCTCTGCTTGCAGGCCAGCCTCCTGCTAATGCGCCTGGGAGGAAGCAGATAATTCCTCTAGTACTTGGTGCCTACTGCTCCGATGGGAAACTGGGATGGAGTTCCTACCTCCTCGTTTCAGCTTGGTCCAGCCCCTGGTGTTAGAGGCATTTGAGGAGTGAACCAGCAGATGGAAGATCTCCTTTTTTCCCTCTTTATCCCTGCCCTTCTGGCTTTCAAATAAATGAAAAGGAACAAACTTAAAAAAAAAAAAAAAGATGCAATAAGTATCACTTTAGTCAAGAAGGCAGGAAACCCAGGGTCAATGGTCTATTTTTGTAGTAATCTGACTTTGGGGATGTGTCATCATTTCTCAGCCCTTTAGCTGTCCCTCCTGCAAAAGGCAAATGCTTTTTTTTTTTTAAGATTTATTTGTGTTTATTACAAAGTCAGATAGACAGAGAGGAGAGACAGAGGGGAAGATGTTCCGTCCCATGATTCACTCTCCAAGTGAGCGCAACGGCCGGTACTGTGCCGATCCGAAGCCAGGAACCAGGAACCTCCTTCCTGGTCTCCCACACAGGTGCAGGGTCCCAAATCCTTGGGCCTTCCTCGACTGCCTTCCCAGGCCACAAGCAGGGAGCTGGATGGGAAGTGGAGCTGCCAGGATTAGAACCGGCGCCCATGTGGGATCCCGGGGCGTTCAAGGGGAGAACTTTAGCCGCTAGACCTCGCTGCCGGGCCCAAAAGGCAAACGCTTTACAAAAATTTCTGAGTTCTGTTTTAACTGGACCATGCTGCCTGTTGAGCACTCCATCAGATCCCATAATTCTGAGTCCCTTGGGCTCTGAATCATATATTCCCTGACTATGAGGGTTTGAATGTAGAAGCACCTGGTGGGGACAAGGGCACCAGAAGCACAAGTCATGACCCATGATTTAACATCAGAAACCAAGACATAAAATGCAAAACCTGAGGATGATTTTCACTGTCCTGAGCCGTGTTCCCTCTCAGTTTCCAATGTGCTGAAACGGAGATGGGAAGGCAGACAGCTAATGAGCCACAAGCAGCGAAGCACTCCCAGCATGCGCGCTGCATAAATGGCCCAGCTGATTCAACAGGGTGAAGGTTGGACACTCCCACTCCTCATCAGGCACCTAAGACTCTCTTTGTATCACGTACCAGATGGCATGACACCTTGCTGGAGACCCCACCCCAAAGCCTGCCTACTTTGAGTATTCAATCAGGCCCTGCCCAGAGCATCACACCTTATCCTATAAGAAGGACGACGCCAGCCTTGGTGAGGGCAAGTACCCCTCATGAGGCTGTTCCCACCAATATCAGAGAGTGCACCTACCCTTGGGTCTGTTCATACGTCCTGCTTTCCAGCTCACCTTACTCCAAATCTTCTGGCTGCCTTCCTGCACGCGGGGAGGCAAGAAGCCAAACTGTTCAGCCAGGAGTCTTGCTGATCCCAGGCAGGGCCTCTCATCCCACAACAAAATGAGATCTTTTTAACCAAAGTGAATTCTAAAACCTCAATTAAATCCAACATATATTCTTCCCTGTTCATTTACGGTTTGCTGGGGGAAACTGTGATGATCACAGGCCAACAGGGTTGAAGCTGCCCAGAGTCAAAGAGGCAGGATGTTCCACCCTGGACCTTTAACCGCTGTATCGCCAAACCAAAAGATGGCTGATGAGAACATACGTACACACATAGCGAGTCGGCACTGTTGAAGCACCTAGGTTCTGGGCTTTCTTCTTGGCCCTGAAGCCCATGAGGAGATGGTTTGCTGACTCGAGAAATATGATTCTTAGTAGTTTTGGTTCTTCTGGTTCCTTTTCAGCACAGGGGTTTGGGAGAGGGAAGCCCATTAGTCCAGAGTTCCTCTGTAGCACTCAAGGACTGACTCGGGAACCACTTGCTCCCCTCGAATCTGTCCTATTGGTTTCTTTGTCCTCGTGTTGGTTTTCTCACTGCAGCTCCCCTAAGCTCTTGCTGGCCAAGCAGGAAGGATCTTTTAGATATTACTAACTGGCAGTTCAAATCCACATTCAGTGAGGCCCAGACTGCTGATCAACCCCCATCAGATGCCCCCTCCTCCCTAGCAGGTAAGACATAGCCTTGTGACAAAATTCTTGCCGAAAGTGCATCAGTGAAAGTGAAGTGTTGGAGAAACCAGATTTCCTAACAATCAAGGAAAGACAGTCATTCTCTCTCCCACCACTGTGCTTCCCCACTTCTGGCCTCATGAGGCTAGCCACAGGCAGGGCAGCCAGACTGTAACCAAAGACGACAGCATGAAAACCCTAGAGATGCGTAATGATAAAAGACACAAGGACTAGGTTTACTGGCACTGTAGACAGCCAGGCTCGGGCTGTCTTCCTCTGTAGTTCGTGCTAGAGGAAATAAACAGCCTGTTTCTTGAAATCACACCCTGAATCATGCGTTTTTATATTGGTAGGTGAAGTGAGGACTAGCTGATAGAGCTGCAAATCACTGAACTCAGAGGACTGTTCTTCAATAGCCGCCTCAGGACAGTAAGTTCCTGCAGCGTCATAGAACCA
This sequence comes from Ochotona princeps, assembly GCF_030435755.1. Classification (NCBI taxonomy): domain Eukaryota; kingdom Metazoa; phylum Chordata; class Mammalia; order Lagomorpha; family Ochotonidae; genus Ochotona; species Ochotona princeps. The sequence goes on along the minus strand of NC_080863.1, from coordinate 9,171,139 downwards.
ACAGATGAGCCACCTCGCCAAACATGCACCCCACGATATTTGTACAGCTATTAGACTTTCACGTTTTCTGCCTACTTATGAGTCCTGGATTAGGTACTTTCCTTCCACACACACACACACACACACAAAAGGGAATCGCCTGTAGCAAACATTGATGCTTTCATTTTGTAAACCTGTACCATCTTTCTTAACCTAAAAAGTCAAGCAGCAAGAGGTGATTTTTAAATGATGTATTCATTCCCTTGATCAATATTTTACATATGCTTGCAAATCAAGGGACTCACTTGAATAGGACAAAGTCTCAGACTCCCAGGAGTCTTGACAATTGAGTGCCTTGGTCAGGAAGCAACAAAAATCACATGAAGAAATTGTCCCAGTGGCCAGTGCTGTGGCATAACAGGTAAAAGCTGCAGCCCGCAGTGACGGCATCCCATATGGGCACTGGTTTGAATCCCAGCTGCTCCACTTCTGATCCAGCTCCCTGCTCACATGAATGAAGCTCCTGGTGCCTAGCTTCGAACCAGACTAGCTGAGGCCACAGCAGCCATTTGGGGAGTACCCGAGCTGACTGTATCCTGACTCCATGCTATCCATCAGAAAGCAGACTGTACTATGTAACATATAACAAGTCCATACAAACCTGTAATAATGCTCTTTCGGGTAACAGTGCAATGTCACATTCTGGAACGTCCCCTAACAAAGAGGCTTCGGACGAACTTAGTTCTGGTGAACTGATTCTTTCATCGTTGATTTTCAATTTCAATCTACTTTTCCATCTTCTCAGCTGCCGTTCGTGTTTTAGTATCTGCAACGAAAACCATTTACAAACTCCATGAAACCTCGGAGACCTGGGAGAAAACGCATTCAGAGCACAGGGCTGGACTCGATGACAGATTACAGTCCCACACATTGCAGTTCTCCCCACGGAGGCAAAGCAGGCTCGGAACACCACTGCCTGAATTCAGTATCTTTTCTCCCGGTTGTCACACTGTATTGCCACAGCAGCCACCACACAGATTTCAGCACGTCTCCTTCTACACAGAGAGGATGCCCACACACACACACACACACACACACACACACACACAAATCTATGTTCTGGTAAGGGTGGGATTTGTACCTGGACCACACAAAGAAGGCGGTTAGCACAGAACAGGAGTCAGAGAGTTCTATGGAAACTTCACCCAACTTCTTGCTGTAAATTCCTGTTTTAACTTTTAGGATAGATTCCTGGACACTCTCTAAAGAATATGCTCTAAGGGTAAGCAAGTGTTTTACCACCACCCCACACCCACAGACATACACATATATGCAGATACTTCAAAAAGTTTGGAACACAAAACTGAGTTCAATTTATTTGCATGGAAGGCTTTTAAAATACATACATATAAGGTATCTTCCAAAAGTACATGGAAAAGGCATATGATTTTAAAAATCACGCGTACATCTCAAAAATTGTCTGTACCCAAACTTGTCTCTTAGCTTTGTTTGCTACAAACGTTTTAAGCACTTTATATACACATATACAAGTATGTCCAGGTGCCCTCCAGACCTAACGGCCAACAAGTTCCGGCAGGACCAGCACCACTGACAACCCACTGATTCAGGGCAGCTGGCATCTTCCTAATTACAGGCACTGCTCAATCCACGCGTGGGAGAAAGGCTGTGGAGGAAGTGGAGCCACAGCACAGGATCACAGCGGGTGGAGAGCAGCATGCTGTCATGCCCGATCCTACAAGTTACCCCAAACATTCTAGAACAACTTGAAGTGATAATATACGGATAGCTGAATGGCTTCCCTGAATTCTCTTTTTCAATTGCTTTAATTTCTAGTGGACGTATCAGGCAAGACTAGTCCTTTAGGTTGGTAATTGAAAAAAAAAAACACTTAACATTAAGCAATTTATTGGACACTGAAAAAGGACAGCAATGCAACTTTATCTAGAAAAAAATGTATTCAATCTTTATCATTTATTTCCACATTATATCAGTTTCCTTTTCATATAATAACTACCTATCCATCAAAATATTCCTTTCAACAAAATTCTTAGTTTCTTTGTATGTTTAAAAATTAGATTTTTCTCTTCATGTTCATAATTCAAATGAAATAATAAAAATTCCTAAGAAATATTCAGGGTAGCTGAAGTAAAATTTAAATCATTAAGTAACAGAACAAAGCCGCCCCCCCAAAAAAATACTTCATAATCAGGATTTTAGTATTTTCCACACGTGGCATCATTATCTGAGACAGCATGATTATAACCGGAAAATCCAAATTTTAAAAAATTAAGTTCATAAAATATACAATACCAGCTCATCTTCTCTCTTTTTAGCCTTGTGTCTTGCTTTATCCCGCCAGTTTCTTAGAATAACTTTTAGCTTGTGACAATACAGCAGCTGTTGAACCCGCAGGAGTACTTCTAAAGCAAATACATTAGATTGCTGGTGTCAAAACTACTTCTAAACATAGTGATTTGATATTCTATCATATTTATAATGAACCAATATTGTGTCTTATCATTTTGGGGTTTTCTGCTTTTATTTGTAAAAATCCATTTACTTGAAATCCAGAGTTACATAGAGAGAGACAGAGATCTTCTGTCTGCTAATTCTGTCCCCATGTGGCCACAACAGGCAAGGATGAACCAAGTGGAAGCCAGCAGCCAAGAGCTTCAACCAGGTCCCTCCCACTTGGGTAGCGCCCAAGTACTTTGGCTGTCTTCCGGTGCTTATCCCAGGCCGTCAGCAGGGAGCCGGATCAGAAGTGGAGCAGCAGCAATGTGAACTAACACCCTTATGGGAAGCCAGTGTAATAGGCAGCATAATTTACCCCCGTACCACAACTTCAGCCCCAGTCTTTCAACTTCATTATATCTGCAATTCATTACTTCTTTGAAAATATTTCCAGAATAACAGAAAGAGAGAACAAAACAGAGAAAGAGAGATCTTCCAGCCACTGGTTCATTCCTCCAGTGCCTGCAACGGCCAAGGCTGAATCAGGTCACAGACGGGAGAGCCATCCAGCTCTGCCCCAGGGTGGCACGAACTCAAGCACATGAACCATCATCTACGGCCTCCCAGGGACACTACCTGGAAGCTGAATAGCAAGCAAAAAATAGTTGGGAGCCGAACCAACAGTCCAATTGGCGGTTTCACCCGCTGTGCCACAAAGCCTATCCAAGCAGCCAATTACATTTGATAGCATGAGATAGTACACCTGTAACTTTACTTGTAAAACATCCCCTTTGCGCACAGATGTTAACCTGTAACAGATGCAAAGAAATCCCACATCCCATATAATTTTTTTAAAACAAATCTGTTTGGCATCAAATCAGAGTTTCCAAACTGACTCATAAGAAATACAATCACGGGTTGTATTCAGATCCAGTGCCTCAGAATTGAATTGTATGCTCCATTGTTTAACGGGCTCCTTATATGACTTCTCCCAACCAATGCTCACATACTCAGGCCAGCAAGGATGACTAAAGCAGGCTGGGAAAACCACTCACTGAAAGCAGTGGCTTCGTAGCTGCAGCCAATTGTGTCCTCTGGGAAACAGACACCCAGTACTGGTGGCAGCTGTTGCTTAGTCTTTGGTTCGCTCTGTTTTCTCAAAAGAAGCAGGATATCTGGATCTTACGTGGATTCTGCTGACACGTACGCTTTGGGAACAAATTGTTTTTCGCTTTTTTTTTCTTTTAAATACCGTGCAATTAGGGGTCGCACTGTGGCACAGCACCTTAAACCGCTGCTGGCAATGCCAGCATATGCCATCAGAGCACCGGTTTGAGTCCCAGCTGCTATGCTTCTAGTTCTGTTTACTGATGATGTGCCTGTGGAATACAAGAAGAGGGTGTCTTGGGTCCCCTGGCATACATGTAGGAGAGCTTGACGGAGATCCTGGCTCCTGGTTTCAGCCTGGTTTGTTGTGGCCTTTTGGGGAATGAATCAGCAGGTGGAAAATCTCTTTCTTTCTCCCCCTCTCTATGTATGTGTGTGTGCATGTGTGTGCATATATATATATACATATATGCAAACATTATATAATATTTTAATATTTATTGGAAAGGTAGAGTGTAAGAGAAAGAAAAAGTAAATAAGGCCAAAAATTCATTAGGCAAATCTTAATATATGTGTGTGTATATATATATATATGCCCCTTATAGTGTGTGTGTAAATTTACATACACATATATACACATACATGCACTTCTATGCTGTGTAGTGGTGAAAGGTAAGAAGGGCAAGGAATAGCAGGTGGAGAATATGGAGAAGGAGTGACAGGATGGCATTCTGGGCAAAAGAAAACAGAAGTGGGAGGTGTGAGGAGAGAGCTTTGGCAGGTTCAAGACGGTCAGGCTACAGGAGAGGAAGGGACTGGGTGACAGAGACAACAACCAAACATGGGAGAGATGGAGTCGGAGAGCAATGGAGAGGAAGGCCCAGAAACCAGAAAGGCCTGGGGAGAAGGGAAGGAAAAGTGAGAGACACAAGGAAGGAGCAAGCAACGGCTGCACAGCAAGGCCCAGGTGGTGAGCAGCAGTAAAAAGAACCCAGCCGCGCAGAGCCAAACACATCCGCAGAGAGGCCAACCTGATGTGCAGGCAACTGCACTCCCTTCAGGGCTTGGAAAGCACCAGAATGGGGATTCCGAACATGGTCATCACCGACCAGTCCAACTTTCGGAGATTCTAGTTAGCCAATTAACCAGTTCTGAACTTCTCTGATGTGAACATCTCTGGAGGGACCTCTTTGTCTGAGATGCAGACCAAATGGTGTCTCTGGCTTGCAACAGCCATACATCAGTGATTGAGCTGCAGCAAGTCTGAGCAAAAGGCTGTGGCTCTTGGTCCCCGCCATAAAATCACACACACGCACTGTGCACCCACTGCAACCACCAAGTCTTAAGTCAGAGAGAGTGATGTTCCTTTCTGTTTCTTCATGTATTCATTACATAAAAGATTTGCAAGGAAGATAGAGTTCTGTATGACACCAGCTACGCTTGGTAGATATCCGTAATACATCAGCTGTGTATTACATAAAAATAAAGCTGACGGTGGCTACCTATTCATATTTACACATAACCTACATATAAACACATGTCACATTTGATTTTAAATATGCCAGCTTTCTGTTAAAATAAAATGCATTTTTAAAAGTTGATATGAGACTTGCAATCCAGCTCCCTGCTAATGCACCTGGGAAAGCAGAGGAGGATGGTCCAAGCCCTTAGGCACCTGTGCCCATGTGGGAGACACACGATGCTCCAATCTCCCGGTTTAAGACTAGTCCAGCTCCAGCTGTTGCAGCCATTTGGGGAATGAACCAGCAGATAAGAGATCTCTCTCTCTCTCTTTCTCTCCTGCCTTTCAAATAAATAAATATTTTTTAATTACATGGGAGATACAACTGGAGAATTCCTTTCCACTGGTTGACTCCTGATGTCAGCAATGGGGCTGGGCTGGACAGAAGCAAAGTTTGCCACTCAGTTCAGGTCTCCACCACGGGTTGCAGTAATTCAACTACTCTGAACCACCATCACTGCCTCCCAGGATCTACATCAGCAAGAAGTAAAAGTCTGGAACTAGAGATGGGCTGGGCATGCAGGCATCTTAATTGGCAACTGAATTGCTAGGCTGCAAAAGCAAATATTGGGGCTGAGCCTGGTAGCCTAGCAGCTAAAGTCCTCACCTTGCATGCACCGGGATCCCATTTGGGCACCGGTTCTAATCCCAAGCAACCCCACTTGCCATCCAGCTCCCTGCTTGTGGCCTGGGAAATCAGACGAAGATAGTCCAAAGCTCTGGAGTCCTGAACCTGCATGGGAGATCTGGAAGAGGCTCCAGGCTCCTGGCTCCTGGTTTCGGATCAGCACAGCTCCAGCTGTTGCGGCCACTTGGGGAGTGAATCATCAGACAGAAGTTCTTCCTCTCTGTCTTTCCTCCTCTATGTATATCTGACTTCACAATAACAATAAATAAATTTTTTAAACAAAAGCAAATAGTGCTACATTTCAAATTAACAGCTTGACTTTAACTTCTAGACAACGGCCTAAACACAAAAATAATTCAGGCAAAGGAACACAAAGCTGCCATATAAGGATCTACCTTTCAATTTTCTTCTTTGATTTTCTACAAAAACGTGCCAGGAAAATAATGTAGATTTCTGAAGTTTGCAGTTATAATGTGCTATTGCTTTTTCCATCTTTTCAGCCAGAATTTCATCTTCATTCACATGAGGTATGGCTATATCCCTCCAAATGCTCCAGGCAGAAGGTAAGAAAAAGAACGCGTTTATCTCAGGGCAACACATCAGTAAAGAAATTGAAGATACATAATAAAGTGGCACTTCTTTTAGCCCTTCATAAACCATTTCATCGGAGAGAAACTCCTACAACTTGTATTTGCTCTGCCACATCTCTGACAGACACACAGGAAGATACAAATGCAACCATCTTCTTTCTTTTTGGTTAAGAAAAAGAAATCACCAGATGAGGTCATGCTATCATAACCTCAATCTATCAAAAGAATCCTCCTCTTCATCGTTGCAAGCAGAAAAAAGGGGCAAATCTAAAACGAACACAAGACAGGCCCCAAGAACTTGGGATAAGTGGACTCTAAGCCTATACACAGTCATACTGTGAAGTAAGAAAGAACAGGTTTGTTTAACCAGGGAAGAGCTGATTATATTGAAAGGAAGTACATAATTTGAAATGGACATAGATTTTTTAAAAAATGAAGTCAATACAATTGGCCAAACTTTTCCCCCTATGGCTTAGATCAAAAATTTAAAACCAATAGAGGAGTAAATAATATAGTTAGACCATATTCTCTTGCCCCCTACCCAGCCCCCCCAAAAAAATCTGATTCTTACCAGAAGTGAGTTTTTACTAAATTTCGAGTGTAAAAGGTACATGCTTTTATCATCAGTTCTGGAGTCACCTAAAATAAATAATTGAAAAAGAGTCGGATGGATTGCCTTGCATCTGTTCTTGCAGTGCCTGGGCACCTTGTTCCACACCTGCATGGTGCCCAGGCAGCCTCCAGGCACTTGTGCCAGGGGCCAGAGACTTGCGCAGGGTTGGGGATGGTGGGCAGCACAGCAGAGAGAGCCTGGGACCTCCCACTCGTATTTGGGTCCAAGGTGGGTAAAGGGGAGGGGGTGCTAGAGCACTCTGCTGGCATGTTGTCTGTGTGGGCGGACCGGACTTGAGGATTAGCTAATATGCCTAAGTCCCGGCTGGATAGAAGGGTAGGATTTCAGGCTGGCACATATGCCAGGGGATGGGATCTCGGGTGCTAGGTGGGCAGGAAAAGCTTCACGCCAGCAGGCTACCCCACCAAAAGACCGGGCTGGGGAACCCATGTGCTCACTGGCACAAGGGCTATGGCTAGATTAGGGAAGGGGTTATGGGATGTATGGGAAAGGGGAACCACTGAAGGAGTATGTTACAGGTGAGGAATGACTTTTGGGGGACTTCTGCCAACAAGGCCACTCTACCTGCAGGTAAGTGAGGGGTCGCTGAAGCCGAGCAGTTTGGAGGAGGGACACTAGAGGACTTTTCTGGGTCAGACCGATGCACCTGCCCACATGGGAGACCTGTGCTGGGCTAGTTAGCGTCAACCACCATAATCACCATTCACCTGCACACACTAGAGTTAGGGTTGGGGGCCTGCTAGGCAGAGCTAGATCACAGTACCCACCGATGAGTGTCAGAACAGGGAATGGAATCACCACAGGCTGGAGCATAACACCAACCAGCATTGAGGTCTGGGGGCAGACTGTGGGAGATTTGCGGGGGTCACCCCTGTGGGACTGCCATACCAGCTGTTTGCTCAAGAGCTGAGGCGGGATTAAGGGCTCAGCTAGGCATGACCATGCAACCCCCGACACTCATGGGTACTGGGGTGGGGAACAGGGCAGATTGGCCCAGGCTGTAGCACTGTAGGTACATCTAAGAATAAGGTACAGAGTGGGTCAGACCACAGCATCCACTGGATATATATAGGCCAAGACGGAGGGAGAAGACTACATTGGATATGCGACTAGCACCTGCTGGCACACATGATATATGGTTCTGGAAGTGGGCCTGGTAGGGAAGCTTGGAGAACTCTTCCTGGTGAGCTGCAACCCCTGTTAGTGAGCATGTGATTCAGGCCTGGGTGTTGGTCAGGGCAGGCAAGGCTGCTCTACCTGTCGGCAAGTGTGTGGGTTGGTTTTGGGGTTGTGGACTGGGCAGGGCCAAGCCAAACCATAACACACTGGCATGTGCAGGAGACAGGATGGGATGTAGGCCGTTGTGACTAGGCTAGGATATCACACCTACTTGTATGCATGAAAGCCAGGGATGGGGCAGGCTGGGCAGGGCTAGGCTGCAGCAACCACCAGTGAGAAGTGGGATCGGTGGGGGCTGGGCCAAGCCAAACCAGACTGTAGCATATAATGGCAAAGGCCAAGATGGGGGATCAGCTATGCCAGCTGGGTGAGAGCAACCACCAGCATGCACAAGATCTGTGGCTGGAAGCAGGCCTGGTCAGGGAGCTAAGGGGAACACTGTGGCTGGGTTGTGGTCCCCACTGGTGAGCATGAGAGCCAGAACGCGGGCAGGCGAACTGGATTAGACAAGACTGCATTATGCCTCAGCATGGATGCGGACTGGATCTGGGGTGTGCCAGACTGGGCTAAATTCCAGCACCCACTGGTGCTCATAAGAGCTAGGGTGAGTATAGGACAGGCTGGGCTAGATCTCTGCACCTGCTGAACCACACAATAGCTTGATCTGGAGGTGGACCAGGTGTGGCTGGGCTGTAGCACCCAATAGTAAGAGCCTGAATGGGCGTGGACCAGTCGGGCAAGGCTGCAGTACCTGCCAGGGCAGAAAGTAGGCCAATTCAGGATGGGCCAAGCACTCACCTGTGTGGACAAAATCTGCCACTGGGAGGTGAGCCAGACTGAGTGCAGGCTGATCAGGCCTTGTCACAGCTCCAAAATCAAGTACTGGGAATGCAGACAAGACCTGTCAAGCTAGACTGCAGAACCCTCTGGAAAGTGCAAGATCCAGAGCCGAGAGTGGGTCTAGAAGGGAAACTGTGAGGACCCCTCTGACGGGCTGCAGCTCCTCCAGTGAGCATGAGAACCAAGGCTGGGGTGTACCTGGCTGGACAGGCAGAAGCACTGCCAGCTGCTGGAAAGTGGGGTTGGTTAGACTGAGGGTCACTCCTACTGGGTTGCAATTCCCGCTGGTATACATAAGAGTTGAGTGTGTGGTGGGCAGGGTTGGGCTGGGCCACAGCATCCATTAGTTTGCATAACAGATGGGGCTGGAGACAAAATTGACCCAGCAACTGCAACCACCAGTGTGTGTGTAGCTGATGCAGGCGACGGACTGAGCCTGACCGCATGGCACACACAGGAGTCAAACGAGGTTTCTTTGGAGACCCTCTCAACTGAACTGATGAGCTCAGAACTCCAAACATGGGGAGAAACGCAGGATTCGTGGGCTGACTGTGGAGTGCGCATGGCAGAACTGGGCCTCCTCAGTTGCTGAAGACAGTGCAGTAGGCGGCATGCCTACATGCACATGAGAGACATGACAACCAGTTCATTGAGGCCTGGAGATGATGTCTAGTATCATGGACGGCAGGAAAAATTGGACAAGTCTCCCAGTCAAGCACTGACAGCAAGTATCTGGGCCGGTGAAGATCGCAAGCCAATGGATCTTGGAAGGATTTCCTCATCCTTGGAGCAATGAAATCAACAGCATTCCAGAACTACTGAAACAACTTAACATGGAACATGTTAACACTTGGAACATGCTCCACATTGGGGAGCATTCCGTAGCATGTTATTTAACTTCGTGATGTTGGTAATTCCTTTTTTCTTCCTGTTGTTGATTTTGTTTTGTGGCTTTTCATTTAAGGAGATGTATAGTAACTGTATAATGGAGACTATCGTATCCAGATGTGAGGATACAATGCTGTATGCATCTCTACTTTCAGACTAAAGATGGACTCCCAATGAAACTGTTTACTCTATCTTGAAAATAGGATGCTGGACTCTTTGCCATTGTCCATGCCTGCAATGATGGACATACGACTTTATGCAGAACTATACTGTAGTAATGATATGGGGGGGATACTTGGGAAGGGGATAAGGCATCCCCTTGTTGTCTTCGGAGGAGAAAAAAAAGTAGCTGCGAGCAAGGGAGGGCTGCAGCCCAGGTGCACCAAGTTCCCTCTGAGGATGGGCATGCAGCTTAGCAGAAGCTCCCAGAACCAGAACCACAGGGCCCACTCCCAAACACCCTAACCCCACCAGCTGGCTTCCTACTCTTCACAGCTCTTGTGGATCGTGTAACTGGGATTGGGACATACTCCCTCCCTCAAGGAGAATGCAGGCACGGACCAGCCGACAGAATCGCTGCATGGATACAGGCCAGCTCTCTCTGCCACTTGACCACTTTGCTTGAGTCTGGGAAAGCTGCTGGATTTAAACAATAGTAACAAAAAGCAACTTGGTATTAGATACCGCGGGCTCTCAGCCAGTGCCACTCACGCCACCAAGTGTGGCTGTCCCCAGACACCTGCTAATGCACCTTCAGTGCCACAGGAAAGGAGAGTATATCACAACAGGGAATCTGAGTGTAGTTTATACAGTTAGCTGGGATACTGGAAAGAAAAGAGAAAATTTTGCTATTTTAAAAAGTGAGTGGGAATGTTTACATCCTGAATGAGTGCTGCAAGTTAGAATGTGGCAACACTTCTTCCTTTCATGTTAGAGTCTACAAAATCCAAACAGATTCACCTGTAATCCGTCTGTCTTCCTTTCCGCTCTGTTAGCATCTTCTTCTCTAGACACACGTGCTGTAATGAGTCACTATGACTACAGAGGGTCACTGGGGACAGAAAAGACACTAAGGCCTACTGTTTCATAGACTGGAAGAGATTTTTTTAAAATGAAATGTAAGACTGCTCTCTTTGTGACAAGTGAGCTGAGCATTTAGTCCAGCATGAGGCCTGGGTTCAGTTCCCAGCTCCTGACTGTAGTTTCCGACCAATGCAGACGCTGGGAGGCAGCTGGGATAGTTAAATTAAAATGTCTCCAGCCACCCACACGGAAGAGCCTCAACTTGCATTGCTGACTCCCAACCTTGGTCCAGCCCAGGCCATCTCTGCCTCATTAATTAAAAAAATAAATAAATAAACATCAAACTTATAGGGCCTGGAGCAGTAGCCTAGTGGTTAAAATCCTCCCCTTGCGCACACTGCCAGAATCCCATATGGGCACCAGTTCATATCCCAACTGTTCCACTTCCATTCCAGCTCACTGCTTGTGGCCTGGGAAAGCAGTGGAAGGCGGCCCAAGGCCTTGGGACCCTGCACCTGGGTGGGAGACCCGGAAGAAGCTCCTGGCTTCTTAACTTCAGCCATTGTGGCCACTTTGGGAGTGAACCAACAGACAGAAGACCTTTCCCTCTGTTTCTCGTTCTCCCTGTATATTTGCCTTTCCAATAAAAGATAAATAAATTTTTAAAAATAAGAAGGAAAAAAGTGATGATGTTTTATAAAAAACATATAGAGAAGTAGCATGAATATCTAATACTCATAGTCTACACTGAACAGTGTCAACATTATGACACATTTTTTCCCCATTATAGTTAACAAACTTGTTTAACAGCCCTAGCACTCACACTATATTCAGAATGCTAGAACTGTTTCCCAGGTGTCTTACACAGTCAGTCAGTCAAACTAGGATGGGAACCGGGCCCACCCATTTGCTTTCCAACCTCAGTTTATGTGAGGAATGCCCCGCTCTTCCTTCTCCTTTTCCAGATCATTCGGCATGTAATGACTACGAGGGATACAATAGGAACAGCCAAGGGAGCCTGCAGCCATGTCCAGCCCAGACCACCACCCCTATTCCGGCTCTCGCTTTCAACGGTGGGAACCACAACCTAGCCAGGCGTCCCCTTAGCTCCCCAACCAGGCCTGTTCCCAGCTCCACATCTTGTGCACGACAGTGGCTGCTCTGACCCAGCTCTGCATAGCCCATCCTCCGTCTTGACCTTTGTCATCGGATGCTGCAGCCTGGCCTGACTCAGCCCACTCCCAGTGCCAACTCTCGCTGGTGAGTGCCACATCCCGGCCCTGCCCAGTCCGCTGCCGTCCCTGACTCATGCAAACCAGCAGGTGTGATAGATAGCCTAACCCGGCAAGCCCCGCATCCCAGCCTGGCACCTGCACTTGCCAGTGAATCCACCCCCCTCCAAGGCCACCCTACACACGTGCAGACAGGCGGATCTACCCTGCTTGATCTGACCAACAGCCAAGCCTGAATCGCATGCTCAGCGGTGACAGCAATGGCTCATCAGGGGAGCCTCTCTAGTTCCCTCACCAGACCCACTCCCAGAACCTGATCTCTGCCACGCCAGTGGGTGCTAGGCCCTTGCTGGTCAGAGGCCAAGCCCTCAATCCTGCGTATGTATGAGCAGTGGGTGTTGTGGCCCGGCCCGCCCCATACCATGTTCTTGGGTGTGTCCGTGGGTACTGCAGCCTGGAACAACCTAACCTGTACACGACTCCAGGACCCATGAGTGCCAGGGAGTCCATGGCCATGCCTAACTCAATCAGTCACCATACCCAGCTCCAAGCAAACCAGCTAAAATTGCAGATCAGAGGGGTGGGACCACATACATGACTTTAAATTATGCAAATATGAAAATGATGCAAAAATTCTACAGAAATCTGACATTATGCCAAATTTCAAAATAATGCGATTGCAACTTAGAAAAAAAAAAGTTTTTTTAAAGACACATCTTCAATGTTGATGGAAAAACAAAGCGGGAATTTTCGTTTCTTACCACACAGTAATACTGCTTTGGAGGTGAACAAACGTGGCTTCCTCCTTGTGAAAAGCGTGACTGACTGGTATTGTAGGAGTAGAGCCGGGAGACAGGGGAAGGGCAGGCTACGCTGGCATCTTAGGGAGCAGCAGGTGCAAAAGCCCAGGGCATGAGTTGAACCAGGCATTCGGGCTCTCAGAAACGCCAGGACAGCAGCTCCTCTCCTACAGGCCTTCCAGATTCAGGACAGACATACCCAGGGAACTCTGGGAGGCTCACCAGCAGCCTTGGGATTCCCAGAAGCAACTGGGTGGAACTTTTAAAAAAAGATCTATTTTATTGATGATTTTTATTCTTATTGGAAAGTCAGGTTTACAGAGAGAAGCAGCGGGGAAAATAAGCAGCACATAATTTTCTTAAACTGTATCTGATGTTCTTCTCTCGGGCAGCTCCGAGGTAGAGGTATTCTGAAACCATCATGAAATCCTAAAGCAGCTATAGGATTCCAACTCGGAAGCCATTGTATTAGTGTCCATACCCGGCCTACAGATTTATAATCCACAAGATTCGCCAAAAGTGAGTCCACCTGGACTGGGAGTGTCACCTGATACAATGTGCTAGAAAGAACTCCACACCCCAGGCAGGATTCCTGGCAGCAAGGAACAAAGGGGGGGAACGCAGAGGGGGTGCGTGGGGATGATGGGGTGGGGGGAAGCTGAATGGAATCAAGGCTCTTGATGTAATTCCCAGCTTGCAGGAAACACAGGAAGCAGAGTTAGTAAAATGACACCAGAGGAAGCAACGAGAATGTGGGACATGTTACCGAACAAAGGGTCTGTTTCCTTCAAGAGAGAAGTGACTTGGGGGGTTGGAGGAGTGGGGGGAAGCAACAAAGGAGAAATGTTGTCTATTACAAGTGATGTTAGGTAAGGGACAACAAGGACAGTACGCAAACACTCTAGAGATTCCGATTAGAACAGAATCAATTTTATAGGCTATTTTTGAGGCAATCTGGGAAACTCCAACATGGAATATAAATGTGGGCATAATTAGCACTAGATGATATTCAGTCATCACTGCTTCTCATTATGTCAGACAATAGCCCTGTGTTTGTTTTCTCAAAAAAAAAAGTCACTTCCTCCCAGAGATACACACTAAGTATTTAATAATAAAATAATACGGTTTCTGGATTTGCTTTCCACTAGCCCAGAAACAGCAGGAAACAGAACAAATCAGCAAGATTGGCAAAACGCTGCTTATTGTTCAAGCTGGATGTACTTCTGGGTTGTGTTTAACGTTTGCCACAATAAAAGAATTTTTTTCAAGTGTTGTATATGCCTTCTTTCACAATTACTGACTGGGTCCATCTGGAGATTTCATTTCCTAAGAAATGCGCCAAGTCTACGCAGCTAGTCCCCCCCTTACAATTAAAGGGTCTTTCTCTTCACTGTTACAACAGTCCCGACTCTTTTCGGTTACTCTCTCTTCCTGTTTATTGTATTCACTCTTGTCTCAGAAGCATTGTTATATTTTACACGCATGCAAGACCTAGTGTGAAGCTTGATAAAACCTTGCAAAGAAATCTCAGAAGTCCACGGGGAATCAGAATTGGTCCTAGGCCCGGCAAGATGGCCTAGTGGCTAAAGGCCTCATGTTGCATGCACCGGGATTCCCCTATGGGATGAGAGCTTCCCATCCAGCTCCCTGCTTATGGTCTGGAAAAGCAGTCGAGGATGGCCCAAACCCTTGGGACCTGCACCTGCATGGGAGATCTGGAAGAGGCGCCTGGCTCCTGGCTTCGGATCAGTTCAGCTCCGCTTGGGGAGCGAATCAACGGACAGAAGCTCTTCCTCTCTGACTCTCCTCCTCTCTGTATATCTGACTTGGCAATAAAAATAAAATAAATCTTTTTTTAAAGTATTAAAAGAAAAAAAGAATCAGTCCCAACATTTGAAATATTTTATCGGAGCAGACATTCGCCTGACAGTTAAGATGCTCACTGGGGTGCCCATGTGCTGCCTGGGGGCAAGGCTCGCTTCTGTTCCTCCCAATAGCTTCCACACCACACAGAGCAGTGATGGCTCCAGCGACTGGGACCCTGCACACCCCCCTGGGAGATCTAACTTGTTTTCTGGCTTCTTTCCTCCGCCCCATCTAAGGCAGGCATTTGAGGAGGCAGCAATGAATGGAAGCCCTCTACCTGATGCTCTTTCAAAAAAAAAAAAAAAATTAACAAGTGAAACTTTTTTTTACTGACACATGAAAATCCCTCATAGTGCAAGTTGAGCCTATATAGGAAACTGCATAGAAATGGGGGGAAAAAAAGTAAAGCTAATATTGATCTAGTTCACTATGTTTGAAATATCAGAAACATTGAGAACTACTGCATTTTACTTCCTTGAAGCTGGACCACAAGTAGAACTGTTGAGACACAAACCAGGGTTCATAAAGGATGCCAGCTTTAATCACTATGCTACAGCGCCAGCCTCTAAGTTCTTCGCTCTGTATACCTCCACGTCAGTGGTCCTCAATCATTATTTAGACCTTTTAGCAATGGTTCTCGAATGGAATACAAATGAGAAAATGCCAAAAGAGAAACTATTCCAGGAGTGTAGGGGTGGAGATGAAGAAGGGGCCCAGAATTCTTAACCCCTGAGGCTGACCCAGAGCAGACCACACATCTGTAGCTGACAAAGCCGGTCATCACCCCACACGCCACAAGCCAAGACCAACAGGGACTGGACGAGGAGGACTGCTCAGCAGCTGGGCAAGCTGCCTCCACCCGACTCCAGGCTTGGCAGACCCATCGAACCCTCTGTCGTTTCGCTGTCACAGACCGCAGACTGGGACCCTGTGTTCCTATCCACCCTTTCTTCCACACAGATCCAGCAGTTTCCGGTTCTCAGCATGCACTTTGAACATGGCTCTGAGTTGGCTTCTCATTGCTCAACTTCCACCGGAGGTGAGCAGGTGCTGCCCGGGCTTCCTCACATGGTGCCCTGGGATGGAGATGGATCACACAGAACCTCTCACACGCATCCTGCTAGTGCACGTGTGTCTCTCCTTGCACGCCGCTGGCTACGTTAGCTTTCTTGTCTATTTTTGTGCTAGAAGTTCTCATGTCCTATGTTACTTCCTGGTTCTCTTTAAAGGATCCAAAGCAGCAGCTACAGAGGGTTGACTTAAAAAAAATATTTTTATTGGAAAAGCAGATTTACAGAGCAAAGGAGAGACAGGAAGAAAGACCTTCCATCCCTCGGTTCACTCCCCAAGTAGCTGCAATGGCCCGATCTGAGCCAATCCAAAGCCAGTAGCCTGGTGCCTCTTCTGGGTCTCCCACACGGGTGCAGGGTCCCAAAGCTTTGGGCCGTCCTCGACTGCTTTCCCAGGCCACAAGCAGGGAGCTGGAAGAGAAGTGGAGCAGCCAGGATACAAACTGGCACCTATGTGGGATCCCAGCCTATGCAAAGTGAGGACTACAGTCACTGGGCTGCCACTACGCGGGGTCCCAGAGCTGACTTGTATGTCTGATCTCGCTCGTTCTTCCTTTCTTATTTTCCTTTCATATTAATAAAATCATTTTTTAAAAACTACATACAGTTTCCACAAATCTGTTTTAACATTATAAATAAGCATGAGAGGGGCCCGGCAGCGTGGACTAGCAGCTAAAGTTCTCGCCTTGAACGCCCTGGGATCCCATGTGGGCGCCGGTTCTAATCCCGGCAGCTCCACTTCCCATCCAGCTCCCTGCTTGTGGCCTGGGAAGGCGGTTGAGGATGGCCCAAAGCTTTGGGACCCTGCACCCGCGTGGGAGACCTGAAAGAGGTTCCTGGTTCCCGGCTTCGGATCGGCGCAGCACTGGCCCGTTGCGGCTCACTTGGGGAGTGAATCATGGGACGGAAGATCTTCCTCTCTGTCTCTCCTCCTCTCTGTATATCTGACTTTGTAATAAAAATAAATCTTTAAAAAATAATTTAAAAAAATAAATAAACATGAGAGGAAAACAGGTGAAGACCTTATAAGCAAGGGCAAGTGCTTCTTGGGAATTTGAGGAGGTTTTGGTCGGTGTGACTGTGTGTGTACATAGGTGTGTGTTTGTGCAAGTGTGACATTCCTTCACTTTTCTAGGGGCATGCAATTCCAAAAACAGATGCTACAGCTATCAAATCTAAAATCTATCTGGGGAACTTAGTTAACATACATAGTTTAGAAATATATTTAAATTAATGTATATGTAAATTATATATATAAACATACATATTTTAGAAATGTATGGTGACTAATAATTACCAACTGATCATCCAGTCCGAAAAGTTTCTCCAAGTAAGTTTCGGATAATCTTTGGATTTTTGGTCTCATGGCTGGATCAATGCACTCGTCCCTTTAATAAAACCATAAAACAAGGTCAAAAAAGAACGTCACGTCCTAGTACCCAGCTCCATGATTGCTCCACTTGTTTCTTTTTGTTTAAACATTTGTTTATTATGTTTATTTGAAAGGCAGAGTTACAGAGAAAGGAGAGACAGAGAGAGAGGTCCTCTACCCACTGGTTTATTCCCCAAACAGTCCAAATATCCAGACCAGAGCTGTTCTGAAGCTGGGAGGCATGCCAGGAGCCTCTTCCAAGTCTCCCATATGGGTGCAAGGACCCAAGCACTTGGGCCATACTCCACTGTTCTCCCAGTCTGTAAGCAGGGAGCTGGACAGCAAATGGAGCAGCCAGGAACGGAACTGGGGCTCAAATGAGACGCCTTAGAACAGAACATTAGCTTGCTATGCCATAGTGCTGTCCCAAAACACTAGCTCTTGGAGGTGGAGAAGGCAGGGGTAGAAAGGAAGGGGTATCCCTTTAATAAGCACTAGACCACAGTCACCTGCAGGACTTTTCAATCCATGTCCCTGCCTCTTCCCCTACCTCAACACACACACACACACACACAGCTTCACAAAGCTTTCACTGTTTCCTTTAAGAAACCCAAGCCTCCCTTTCCTCGCTGCTGCCATCCTGAGACGTACAGGGAACACAGATTACCGATGAGGTCACCTGTTAAAACCCAAGTTGCAAACCAGTGGACAAGTTATTCCTATTGAAGTCTCTGGACCCGAACAAGCCTATGGGTGGATTCTTTGGCCAACGCGGGTATTGGACAGCGTCCAATACTGGACGGGCAAAACTTTGATCTGACCACTGTACAAAGAAGGCTTGGCCTTTGGTGGAAAACACTTCTCTCCTTACAAAGCAAACCAATACGTACCAAGTAAGACTTTCAAGTCCATTTTCCATTATGTACATAATCATTTGCTCTAAATATTTCAGGGGGTCGTTAGGGCACATGACAAGTAGACCACATAACAGCGCCTGGGAAGAAGAGAGTTGAGAAAAAAGTCAGTAACCCTGAATTTGCATGTCCTTACTAAGCAGAATAATGCATATGATTAAAAAGTCAAAGAACGTGACAAGTTCTAAGTAGACCTGCTCTTCACAAACCCCTCTGTATTTATTCAGTGCCAACATTTCGCTCAAGTCAAGTTTACCTTTCCCTTCTCCAAAACATCTATCAACAATGGCACATGCACACACACAGAGAATCATGAGACAGTATTGTGCATTAAATGACAAGTTAGTTCTTTATTTATATACCATCTAATCCGAGGACATGGTTGTGATGTTTTAGCGCCATGGTTTCCACCCTTATAAGGAGGAGGAACCCATATTTTAAGTTAGAAAATTCTTCTGATTCAATCACAAAAGTGAGTGAGGAAAGCCAGCTATTCAAATCTATTTGTACTTTCAGGGGCCACCACTGTGGCACAGCAGGGTAAGCCCGTCTTACAACACTGGTATGCCACTTCAGAGCCCTGCCTCAAATCCCTGTTGCTCCACTTCTGATCTACCTCTCTCCTAACATACCTAAGAGAGCAATGGAAGATGCCCTACACTTTTAGGACCCTGCCACCCAAGTGAGAGACCGGGATAGAGTCCCTGGTCCCTGGCTCATTTCTCTCTCTTTCCCTATCATTGCCTTTTAGGTACAACGCTTACCAAAATCAAAACAAAACCAAACCCTACTATGCATACAAGAACTCTGAAAAAAATGCATTTGTATTTACATTTCCAGGATATACCAGATTGGAAACACTGTGGCAGAGTATGCATAACAAGGAAACAGAATGCCTTTCTACCCCTAAGTTAACATTTGTAACGCACGTTATGGAACTCAGAAGTCTACCTGCTATCTTATTTTCCTCAGTGAGACCCCCCTCCAAAAGAACACACTGCCTGCTCCAAGTATCCATGAGACACTCAGAAGCAGTGTAGAATTCTGCAGGGGACACAGTGACCACCTGGCCTGCTCCCTCAGCACATCCTGGCTCCTCTTCCGGGCTCCAGTGACGTCTAGTGTGCGCAGGCTTGGCAGTGCAGACGTTTTGTTTGGCTCTTCTCCCACACTGGGCTCTCTGCTGCTGGATTTCTTCCTGCTCCTGTATGGAAGGGACCAAACCAGCCCAGCCTCTGACTCCTACAGAGCAGTTCTTCCCACCCCTGCAGGCCCAGAGTCAGCCACACACGCCAAGCCAAGGGGCCTTTCTTTGTCTGAGACTCAGCCGTTCCCACCCGGCTCCACCTCACCCCCACCCCTACTCCCAAAAGAGGCCAATTTTTCATAACTGGATCCTGCTTCATACAAATTCCCTTTTTCTAACATCCACGTTCTCAGCCTTGCAGCCTCAGGGCTGGGAACCCCACCCTTGGAGACAATGGTAGCCCTGCCTCCCGAGCTGGCCGGATCCCAGCTGTCCACAGGCAGCCTTGGCCATCTGCAGACCACGTGGGCTGCACAGCAAATCGCTGGTCCTCACCGCAGTCAGAAGGTAAATCTGAACGGCCATCCATGACCTCAAGGGTCCACAACGGTGGGTCCTGGGCAGGACCCAGAGGAAGAGCTGAGGTGTTCTCCTGCCTGGAGGCCAAACTTCCCAGAGCTCCCTGAAGAGATCTGATGGAAAGCCCATCTGATTCCCTGGCACTGCTCTGCCCAGACCTCCAGGATGTACTCCACCCCAGCTCTCTCCACTAGTGCCATATCAGAGTTCAACTTTCTTTTTTAAGATTTATTTAATTTTATTACAAAATCAGATGTACAGAGAGGAGGAGAGACAGAGAGGAAGATCTTCCATCCAATGTTTCATTCCCCAAGTGAGCCGCAACGGTTGGTGCTGCGCAGATTCGAAGCTGGGAACCAGGAACCTCTTTCAGGTCTCCCACACGGATGCAGGGTCCCAAAGCTTTGGGCCGTCCTCAACTGCTTTCCCAGGACACAGCCAGGGAGCTGGATGGGAAGTGGAGCTGCCGGGATTAGAACCGGCGCCCATACGGGATCCCGGCGCATTCAAGGCGAGGACTTTAGGCACTAGGCCACGCCACCGGGTCCCAGAGTTCAACTTCATGGTGACTGTTTGAGAAACTCTGGTTAAAGAATCCCAGAACTTGCCTGCTTCTTTATATTTCCAAGTTCCATCAATAGAAAACTCTTTTTCCAAAAAAAAAAAAAAAAAAAAATCTATCCTGCAAATTAAATTGAAACTCTACAATGCGAATCAAGGACATATGGAACCAGCAGAGTTGAAATGTTCACTTTTTGCATAAGAAACCCCACTGCTCATCTTGTACTAGGGAACAACGTAACACAGCCTGAAATGTTATACCTTAACATGTGAACAGTCCCTTGGTTACATGCCAATAGCCCAGCGCTGAAATTTAACCTGTGACTTTTTTTTTCTGCTTAGTGAAAATAAAAATCATAAAGCTAGCAATTCAATCTTTATAAACGGAAGCAAAATATGTAAAGAGATGAATGCTGACTCATCAATCGGGGTTTTACGACACAGCTAGCCCTCTGAGCAAAAATGTACAGACTCACAGACAAAAGCCACCATGACTTAATTATCCTGACCAGATTTCTCAAGCCTCAAAATTCACGAAACAATTACACAGTCCTCCACTTCCTTCGGGGTCTGCTGTCCAAATCTCAGTGCCCAGATTTCTAACCTAAAAGATGTTCTGGGAACTGAGAACAAACAGAAATGGCAAGTTATATATGTGTATATATTTACATTGGAAAAACAGAATCATAAAAACAGAGACAGAAAGAAATCTTCCATCCACTGGCTCACTCCCCCAGATGGCTACAACAGCTGGGGCTGAGCCAGGAAGCAGCCAGGAACCTAGAAATCCATCCAGGTTTCCTACATGGATATAGGGACCACGTGGGCCATCTTCCGCTGTTTTTTCTTGATCATTAGCAGGGAGCTTGGATCAAAAGCGGAACAGTCAGGACATAAACCAGTGCTCACATGGGGTGACAGCATTGCAGACGGCCGCTTAACCCACTCTGCCACAATGCTTTCCCCCCCATCCCCTCCCCGGCCAACCCGTCTTTCCAGGAGCAAGACTGCATTCAGAGAGTGAATCCGCCAGCTCAAAGGAGATCACAGAGGTAGACATCTGGCCTAGCGTGTGAGCTGCCCATTCAGATGGTCATACCCCACATCAGAGTGTCAGGGTCAGGTGCCAGCTGCAAACCCCGATGCCGGCCTTTCTGCTAAGGTGGACCTTGGCGCCAGCAGTGATGCTAGCAGGAGGAGTTGG
This sequence comes from Ochotona princeps, assembly GCF_030435755.1. Lineage (NCBI taxonomy): Eukaryota > Metazoa > Chordata > Mammalia > Lagomorpha > Ochotonidae > Ochotona > Ochotona princeps. Next base: position 9,149,649 of record NC_080863.1, on the reverse strand, counting down.
GTTCCTGACAGCCACAGGAGATTCGGCTTGTGTTCCCGGCTTCCTGCTCTGACCCCAGAGGGAACCAGGAGATGGGAGCACTCTCTCTGTCATAAAAAGGTTAAAAATAAATAAAACAGCAAACGTAAACCAAGTCTTACGACTATTATCATGAAAAGAAATTAAATGGATGAATATCAATGTAAACTTTTGGATACTGTCTAGCACAAAATGGAAACAATGATAACAAGTCATCAACATTACTTGGAATCACTCCACTACTCTTATCTCTGTTAGAGGAAAACACTTCGACCAAAAAAAAAAAAAAAAACTTAAATATCCCTTTATTCCACTCAGAGCTTAGAATGATGAAAGAGAGACAGAAAGAAACAGCCAAGCTGAATGGAAGAAGCTGAAACGAATGTTTTTTTGATGAAAATCCCTAGGAGAGAGAACTCGAGAGCTCAACAGTCTCAGTATAAACAAGCAATAGAACTGAGTGGACACATAAAAGCAGAGGCAAGAAACTACTAAAGCAAACCTTGTTTGTCTTTGTAGATATTGAGATAAACCTGCAAATCATGTCAAGGGCCTGAACAGTAATGTGACTAGTAACTGTTCCAAGCAGACAGAGATCCAATAATGATGCTACGGGGGGGAACTTCCAAGTGGCAGAGAGAAGGCAGCAGGCTTACAAGTGGGGAAACAGAAAAAAAAAAAAAAAAAAAAAAAAAAAACAGTTCCCAGAGCAGGGACCAGTTTGCATAGTAAAGGATGAGGGCCAGGACCACTCAGTGAAGAAGCCAGAAACTTCTCCCAGGGGCTGGGCCTGGGCCTGGGGCCTCCGCTAGGCCCAACAGGACATCTGCATCCGAACCTCAGAAGGGTCAACCTCGGGGCCAGCGGTCAGATGCGGCCATCCACCTACTAACTGAGGGTCCCACTAGGGCTTCATCTCCACACCCTGCTAGAAATGACCTTGACTTTGGATGGTATATTCTGGCTTCTGGATTTCACAGAAGAAACAAAGAAGGGTTAGGTGGTCCACAGAGGAAATCAAAGACGAGGTCTCCGCCCTTTTGCCTAAGAGCAAGTTTCCCCAACATGCAGTGACAACTGTTGGCCTCCCTGTTAGCCAAGTAACTTGCTGCCTCAAGGTAGCTGACTTTGCTGAAAAATCTGTGGAGCTTTCTCTTAAAGGTCCTTGTTAAGGCCCTGCGGGTCAGCTCAGAGGCTATAAAACTTCACCTTGCGAGTTCTGGGATCCCATATGGGCTCTGGTTGGTGACCACTTCCCATCCAGCTCCCTGCTTATGGCCTGGGAAAGCAGTCGAGGATGGCCCAAAGCCTTGGGACCCTGCACTCATGTGGGAGATCCAGAAGAGGCTCTGGGCTCCTGGCTTCAGATTAGTTCAGCTCTGGGCATCATTGTGGCCACTTGGGGAGTAAACCTCTGAACGAAGATTTCCCTCTCTTTCTTTATCTCTGTTTAAAAAAAAAAAAACTGCCTTTCCAATAAAAAAAAAAAACCAAATGAATCTTTAAACAAACAAAAAAGGCCTTGTCGCCAACTTTACAACTGGAGTCTGGGTAAATCTCTATTCGAACTGACCAGAGAGCTACCTTCTGGCTCATCACAGTGTTAAATGACACCTCCCTAATGACATTTCAGCAGCCATCTTTGAAGTGCAACGTGTGTGCCGGGACTTTCCGCATTCCTCCCCTCTGTTCCCGTCACATTCAGTCTAGTTACACGCCATTTATCCTGACTCCATAAATTCCCGGAATGCTTTCTGAACAAGGAGACGGATTTTGGCCTTGACTGTACTTGTCCCTTTTGTCTGCAATCATACAACGTTCTTTCTCAGAAGATGAAATCAGTGTTGTTACAATAACAGTACTGTGTGTGTGCAAGTTAAGGGTAGGCTTGTTGTACAAGAGCTGGTAAGGTTTTTTTTTTTTTTCTTCCTCTTTTTTTTTTTTTTTAAGATTTATTCATTTCCGGACCAGGCCGCGCCGGAGGATGAAGATGGCCGGACAGGCAGCGGAAATGGAGGGGCGGCCGGCAGCAGCAGCAGCAGCAGCAACAGCAGCAGCGGCGGCGGCGGCGGGGTTGACGGCGGCGGCGACTCGGGCTGGAGTGCTGTGACTTCGCATGCGGTAGCGATCCGGGTGGAGCGGCGTGAGCCGCGGGCGCGTAAAGGCCGGGTGGAGAGGATGCCCCGGGAGCGGCGGGTGGCTCCCCGCGCCCAGGGCGCAGAGCCTTAGTGCTGGCGGACGGAGCGGCGCGCTCGGGCCGGCCGGAACGGGACGAGGGCGAGGGCGGCGGCGGGGCCCGCGCCATCATGCCGTGGCTGAGCGGCGGCCGGCGGCGGCGGCGGCGGCGGGGACAGGGGCAGCAGCGGGAGGCCCCCCGGGAGCCGCCGCCCTCGCCCGCGCAGGCCCCGCGGGAGCAGCCGGCGCCCCCTGCGCCCTCGGCCCCGCCGCCGGCCGCGGTTCCCTCGGTGTCCTCCGCGCCGCCGGCGCCGGCGCCGGCGCCGCCGCCGCCCCGGGCCCGGGAGAGCGCACAGCTGCCGCTGCCCGCCGGCTGGGAGGAGGCGCGAGATTACGACGGCCGCGTCTTCTATATCGACCACAACACGCGCCAGACTTCGTGGATAGATCCCCGCGACCGGATAACAAAGCCATTGACCTTTGCGGATTGTGTTGGGGACGAACTTCCTTTAGGATGGGAAACTGTCTATGACAAACAGATCGGGATTTATTACATGGACCACATTAATAAGCTCACCCAGCTTGAGGACCCGAGGGAACAGTGGAGACGAGAGCAGGAGAGGATGCTGAAGGAATATTTAATTGTGGCCCAGGAGGCCCTGAATGCCAAGAAGGAAATCTACCAGATCAAGCAGCAGCGCTTCGAGCTGGCTCAGGAGGAATTCCAGCAACTGCACAAGATGTGTGAGGATGACAGCCGCTCCTACGCCAGCTCCTTCTCTGGGTATTCCACCAACACAAAGTATGACCCACACCAAATCAAAGCCGAGATTGCCAGCCGCCGGGATAGGCTCTCCAGATTAAAACGAGAGCTGACCCAGATGAAGCAAGAACTGCAGTACAAGGAAAAGGGAGTGGAGACGTTGCAGGAGATAGATCGGAAGATGTCAAGTGCGCATACCAGCTACAAACTGGATGAGGCGCAGGCCATCCTGAGCGAGCTTCGCACCATCAAGAAAGCCATCAGTACAGGCGAGCGGGAACGCCGGGACCTCCTTCAAAGCCTGGCCAGGCTGACTGATGGCTTTAAGAATAGTTGCTCCATCACCGACTCGCTACAGGATTCCCCTTCCCGTTCCAGTTTGCCTGGCGAGTCTCCTTTGCCTCCACAGTTCTGTGATGCCGGTTCCCAGACGGATGCCATCGGGGAGTTGGTCTTTGATGATAAAACGAGACTCGCAGACAGAGTCAGACTTAACTGGCAGTATGAGGAAGCCAGAAAAAGAGTCTCGCATATCCAGCAGCAGCTGGCCCAACTCGAGAATGAATCCTGGCCGGGCATGGCGGAGACGGACAGGGATAGGCTGCAGCTCATCAAAGAGAAAGAGGCCCTGTTGCAAGAACTCCAGCGCATCATTCAACAGCGGCGTTCGGTGGAGGACGTGGCCCGGCTGGAGCAGGAGAGAAGGCGCCTGGAGGAGGAGACCCAGCGCACTCGCGCCTCGTCCGCGCAGGGAGCCACGGAGAGGATTCTGCTACAAGAAAAGAGGAACTGCCTACTTAGGCAGCTGGAAGAAGCTACCCGCTTAACATCGTATCTCCGGTCCCAGCTGAAAAGCCTGTCCGCCAGCACCTTGACGGTGTCTTCAGGGAGCAGTCGCGGGTCCCTGGCCTCCAGCCGAGGCTCGCTGGCCTCCAGCCGCGGGTCCCTGAGCTCCTTGAGTTTCACCGACATCTACGGCCTACCCCAGTACGAGAAGCCGGACGCCGAGAGTGGCCAACTCTTGGGCTTCCACCTCATCCCCTCTGACTCGCTGGGGCGCGATGCCTCCTTGGCAGACCCACTCGGCCCTTCAGGCTTCCAGAAACAGCGGCGGTCACTGGACACACCCCAGTCCCTGGCATCGCTGTCTTCTCGTTCCTCCCTGTCCTCTCTGTCGCCTCCCAGCTCGCCCTTGGACACGCCCTTTCTCCCGGCGTCCAGGGACTCGCCCCTGGCGCAGCTGGCAGATGCTTTTGAGGTGCCAGGCCTGGGTGCCCTGGACAGGCTACGTGCGCAAGCCTCCGCCTTGGGGGATGAAGATCTACCCAACTTGGCTTCCCTTCAGCAGCACGCATTCGCGGGGGACGGTGAAGGACCGCGTGAACGAGGTCCCCAAGTGGCCAGTAGTGCGCCGGCAGGAACAGTAACCCCTCTTCGAGAAGACAGCGCCAAGAGGCTGGAGAGGAGAGGAAGCAGCGTATCTGCCTGCCTGTCGGATTATTCGCTAGCAGGTGATAGCGGAGTGTTTGAACCCCTATCCAAAAGGGACGGAGAGACCGAAGAGCCTGCACTGGGAGAGGTGGGCGGGAAGGAAGAGCCACAGATTTATGTGGGATTTTTGCACGACCGCGCCAGCGAGTGTCTCCTCGTACACGTGCTTCAGCTGAAGAACTGTGCTGGGCTGCTGCTCAAGGAAGACTGCAAAGTTCACATTCGCATCTACGTGCCTCCGTTGGACTCTGGCACACCCAGCACTTACTGCTCCAAGGCCCTGGAGTTCCAGGCGCTGCTGGTGTTCAATGAAGTCTTCAGAATCCCCGTGCACTCCAGCATGCTGACGCTGAAAGCGCTTCAGTTATACGTGTGTTCCCTGAATCCACAACGACAGGAGGAACTCCTGGGCATTGCTCAGGTTCACCTGGCTGATTGGGAGAGTTCGTGCGAGATGCAGCTGCGCTGGTACTCGGTGCAGGTCTTCACCAGCCCCGAACCCCCAGGGACAAGGGAGCCCCGGCGCCTCGCGAAGGGCACCTCCGGGGAGCCCGAACGCGCGCTCTGCGGCAAGCCTGACGCCGTGACGGCGCTGCTGGCTAGAACCACCGCCCAGCTGCAGGCTGTAGAGAGAGAGCTGGCAGAGGAACGCGTGAAGCTGGAATATACTGAGGAGGAGATCTTGGAGATGGAACGCAAAGAAGAGCAGGCCGAGGTCGTATCCGAGCGGAGTTGGCAGGCCGACTCAGTGGACAGTGGCTGTGGCAACTGCACCCAGACCAGCGCCTCCTACCCAGAACCCTGTTGTGCTGGTGCGGACTCCTTTCACGGATACGTGTTTGCTGCTCAGGCAGACCCGTACAGCCCCGAGAAATTTAAACCCCCACCTGTTAAGGTTGACAAGGAAACCAACACGGAGGACCTCTTTCCGGAGGAAGTCGTGTGCTCCCTGAAGGACCGGCCCTGCCGCCGTGCCCGCGGGGCGCCCTTTGCGCGGGGCAGCACCATCGTCCGCTCTCAGACCTTCTCGCCCGGGGCTCGGAGCCAGTATGTGTGCCGACTCTATCGAAGTGACAGCGACAGTTCGACGCTGCCTCGCAAGTCCCCCTTTGTTCGAAATACACTCGAAAGACGAACCCTCCGCTCTAAGCAGCCCTGCAGGTCTTCCCTGGCTGAGCTCATGGCCCGCACCTCCCTGGACTTGGAGCTGGATCTCCAGGCGTCGAGAACGCGGCAGAAGCAGCTGAACGAAGACATCTGTGCCCTTCGTGAGCTGAGGCAGAGGCTGGAAGACGCTCAGCTGCGAGGTCAGACAGAACTTCCGCACTGGGTGCTCCGGGACGAGCGATTCCGCAGCCTGCTTAAGGAAGCCGGCCGACAGACCAGGCAGACCAAGCTTGACTACCATCAGGAACAGGCAGCTGAGAAGATGCTGAAGAAGGCTTCCAAAGAGATCTACCAGCTGCGGGGCCAGAACCACCAAGAGCCCATTCAAGTGCAGACCTTTAGGGAGAAGATAGCATTCTTCACGAGACCAAGGATTAATATACCTCTCCCAGCAGACGATGTTTAATGTAGTGCCTTGTACCCATGAAGTATTTGTCTGCCTGTCTTACTTTCATGAAGTTCTTAGGTTAGCTAAATGTGTCTTTAAAATATTTGTGCAAAGCTATTAATATACACATTTTATAAGAAAAATTCTATATATATATATTTTATAATAGTGACGGCAACAGGGCTTGGTTTTTCCTTGTTGCGAAATCTACATCTCTGAAGACAAGTTATTTTATAAAAAGATCAACTATCAAGAGTGTACAGTTTTTATGCTGTTTTTATTTGACTTAGAGGCTGGAAGACAAACGAAGTGAGTTCAGGCAAATTCACTGCAGTGTAATTTATTTATAATACTGTTTTTTTTTTTCCTTGAAGGAAAAAAAAAAGCTAACTTTTAAGATGTATTTTAAGACTAAAATTTTGTTCTTTGGTTTTTGTCATGTAGTAGAATGGAACTTGGAGGGGGAGGTGGGGTGGGTGGCTGGTTTTGTTTCTGACACCCCAAAAGGCAAACACGATGATGCTACATTGTCACTTGTAGCAATTTCTCATTCATACGCATTAACCTTGTATAGAATGCACCTTCACAGTCTCTGTATGTGAGTGTATCAAGAGCAGCAATTCCACAGTCATGCCTCATCTGCATATGTTCCCTGGGCAGTGATGGCTCCATGTTGCTATCTTGTTGTCCAATGCATACAGCCATGGGCTAAAAGGGGCGCGAGACGGAAAACAGGAGCACACGTGTGACTCTGTCGTTGGATCCAGCAGCGGCCAGATTGCCTTGCGAGGTGACTGTGTGGTGGCAGGAAGGACGGGTGGGTCACTACCGTTGGCCAGTGAGTCGGGCCCTTGCAGGGGAGGATTTCAATCTGGACGTAACCGCCCCCTCTGACTTAGAATCTACCCACTAAGACTCACAAGCTTGACAACTAGTTCATAAGGAAAACTCCCATCTTAATGTAGTAAGTTTGCCATTCTTTCAGAGGCCAAATGACATAAATATTTTTGCCCAGTTCTGGTTTATTGTCTATGGAATGCCCTCTCAGAGCAAACACAGCTCTGTTTCCTAGATTTTTCTTTCTCTCCCTTGGAAACGTTTTACATTTCCTCAGTCTGTGTACCCACCCGCTCCCAGTATATAACCTGCTTTCCTTTTTCACATTCATTACAAATGAACCTTGTAGAAGCATTTCATGGACACACGACCAATCACAGACAATGGAGTTTGTCAGTGGTGGGAAGATTGAAAGCTTGATGCTTTTCATGGTTGTCATTTCTTGCTATGATATATTCCTGCTTCTAGTCTAACTTTTATTTTTAATGTTTTTTTTTTTTTTTTGGCCAATTCATTTTTGTACATACCCACAACAGAGGCACACATCCAAAGCACCCGTCCTTTCCAGAACTGCCACTTAACAGATAGCACTGCTGGACAAGGCCCTGCACTCCCGCGGGGGCTGCCGGCATTTTAAACTTCAATGAAGAGCCAGCTACTGCTGGACTCTGAGCTGCACAAAGCCCCATCACCTAAGTCTCAGGTGCAAGGTGCTCCACTCCAGGACAGGCCCTCAGGTGCGTGACCTAGTGTGCAGCTATCTCAGCGAGTCAAGGGTTGAGGCAACTTCTAACTCCTATGAAAGTAGGAATGTGGAGAACACTCGCTGAGCCAATACACAAAGTCCCCAGACTTGGGCTGGCAAATCGCTTCCCAGGTACAGCTGATTCAGATATCTCGGTGCGGGGGGTACTTCCTTAGAGAGAGAACAGCCCCATCTTTGACACAAGGGAAGCAAACACTGCCCCAGCCTTGGAATCCCTCCTGGGAGCACTTCTGTGCCTCTCGGCCCCACCTCTCCCTGCCTCAGTGGCCAAGGCTCCTCCTGGCTCCTCCCTCGTGACAGCCACCTGTAGCCCTCAGGAAAGTCCTGGAGAGTGCAGGGGCCGGGCCTTGCAGTGAAGAAACCTTTGCTGTGTTTTCTGAGCAGCTCTGACCCAGAAAGGCTCAGAATTCTGGGTTTTCAGAAATAGTGCTGTGTGTAACAGGGAATTTGGTTTTATCTAATCACTAAATTGTCAGAATCTGGTTGATAATCACTCAAAGAAGAGCCTTCTGTTGTGGGAATGAATGATAATCCCGTATCCATCTCTTTGTTATTGTCAGTGTTCTCGAATTGTGTCATTTGTATGCTATCAAAATGACTTCTATAACATTAAACTAACTTGCCTTAAAAAAAAAACTTTTACTCATTTATTTAAAAGGCAGAGTTAACAGAGAGGGAGCGACAGAACGATCTTCCAGCTGCTGCTTCACTCACGGCAGTGGCTGGGCCAGCTTCAGCCAGAAGTCGGAGCTCCACAGGGCTCTCCCACATGGAGGGTAGGGCTCAAGTCCATGTGCCATCCTCTGCTGCTTTCCCAGGCACGTGAACAGGGAGCTGGGCTGGAAGTAGAACAGCCAGGATTTTGAGCCAGCACGCAAAAGGCATACTGGAGTTGTAGGCAGCCGCTTCATTAGCTGTGCCCAACACTATTCCAAAGAGCTCACAGGTTTTCAGACAAATTCGGGGTTTCTCCTTGTCTCCACCGTGCACCCACACAATATTAGGTACCTATCTTTCTTCCAGAATGTTTTTTTTCTTTTTTGTGGGTGGGGGTGGGGAGACCAGAGGAGTGGAGAGAACAGTTCACTATATTTATCTGAAATATTTTATTCATATATAAACTCTATAAAGAGATGATAAAATAGGTCACATAGTTCTTTGCCTTTTTAAAAAAAATGTTTTAAGTAAAAATTTTTATTATTTTATTTATTTATTTTTATTATAAAATCAGATTTTACAGAGAGAAGGAGAAACAGAAAGCTCTTCCGTCCACTGGTTCACTACCCAGGGGGGCCGTACTTTCTGAAGCTGAGCTGATGCAAAGCCAGAAACCAGGAGCTTCTTCCGGGTCTCCCATGTGGATGCAGGGTCCCAAAGCTTTGGGCCGTCCTCTACTGCTTTCCCAGGCCACAAGCAGGGAGCTGGATGGGAAGTGGAGCACCCAGGATATGAACTAGCACCCATATGGGATCTTGGCACGTGCCAGGAAAGGACTTTAGCCACTAGACTATCACACTGGGACCAAGGTTTATTCTTATTTGGAAGGCAAAATTGAGTCACAGAGAGAGTCTTCCAGCCACTAGTCTACACCCAAAGTGGTCACACAGGTAGGACTGGGCCAGGCTGAAGCCAGAAGCTTCTTCAAGCCTCCCACGTGGGTCTAGGCATTTAACCACTTGGGCCATCGTCCACTGCTTTCCTATATGCGTTATGCATTAGCAGGGAGCTGGACTGGAAGCAGAGCAGGTGGCACTCAAACTGGTCCCCATAAAGATGCTGGCACTGCAGGTGGCAGCTTTACCCACTGCAGCACAGCATCTGCCTGGGAACTGTGTTTAAGTGTTCACCTTTTAGTGATCATCACAGAGGTGAGGGCATAGGGACTGTAGACCCATGCCGGGGGGCAGGAAGGGAAGAGGGGTGAGAGAGTGAGAGATGTGTCTGTCGGGGAGCTGCTCCTTGTGGTCAGACTATATTGGCGACAGGAATCGAGATAGTCAGGGGCCTCGGACATGGGGAGAATGTCCCGGATGTTACTGGAGTGGTCACTGTATACGAGGTGACTTGTTCCATCTGTCCTCACAGGGGCTCTTCCTGACCCTAAGCCCTGCTGGCTGTACATGTCAGTGAGTGTCCACGGGCCGAGGTTCTTTCTCTTTTAGGAACTTGGCCTGAAGTGTTATGCCACCCCTTGTGGAGGATCTACAGGTCTTCGGTAGGTTAGAGGAGCTGCTGGTCTGGTCTTACATGTGCATCTGGGTGTGTTTCTCCCTCCTCTGGAATCAGCAACAGGGGGTGCCTGGGTCCCCACAGCACGTGCTGCCCACACATCTATGGGATGTTCCTGACTTCGAAGGTATCACCGGTCCAAGGTACTTACGGATTCTGGGGGCCCACTCTTGACTAGGTCACCCCACCCAGCCTGCCCCCAGCCCAGTTCTCAGGCTTCTTGGTGGGTGCTGCAGCCTGCTGTGGGCCACCATGTGCCCCATTTCTTCTTTGTATCTGTGGGGTGCGTTGGCCTGGTTGGAGAACCCCTCCAGAACCCCCACCAAGTCGGTCCCCAGACCTAGTTCCTGTGAGTACCAGTGGGTACGACAGTCTGACCTGGCCCGGCCCCAGCACTCAGGCATACCTCCTTAAGCCCCTAGTAGGCTGCTTCCCAGAGCCAGAGGGAACCTTCTGCTTGCCTCCACACCCCACCCTTACACCCACGAAAAGTACCCTGACCCGGTCGAAGCAACCTTCAGAACCCCATCAGAGCAGATGGCATGTACCAGTGTGTGCTACAGCCTAGTTTTTTAAATTGCTTTTTTAAATGCAATGTCAGCATCACTGTCACAGAGAACCCCTTTATGTAGAAACAGGAATACAGCTTTCAGTTCCTAACCACTATCTGTAAGTCCCTTCTGCCCTCCCATCCCCCACCCCCGGCATGATTCCAAAGTGGGGCATCTCCCAGATGGCTGCCTTCTCCCTCTGGGGAGGAGGCACAACTTAAAGATGGATTTACAGAAGTTAGTACATTAAAATACTGAAAATAAAGGATCCACGATGTCCTACTGACATTTAATTAGTGAGTTTCCATTTAACAATTCCTATCTATAAAGTATTCTGAAGATTACTGAAAGAGGTCCTGTTACCCCCAACATTCAGAAGGGACTTCATGGGGTGGAAGAGGCTCACAGGCCAGACTTGGGGCGGGGGGGTGTGTCAAAGCACATTGGATCAGCCAGGAGCTGACCAGGACACTGCTTAGGACATCTGCATGTCACAGACAGTGCTGGATTCCAGTCCCAGCTACTCTGTTTCTGGTCCATCTTCAGGCTAACAGTGCCTACAGTCCAGCAGATGGGCCAAGAACCAGAGCTCCTGTCTCCCATATCAGAGACCCCAACAGAGTTCTGGATTCTTACCTTCAGTTTGGTCCACCTGTAACCATTGTAGACATTTAAGGAATGTACCAGTTGACTGGAATGTCTGTCTTTCCCTCTGTATCTCTTAAATAAACATATCTTTTTAAAAATACCCAATGATAAACTTTATAGAACTTAAAATACACATTGGAAGGGTCGGTGTTACAGTATAGCTAGTTAAGTCACTGCCTGTGACACCCGCATCCCATTTCAGAGTGGCATGAGTCCCAGCTGGTCTGATCCAGCCCTTTGCTGATGTACCCAGGATGGGAACAGAAGACGGCCAGATTACTTGGGTTCCTGCCAAACTACATGGGTAGCTGGACAGAGTTCTAGACTCTTGGATTTGGCCTGGTACAGTCCAAGCCATTGTGAACATTTAAGGAATATGTCAGAAGATGGATCTCTCTCTCTCTCTCTCTCTCTCACTTTGCCTTTCAAATAAATAAATAAATCTTTTAAAAGAAATATACAGAGTGGCAATGAAATCTTGAAAGAAATATAAGAACATTTCACAAAAGCAACTTTAAAAAGTTTTAAAATTGATTCCCAGTTAAAGCATGCCCTCTGCTGGAGAGGTCTAGTTTTGTAAACTCTTCCCTAGACACTAAATTGGAATCTGAACTCACAACATGAAGAGTACTATCTTGCTCTCAAATACAATGATTAGATACTTTATCCACAATATCTGGCTTCCCCTTGGTCCCTGTCTTCCAAGGCAATATTCAAGATTGCCATCTCTGTTGACTAACACAACTATTCAAAGTTCTGCTTTTGTCTTCGCTTGATCTGGGATGCAACAAGTTTGGAACCCATGGAACAGAAACTCTGCCCAACTTCATCATCCCCCAGATGGCCACAACAGCCACGTCTGGGGTAGATCAAAGCCACAAGCCAGATTCTCTCTCCTGGTATCTCACATGGATGTCAGAGGTCCAAGCACTTGGTGGGCCACCCTCCACTGCCTTCCTCAGATGCAGTACCAGGAAGCTGAATAGGAAGCAAAGCCCCATTCCAATATGGAATTCCATCATCACAAACCAGCGGTTTAAACCACTACACCACAGGCCAATCCCCCATCCCCTTCTTACAATGAGTTATCCATTTGAAAATGGATAATTTCTTTGGGGTACTGTCCATCCAACTTTTCATAAACCATCAATGCTGTATAGCTTCCATCCAAGCTTTACTGTAAATTTGATTTTAATTTTTGCTTCCATTTTAGCAATAATTCATGTTGTTCTGAAAGGGGTTCTTACACATCTAAGCCTTTCTTTAAAGAATATCTGTCCACTTATTTTAGAGGCAGAGTTAGTTGTTGGGTCAGGCAGAAACTAGGAGTTTAATCCAGGAATCCCTATTGGTAACAGGGATCCAAGTACTTCAGACATCTTCCGCTGCTTTCCCAGGAGCATGAGCAGGGAGCTGGATCTGAAATAGAGCAGCCAGGACTCAAACCACTATGACGATATGGGATGCCGGCACCACGGGCAGTGGCTTACACACACTATACCACAATACAGGCCCCTCAATCTAAGTCTTATCCTTAATGCTTCAAACTAGGTTCTGTCTAGATACAACTAAGAAGTCCAAGTTTATTTTAGCGCAATAAAATTTTTAAATCAATGCATAGGTTTTTTTTTTTCCCACAATACCTATTTTCTGAGTAATTTGAAGATCCCTCCTATTCTCGATCTACATTGTCCAAGAGGGCAGTCATTAGCTACCCTGAGAACCTCAAATGGGACTGTTTTACACTGACACATGCTAGAAATGTAGACACCCAGGTTTGAAGGCTTACTCTGTGTTTCTAAGCCCATGTTGAATGGATTCTATTTTGCATAAATTGGGTTATGGAAAATACATTACTGAAATCAGTTTCACTTAATCCATTCATTTCCTTAATGTGTTTTGTCAGACACTGAAATAGACAAATTCTCAGAGAACTCTGGAGAGAAATGTGGGCTAGAGGCAGCTTCAGAGTCACACCTGTAAACGCTTAGAGCAATGAGGTGTTTTCTGCTAGCACTTGATGGATGCTCACCAAACACTTGCTGATCAAATGGTCTAATGGGCACTTCGTTGGCCAGTCTTAATACCATCACAGGAAAACCATCTGGCTAGCGTCAAGAGCTGAAATTTATCCAAGTTGAATTGAACATAAAATGCAGTAGTCTTTAAGCAGAATGTGTGAAAACTCCAGGAAGCCACAACAGGTTGCCAACAGACAAGGAGACATGAATAGTGTAAAGAAATCCACTTCCGGATCCTCGCCTTTCCTGTGTATTTTTGCCTAAAATTGCTCTGACCGAGGGCACACTTTATTAACTTTCTTTTCCCGTTTTTCCCTTTCACAATCACTTTCTCCAATTCCAGAAAATCAGCTTGGTATCTCATACATACATTTGGAATCTTGCTCTAAAGAAAGCTGAGACATACAGATTTTAAGACTGCTCAGTCACCCAATCATAACTGGTCAAGCTAAAAATCTAACCTAGGCAATCTTAACCAAAAAAAATCTTGGATTATTCAAATGCTTCTGGTTTAAAGCAACAAGTCTCATGGAATGTGCTGGCTCCTGCCGCTAGAAGCTCTAAAGTAGATGAAGCTTCGGTGGAGTACTGATGAGAGTGTTGAAACCCAAAGACGGTGTTGCGGTTTGAATGACAGTTTGTGTGTCCGCTCAGAGACTCAGGCAGATGAATGGAGGCTGGTGCTTAACCCAAGCATGGTCCTTCAAGGTGGAGCCTTGGGCAATGATGAGGCCACCTGGGTGGAGACCCTAGTAGACAGCCTTTGAGACCCACCTTGCTATTACTCCCCATGTAAGAACCAACTGCAGCAGTCCCAGACAGCCAGGACAACACCTCTCACCCCATATGTTCCTTTCGCAATCTCTCACATGCTTCCCATTGTGAAGTGGATTCTATATTCCCTCCCCCTTAAGTCCAAGTGGAAAGAAAATTCCATTGCCTTCCGCGCTAAAGCCTTAAATGGTGGTATAATGTCTGCCTGCTTTTTTCTGAGGATGCTTGCTTTTGGAAACCAACCATGAAACTGTGAGAAAGTCCAAGAGCTCACAGAGAACAAGCAAGCCTCCTGGTTCACAGCTGTAGCTGAACACCCAGCCAGTAGCCAGCATAACCTTGCTAGACAAGCAAAGTGAACATATGGGGCAGACATCAGCTGTCCCTAGGACACGTGCCAGGATTCTACATCTTGAGCAAACTAAGTGATTCCTGTTGCTTCGATCCACTAAATCAGTCTTTCTCTGTCTCTCTCTCAGCTCATTCTAGCTCTTGCAAAGAAAGGTTTTGAGAAGAAGGTCTTTCCGCCATCAACACAGTGGTGAGCCAAGAGCTCACCATCAGCACTCACCAAAACATCCACAGAACCAGTTTCAGTCAAAAAACTCAGAAGTCTGCCATGAAGGAGATGGGGACTCCGGATGCCCACCCTGACACAGGCTCTACAAAGCGGACTGAGCCAAAGCAACATATTGCAGCAGCATGAGAGTGTCCAGAAAACGTATTAATGGCAAAGACTTTTGACCAACGAGAGCTACATTTGAATCACCTATGTATGTCAGTACTTTCAAAAATCTACAGTCAATGTAGATGAGAACCAACTGCTGATTAACGTAAGAAAACTGCAGAATACAAGTTCGAGAGAGAGAGAGAACAGAAAGAAGAAAATTGGGGTAAAGAAGAAATGGAGATTTCACAGATGGAATAATAAAAGATAAAAGGGTGAAGAATATGATCATAGGAGCAGGTGGCTAAAGGACAGTGAAAGCAAAGACAACTGGAGGAGGGCTACACTGGGTGGGGCAGCAGGAGCCACCTGCAACACAGCATCTCCCATCAAGTTGGAGCTCAGGCTACCCTTCTTCCTATCCAGTTTCCTGCCTGAGAATCCAGGGCAAGATGGACCCAGTGCTTGGGCCTCTGATCCCCATGATGGACACCCAGATGGAATTCTTCATTCCTGGTTGTCAGAACTGGATACTACTGCCATTTGGGGAACCCACAGATGGAAGATTTCTCTCCTCTGTGTGTCCCTCTCTGTGTCACTAAGTCTTTCAAAGACTCATACTTTTTTTTAATGACAAATGGAAGAAAGATAGAGAGTGTGAACAGAACATCCCTGTGATATGAAACCACCAAGGCAGGCAAGAGTGCCTGTTGTTCAGCCCACCTGGCAAAAACTGCAAAGAGCAGTCTACCACAGCTGACAGAGTACTTGTCTCCATCAGAACGGAGTAAAAGCCTAGATGTCTATTTGTCGCTTTTCAAGAGGCATTTATTCCCACATCACAGTTCCAGTGGCCACTGGTATTTGGATGCTCCTGGGAACAGTGGAAACAGTATTTGTAGGCATCTACAATTTCCTGATGCATTCTAGGACTTCTACATTAACAACATCATCTTTTGTCCTGCATGAAGCAACTACTGACAGGACCACTGGGCAGCATCACTTTCTGGGGCATTTTCTAACTAATGCACCTTAGCCAGGAGATCATTCACCGTATGGCCAGGAGTGTGTGAACTGCCACCTGATATATGGTGATTTTCTTTTGGTGTCCCATCTTCCACAGATCTTGCTACATGACAGGCCCCATAAAGGCTGGTGCATGACCACTGGATTTTTTACATGCCAAGTGGATAGCCACACAGGGTCTAACAGACGGTCCAGTTGTTTTCGTCTTACTGCTTATCAGTAGCCCATTAACTACTCTGTTGACTACCTCATTCCCACCAAATCAATTCCATGGAAGGCTGGAAGGCTACCAAGGGCTACTGTGTTATATCCATCTACCAGGTAGCCAGAGATCAGTAGGGCCTCACGCTGGTATGGCCTAGGTGCTGGTTCCATAGCTCCAGGGGCCTCAGGAACAGTACTGTCAAGTAAGTTAAGTCACAGGACCCTGAAGCTCTTGCAGTTCAGCCCAAAGTAGGCTTGTGTTTAGAACTCCCCATTGATGTGAGTAGGCTCTCTATGTCCCAGTGTGAGCACTGATGTTTTATTAAGTGTTTTCACTACTTAGTCCCTTACTCAGCCCATGACTGGGCAAAAGATATGCATAATAAGAGGGGCAGTGCTGATGACGCTCTCAGTGGTCATCAAAGCAGATGTCAAATCTTTGCTCCTTTTCATACTGGGACCAAAACCCCAGTGGGATGCCTTAGCCTCTCAGGCTACTGCCAAGTGCCCTACCAGGCCCTTCTGCAGTGACGCGTACGTCAAGCGCGCATGGACCGGCTGCATCAAACACACCGAACGACTGCACGGCTCACCCATTGCACTCAGCGGCTGCTGAGAAGGCTGCTTGCTCTTGCTAACCCCACTCCCATCTGACGCCCCTCTTTACCAAACAGTACAAAGGTCTCTGAATTTTCACTTTTCTTTCCCTTTAAAAAAAAATTATTTAACTTGAAAATCAGAACTACAGAGAGAAAGAGAGAAGGAGAGACAGAGAGAGATCTTTCATCCACAGGTTCATTTCATCCAAATGGGCACAATGGCTGGAGCTGAGCCAATCAAAAGCTGGGAGCCAGGAGCTTCTTCAGGGTTTCTCACATGTGTGCAGGGTTTCAAAGACTTGGGCCATCCTCCACTGCTTCCCTAAGCCATAAGCAGAGAGCTGGATCAGAGGAGGAATAGCCAGGACACAAACCAGCACCCAGATGGAAAACCAGCACTGCAGATAGAGGATTAGCCTGTTACACAACTGTGCTGCCCTCAGAATTTTTTCCAGATGTAGGATAGACACTCTCCAGTATCCTAAGACTCTTATAAACTCTTTGCAACTGCTTTACAGTCATTAAGGTGGGAAAGGCCTAATTTTTGTTAACAACAGCTTCCGGAATGATCTTCATCTTACTCAATTACACCAAGAATAGGATGGTCTCGGTTTCCGCATTTGGGACCCGTGGACTGCCAGCCCCACAATTTTGCATGATTCAGCAAAATGACTATGGCTGCTTCCAACTCTACAAAAAAGTCACAGGTTAACATCACATCACTGTGGTACTGACCATGGCGCCAGACGTACTGCCATGACACAAGACAGAGCTATGCAGACGACCTTGCGGAAGAACAGGCACTGGGGTTATCCAACATGCAAGTGAACTTGCCTTGGACTCTCAGGAAACACGTCAAGAAACAGAAAAGCACCAGATAAATCTAAAAAATAATGGCAGGTTCTGAGTTTGCGGAAGAGGCAGTCCATAACATGACTTACCAATGGAATCTCCATTCGTGAATCAAACAAACTACGCAGGGGCCTAATGAGGCCTACCTTCTCCAGTTGCCAGAGGGTCCCAGTAATTTCCTCATGACCCCACAGGAGTATATATTGTTTGGTGTTCATCAGTTTAGGTGTGGTGGTTGTAATGGTGGGTGGGCAACAAACCCCCTCAGCGAAGCTTCTATCACATACACACATGCGCAGAACTCCACCCACTGCATTTTTTAGCCATAAACTCTGTAGGACATCAACACCCAGTATGCTCCCAGTCTGGGAGATATATACACAGTATGTTCCGAAGGTGTTAGATGCCTGATACTCAGAGGAAGTTGATCGTTTTACCTGGATAGTGCAACCTTCATAGCCATCTATGACTACCATGGACCCAGGAACTCCCTCAGGGCTGCCAGATAACGAGCATCCGGCCCCTGTGTCAACTACTGCCAATGGATGTTAGAAGTGGATCCTGACTAACCAGGTCTTTTGGCCTTCTTCCAACTGAATTTAAATGTTCAATTGTCGGCAGTCACTTCACAGGGCTTAGAACCACTTAGAAAAATCCTATAGCCAAGACCATGGCTCTAGAATAGTGGGTAAAGCCAGCACTTGGCAGCACCAGTATCCCATATGAACGCCAGTTCAAATCGCAGCTGCTCCATTTCCCACCCAGCTCCCTGCTAACACCCTGGGAAAGCAGCAGAGGATGGCCCAAGTGCCTGTGCCCCTGCAGCCACAAGGCAAACCTGGAGGATGCTCCTGGCCCAGCTCTGACCGCTGTGGTCATTTGGAGAGTGACTCTGTGGATGAAAGATACTGTCTTTCTGGTTTTTTTTTTTTTTCTCTCTCTAACTCTGCCTTTCAAATAAATAAAGATTTTTAAAAAGAAAAAAACCCTGGATATCAACTCAGGTGCTTTGCTTAAGCTGGGCTTCTTTTTTTAAGATTTATTTATTTATAGTAGAAAAGCAGATTTACAAAAAGAAGGAGAGACAGAGTAAGATCTTCCATCACTGATTAACTCCCCAAATGGCCACAACGGCTGGCACTGAGTCGATCTGAAGCCAGGAGCCAGGAGTTTCTTCTGGGTCTCCCATGTGGGTGCAGGGTCCCAAGAATTTGGACCGTCCTCCACTGCTTTCCCAGGCCACAAGCAGGGAGCTGGATGGGCAGTGCAGCAGCCAGGAACACAAACCAGTGCCCATATGGGATGCCAGTGCTTGCAAGGTGAGGATTTAACCTGTTGAGCTTTCACACGGACCCCTACACTGGGCTTCTTTAATGGCTGGGGCTATGGTTCCCACTTTCACTGTTGCCATAATCCTAGCAATATCTTTTCTTCTCACCAACTTTTTCCCTGGGTACTCCTGCTGCCACAAGACTGACCCACATCTGGATTTAAGCGACCTTAATTGGTTCTTTTCCTGCTTTCATCTCCAGAGTCGTGGCCCACTTCCCTTTTTGAGGGTACCCTGCTTTGACCTCCCCCAACTCCACAATGGTACAGATATCCGCAGGGGTAAGGCATGCCATTGAAGAGGGGGACAGAGTGGGAGCTAGTATCACCCCAGGGGGCCAAACAGAAACACCAGGGGTCTGTAGCACAAGACTTCCCACCCTGGCAGCAAAAACTTCTTCCTCCTGCCCTGAGTCCCAGCATTCTGCATATTCAACTTTCACAGGGTTCCTTCAGGTCAGCATACGTGTGCCACCTGCTGATGGGCCCAGGTAGGCCTCTGGCATGAAGCCATACCTTCCTGTTTCATGTCAAACCCAGAAGATTCCCTGCCAACAACCTAAGAGTGGTTTCCATGGGAAAGACAGTGAGAAAGACCCCCACCCCACGGCCCCTGTCTCTGCCCACCTGCCTTTCTTCTGTAACGTCTCAACATGCAATGTCTTTTCTATACTGATGGGCGAGCCATCCACTTCTGTCCACTCCCCGTCCAGACAGACCAGCCTGCAGACTCTCCGTGCAGAGGGGCGCATGCGACACATACACGATTACATTTCAAAACGACCGGACTCGGTAATAGAGACAACGAGGGAGCCGGACAGAGTCCGTGTCATGTTCTGACGGGGCCCACCGACTCATGCCTGTAACTCCCCACCCACCCTCTCCCAGGCGCCCTTCCTTCCCTCCACACCCTACCCAAGCCTTCCAAAAAAGGCACACCTCAACCCCTCCTCCAGGCCGTCCTCCCGGACTGCCCCCCCTTCCCGCCCATTCTCCCGCCCATCCCCAAGGACGCACGGCCGCGCGGCTCCCGTACCTCGCAGACCTGAGGAATGCCGTTGTCCTTGAAGTAGTTCCTCACCGTGGGGCTGGCGGTGCGTAGCGACGCCATGGCCACAGAGAGAGAGAGGCCCAGGCTGACTCCCCGGCGCCAGGCGAGGCCGAGGGGCGCGACGCGGGAGACGAGGGCGGGGCGCGTCTCGGCGTTGCCTTGGGAACCGAGGCGGGGGCGGGGGTGGCGGGAGGAGAAGGTTCTCCCGGGAGGCGGGAGCGCGCGAGGCCGAGCTCTCCTCAGGGCGGTCGAGTCCGTGGGTGTCCCCGCTCCTGGCAGCGCCCCTCGGGCCGGCGGGGGAGCCCCGTTCCCCGGGCCGCCGGCTGGTGGCCTCGTCGGGGTCCCATCGACCCGAGCGGGTGTTTTTTTTTTGTTGTTGTTGTTGTTTTTTAGGCAGGGAGCCCAGCCGCTTCCGGGAGGCGGAGCTCCGGCGGCGGCGGTTTCCTCTCTCCTCAGCCGGGCTGCGCTCCGACGGCGGCGGCGGCCATCCCCGCGTGATTTGCAGAGCGCACCCCCACACACACACACACGCACCCCACGCACACTGACCCCCGCGCTGCGCCCCCCGGGGCCCCGAGGCGGCATGAGCGGCGCCCGGCGCGCGAGCTGGCTGGCGGCCGGCCTCATCCTAGGGGCGGGCGCCTGTTACTGCGTGTACAGGCTGACGCGGGGCCGGCGGCGGGGCGGCCGAGGGCTCGGTCCGCGCCCCGCGAGATCGGCAGGTGAGGCCGTCGGGGAGCGGAGGGCGGTGGGGAGGAGGAGGAGGAGGAGGGAGGAGAGAAAAACTGAAGAGGGAGCGGGCGAGGGAGCGACTCGCGTGGGCTGGCTGGGTCCGTGGAGGCCCGGAGCGACCTCCCTGCCTCCACGCCATTGTTCTCAGCCCTGGGATGCACGGTCGCCTCCCCCCCTCCCCCCCGCACACACACACACACACACACAAACACCATCTTGGTGTGCGTGGATGCGTGTGTGTTGCCATCCCCCCACCCCCTCGGGAGGACAAGTCCGTGTTGAGGTTTCTGTCCCAGAGCTACTGATACGAGAACCAAAACGCTAGGTTTGCTGACTGACTCTTCTTGCAAGGGAAATGTCAAGTCCTTCTGGAAACGGTTAGGGAAGTGGGTGGGCGTGGCTCGAGACACCCGCATCCCGTGTGGGTGTACACGCCTGGTTTTGTCCCCTTCTGAGCAAGCTTCCTGTTTAAGCACACCCTGCTAAGGCAACAGCAGGTGATGGGGTCAGGTCCTTTGAGTCCCTGCCATTCAATGTGTAGGTGGCCCACATGGGATTCCTGGCTCCTGGCTGTTGGAGAATGAACCAGCAAATGGAAGGCACTCTGTTGCTTTCTTTGTATCTCTTTACATGAAAACTAAATAAACAGCAATGTGGAGTTTGCATTTAACCAAATTGCCTGGCACATCTCAGGCAGTGCCCTGATGGGACTTAAGCCCAAGTACTGAGACACCTGCCAAGGTACACCGTAGCAGAAGGCTGCAATCAGAAACAGGGATGCAGGCCTCATAAGAGGCAGATGGCATGTTCTCCCCCCGTTATCTTAGCTTTTGGAAAGGTTTGGGTTATAGCAAAGAGATCAAAGCTTTATAATTAAATGCACATTCACTCAGGGACTTTCAAATAGAATGTAAGTTTTATTTGCAATGGGATGCTCGTGACACAAGATGATGAACCTGTCTGTACCGCTCGAAACTTTTTTGCACCAAAAGTACCTAGTTGGAAAGTACCTAGGACTACACCTGGCCTCAGAAGATATATTTGATATTTTTTAATTAAAAAAAAAAATCTTGTCCTGACTCCAGGTGAACTTGAAGCGATTTTTTTTTTCTTCTGTGCAGAAGACCTCACTAGTGGTTCCTATGATGATGTTCTAAATGCCAACCAACTTCAGAAACTGCTTTACCTGCTCGATTCCACCGATGACCCTTTCATTACAGAGAGAGTTTTGGTCACTCTGGGTAACAGCGCAGCCTTCTCAGTGAACCAAGTAAGTACTCTTTGTCACAGCCAACAGGCCCCTTCCGTCCTTGCAGGCTAGCAGTCATCGGGACCCTGGGTAAGATGCTCACCCTGCCCCCTCAGAGCCTCAGCGTGGCTCCTTATACCTACAATAAAGTGTTTGTTGACTGAAAGTATGGCCTAATCATAATGTGGCTATGAATGGGATCCCGGACCCCTGTGAATGTCGTCACGAGAGTCACGTTCATGGTGTTAGGTCAACGTGTGACGCTGTAAGTGGCTGAGAATTCAGCGCTGCTTCAGGAAGCCAATCGAAGCATCTCTCCATTAAGCATTGTACCTTCACTTGTAGGTGGGTGTTTCAGGTATTGTCCTGAGAGGCAGGTGGTCCCTAGGACCCATGGATACCCATTTCTTGGGGTCAATAGTTTCTATTGATACAGATTTTTTTTGAACACCAGCACCAAAAGAGCTCAACCCGAATGCTTTCAGTTCCAGTCCGAACCAGTCCCCACCCCAGCATGGAACACAAGTGAGAAAGAAGTACCATGTCTCTCAGCCAATGCCCTTTGTTAACATTGCTAACCACTGCGGAAGTATTTTGAATGTATGCCTTCTTTTAGTGCCATTTTCTCAGGAATGACATTACAGTAAAACCTCCGAGATCTTACCGAGATAAATATGCAGAACGGTCATTCATTATTGTACTCGTCCACCTGCAAGAGTCGGGGCTCCACAGTGGAGGAGTACTCAGCCGAGTTAACTGGGCCATCCTTGCTCGTGGGCACCACGGGATCCTGGTGAAGGTTCTAGATCATTGCAGTCCTCTCGCCCACTGTTTGACTTTGCTGTGTGTCCTGCTCTGTGTCGCTCTTCGCCTCTCTGGGCAGGAATGGAAAAAGAGCCACCGGCCTCTCCAGCCTTCCCACTTGCTAGCTTCTGATTACGAAGGGGGCACATTCTGCTACAAACAAGCTCTGTGTCAGTGTCCGCAGCAAAAGGCACAGACCCAGACCACAGTCGCTGCAGCCTGGTTCGTGTGCGCATCCTCTGGTCAGGCGTCAGGGATGGATGGGAACTGGCCAGCCCTAGTTCCAGCAAGGACTGTGTGAGCCCGATGAGGTGTCGTCTGCCCCAGCCGGGGAGGATGGGGTAACAGGCAGACAGAAGCAGTGGACAATGATCAAATTGCTAGTCGGCCTGTATTACAGTACTTCTCGGGTTTCTGTGCTCCTGAAACAAGTTGTAGTCAGACTAGGTCAGTGTGCATGGGTGGCCAAGGACTTGGGCAGTAGGGTCCGTACCCCTCACCGTTACTTCTGCTGCCTTGATCCGCTGTAACAGTACACACCCATTTTCTGGTACCTTCCCATGCACTCTAGCAGGGACCCAAATTAGAAGTGGGGTAGCCAGGACTGCCGCAGGTACCCGAGTGGTACCCATAGGAGGGGCAGCATTGTAGGCAGTGGCTCAACCTGCCCAGCTCCACAGCTTTTCTACTCTAAATTAGAACACTTTTCCAAGTGTTCCTACGGCTGGAGAAATCATATAATTCATTTCAAAGTAAAATTATATTGTAAATTTATTTGGGATCATTACTGTAGCTTGATAAATTATATCATACATCTCCATGCTGTAGTTTTTTTTTTTTTTTTTTTTTAAAGATTTATTTTATTTTTATTACAAAGTCAGATGTACTGAGAGGAGGAGAGATAGAGAGGAAGTGGAGCTGCCGGGATTAGAACCAGCGGCCATATGGGATCAAGGCGAGGACCTTAACCACTAGGCCACGCTGCCGAGCCCTCCATGCTGTAGTTTTAAATAAATAAATGTGTTGACAATTTTATTTTCAGTTGATTTTATTTCTTATTAACTAATGGGTAGTAGAATTTTTTTTTTAAGAATTTACAAATTTGTATGTGGGAAAAGTATTTCTTTTTAATTATTTAGTTATTTTTCTTTTTAATTATTTTTCATTATTGTTTCCCACCCCCGGGAAAAGTATTGCTAACAGTCACTAATTTTAATTGTATTTATGGATACAGAAAAATCAATGAAGGTGATGCATATGAGGTCATGGCCTTGTTTTTTGCTCTCTTAGGCCATTATTCGTGAATTGGGTGGTATCCCAATTGTTGGAAACAAAATCAACAGTCCCAACCAGAGTATTAAAGAGAAAGCTTTAAATGCACTGAATAACCTGAGTGTGAATGTTGAAAATCAAATCAAGATAAAGGTAAGTGGCCTGAAAACACCAATGCATGAGATCTTCCATAAATGGAAGCAAGAGTAATAATAACAATAATAAGGTGAACGGTGAAACTTGGAGAGACTCTCCTTTAGACGTTTGTGCAGGGGTTAGAGGAAGGCAGAGCAGGAGAGAAGGACCCACGTGACAGGCAGGCAAAACACCAGACTTTAAACTTGAGGTTGTTTATTTCAACGATGTTAAGGCACCAGTAGAGAGTCAGGCAACAGCAGAAAGACAGCTAATGAAAAAATTATTTGGGGCCTGGCACAGTAGCCTAAGTGGCTGAAGTCCTTGGCTTGCATGCTACGGGATCACATATAGGTGCTGGTTTGTATCCCGGCTGCTCCACTTCCCATCCAGCTCCCTGCTTATGGCCTGGGAGAGCAGTCGAGGATGGCCCAAAGCCTTGGGACCCTGCACCCGTGTGGGAGACCCGGAAGAAGCTCCTGGCTCCTGGCTTCAGGCCAGCTGGGGCGTGAACCATCAGATGGAAGATTCTCTCTCTATAACGCTGACTTTAAATAAACACACATCTTTGAAAAAAGAAAAAAAAAAAAACCCTGCAACTTTACTGGTTGCCTCCAGAAAATAGAAATTAATAAGTGGTTTCTGCAGACAGAGTTAGGAAAGACAATAATTCCAAACAAAAGGGAACAAGATGAGAGGAACTCAGCTTCCAGAAGAACAAAACTTGATGATCTTCGCATTAGAGTTGAAGCAACGAAAGGCTCAGAGATAATAAAAACGTAAATGTTCAAATCAAGAAATACTTTAAGAGATAACAGATTCTTAAGAAAAAAAAATAGAATTTCTAAAGAGCTTAAGAAATATTTTTAAAGAGTAGTGGTGGAATGATTTTGTGACCAAAGAGCTAGTATATGTAATGTATTATTTTTGTAAAGGTTTATTTATTTGTATTTCAAAGGCAGATTTACAGAGAGGAGGGACAGAGAGATCTGTCCATGGCCCATTCCCCAAATGGCCACAGTGACTGGAGCTCAGCCAATCCAAAGAATTAGAACAGTTGAGACATGAACCTGTGCCCATATGAGATGTTGGCACTGCAGACAGAGGATTAGCTGGCTGTGCCCCCACCAGTCCCCATAATTTTTTATGGTGAAAGGAGGTGGTTTTATTTATTTTTAATTTCTATGTAATCGTAGGGACAGATTTTCTGTCACCTGTTAGACCTAGGACAAAGCCAAGGGCCTGAGACTCACTTGAGATCACTCACTTGCCTAGCAGGGAACCCACGTACTTGAGCCTGCCACCTCCCAAGGTGCATGTTAACAGGAAGTTGAAATGCGAAGTTAAACTAGGACTTGACTCCAGGCATTGCGTTGTTGAATGTATACCTGAAATCTTGAACCCACATTAAAATGTTAAACTTCCTCCACTTTGCTGCCATTATTTAGTTTTTATATCACGTGGAAAAACTGGAGAATCTTTTTTTTTTTACATTAATGTCTTATTGGACAGTGATTCCCTACCATCAAATTAGGAAAATTGTTCAACCCGTCTGGTTTTGATAGAATTGACTAGGGGCTGGTGTGATGGTTCAGTTTACTAACCCTCCACCGGCAAGTGCTGGCGTCCTCTATGGGTGCGAGTTCGTGTCCCGGCTGCTGCACTTCCCATCCAGCTCCCCGCTTCTGGCCTGGGAAAGCCTTGGACTCCTACACCTGTGGGGGAGACCCAGAGGGAATTCTGATTCCTGGCTTCAGCTCTGCTCCAGCCATTGAGGCTGCTTGGGGAGTGAACTGGTGGATGGCAGATCTTTGTCTTTCCTCTCTATGAATCTGCCTTTCCAGTAAACATATGTAAGTTTTTAAAAATTGACTAAAAAAAAAAAAAAATCCTATTTCTCTTTGACCGCTCCCCCTCCCCCAGTTGTGTTTTCCACACTTATTGATTTATTTGAAAAGGAGCACAAGGGTGTGGGGCTGGGGATGAGGATGAGGGAGGCAGAAAGAGACAGAGAGCTTCCATGTGCTGGCTCGCTGCCCAGCTGAACACCCAGGGCTGGCCCAGGGCAAAGCCAGGAGCTAGGAACTCCATCCATGTCTCCGTGTGGGCTTTTCCAAGGTGCATGAGCGGGAAGCTAGATCAGAGGCTGAGCAGCCGGGACTTGAAGCAGCCCTCCTCTGTGGGGCGCAGATGTCAGCAGCAGTGTCTGTCAAGTGTCGGCCTGAGCCTCTGCACACCATTACTGGCCCCTTGGGCGCCCCGCCACTACCACCCGTTGTTTCCTTCTGAGAAGGTGTGGTTCAGTCCCTATTGGTAAGGTACCTTAACAAAACTTCACATCTCCCTTCCTGATCATGGCAGAACAAAAAAGTCGTCCTGAGCTGAGAGGTCCCCAACAAGGAAGGGTTGCAGCAGGAGCCCTGGACAATGGATGCTTCTTCCCCCACCTGCTGGCCGACCCGAGGCAGGGGACCCAGGTCCTTGCAGGCTTCAAGTCAGCTGGAGGACGGCCATTGCTGACCCTCACCTCGTTAGAGTTGTCTTCAAGGGTGAAGGGAGGGTTGGCGGTGCAATGCAGAGGCTGGTGCCTGTGCCTTGACTGCCACACTGTGTGGAGAAGTAACTATCCCTGGTTCCCACTTGCTCACTCCTCCCCTCCTGCCTTCAGACGTACGTCCATCAAGTCTGTGAGGATGTCCTGGCTGGTCCCCTGAACTCCGCCGTGCAACTGGCCGGACTTAGACTGCTGACCAACATGACCGTGACCAATGATCACCAGCATCTGCTGAGCAGTTACATCACAGACCTATTCCACGTGCTCCTCGCCGGAAACGGAAACACCAAGGTAGGAAGTGACTGTTACTCCGGGTACCGGGAGCTGTTGCATCAGCCTCCCCAGATTGAAGTTGACGTTCATGTATGTTAGCTTGATAGCCCTCCAAAAAAAAAATGTTCAGGCAGGGTTTACTCAACACTCTCCCATGGGCCCAGGAAAGAAGAATATTGTTTATTCTAAGATTGAATTGCATGGCGAGGGAAAAATCACCTGTGATTTCCCTAATCAATAGATGGATGTTGTTCGATTTTCTGAGGATCGGTAAAATTGCCTTTTTTTCCTTAAGTGATGTAGCTGATGCGTCCCCATCGCCCAAGCATAGGGACATTGTGATGGAAAAGATTCAGTGACAGTGGTGCAGTACCTCAGGGCAAATACATTCTTCTGATTTGGCGGATCCTTGTTGAAAATCTTTCTAAAACCACGTCGAAGCTACAAGAAGAGAAGTGGCTAATGCGAAGGCCGTGGCCGTGGCTCAGGCCGGTCAGGTGCATAGCCCAGGAGGCCACAGAGGCCAGCTGAAGTAAGGGAGCACAGCCCAGGGGACGCCATCGGAGCGGTCCCTAACTCCGTCACACCAGCAGGCATCCATTTCATTGCCTGCTTTTCAAGAAATAAAATGCAGGTTAATCAAAAGACCTGGTAAATGGTGATCGTTTGTTCCTCAGGGTTTTACCGTGTTGCTTTGTGTTCTCTGGGTCCGGCTGGGGTCGCTGCAGCGTCTGGCTCAGCAGCTACCACGATGTGATTACGGGAGAGCTGTGCCACCCCAGCAGTACTGGCTTCCCGGTGACACGGGGTTGGCATGTGGGCTGTGCCCAAAGGCACAGTGTGCCTCTCTTTCCAGCAGAGGGCGATGATGAACCGCCTTTCCATGTGGTGCTGGGATAAACCTCTCCTTAGCCTGTCTGCACTGTCTGACCCAGGCCACCAGGAGGAGCACAGCCACGGCCAGGCGACTGGCCTCGGGTCTGCTCATACACCTGTCTCGGATACAGTCTGTGTTTGCAAATGGTTTGCAGTTGTTTAAAAAGTGACTCACTCCACAGTAATAATAAGTTCTTTTTGTTTTGTTTTTCCGTTACATTGCCTGTGGTGATAGTGCTGCAATAGAAAATTTGCTTTTTGTTGTTGTTGTCTGCTCGGGAACCTAATCACCAGTTATAACACCAAATCTCAGTGCAGGTCTGTCGGGAGGTGGCAAAGATTCTGGTACTTGAAGCATGCCCACTGCCTCCAGGGTACACGTTAGCAACAAGCTGAGAGCCAGGCCCGGAACTCAGGCACTTCGGTATGCTGTGTGGGCATCCCAAGAAACAGCCTAACTTCTGCACTGCTCACTCACTGCCTTACTGCATTTTAATAACCTCTTGAACTAGACATGTCATGTACAAATAATAGAAGAGATAGGAATATAAACTGTGCTTAGCAATGAGAGTTCATAAATGTCCTGGAGTCACCACAAGGTGGCGTACGTGAGGCAAGGGGATTCACTGGCCTATGGAAGGTTTCAAGCCAATACGTGCGTGGGGTTTATAATTGTCTTCTACCTTCACACGTATTTTTCCACACTGCCCTCCTTTCTACCAAGGGTAATCCATCACTGTTTTGTGCCAGACACTATTGCATACCTGCCCTTGTGACTACAAATGAGTCTTCCTAGGTTTTACTGCTTTGTTCCTCCAGGCTTATCACGTAGGTTCAGGACCTCCTTCCCTTTGGCTTCTTATTCTTATTTCCCTTAGTAACACTTCACTGACCATGGAGCCTAACATGTCTGCTGGGTGCTACTGACCCCCGCCTAGGCCAGAGGAGACCAGAGAGTACATGCACTGATTTACAGTAATTTAATCTCAGAATGTCTACTTAAAAACAGCGCGCCCTGCACGTCCAGGCAGCCTTACCAGGAGTTAGCCCTGGGCCTGCTGGGATGCTGGTATTCACTGGACTCTTGTTGCCTTCTTTCTGCAGTATTCAAAACCATGACCATGTGTTAGCTTTAGAGAAATTCTGAAAAATTCATTAAGCAAAGTCTGCTATCTTTCTTTTATTTTTTTTTAAATTGAATTTTATTTATTTCTTTTATTTATTTCTTTTTGGAAAGGCAGATATACAGAGAGCAAGAAAGATAGAAATCTTCCATCTACTGGTTCACTGCCCAAATGGCCACACTGGCCAGAGCTGATCTGATGGGAAGCCAGCCACTTCTTCTGGGTCTCCCACATGGGTGCAGGATCCCAAGGCTTTGGGCCATCCTTGACTGCTTTCCCAGGCCACAAGCAGGGAGCTGGATGGGAAGCAGATGGGATACCAGCACTTGCAGTCAGAGGATTAGCCCGTTGAGCCATCGTGGTGGAGACTAGGCCTTCTTACTGCCATTTTTCCATGAACATTTTAAAGTCCCCATCTTATCCAGTGTAAAGCTTTACTGTGGCCTTTGCTTTTAAAAGAGGAATTCTACCAGCAGGTTCCTACTGTGCAGGAATAAGAGAGCGCTGACATTTTGTCTGGTCAGATATTCCATAACATTAGTTTGCCCATCACTGTGACATCACTAAATGGTTGTAAACCATTGTTCACAACAACAAAAAATAACCTGCAAAATGCGTGGAAATCCACTCAAATGAAAAGGTCTATATTATTATTGGTGATGGTAATGAAAATTTATACATCTTCAGTAGAAATGAACGGAAATTCAGATTTTGTGTTTGGTGGTGGCTCTAAAGATCTTATTAAGCCATTATTATGCGTCAGGATATGTGAGAGTTGGATTAGGAAGACACTGTCAGTAGGAGGGGTCGCCATCAAGTTTACAAAGCGTGAAGTTAAAAGGTAAGTTTATTTTGGTGCCAAAACACCATGGATGGATTTCAAAGTCTTGTTTAAAAAAAAAAAAAAATTATCAGTCATTTTTAAGACTTATTTGAAAGGCAGAGTTAGAGAGAATCTTCCATGCACTGGCTTCCCTCCTCGAATTGTCATGGTGGCTGGGGCTGGGAGCAAGCGCTCGGGTCATCTTCTGCTGGGTTTTTGAGCACACGAGCCGGGAGCGAGCCACCAGGACTCTGAACAGCGCTCCCATGGAATGCTCGTGTCACATGCCACAGCTTCATGCACTGTGCCACAGCGCTAGTACAGTATGCTAGAAAAATAAGGTTGAAATAAAGACAGCGCTACGATGAGAACGAGACCAAGTTATGAGTCCAGAGGGAGGCACTTTATGTCGAAGGAATTGTGAAGCTTCGGGGAAAAGCGAAAGCGTGAGCCAAGTCTTGGGGCATACATAGACAGGACTTTCCAGAGAGGGCCACCCACTACGAAGAGAGTGTGTGCCTGCTGGTCTAAAATAAACCAACATTCTTATTTCAGGTTCAAGTGTTGAAACTGATTGTGAATCTGTCTGAAAACCCAGCTATGACAGAAGGACTTCTCGGTGCCCAAGTAAATACCTCACATGCTTTCGTTAAAGATTTATCTGCTGTTGTTTTAAAGATTGATTTATTTTTTTATTTGGAAGACAGAGTTACAGAGGGAGGGAGGGACAGACTGAACGAGGTCTTCCATCCACTGGCTCATGCCCCAAACAGCAAGAACTGGGAGCTAGCCTGGGAGTAAGCGACTGGTGCTCCAGTATGATTGCCAGTGGGGCAGCACCAGCTCCCAACTTGTACCTTTTTGTGGACACACAGACAGACAGATCTAGGAAAGACCCCCCAAAATAACAAGAGGATCTCCAAGAACAAGGTAATAGGTGGTTTTCATGGACAAATGTCCTACATTTTCTGCAAGTATATTTTAAAATTCTCCCTAGTAATCATAAAATCATTTTTCTCATCTTCGCCCAATGTTGGGTATGCTGCTCTTACGTGTGGCCTGTTTGTAAGCACACAGCTACTGAAACACAGTAGCTGCTCTCTGTGGGCCACCCCGCTGAGCCCCCGGTGCCCCTTCCCTCGGATCTTACAGTCTCGTGGGGGGACCAAGATGCGGAACAAGCAGGAGCTATTCCAAATGACTACATCCTGAGATTCCTGGGGAATTGATCTTTCAGCTAAAACAAAACCAAACCCTCACTGTCCCAAGAGTGCACACGATATAGAGAGGGGTGCGTGAGATTTTACACATCACACTTACACAGTATGAAGGGTTTTGTAAATGTGACGTGGTCCCTGCAGCATGGCCGTGTGAAAACCACACTCACCATCTCCTGTTGCAGGTGGACTCAGCATTCCTGGCCCTCTTCGACAGTCACGTGGCAGCGGAGATCCTGCTCCGAGCACTCACGCTGTTTCAGAACATAAATAACTGTGTCAAAGCAGAGGGCCGCCAGGCTCTGAAGCCCACCTTCCCGCAAGGCTCGTTGTTTTCCCTGTTGTACGGAGAAGAATGCGCCCAGAAAATGAGAGCTCTGGGGGCTCACCACGACGCGGACGTGAAAGAGAAGGCCGCAGCAATAACTCCAGCCTTCTGATGGCCTGGTCCTGCATTCCTCCCTGCAGCAACACACTCTGGAAGCTTCTTTCCCATTTGCCTAACAGATTCTTGAGCTGCCGAACTTGTACAGTAAACATCCCATTTCATCCTCCACACACTGCAGGTTGAGCATTTCTCATTTATCATGTTCAAAAGAAAGGAAAAATTCAGATTCCGGCGTGTGTTAGTGTTCCTGTGAAGCTTATATATTTAATAATCAGAAACACACACACACACACTCAGGTCACAAGTATCTTGGAGAAGTGATCTTCCACCTGTATGTGGCCGCAATCTTCGGGTTTATTTTGGATCGTTTTACTGATGCCCGTTGACTAGAAGAGCTTGCATGAGTACCGTTAGTTTTTCTTTTGCTTCCTAGTTACAGAGACACTGATTTTCCCTACAGGAAGGGGCCGTGGCCATTCTGTGTGTGACGTGCCCTGTAGTGTGGAGTGGTCTGTCCTCCTCCCTCTGAGAGCACTTAGCCTGGGACTAAGTCACGGCTTTACAGCTGCCCAGCAATGACCTTGTCCTTGGGAAGAAGCAGTGAGATGCTGAGGAACCCAGCCACACTGCTTTGAAAACGTCTGTTCCCATCATGCAAATGTGAGGACACAATGAAGGCATCAAGGAAGACACGACTCTCGGGAGAGAAGCGTTACCTGGGCACTCGCCCTCCTGTTCAGGGCGTCCGTACGTAAAGACGTCACATACGAGATACTGGCACTTATCCAAGTGTCCACTCATCCTCATTGGGCCAAATCAATATCCCAGTTTTTAAAAAGACGGACGGGTCTGCTGACGTGCCGCAGAAGACACCTATGAATTGTGCTGGATTTGAAAGACGTGCTGTGGACAATGTGTAGAATCCAACTGTGTTTGTTTTTTTTTTAAATAAGTATATTCCTGGGGCTGGCATTATGGCACAATGAGTAAAGCCATCTGCTTCAATGCCAGCTTCCCATATGGCACCAGTTCACATCCTAGTTACTCCACTTCCATTCCAGATCCTTGCTAAAGGCCTTGGAAAAGCAACAAAAGGTGACCCATAACATCTGGGCCTCTACCACCCACACAGGAAAAGCGAATGAAGCTTGTGGCTTTAGCCTCGCTCAGCCCTGGTCACTGGGCCGCAGGGGAGAGTGAAGCAGCAGATGGAAGACCAAGCTTTCCCTCTGACTATTTCAACTAAATAAATATATTTGAAAAATGTGCTTACAGGAGCAAAATATTTCGAACTCCTGGGTATGAAACTGGAACATGGCCTGCATGGTTTTTTTTTTTTTTTTACTCAGCATAAATTGTGTAATTTTTTTTTAATAAAGAGGCAAAAACTAACAAAGGTTATGCATGTTCTCCCCTTAATTGATGCTTTATTTTCATCCATATAATAAAATTTCTCAGCCATTCTCTTTTGATATATTACCTTTATTCCATAAGCTATCATAACAGTTTGATGTATTTGATTTCAGCCATGATTCATATAATTTTCAAGTTCATGGCCTTCATTATGCTTGGCAAGAAGTAAAACACGATGCATCCACACATATCCAGAGCTTCATCAGTACTTCAGATTCTCTGTAAATGTGGACACATGCTTACAAATCCTCACACACCCACGCGTGTCTGTCCTCAGGGTTATGAGACACAAATGAAAGGCTGAAGAAACAGACTGGTGGGAGAGGGAAAAAAAAAGGTCCACTATAAAATGGAAATGCCCAGTGGACCAGAGTGGAAATGTAATATGGATGCTAAGAATACTAGTTTAAAACATTAGTGACGGACCCGGCGGCGTGGCCTAGCAGCTAAAGTCCTTGCCTTGAAAGCCCCGGGATCCCATATGGATGCCGGTTCTAATCCCGGCAGCTCTACTTCCCATCCAGCTCCCTGCTTGTGGCCTGGGAAAGCAGTTGAGGACGGCCCAAAGCCTTGGGACCCTGCACCCACGTGGGAGACCCAGAAGAGGTTCCTGGTTCCCAGCTTCGGATCGGCGCAGCAGTGGCCGTTGCGGCTCACTTGGGGAGTGAATCATCGGACGGAAGACCTTCCTCTCTGTCTCTCCTCCTCTCTGTATATCTGACTTTGTAATAAAATAAATAAATCTTAAAAAAAATTAGTGACACAAATCTAAGTATTTCCTGAAAGGCACATTTATTTCTTAGAGGTATGGGTTCACAATGTACACATATTAAAACCCCATGTGTTTTAGCAACACTGGATTCTAAAATTCTGTCCCTCTCCTTTACTGTTCGTTGGAATAATCACACATTTTAGAGTTGTCAGTATCGGATCTGAAGTGTAGAAAATGCTAGAGGACAAAGGGAGTGCTATTTGGCGAGCCAGGAGGACTTCCCCATTGAAAGCGCACAGACAGCTCTCGTAGGTCACAGCACATCTTGGTGTTCTTCGCCAGGATGCTGCCTGATGGGCGTGTCCTATGAGGCAAGAAAGCAAACGAGACGGTCCCTCGGCACAGGAAACTTCAATAAAGGCTTAAACATGACTGCAGATCCTAACCAAAGCGGACAATGAAATTGACTTTCAAAGATAATGTGGACTAGGCTACAATTCAGGGAAGAGAACAGATCTGTTTCATTTTTGTTTTTTTATTCTGCACATTAACCCTTGAAATGGTCAGTAGGTGAACAAGTGAAGCCACTCAGGGATGCTCACTCAGCGAGAGAGATGAGGTCAGCTGTGTTCCCTGGTGAACCGAATGTCCATGTGCAGAGAGGAAGTGAATGCCAACCAAAGGGCTTGTGAGGAAGCCCAGAAAAATGAGGCAGGGCCCCAGCACAGTAGCCTAGCAGCTAAAGTCCTTGCCTTGCACACACCGCCAGGATCCCATATGTGTGCTAGTTCTAATACTGGTGGCTCTGCTTCCCATCCAGCTCCCTGCTTGTGGCCTGGGAAAGCAGTCGAGGACGGCCCAAAGCCTTGGGACCCTGCATCCACATGGGAGACCCAGAAGAGGCTCCAGGCTACTGGCTTCGGGTCGGAGCTCAGTTCTGGCCATTGCGGCCACTTGGGGAGTGAATCATCGGAAGGAAGATCTTCCTCTCTATCTCTCTTCCTCTGTATATATGACTTTCCAATAAAAATAAATAAATCTTTAAAAAGAAAAATGAGGCAGGCCAATTAGGTAGCTCTGGAACACAATAATTCAAAGCACTTAGAAACCCTGAGACGTACATGAGAATACCAAATCAATCAGTGCAAAGCCATTCGCACAGAAGAAATGCTTTAGCCAGGTATGCTTGGCTTGCACTGTTCAGCAGAGGTTAGGTCAGTTTTCAGTTGCGGGTGCAGTAAGGATAACTACAGTGAAGCTGACCAGCATGTGGACAGTACACCCCAAAGCTGACCACTTGTAAACGGAACACGCGATTCACCTCTGCTTAAGCACTTGCGCTAATTCGGTTGTTTCCTAAAGGTTTTATTTTTATGGAGAAATCTTTTGTGCTTTAGTGCCCACAGATCACATACATCCACATGTATTACATACACATAGACGCTGCATACAGATTTCCCCCCTTGAATGAGTCAAAGCCTTGTAGAGAAAAGATACTTAATTTTGATAAAGACCATTTGCCTTAACTTTGGCTATTACTCTCTAAAGCTACCAAATGAGTGAGGCAAAGCTATTAGTCTTCAATGTTTAATTTCCTATGTGTGTGCTTATATCATTAAGCACACCTCGTATCTCTGTAGGACACCTGCGTGCCCTGTATATTTGCTTCTATCGGCAACGGGAACAACAGACTATCAAAAGCGGGAGCCTATTTTTCACTTTCAAATATATTTATCAGTAAATTAGGAAGTGAAATCTTAAGAAGCTACTTTCTCCCTTATGTTTCTAAAGTGCTTTATAAAAAATCGCATTGAATCTGCACATTTTTGGAGGTAGGTCGACGCTATCCTGTTGTTCACATGAGGAAACAGAGGCACGGTGGGCGCAGGTGACTTGAGTGGGTTTACACAGGGAATCTCTGATGAAACAGGACTACAGTTTCTTCCTTGCTAACAAGGGGCATTGGACCCGTGCCAGTAAACCAAGTTACAAAGCTCTGGGTAACACTAAATGTACAAAACATACCTGGCTTATTTTGTACGACTCAAATTTACCACGCTGAGTCAGTGGATCAGAATGGCCTCCAGCGGTCTATATTGCAGTCCCACATCACTTCTCGGCCTTTTGGCTAAGATCAAGTGTAGTATAATGCAGTCCCCTCCCTTGGGAAGGCTCTGAGGAGTTGAGAGCTTTCGTTAGGACCAAAACCACCAGTGGTATCCCACACTGGCTTAACGGAAGCTACAATCATGCTTGGCGGTCATTTACTATAAAAACACAGGGCATGTGAATCGCAGGAAACAAAATATAAGATGGATCTTATTGATCTACTTGGCGTTAAGAGACCAGCAAAGGCAAATGTATGAAGAGAAAGTACCATTGAATTTATTTTATTTTTTTTTTTAGTACCATTTAATTTAAAGGGTTTGGTCTAGTAACATTGAAGATCTGCATTTATAAAATATTGCATTGTGGCTATATTTGTGCTTAGCAGAAGGCCTTTTAGGTTAAAAATAAGAAATATTGTAAGTTATGTCCTTATAATCCCATCGTTTCCCTTCCTCTACCCCAGTCAGAGGATTTGGGGTGTAGGAATTGCAGACATGCGCTAGTATACACTGCTTCCCCTCTCCAAGGGTATGGTGGTCATGGCTTCACAATATGGTGAGTTTGCTGCACGCCAAGGAACTGTGTCCCCAGCCATGGTTACTGTGTCAAAGGGTGCAATATACAGAGCTCAGCATAATAAAAACGTTGTCTTTAAAGATGGGAGGTTTTATGCGTAGCAAAATAAATCACTATTTAGCAAATAAGCTTATCTAGGTAGAGTAAAGTCAGCTATGTTTACAAGTATGTGGAGTCAGTTTTATCATTTACTACCATGTAAATATAAGCAGGATCGTCGGGGGCCGGCAAGAGGGCTCAACTAGCTAATCTTTCACCTCCAAGCGCCAACATCCCACACGGCTGCCAATTCTTGTCCCAGTCATTCCACTTCCCATCCAGCTCCCTGCCTGTGGCCTGAGAAAGCAGTGGAAGACAGCCCAAAGCCTTGGGACCTTGCACTCAACGTGGGAGAGGCTTCAGATTGGCTCATGGCCATTTGGGGAGTGAACCAACAGATGGAGGATCTTTCTCCATCTCTCCTTATCTCTCTGTCTCCTTCTGTCTATAAATCTGCCTTTCCCATAAAAATAAATAAATCTTTACAAAAATATATAAGTATATATGTCTGTAGGTGTAGACCTCTGAACAATCTAGAGTGGCAGCCAGCCTTGATTCATCTTATCACAGGCCCTGATATTTTTTTTAAAAAAATTTGAGTCTTATCAGCTTTTTGTAACCTAAGAAACTGTAAAACTCATTAGTCAATTCATCATTTAAATGCCCTACCCTGAAGTCTTCGTTTTTTATTTCATATATGAACTAGTCATTGTATGAGTAAGTAAGTTATCACAAAAAACATAAAACACAAACTTGCAGAAGCTGTAGCTAAAAAGAGGCATACTATTCATAACTTCGTAGTCTTTCCTTT
Source organism: Ochotona princeps (assembly GCF_030435755.1). Classification (NCBI taxonomy): domain Eukaryota; kingdom Metazoa; phylum Chordata; class Mammalia; order Lagomorpha; family Ochotonidae; genus Ochotona; species Ochotona princeps. The sequence continues at coordinate 9,112,986 of NC_080863.1, read as the reverse complement.
GTCTTTCAAACTTGTATCAGATGTTGTCTTTTTTTCTTTAAAAGCTCCTCTGCTTACAGTTACTCAGTTTTCTTCCTTGGTATTTAAGTATCTTGATTCTCCATGCTTTAAGACAAAAAAATCTTCATGCTTCAGTCCATGTCTTTCTAGAGCTTCGCCTAGCTTCACTGGTGGTTCCAAGTAATGCTGAAAAACGGCACAGAGAAGAAAAGAAATATTGACAGTACTTAATATGGGGGCTATTTCAGAAAAGACTTAAGACTAAAATAAGCAACAGATGTCTACATGGAACAATGCCCTTCTGAAGGAAGCACTAGCGAATGACTTCACCGTATTTTGTGGTTTGATGGGAACTTTGGTCCTTAGAGGAGATAAAAAAAATGTCCCTTAGCCGTGGGACAGGACAGCTATGTAGATGGGAGACGAGAACTCAGCAAGCGGAAGAGTCACCCACACTGCAATCACAAAGGGCCGGGCAACCAGCTTCTTTCATGGGGCCACTATTTTTATTCCCTGCTATAGCACAATTCATTCAGATAAAATAGAGACCCAGGTCATGTCATACATGCATTAACTCGTGACGCTGTGTTGGGGCTCACTGCCTGGGACGCCAGCATCCAGGGCCACGTCCTAGCTGCTCTGCTTATGAGCCGGCTCCCTGCAAATGTGCCTGCGAAGCAACAGACCATGTGGCCACTCCGGGAAGCGGACCAACAGATGGACGACTGACTGCTGTGTTTATACCTCTTTGTCACTCTGCTTTTCAAATAGAGAAAAATAAATACCTTTTAAAAAAAAGTTATGATACTTAAAATTGATTTTTGTCAAAACCAGGGACTGAAAAGAATGGTGCTTAAATATGTCATCCAGGGTATCTACTCATCATTGACCTGATCAGTAGGAACATACTTCAAGATGGCCAAATTAACTAGGTCTTATTCTGCTGAGCAGCGATTGTAACTGTTTATATGCAAATGGTTTTAAAGTGTTTAGAAATCATAGGCTGGAGCACCCACTTTGAAAATCCCTTCTAATTGTTCAACCAACGTCAAATGTTAAAGTCCGAATTGCTAAAGGCTCAAAGAGGTTTTATTACAGGTGTCAGTAGGAAATCAACAGGAATTATTGGAAACCAGAGTAATTCTTGAAGCTTTTCCTCCTCATCATCACATGCTAAAAACCTTTCTTCGCACAGCTGAATAAAAACGCTACGACTTCATCCAGCACTGATACATGCAGAATATGTATATATGAATGGAACATTCACACACACAGAAAAGGAAGAAGGAATTACCACCCAATTCGGAAAAACACTCTCAAATCTCCCCCTGTTCTGTTCACATACACACATACATTAATAGGCTCCTTCTTCCTCCCATCACTCACCTCCTCACTCCTGAATCATTCCATCCTCTCACAACAGAACTAAGAATTGCAACAACCTGGTCCCGAGATGGGAAACGGGCAGATAGTATCTACAGTCATTTTGAAACAAGTTCCATCTTCCTTAGCGGAGAGGACGGGTCAGACAGGAGACAGACAGGAAATGCCTGAAATACTAAGAAAATGCTAGGTTCTTGGAAAGAGGCCCCAGAATATGCAAGACGCAACAGGCCAAGTGGGAGAAGCCACGTTCCAACCAGGTCTTTCAAAATTGTGCTTATGGCTGGCTCTGGTTCCAGGAAAGCAAGGATAATACATGATCCCAGAAACCCAGGCTAGCCTCAGAGCGCTGGGCTTCAGGTCCCTTAGGGAAAAAACAAATCAACACATTAACAATTCTGCTTTAATTTAGGACCAGAGTCCACAAATCTCAACGTCTGGTCCACAGTAGACATGGAACTGTCATTTACTGGGTGGAGAACACATTCTAGACAGTCCTACGCTGCCAGGCCTCCCTTCTCCATGGCCTACATGTCTTCTGTCCTCCTGCTGAATGTCCCTCCCGGCTCCCCACACTTGTTATCTCCCAACTTGGGCTCTGCCCTTCCCCATCTGGCAGTGCCTTCCTCCTGGCCGCAGCAGAACCAGGTGCAGGTGGCACTCTTCACGTTGAAGCCCTCTCTGGTCCCTCCCAGGGGACCCAAGACCCCATCATCTTCCAACACCTAGATCACATGCCCATCTCCCACCTCCCACCAGGACAAGAGCCTCCTTGCAGGGTAGGGGGAATATGATGGCTCATTGTCCTCATCCCTAATGCGCACAGATTGTTTCTGTTACTGTTGCAGTTTTGGAGACTAGCGCTTTGTTAACTACAAAGAAATCAAACCGAGAAAGAAAAAGGCTTTTTCCACTGCGTATAAATAGACCGTGACTGGACCACCCTGTGATGACCACGTAGAGTCCAGTTCCACAGCATGAATTCTGAAGACCCAGCTGGGTCGAGAGGGACCCCTGAGCCCCACCAAGCTCTTTGTGGCTCGTGCACAGAACCCAAATCTTGCTTCCCTGACAGCAGACTCACCTCGTTTGCTAAGGCGAAGGTTCCCCAATGAATGGCCACGGATTTCTTGCTTTGCACATCAATGTGAATCCTCACTGCTTCTTCGGGGTCTACGTGCTGATATTTCAGAAACCACCTGATGGGACACAGCCACTCATCAATGCTGCCCTCGGGGAAGTGTGTTCTCTAAGTTCTAATGACTGCTTCCTCCAGTCGGCATTTTTCAAGAGCTGGGGGTGCTTACTGGCTGTTCCCTCCCCCTGTTCCACTCTTGGATTCTGAATGTGCATGCCAACACACAGCAACGGTGCCGTCAACACTTCCCAGCTGCTGAACTCAGCCAGCACGTGTTTCAGAAGGCCTGCGACCCGACCTATGCTCTCCACGGGTCTGTTCTCATCTCTCTGGGGGTGGGGACCTGGACCCTGGAATTTTTCAAAGTGCCACCTGCCCCAGGTGAATCCAATGTGCAGCCACAGAACCTTTGGGACAGAGCACACAAAATGTGGGGTGGGATGTGGGGGAGTGAAGCTAGGAACCAAGATGGCACAAAGCAGACAAAAAGACAGCAAACAGGAAAAGTCACGACAGGTGTAAAAGAATCTTCCTTTAGTCCACCCTTCTACTCAACAACGACAAAAAAGCAAGTTTTTTTTTTTAACATCCTATGTTATTTCATAGTCTTGCGGATATAGTTTTGCACACATTTTGCTACGTTTTGAGCTGTAATATTTCTCAGAGACACTGTAAATGCTGAGGTTGTTTTCTTTCCTCATTAGGTTACTTTACATGCATATAACATGCATGCACATATATCATGTGCAAGTCTTTCTCACGCAATAAAAAGCCTCCAGCCAAACTCCCCTCACAAAGTTCAGCCGTGTCACCTGTATTTTGATTTCACAGATAGATTCTGAGAAGATGACGGGGATGACTTTAAAGCAGATACTTTGTAATCCTGCGTATGAATCAAATCAACAGAATGCTGGGGTGAGGGCTAAACGCCCAGCATCCAGTTGCAAAAGAACTTGAGTGTGCTCAGGCCCGAGGTCTGTAAACCTGCTCCATGAAGCCAGAAACGCTGCCTCCTTCAGCACCAGCACCCCTTGCGGGTGTCACTCTGAATCCAGCGGCTCTGCTTCAGATCCAGTTCCCTGCCAATGCGCCTGGGAAAAGCAGCAGAGGGTGGCCCAAATGTTTGGGCTTCTAGACCCATCAAAGGAGACCCAGAAGCAGCTCCTGTCTCCTGGCTTCAGCCTGGTCCAGCATTGGTCACTGTGGCCGTAGGGGGAGTAAACCACTAGAAAGAAGTTCTCCTTCTCTATTTCTGTGACTCTTGCAAAAATAAAACCTCTCTGCCTCTGTAACACAGTATTTCAAATAAATAAATCTTTTGTTATCCTATTTTTATATTGGAAAGTCAGATTTACAGAGATGAGAGACAGAGAGGAAGATCTTCCATCCACTGGTTCACTCCCCAAGTGGCCGCAACAGCCGGAGCTGAGCTGAGCTTCTTCCAGATCTCTCACAGGGCCGTCCTCAACTGCTTTCCTTGGCCACAAGGAGGGAGCTGGATGGGAAGCAGAGCAGTGAGGATACGAACCAGCGCCCACATGGGATCCTGGCTTATGTAAGGCAAGGACTTTAGCCATTAGGCTACCGCACCAGGCCCAATAAAATAAATCTGAAAAAAAAGTTGGGTGGGGGGGGGGGCTTCCTTTTCAATCTGCCACCAAGACACAGAACTTTGTAAAAGCCTTCATGGGGAAGACCGTCACACTCAAGGTGGGACCCTACCCTAAGTGACAACAGAAAATGTGAAAGCTAAAATCCAGGACGAGGAGGCAATTCCTTCTGGGAAGTAAACATTGACCTTTGCTGCCAAGCAACTGGAGGATGGATAGACTCTCTGACTACAAGATTCTAAAGGAGTCCATTCTTCATCTTGCGTTGAAACTTCATCATGGTGCCAAGGAAAGCAAGAAGTCTCACCCCACTCCAAGAAAGATAAGCATAAGAGAAAGCAGGGTAAGCTGGCGTCCCGCGGTACTGTAAGGTGGACGAGAATGGCAACCCAGGCCGCCTGTGAGTTCCCTTTGGGTGGGTGTGGTGCTGCAATGCCCACCGCCCGCCACCCGGACAGACATTACTGCAGCAAGTGTTGTCCGACTTACTGCCTCCACAAACAGAAGACAATGGTATATGACGAGCTAATCAAAGACACCACCACCAACAAACGTTGTGGTGGACTGCCAACGGTTTTCACTTTAAATATTTAAACATTTTAATACCTATCTGACCCACCCAATCCCCAGTGAGCATAGCCACTAAGCCACCAATAAGGTAGCAACACAAAATCTTAATGACTGTACTGACCACCATCAGCCATCTTACGCAAGCTGGGACTTCATCCTCCAAGCCCGCGTACCTCGGCTCGTAAGCTCCAATGGGAATAGCTGCCAAGTCAAACGGCCCAAATCTTTTTCCTATCTCTTTGAAGACGGAGCAGTAGCCAGTATCTCCTGCAAAAAAAAATCGGTTCCAAGGCCCCAGGACAGACCAGCTGCCCCAGAGCACCTTGTTGTCGTCCAGCAGGGTCCTCTTGCACCAGTGTTGGGCAGGGGTGAAGACGAAGGTGACCTCGTCATGACCCGGAACACAGTTCTCTTCCCACCAGTCCAACTCGATCACATTGTCGCAGCCGCATTTCTGCATCCAGTCGAGGAGACCCAGAGGCACGAACCACCTCAGCTCGTTCCCGAACCGCTCGTTGAGGGCGGCGACAGAACCGTAGTCCAAATGGTCATAATGGTTGTGACTGATGAGGACAGCATCAATGGGGGGCAGTTCACCGATGGTGCACGGGGGATGACGGAATCGCTTGGGCCCCAAGTACTGCGATGGAGAGGCCCGGGAGCTGAAGATGGGATCTGTGAGAAATACCAGCTCATCCATCTCCACCAGCACCGAGGCGTGTCCCAGCCATGTGACCCGCACACCGGCTTCCCTTGTTCGAGCTGCTCCAGGGTCATCAACAAAATAGGGCGTAACCACTGGGAGTTCTTTGTCAAGCTCCTGTGTCCGCAAAAAAAAAAAAAAAAAAGATACACAGCCGTGAGGGGAAAAATAAAAATGTTTTTTTTTAAAAGTTATCTTCATTCTAGAACATAGCTTGACCTCTGTTACCGCAGCAAGGTTGGGCTATTTAGGGAGAGGAGGTGACGTCATCCCAGAAACTAGCTGTTTTTGCTTTTCTCCTGAAAATGCATACTTCTTAGTCTAAAAGGCATTACGCAAAAGAAAAGTAAATTGCAAATTCTGACTGCTGCTAAGCTCAATTTTTCTTTTTAAAAGACTCTTCCATCAAGCCAGTAGTTAGCCAACTTCGGTGCAATTATTTGACTACTGTCACCGCATGCAGCTGGGGCTATTTTCTCCTAAAAAGGAAAAAAAATAAAAATAAAAGCCTCAGAAGCAGGCCAGGCCCTGAAAAGATGACCTGTGCTTACAGTTGCTGGAGTGAGAAAATGATGTTTGAGTACATAGAGTTCAAAGTTCAGCACTGTGACGGTCCCAGGGCACATGGGCCATAAACCACTCCCGCCATTCCTTATCTGATGATTCCACCAAGGGAATCAGGATGCATACCTTTGAGAAGTCAATCAGCACTCTGGCATTCAAAGAGCAACCCTGGGGCCCGGCGCTGTGGCCTAGCAGCTAAAGTCCTTGCCTTGAACGCCCCGGGATCCCATATGGGCGCCGGTTCTAATCCCGGCAGCTCCACTTCCCATCCAGCTCCCTGCTTGTGGCCTGGGAAAGCAGTCGAGGACGGCCCAATGCTTTGGGACCCTGCACCCGCGTGGGAGACCCGGAAGAGGTTCCTGGTTCCCGGCTTCGGATCGGCACAGCACCGGCTGTTGCGGCTCACTTGGGGAGTAAATCATCGGATGGAAGATCTTCCTCTGTCTCTCCTCCTCTCTGTATATCTGACTTTCCAATAAAAATAAATAAATAAATAAGCAACCCGGGGCCTGCACTGTGGTGTGGTGGGTTAAGCCGTCACCTGCAAGCCAACATCCCCTAGGAGTGCCAGTTCAAGTCCCAGCTACTCTTCTTCCAACCCAGCTTCCTGCTAATGCGGCTGGGAGGGCAGCAGAGGATGGCCCACGTGCTCGGCACCCTACTGCTCACGTGGGAGACGCGGATAGAATTTCTGGCTCCTTACACCGGCCCAGCCCAGACCTGGCCATTGTGGCCTTTTTGGGGGAGTGCAGCAGCAGATGGAGATGAAGGTCTTGAGAGATTCCCTCTACCTGCCCCACCGCGGCCCCAACTCTGCCTTTCAACTAAATAGATACGAACCAGCACCCATGTGGGTTGCCAGCACTTGAAGGTAGATGATCAGCCTATTGGGCAATGGCACCGGGCCCGAGTAATCCACTTTTACCTTCCTTTTGTTCATGCGATACTGTTCCACACCCATTACGTCACAGTATGACAATGAATCTGACCTCTGTTACACCATAAAACTGTAAGGTAGAGAGTTGATAAGGCCCTTCAAAGTTCCACGGGGTGCAAGGGTAAGGGGAAGCCACGGGCTGGCACTGTGGTACAATGAGCTAAGCGACTGCTTACACTGCCAGCATCCCAGATGGGAACTGGTCAGATCCCAAATGCTCCACATCTGATCCAGCTCCCTGCTGTCTGTCTGTCTGTCTGTCTGTCTCTCTCTCTCTCTCTCTCTGTTTCTGCTTCCCAGCCCACCACATAAACCCGCCTGTGCAGGTGTTCACCATCCACCACCCTGATCAAACACAAGAAGAACAGAGCCACCAGAGCCATGAGGCCTCCAGGTCCCGGACTGTGAGTGAACATTACACCCTTTCCTTCATAAGCTAGCTTCCCTGGGATTTCAATTACAGTAACCAGGAGCTCTTACACGCTCCTCTTGGTAGCTCGAATCCATATTTTCCTTATATAGAGTTCTCCCGGACAGCAGAGATCAAAAACAAAAACAAAACTGTTCTGATTCCTTTGTCCCAAGCTCTAAGCTACAAACATGTAAGATTTCACCTGTCAATGTTGGGGCTTATTCTAAAAAAAAAAAAAAAAAAAAGCACTAAAAATTATTATTCACATTCATCAACTCTGGTAGCCAAAATCCATACTATGAACATTCCTAACCACCAAAGCAATACCAGGTTTTCAACTTCATATCCGTTCGAGAAAAATGGACAAATTTACCCAAACAGAAGATCTTACATCAACATCAATGTGAACAACTCAGTCTACTCCCTCCTGCCCCTCCTGCTGCAAACCAAGCCCTCGGGGGGTGTCTGTCCTTTTCCCCCATACTTTCTCCCCGTCACAATGAGATCCCTAATCACTCAGTTTCCCTCACACCCTGGGGCAAGACAGGCTAGGGAGGAGAGGAGCAGGGCTGGGAGGAGGCCATGGGAGACACTTGGAAGGCAGAAAACAATGCTGCGAATAGGAGCCACCTGCCCACACACCCCCGCCTCAATGCAGCATCATTCACGTCAGCTTTACGTCCAGTGTGGCACGTCGGCCCCAAGGTGAACAAAGGCCATCTTGAAACATCTGGAAAGCTCCTGTGAAGATGCCGTTCACAGTTCTGGCAGCTTTTTCCCACTCCAAGGACCAGAAGCCAGACACACCCAGCCTTTTACCCTCCTGATTCACCTTCCAAACCTGCATCAGGTTATCTCTGTGCGGGACACGCTATATCCCTGTTCCCTTTCACGTCCGCGTTCACGCCATCACCTCCATGCGCAAACACCGCTGTGCTTGCTAAGCCTGGACTCACATCTCCCCTGCTGTGGAACCTTCTCCGACTCTATCAGCAGCAGGAGTCGCTGCCTCCCCCATCCCTCCGAAGGACGGGGTGCCTACCTCCAGCTGCCAATGGGTCAGAGTGGCTTAATTATACCATCTTAACTATGAACCCAAGGATATGGGTTACCCCCTCTTCACTTGAGCACCCCCCCCCCCGCCAGGAACCCTGATCTGAGTCTACTAAAAAGACTCGGTTCAACTGATTTGAAGCAAAACTAGGCCCTCTGCATGGTAAGCAATCCAAAGAGCCCAGCACTAACCTCCTTAGAACAGGGAACGCCGCTGTGGTCTCTCTCCATCATAAGCCACCGGAGGGCACTGGAAAAGGAGGGGGTTTTCCACGTGGGCCAAGGGTTCACAAATCTGCCATCTTTCCCTCTCACAGACTTGGTTACGTCTTCCTCCAGCCTGTAATCCAGCTTGAAGCTTCTCCTGGAAAGCCTGGAAGAATCGCTCCCTCCAGAATGGCGTGTCGAATTCTGCCGTTTTCTTACTGTTTCCTTAGGATACTGGCTGCCTGGCGCCAAGGACTGGCTGCTCTCGCCTTCGTCACTGTCCATCGGTGAAGAACTTATAAAAAAAAAACAAGGAGGAATAAATTACTGACTTTAACCTAAACACATTCAAACATACTCACAGACATACTATTGTCGCTTAACAAATAAAAATTTCCCTGAACTTAAAAAAAAAAAAAATCATGTCTCTAGGAATTTGATCTCTCTTCCTGGAAAATAAAATTTTAGAATCCCATGTTACTGTTTACTTCGTAGAAAAGATGGTTACTTCGCTTATTAGCACAACAGCCAGTTCTTAAAAAAAAAAAAAAAGAAAGAAGTAAAAATAAAACTCCCTTCTCTCCCTTCTCTGCTCTCATCCACAGCAGTTTTCCTAGCCAGTTAAATGCTACGTAAATGTTACATTGCAATGACATCCTGTAGAATAAAGCATGCGCATGAATTACAGTCGTTTCAACACGATGAAAATATAATTGTTCACAACACAAAGTAACCCCTTGTAGTTCCCTGAGGGTACTACAATCGCTCAACTGACTCACATAGAACCCCCCAGGCCTACACGGAGGATAATCTGTTGCCAATATACTTTCCCTAGGGAGAAAGTGCAGTAAATCAAATGCCAGGAGACAGCCTTTTAATTCAGCGACCTCTCCATCACGTACACAGCCGATAAACAACATACATCTCATTTAGAATCGCTGGTTTAACACAATGCTTCACCTAGCTCTGTGACCTCAGGCAGGTTTCACACCTCCTCCTGCGCCCCCATGCCTCTGCCTAGATTGCCTCATCTATAAACTGAAAGTAACATTGTTTCCTGGTCCCTGGATTTGCTGCAAGGGGAGCACTTGGAATCCCAAAGCATAGGAGGACAGCTCAGGCACCACTGGCTGTTCCGGTTGACCTGACGGCTCCTGCTTCCACTGTCCCTGCTACTGCTTCACTCAAAAGCCCTAAACGCTCTGATGATAAACCAAAAAGGATTCCAGACACATGAAAGTGATCACGTATGGGGAGTGTGGATTCCTCGGTCATGAGTTCCATTGCTTTCTAGCTCCATTAAACAAACATCAGCTTTCCTGTTCACTGGTTTTAAAGATAAGGCCTACAGGTAATGTAATTTACAATCTGAAGAAAATAAGCACACTAACAGAGAGCCAAGTATCATTTGTGTGGCTAGAAGGATGCTTAAGCAGAAACCCTAGACAGTGCTGGAGGCAGAACTGACCCAGCAATTGCAACCACCGGCATATGCAATAGGCTGATAGGGGCAACGGACTGTGCCGGACCCTGTACTGGCATGCACACACAAGAATCTGGTCTGGGATCACTTCAAACAAAGTTTATTTGGGAGTCCCTCCAATCAAACCACTGAACTCAGAACCCCGACTATGAACAGAAGTGCAGGTTCCAAGGTCTGCCCATGGAGTCCATGTGTCAAAGCTGAGCCTCCTCAGTGGCTCAGACAGAGCAGTGAACAGCATATCCAGGTGCACAATGGAGGATATGGCAGCCCATTCGGAACCTGCAGAGGACACCGGGTACCACAACAGAGGACAGAACAAATCAACGACCCCAGCCAAGTGTTGGCAGTGAAAGTCTGGGCAAGTGGAGATGCTAAGGTAGACTTTGTCAGCCAGTGGATTCTGGAGAGATTTCATTGTGCTTGGAATGGTGAGCTTGGCAGCAATTCAGAACAGGTGAACTACTGAAGCTACTTGAGCAGTGCCCTCAGAGCACGCCTCACATCGAGGACCCCGGAATGGGTGGGAGGGGGCGTGTGACTTTTCCCTTCGTCTCTCCCCTTCCCCCAGATACAAGAAGGAAAAAAGAGGATGTGGAAACAATGGTCTTACCCACTTTCCTGTAACCCTTGACCCTTTGAGCCCTAATCAACTATGTAACGATCATCAAAATAAAAAAAAAGGAAAAATAAATAAATAAATAGAAACCCTAGGGCTGTTACCTAGAAACTGAAGTCTTCTCCTTGCATGTGCCAGGATCCCATATGGGAATGATATGTATCCTGGCTGCTCATGCTCCTTCCAGATCCCTGCTTGTGGTCTGGGAAAGCAGTCAAGGACGGCCCAAAGCCTTGGGACCCTGCACCTGTGCAGGGCACCAGAGGAAGCTCCTAACTCCTGGTTTCAGATCAGCTCAGCTCCAGCTGTTGTGGCTACTTGGAGACTAAGCCAATGGACAAAAGATCTTTCTCTCTGACTCTCCTCTCTGTAAATCTGACTTTCTAATAAAAATAAATAAATCTTCAAAAAAACCTGAAACACCTTCCCAGGAGAGAAAGGGAAAGACCATAAAGTCCAGTATGAACGCACAGGTTGAACCATAACCTCTGCCCCCTGCCCAGCCCCCTGACCCCAGTCGGCCAGGGTGAATGGGAGTCAGGAGGATGGTGGTGGTTAAGAAGCCCCAGTCCACAGAGGCAGAGGCACACTGTGGCTCACCTGGCCCTGTGCACAGTAGGGCGGAGTCTAACAGACTCTCCACCTTGAGTAGACACTTGAACCTGGCCAATCCCGTGTTTCTGCACATGTAAAAATACCTACTTAAAGGCTTCTCAAAGGATTCAATGATACCACAAAAAAAGTAGTTCCTTTGTCCTAACTCCCCTCAACCAGTCAAGTATCCAACTCCTGTTCAGTTCCATTAGACTTTAATGCAGATCTGGTGGGGGGCATGTCCATTCTCACAGAATCAACTTTTTTTTCCTCCTTGGTTGAATAAGCTCAGGTTGAAACATTTACAAAGGACAGGGCCTCTGATCATCCACTTGAGCACCCCCCACTTCATTTAACAGACAAAAACACACAGGTTCAGAGTTCAAGTTACAAGTTACTTTGCAACAAAGGTATCCTCTACAGATAAGGGTTAGAGCCCAGCACCTGCTCCACCCTCCCTCTCCTCACTGTGAGAACAAACTTGGGATGCGCATATTTTTCATCTTACACATGGTAGCTTTTCAAAAAACGTGTCTTGTGTTAGAAGGTTGGTACTCTATTACAAGCCACCAGAGCACACTGTCTCACTCTCCCTCTTGCTCACACACACACACACACACACACTCCTGCAACCTGCCATGAGGTGACACAGCTAAGGGGACCCTCTTCAGAGCTTGTGCCATGATGTATGGACTTACAGCATCCAAAATTGTGAGCTAAAGAAACCTCTTTTCTTTATAAAGTCATCCTGTATCAGATATTTTGTCACAACGGTGAAAAAAATGCAATATGTTACGTACAAACGACCTTCAAAAAGTTAATGGGAGAAAAATGGATGCGTATAATTCTATTTTTCTGTGATCTTTTTGAAATAGTTTTGCACATACCCTGAGACACACACATCCTCAGAAAGCTCATGGGAATGTGACAGGTGGCCATGGGAATACCCGGCAGCGTCTGCTCCATCATCTGCGGAGAATGAAGGCAGGGTGGCTCTGACAGAAATGTTTAGTGAGGAAGCAAAGGAAAAGAGTGGCGGTTCCCTGCGACAGGAGGACAGAGCTCGCGAGCTCCGCTCATGCATGGCTGGACAGGGCGGGTAGCAGCAGGTGTGAGCGGCAGCTCCCCGCCACCTCAAGTGGCCAGAGCAGCCAGACATTGCCTGGAGTACACTGATTTCAAGTCCAGACAGGTACTCGTGCAACGGAGAGCGATCCAGCAGGTTCCTGGAACAGGCTCCTTTCTGGCACCCTCATGCAGGGTGACTCTATGGTCATGTGTGGTCTGCAGCTGGGTCTCTGGGCACAGGAAAGTCCACAGAGCTTCTGTGTGGCCCAAGTGCTGGCGTGCAGAGGGGCTGCAGCCTCCGCACCATCACCTCAGCTGTCAATGACCTTGAAACAGAGGAGGTCAGGCGGTGATCACACCCGTCATCACGGCCTCTCCAGTGCTGACGAAAAGGGAGTGGCACCATTTCCAACTGTGTGTCACTGTGTCCAACTTGGGTGGCACGCTGGACTCTCATCCCTCATGTGAGCGCAGTCCAGAGTACACCGCCCGTACCTAGCACATACAGACTTCCAGATAGCCTTGCAAGGAACAGTCACTCTTCCAAGCCACAAAGGCACAGTTCAAAGATTAAAAACTACCAGGGGAGAATGATGGGAACTGATAGGAATGACTAAACATACACAGACATGAGAAATATGACAAAGAGGGGGAAAGGACTCCGCCAAAGGAACATAGCAACACCTCAATATTAGAATGCAGATGACGCGATTGATTAAATCACTGAAAGAAGTCTTTTAAGTTTCCTCAAAAACAATGAAAAGCAAAGGTTCCCATTGGCTAAATCCTCACTTTGCACGCAGTAGGATTCCATATGGGCACTGTTTCATAACTTGTCTGTTCCATTTCCCATCCAGCTCCCTGCTTGTGGCCTGGGAAAGCAGTGGAGGACGGCCCAAAGCCTTGGGACCCTGCACCCACATGAGAGACCTGGAGGAAGCTCCTGGCTCCTGGCTTCGGATTGGGTCAGCTCCAGAAAGTATAATCACTTGGGTAGTGAACCAGTGGATGGAAGATCTTTCTCTCTGTCTCTCTTCTCTGTAAAGCTTCATTTCAACAAAAATAAATCTTAAAAAAATTCTAAAATATACATGAGAGAATGGAATGATTGCCTTTAGAAGATTTGCAATGAGAATTAATAGTTGTTTTCTAATCAGAAACCCTACAGGCTAGGAGAGAATGGAAAGACATAACCCAGCTACTAAAGAAACTGCCAACCCAAAACACTATATATGTGTGTGTGCGTATGTGTGTAAATATATTATAAATATACCGATTGTGTTGTATGAAGAAAAATCTCATTTGTATATGAAGGCAAAACAAAGACCTTTCAAAACAGACCGAAATTGGAAGAATTGGCCATCACCTGCCCACCCCTACAAATGACGCCTAAGGGTGTGCTACCCACAGAATAATACGGCATGCAGGTGTCTAAAGCATACCAAACACCCACCCTGAAATATTTCTTTTAAAAAAAAGATTTATTCTTATTAGAAAGTCAGAGATACAGAGAGGAGGAGAGACAGAGAGGAAGATCTTCCATCTGCTGATTCACTCCCCAAGCAGCCGCAATGGCTGGAGCTGAGCCAATACAAAGCCAGGAGCCAGGAGCTTCTTCTGGGTCTCCCACGCAGGTGCAGGGTCCCAAGGCTTTAGGCCATCCTCGACTGCTTTCCCAGGCCACAAGCAGGGAGCTGGATGGGAAGCAGGGCTGCCTGGATTAGAACCGGCACCCATTTGGGATCCTGGCGTGTTCAAGGCGAGGACATTAACCGCTAGGCTATTGCACAGGGCCCTGAAATGTTTCTTTTTAAGGGACAACTTATTAGGGCAAGTTCTGTGGCACAGCAAGCCAAACCATTCACACTCCCACATCCAAGGACTGACTGGAGTCCTAGCTATTGTACTTCCTGCACAGCTTCCAGCTAACACCCCTGGGAAGGCAGCAAATGACGGCTCAAGCACTTGAGTTACTACTCTTCAAGTGGGAGATGTGAACAGAGCTCCTGGTTCCTGGCTCTGGTCCGGCCCTGACTGCTGCAGCCATGCGGCAGTGAATCCGTGGATAGTTTTAACATTTTAAAAAAAATTATTGTAAAAAGGACAATACAGACTCCCTTGTACTGGTTATCAAGTACACACTCTACACATGTTTGATGATTCAGTGCCTACTTAACAGCAAATTTATTCTTATTTTTGTCTTCAACCAAAAAGAGGTCTGAACTATGACATTTGGTGAAGAAAATTCAGCTGAGTGTACATGGTTTTACTTCAATGGACTGCACACAGGCATAAAATGTGCTCCAAAACCAAGACTTCTCTGTTCCATAAGCAAATGTGTCACGCTCTTTCTTTGACGTTTAAGAGCTGCCAACTGTCTGGAGTTGAATGCACCGCTTTATCATTTTTAGAAAGTGAAAGACAAAAATCACAGCAGTACAATGTGTATTTGAGAACTAACACGCTTCTAACTTCTGAAGCAGCGAAGTGCCATTGCTGATGTGTGCGTTTACCACTGAGCGCCTGTCCACTGCAGAAACCAAGATGCTGACCTGAAGGCAGGGGAGTGTTCAGAACTAAACATTCAGGCCTCTCCAAATAAACACAGTTGACTTCACAATTTTACATTTCCTCTTCTTCTGTCTTAAGGGAAGAGAAAGATCGTTTTCAGAAGGAGTTAAAGGGAACTGTTTCAATTCACTGCTTCTGCCCAGCTTTCTGATGTCATGGATCTTGGGGGGGCAGCAGCTAATGGCTCCAGTTCCCGGGTCCCTGACACCAGTATGAGACCAGATTGAGTTCCCAGCTCCTGGCTCAAGCCTGGCCTCGCCTTGATTATTAGGCTGCTGCTCCCAGCTCTCAGCTTCAGCCGGGCCCAGCACCCCCACTGCGGGCACCTGGGGGACTAAACCAGCAGAGGGGAGCACTGCCTCTGTTTCAGTCACTGCCTCTCACATCAAATAATCTGTTTATTTAAGAACCAGCATAAGGGAGAAATAGAGATCCTCCTTAAATAAAAGACATTTCTAGAAAATGTATGTATGTGTGTAACGTATCGTTATGTGAAAGGCGTGCTACAGAGAGATCCTTCTTCCACTGGTTCACTTTCCCAAACGGCCACAACAGCCTGTGCTGGGACAGGCTGAAATCAGCAGCCATGGCACACAACTGCACCCCTTAGGCCAACCACACCAAAATACCCTATTGTGGCAAATACAGAAAAATACGCATAAACACTGTTCACTAAGCTGACATAGTTAGACCTTCCTTCATACCTTAAGAATAAGACAAAACAACAACAACAACAACAAACACAGCACGTGGACAGGGATGTTGGTTCTGAGAAAACTGAAGATGATCTATTTAGAATGAAGCAGATGGAATACCGGTTTCTCTGTTTCTCTGTTACCCTGACTTGCAATATAAGTCAATATTTTTTTAAATAAATAAAATATCATTCCTCGGGTCTGGCGCGGTAGCCTAGTGGCTAAAGTCCTCTCCTTATATGCATCGGGATCCCACATGGGTGCCAGTTGGTTTCCCAGCTGCTCCACTTCCCATCCTGTTTCCTCCCTGTAGCCTGGAAAAGCAGTAGAGGACAGCCCAAAACTTTGAGACTCTGCACCTGCGCAGGAGACCCGGAAAAAGCTCCTGGCTCCTGGCTCCAGCTCAGCCCAGACGTTGCGACCACTTGGGGAGTGAACCAGCAGATGGAAGATGTTCCTCTCTGTCCCTCCTTCTCTCTGCAAACCTGCCTTTCCAATAAAAAAATAAATCTTTTTAAAAAATCAATAAATAAAACCATCTAAACTAAAAGCCTCACTTTCTCTCCCAACCACCTCTCCACCTAACGTTTACGAAGGATCCCAGAAGATAATACAGTACCCCCAGAATGTGTGCCAGCCTGGCAGCTGCCTGCCACCAAGACCCTTCTTCCTGCCTGTCCCGCATTCCAGCTTACAGGCAGCAGCTCCTGGGATGGCTGCACACTGGTCAGGTTACAGTCCTGGATGCAAAGGTCAGCAACTCACACACCTGAACTCAGTCCATCTGAGTCATAAAGTCAACCCTGTGCGCTCCTAAGAAGCCAAGCCGAGGGAGAAAAAAGGAAAAGAAAACCCAGTCAGTAATGATTCACGTTACCACAGGGTAGCCCGAACATAATGAGCACTCAATGCATTTTTATCAATGGGATGAATAAAGAGACCGGAGCTGAAGTTCATTAGTTTTGAAAAGATCTGCTGAGAATCAAATCATCCAAGAAGCGAAAGTCACCACAGGGTGCAGGGACAAAGAGGCCTTGGCATTGACCTTCGTAATCACGGAACAGAGGAACAGGAATGCCTTGGGGGAATGGCAGAGTTCCATGGTGGCACAGTGAGAAAGACTACAAGATGCCCAGCAAAACATCCAGCCCCCTTCTTGTGGCAGAATGCCCTCTCCCCAGGGCTCCTACACTCCAGCTCCATGACTGCAGTCCCTAGGCTTTTAGCTACACAGGGCCATACTGGCAACGAGGTAACTGATATGATTTAAGTTGAAGGTTTACAGGTACCTGGAGTCTGCTTTAAAAAAAAACAAAGTAGGGAGAGGATCACATATGGGCACGGTTCATGTCCACCTCCCATCCAGCTCCCTGCTTGTGGCCTGGGAAAGCAGTCAAGGACAGAGCCCAAAGCCTTGGGACTTTGCACCCACGTGGGAGACCCAGAAGAAGCTCCTGGCTCCTGGCTTCAGATCAGTTCAGCTCTGGCCAATTTGCGGCCACTTAGGGAAGTAAACCAGCACATGGGAGATCTTTCTCTCTTCTTCTCTTTCTCTCCTTCTCCTGCTGTAAATCTGCTTTTCCAAGAAAATAAAAAAAAAAACCTTTAACAAAACAAAACAGAAGGTGGGAGGAAGCACCTGTCTGTTCTCACCACAGCCCACCACCAGAGCCATCCTGAGCAGGAGCAAGGGGCCGACATCCTAGACTTGGCATAGAGGAGCTCTGCAGTGCCACGGCTCCACCATGCCAGCTGAACTGTCCAGCTCTGGATTCCTCTGATACGAAAACCCTGTTTTGAAATGTGTCCTTATTCTGCAGGTTCAGCATCCCACAGCTTGCAAAACCCAGGGCTGCCCCAGCCCGAAGCTGGGATCCGGAATTCAGTCCATGTGCTCTACCTGGATGGCAAAGCCCTACCTCCCTTGGACCAGCGCCACTGCTGCCTAGGGTCCGCAGGGGCACACGGCCAACAGTATCAACGGCTCCCAAGCCGTCACCCAGGTTTAGGGGTGCAAGTCGTGAGCGAGCTGCTGCCCAACATTCCGGACCCACGCCACCGTGCCCTGGCTGCGTGAACAGCCTGACAGGAGCCAAGCAGGGCGTAGCCCGTGCGAAAGGCTGGCCTTGACCGCTTGAGCTAAGAGGCCTTTGCCAAATCATTACATATCACTCCAGTTTTGGTGTACTATCTTCTTCACCCACTGGATTGGGGTTCATCATCTCATGTATTTCATGTCTATAAAAATCAACCTGGAAATTAACATTTAAAACAATACTTGAAGGGGTTCTGTAAACAATAAAGCTAAAATACATTATTTAACCCACTGGCTAAGCAAAAGGCCAGATGGCTATCAGCAAGCTGCTGCAGATATAGGAATGTGTCAGTAACCTGTATCAAAAGTTGCTTACACTACAGACTGCAGGTGGCCAGACTTCTCCAGTATTACGGCAGTTAAAAAAAAAAAACTACCACTTGACCCTTCCATTAGAAATCGCATGAGTTTTTCTCTTATTTCTTTTAAGAGTTACTTATTATTATTATTGGAAAGGCAGATATACAGAGAGGAGGACAGAGAGGAAGATCTTCCGTCCGATGATTCACTCCCCAAGTGGCAGCAATGGCTGGAGCTGCACCAATTTGAAGCCAGGAGCCTCTTCCAGGCCTCCCACGCAGGTGCAGGGTCCCAAGGTTTTCCCAGGCCAGAAGCAGTAAGCTGGATGGGAAGCAGGGCTGCCAGGATTAGAACTGGCACTCATATCGGATACTAGGTTACCGCGCTGGACCCATGGGTGGTACTCTTTTTAATGCCAGATTTACTTAAGCCCTCACAGGCCTTCAGGATAAAAATGTTTGTTAAGATTAATTACCTGTGCAGTTCATTTCCTTAACAATGCTTCAGTGACAACACTTTGGCTCGCATGCATTGCAAACTAAAATGCCCATGTCCTCACAGCCCTCTGGCTATATGCATATTCG
Source organism: Ochotona princeps (assembly GCF_030435755.1). Taxonomy (NCBI): domain Eukaryota; kingdom Metazoa; phylum Chordata; class Mammalia; order Lagomorpha; family Ochotonidae; genus Ochotona; species Ochotona princeps. The sequence continues at coordinate 9,094,400 of NC_080863.1, read as the reverse complement.
TCTTTACACAAATGGATGAGAAAAGGAACAGAAAAATCCACCATTGCCACAGCCATCCATCATTACAAGGCAAACGTAGAATGAAACAACAACACAATTCAAAACAAATACTGCTTTTCAGAACTACCCAGTTGCAGTCTGAACACTATAACTTATAATTGGGGACAGCAAATGCGCTAAATATTCCCGTCTCACAGAGATGCACTGTAATTCTTGCGCAGGAAAAGAAAGTCTTTGAAAAGCCTGATTGTGACTGCAGCTGGTTTACAATAGTTCTAATCTCTCCATCGCCCAAATTCTTACTCTAATTAAGTCCCCTTGCACTTCAATGTCTCCTTTGGCCAATCTCCCAACAAAACCAGAACGTGGTAGGTAGGCTGCGGATGTTTCTTTTCAAGACTTCCCCACAAAGTTGCTATTTGCAGCGAACTCCTAAGCGAGGTAACACACGTAAAAACGTCCAATTTTCCACAAACGATGGAAATCACTGACGTCGCAAACAAATGCCTCTCGGCAAAGAATTTCTCAATAAACTCATCAGAAGGATCAGCCAGCACACACCGCACGCTACACCGAGGCCAAGAGATGAGTAACGCGGCGTGTGTAACAATCTATGAACAGTAAAGCAAAGACAAAACTCAATGACTTTTTCAAAAAGCCTATTAACTTTTCACACCCCCGGATTTCCCAAGAGCCCACAGCAGCCTATGTATTTCCCTAACTACAATGTCGAGAAACACACACACACACACACACACACACACACACACACACACACACATACCGGAACACTTGCTATATACAAACCCCGTAGGAAAAACTCATAAAAAGTAAATCACCACCCCCCCTCCCCCGGCACAGAAAACTCCAGAAAAGAGCGTCTTCCTCCCACCCCACTTTTTTTTTTTCTCTGTATTTCCTGGCTGTGATTATATAAATACACCTGTGTCAAGACTGAAGGATAGCAACCTGTTGGCATGGGGTTTTGGAGGCTAAAGTCCCACAGCCCAAGCAGAAGTGAAGTTGGCTCTGAGAGGACTTGTCCCCCACTGGTCTATTTCTATATCACCTTTCAAAAAAACAAACAAACAAACAAACAAAAGCCTAAGTACTCAGCGCAAAGACGCAACCTGCTCATCCGCACGGCAGATAGGATCTTAAATCCCACACGCGGCGATTCTCCCACGAATCCGTGTGTGACTTCTCACCCCAGGCAAGCTCCAGGAAGGTAGGCTCCGCCACTCGTGGAGAAGAGCAAAAGCAAGTACGAAACCTTGCTCCTTCACAAGCACAGCATCGCCAGAAGGAGGATGCAGAGGAGGAGGGGCATGGCTCGGGGACAGGAAGCCCACGAGCGCGCGCCCAGCTCTGAGCCGCTGCGCTCCCGCAGCAGCGCGCGCGCGCCCTGGAGAGGCCCGAGAACGCGGAGCGCGGGCTCACCTGGCGCCGGGCACTGCCGGGCTCGCGCGCTGCCGCGGCGGCCTCAACGGCCCGGGGCGACAGGAGGAGCCCGGGCGGCGGCCACCTGCTCCCGGAGTCCGCCGCCCCCGGCCCCGCCGCGCCGGCTCCGCCGAGGGCGCCAGGAGCTGCAGGCAGCGCCTCAGCGCGCACCTCCTCGCCATCCTTGGGGCCCAGCAGGTCCTAGTCGGACTGCACCCCCACTTTGCCCGCTCACACGCCCGTTGTGACCTTGGACCCGGGCAGCCCCGCCGGCGTTTATAAACTCCGCCAAGGTCCATCCAGAGCCCAGCTTGACCAAGATGGCCGCCTCGGACCGGAGCGCTGAAGCCATCCATGTTTGTAGGCGGTGGGGAGCAGAGACCACCCGCTCCTCGCCGTGCCCTGCCACTCACACGCAAGCTCCGCCCACGCACCTCAGGACCACCCGGATTCCGGTGTCCGAATGCCCAGGCTTGATGCTTTCAACGGTCTGAACACTTTCCTGGACACCTTCCAAACTTAAGTGGGATCCTGGTGACCCCGTGGGTGGCCTCTTCCCAGACCGCTCAGCAGTAATAGTGGCGATTGGTAAATGCGCACAGCCTCTGGCTGCGAGGCGGCCAAACTACACCGTGAGCAGTACCGCCTTGTCACTGTGTGTACTTTTAGATTGTTGTCACTGCCTCCTGGTACGCAAGGCTCTCACTCTGATTGGCTTTGCTGTCCCAGGGTGATGACCGAAAATGAAATTGCCACCATGTTTCCAACGGGCTTTCCTTTTCAAACTGCAGGATGCAGTTGTTTTTTGAAAGGAGAAATAAAAGATTCATCTGGAATAGTCTTTTTGGGTTGTTTATAGACCGGGGGAGGGAGGGAATAGCAACCTGATGAGAGAGAGAAGCGGCACAGACCCTAAATGTGCTTGTGCAAGGATTCAAACATTGTGGAAATGTGGCTGGACGTGTCGAGAACGCCGCTGTGTACTGCCGGCTCCTTGCCAGCTGCTAAGTCGGCTTGCATCTGACGGGGCTGCGCCTGCCCAAACTGAAAAATACTTACAGTGCAACAATGACAAGAAGGTCACACTGCAAACTCAACCAGAAGTTACTGCTCAGGAATTCCCCATAGTGTGCTTGTGTGTGTGTGTGTGTGAGAGAGAGAGAGAGAGAGAGAGAGAGAGAGAAGAGAGAGAAAGAGCGCCGTGCTCACTGGTTCAGCCTTATCCAAATGCCCTCATGGTCAAGACTGGGCAGGGCCAAAACCAGGAAATAACTGCGCTGCAGGTCTCCCAGGGCACAGGGATGCCAGGAACTTTATATTTGAACTGTTGCCACTGCCTCTCAGGATCCGCCTTACTGGGGAAGCTAGAATTAGGAACAAACTGGGAGGCCCTCCTGGAAAAACAGATATACAGAGAGAAGGGGATACAGAGAGAAAAATCATTCGTCTGCTGGTTCACTCCCCAAGTGGTTGCAACGGCTGGAGCTGAGCTGAAGCCAGGAGTCAGGAGTTCTTCCGGGTCTCCCACGTGGGTGCAGGAACCCAAGGCTTTGGGCCATCCTCGACTGCTTTCCCAGGCCACAAGCAGGGAGCTGGATGGGAAGTTGGGCCACTGGCATTAGAACTGGTACCCATTTGGGTTCCCGACGCATGCAAGGCAAGGAATCTATCACCAGGCTACCGCACCAGGGTCCAAAGTCCTGTATCTCTTAAACAAAGGCTCTCTTTCTCCTCTTCCATGGCCCTCATTCCCACTGAGTTCCTGCTTACCAGTATTCTGCTCTGTTATTTCTATGACTTTGACTTATTTCAGATAGATCGTGTGAGAGGAATCCCCACCATCTGTCCTTTTGTGATTGGCTTGTTTCACTTAGCGCAGTGTCCCCGGCATGCCTCCTGTCGCAGCAAGTGGCAGGAATTCCTTCTTTGGAGGCTGTTCTCCTGTACGTGGTCGCGTCACACATTGCCTTCAGCTCTTCGTTATCATGAGTCGTGTCTCTGTGAACAAGGGAATCCCAACGTCTCTTCAACACGCTGCTTTTGCTTTCTCTCGGGCGGATTTCATTGTAGGAGTTTCATCATTTTAAGTTTTCACTTGCCTCTATACGGCCTGTAAGCTAAGGGTGGAAAAAATTATGTGATTAGGGGAAAAACTGAAATGGAAAATAGGGTTGGCTCATTAAAAGACTGTTGGATGTAAACTATCAATCTTGATACTCATAAGGAAAGTTTTGCTGGCACAAGCCACATGTACTCATTTACATACTGGCAGCGATGGCCTTCGTGGCGCAAGGGAAGAGCTGAGAATTGGCAACCCCTAAACCTAAAATAGTTATTCTCTGACCCTTTATGGAAACGTTTGCTAAAACTCTGTATTAGTCTACCTTTCCCAGGAACAAAAATTAAGTATGGGGGCCAGCCTTGTGGTGTTGGCATCGCTTGTGATCAGCGGTTTGAGTCCTGATCAGCTCCAATTCCGATCCAGCTACCTGTTAACGTGCCTGGGAGAGCAGCAAGAAGTGGCCCCAGGGCTTGGTTCCCTGCCCACCGTGTGGGAAACACAAATGGAACTCCAGCCTCCTAGCTTCAACCTCATACCTTGTAGTCATTTTGGGGGGAGTGAAACAGCAGATGGAAAATCCCACTCTGTGACTCTGTCCCTGTAAAGCAGTTCTTATATTGAGCTGCTGTCTTTCATTTCTAGTCCTCAAACCAGAACATAGGCCCCTCCTATGCAAAAACTCCAATCCACGTGTGTACCTGTAAACCTCACGCCTGTGCTTGATACCAGCTGTTCTCATTGTGTCTATAGATGATAATCTCATTGTATCAATGGATGATAATTCCCTAAATTCCCAAGAGTAAATGGGGGGAGGGGAGGTGGAGGGTAGGCGATGTTGGGGTTCAATGAATCCAAGCGAGACTCCCATGCGAGTGAGATGATTTTAGTGTCTAGTCCAAGGGGCAACCTCTTGCCAGAAGCAAGAAGTGCCCTGAGCGAAATAATTGTGGGGTTTTTAGAGTAAGAGAATCAAAAGCTACGTGACAGTGAGCAAGTACATGATTAGGGACTAACAGTGACAAAACAGAAAGCATGCGACAGGAATTTACGACACGCAGGCTTGGGTGTCTTGATCCTATCACTTCGACACAGACAGTAATAAAACAGCATGCTTCGATGGTAGCTGTCTTTCCCGTAAATCCCAAAACTCCAAGGTTATCCCAGTCTCCTGCCTGCCTCCTGGTCTTTCAGGAAGCAAGAGCTTTGCTCCTAACAGGATGCAGGTGTCTCTTTGGAGATTCCAGACTTCCAGCAGTACAGTCATCTTTACAATGAACCCTTACAGGCAGTGAAGGACAAGGACACAGAAAATGCATGGTTCAGCGAGACACCCGAAGCCCTGGATAAGAAAGAGACCGGGCTAGTGTGTGTGACAGATTCATTCCAGAATATGCTCAGCTGCTCATTGCGCACACCGTGCAGCATGTCTCTTGGCTCTGCTTCAAAGTCAATTCTGAGTGGAGTTGGCAGCTCAGCTGAGCCTCAGCACACAGCATTCCCCTGCTGAGAAGCTCTTAAACGGGGTGGGAGGAGAGGCAGCCACACAGGATCTCTTCATTCTGCATGTTTGCCTGGCTTGAGGCAAAGGCTGCCAACTCAAGAATTTTGTAGTGCCTGCCTCACAGCTCTAACCTTACAGTCCATTCTGAGGATCAACTCATAAAAACTACCTACATTTTGGGGCCTGGCATAGTGGCTCAATTGGCTAATTCTCCCCCTTCAAGCATCAGAATCCCACATGGAAGTCCGTTTGTATCCCCGGATAGGAGACTACCACCATAGGTAGAGGTTAAACCTATACTATGGTGTCAGTTCCAAAGGCGGGATCTTAATCCTAAAGGAATGTGGCTTTATAAAAACAGGAAGATAGAGGCTTGCATCATGGCATGGCAAAGTAGGTTGAGCCTCCACTTACGGTTCTGGCATCTCAGACCAGTGCCGCCAGTTTGAAACTCAGCCTCTGACCCAGCTGCTTGCTAACATGCCTGGGAAAGCAGTGGAAAATAGCCTAAGTCCTTAGGGAGCTGCATCCACATGAAAGACTCAGATGAAACTCCTGGCTTCTGACTTCAAACTGGCCCGACTGCAACCATTGTGGCCATTTGGGGAATGAATCAGGTGATGGAAGATGTCTCTGTGTCTTTCCATCTCTTTGTAAATCTGCCTTTCAAATAAAAATAAATGTTAAAAAAAGGAGGGAAGACAAGAGCAGGTGCTTGGCCTATGGATAAGATGCCAGTTCAGATGTCCATGTCCACGTTAAAGTGCCTGGATTTTATGACCAGCTCCACTTCCGGACTCAGGTGCCTGGTACCTGCAGGAGCCAGCAGGTCTATGGGAAGTTAGAGGGAGAGTTAGCGGAGATGCAATTCCAGAAGCAAGCGGGGGCAGAGCAGCAGGAAGTGTGTGTTTCCAGTGTTCTAGAAGCCACTGCAGAGCTCTGAATCTGGAAGCTGTGTTAGCAGGAGGTGGCTGTGACCTGATTTTCAACCGACACCAGGAGAGGCTGGCCGGAGCTGCTTTATTCACAGCATTTGGCACTTAGATTTCACAAGTTGCCCACTCCAATCTTCTGGAGAGTTCTCTATCTTCACTTTTTGGTCATAGATGACCTTCAGATAAGTGATGCTGTCAGGGTTCTCCTCTGGGTCATGGATACACACATCACTGCAGAGGGTGAGGCTGAAGGGGCAGCCTGCCCCTGAGCATGATGGGAAGATCCACAAGCAAACTGCACAACACGCTAAAGAGCCAGCCACGTGGTGGTGAAGAAAACCTCTCGGTGTTTCTCCACAGCTGACCCCAGCCCTTCAGATACCTGGAACTGAAAGGAGAGGCGCTCAGTGAGCTGCCGCTATTTTTATTCATGTCAGATCCTGTCTAGTTTACAAGTACTTCATTGCTTTGCCTCCCACAAGTTCGATACCGGCCACCACTCCACACCCAGTTCAGCCCCTCTCCCCACCACACAGCTGCTGGGTAACCTGAAGCCAATCCTAACCTCAGTGTCAACCCATCTTGGCTGCTGCTTTTTGCTATTCATCTCCTTCAGCTTTAAAAACTAGACTTCTGGGGCTGGCGCGGTGGCCTGGTAGCTGAAGTCCTCATGTTGGACCCGCCTGGATCTCATATGAGCTCCGATTCTAATCCTGGCAGCTCTGTTTCCCATCCAGCTCCCTGCTTGTGGCCTGGGAAAGCAGTCGAGGACGGCCCAAAGCCTTGGGACCCTGCACCTGCGTGGGAGACCCGGCAGAAACTCTTGGCTCCTGGCTTCAGACTGGCGCAGCACTGGCCGTTGTGGTCACCTGGGGAGTGAATCAGCGGATGGAAAATCTTCCTCTGTCTTTCCTCCTCTCTGTATATCTAACTTTGCAATGAAAAATAAATAAATCTTAAAAAAAAAAAACACCTAGATCTCTGGGGGTCAAGGGAGCAAAGAATAGACCTTTGGGGCTGGCGTTGTGGCACTGCACATTGAGTCTATTTCCTGTGGTGCCAGCATCCCAATATGGGTACCAGTTTGAGTCCCAGCTGCTCTACGAATGCACTTGGGAAATCAATACCTATGTAGGAGACCCAGATGAAGCTCCTGATCCCTGGAATGAGGTTAGCCCAGCCCCAACTCTTGTGGTCATTATGGGAATGAACCAGGTGGACGGAAGATCTCCCTTTCTGTCTTTCTGGAATTCTTCTTTGAAATAATGCAAATATTTAAAAATCAAAAAGGGTTAGACCTCTGCTCTGTTCCCCTGGCCCAAGGGTGCTATGTGCAGGGCTAAATTGTGCTCTCTCTCTCTCTTTGTGATGCTATTACCAAACCTCCCAACCCCCAAAAGAAAGAACCTCAATGAAGATCCGGGGCCTTAGTCCTGCTCGGGGAGCTCGGTCTAGGAGTGTACTGCCTGCGTTTTCAACAATCGCCTCTTCTGGATTCCCAGGCCTTATTGTCACCAACGTGCACACGCTATTCAAGCTATCAACCTTGCTGTCAGCCTTGTTCTGCCTTCCCAGGTTGGCACCTGCTCCTCAGTACTGTCTGTTGAATGCCTCTCAGCCTTGCGACCAGGTCTGATTCCTGAATGCTGCTTAGTCCTCTTGCCCATCGATGCTGGTGGAAGTATCAGGTTAATAAAACCATCCTACCAAAGCCTTTAATTGAAGGGCACGTGGAGACGTACTCCCAACAAAACCCAGTGAACCTTTGATCTAGCGACACTGTAGGCGGTAATGAAGGCTGCGGGTAGGATGATTTGAGGATTTGGGGAACTGTGGGCAAGTCGCTGCTTCTGCGGAGTTTTACGTGACTTTAGAATGTTCATGAAAGAGCTGGAAGCACAGCTGCTCCTGGCATGAAGACGGTTTCAGTTGAGATTGTACGTTAGTGCTGTAATAATCCGTTCCTCAAAAAAAAAAAAAAAAAGAAAGAAAGAAAAAGAAACCCAGCCGTCTGCTTGTTGTTGGCCATGGCTGGAAACTAAAAAGTAATAAGAAGCAGGCGGACCTGGTGCAACATCCCGCTCAGACCCAGCAAGCTGCTGGGCCGTCACCCGGGAGCAGTTTAAGAACCATTTGTTTTTGTTTTTCTAACTCTTCTGCCTGCCTAGTGGCAATAATCTAGTCGGGAAAAAGATAATTAAGAACATTTCATACGACAAAATAACGCACATTTGCTCTAGAAATGTAGAAAAGTGCACTGATGTGTTAAAAAAAAAAAGATGAAAATCACCATCCAGGGGCTGGCATTGTGGCGGAACAAGTTAAGCCAGTGCTTTGGAAGTCCTCGCGTTCTATCAGAGCGTCAGGTGGAGGAGTCCTGGCTACATCTCTTCCAATCCAGCTCCCTGCAGACACGCCTGAGAAAGCAGAAGATGCCTCAGGTGCTTGGAACCATGAAGTCATGTGGGAGACTCAATACAGCTCCTGGCTGCTGGGTCCAGCGGGGCTCTTGTGGGCATCTGGGGAGGGATCCCGGGGACGGAATTTCTTTCTGGTTCTCTCCCCTTCTTTCCTTCTTCCTCTTTGTCACTCTGCCTTGCAAATAAATAGTATCTCTAATCAACCAAAAGGGAATGTATTTGCGTAAAATAACAATGGCCATACTATTGCTATGTCAATGCTACTCCAAATAAAAATTAGTTAAGCTTTCACTTATAGGGCCCAGGGGATAGCTCAGTGGCCAAATCCTCTACTTTGCATCTGCCAGGATCTAATATGAGCACTGGTTCATGTCCCAGCTACTCCATCTGGCTTCCTGCTTGTGCCCTGGGAAAGCAGTTGAGGACGGCCCAAAGCCTTAGGACCCTGAACCCATATAGGAGACCCAGAAGAAGCTTCTGACTCTTGGCTTTATATAGGCTCAGCTCCAGCTGTTGTAGCCAGCAGATGGAAAAAATCTGCCTTTCCAATAAAATAAATAAGTAAATAAATATTTTTTAAAATCCTTCTATTTAGGCATTTAATTTCGCTGAGAGGCATAGAGAGACAGAGTTTCCACCTGCTGGTTTATTAACCAAATGTCTGGGAGCCAAGAGCTCCATCCAGATCTACCACTTGGGTGTCAGAAACCCAAACACTTGACCTGTTACCACTACACACCAGTAAGAAGCTGGAACTGGGAGCAGAGCTGGAACTTGGCATGCAGGCATCTCAAATGGTGGATCTTAACTGCTGTGCCAAATATCTGCTCTAAACAAAATGTTTTTAAAGAAAAAAATACATACATGCATGCAGCCTTGGATGTAGGGTAGGTGCAAGGAAATTGTCCAAAAACAGAAGTAGGTTACTAGCTTATAAACCTATGCGAATCTACTTTGAAATGAAATCCTCTACATAGAGTAGTACATAGTAAAACACTGATCATCTCTATGTGTGCATGTATGAAGGGAATTTTGAAAGGTCCATGGAAAATAGAGTATACATTCATTTGGTTGCAAAGAAATTTTGAAATCCACACCTAATTATGCCATTATGTGGATTTTTCCCAGAACTTTCTGAAGATACCTGCTAAACATGGAGTTCACATTTTTTTTTGCAGCAAAATAAACTTATTCTCAGATTCCATTCTCATATACAAACAAAACAACAAGCAAAAACACAAATTAAAAAAATTTGATTCATTTCCCGTGGACCTTTTTAAAGTACCTTCCTTGATATGTGCACATACTTACATATATATGTATACCTATATTGTATATTTCTCTAAAGGGAATTCCATTTGTTGCAAATAAACGAATCATTTTGCTTGTCATTTCTGCCAACCCTTCGTTTTTGCTATAGAGAAGAAATTTTATGAATCATTCAAACTCTTCATCCCTGAGAAAGATGGAAGTTACCTTTGAAGCCGAATGACCCGAGAGAAAGTGACAGGCTTGCCTTTTTTTTTTCTCCCCAAAGATTTCTTGGAAACGCAGACGTGCAGAGAGGAGGAAAAGCAGAGAGGAAGATCTTTCATCTGCTAGTTCACTCCCCAAGTGGCCGCAATGGCTGGAGCTGAGCTGATCTGAAGCCAGGAGCAAAAACCTTCTTCCAGGTCCCAAGGCTTTGGGCCGTCCTCCACTACTTTCCCAGGCCACAGACAGGGAATTGAACGGGAAGCGGGGTCGCCAGGATTAGAACTGGCACCCAAATGGGATCCTGGCACGTGCAAGGCGAGGACTTTAGCTACTAGGCTACCATACTGGGCCCTAAAAGGCTGGATTTTTGCATGTCTTTTTTTTAAAAGATTTATTTTATTTTTATCGCAAAGTCAGATATACAGAGAGAAGGAGAGACAGAGAGGAAGATCCTCCATCCGATGATTCACTCCCCAAGTGACCTCAATGGCCAATGCTGCGCCGATCCAAAGCAAGGAGCCAGGAACCCCTCCCTGGTCCCCCACACTGGTGCAGGGTCCCAAGGCCCTGGGCTGTGCTTGACTGCTTTCCCAGGCCACAAGCAGGGAGCTGGATGGGAAGTGGAGCTGCCGGGATTAGAACCAGCACCCATATGGGATCCCGGGGTGTTCAAGGTGAGGACTTTAGCCGCTAGGCCACGGCGCCGGGCCCTCTGTCTGTATTTCATGGCTAAGCAGGTGCCCCTAAAGATAAGTCTGCAAAACACTGTATTCATATTCTTCAAAGCAAGCCATTGTTTATTCTGCAGTTACAGCAATGGAGCAACAGCCAGGACTCCAAGGCCAAGGCACATGCAATTACCTGCTAATCAATAATACATTCCTACCACATTTCTATTTCCACAACGTGTCCGTCATTGAATGGGAGAAATATGTTACAAGGGAAAAAAATGTAAAAATACAAGACTAAAGTTTCAAATATTAAACCCCCCTATCATTACAGGCTCTATAACCCCATAAACAATCAAACAGTAATTAAAAGCATATCTCAATATTCATAAGAGCATCCTTTAATTCCTCCAGCCAAAATTTATATGAGAAGCTAAAACAAAGAAATTGCAAAGACAGGCTAGCCTTACAGGTCACAGTAACTGTATTTATCACCATAGCAGTTTCAGCTCACACTCCCATCACTTTCATTAATATTTAGGATATTTATCAAGCCCTTTCCCAGAAGGTGTGCTACATGTCTGAGCCAGATTCCAGGGCAATGGGTAGCACACAATAAGGTGTCCAGAAACAGCGTGGGCTTAACTGTGCTCCTGTGTGTAAACTGTTAAAGGCCCACTCACCAAGACGTGATCAGCAACACTGCATCCCAAGCTCACATTGCTTGCAAAACCCATCTCACAAGGGCAAAGAACAATGCCTCAAAGGATTACAGAATTCTTAGCGGGGTGGTTGAGTGTCCATGCAAAGGGTTGAAGACTTGCGGGTTTCTGGTGGTGGAGACTGGCATATCGCTTGTGTTTTACTCTGCGGGCCTCGCAGAGTTGAAACAATGGAAGAGGAGAATGAACAGTAATCTTCATTAGCTATTCATGCTTAGGTGTGAAATGTTATTTGATCATTTCTATAATCCAGGGCTTTAGAGAAAGACATTTGGGTGGTTTTATCTGTTTCCCCTCACATGCAACAAGAGAGCAATAGCAGACTTCCAAATTTCAAATTAAAAAATGACTGAAAATTCCTTCTGGATTGTGCTGACATGTATAAAAGTGGATGGAAGACATTTTTAAGAAATTAATTTCTTGCATTAAATTAAAAAAAAATCTGAGTTAAAATGCTTTTCAACAATTACGTTGTGGTCATTTTTCTCCCTGCTTTTTCCCAAGCCCAAGGTTCAGCAATCAGAGGTGTATCGCACACCTGTCACCTATTATTTGTTGTTGCATGGTTCAAACCACCACTCAGTAGGTGCCCATCCTTTGCCTTATCTAACATTTTTCCAGGAAGATGGAAAAACTATTGTTCTCCTTGTGTAACTCAGTGCTGTTTTCCACATCCCATGGAAACATGGCTACAACCAAGTATTTGTCCAGCCTGACTCATGCTGACTTTAAATTGTGATGAGTACATTTGGTTATATTTACTATTGCTTCCTTCTCCAACATACTATGGCTTGTACATTTAACTTTGCAATGGTTTTGTAGCAATCAACCTTAAACGTTGACAAGCTCTGGTGGCTTATTTTTAGAAAATGATGATATTTAATACTGCCCCCCTCAAAAAAAAAAAAACCGCTTTCCCTAGAGCTCTCCTCAATCGCGGATTCCCAACACGGCCACTAGGGAGAGACCTTCCCTGACGACTCCAGGTCACGACCCCGGAAGCACATCCTGCGCCTCGCTGCTAGCCGACATGGCGGCGGCTGCGGCCCGGGCGATGCTGGTCCCCGCGGCGCGGCGGCGACTTTGGGGGTTCGGCGACAAGCTCTTGGTGCGGGGTGCCGCGGGGCGGGTGAGCGCCTCTTCCCCTAGGGCTGGGGGCCCCGCCAGCCGCGGGTCGGGCCGGGCGTGCTGGCGCGGGCGGCGTGAAGGTGGGGTGCCCCCGGGCCGTCCTCCTCGGGATTTGGGGTGACGTGGGGGGCCGACCCTGCCCCTCGGCCCTTGTCGCCGTCCGTGTCAAGGTGGCAGCGCCCAGGGGATGGTCCGGGGGCTGGAAATCCGCAAGGGAAGGGCTTGCCGGCGCGGAGCGCTTTGTCGGTCTCTTGTTTTTATGTTTTGGATTTTTTTTTTTTGTTTCCCGACCCAAGAGCCTCGGGATAGCTCGAGCAGTCTCGACCTGTGCTGGCCCTTTTTACCCCCTCACTCCCCTACACAGGAGTGTGAGACCTCAGCCCGTGCTTAAGTTAGAAACACCCAGCGCTTAGGCCAGTGCACTGGCTCAATAGGCTAACTTTCCGCTTGCAAGCGCCGGGATCCCCTATAGACTCCGGTTCTAATCCCGGTGGCCCCAGTTCCCATCCAGCTCCCTGCCTGTGGCCTGGAAAAGCAGTCGAGGACGGCCCAAAGCCTTGGGACCCTGCACCCTTGTGGGAGACGTGGAAGAAGCTCCAGGCTCTTGGCTTCGGATGGGCACAGCTGTGGCTTGTTGAGGCCGCTTGGGGAGTGAACCAGGGGTGGAAGATCTTTCTCTCAGTGTCTCCTTCTGCCTCTCCTGTTTACAAGGAGAAAAGAATAGCTGGTATCAGAGGAAGGCCGCTAGACCCTCGGCAGCCAACGCATGAGCTGGAGGGAGAATGAATTCCCGCTCTCTTCCGATGCTTTTCAAATTTTGCTGCTTTTTTGGAACCTGGGAGCCCGAGCCCCCTCCCTGACTTGTGTGTTGGTATATGTGTGTGTATGTTTCTCTCTTTTTGCCTCTGCTTCCAGCTTTGTTTTTTCCAGAAAAAGAAAGAGCAGCTTTCTTTTCTGTTACTTTTTTAAAGATTTATTTGTTTGGTTTGAAAGATAGATTTTTATAGAGAAGGAGGGACAGAGTGAAATCCAGTAGTTTAATCCACAAATGATCAGAGCTGAGCTGATCTGAAGCCAGGAGCGCCTTCCGGGTCTCCCACATGGGTGCAGGGCCTTGAGGACTTGGGATGTCTTCTGCTGCTTTTCCAGGCAAAAGCAGGTTGCTGGATGGGAAGTAGATCCGCTGGGGCACCAACTGCTGCCAGTGTGGGATGCTGGCACCACAGGCTGAGGATTAGCTGGCTACACCACGGGGCCGGACTAGGACCTCAGTGTCCCTGAGTCTGTGGTTTTAGCCACCAGGAAATGGGAGGCAGTAATTGAACCCAGGCAGTAACGTTTCTCTTCCTCTGTTGCCACCAGCCATTGCATTTTGGAGGGAGCAGGTGGAGGAGCGCCCAGGCTGCCACCCAAGTGGTTCTGAATGTCCCTGAAACTCGGGTGACCTGTTTGGAGAATGGGCTGCGAGTGGCGTCCGAGGACTCGGGACTGTCCACGTGCACGGTGAGTGGCTCGGGCACCCTGCTCGGAGAGATGCCTCCTTGGTGAGTGGAAGCTTGAAGCTCCTGGGTTGGCTGAGGGATGGTTGTCAGCCTCAACAAGCTTCCTGAAACGCCCCACAGGCTGCCTTGTTGCCTGGTAACGGTGTTAATTCTTGTTAGATAGAAGCATTAATCTTTTACGTGCGGGTTCATCCCCTCACCCTGCAAACGGCCACAATGGCTGGAGCGAGGCTGGAGATTCCTCTGGGTCTCCCACAAGTCTCTGCTCCCCTCCCAGGCAATCAATTAGCAGGGAGCGGGACCTGAAGTGGAGCAGCTGGGACTTGAACCAGCGCCTGTGTGGCACACCAGTGCCGCATGCAGAGGCTTAGCAGGCTACACCACAGTGCTACCTACCCCCCCATGTCTTTCTAGTTTTCTGGGGAGTGGGCCTAAGTACGCATGCTAGAGCTGAGGGAGCCAATTACAAGTTCAGTGGGTTAGTCCAAGGCCACACCGCTGGTAACTTGAACCCGGCTGATGACTGTGCAGTGTTGTTTAAGGCTCCGGTGCCCACTGGCTGTAGTCACGACTTAGGCCAGGAACCTGGGTCCTTAGTGCACTTGGCACTAGGTGCTAGTCGCCTGGTGATGGTCAAGATTTTTAAATCTTAGGCGGGAACTGTCAGTTGTGTAAGGTGGGAAGGCCTCGGTGGTGTCAGTCCCCGGAAGTGGTGGTCAGGGAAAGGGAGGCTCCCCCCGCCAGAGGAATCCTGAAGAGTCTGCTTCCTGTGTGTCGCTGGCGCGTAGGTGGGGCTGTGGATTGACGCCGGAAGTCGGTACGAAAATGAGAAGAACAACGGGACCGCCCACTTCCTGGAGCACATGGCTTTCAAGGCAAGTTGTGAGAATGATGTGGCAAGGCGTGCTAGTGTTCTCTGGGGGGCAGCAGCCACAGGATGGCATCCTTGGCAGGGCCAGAGAACTGCATTGGGAGGACGCTGTGTGTCCTGCTTGTTTTTCGGACAGGCTCTGAGGCCAGTGTTGCTTTTTTTTTTTTTAAGCTGAATCTAGGATTTTCTCCTTGGATGCATGGCATCTCTGAATCATGGTGTAGCCTGGAACCTCATAACGAGTCCCTCCCGAGACCAGCCTGGCAAACGGCCCCACGCCACGTTGACTGGAGTGTTTAGGCTGCGTGAAGGATGAAGGAAGGTGTCCTAACTTGTTTGTCTTCGTTGATTTCTAGGGCACCAAAAAGAGGTCCCAGTTAGATCTGGAACTCGAGATTGAGAACATGGGGGCGCACCTCAACGCCTACACCTCCCGAGAGCAGACTGTGTATTACGCCAAAGCGTTCTCCAAAGACTTGCCACGAGGTATTGCCCTTCTTTGTGCCATAGACGATGCACAGTTTCCGGGACTCAGATAATTTATCGCTGTTACTAGACCAATTTGATTATGTCTGTAACCTCCAGGAATGTGTCTGGATGATGAGAGGGAGGACAGCTGTTCTTGTGTTGTGTTTTGTTTTCTGTCTCCCTTCCTCACAGGGCAAATGATGGGGTTTATGGGGTGACGCTGTGGCATTGCAGGTAAAGTCACAGCGTGCAGTGCCGGCATCCCATATGAGTACTACTTTGAGTGCCAGCTGCTCCACTTCCATCCCAGTTCATGCTACTGGCCTGGGAAAGCAGCAGGAGATGGTCCCGGTGGGGCCGCCGCACCCACACGGGAGACCTGGAAGACACTCTAGGCTCCTGGCTTCCGCCTGGTCCCTCCCTGGCAGAATTTGGGGAGTGAACCAGTGGATGGAAGAGGCATCTCTCTCTCCCTCACCCCATCCCCTGTCTCTCCCCTGCCCTCCTCTTCTCCCCTCCTGCCCCTTTCCTCTCGATCTCTGGCTGTCTAACTGTGACTTTCAAATAAATCCATCTTAATACATTTGCAGGCAGGTTTGTTGTAAACAGGCCATAATGCTTGATTTACACCTACATTTTCCACAACCATACATATGTGGGAATTTTTTTTTTTTTTTAATATTTATTTAGTTGGTAGGGAGAGTTAAACAAGAAAGAACTGGCATGTGCTGGTTTACCCCCCAGTGGATACAGTCACTGGGGCTGGGCCAAGCTGAAGCCAGGAGCCCAGGGCTTTCTGCAGGAGTCCCACGTGGGTGCAGAAGACCAAACCTTTGGGCCGTCCTCTGTTGCTTTCCTAAGCCGTAAGCAGGGAGCTGGATGAGAAATGGAGCAGCTGGGACTTGAACCAGCACACGTATAGGATGCCTTCAATGCAGGCGATGGTTTAACTTGTTATGCCACCGCACCGGTCCCAGAAAACCTTTTTAGATTATTTATTCTGGGACTGGTGCTGGGGCTCGATCGGCAAATCCTCCACCTTCAGCCGGCAGCATCCCACGTGGGTGCCAGTGTGTGTCCCGGCTGCTTGACTTCCCATCTGCTTCCTGCTTGTGGCCTGGCAAGTAGCAAGAACTGCCAGAGGCCTTGGGACCCTGCTCTCGCATGGGAGACTGGGAAGAAGCTCCTGGCTCCTGGCTGCTATTCAGTTTAGTTCCAGCCATTGAGGCCATTGGGGGAGTGAACCATCCAGGTGGAAGACCTAGAAGAAGCTCCTGGATGTTGAGTCGCCAGGATGGGCCATTCTCTGCTGCTTTCTCAGGGACTAGGCAGAGAGGTGGATGGGAAGTGGAACAGCCAGGACACAGACTGGTGCCCACATGGATGCTGGATTAGCCTGCTGAACCCCCCCACGCTGGCCACAAACATGTAGCACTTTTGCAGTAGGTGGAGTCATTGGAGGGTGCTGGGCCCCTGAGGATTCTTCCCCAGTCTGCTCCGTCTGCTCCGTGCCATGGGATTTGAACTTATGTTGTAAGGTTGTTCTTTGGGTTCACGGAACATGAAAGGAAGTTTCTCTTCACAAAAATCATTTAGCCCTTATCCAGTTGACGGGTTGCATCATAAAGTGTGATGTTGGGTTAAGAGGTTTTTAACAGAGAAGGTTTTTCACGTTCGTGTCTCGTTTGGACCAGCTGTGGAAATCCTTGCTGACATCATCCAGAACAGCACGCTGGGAGAAGCGGAGATCGAGCGGGAGCGCGGCGTCATCCTCAGAGAGATGCAGGAAGTTGAAACGAACTTGCAGGAGGTTGTTTTTGATTATCTGCACGCCACAGCTTATCAAAACACCGCACTCGGACGAACCATTTTGGGACCAACTGAGAATATCAAGTAGGTACATTTGTCAGATTTAATCTTTAGGGAGAAATCTCGAGTTGTGACAAATGGCCATTCATCAAGTATGTTTCAGAAGGTCATGTAGGTCCCTGGTAACGAGATGACACTGTTGGCCACCCTTGAGCTCCGTGTAGGGGAGAGCCTCTCACTGCCATTCCTGCATCGACTGGTCCACTCACACACTGGTGATGTGAAGGGTTGGGCCGAGACAGGCAGAAGGGGGGAAGTCGGTGCGTGTCTCCACTGGGGTGGCAGAGTGTGCCTCTGAGCTTTCCTTGCTGCCTTCTGGTGTGCTGGAATTGACACCTGGGGGCCGGGACTTGAGGCAGACCCCAGTGTGCTAGCCACCAGGCTGAATACTCACTCCCTGGAGTTCTTGAGTGAGTGGACTAGATCCTGTTCCCACTTGTTTTATGTTCACACTACTTGAAAGGTAGAGAGACGTAGGCCAGGCTGAAGCCGGCAGCCTGGGTCCCCTTCTGGTCCCCAGGTGAATGACAGGGACGCAGGAGCTTGAGGCCTCACCTGCGTCCTCCCTCGGGATGCACATTGGCGGGAAGCTGGCTCAGAAGTGGAGGAGCTAGGACTGGGACCAGGCAGTTGATGGGCTGCAGATGTCTGCAGTGGTGTTGGAGTGAAATGCTTGTCCTCCTCATGTTCTATGGCTGACTGCATTTAACTATAGAACACCTTTATGATTGTGTGTGATTTCAGGTATATAATAAAGATATGTTGCTTAAAATTTCCTTTTAAAATTGTTTTATCTGCTCCATCTACAGGTCTATTAATCGTAAGGATTTAGTGGATTATATTACTACCCATTATAAGGGGCCGCGAATGGTGCTTGCTGCTGCTGGAGGTCGGTTGATTTAATAGTTGTTTGTGTTTAAACAGTTGGAGTGATGTGCACAGCTTGATCCTGGTTGGGCAGGTGTCCTGACACTTTATTTATAGAATAAATTGCATTTGTCTAGAGGGAATGTGGGGCACCAAAAGAAGACTTGGCTTCTTTTGAGTGGGCTTCATTTATAGAAAAAGTTAATGAACTAGTCACCAAAGGAGTACGTAACTGCAGAGGAGCTTACTGTAAAGATTTACGTTTATTCAAAAGGCAGAGAATGAGAGACCCAGAGAAAGGACTTCCACGTGCAGGTTCGCTCCCCAAATGGATCAGTGGCCGGAGCTGAGCCCATCTGAAAGCAAGAGCATCCTCCGGTTCTCCCACACGGGTGCAGGGTCCCAAGGCTTTGGGCCGTCCTCGACTGCTTTCCCAGGCCACAGACAGGGAGCTGGATGGGAGGTGTGGCTGCCAGGATTAGAACCGGCGCCCCTATGGGATCCTGGCACATTCAAGGCAAGGACTTTAGCTGCTCGGCCACCGCGCTGGGCCCTTATATGGCTACTTTCCAGCTGGGAACACATAGCTGTCTTCAAAATGTTTGAAAGGGAGATACACACACACCCTGCTAGTTCACTCTCCATGTTCCCACAGCAGCCAGGTAACGGCCAGACCAAAGCCAGGAGCTGGGGACTCCCATCTAGGTCTCCCCCGAGGCTGCTAGGGAGCCGAGTACTTGGGCCCGCACCTGCTGCCTTCTCCAGATGCGCATTGGCTCTGCAGCAGAGCCAGACATGGGGCTGAGGCCCAGGCACCGACGGGGGCTGTGGGTGACCCGAGCTGCCATGGGACATACCCTGCAGCTACGGCCAGCTGCAACCCTGGCCCTTACTAACAGTTAGTGTGTGGCAAGGGCTTCCTCTTACAGGGCCTCTAGTGAGCAGTCCATGCGTCTGTCGCGCCACCCAGTGGACTAGAACCAGATTAGTAATGGTTAGTGTTCTGACTGTCCTGTTGCTAACGCGTCTAATATTTCCCTTCTGTTTAGGTGTCTCCCACGATGAGCTGCTGGAGTTGGCCAAGTTCCATTTTGGTGACTCTCTGTGCACACACATGGGAGATGTACCAGCCCTGCCTCCCTGCAAATTCACAGGAAGTGAGGTAGGGCAAGCCTTGGACCTGGCATTTCCCTTGCCTTTAAAATGATAATGTTCTGGGCATGGTGCAATAGCATAGTGGCTAAATCCTCACCTTGTGTCTGCTGGGATCTCCTGTGGTCGCCACTTTGAGTCTGGCTGTTCCACTTTCCATCCAGCTCTGTTTGTGGCCTGGGAAAGCAGTAGAGGAGGGCCACAATGGTCAGATCAGGAGCCAGGAGCTTCATCAGGGTCTCCCAGGCGGGTGCAGGGTCCCAAGGCTTTGGGCCGTCCTCGAAAGCTTTCCCAGGCCACAAGCAGGGAGCTGGATGGGAAGTGGAGCAGCTGGGACACGAACTGGTGGTTTATAAGGGTTGCTGTGCCTGGAGACAGGATTAGCCAGTTGAGCCAGTGTGCCTACTTTTTTTTTTAAAGGTTTATTTAAACGTCAGAACTAGAGAGGAAGTTTCCAAAAATATCTGGGCCAGTGGACACATTTGCCTACATTCCTTCCCATCCCGTGTTACTTAAGCATCTGCCTGTCTTTCTCCCCCAAGAAACCTTGGTTTAAAAGCAGTGCCATAAGTTGGTATTTTTGTAGTTTTCTTTGGCCGTCTGCCCTTTGTGTGTAGAAAGGTGTAACAATAACCCTGTTCTCAAAGGTTCCCAGTTTTAACTTTCCTGTCAGGTTTTATTCTTTGACTAAGTTCTGCCCACAGTACATCCTGGGGGGTAGCTACAGCTTCAGGCCTAGTGGGGGCTTGGTTCTCCACTGAACGATGCTGCTCCAGGTAGCACCTGGGACAAGGTTGGAGGTTGGCAGCTCCATAGAACCGTAGCATGCCAATACTAAAACCAGTAATGCCAACTTGGGTATCCAGGTGCAAAGATTAATTCACACCAGTGGATCTGCGATCTGTTTTGACCAGGCAAATGACCCCTTGGCCATCTGTAATATTTTACTTTGAGACCTTTTGGTGTAAGGAATTTTTCCTTAATTGATGAAATTCTTCTTGATAAAACAGTAGCACCTGGTGAAGCCTGATAGTTATGCTGTGCCACTCTGCCCTATAGGCTCATGGCGCTGGCAGTCTTGTTGCTGTCATGGTAGTCTTGACTGACAGGCTGTTCCTTGCTCGCTAGATCCGTGTGCGGGATGACAAGATGCCGCTGGCACACCTGGCCATCGCTGTGGAAGCTGTTGGCTGGGCACATCCAGATACAATCTGCCTCATGGTGGCCAACACTCTGATTGGCAACTGGGATCGCTCTTTTGGAGGAGGAATGGTACGTCACCTTACCAGTAACCTTTCCTTGTAAATACGAGGGGAGTGAGCCTTCTAAATACAACTTCTGCAGCAGAATCTCCCACTCAGATTTCACGAATCAGTGGGAATTAGTTACTATTAGCTTTAGTTATTAGTTAATATGGTTAATAAAATCATAGTTCATACTGTTGTATTGCTGTGATCATTCCCAGTCTTGATAGTACTGAGGTGATGTCAAAATTAATTTGCTGTTTCTCGGGAGTACATAAAACTTTGGAGAAGCGCAGTATGTTGACAGTGTGTCTGCTGTGTTATGTGATTATGAATTTCTCCAGGGATGCATTGAGCATTTTGTTGAATTATTCACTTGATCAGCAGACTGACAGGAGACATGAGGGGAAATCTGCCCACTGGTGTCATGTCAGAATGGCTGCCACAGCCAGGAACCTGAGCTCCGTCTGGTCTCCCACATGAGCACCAGTGGCCAGGGCCCTTCCAGCTGCTTTCCCAGGTCATCAGTGGGGAGCTGGATTGGTGGGGCGACAGCTGCCACATGAACCAGGGCGCACAGGGGACGCTGACGTCGAGGCAGGGCCTGACCAGCTGTGCCTCAGTGCCATCCCAAGCCCATGAATCTCAGTCACTTCCTGCCACATAGACAAGGTAGTTTGGACACAGGGAGCCCGTTTGACTGGACCACTTTTTCCCCCTTACAGAATTTATCTAGCAAGCTGGCTCAGCTCACGTGTCATGGCAACCTGTGCCACAGCTTCCAGTCCTTCAACACTTCCTACACGGACACGGGGCTGTGGGGCCTGTACACGGTCTGCGAACCAGCCACGGTTGCGGAGATGCTGCGTGTTGTTCAGAAGGAATGGTGAGAAGACAGTTCAGTCGTGTGTAGGCTCAGTGTTTCAGGCCTGGCTCCTCTTTGTACCCTACAGTGATTATTTGTGGCAGGGACAGACATACAGAGAGCTTCCGCAGACGGCCGTGAGCTCTCATCCACGGCCTGCTCCTCCAGCGGCTGCAGCAGTCAGGGCTGGAACCTGCACGCTCAGCAGGAACCCAGTGACTTGAACCGTCGCTGCTGGGAAGCGCGACTGTTTGGTGGCTTCTGTCTCCAAGGCCAGCCAGCTGAGATATAGTCACTGCAGGGTTTGAGGAAGATTCGGCAGGTGGCCTGTGGGCCACTTGGTGTCTGTTCAGACATCCTAAAGACCGGAACTAGTCAAGTCTCAAGATGATCACAGTATTTCTCAAAATGTGGGCAGTCTGTTCTTATATCAAACCTTCTTCTACTGTCAATTAGTCACACAAAAAACATATATACATATGCATTTTTTGAGAAGTTTAACAATACCAAAGAAAATAGTATTACTTCAGCTTTTATGGGATTAGTAGGTTAACCTTTCACCAAGTTGAAATCGTAATCACTCATGTTGTATGAGAACTTGTATTAGGACATTGTGCCTTTGTTTAGAAAGTTTTCAGGAAACTACTCGGTGATAGCAGTTTTGCAAATGTTTTCAGGATGCGACTCTGTACAAGTGTCACCGAGAGCGAAGTGTCCCGAGCCAAAAACCTTCTGAAGACCAACATGCTGTTGCAGCTGGACGGTAAGGGCGGCTGGACGGTTAAGGGCAGGCTGGACGGTTAAGGGCAGGCTGGACAGTTAAGGGCAGGCTGGACGGTTAAGGGCGGCTGGACGGTTAAGGGCAGGCTGGACGGTAAGGGCAGTGAGTGGAGCTCTACTTTCCTCTGGCTCATCTGCAACCTGCTGCTCACTTTTTTCTTTAAACAGGTTCAACTCCAATATGTGAAGATATTGGTAGGCAAATGTTATGTTACAACAGAAGAATTCCTATCCCCGAGCTCGAAGCAAGAATTGATGTAAGTGATGCCTGGATTACTGAATGCTCAGGAAAGATCCTTGTTATCTCCATGTGTCCTACTGCTTGGTCTAGAGTTCCACTTCTAGAGTGTGTCTTTGCTTCCAGGCTGTGAATGCTGAGACGGTCCGAGCCGTGTGTACCAGATACATTTACGACAAGAGCCCAGCTCTTGCTGCTGTTGGTGAGTCAGGCTCCTGTTTGCAGAGAGGGGGCCAAAGTACTTTTCCCCTGACTCGGTTGTAACTGTTTTGTTTCCAATCTGTAGGTCCCATTGAACAACTACCAGATTTTAATCAGATTTGTAGTGACATGTGCTGGCCTCATCATTAAACTACTACTAAATGAAGACTTGTCTAGAGAGAGACCTGCATATTTTTATCCATCCCCAACTAAAAAAATAAAAATTATCTCATGAAAGACTAGACTACTACCCTGAAGTTTTCTGTAAAATAGCTCACATGCTGAGAATGTGTGTTGGGAGCAGCACAATTCACAGTTATTGTATGTAAAAAGAGAACTTGTATAGTATTTTTTGCTTTTATTATAAAAATGCACACACAAAGATTGTCAGTCATTTCTTGGCTCTGCCTGCGTTCAGCACCTGCTCCTGAGCAGCTTTCTTCGCTTTCACCATCTCGACAAGTTCCTAGAAGAAGAGCGGCGTTTCAATCAGGAATTCGATTTAAGAACAGGTAAATAAATCCAGTGTTAGCGAAACTCCCTGAAATCACGTATTTACAGTTAGCTTCTAGGGCTAGAAAGTTTCTAAAGTTTGTCATTCCTCTTAATAATTCTAGCTCCTGGCCCGTAACTACCAAGATACTGAAATAACAAAAGAAACATTTTCCAGTTAATAGACAGAGTGCCAGCTACGGAGGAGTTACACGAGTCGCGAACCTTGTATCGTTTCATACAGTCCTTCTTCGTCCTGCCAGGGACTGCTTCTGCTATTTTTTCCCACCTTTCAGGCGTATTTACTGGGTAGGTCTTCAAAGCCTGTTCCAGAAGCTTCTGTTCTTCTGTCGTCCAAGGGGTGGAATCTGTGCATGGACCTATGGAAGAAGAGTTTGTACGTGAAAGCTTTGTCCTGGCTCTCAGAACGCCTTCGCTGAGGAGCCATTTTGTGCACACGTATATCTTGGTAATAAAGTACCCATTTCCATAAGGTACATTTGATATCCACAGAACATACTAGGAAACCTGTGTTACTGGGAGAGAGAGGAAAAGAAACTCGAAATAGGAGACATCCCCCAAGTATTTCAGAGGTTTTTTTGTTGCTGTTCTAGTACAGTCCATTATATTTTTACCTGACCTTTTTTCATCCCCTAGTCACATTTAAAGGCACAGCTCCATTGGACTGACTTATAACTTACTAAGATTTCTGTGAAATTGGTTCCCTACAGGTTGGGGAACAGAGCTGCCTTACAATGTGAACTATATGCAGGATGGTTCTCTGTGAGCCATCCTTGTTTAACACTGGCGGGAGGCCTTGCAGCGCTAGGCCAGGTGCAGTGTTTAACCAACTGTGGACTCACTGCTGAACTCCGTAGCATTACTGCAGGTGGTATTTCAGCCAAATGTTTGTATCTAACAAAACATAATGCAAGTTTCAGAAGCAAAAATACTTGGCTTCCTCAAGGATGTAGTATTCATTACTCTACTTCTGTAGGTTAACATGTTAAGTAGTGAAAAGCTGATCTGACTATTCTAAGCTAACAGATTAATTACTTTAGGCCATGGAATAAATATGCAGTAGCGATAATGTATATCAAAATTACTTTCCTAAAAAGAAAAGAGGAGGACCTCCCTCAAAACAAGCCACAGAACTCGTGTCTATCTGAAGGCAGACTGGGAGCCCCTAATTCCAGAGAGCCCTCTTACGGTCTGAAACCCCTCAGCATAAGAACAGCCAAGCTAACGCCTTGCTCCAACGCTCTGCAACAGCAGAACGCCTTTGGCCCTCCACGATGGGCACATATCTGCTAGCTGAAATTTGCATATAATAATCTAGACCAGGAATGCTAAAGCTGGGTCTGTCACAAAACAGACAGCTTATCATGTAGTCAGCCTCGAGTCCAAAAACACCCTGGGAACCGATCTGCCAGCCATGCCTGAAGGTGGTTGAAAGACGTGAACCTTGAGAAAGTACCATTTCCCAGCTACCTTTTTTTTTTTTTTTGGTATCTTAGGAGGTTTATTCCAGTGGGGCAGGAACGGGGTGGAGGTAGTGGAAAAAAAGGGGCCAGGGAGGAGGCCGGAAGAAGAAGAGGAGAAGAGAGAGTCGTTGGAGAGGCGAGGAGGAAAAGGGGAAGGGAGGCCGGAAGGAGGAGAGAGAGTCCCAACTATCTTAATAAGACCCTCTAACATGGACTTCCAGAATCTAGGGAGCAAGATAAGCACAGCCCTTTGTCCAGTGGCACCTGACCTGCAGGAGTGATGGCTAGCTGGGTGACTGCTCGTCTCGACAGGCTTTGTCAGCACGCACGGCTCAGCCCGCCTCTCTGCCAGAGAAAGAGGTCAGTTACCTTCAAACCGCTCCGAAGGGGTGGCGTTGTCTGCTTGAGGCACCACTCCATGTTCTTTCTTAAATTTATCAAAAGCCTTTTTGTTTATGTCATCTTTTTGATGAGGGTCTAAGAAATGAAAAAAAAAATACGTAACAGATCATCTCATGTGGTCTTTCCTTGGTTGCGTTAAGTTACTTTAAAAATGTCTTGGAGAGAACATCAAAACCGACCCACCAAGTTTCTGGAGACTCTTCGCTTTACTAATAACATCTTTGGCAGTTCTTTTGACTCCCGAAGAAGAATGTATGTTCATGTAGTTGGCAATGACTTCCCACCTAGAGCGAGCGGCAGTCATTGAACAGTGGGAAGGAAAACTCAGTCAGTACATTTTTATTGCGGACGGGTTACAATGTCTGTGCTCTAAATTGGTGGTCTCATTTTGCTACTACAAATTACTATTCTGGACAATTTTTGCTTTTCATGCATGTAAGTCAACTATATATCACTTTATATAACTTGGTATCAGTTTGCAAAACTTTACAGAGTTGTACAAATCAACAGAAATACAGCCATACACGCACACTGGGAATGTTAACACACAGATAAGTTCACTTGGGTGCAACAGTTTGGAAACCCATTCCATCTGTTCCTAATATGTGCTTTCCATGAACTGTTTGAAGACCCTTTTATGCTGGAATTTCAAAATTGTTTTGGACCAAAATTAATCCAGTTTTCACAAACCTTTCAAAGTGCCATGGCACCTGAAAAAACAGATTCTGAAAACCACCATTCATCATCAGCAGAATGAGAGGCCATCTCCCCCAAGCTTTCTGAGGAGCTCCAGCTGGCATGCAGCAGAGAGCGAGAACAGGAAAGGGAGGTACGGTTCATGAAACCCAGCACCAGCCTCGGTGGACTTGGCCAACGCGCCGGTCAACCATCCCCACCTCGGTAGTTACACATGTATGTCTGCCGATGGAGTGGAAGACTGGCAAGCATAGCTTACATGTGCTTCACACCTCCAGGGCACAGAATTTGGTGCCAAAGTTCCTGCTGTAACCAGTGCATCCTAAAATCCAGTACCTTGAATTTGTCCCGGCAGGGAAGAGGTTCACTGCTTTGATGAGCAGCTGCAGATCGTCCTCTGGCCAGTTTCTGCTGCCACTCCCGCCTCCGCCAGCCGACTTCTCTGCATTCTTAGATGCTTGTCGCATTCGAGCCTCAGCTTCTTCCTTCTCTTTTCTAATCTGCTCGTTTATTTCTTCTATCTACACAAACATCACAGGTCAGTCAGGGACTCGGGCCTGGCAGCCTGTGGCTTGTGGTCCTCAGCTGTGTCATCTACACTCCAACTCTGCCTCCTGCCAGGCGCCCCCCGCCCCGTGATGGCATCTGCTTTTCACTCTGGCTCCCAGCTAGCCCAGGCTGAGGAACCAGAACCAACCAGTAGCCTGCTCCACCTGGAAACTGTAGTCCCCAGGCCACTCACACACAAGGCCATTTCAAACATGTACGCTCATATGCCTTGGACAGTGAGTAATCTTATTCTTTCCAAAAAAGCAAATGGTACAGCGAAACGATCTGTTTTTCCTTCAGATTCTACCCTTTACACATGTGCTTCTAGTCTAGTTCACAATTCATGGAAAAAGCCACCTTCACTTGCTGTTCCTGCCTCACTCAGCTGCGATCGAGGCACCGTCTTGGAATCCTTTCTCCCCTTTGCGCCCCGGATGAGTCAGCAGGGCCCTGGAATGCCAACTGTGAAGTTCTCCCAATTCCACCATGACTTTAACAGTCCAGACAGTGTCAGTTTCTAACTAATCACTTTGCATCTTCGGATGTGTCCTGCCCAGACACCACATTAACAGCATTGTGTTGAAGCCTCTGTGACTTACAGAGCTGAGTAATGGAAATGTGCTGAGAGTATTACACAACTCCTCAGTTTCACTTTGTTCTTCTCAATCAACTTCATTTCCTGATCCTCTGTAGTTTTATGACTTGTTTAACTGATGGTTACAGTGATACAGTTTTTCCATTTGCTGGTTAACCCCCCAGATGGCCACAATGACTAGGTGTGGAGCAAACCAAACCCAGGGGCCTAGAGTTCTATTGGGGTCACCACGGGGCAGGGACCAAGCAGTTGGACCTGCTGCTGCTGCTGTCCATCAGCAGGGAGCTGGATTGGAAGTAGAGCAGCTGGGACTGAAACCAGCACTCACACGGGTTGTCGGCCTTGTAGGCCATGGTTTATCATGTTGTGTAACACTGCCATCCCCTGTTCCATAGTTTTATAGTTCTTGCTGTTTCCCAACCTTGAGTTTTGACACTGTCTTCCAAGGCCAGTTTAAATCTTTCACTGAGCCAACCCGACCACTCACATGCAGACCCGGAATATCCCATCTAACCAACGGCATTCACTTGCTGGAGCCCTGCATCTTTTCCAGAAGGCCATTCAGCTTAACTCCTGCTGAACGGTGAGGCTCAATACATCAGGCATTTCTCCAAAAACACCCAGGCATGGTGCTTTGTCCTAGGGAGCACATACTCAAATCTGTTGAACTGAAGGCCTATGAAAACACTAACATTTTCTCTAACGCTTTCTTAGCTCCTGAATGTGTTGACACAAATGCTAACCATGATAAACACAGACCATTGGTCCCATTTAACACTAAACAAAATACTCCCTCTTTGCCCTTAGTCACTGTACAGATAGCACAACAGCACGCGGCAAGGCTGAGAGCGGACTGAGCGCTAGGAGAGGCACAGCAATTCCCTGTTACCTGTTTCTCCAGTGCTGCCTTTCCTGCTTCCTTTGTGCAGGCCGTTAGCGTTTCATTCAGGCACTGTAAGCTATGGAGGAAATGAGACAGAACAAAAAGACAAAGGATGAAACTACTGTTGAGCCAGGAAGATTTCAGCAGGAGTCTTCAAGATATCCACCCACCTTGCTAGTTCCAGCCGATCGCAGAGTTTCTCCACTTCTTCCATCATTTTGACGCGCTCCGCCTCGTTGTCGGAAAAGTGATTCCAGGTCTAGAAGCACAACACGTTACATTTCATCTTGGATCTTCTCACCCTCGCAAATGCACCTACTGACAGAATTCTAGAACCTGCGCTCCTCCAGGAGGTAAGAGAGGTGTCTGCCTGGGCAGCGGGGCCCACACGCTTGGGACACCCCCTTCCCAGGCGCATCAGCACAGAGCTGGACTGGAAGCAGAGAGGAAGGACTTAGAACTGCTGGCTCAGTCATGGATGCCAGCGTCCTAGGCTGCGCTCAACCCACTGTGCTGCAGTGCAGGCGCCTGAAGTCCATCTGGGCTTCCCATGTGGGCAGCAGGGCCCCACCTGCCTCAGCCATGTGCTGCTCCCCACGGTGTGCACCAGCCAGAAGCTGGGTGGGAAGCAGAGCCAGGACTCCAAGGAAACAGGCTGTGGGCAGCCCCAGATGCCCGCCCACTGCTGAAAATGTCAAATGTGAACTTGACAAGATAGCACAAGCCAAAGGGAGATACTAGCAAACATTCTTGTCTTGCCCCAGCTGTTTCATTCCCTAAGCAGCCACAATGACAAGGCTGGGCCAAGGACAACACTGAGGAGTTCATGTGGATCTCCCAAGTGTGCCCAGAGACTAGACACGTGGGTCAGCTGCTGCTGCTTTCCCAGGCACGCTAGCAGTGAGCCTGACAGTGCGTGGAACAGCCACGACCTGAACTGGCACCTATAGGAGACACCAGCATTGCAGATGGCAGCTTAACGTGCAACACCACAACGCTGGCCACGCTCCAACGTGGCCTTTATCATAAGTTTCTCCAGGCTTCGAAAGCACTGTTGGCTTTCTTCCTGTGTGTGGTCACTCCTCTGTCGGTACCTTAAGCACCAGTGTTGCCAGGGTCCTTCTCTACATGCCCGTCCCTAAGCCACGGAGTGCTGGTCTAATCACAGGTTTGTTGCCTGGTCTCCATGGAGACCCTGCTCACGAGCAGCCCCATGGGGTCCCACAGACTGGAGCTTCACATGCAACTCCCCCTGCCCCCGCCTTCCTTGTTCAGTGCATGCTACACCAA
This sequence comes from Ochotona princeps, assembly GCF_030435755.1. Taxonomy (NCBI): domain Eukaryota; kingdom Metazoa; phylum Chordata; class Mammalia; order Lagomorpha; family Ochotonidae; genus Ochotona; species Ochotona princeps. Next base: position 9,065,600 of record NC_080863.1, on the reverse strand, counting down.
GCATTCCGTGAAATGAACCTCCTGCTTCCATCAGCTGCCCACACCATCCACCCCAACTGGCAGGAGCCTGTCCTTCTTTCCCCTCCCTCCCGCCTCTGCCATAGTTCAGGCTGTAGATCCCGCTTCTATAGCACGGTGGCAAAAGATGTGAGGACAAAGACCTCTCTGCCCTAGTTTTGTCGCAGCGCCACGACCCAGACAGGAGCAGACTGAAGCTCTCCAGCAAGGCAGCCGAGGTGCAGTACCGCCGGCCTAGGAGCCTCTGCTGTTCGGGATCTGTGAATTCCCTCGGCCTCTCTCTCCTGGGTCGCTGGGTCCTACCTGCTGCAGAGAACCCTCCTTCACTACCTCTGAGTACTTCCTCCTCCTAGTGACTCCAGAGCTGGAGCCGCCAGTTTGACCAGTTCTTCTCTATCACTAACCAGTACATTTCGTGCAGAAAGGACTGTGTCCACAGCATATCCATACCAGTGACAGATCATGAGACCCTGGGTAGATGAACAGATTAACTTATGCTGGAAAGGACCAATAAAAAGTTACCAAATGCCAGCGCACTAATCCTCATGGATGCATGATCTCGAAGAGCTCTTTTAAGTTTTTTCCTTTTAAGAAGTAAAAAAAATCTCAAAACGTTTTTGTCCATTCCATGTGTGTATATACTGCATACACCACCTGCGAGCGGCCTGGCTCACCCTCACTGCTCGGCGGCGAGGTGCCGGCCCAGCACGTGCAGGGAGGGAGTGACGTCCACCCCAGGCAGCCTGCCCAGCCCACGTTCTTTCACGGATGCGTGTGCACTGCCCCCGTCTGACAACAACCTTCTACCTGACTGCAACTGAAGGAAAGCTCAATTTTTTTTTGATTTTCCTTTTGCTCACAGAATGGCTGAAGAGATTAAAAACAAAAACGAACAAGCAAAAAAACAGTCTGGCGGGGAGGCTGATGGATTCCAGTTGGTCATTTCCTGCAGATTCAGGATCGCATGTGTTAGTATCCAGAGCCTTCTGGAAAGTCACATGAAACAGGACAGGAGTAAGTGCTGTGGTGCAGTAAGTGAAGCTGCTGCTTGGGCACAGCATCCCACCCTGGAGCCCTGCCCCGAGTCCCGGCTGCCCCACTCCTGAGCCAGCATCCCACCCTGGAGCCCTGCCCCGAGTCCCGGCTGCCCCACTCCTGAGCCAGCATCCCACCCTGGAGCCCTGCCCCGAGTCCCGGCTGCCCCACTCCTGAGCCAGCATCCCACCTTGGAGCCCTGCCCCGAGTCCCGGCTGCCCCACTCCTGAGCCAGCATCCCACCCTGGAGCCCTGCCCCGAGTCCCGGCTGCCCCACTCCTGAGCCAGCTTCCTGCCGACGCATCCAGGCAGGCAGCAGCAGATGGCTCACGTGCTGGGGTCCCTGCCACCCACATGGCAGAACCGGACTGAGTTCTTTTTTTAGATTTATTTATTTGTATTGGAAAGGCAGATCATATTTATAGAGAAGGACAGAGAAAGATCTTCCACTCACTGGTTCACTGTTAAATGGCTGCAAAGGCCAGAGCTGAGCCAGTCTAAACCCAGGAACTTGGAGTTTCCTCTGGGTCTCCCAGGTGAATGCAGGGTCCCAAGGTTTTGGGCCACCCTCCACTGCTTTCCCATGCCACAAGCAGTGAGCTGCACAGGAAACAGAGCAGCTGGGACATGAACTGGCACCCATATGGGATCCTAGTATTTACAAGGTGAGGATTTCACCATTGAGCCACTGTGCTGGACCCGTAGACTGAGTTGTAAGTTCCTGGCTTCAGGCTGGAACAGTCCCCAGCAATTGCAGACATACAGGACAGGAACCAGTAGATTTTAGATCTCTTTTTCTCAATACATACTTTGTTTTGCCCATTCCCTTTAGTGCATGAAAATAAGCAAAATATTTTTTAAGACATGCAGGAAGCATTCACATAGTTGCTGAGTTAAACCACACTGATAATACACAATGTTCTGAGTGGCAATCTATTTTGAACTTCACTTATTATTTGATTTAATGCCATTTAATAAGGAACAATACTGCTCTCTGACTTTACCAGTTTAAAATGTAAGAAAATTCTTGGACAAAGTTACATTTCCAAACTTTTGGGGTGCCATGTGTATTTTATTTGAAAATTACTAGCACTCATCAAAATGATAAACATTCTTAAGTAAAAATGAGAGCTTTTCAGTTCCTAAAAATGAGCAACTTTGAAAGCTTTCTAAAATGAAAAATCATTTTCCACTGTTAGGAAGCAAATAGTAAAACCAAATTGTGGGGTTGGCATCATGGCTCAACAGGCTAATCCTCTACCTTCAAGCACCGAATCCTATATGGGTGCTGGTTTTAGTACTGGCTGTTCTACTCCACTGTCCTGGGCTTGTGGCCTCGGAAAATAGCAGAGAATGGCCCAAGTACTTGGAACCCTGCACTTGCATGGGAAACCTGGAAGAATTCCGGCTTCAGGTTGGCTCAGCTTGAGCTGCTGCGGCTGTTTGGGGAGTGAATCAGCAGATGGAAAATCCTTCTCTGTGTGTCTCTCCTTCTCCCTGTAAACCCACCTTTCAAATAATAAATCTTTTACAAGGCCAAGAGCACATGGCACCAGTGGGCTGCTTTCTCCAACAAATCAGTGGCCAGCGGGTGTGGAGGATGGGGCTGCTGGCCTGGGACAGAACTACAGGGGCCTGAGCGACAGGAACAGGGAGAGCTCACTGGGGCAGTCCCTGTGCCAACTGTAACTGCATCCCAACCAAAGAAACCAAGCACAAACACAGTCCTGAGATAGTCAGGGACGTGCAAGCACAGACTTGAGTAAACACCAACTGAATACTGATCTGGGTTGGTCAGTTCAGCAAAAGTTACTTTAGAAGCACATTTGCATTTGAGATAAAACACATGCCCCTGTTTCCTGATGTCTGCACAATCTGCCCGGGCACAGTGACGTACCTTGCACGAGTTTCGAAGCTTTTGCCTTTCCTTTTTGATGGCTTTTTTCTGGATTTCTTTCTCCTTCTTTGCCAACAACGCTTGTTGTCGGACTTCTTCCTCTTCCTTCTCCTTAGCTAACCGAGCAGCCTCTAATTCAGCTTGTCTTTGCTTTAAAAAATAGGGAGTAAGCGAATAAAATCATTTCAAGAAGAAAACCAGAATTTCCAAATCCTGCATGATTTGACTCAAAAAAGGCAATTTTTAAAAAATTAAGTTAGAGAACATGCAGTGAACCACTGGACACTGAAGGCCGACCTGGGAAAGGCAGCTCCTGTTTGACAACACATACTGGACAATGCAAAACAGACATACTAGAACTCAGCCTGGTGTGAGAGACATGGGTGGGAAATCATGTTTTTCCTCAGGAAGAATCTGGGAAGGAAGCTCTGATTCGGTGAATCAGCTGTCAGGATGTGTTCCTATACCACCCACATTATAAGTTTGGAAAAACAGATCCAGAGTGGAAAGCCTCTGAACATGTCAAGTCCAACTTGAGCAAACATCATCCTACTTTTTCCTTAGCTTCTTGCTCCTTCCGTCTTGCTTCTGCTTTTGCTCTCTTTTCCGCTTCTTTCTTGGCTTTTTCTTCTTCCTTGAATTTTTTTATCCTTGGGTCACAGCTATACGCATTGTCTACCAAGAGAAGTTTATCTCGTGAGTCTCTAACATGTAACTAAGGAACTTAAAAACACACAGCCGTGGTGATTATACCAACCAACTAACGTTCGTATTCTGTTCATTTCTTCTTTTTTTCTTTGTGCCCTGGTTGCTCTGTTCTGCTTCTCAATCCATCTCCTTTCATCACGACTAGAAGACAGAAAATACGAACGATAAACTGTTGATAGAACGTACTCTTGGAAAGTACAGGATTTTACACATTGTGTGCACATAAGGCTAGGATGCTGTGCCGTTCCCTATGGCAGGGTGGTCGTGGCGGGTGTTAATCTTGGCTAATGCTCTGGACACTCCTGAAGAACCCCTCTCCTCGCAGGGAAAACGATATCAAACCCAGGTCAAGCAGTGGCAGAAGAGAGAACTTCCGGAATTAACAGTCACACTTCCTTCTTAAGCAGACGCCACCCAATAACTTTTTGGCCTCATCTGGCTTCGCTTCTGACATTCCAGAATACCAAACGTCAGCCAACTCATGAAGAAAAAATATGTGCAAAGAGAAAATACAAAAGGAGACATGTGGCATCAAAGGAGCAAATCAACAATTTCATACCATTCTGCCTTTTCCTTTTCTTCTTCATCTAGGTAAGAGAATTCTCTCCAAGAATCAAAATTATACCTAGTTTGGACAGAAATGAAACCAAGACAAAAAGTTGGAGAAGAACGAAACGTGAAGAGCCAGTGATGACAAGCACCCAGGTAGGCTTTGGGGGTTGCTCTCCTTTTTGGTACTGGACTCTCGGATTACGCTCTTGAGCCCCCCCCACCCCCTTCACCCTTTCAATGAAACTGCATTTGGTGTGCAAGTTTTCCCACCTTCACCAGTCTGTCACTGTCAAGCCACAAGGTCACCGGGGCAGTGATCAGGTAACAGTAACTACTGCACAGCTGACAGAACCAAACCTTAGTTTTGTTTCACAGTGGTAAGAATGCTTTCATATTTACAGGAGATTGAGTTAGAAGACACAGCACATACAATGTCTGGTAAATACTCTTCACTTTTTTTTAAGCCACGATAGTGTGCTTGGTGTGACAGGCATTTTTATTAACAGAAAACAGGAGGGAAAAAATATAAAAGTTTAACCATCACATAGAAAGTGACCAGAATTATGTCAACTTCTTTCATTTCTGATCACACTGCTTTTGTTGAGTGGACAGCCACCCATGCCCTAACTAATGTGATCAAGTCTTCACTGAACATGGCACTCTTCTTAAAAAAATGACAGCAGAGAAACAGTGGCGTCACTTACCAGAAAGAATAAAATGCGTCTACATCTTCAAATGAGGAATTCATGTCACCAAGCTTAGGGACATTTTTTTTATTTGACCATCTGAAATATTAAAAGCAAAATTCAGCTCACAATCCCTTTTTTTCACTTATTTATTTTTAAACATTTACTCATTTTTACCGGAGAGGCAGATTTATAGAGAAGGAGAGAGAGATCTTCTATCCGTTGTATTTACCCCCTGAAAGCCCTAATGGCCAGAGCTGAGCCAATCCGAAGTTTCTTCTGGGTCTCCCACATGGGTACAGGGGGCCCAAGGATTTGGACCATCCTCCACTGCTTTTCCAGGCCGTAAGCAGGGAGCTAACATCAAAACTGGCATTGATATGGGTTTCGGTGATTGAAGGTGGAGGATCAGGCTGTTGAGCTGTGGTGCTGGACCCTCTAACTGTTTACATCCTATAAACAAAGCTCTCTGGAGTCAGTGAATATAGACTATGAGCAGGGGCTTGCATGGACGGCACAACTGCCTAATCCTCTGCTGGCAGCCCCGGCATCCCAGATGGGTGCCAATTAGTGTCCCGGCTGCTCCACTTCCCATCCAGCTCCCTGCTCGTGGCCTGGGAGAGCAGTGAAAGACGGCCCCAAGCCTTGGGACCTGCACGTGCATGGGAGACCCAGCAGCAGCTCTGGGCTCCTGGCCTTGAACTGGCTCAACTCCAGCAGGTACAGGCATTTGGGGGAGTGAACCAGCGGATAGAAGATCTTTCTTTGTGAATCTGTGTTTCCAATGAAAAGAAATAAATATTTAAAAAAAAAGAAAAGAAATTATGATCAGAAGAGGAGGTCCGCACTCACCTGGAATTCCTTTCAAACACAGGGGAAAACACTTCAAAGAAATTGTCCTTTGCTTCACTTTTAGAAGGAACAGAGTTATCGAAAGTAGGATCAACGCTGTTGAACGCTCGTCTTTTCACGGGATCAGACAACATTTCATAAGCTGAAGAGACAAAGGTGCAGGATCACGTACCATGACTTCACTCGCCTTTTTGTTTTAACCTCCAAGAAGACTCATATCCCCCTCTTTCAAAACAGTTGTCAATTTTCACATGTAAATATTTGTGTTTGTGAGGGAGGAAGAATTTAGCTGAAGGAACAGTTTTTGCACTCCTGGATACACATGTCCTTAAGCCCCTTTTATAGCACTTCTAATATATAAGAGACAAAACAGCTAAATATTCAACTTTCAGGAAAGCACATGATTCTAGAGAACATGGAATTTCTAGAAAGTTCACTGTTAGACTTCTGGACTGTGACCGTAAAAGATGGAAGGATGTCAGATTTCCCAAGTGACCCCAGAAGAGTAAGTCTGAGGACACACAGAGTTTTTAGAAATTACCAACAAAACACATTTAGGGAAAAATCACAGTCGAGGCAACATCGATGACAATGGCTATGGAAACAGCCATAAATAGTTGTTCTTAATTTATAACTAGCAGAACATGTAAGAGCAGCTTTAGGCACACAAAGCATCGGAAGAGGGAAAAGACTGGTCCCTAGGCAGGAAAGGCGCCCCGGAAGCCTGTTAGATGCTGACTCTGATGGGCAGGGGACGGGGCGCCTAGCGTGTGCAATCCTAACAGCTAGCTACCTGCTGTCTCCTGATGCTGTGGGTGGGGAGTGAGACTCTGGGGCTCTGGGGAGAAGACTAAAAATAATCTGATGTAAAATGCATGGGACAGTTAATCCACCCACAGCAGGCAGTCCTAGCAATTAGTAAACACAATTACTTTGAGATTCCCAGCTCTTCTCTTACCTTTAGTTATGCAAGTGAAGTAGTCGTTGTCACCTTCTTTGATTGGCTCACCAGCTGCTTTCCGTTTGTCTGGGTGATGTTTTAAAACCATTGCTTTATCTACAAAACAATTTGTCATTGTAGGCATCAAAATGGAAACTAAAGAGAGGTCAAATAGAACCCATTTCTAAAACGTCATTTTCCAAAATCCTAATGCCACCGAACAATCCTTCCCTTCTTCATGGATCTGAGATGTCTCCTTTATCAGAGTCAACTTTACCAAGGCTTGCTTCAAACCAAGGCTTGGGCTAGACTATTTTCAAAAATGGGTATGTGTTTTTAATGTATTCGATGTCAACTTCTCCAAAGTACTGATTTTTTCACCTTTTTCTTGCATCTAGTCTTAACTCTTTCCCAGTTAACTTCTTTACTACCTACACAAAAACGTATTTCTTGGGGCCAGTGCTGTGATATAGTGGGTAAAGCTGCTGTCTGCAGCACCAGCATCCCATATGGGCACCGGTTCATGTCCCGGCTGTTCCACTTCCAATCCAGCTCCCTGCTTGTGGCCTGGGAAAGCAGTGGAGGACAGCCCAAAGCCTTGGCCCTGCACCCATGTGGGAGACCTGGAAGAGACTCCAGGCTCCTGGGTCCGGATCGGCTTAGCTCAGACAGAAGATCTTCCTCTGTGTATATCTAACTTCCAATAACACACACACACACACACACACATTTAACAAGGTGAGAGGGCCCAGCAGCGTGGCCTAGTGGCTAAAGTCCTCGCCTTCAACGCCCTGGGATCCCATATGGGCGCCGGTTCTAATCCCGGCAGCTCCACTTCCCATCCAGCTCCCTACTTGTGGCCTGGGAAAGCAGTTGAGGACGGCCCAAAGCTTTGGGACCCTGCACCCGCGTGGGAGACCTGGAAGAGGTTCCTGGTTCCTGGCTTCGGATCGGCGTGCACTGGCCCGTTGCGGCTCACTTGGGAGTGAATCATGGGATGGAAGATCTTCCTCTGTCTCTCCTCCTCTCTGTATATCTGACTTTGTAATAAAAATAAATCTTTAAAAAAAAAAAAAAAAGGTGGCTCTTCCCTTAAAAAAAAAACAAAAAAACAAGGTGAGAGCTTTTCTGTAGGCTTGGAATACAACACAGGAACTCAAAGGATGTCAAACACTATTGGAGTTAAGTTTTGATTACTTTTGTTGTATCAATAACCACAGACTTGTAAACACTAAATGGGCAATTCTGCCTCTGGACTAGAGTGTGAACAGAATACATAGTAACCATGTATTTTTATAGTGATGGAGATAACAGAATGACAATTTCCTTTTGAGTAAACACACCTGGTGATATAAGCTTCTGGTTGCAGAACAGTCAAAATTCATTTCTATAATGCCAATAAAAATGTGACAGAAGCAAATGTAGGCATCTTTTAAAATTCACTAAGTATCTTAAATATTTACAGAAACAAATCAAGATTGAGGAATTTATCTTACAACATCAATGATTTCGATAGAGCTAAAACAATCCTAATTCACAAAATTATGTATCGGAACACATTTGGTATTGGTATGCCATTTTCTGATAGAATAAGGCTTTGCAAATACTTTCTTGTGCCAGATGAACTTTTTGGGTATTGATGTATACCACATGACTATTCATACGCATCTACATGTTTGCCTAAAAAAATCATGGCAACCTTTTAAGAAATCCAATCAGGGGTTTAAAATACTATAATAAATTCCTCCACTTTATGAAAAAACATTTCATATGATTTTCATAAATATCAGCATTAATGGAGAAAATTTTGGGTTTATCTCTGATACGAAGTCTTAATTAGTATTTTCTTTTTTTTTTTTTTAAGATTTATCTTTATTACAAAGTCAGATATACAGAGAGGAGGAGAGACAGAGAGGAAGATCTTCCGTCCCATGATCCACTCCCCAAGTGAGCCGCAACGGGCCGGTGCTGCGCCGATCCGAAGCCGGGAACCAGGAACCTCTTCCGGGTCTCCCACACGGGTGCAGGGTCCCAAAGCTTTGGGCCGTCCTCAACTGCTTTTCCAGGCCACAAGCAGGGAGCTGGATGGGAAGTGGAGCTGCCGGGATTAGAACCGGCGCCCATATGGGCTCCCGGGGTGTTGAAGGCGAGGCCAAGCCGCCGGCCCCAATTAGTATTTTCAACATCAGTTCTTGCTCTGTCACTCTCCCAAGTACACTATTTTATTTTCTCAACTGGTCTGGACTCCCTACTCCCCTTCCAGAAGGCCACAGTTTTACCTCCTCTGACCTCAATATCCATTCTCTCCAGCGGAAGGCAGTACGTTCTCCTAGGATACAACAGACAAATCTCCTTCACCTCTCACACGTCACTCATCAGAAGGATCGGCTAGAGAGGAAGTACGCCCATGGGAACGAAAAAGGGTAAGACACGGAGGTTCATCCACGAGTGGGGTTTTATAAAGCATATCACGAGTGGGTTCCCGACACTTTTCTCCCCAGATTTTTTTTCTAATAGATTTATTTTTTATTTGAAAGGTGGCTCTGTGTTCATTTTTGCAGCACATCTGGTAAATTAGGAAAGGTGGAGTTACAGAGGAGGAGAAAGCAAGTGCTTCCATCTGCTGTCACTCCCCAGGTGGCCACCACAGCCGGAGCTGAGCAGATCTGAAGCCAGGAGCCAGGAGGCAGGATCTGGGCCTCCCACGTGGGTGCAGGGTGCAAGGACTTGAGCTGTCCTTTGCTGTTGCTTTCCCAGCTGGACAGGAAGTGGAGCAGCCAGGACTTGAACCAGTGTCCATTCAGGATGCCTGCACCATAGGCAGAAGCTTAACATGCTACACCGTGGTGCTGGCCCCATTTCCCCAATCTGTACCATCAACTAAGTCCCAGGATTCCAAAATAGCATGCAAAAGCTCAACCAGCCAGGCAGTGTCCCCTAACAACAGCTGGCATACATTAGAGAGGAAAAGCTTGCCATGGGAGACTCACACACCCTGATCCCTCACCTCCGAGAGCTCACACACAAATCTTCTACAGGGAAAGGTACTCTGTGCTACGGCAGTTAGGAGCAGTTCACACTTCACACACGCTGTCCCACTTGCAAAGGATAACATTTTCTGTACCAAACTGTACCACTCACTTATTTTACAGGAACCAAGTACTTACGAGCCGCTTTGATCTGTCTCTGGGTAGCTTTATATCTTACGTGGCCAAGACCAAGAACTGCATAATGATCTTGGTTCTGCAAAGGACAAAAAGGCAGCCAAGGTTGAAATGGAGCAATATAGAATATATGGTACGGTTTGTGCTCTAGCCCCCGCCCTCCCATTCCCCAAGTGACACTTCCATATTAGGAATGTAGCATGAGGTTCTGTCGGCAGTTGATTTTGGGAAATCTGAACTATTACGTCGCTTTCACGATCATCTGCATGCAAATAAACTTAATAAACACTCCACGAAATGCGGCAATTAAAATAATAAACAGAGTCTGCTACAATCTATCATTTTCCAAACACACCTGACGAAAGCGCTTGGCAATAGCCTGTGACCATTTTCCATTATGGTATGGCCACCAACATCTCACATGCAGGGAAGGATTACGGCGCTCCACCAGGACGGGCCGGCGCGCAGGGGCAGCCTTGGAGGCATCAGGCAAGGTTAACGTGGTGGGTTGCAGGCTGGGTGGGAACTGTCCAAGAACCCCCTGCCTTCCTGGGATGGCAAGGGCCTGATGCCACGTTCTGCTTCGGCCAACATCCGAGGGAAATCAGAAGCTGAGGCAAAGTGAAGGGCTCCTGACTCCCAGCTGAGCATCAGCTCAGCTCCTGCCATGTGGGGAATGAACCAGCACATGGAAGATCTTTGTCTCTCCTTCTCTCTGTGTAACCCCACCTTTCCAACAAAAATAAATTCAATTCGAACAGGTAACCTTTTGCCCGGTCTCTCCTTTTTCTGTTGTTACTTGCAAAATGCTTCCAAACAGTGCTGGGAACGCTCCGGGTTGGTTTTTCTGACTACTCACCCCTTCCCGGCTACACTCCCTCAGCCACTTGGCCTTGCAGTTTCTGGCTGATTCCAAACTTCCCCCACCTCACAAGGCGTCTGCCTGGCATGCTATTCCTCCCTCATCCACTGCAGGCCATCCACACTCTACCGTAACTGTCTTCCTGACCTGCTCAGTGCACAGCTCCTCCACCCGTCTCTGCTGAACGTTTCTTGCCATGTGTTCTTGGTTATGTCCTCGTCTGCCGGCTCACTCAGTGATAAAGTTTAAACGAGCAGTGACACAAGGATACTTCAAAGAGCTCACAGGAAAAATGCCTTGGTGAAAAAAAGGTTTTTAAACTCATGGATTTCTGTAACCTTTCTGAAGACACCTTGTAACGTTTTGTTTAGCACAGTGCCCGTAAACACTTAGAAGTGTCTGGGTGGCTGGTGGTGGAGCGCTGCGGCTTAAGCTGCCACCTGCAAGTCTGGCATACCATGCCAGAGCCCTGCTAATGCGCCTGGGGCCGCAGCAGAGGATCGTCTAAGCAGCTGGGCCCCACAACCCACATGCTAGGCTGGATCTGAATTCCTGGTTCCTGCCTGGCCCCAGCCTGGCTCTTTTGTACATGTGGGGAGGGAATCAGTTGACCCAAGATTTCTGTCACCCACAGTGCCTTATGTGTCATGGGTGCTTGGTTCCTGTTTAATGAACTCATGAACACAACACGTACGTTACCTTGCCCCGTTGCCATCCACTCCTTCCCACACCAGCGTCTTCCTCCTCTCCCACATGGTTCTCTAATTCTCAATGCCACCTCCTTGAGTTACTATCCCCTTTGGTCTGTAGAACCCAGCTCTCTACCACATCACTTCCTAATCTGCCTTCAACTCACTGCTATCACATGCCTTCCCAATCATTTTACAAGCACTGCTTTCAATCACACATAGCTCTTGCTTGCCAAATCCAGTGCCTTGAAATTTTCTCACGCTCTTTGACTTGACCTTGATTTAGAACAGTGAAGCTGGAGACTCTGATTCCTTCTGGAGACTTCCTTTTCTCCTTAGTTTCTATAGGACTACAGCGCTGCACGGTCACTAAAGTTTTGTTGAAGTAAAAATGGCTTTTGTTTTTTTCTACTTCTTTCAGCCATGCTTTGCTCTGTCTCCTCTTCCAGTCACCTAAATATCCGTGTTCTTTAATGTTCATTTTATTCATTTAAAAAAAAGTTTTTTTGAGAAACAGAATATGCACGTGCGAGACAGTATGTGAGTGCTCCCAACGGCTAAGTTACGCCACAGATGCCACAACAGCTGGCACTGGGCTGAAGGAAGCCAGAAACTGAAAATTCACTCCAAACAAACCGGCCACATGCACAGCAGGGTCCCAAGTGCTTGAGCCATCACCTGCACTGGCAAGCAGCTGGAATTGGAAGTGGAGCTGGGATTTGATCACAGCACTCGGCTGTGGGATATGAACTCCGTAACTGTCAGGATAACCACCTGCCTCACTTCTTTTAGCTTGAAATTGACAATGCCAATATAAAACTTTTGAGCGCATCTTTAAGTAGCTTTACACAGAGCCTTAATTTTTTTCATCCTGTAAACGTTTTAAGAGAGAGAATCCTTATTTTCTAACATTTATCCCATATCAAGCACTCAGGGCTTTTATTCTTAGTTATTTACTTGCAAAGTAGAGACAGAACTATGCCCAAATGTTGATTTACTCCCCAGATGTCTGCAACAGCTAAGACCGGGGCCAGGCCAAAGTCCAGAGCGCAGACCTTGAGCAGGGTGGCCCGTACAGCTGGCAGGCAGCCAAGCACTTACACCTGCTACCTCACAGCGTGTAAAGCCAGCAGGAAATGGGAACGGGAAGCTGAGACAGCATTTCCATTCAGGCATTCCGACCTAGGAGCTGACTGCCCCAGTAACATCCTAACCCTTATGCCAAACAATTGCCGTGCCGTGTGTATACACGAACTGTGATCCTTTGAGCTCTCTGCACTAGAGACGGAGTCCAAGCACAAAGGTGCGTGGCTACTTTCTCTCAGGGCTCCAGTGCAGAAAAGAGCAGGTCGAATGTGGGCACTCCGACTCCACACGCACAGCACGCACACTGTGACAGCAGCGCCAACAACTCCAGCTTTCCACTCATCTGTCTACATCCCTCTGCCACATGTGATTCTATTTTTCACCATCTCAGCTACTGCCAACGTGCCAACCTGCCAGTGACTTCTAGTATGGGAACCTCTCTCTGATGTTACGGATCAGATTTTAACCATCTAACAAACTACTTCACCAGGACAGAACAATTATCCCCACGGGGACACAGCATGTCACAAGGACATGGCCCTGCTCTGCCTCCCAGGGCTGTTCCAACCTCACACTGCAGCTGGTCAGGCCCGAGGAAGGCTAGAGGTCTTCTAAACACCTTCCTCCTCGGGGACCACAAAGTCAGTGTTGGCAAGACCTGTCATTTCCACCCCCAGAAGAGGCCAAGCTGTTGCTCCTTCCTCCAAACACAGGTGCATGTCAGTTCACACTGTCATTCACGAGGAGAATGTTACTTTTCTAGCAGGGAGCTGTCTCCTCCACCAACGCAGAGCAATCTTCTGTACTGTTTGGAGAATTACTTTTCCAAAATTAGCTTGGAAACTCCTGGCGACTTCCTACTGCACCAGAAGTAACATTTTTCTTAAACTCCTTTCTTAGCATGCCACAAGAAGGGACACAACAGCGCGTGGTCTGGAGGGCCTGCCCTGCTCCTCTGGGAGGCCCAGGGTAGCCCATGTTCTCACACCCTTGTGTCTTTGCACACCTCTTTCTCTGCCTTTTCTTTCTGCGCCAACTGCCATTCATATCCTTGTAACACCATCTTGAACGTGTGTGTGTGTGTGTGTGAGAGAGAGAGAGCGAGCGAGCGAGAGAGCGAGCACATGCAAGAGCAGCTTTCCCAGATTTCTGTTGAACAGACAGTATCCTATGCTGGACACCACCCCATTCAAGGCTTGGCAACACGGAGCTTCACCACGGTTCCCTTTTCCATCCACCCTAAAGCACGGTTTGCTGATAGGAAAGTCCTGAGAAAGTTGCTTTGGTCTGAACAGAGCCCGGGGTGCTCATACCTTCCAGTCTTTGGGGTCAAGGGTTTTGAGCATGGGGAACTCTTCCAGCTGCAGCTCTTCATCTTCTGATTCCTCTGATAACTCTTTCTTATCCTCCAGTTCCTGAAAAGAGGCAGAAGCGTTTCTGTTTCTCCTCTTAACAAAAGCTTCAAACCATCTTCCCACAGGTTCAACCGGACAGAGCGTCGAGGCTGTGACTGAAAGTGTGAAGAGAGGCTTCAATGCATTGCACGGAACACATCTGCTTCAAGACAACAAACTTTCTCAGGAAACAAGAGCAAAAAACACAGTGACTTGAAACCAGGCCACTAAGGCAATGACTGTCATCCGGATTACATGGCGATTGGCAAGCAACCACAATCTCCTAGGGTTTGCAGAGAATTCATTTGCTTTCTTCCAAATCAGACATCTGGATTTACAGTATATTTAACCATTCACCTTACAAAACCTGCACCGATGGGCACAGTAAGTCCATACTTTCCGGGGCTATGAAAGGAAGACAAGGATAAAGCTAAGGAGAATGACACATTGTTACCAACAGCTGGCCCCGGAAAAGGAGAGAATTAAAACTTTCAAATCTCGAGTTGAAACAGCTCTTAAAGTTTTAAGGATTCACTAACAGTGATCTCCTTCCTCCCTGAACAAGGTGGTTTTCCAAGCAGCTGAAGGGGCGTGCCCATGTGCTGTAGTGGTACCAGCTCTGGATCCGATGCCCAAGGCCTCAGGTGTGCGTGTGGGTCAGACACAAAGCGGCTGCCTATTCTGAAATGACTCAAAGATGCCTTCAACTACAAAATGGGCGTTAGCTCACTGCCCACCAGCCATCCAAGAGCTCACCTGCGTCAAACTCCTACTGCAAAACACTGAACAGTCTCCTTGCCCACCTAATGGCCAGTGTGCTCAAAAGCAAATCCACCCAGCCACCCACCCCGACTTCCCGAAGTTTGAACTGGTTTGGGAAAGAACGATCTACTCAACCGGACCACACTCCCGCCTGACTACGTGGGCGTGGCTTGAAAAGCTGCCTTTAACTCCTTCCCCTCTGGCAAGGGGATCCAGGGACGCACAGAAACCCCAACACGTGCCCTGGAGTACCTTCACAGGCACCTTCAGGACTAGGGGTGAAGGTAAACGCTAGAGGCGTAGAGGGACCCGGGACTGTCCCCCGGGGCTACAGCCAAGGCAAGCTGCACCTGTCGTGCCCGCCTTTCAAACTCTACACGAAGATGGGGAGGGAGGTTTTTCCTCACGCCACGAAGAGCCCACACTGCTCGAGCCAAGAGTGGGGGCCAAGGCAAGTGTTTAAATGGGGCTCTGGGTAGCACGGTGGT
The DNA here is from genome assembly GCF_030435755.1 of Ochotona princeps. Lineage (NCBI taxonomy): Eukaryota > Metazoa > Chordata > Mammalia > Lagomorpha > Ochotonidae > Ochotona > Ochotona princeps. The sequence goes on along the minus strand of NC_080863.1, from coordinate 9,050,467 downwards.
GGACGAGCCCAGCACGTGGAGGTGTTCGTCTCTGCCAACGAGCTGCTAGCAGGGATCTCGCTGGGGACGCCGGAGAATTCGAACCCGCCCTGCCCCAAGTCCAGCCGGCGACCGTGACTGCACAAGGAAGGTCGGCCCCTGCCCCCTCTCCCATCACCCTCCACCCAAACTGCAGCGCCAGGGACCAAGGGCTCTCCCAGGCAGCGGGGACGCAGGCGGCTGGGCACGCACCAGAGGTCAGCGCGCGGGTGATGGCGGTGCCCTGGCCCTCGGCGGCACTCGGCAGCAGCAGCATGATGGCGCAACGGCTCACGTCTCCGGAGCACGGCGCTCGGCGTCTCCGCGTCTACCTGCTCCCCGCCCGAGCCTGGCGCCTGGGCTCCACGACGCCCACGAACCGGCGCATGGACACGACCGCTAAGCACTTCCGGGATGGCTCCGGCGTGGTGGTGAGCTCACCCCGGCCAGCGTGTGCGGCGGCCGGGGTCCTGCCCTGACTCCCATCCGGCCAGAGAACGGCACGCACGGAAAAACGGTTCCTAAGCTCATCAGTTCCTCCTGCTCCCCTCCCGTAAAAGGATTATTTTCCTGGTCCAGGTGAAATGGGGTTAAGAACTCCGACAAGCAATTCTTTTTTTTTTTTTTTTTTAAGATTTATTTACTTTTATTACAAAGTCAGATATACAGAGAGGAGGAGAGACAGAGAGGAAGATCTTCCATCCGATGATTCACTCCCCAAGTGACAGCAACGGCCAGTGCTGCGCTGATCCGATGCCGGGAACCTGGAACCTCCTCCAGGTCTCCCACACGGGTGCAGGGTCCCAATGCATTGGGCCGTCCTCGACTGCTTTCCCAGGCCACAAGCAGGGAGCTGGATGGGAAGTGGAGCTGCTGGGATTAGAACCGGCGTCCATATGGGCTCCCGGGGCGTTCAAGCTGAGGACTTTAGCCGCTTGGCCACGCAGCCGGGCCAAGCAATTCTTTTTTTAAAGGGCCTGATTCTTCTTTTGTCAAGCTGAAGCTCATCCCCTTAACTCCACTTGTATAATTGGAAAAAAGGAGGCAATGAACTAGTATTGAGAATGACGCGTAAATTCCTATAGAAGATAATCTCATGAGTTTGAGAATACGTTGATAATATAACAGCAGTTAACAGTCTATGCTGTGATTCATTAAGCTGTATCCTCTCGTAATACTCCTCTGGAGTAAAAGCTTATTTTTCCATTTTTATTGTGGATGCAGGCTCATCCCCAATGATCTCTGGAACAGATGGGGCAAAATAGACTTTGTGTGTTGTCTTCTGCAAGCAGCACCAGAAATGAACACATTCCTCCCTTTGCTCTTTTATGTTTCCATACATGAATTTTCTGCATGCCGCAGGACGGAATCGTCCCTGGGAGCTCTGCACCCGCCCCCCCCCCCCAGCCACCTGCTTAAAGAGGAACTCTGCCTAATGTTTAAGCCGAATAAACTGGCCTGCTTCCAAACCCCTCCCCGTGCTACGACCCCTTTTTCTATCCCCTCCAAAATCAAGCCTTCTCTGCTTAGCAAACCTCTTCTTCGAACCCCAAAATCCTAAAACCCAAACATCCACGGACGAGGCTTTCTTTTTTGCCACATGTTCGCCCACACGTTTTTCCTGTTATTGTTTACTATTCGCCCTAATGGATATCAGCCGGAATCTAATTGATTCTGATTTGCCTTGGACAAGGGAGGTGGGCCATTTGTTCATCTTCTTTGGGGGCAAGACCTTTGAGGTTCCACTTTAATTCTGAGTTTTTCACTATTCCGGGCGCAACTTCCCTAGCAGGACCAGGCACTTCACACACGGTGAACTGGTCACCTACACCGCCGTGTGAGATGGAGACACAATGAACCCTCTATGCCGAGTGAGTCGTTTGGGATCCCGGTATAGACAGAGCCTACACCGGCAAACTCCTCCCTCACACACCGGACGTCCGCCGGCCGCGCTTCCGCCTTGGGCGCCGAGGAAAGCGGTCCCCGCACCGCCCGACTTCCGGTCGGGAAGGGAAACGGAGAGCGCCACCGGAAGCGAGCTAGTACGTGCTGTGTAATCCGCCTTGGCGCCGAGGCCTCCCGGACCTCCCGAAAATGCCGGATTATCTCGGGGCCGACCAGCGCAAGACCAAGGAGGACGAGAAAGACGACAAGCCCATCCGAGGTCAGTCGGGGCCCGGCGTGGTCTTCGTCCTCTCTCGGCCTTCCTCCTCCCCGTCCCAAGGCTGCAGCCGAGGCCAATGGCTGTTCCTGCTCGGCCCTCGGCTCTTCCCGTCTCTCCTCTCGGCCTTAGGGGGCCTGGGGGAGCTCGCCCGACCCCCGACCCCCGACCCCCGGGCCCGGGGCTCACAGCCTCCTGAACCCGGACCCCAGACGCTGCTCAGCCTGCTCGTCCTCCGCCGCCTGCCCCCACTGTCAGCCCCTAGGCCGGGGCTTCTCTCCCTACAAATGTGTTTAACATGACGCATGGAATCCTCAATTCCCCGCTCTTGATAGTCCTAAGTGTTGTGGGTTGCTAATTTTTTTTTTTCCCTCTCTCCACCTGTTGCTGTCTTGTGGCGGAGCCTGTTGGCGTTCCGCCACGTCGCGTTCTCCTAGCGAACCTTTCCTGTTTGTCCTTCGCTTTTTCTCTGCCCTGCGTTGCGTCTTCGTGTTGTTTCTCTAAGGTTGTTTGTTTGTTTGTTTTGCTGCTTTCAACCATTGTCATTCCCGCATCAGTCCGGTTCGTTTGTGTTTGAGTTGGCACCTGAGCGCTAGAGCCAGATTTACCTGTGCTGTTGTTATTACTGTCTTTTTTTTTTTTTTTGAAGATTTATTAGGAAGGCTGAGTTGCAGAGACAGAGAGGGAAGAGAGACTGAGAGAATCTTCCATGTTCTGGTGGATTCCCCAGGTGGCTGCAGAGGCCGGGAGTGGGCAGGGGGAACCCAGGAGCCGGGATGCTCTGCTGCGTCTCCCCTGTGTGTGCAGGGGGTGGGCCCAGGTGCTGCTGCTTTCCCAGGCACGTTAGCAGGGAGCTGGGTCGCAGGTGGAGCAGCTGAAACTCAAACCAGAACCCATAGGGCATGCCGCAGGAAGAGGTTTACGCTGCAATGCCAGCCCCATATTACCATCTTGTGTATTTGAAAGACATGTCTCCTGTGCTGGTTCGCCCCTCAGGTGCCCGTGGCAGCCGGCGCAGCAGGAGCTGAGAACTCCATCTGGGCCTCTTTGTCTTTCAAATATAAGGGAGATACTAAAAAAAAAAAAAAATAGCATTTTGTGTAAAAGCAAGTCATGTAAATACTCCATGTTCTTTTTAAGCTGTCTGCTTCACCTCTTGGTATTTCTTAGCTCGCAGAGTAAACACCCAGAGCCTCTTCCGGGTCTCCCACGCAGCTGTAGGGTCCCAAGGCTTTGGGCTGTCTTCGCCTGCTTTCCCAGGCCACAGGCAGGGAGCTGGATGGGAAGCGGGGTTGCCAGGATTAGAACCGGTGCCCATATGGGATCCCTGCGAGTGCAAGGTGGGGGACTTCAACTGCTAGGCTACTGAGCCGGGCCCTTAAGGAAATATTTGATGATTGTATTTATGTCATACCTTTCTGGCACTCGTCTAAAACCATTTGAATTCAACAGGAACATTTATCTGCTTCCCTTGCTTTGTGGATCTCACGTGTGATTTTTCTTTCAGCCCTGGATGAAGGGGACATTGCCTTGCTGAAAACCTATGTAAGTTCTATCCGTGTCTGGAAAACAGGTTTTTTTTTTTTTTTTATGGGGGAAAAAGCCGTTTGATATTATCCTTAACAATTAGTTGAAAATGAAGTGTGTGGCAGTCTGTGGCAATCTTCCCTGGGAGAAAAAAATTCCCTGTTTACGGTTTGTGTTGCTCAGTGAGGCGCTGAGCACGGCCGCGTTTTTCCAGTGGTTTTTGAAGACCTGTTGTTGAAGTGCAGCGCTAGCTGGAGGCGAGCCCCGAGACTTCACAGCTGTGCTCGCTGCCTGCAAAGTGTGCGCAGCTGGGTAGCGTAGGACGCCACGTCCTAACGCACAGGGGCAAGTGTGTTCTCGCGCGTGATTTTAATTGGCTGTCTTTCCTCGTGGAGAGAAGTGCAGGCCGCGGCACAGGAATGGCTGTGTCTGAGTGGCCGACGCCCTCCTGTTCTAACTCAGCTGATCTCTGTCCCCCAGGGTCAGAGCACTTACTCAAGGCAGATCAAGCAGGTTGAAGATGACATTCAGCAACTTCTCAAGAAAATTAATGAGCTCACCGGTATGTGCTTTGTGATTTTCATATCCGGCCTTTACCTGACATACGCCGCTTGTATCAGAAGACTTTACATTCTAGGTCTTACTGCGTTATAAAAGAAATGTTAAAATGAATCTCACTTAACCCTTCTCATTACTTTTTATAGCCAGGTTTAATGCTTGTACAATTACAAGACCCCCTGCTCCTAAGCTAGTAATGTGTCTGTTGGTCAAAGCCCAGTTCAATCAATACCCAGTGAGAATTTTTAATTGCGTACAATTTTGCTCTCAACATAGCATTGCTTGAAGCAAGCGGGCTGTTGGCTGGTAGTTGGAAACAGTGTGCAGTTTTGTAGTGTTTGACTCACACGGAAGATGTCAGATATGTTTTCACATGTTAGCTTGATAATTCTCTTAGGGCCGTGATGTCCAGTGTGAGCGAGTTCGCTGCTCTGGACGACTTTGGGGAATGTCCAGAGAGGCTTCTGATCTCATCGGTCGAGAGAGAGTGGTCCCGGTGGCCAGAGGCCAGGCACACTGCTGCGTGTCAGTGCCCTGTCAGTGCCCAGCACCGGGGGGCGCCGAGTCGGGAGCGGCAGTGGTGCTGGCGCCCAGAGCGCTGCTCAGAGGGTGTGCACCGTGCCTCACTGTCTCTCTCTCGTCCATCTCTAGGCATTAAGGAGTCCGACACCGGCCTGGCCCCGCCAGCGCTCTGGGACTTGGCCGCAGACAAGCAGACGCTCCAGAGTGAGCAGCCTCTGCAGGTCGCCAGGTATGCCCGAGTGCTCGGGGACCTTTCTCTTATGTTGTCCAGCACGTCGTTCAGGTCTCAGGGACTCACGTGGGAAGTTCTGAGGCATTTTTATTGCACATTCCAGGAAAGTATAGCTAGCTGCTGTTACGAAAGTGCACAGATTAAAGATTGGAACGCTACAGAACGACACAGAGCTACCTGGAAAACCATCCCTTCTCCCCTTGGCTCACCCACTGCCCTGGCTAAGGCCCAGCCCCAAAGCTGGTCCTCCGTGTGCTTGACTGTGTTCTCAGGCATGTATGAGTGTGCGAAGAAATGGCTCAGGATTTTGCTTTTAAATTATTACGTGCTTTATAAATCTGTCCTTGTCTTCAGTGAAGAGTTGCTCTATTTCCTTTCTCTTATTTATATTAGTTTTAAATTTTTATTTATTGTTCCTTTTTTTAATTTTTTTTAATTCATTGATTACATTGTATTATGTGATACAGTTTTGTTGCAACTGGGAATCACCCCACCCCTCCCCCCCGCCCTCCCCCCATGTGGAATGTTCCACCTTGTTGCATATCCACTGATCAAGTACAGTTGAGAGTCCCTCTTTGCAAGCATAAACTAAACATAGAGTCCAACATCTTATAGTCCAGTCTAGTTCCTCAGCTTCCTGGGGAGACCCTGTCCAGTCCGAGGGCAGAACCATCAGATTATCAACCCGATCAATTAAAGGCTCCAGCATACCCTCAGCAACAATTAACTTCGTTGTGTAACTAATAGTTATAGTATTGAGTAACCAGTATGTTAAAAACAATTGCAGTTTCTTAACCATCTTCTGTGATCACCTCATTGTCAATTCAGCTTTAGTTTATACACAACATATAACATAATATACATAAAATAACATGTTTTACATAACATCATATCCTCTTAAATTAACGCAAACATGTGGTATCTGACCTTTTGGGATTGGCTCATTTCCCTTAGCATTATGGTTTCCAGTTTGGCCCATTTGGCCACAAAGAACTGCATTTTGTTTTTTTTAATAGCTGAGTAATATTCCATGGAGTAGATGAACCATAGCTTTCTTATCCAATCTTCTGCTGATGGGCATTTCGGCTGCTTCCATGTTTTTGCAATTACTGATTGTGCTGCCATGAGCCTAGGGGTGCATGTTGGCTTCTCATAAAACAGGTGCTTTGGGTGTATATTCCTAGGAGTGCTATAGCTGGATCATACGGTATGTTGATTTTGAGTTGTTTGAATGTTCTCCGTACTGATTTCCATAGAGGCTGTACCAGCCTGCAGCCCCACCAGCAGTGGAGTAGGGTTCCCTTTTCCCCGCAACCTCGCCAACAAGTGTTGTTGGTGCTTTTATTCATGTGGGCCAGTCTTACTGGCGTTAGGTGGTACCTCATTGATGTTTTAATTTGGATTTCCCTTATTGCCAGGGAACGTGAGCATTTTTTCATATGTTTATTTGCCATTTGGGTTTGTTCCTTTGTGAAGTGTTTGCCCATTTCCTGTGCCCACTTCTTGAGTGGCTTGTTTGTTTTGGTGTTTTGGTTGTTTTGTAGCTCTTTGTTCCTTTCTCTGGTTTTAAATTAAGTACTGCATAGATGTCAGGCTGCTTGCAGCTTGGGTTGTGTGCACGGCCCTGCAGCAGACACTCAGCTGAGGTGCTCCCTGGAGGTGAGCAGACACTCAGCTGAGGTGCTCCCTGGAGGTGAGCAAGCTGGGCTGCCCAGAGTGGAGTCGTTTGGTCAGAGGTGTGGATGATTGTGCCAATCAAGTAGAGCCGTGTGGCCAGAGGTGTGGGTAATTGTACCAATCAGATAGAGCTGTGTGGCCAGAGGTGTGGGTAATTGTGCCAATCAAGTAGAGCCGTGTGGCCAGAGGTGTGGGTGATTGTACCAATCAGATAGAGCTGTGTGGCCAGAGGTGTGGGTAATTGTGCCGTCTGTGAGAACGAGTAGTCTGACCTCTAACCACAAAGAAGCAGGTGCCTGTTTGAGCAACGAAAATATGTAATTATCCAATTTTACACTTTTACCAGGAAATAAGGAGCAAAATAGTTCTTTTCAATTTGCATTGTACTGGACACCTGTCCCCTGTTTCTCTGACTATCCACGTCTTATTTTATTGGGTTGTTTCTTATTTGTAGAATCATTTCTTATGTTGTACATATATTAATTGATACCTTTTATTAGGCTGATTTTTAAAATGTCTAGGAGGCAAAATGTAACAATATTTTCATTATACCTTTTGGATGTTAATGTTGCTTAGTAAAGCCCCACCCAATGTGAGGCGATAGTCATACTTTATTGAATTTTATTATGATCTTTAAAAACTTTTTATTTCTTTGCCATAGCCAAAGATTACTTTTTTTCCTCCTGTCTGTCCTCCCCATCTTTTATTTTTTATTCATCTGTTCATGTTTTAGTTTGATTGAGGTCTTAACGACCACTTAGGCTATGTGGGACACGTGGCTGTATTTCCAGGTGCCTGGCTTTCGCCTGTGCCTGCTCTGGCTGCTGTGGGCATTTAGAAAGGAAACCAAGGGTTAGAAGATCTCTCTCCTGTGTTACTGCCTTTCAGATAATTTTTTTTTCACCTTTGTAAATAAAAACTGTGCCCTTTAAAAAAAGCCTTTCTGGGGTGGGCATGGGGCATAGCACGTTAAGCAGCTGCTTGGAGCACCCACATCCCCGTCGGAATGCCGGTCGGAGTCCTGGTGTTCTGGCTTGCGCTCCGGCTCTGCTGTAATCTACCCAGGCGGCAGCAGTGAGAGCTGAAGGAGTCCCATTTCCTGCTTCAGCCGGTAGCCCTGGGCCTGTGCTAGGGGGAGTCCGCTGTCCGTCCTGGGGAAGTGAGCCGCAAAGGAGAGCTCTCACAGATCCGCTGGCTGCCGGACAGCCCGGTGTGGCTGGGAGGCTGTCGGCTTTAGGAGTGCAGCAGAGAGGAGAGGCGGCTGGCATGAGGGCCCACCGCTCTGAGATGGAACCATGGCTTTTCAGTAAATATGCCTTGGGTGCTGGCAAGCCTCTCAGGAATGTCTAGAGTTTGAAAGTGTTGCTCATCAGCCGTTTCTGCCAGCTGTGGTCTGCGGTCCCTGTATGTGCTTCCTAAACGGTGGACTCGAGAGTTCCTCTCTGTAGGTGGTACTGACAGGCTCCACAGGAGAAACTAGGGAGCGAGTCTGTGTGCTTCTTCCTGGTGGACCCTGGCAGGTGGGGGAGCTGTGCCCCTCCCGCCCCCTCCCTGCCCCTCAGCCCTGCTCACACACACTCCAGAGGCTGCCATCGTCTCTCTGTGTGTGTTGTTGTTGCTCAGGCAGCAACCTTCTGGTTAAATTGCTTTTTTTTTTTTTTTAAGATTTATTATTATTGGAAAGCCGGATATACAGATAGGAGGAGAGACAGAGAGGAAGATCTTCCGTCGGATGATTCACTCCCCAAGTGAGCCGCAACGGGCCGGTGCGCGCCGATCCGATGCCAGGAACCAGGAACCTCTTCCGGGTCTCCCACGTGGGTGCAGGGTCTCAAAGCTTTGGGCTGTCCTCGACTGCTTTCCCAGGCCACAAGCAGGGAGCTGGATGGGAAGTGGAGCTGCCGGGATTAGAACCAGTGCCCATATGGGATCCCGGGGTGTTCAAGGCGAGGACTTTATCCGTTAGGCCACAGCGCCGGGCCCTAAATTGCTTTTTTTTAAGAGGAGAGAAAGTTGACTATTTTATACTGCAGCATAAATGGTATTAAGAATTCACCTGCACCCAGTCACACAGAAGTGAATATATTAAAAAACAGCAAGAGTTGAAAGGAATTTGAAGTTTAAACTCAGGAAAGACTCAGAGCACACCTACTAGCAAATTTAATATGTCAAGATGGCTACTTCTTACAGGGAAAAAAGAAGAAAGGCAACTTAAGATATCAAGAGGCATCACTAATAATAGAAGTGTAATTATGAAAACTGAGAAATTAGAGAACTTGTTTCTGATGAAATGCTTGCCTTACTTTTGCAGGTGAATACACCATTTGAAAATTTTATGGTGTGGCTCGAGTTGAGTAGAGCCTTGGGGTTAAGCTTAGAGAGGGATCTTTGTTCGTGGCCCAGCCTCTGGTTTTAGTTTGCACCTGTTGCTTGGTGTACTCCATGCCCAGCGAGGGTCCGGTTACCAGAACTCGTTCCTCGTGGTTTAGGTTCCTTGGGCTAATGAAGCCTCTGTGTGTGTTAGGTGTACGAAGATAATCAACGCGGATTCCGAGGACCCGAAATACATCATCAACGTGAAGCAGTTTGCCAAGTTTGTGGTGGATCTCAGTGATCAGGTGGCGCCCACGGACATCGAGGAAGGAATGAGGGTTGGGTAAGATTCCCATCTTCAGCAAGTGGTCGTCTGTCATTGAAGGCACCCTGTCACACACATGTCCTTGGCTCTGCTGAGACGGGATGCACTGAACACCTTGGGGCACTGAGGGACAGTCCAGTTTATTTCCGCACTTGGATGTCTTTGCTCTGTCTCTGCTTTTGACTGCTGAGCAGCTTCCTCCTCCACCACCCCAAGAATGGCTTCAGCTGCCAGGATCCAGGCGAATGCAGAAGCTCAGAGTTAGGTAAAATTCACACTTAGGTAAAATGTTCCAGGTAGAGAAAGTATGAGCTTCGAGAAGATGCCCCGTGCAATCTGAGAGTCACTTAGCAAGTTAAAAAATGTTCTGCCTCCTTGGCTCATTTTGTTGCTGCTGTACAGACTGGCGAGTTTTCACAGCAAGGGAGAACCTTGTTACTCTTTTAGTTTGAGGGAGTTTTGAGTCGTCTTCTGGCTTGTTTAAAGTATGATTTTGATAATAAAAGAAGAGCCATAAAAGTACTATGAAACTACAGGTTGTAATGTGTGTGTGTTTCTCACCCTCCTTAGTGTGGACAGAAATAAGTATCAGATCCACATCCCACTGCCTCCCAAGATTGATCCAACAGTTACGATGATGCAGGTGAGCAGCTGGTCATCTGAACACCAGGGGGCGTCCTAACCCTGTACCGTGCCGAGTAGTCCAGGACAGTGAGAACTGTGTTCTCTCTTTTTGGTTGTTTTAAAAGGTCTATCTTATTTGAAAAGCAAAATGACAGGGAGAGAGAAAAAAAAAACCCTTCCATCTGCTGGATGACTGCTCGGGTGCCTGGGGTGGGGCCAGGCTGAAGCCAGGCGCCCGGGATTCCGTCAGTTCCTGGGCGGGAGAGATGGGAAGGTGGGGAGAGGACGGCGGCCGTCACAGCTGTGGCCGGCGGGGTGGGTGGCCGTGCAGCCCTGGCACCGACCTTTCCCAGCCCCGTAAGGCTGAGCAGCCAGGCCTTGGAACGGGATCGAGGCGACCAGAGAGGGCTGCCAGGGCCTGCTCTAGGGCTGTGCCAGGCTGATACCAGAAATCTGGAACCATCCAGGTTTCCCATAGAGGGAGCACAGCCCCCAGCACATGAGCCATCATGAGCTGCCCTCCCAGGCACATTTTAGGGAACTGCACAGGAAGCGGAGCAGCTGGGACTCTGGCTTTGCACGTGTTGGCAGAAGAGGCTGCGGTGTAGCAGCCTGCGTCACAGTGCCAGCCGTGTGTTGCGTTGCTATAAGCTGTGTTCGACTTTTGCATTGTGGGTATTAGGTTCGTTGTACTAGATGTGAACCTGTATTCAGAAGCCTGTGATTGTCGTACATTGCGTTCTGTCCCAGGTGGAGGAAAAGCCTGATGTCACATACAGTGATGTTGGTGGCTGCAAGGAACAGATTGAGAAGTTGCGAGAAGTCGTTGAAACCCCACTGCTTCATGTAAGTGGCCGAATATTCAGTTTCACTTTGTAGGAGTTTGTGTTCTGCACCGGAAGGCTCGTGTGTTAGACAGCTCCTCCACTTGATGTCTTCCTTAGTGAAGATCTCCGAGGATGAATGAAGACAAAGTATGGAAAGCTGATGAGCTTTCAGGACACAGCGGAGAATTGAGTAGCTGAGCAGATTTCAAGGAGGAAGAACTTTTAAAATTTATTTTACTTTTATTGCGAAGTCAGATATACAGAGAGGAGGAGAGAAAGACAGGAAGATCTTCTGTCTGATGATTCACTCCCCAAGTGACCGCAATGGCCGGTGCTGTGCCAGTCCGAAGCCGGGAACCAGGAGTCTCTTCCGGGTCTCCCAAGCGGGTGCAGGGTCCCAAGGCTTTGGGTCGTCCTCGACTGCTTTCCCAGGCCACAGACAGGGAGCTGGATGGGAAGTGGAACTGCTGGGATTAGAACCGGTGCTCATATGGGCTCCCGGGGCGTTCAAGGCGAGGACTTTAGCTGCTAGGCCCCCGCGCTGGGCCCGGAGGAAGAACTTCTTAAAGTGACGAGGGTGGTTGAGGTATAGCCTTTAGTAATAGGCTAAGTGTGCTTGCTACTGGGTGTTCTAGAAGAAACCAAGCGTTCTAATGACATCAAGAGGAAATGAGCTTAAATTGATCAAGTTGAACTCTAAAGATTTATTTTTATCTGAAAGTCAGATAAACAGAGAAGGAGAGACAGAGGAAGATCTTCCATTCACTGGTCCACTCCCCAAGTGACCACAACAGTCGAAGTTGAGCCGATCTGAAGCCAGGAACCAGGAGCCTCTTCCCGGTCTCCCGCGTGGGTGCATGTCCCAAAGTTTTAGACCGTCCTCAACTGCTGTCCCAGGCCACAGGCAGGGAGCTGGATGGGAAGTGGGACTGCTGGGATTAGAACCTGCGTCCATATGGGATCCTGGCGCATTTAAGGCGAGGACTTTAGCTGCTAGGCTACCATGCCGGGCTCGATCAGGTTGAACTCTAAAGATAATAGAAGCAGATTATTGAAGAACAGATAATCTCAATCTTGAGCCACTGTAATTTTTCAAAATTGGGAAAAAATGTTAAGAATGGATCGTAGAAACAATTCTAAAAGCTGTTGAGCCTTACTTGCTGAACTAAGTCTGGTTTAGATCTTCTGTCTTAGAATTGAGTGAAATTATATTGATCACGGACTTAGTGACTTTGAGTCTTATCATTCAGAAGTGCCAAGTGTAAAAGTTATCTCTTTTGCAGCCAGAGAGGTTTGTTAACCTTGGCATTGAGCCACCCAAGGGCGTGCTGCTCTTCGGTCCTCCGGGCACAGGCAAGACTCTCTGTGCGCGAGCGGTGGCCAACCGCACCGATGCCTGCTTCATCCGGGTGATTGGATCCGAACTTGTGCAGAAGTATGTCGGTGAGGTAAATGAATCAAAACTAAAGAACGTGTTGCCCAGTGTCCCCTTTGTTGAAGTAGGAGTGCACTTAGATGGCAGTCCCACATGGCAGCAGGCGGACTGAACGTTTCTGGAGTAAGTAGCCAGTTTGGGAACTAAGCAGCTGCCCCCCGCCTCTTGTGGGCATTTGGAACCAGCCCTCCCTCACAGTTGGCAGCAGGGGGCGCTCTGCTCCAGAAGGTGTTGGTTTGGTAATGTGCCAGCTCGGTGCTCTCGGGATGCTGGTGGTGAAGGCGTGCCGAAGCCAGCGGTCGCCTGTGTTGTCGTGAGAGATGATGGACCGCGTGCCCATCTGGGGACTAGATCCAGGGCTGTACCCCTTGCTCTGTGAAATGGGATCACGGTTAGTGTGAGCACTAGAATGAGAGCTGCCGGGTTGAGGTGTGACTTCAGTCGCTGCTAACACTCAAAGGGGGGCAGGGATCGGGGATTCCAGCCGGATGGCTGCATCCCGTTCCTCAGGTTTCACTCCTGCTTAGAAGTGCTAGTTTGACTTTTTTTTTTCTTAAGATTTATTATACAGAGAGGAGGAGAGACAGAGAGGAAGATCTTCCATCCACTGATTCACTCCCCAAGTGACCACAATGGTCGGTACTGTGCCGATCCGAAGCGGGGAACATGGAACCTCTTCCGGGTCTCCCATGCAAGTGCAGGGTCCCAAGGCTTTGGGCCGTCCTCGACTGCTTTCCCAGGCCACAAGCAGGGAGCTGGATGGGAAGTGGAACTGCTGGGATTAGAACCGGTGCCCATATGGGATCCCGGGGCATTCAAGCCGAGGACTTTAGCTGCTAGGCTACCGAGCCGGGCCCTAGTTTGACTTCTTGCTCTTAAAGTTTATTACTTACTATTAACTAGAATTTAGAACATCACGCCAGTTTTGAGGCTAGGATATGGTGGACTAGGTAGTAAACTCAGTCCTTGATGTGAAGTAGTAATAGTTGAGAATATCATGAAGAATCAGTAGTGGAAAAGCTTGTAGCGTCACCACTGTATTTCAGAAGGTTTTGTTAAAGCCAACTTGGAATGAACAAATACCTTTCTTTGTTAGGGGGCTCGGATGGTTCGTGAACTCTTTGAAATGGCCAGAACAAAAAAAGCCTGCCTCATCTTCTTTGACGAAATCGATGCCATTGGAGGTAAGACTGATATTTCAGGAGACCCCTTAAAACTGGGTTTATTGAAATCTCTCCAGTGAATATGTTTGAGTTTTTCTGTTAAATATTTATTTTTATTGGAAAGGCAGATTTAGAGGGAGGAGAGGCGGAAGAGGGGGATTTTCCATTTTCTGGTTCATTCCCCAGGTGGACACACGGCCAGAGCTGAGCTGCTTCAGGGTCTCCCAGGCAGGTGCAGGTCCCAGGGCTTCGGGCTGTCCGCCACTGCTTTCCCAGGCCACAGCAGGGAGCTGGATGGCAAGCGGGGCCTCTGGGACATGAACTGGCGCCCACAAAGGATGCAGGTTCTTTAAGGTGGAGGATTCATTAGTTGAGCCATGGCGGCAGCCTGTTACTTTAGTCTTGTACCAAATGTCAGTTACAGTCCAATACAACTAAACCAGGAAAGAAAAAGGAACTTTTTTTTTTTTGAGAGGGGGAAGGTGTGTGTTCTCACGTGCTGGTTCATCCCCCAGAGGCCTGTGGTGGCCGAGCTAGGGGCCGGGAGCAGAGTGCTGAATGCTGAGTGCCCTGAGAGTGCTAGGACCCGGTCGCTGCAGCTGTCAGAACCACCTCCCTGGGCTGCCCGGGTGGGAAGCCGGAGCCAGTCCGCACTCACACCAGGCTCCCAGTGTGCCGTGGTAGTCTCACCTTCTAGGCTTTTCCACAGCCTTGATTTTATAGGATACAGCACATACTTCCACCCTTCTGACATGCACCTTTCGGTGTCCATGAAGGCACTGGGACCTAGGTAATTCAGTGCTTTTTCAGTACTCAGTGCGCTGCTGTTGGCTTTGAGCCTGGCTGTGCCAACACTGGAAAGAGAATCGTTCCTTATTTCTCAGGTTCTTGAGATGGTCAGTAATAAATGTGGGGCTTGGAAAGCCTTCAGCCACCTGAGGGGCCTTTGCTATTGGATGCATTATTACAGTGATAACTCCTAGAAGCTGGTAGAGTGCCATGTGCCCACGCAGTCAGTTGGTACATGACCAACTTAGTGATCAAAATGACTTGAAAATCCGGTAGGCCCTGTGGTACCCTTGGACTCCCGTGGCTCAGCTGCCCAGGTCTTGCCTTGGCATCGGTTGGATGTTGCGGAGTTTGGAAGTCGCAGTCGGGGCCTTCAGAGGCCAGCTCTTCGCCACTGTCTGATGATCCAGGATCGGCACTCTGGGCATTTTTACAGTTATCATTTATTTAAGTTTGATACTGTCGGTGTTCCAGAGCTGTGGTTTCCAAAGCGAGTGTGTCAGGCTGGTCCGCTAGGTCAGCTAGGTCAGCTGTACGAAGAAAACGCTAGATATGTCTTTGTATTTTTAAGCTGTTTTTTGAAGCTTCCATTTTTGGTATCTTAATATACACGAGTACAACAGTATTTATCCAATTTCAACATGAATAGATTTGGAAGGATTTTATCTTGCTTTTCTGGTAAAAATGATTGGAGAATTGACATGTGTATAGAGGACTAACATATATCTGAATCCGCCTGATAGCAGGTCCTGCGGTTCTGTACTGTTCAGGACTTAACATATTTTAAAGAACAATTTGGGGGAATTTATTGTAGTCTGATAATTTTTTGTAAGAAGTCGAATCTCAATACAGTGCTAAAATTTGCATGTTACTATGTTGCCCCATCCAGGTGTATATTGTATTAAACAAGAAGTGTTCTTGATTTTAACAAACCAAATTACTTAAAGAAAAAAACTACTGCTAAACAAATATTAATTTTTTTAAAGATCTATTTATTTATTTATTTTTTTTTTTTTTAAAGATTTATTTTATTTTTATTACAAAGTCAGATATACTGAGAGGAGGAGAGAGAGAGAGGAAGTGGAGCTGCCGGGATTAGAACCAGCGGCCATATGGGATCAAGGCAAGGACCTTAGCCACTAGGCCACGCTGCCGAGCCCCTGATCTATTTATTTTTATTTGAAAGGCAGATACACAGAGAGGAGGAGATAGAAAAAGATCTTCCATCCACTGATTCACGCCCCATAAGGCTGCAACAGCTGGAGCTGAGCTGATCAGAAGCAGCAGCCAGAAGTTTCTTCTTGGTCTTCTACGTGGGTGTGGGGTCCCAGAATTCTGGGCCATCCCCTACTGCTTCCCCAGGCCACAAGTAGGGAAGTGGAGCACCTGGACAGGAACTGGCGCCCCATGGGATCCCAGTGCATGCAAGGCAAGGATTTTAGTCACGAGGCTGCCTGTGCTAGGCCCAGATGAGTGTTTTTGAAAGCAAGGAAGTCTCATTCGTTTTGTGTAAAGCAGGCCTTTTTTTAAAAGATTTTTTTATTGCAAAGCCAGATATACAGAGAAGAGGGACAGAGAGGAAGATCTTCCATCCAATGGTTCACTCCCCAAGCGGCCGTAGTGGCTGGTGCTGTGCCGATCTGAAGCCAGGAGCCTGGAGCTTCTTCCGGGTCTCCCACGTGGGTGCAGGGTCCCAAGGCTTTGGGCTGTCCTCAACTGCTTTCCCAGGCTACAAACAGCGAGCTAGATGGGAAGTTGGGCCTGTGGGATTAGAACCGGCGCCCATATGGGATCCTGGACGTGCAAGGAAAGGACCTTAACCACTACGCTATCGCACTGGGCCCAAAGCACGCCATGTTTTTTTTTTAATTTAAAAATTTTTTTTTACATTTTGTTATTACTGTCATTTTATGATACAGCTCTATATTCCCTTATCCCCTCCCCAGTTCCCTCCCCCCCGCCCCAAGTTCCTCTAAAGCAGGCCATTCTTAACAGGATTTGTTTTGAAATGAGCTGAGCACTTGGGCACAGCCTGAGTGGAACCAGCTTTTACTGTCTCTCAGAGTTGGGCATACTGCTACCCCAGATGGGCAGCAAAGCCTTGATTTTGCTCTCGTCTCCCTAGGGGCTCGCTTCGATGACGGTGCAGGGGGCGACAACGAAGTGCAGAGGACGATGCTGGAACTCATCAATCAGCTGGACGGCTTTGACCCCCGAGGCAACATCAAAGTGCTCATGGCCACCAACAGGCCCGACACTCTGGACCCAGCGCTGATGAGGCCAGGGCGGCTGGACAGGAAGATCGAATTTAGCCTGCCTGACCTGGAGGTGAGCAGGCCAGCCCACTGTGGGGAAGCGGGGCTGCGACACTCGTACGATGTCCCCCACGGTAACACTCGTCACTGCTCTCCTCGTTAGGGTCGGACTCACATCTTCAAGATTCACGCGCGTTCGATGAGCGTTGAAAGGGACATCAGATTTGAACTGCTGGCTCGGCTCTGTCCCAACAGCACTGGTGAGTGGCAAGGTGTGGCTTGCGTGTTGGTCTGTCAGGAGAGGCTGTTTGCATGAGGCTCAGTTAACCTTTCTTGTGGTCTGAAAGGGGCCGAGATCAGAAGCGTCTGCACAGAGGCGGGGATGTTTGCCATCAGAGCACGGCGGAAGATCGCGACCGAGAAGGATTTCCTGGAGGCCGTGAACAAGGTCATCAAGTCTTACGCCAAATTCAGCGCCACGCCTCGGTACATGACGTACAACTGAGCCCCGAAGGGCTTCGGACGCAGGCACGGGGCATCGGCACCCCAGCCTCACACGGACTTGGTAATAACGACTTGCTAACAAAGAAATGGCTTCAAATTGTATGCTTTCCACGCCTCTTTTCTCTGCAGTATAATAAAAAGTGGTGCCCAGTATTACTGGGCAGAAACTTTTTTTTTTTTATTATTATTTTATCATGCACTGGGATTCCCCCCGCCCCTCCCTAAACCCTCCCCCCACGGTGGATTGCTGCACCTTGTTGCATTACCGCAGCTCAAGTTCAGTTGAGATTTTCTTCATTGCAAGCTTCTACCAAGCATAAAGTCCAGCATCTTATTGTCCTGGTAAGTTCAATGGTTTCTTGGTGAGACCATCTCTGGTCTGAAGGTAGAGCCGGCAGAGTATCATCCCAATCAATTAAAAGCCCCAACATTTTATTTCCAACCATTTACAACATTGTGGCATTAATTGACATGGTATTGATTAACCAATATGTTAATAGGAAAATGCAGGTTCTCAACCACAGCCTGTGACTTCTTCATAGACATTTCCATTTTGGTTTACATTCAGCCGTGTTCTATACACCTTAAAATGGCTTAGATTGCTATTCAGCTGTCTCATGCCTATTTTAATTTTAGTCTTTAGCAGTTTATAGCACTGAAGCATGATTTCGCTGAACCCTGGGCAGAAAATCTTCTTACAACATATGCTGCGAGCTTTTCGGCCCATGACTGTGGAGAGGGTCAGATTAGATCCATCATGTCGTTGTATTTGTGCACTGTGAGCACAGTCCCGGGCATCTTGCTCTAAGGGAAGTGCGCGTTCCGACCTAGTTAACTCACCATGACGGTAGGGCATCAAGGCCAAGTTTGTCAGTTCCATTGTCTGGGATGGATCCCATGATTGAGATAGCTCGTGTAGGTGCATGTCGGTAAACGTGTGGCAATTCCGTCTCCCTGCCGTCTGTGTTGAATGCCACTGTTCTGGCTGAACACAGAGCATATGGCGTAATAGAGTTTGCTTTGCTTCTGCTTTGCAGTGAATCTAGAATTGATGAGTGCGGTGAACTGTAAAATGTGTGCGCGCAAGACCGTCTCCCTTAGAGGATCTAGACCAGGCCACCTGTAGAGGGGTTGCTTGTTTGCAGAAGTTATACTTTGGTCTGCAGTGAAGTGTTTTTTACGTAAAGACTGTTCAAACTTGAACATTATCCAGCATAGCCACCCCCCAGTCCCCGTAGTTACCCCTTCACCAAAGCAGCTTAGCCCAAGACGGTAACAAACATTTATATTGATGTTCAGTACTCGTAAGCTGCAAAGTAGTCAAAGTCAAACATAGAAAAGGATGTGTCGGGTTGAAAAGTTTTTAAGTAGAAAAAGTAAAGCCCCTCATTCATAACCTCTAACCAGTATGCTCTCTGGTTTTGCTTTTTTGTGAACTTAATTAGAAAATTTCACCTTTTTTTTTTTTTTCAAACTTTGGCCTAGTCTTGGTGTGAAATGAAGCCATTTCTAGGTTATGCACACAGCGAAGCACACTCAAGAAAACGACTCAGGTGTGTGTGTGCGACTGTTTGGGTGAAATACGTGAGTATTTGGAAGACACTAGCCACTTAGACTGGGAGCTGAGCTCACTGAGACTTAGTGTGGTCCGCCTGCGAGCGACCCTGCCATTGTGGCTGGTTGCGTTTTTTTTTTTTTAAAGATTTAAAAGCAGGGAACCAGGAACCTCTTCCGGGTCTCCCACTCGGGTGCAGGGTCCCAAAACATTGGGCCGTCCTCGACTGCTTTCCCAGGCCACAGCAGGGAGCTGGCTGGGAAGTGGAGCTGCCGGGATTAGAACCGGCGCCCGGGGCTTTCAAGGCGAGGGCTTTAGCCGCTAGGCCATATGGTGGGGCCCGTGGCTGGTTGCATCTTGAAGATTTAGCTTGCCACACGTAGTTTCTGCGTAGATCATTATGTAGATCAGTGTGTTTGCATCCTGGTCATAAAGATAGTTAACTCCCTCTAGCTATAACACACGTTCATTTACAGATGGTCCCTGGCTTAGGATGGTTTGACTTTGTCACCCTGATTGGAAACTGTACTTTGGATTTTCTTTTAAGATTTATTTTATTACAAAGTCAGATAGAGGAGGAAGATCTTCTGTCCGATGACTCACTCCCCAAGTGAGCCGATCCGAAGCTGGGAACCTGGAACCTCTTCCGGGTCTCCCACGCGGGTGCAGGGTCCCAATGCATTGGGTCGTCCTCGGCTTCCTTCCCAGGGCACAAGCAGAAAGCTGGATGGGAAGTGGAGGCCGGGACTCGAACCGGCGCCCTTATGGGATCCCGGGGCTTTCAAGGCACTTAAGCCTCTAGGCCACGCCGCCGGGCCCTTCGGCTGGGTTAATAATGCATTGGGTTGTTCTCAGCTTCCTTCCCAGGGCACAAGCAGAGAGCTGGATGGGAAGTGGAGCTGCCGGGACTCGAACCGGCACCCTTATGATCCCGGGGCGTTCAAGGCGAGCACTTAAGCCGCTAGGCCACGCCGCCGGGTCCTTCAGGTAGGTTAGTAACCTGCAGTATAATGCTTTCGCCGTGCTGGGAAGTAGCGCTTAGCAGCGGCTCCCACTTACCCTGTGATCGCAAGGGAAAACGTCAGAGACCCCGCACAGCTGGGATGTCTGGTAGGTGATGCGTATTTTGTCTTAGGAGGTTTTCAATGTGGAGTGCTTATTGGGATGTAATCCCATTGATTGTAGGGTTCCTTCAGAAACGAAGCATTTCTAAGTCGCTCACAATACAAAATATTGTGTACCAGTATAATGAAAAGCCTGGTAAGCATTTCTCCAAGGCGAGGAGGATTTAAGAGATGCTCACACTTTATTAAGCCCAAAGCGGCAAGCAGGCATGTTGTTGACTGCCGCTGGAATTTCACGGCTTCGGAACCATGGTTTGCATGGCACTTTTTCTTGGGCCGTGTAGAGGGTTGATTAATAATTTTACCCTTTCTTAAACTTGTACTGGCAAGCAAACCCTCAAGAACCTAAACCTACTGAGTTTCCCTGACAGGTGCACTTTGAAGGACCAATATTTTTGTGTGCACAAAAACTTAGACAACAAGAAAGTTTGGTTTTTTAGAATTTAAACCCATGTGCTATCTTTAAAAGGGTAGACATAAAAATAGCTTGCTTTCTCTCAGCCTCACTCAAGGGCCGGCCTCCCACTTCAGCCCCAGCCCACATGAAAAGCCTACTTACACAGTCCAGACACACTGTCTGGGCTCGCCGCCTACCTCCACTAGAGGGCAGTCTTTTCCTCAGAACGGACACTCCGAGACCTCCTCTCTGCTAAACAGTTAGGTCCATAGGATCCGATCATATCCAGACTTTAAAGTGAGCTGCTCCCCTGCCGCCTAGGGCTAGAGGAAGAGCCACACCCTTTACTGTCCCAGGGGGTGGGGAGGGTGTCACTGCAGGGAAGACTGGCGTTTGGGACCCCGTTCCCTGCCACCGTACCTCGTCCAGAGCCCACATCCGGCATGCTTTGGAGTCTTTCTGGGCGTTGGGTCACAGTGGCTTTTCATATCTCCCCGACCTCTCCGGGAAACAGACATCAGCCACTGTTTTAGCGCAGATTTGTGGGATGTTGGGGAAACGGCTTTCTCAGACCGCCAGTCCCTCTGTCTCACCGAGTACAGCCACCTCGATAGGGCAGTGGGAATCGAGCTCGACTCCGGCCTGAAGGGAATATACTGGCAGCTACTAAACCCAGAAAGAACAGGTTAACAAGGAGACAAGGGTAAGGTTAGGCAGTGTTCCACTGTATGGAATAAATGAGTTAAAGCATGCTGGCCCATTTACACATGGATGAAATTTTATTTTGAAATGCACTCTGTCAAAAGTAAGCTAAGACAAAAAATACATTTTCTCTCTTCAGTAAGACTTGAGTGCTGTTTATGTACATGATTGAGTTCTATCCCAAACAGGTTAAAAAATAACAGTTAAATACACGTGCGTTCTGGGGCACTACTTTTAATCTACACCATTAGTATTGAATAGCTACCATACAGAAGGCGTTTGTTGGAGACGTGTGTAAAGAATATGCAATGATGAATGTTAAAACACTGTTTATAAAATCCTTCAATTCTACTTGAGCAGTTGGAATGATGTGGGTCCCTTTACAGGAGTTTCCAGTGCAAGCTGAAGTTGTACAGACACGCTCTTGGAGGCCATCTGTGGCAGGATGCAGACGTATCTGACCTGGAGCGTGCCGACTGCACGGGCGCCATCCACACGCAAGTCTAACTTTACTCTAGATAAACTACCGACTTAACTGAGTTAAGTCTTGAGAAATGTGATAGGAGTTAACCCAAACCGTGGGGCTTGGTGGCAGGCAGGCCATCCTAACCCGATGCTGCCAGGGCTGCTGCCTCAGTTCTGTCGTGGTGGTGGCCGTGTGAGAATGCAGACAAGGAGCCTATAAGAAAACATTCAGAACACACACTCCCCCCTGGCAGAAACTCTTAGAGAAGGCTTTGCACGGGGTGGCTGGGGCCTAGGCTCGGATTTACCGTGGACCCTGCCAGACAGCAGAGGACAGCATGACAGCTGTTAGTGACAAACTGAGTTCAGATCCTCTGACCCCCAGCTTTGACCAGTCCCTGTTTCTGCATCAGCACCTACTTCACTCGTTCTGTATACTTTTAAAAAAAAAAATTCTGATTAAGAATGAACTCTTGTGGACTTCTAAGGAAGATAATGATTCCTACGCGGGGGTTAATGTTCTTCAAAAACGGTATTTAGTAGCTACGTGAGAAACTTGTAGGGCTCCCTGCTGGCCATGGTCACAGCAGTGTGAGCAGGATGGAACAGAACAACACCATACACAGCCACAAGACTACAATTCTACCAAAGAAGAGACCGTTCAAACCCTAGCCGGTCACTATCTGACCAAGTCCTTATTCTGAAACTGATAATAGAAATAACCAAGCTCTCAGCTTCCTTTTAAGAATGTCTTTTGAGGATAAAGCCTTAAAAAAATGCTGCTTTAGCTATGGATGGTCATTTGATGCTAACGCTCAGGGGTCATTGGAAAAATGGACATTCACTCCCTGTCAAAGCGACACCATGTGGATAACAGGCAGAAAACCTGGTTGGTTGTTGAGCTCCATGCTGGCCAATGATCTGCCTTGGCGCTGTGAGTGGCAGGGCAGCTAGCCAATGGCGTGTCTTCTGATGTGAGGTGAGACTTGTATGATGTGTTCTAACACAAACCGTCTAACACACATCCACAAAGACTTTCAATAGCACTGGTAGCTTGCTGCTGGTTCAGGGAATGAAGGAACCAGCTAAGTACTGCCGCGTGGATTGACGAGACCTCAAAACACTTCAAAACAATGGCCCCAGCCTCTTTAACAAGCTGAGGTCATGGCAAAAAGAATCCAGAAACAAAAAGAACTGCATTATGTCAAAGCACTTACTGGGACAGTCGCAGTGTGAGCTCAGAAGAGGGAATGGTTTGGACGGGCTGACTGCACATTTGGGAACACTTGGGGAAATCTGAATATTGTCTAGAGTAATTCTGTCCTGGACTAAGAAAATAGATTATTGACTAAAAATAATGCGTAAACAAAATGCTACACAGCTGGCTCTTTGGTGAAAAATGTAGATCTGCACAGAAAAAGGTCTGGAAGGCTACGCATTCACACAGTCCCAGTTTTTCAATCCTGTGGCTATTTCAGTGATGTGATATAATCCGTATCTCAGGGTTACCATGCGTGGTATGCCAGCTGTCTGGCTACAGCCTTTCTGGGTGTCCCGTATGTGGACAGCGGGACAGTAAGGGCTAGAGGGTTAACAGGACTGTGAGTGGGGGAAGTATAATCCTTCCATTTTCTTAATTGTGTTTGTCCACTTTTCCAAACTGTCCACACAGCACTTCTCTTGCTTCTGTCTTAGATAAAAGGCCACTTTACAACAGAAGCCCGAACAGGGCCGCAGGCTCCCTGTCTCCTGCCTAGGGGTTATGATACCAAAGCAAGAGCCCCTCCCCATCAGCTAATCCCATCTGCTACTTAAAAAGCAAATGCATTTTTTTTTAAGTGCTTGGTTTACAAACACGACGCCAAAAAGTCATAGGATTGTCACCACACAGTCAAGGCAGGCGAGAGGCACAATTAAAAAAACAAAGCACAAGGAAGACACATCTGGCTACATAGGCATCATTCACCCTTCAAATCAAACCTGGCCTACCCACTACTCACGCATAAGAAAGCAAGCCTAGAGTGTAATGTGTGTGACTCGGGCTCCTGGGCCCAGGCCGGGGTCCTCGCTGTCTACGCCTCCGGAGTGCTGGCGGTGGCCTTGGGCTCCATATCCTCCTGGGGAGGCGCGGCCAGGGCTTCCTGCGCGGCCAGGGCTTCGCGGACCTGGCTGCTCAAGACCGCATCGTGGATGCTGTAGAAGAGCAGCTCCTTCAAGGCGGGATTCTCAAAGAATCGGTTTTGAGTGAGGTCAGTCACGACCTGGGCTGGAACAGGCCGGGAAAGAGGGAAAACAAGTCAGTCCACTCGCACTCACTTTGCAACAGAAACCACAGAGTCACCGAGCTGAGTCGGGGAAGCGCCGCCGGGGGCTCCCACCTTTGTCACAT
Source organism: Ochotona princeps (assembly GCF_030435755.1). Taxonomy (NCBI): domain Eukaryota; kingdom Metazoa; phylum Chordata; class Mammalia; order Lagomorpha; family Ochotonidae; genus Ochotona; species Ochotona princeps. The sequence continues at coordinate 9,026,905 of NC_080863.1, read as the reverse complement.
CCCTACTCTGGGGGACAACGTAGGCGTTCTTCCAGAACTTCTCAAGGCAAATGTAAGTACGTCTAAGTAGATTCTTGTTTTCCTCAATTGCGCATCTCAGAAGGTTTCCAAAGGATTCACAGAGATTGTGAATTGTGAAAAACAAATTACTTGCATTTTGAAACACATTTTTGGCATCCAACAGAGAACTTAGCTTTTAATTCGATTTCCAACGAACCTTTTGAACTCCCCTTGTCAGTTATTTCGTAACTATTCTACCTCTTATTCGTTGCATAAACCATGCTATTGTATAGAGGCATCCTGTTTCTTTTAAAGATTTGATTTTTTTTTTTTATTAGAAAAGTAGATATAAAGAGAGGAGGAGATCCAGAAAGATCTTCTTTTACAGGCCCACTCTCCAAGCGGCCACAACAGCTGGAGCTGAGCTGAACAGAAGCCAGGAACCTCTTCCAGGTCTCCCATGTGGGTGCAGGGTCCCAAGGCTTTGGGCTGTCCTCTATTGCTTTCCCAGCCACAAGCAGGGAGCTGGATGGGAAGCAGGGCCGCTGGGATTAGAACTGGCACCCATATGGGATCCCGGCGCGTGCAAGACCGAGGCCTTTAGCCAGGCCCATGTCTTGTCTTTTTATGATGTTTTGTGATGATGGACTACATATGTGTGCCCTTTTGAATGTCCAGAGTGTGGCGGGGATGGCGGACAAGGGTACAGCGTTTCCTTCCAAGGAAAACACATTTGTTAATTTTGGAGGCTGATGCCGGTTGGCCATCTGTAGGGGGCGCTCCACCCTGCGTTCTCCGCAGCCCTGCCTAACAGAAGCCGTCTCCCCTTGGCTGTTAGGCCCTCAGGAACCACGGGCAGGCATTTCTGCCAGCAGGACAGGTGCAAAGTAATGAAAGAAAAACAAAAGTGCCAGAGCTCGCCGGGCGCCCACTCACCGCTGCAGCCTGCCAAGTAGACGTAAATGCCCACGTCTCCGTACTCCTTCACGATCTGTAACAGCAGCACATGCTTTAAGTCCCTGCCCGGGCTGGGTGAGTCTCTCTACTAACATGCGTGTGTGTGTTGGAGTGACACAGACATTCCGGGAGCTCATCCGCTTTGTAATAACCACACATCGTTAACTAAAGTCAGAAAGAACTGCGTTACTTCTGCTTTCAGCAGGACAAGGGAGCAGTTGAGGTTACCATCTCCAGTGGGGTGTGCTGAAGGTGTCCGGGGTTACAGCAGGACCTGCCTCCCTCCAAAACGCCTCGGGGAGGTGGGAACCGGACGCCCTCATGACACTGGCTGACGGGGTAAGTAAAAGGCAGAGGTTTGATCTGCTGGCATCCAGGAGGCAGGCAGGGCTGCTGCTGGCTGTGCCCTCGGCGGCGGGCACTGACAATCTGAGCCTAAGCTCTGCTCGCGGTTCTGTCTCTACTTTCAGGCCCGCCATGTGTTTCCACATCTGGAACCATGAGCTTCTGCCCGACCACCCAGAGGCGGGGCTGCCTCTTCCTGCGTGCTCTCGTCCCAAGCAGGAGCTGAAAGAAGCCTTTTCCTTCCGGGGAAAGCATCCCGAGTGATACACAGAAGCTCTGTGGCCCCTCTGTCTTAGAGCATCATTTACAGATGGATCCCAGGACACCTAACGACAGCTGACAGAGCTGTGCTTCTGAATGGGAAAGGATGGGGGGTGGGCAGGGACGAAGCGACCCGGAGAGACCACACATGCCACATCGTTGAAGCTCGCTGACCCTTCTCTAAGGGTCCCTCCCCCCTCAGCTTGCCACTGCGGTACATTTTAGAGATTCTCCAAAATGGAAGCGCCAAGAACAGTGACAAGGAAAAAAAAAAAGTGGACAAGGCAGGCTCGGTGGGAGTCCCTGCTTCCCCGGGGGGCCGGGGTCGGCACGCTCGGGGAGGCTTACCCCTGCCAGGGTCTTCACGCCCACGGAATCGATGAAGTTGACCTGCGTGAAGTCCAGGATGATGGTGTGGATGTGCTCGCGGGGGGGCATGAAGCGCTGCAGCTCCTCCGGAAACGCGCTCCTGACCACGATGGGAGGGAATTTCACCTCGCCGTCGTCGTCCTCGGCCTTGGCGTTCTCCCCGTCAACTTCCGCATCCTGGGCCGTGGTTAAACACAAGCGGAGCTCCAGCAGCAGTTCACACTCGGGGGTGATGCGAAATACCACTTCACGGCGGAAAAGCAGCCCTCGTGCCCACGGGCAAGGGCCTGAAGCTGCCTGGTCCCTTCTGCCAAGCACCCGTCAGGGGCCAGCCTCTCTTCTTACTTGCAAAGATTTACTTATTTTCGGGCCCGGCGGCGTGGCCTAGCGGCTAAAGTCCTCGCCTTGAACGCCCCGGGATCCCATGTGGAGGCCAGTTCTAATCCCGGCAGCCCTGCTTCCCATCCAGCTCCCTGCTTGTGGCCTGGGAAAGCAGTCGAGGACCCTGCACCTGTGTGGGAGACCCGGAGGAGGTTCAGGCTCCTGGCTTCGGACTGGCACAGCACCAGCCCGTTGCGGCTCACTTGGGGAGTGAATCATCGGACGGAAGTTCTTCCTCTCTGTCTCTCCTGCTCTGTATATCTGACTTTGTAATAAAAATAAATTTTTTTTTTAAAAAAAAGATTTACTTATTTTCATTGGAAAGCTGTAATGGTCAGAGCTGTGCGGGGCTGGAGCCAGGAGCTTCTCCTGGGTCTTACGAATACAGGGGCCCATGGAGCTTGGGCATCTTCCACCGCTTTCCCAGGCCATTAGCAGGGCGCAGGATGGGAAGTGGAGCAGCCGGGACTCGAACCAGTGCCCATGTGAGATGCCAGAGCCACGGGCAAAGGATTAACTTGCTTTACTGCTTGTGCTTGGCTCAAAATCTTCATTCTGATGCCAACACTTATTAAGGGATGGTATAATTTTGCAAGACTTTTTAAAAATTTATTTATTTGAAATGTAGAGCGACAGAATGACAGTGACATGAAGTGGGGGGCACTCTGGTATTGGATTTGATTTTCCCTAGTGGTAGCTTAATTAACCACAATTTATTGAAAAGCTGCAATTTTTACTCCTCTCCATACCATCCTCTTAACTGACCTCATCAGGTGCGTTTGCTATGGAAGGGTGCTCGGTGGACCATCTCTAAGCTTTCCCGGTTCAGGCACCTCACTCTGTCTTTAACTCTGCATTGTGAATAAAAGCGCAACAGCAGGGCCTGGCGCAGCAGCCTAGCGGCTGAAGTCCTCGCCTTGTATGTGCTGGGATCTCATATGGACGCTGGTTCATGTCCTGGCAGCCCTACTTCCCACCCAGCTCCCTGCTTGTGGCCTGGGAAAGCAGTGGAGGACGGCCCAAAGCCTTGGGACCCCGCACCCGCGAGGGAGACCTGGAGGAAGTTCCCAACTCCTGGCTTTGGATTGGCTCAGCTCCAGCCGTTGTGGCCACTTGGGGAGTGAATCAGCGGACGGAAGATCTTCCTCTCTGTCTCTCCTCCTCTCTGCATATCTGACTCTAATAAAAATAATAAAATAAATCTTAAAAGAAAAAAAGAGAGAACGATGGCCAGGAGAAGGCCACTCACCGGCTTGACCATGATGGCGCTGGCCATGTTCACATTCCCGACTTCCTTTGCGTACTTCCGCACGGCCTTCCTCCTGGCGCCCATGATGACCGCTGGGTCCACGCCGGTCTTCTCACAACGGCGACAGACAGACACCAAGTCACTGCCTGGAGGCTGACCCACGCACCATTCCTTCTGGAGCTTTGCCTCCAGGTTGCTCTCCACGCCACTTGCTCTGCCTCCCCCTCTGATGTCTTGGGCTCAGTCACACGCGCACTCGCTCAGCAGAAAAACACACAGAGTGGCAAGCGTGGCGGTGAATAGTGCACGGCTTTCTGCGTGTGGGCTCAACAGTTATAATGCCTGCTGCTACCGCGCCTGGTCTGGGGCTGCACCCGCCATCTGGGAACTGAACTCAGATCTCTCACACGGGTGCGAGGGATGCAAGGACCTGAGCTGTCCTTGGCTGCTTTTCCAGGTGCGTGAGCAGGGTGCTGGATTAGAACCAGCACCTGCTTGGGATGCCAATGCTTGCAGGTAGAGGATTAGCCTACAACGCCACCACGTCGTCCCCCCCCACCCCAACCCAAAGTTATTTTCTTTATTTTTATTTTCTGAAAAGGTAACACATGAGGATTTCATTCTTTTTGATGGCTAAGTAGTTTTCCATAGAGTAGATGGGTCACAGTTTCTTTATCTACTCATTTGCAATGAAATGGTCCCAGGCAGAGACCATTATGCTCAGTGAAACAGCCAATCCCAAAAGCACAAATATCTGTTTTCTGTGACATAAGGTAACTGTCATACAAAATACATGATTAAGATATAGGTACATAAACATGGACATACAGTCATCTAGAGGAACAGTATAATAGAGACTATCATACAGAGATGTGAAGATACTGTTTACTTCAAGTCAAAGATGGACTCCCAATGAAACTCTTAAATATATCTTGACAATAGGATGCTGGGCTCTCTGCCACTGTCCATACCTACTCTCGGGATACACTTAAATAGCAGAATGGACTTCCAGCTGTTTTTGAAGGACTAAACTATAGTAATAACATACAGGAAATGAGTGGAGGGGGGAGGCTTGGAAGGGAAAAGGAAAATCCCAAAGCCGACGGAACTGTACTATAAAAAATTAAAAATAAATAAATAAAAAGAAACAAATACCCCCCAAAAACAACTTGTGAGCACTTCAAAAAGTTTATGGAGGGCCCGGCGTGGTGGCCTAGCGGCTAAAGTCCTCGCCTTGAATGCGTCTGATCCCATATGGGTGCTGGTTCTAATCCTGGCAGCCCCGCTTCCCATCCAGCTCCCTGCTTGTGGCCTGGGAAAGCAGTCGAGGACGGCCCAAAGCCTTAGGACCCTGCACCCGTGTGGGAGACCCACAAGAGCTCCTGGCTTTGAACTGGCACAGTCCCAGCTGTTGTGGCTGCTTGGGGAGTGAATCATCAGACAGAAGATCTTCCTGTCTCTCCTCCTCTCTGTATATCTGACTTTAAAATAAAAATAAATAAATCTGTAAAAAAAAAGTTTATGGAGAGGGGAGCTAAAAGAAAAATTTTCTTTGGTGCAAAAAAAAATATCCAATTACCTAACCAAGTCTTCAGAAAGTTAAAGGGAAATTTATCTTGTGAAATTTGCATCATGTTCAAATTTTGATAATTTTGGCCCCAGAACACACTTCCGGTTTCATTCCATTTTCCCTTTTGTTCTTGTAAGAGAGGGGAGTAGTAATGATAGTGTAACATCACACGAATACAGTTCGTGTTACTCTTTGGGGCATACATTCGAAAATGTTTAAAACAGGGACATTTACAAATGACATGTATTTTATCATAAGAGAAAAGGTGGGAGAGCAGGGGCCGGAAATGGCAGGAGGGAAAAAGCCCGGTGAGAATGAAAGGGGGTGAACAGAGACACCCCCACATTCCTATCAGGCCAAACTCCCGGCGCTGTAATCACACACACACACTTGCGACTCACCTTTCTCTTGAGCGCGTTGCTATACAAGTCGCTGTTGGCGTAGTAAATTGGGGCATTTATTTGGAAGATTTTTATTCCAGGAATTTCTTTGATCTGAGAAGTGAAAACATAGGTGTCACCTTGACGCAGGGCCGCCTTTCAGAATCAGAGCTGCTGTGGGCTCCCCCTCCTCCGCCTTGAAAGCGCATGCTGAAGTAGTTCCGGGCTGTGTTGGGCGGAGACACCACTACATAGGAAACCTTGAAAAACTCTCTGGGCCATCATGACCCAGGAAACACACAGAAGGAAGAGAAAAACACAAGGGTGTTTCCAACTCCTATTTGAATCCCACTTTGTCCATGAGGTGCTTGGAGCACGCTTGTATTCTAGCTGGGAAAGTGAGGGGTTGGGGGAGTGGGAAGCCTGTTGGCCAAGGTCAAGGTGACAGCCACAGCTGTACTGGTTCACAGGCTGCAGGGAGGAACCCGCACGGAGCAGGTGCATGGGGCTCCCAGGGCGCAGTCTGGGAACCAGTGGCCCAGCACCTCGTCCTTTGCACTGACAAGCTGGTTAGAGGAACCCTGGCAAGTCCCTCGACAGCACCCGGCAAGAATAAACGGGAACAAAAAATAGCTTTCAAAGATTTTGTTTGCGACAGTCTTTGAGATTCCACAGAACACTCAAAGCTGTGGCAACAGAAAGACACTGTTCAACTAGGACAAAACAGAAGAACCGCAGTGAGAACCGCACTGTCCCAACCACTCATATTTCCACTGGGTTGGGATTTGTCAGAAAACCAAGCACATGCAAGCCAGATCTCAGCCTTTGCAGGTATCTCTTTTAATTCTATGCTGTGTGTGTGATTTTTCCCCCCATTTATAAAAGGGGAAAAAAGACATTGGGAGGTTGGGTAGCGCGTGCCCCATGACGCAGAAAACTCAACCCTGGCAGGCAGTGGAAGCTCCCACTTTTCGCTTTGAGCACCAGCTCCATGTAAACGTGCAGCTCAGCCACCCACCCTCCACACGCTTACCACCTCTTTCAGCGACCAAGGAAGCTCCTACCTCCTCAAACGCGTCTATGTCAATATACACGTCAGTTTCGGGAAGTTGTCCAAGGACTTTGTAGCTCGGACTGGAGACAGAGAAAGCGTTAAGCCACCCCTGCGGCATGCCACGGCATGTGATTAAGGCATGGCAGTTTAGCAAGCTTAATATTGTCACGCGTGGGTTCCCTGGCGAGCAGGAAACACTACGCCCTCGCCCCACGCACACGCCCAGTGCATCATATCACTGCCGGGAGGTTTGGTGGGATGTAACACACAGGGACGCGGAGATCCCTCCGGCTGTGGGGCTGGCTTCCACAGGTGTAAATTATGCCAGGCAGAGGATGGATGGGTCCCCCTGGCAACGTCCAAGGCCTCGAGCCCCCCATTTCTTCAAGAACAAACATCACTGCTCCCAGAAAAGGCTCAGTCCTTGTAAGTTCCTTAATGACATCAGGGACAAGAAAACCCCCTTCTGTGGAATCCCATATGCTTTTCTTGGGGGCTTCTGCCATGTGGGTCATCCACATACTGGCACACCCCTCAGAGTATAATACGGATTATAAAATGCTGGTGGGGCACAGGCTAATGTCCATCACGTTCCTGGTACCCACGGTGCCTGCCTGGAGGAGGCACGCAGGAGCTGTTTGCCAAAGAGGAGTGCTTGTCTCCATACTCATCATGTTCTAACGGAAACTGAGTGTCTGCAGTTGAAGGTCAGAGCCAAGGCCCCAGCACCAGGCTCGAATTCACAAAGACCTGACCGAACGGCCGACAGAACACAGAACCCCAAACACTCATCAATTGTTGTTAACTACTTGAGGGAGAAAGAAACAGAGCATTTAAAAACAAAACTATGTCCAACTTAAAAAATTTGTGATCTGAAACCATAAAACTATTCAGTAAAGAAAACAGAGGAATTTTAATTAATGCTTTTTTTTAAAAAAAGATTTCTTTATTTATTTAGCACCAGTCTTTGTGGATGGAAGCTCACTCTCTCAAATCCTTCAGATAAATCAATCTTTTAAAAAACGCTGTTGTCTCCCAGGGTACGCAGGGATAGTAAGCTTCATCAGGAGCAGTCAGGCGTGGGACCGCAGCCCTCCGACACGCCCAGGCTTCCTCATCATCTTCTTTTTAAATATTTATTTCTTTTGATCGGAATGGCAGATTTACAAGAAGGGGAGACAGGGAGAAAGGTCTTCCATCCACTGATTCACTCCCCAAGTGGCTGCAATGGCCAGACCTGAGCTGATCTGATCTGAAGCCAGCAGCCAGGAGCCTCTTCTGAGTCTCCCACGTGGGCGCAGGGTCTCAAGGCTTTGGGCCGTCCTCAACTGCTTTCCCAGGCCACAACTAGGGAGCTGGATGGGAAGTAGAGCAACCGGGATATGAACCAGTGCCCATATGGGATCCTGGCACATGCCAAGGTGAGGACTTTAGCCACTAGGCTACTGCGCCAGGCCCATGCCCAGGCTTCTTAATTGTGTCATCCTGTTAGGCTTAATATCCACTGCAGATATGTGGAAATTATAATGATCACCAGAAGTTATGGGAGGGGAAAAGGAAACACCTCTTCTCTGTACTAAAGTGGGGAAAACTCCTCTCGGGAGCCCAAGGGCAGCGATGTCCGAACTTGGGATAAAAGTCACTTCTTATTCTGAATTTAGAACCATGTATCTTAACGCTTTTCTGTCCTTTTTGGAGATGAAAATACCCATTTTCTCTCTGGAGGAGCAACTCCAACTCCAACCCAGCTCCTTGCTAGTGCCCTTGGCAAAGCAGCAGATGAGGCCCACGTGCCTGGGCCCCTGCCATGTCTGTGGGAGACCAGGATGGAGTTCCAGGCTCCTGGTCCAGCCCCGGCTCACCCCGGCTCTTTCCTGGCACAGCCCTGGCCCAGCCCTGGCCCAGCCCTAGTCCAGCCCCGGCTCGCCTTGGCTCAGCCCTGGCCCAGCCCTGGCGCAGCCCTGGCCCAGCCTTGGTCCAGCCCTGGTCCAGCCCTGGTCCAGCCCTGGTCCAGCCCCGGCTCGCCCCGGCTCAGCCCTGGCGCAGCCTTTTTGCGGCCCTGGCCCAGCCCTGGCTCAGCTCTGGTTCTTTAGGGGAACGAATCACCAAATGAGATTTCTGTTTCTCCCTTACTCTCTGTCATTCTACCTTTCAAATAAACAAGTACACAGATTATTTTAAAAATCTTGTCTTGTTCTATGAAATATTTCCTTTTTATCTTTATGGCAATTTATTTGTCCTAAACAGTATTTTTTGAAGTTATTTGTGCCTGGCACAATGGCACAATGGCTCAATAGCTAAATTCTCACCTTGCAAGCACTGGGATCCCACCTAGGTGCTGGTTTGTGTCCTGGCTGCTCCAATTCCCATCCAGCTCCCTGCTTTTTTATGGCCTAGGAAAGCAGTAGAGGATGGTCCAAAGCCTTGGGACCCTGTACCCGTGTGGGAGCTCTGGGTACTGGCTTCGGATCAGCTCAGCTCCGGCCATTGTGGCCATTTGAGATCTTTCTGTCTCTCCTTCTCTCTGTAAGTCTGATCTGCCTTTCCAATAAAAATAGGTAAAGAATATTTTTAAAGGTAATTTATGGGCATTGGTCCATGTCCTGGCAATGCTGCTTCCCAGCCAGCTCCCCACTTACAGCCTGGGAAAGCAGTAGAACATGTTCCTAGTCCTTGAGACCCTGAACCCCGAAGGAGAAGCAGAGGAAACTCCTGGCTCTTGGCTTTGAATTGGCTCAACTCTGGCCATTGCGGTTATTTTGGGAGTGAGCCAGTAGATTGAAGATCTTTGTTTCTCTTTCTCTCTATAAATCTGCCTTTCCAATCAAAATAAATCAATCCTTGGGCTCAGCATCAGACAAAACCACACTGGCACCTGGTACCCAAGCGAATACGTAGAACATATGCTGCACTTGGCTGCAGGAAACCAAACCAGCATCCCAGTGGGCACATACAATAGTGCTGGGAACTGGGTTCTCTTAATCACTGAGGAAGTGCCAACTGTGACAAAGGACAGCAGCCAAGTACCCATTGGGCACCGTATCATGCTAACCAGAACCAACCCAAGTGTCCAGCCATGTCCTCTCAGCCACGCCCTCACTCACCTCTGGGTTCTGTAAATCACGGTCAGCAAGGCGATGATGACGGCAGTGATGAGACCATAGTCCAACCCCAGGAACAAGGAGGACACGAAGGTGGTGAGCCAGATGGTCTGGACAGACACAGAAAGGCCATGGAAGATCAGGATGGAAAATTCTAGAAGGGGGTAGGCGGGCATTTGCAAAGCCTAGAGGGATGCAATGCCTAGGTCCCAGACTCCTGACTTGTAGCTGCAAGGCAGCTGGCAATTGGCTCAGGCAAGTGGATTCCTGCCACCCACGTGGGAGACCTGGACTGAGTTTCCAGTTCCCGGCTTTGGTCTTGGCCCAGCCCTGGATACCGTGAGCATTTGGGGAGTGAATCAGTGGTTAGGAGCTCTTCTCTCAAAAAGACAAAAACAAACATGTACACATGCGATGCTGACCTGGCTGAGCTGGGTACTGCACATAACAATGCCAATGACCCCCTCTTTCCAGGGGTACCAGTCACATTGGTTGCTCCAGTGCGTCACCCTAGCGTTCGTCTTTGGGACTTACCAGCTCTATCTTGCTGGTTCTCCAGAAGAACGGGAGGTCCGCGAACTGCATGAACATCCCCTTCAGGTTGACTATGACAATGGCCGAGAGCACAGCCTGCAACACACCTGCGCGGTCAGGCGCCTCCTCTCATGTGGCCAGGGTCCCCTCTGCTGGCTCCACCTTGTCCTTCCCACACTTTCTCCCCACTCACTTCCTACCCAACTTCCAGGCTACCTGGGAGCCATGATGGGCCTGGGAAAAGCAGGCTCATCCAGCAGCAAGCCTTGCACGGTGGCCAAGAGGTTTGGAGCTACGCTTGCTCTTGCAGGAACAACCGCTTCAGACTGTTCCTACATGGCGATGTTTTCTGATATTGTTCCTGGTCTCTGATAGATTAAATGCAAGTATCTCAGGAACGGAGGCCGTCTCAGATTTTTGATAAAAGCACATAGTCATGGAAGGTCAGGGAGAACAGACCTTAGAGGTCAGCCAGTCCAAAGCCAGTCCCCAGAGGTAAAGAAATAGATCCAGGGGTGCGAATATGCACTCCCAAGGTCAGAGGAGCAGGTGTTTGTCCATTAGGAAGCAAACACCATGATGCTTTCAGCCTTCGGCCCTTTCTCCTGTCGCCTTGGCTGTAGACATTGTTCAACATGCCCTAAGACAGCCTCAAATCATATGTCAACAGAAGTGCAAGATTTCTCTATGCAGACAGACCCCACACCACGTCCACGCTACACACCTGTGGCAAAGATTCAAACAGGAATCCCGTGGCTAGGATGACCAGCAGAATCATCAGCGAGGCTAAACAACCTGCAAGCTGGATGAGAAGACACAAGGGAGGGATTCCAATGGCCTTGAGTGGTACAGGTTGTGGAAGATCAAGAAAATACAGATTCCGGGGGCAGGCATGGTGGCACAACAGGTTAATCCTCCACCTGTACGTGCCGGCATCCCATATGGGTGCTGTATCCTGGCTGCTCCAATTCTGAATCTTTTCCTTAACTATGGTCTGGGAAATCAGTGGAGAATGGCCCAAGGCTTTGGGACCCCGTATCCATGTGGGAGACCAGGAAGAAACTCAGCTCTGGTCATTGTGGTTATTTGAGGAGTGAATCAGTGGATGGAAGATCTCTCTCTCTCTCCTTCTTTGTAAAAAAAAAAAAAAAAAAAAAATTGCCTTTCAAATAAAAAATAAAGATATCTTAAAAAATAAAGATACAGATTTCAACAAAGTGTCCAACTTAATGACCATGCCTGTAGCCTCTATCTGCAGGCACGGTAGCTTTGCTTCGGTACCTAACAGAACCAGGAGTCTCCGGGTCACTGCCCAGGTCACCCACGTTCAGGGGCTCACTGCATACATACCTGTGTCTTCCCTCCGGTTCCCTCCTGCACGAGGCTCCGAGACAGGGAGCAGGAAATCGAGAAGGTCTGGAAGAGTGAGCCGATGGAGTTGCAGAGTCCGAGGGCAATGAGCTCCTGTCCGAGAGGAGACAGACACGAACGAGCCAGCTCGTTCTTTGGAAAGAGATGTGCCAGTCCACTGACCACCCCTGTTCCCTGGCTTGGATGGGCCCTCGTTCTCATTTCAGTGTAAGCATGAGTTCCAAATAGGAAGTAGCGCATATTTTTTGAGGGGGGTGGGAAAGAAACACACTGAATTCTTATGTGTCAGCGATCTGTGCTGCGTTCCCTGTACAGTTCTTTCATTTTCCCCAATGTGCTCTCTGCGCAAATAACGCTTTGCTTCTTGAAGGATAATCCCAAAGGGAGAACATCTTTTGATTATCTGGGAGGGAATTCTTGCTGTCCAGGGCTTCCCTCTGATGCCTGGGTCAGCGCTCACGGATGGGCACTGGACCAGGGAGTCCTGGTCACTCTGGGCCATGTTTAGTTGGACCACTGCAGGTGCAGCATGTGGTCTTCCCTGAGAAATGCCCCGGATGCGAAGCTGACAAAATATCATGATCAGGTCAAGATTCCTGCTCATGGGGTTTGGATTCAGCAGCTTACCTGCGGCTTTGTAAAATCAGTGAAATAACAAGAAACTACAGTAGGTGTCAGCTGTGAGCCAGGGGCGCAAAGGCTTAAGGGCCAAAGGTAAGCCTTGCATGAAGCGAAAAAAAAAAAAATCTTCTGGGAAGAGGTTTTCCTTCAAAGTTGTGTTTCTTTTTCTTTTCTTTTTTTTCCTTTTCTTCCTTCCCCTCTTTCCCCTCCTTCCTCTCTTTCTTCTTTTTTTTTTTTAATGGGGAGAGGGATTAGCACCATGGTACAGCATGTTAGCTATTGCTTATAATACCGGCATCCCACACGTCAGAGTTCTGGTTCCAGTTCTGGCTCTTCCACGTCCGATCCAGTTCCCTGTCAAAATGTACTTGGGAAAGCAGTGGATGGTGGCCCCAAGTACTTGGGCCCCATCACCCATGTGGGATCCCCAGATGGAATTCCTTGCTTGTGGCTTTAGACACTGAAGCTATTTGGGGGAGCCCTGGCTGCTGCAGCCACCTGGGGAGTCAACTAGTGGATGAAAAGATGTCTCTCCCATTTTATACACGCTCTGCATTCCAGCTGAAATGAACACATCTGGACAAACAGAGGCACCATGTCTAAGTTTGACAAACTGCAGGCTGCAGATCAGAGCCCACAGGTGCAGCCAGACCCTCACCCCTGAGGTCGGGTGGGACTCTACGCCACAATGCCCATACACAACAGAAAAACATTGTGGCATTGAATAAACACATGTTCCAAACGGACCCATCATCAGAGTTAGTCTTTTCCTACCAAGATGGATACGTTTCATCCCTATGCCTTCCAGGGTGCTGTCCCACGATAAACAGCTGCGGGAGACCAGTGGTTCTTACCTGATTGCCATCCACCTGGTAGCCATGTTTATTTGCCAAGGTCTTGGCCATGGAGATGGTCACTGAGAAGCCAACGACGGCGATGGCGATGGCATCCACATACACGAGGTGGAAGAGGCTGGTGTCTGGGTTGGCTGGAGGCAGCAGCCTGCAAAAACCAAAATGCCTTTAGCTCAAGTGTTCTGTCTGGAAGGAAAGGAAAGCCCGAGATGGGCGTGTGTGTGCGTGTGTGTGTGGCAGGGTGCATTTCCGAGGGGCACCCTCTGCTAAGGGGGTGACTGATGTCTGCACGCCTGTGTGCTTTGCAGGCTCCTGCCTGACAACAGAGGGGTTCTCTGTAGACCCTGAAGGGTTTATCAGCAGAGATCTGGTACCGTCCTATTTACACAGGGAGTAACCTCACACCTCAGGCCCCAGGCACAGGTGTAAGTAAGACCCAGGACTGTGAAGGAGAGAGTGTCCGAGGAGGGCTCGGATGCCACGAGATATCTGAACCAAGGTCCTGGGATGAGGAGGTTATCGGACCATGGCTACTTAGAGGCGCATTAATGTCCTTGAGAGGTACCCCACTTTCTACCTGATGGAACTCCAAGACCAGCACCTACTCCCCATGTTGTTACCCCTTCGACTGAGTTTTTCACGTGGGAGAGGAGCTGTGGAAGATTGCACTCCTCGGGAACTCTGGGCATCTCAGGCAGCCAGGAGTGGGACTCCCAGAATGTGACCATGGGAGCCCCACCCCAGCTTTCATGAGCCATCCTTACAGTTGTTAGGACTCTTGTCCTAAAGGGGCAGAACAAGGGTGCCCTAGAATGTTCTGGGGGAAAGGGCCATTGGAGGTTTTACAAGGACCCGGCTCCCATGCAAGCCTCTTGGGCTAACCAACAGTCACCACACTGATGGCCAATCCTAACTGTAACAGTAAAAGCCATCTGTTAGGCTCCTTATCTGTGCTAGGTACTGAGCTCATTTAATGTTTTCCAATATCTCTGGGAACAAACGCACCCGCATAAATTCCTCTTTCCTACCAAGGCACGATGAAGTAGGCAACCTGAGCAATATCAATAGCTCACCTGCTAGGTACAAGAAACATCATAAGCAGCCTGTATTTCTTCCCTTATTTTTCCTTATCATTTTGCCACAGCAAAGTGGCAGAGGGATGTTTGAAATTTTGGGGGCCAGGAAAGAAAACAGAAAGAAACCTTCTATGTGCTAAGGGCCCCTTGGACACTACCTGCTTTAAGCAAACCGTCTCATTTCCCCTTACAACAGAACTATTAGACAGGTCCATTCCTCTCCTGATTTATATGTAGGGGAAAATTGGATGATTGTAGTTCTGGGAAGTAAATACAAAATTGGGACACATGGCCTTCACCGAGTCTTTGTCAGTTGGTTCTTTCTGGGCAACGCAAGGCTATGCAATTACCCTTCTCCAAGGCCAGGGTGGCAGTTTGGTTTCGAGCCTGGCCACCAGTCCTTCTTTGCATGCTGCTTCCCCCATCCACATCTGGAACCTCTTTCCTCTGCGGCTGCCTCTAGTCTGGCAACGTGATTTGCTCTGACCAACAAGATGGGGTGAAAGTGATATTGCACAAAATCTGTGAGACCTGGGTCACGTCCCTGCTGGTCTCGCTGCCCTCAGTACTGCGTCTAGCAGAGTCTGATGACCGCTGGAGACACCACGCAGACACGAGGCGGCAGGCAGCCTCCCCTGCTGCTTCCACTCTGACCAACTTTTGTCCGACAGAAGAATGAGGTCCTCTTGGATTCCCCGGCACCAGACACAGCTTCAGACACGTGAGGCTTCCCCCGAGTGAGAACGCAAGAACCAACCAGCTGAGCTCAACCGAGACGGGCAAGTCTGAGTCCATTAACGGCTGTTGTTTTAAGCCACTAGCTTGAGGTGGTTTGTTATTCAATCGATAAACCCCACAGATGACTAAAATGGTATGAATACGTGTATTAGGCAGGTATACATTTACTACTCGCTTGGTTTTGAAAGCATTTCAGAAAGATAAGGTGTCTAAGACAAGTTCTCTCTCTTTTCTAAAATTTAGCTCTCACATATGGAAAGAAAACAATATATTTGTGCATACAATAGGGAAAAGGTGGAACTAAGTAGAAATTATGAAATATGGATCTTATGCTCATATTTTTATAGACTTTGTAGTTATAAAAATATAATAGTTCTAATTTAGTTAGAATTTTATAGTTATTCTTTATTGAAAGAGAACAGAATTTTATGCACTTCATATATAAGATTTTAAGCCCACAATGATACTTCCTACCCTGGCTCTCTCCCTCTTTCTTCTTTCAATTTTTCTGATAACACGTTTTCAATGGACTTGACCACAGCAGGCTTAAACAGCAGAGAGACCACTGTCCCCTGGGTGTGCAGACAGGGACTACTGCGACAACCGAATCTTAAAGTATCAACTGCACTCATTTAACTATTTTGAGTAAACCTACACATTACTTGTCACAGCATTTAGTTATTCAACAAATTCTTTGTAACTTAGCAACTAAGTAGGACCAGCCACTGGATCCAGTCAAAGGCTGGCGCTGCTCACATGACTGTGTTGAGAGACCCAGGGGTGAGCTAATGGAAAGAGTGCGTGATGAAATCTAGGTCCAGGCTGGGACTCGCTGGCGAGTCACTAACCCTACTTCCTATTGCTCAGGTGTCACCTGCCCTGACATTCTACCTAGAAGAGCAACCCCATCGCTGCTATCCATCACCTGGCTTCACTTTTTGTGTGTGTGTTCTTAGCACTGCTCAGTGTTTCTTGGTTGACTGTCTCCACCAGACACACAGAACACGCAGGACTGAGGGTGAGGACATTTTCACTTGTGTGACTGTTGTATGTTGTATGCCTAGGACACAGCAGGTGCTCAAGGCACACATGCTGAATCAATGAGAATAAAAAAATTTGTAACATGGAGATAGGAATGAATAGTGCCAATACGGTTTGAGACAATGGACATAAAAGTTTAAGTCCAACTAGAAAAGCAATATACATGATTGTATTAAAACCTTTTCATTGAGTCATTGCAAATGACACGTTCATGATATCAATTTACTGTTTTGTGGCTCAGTACAGGGCACACTTTCTCTTCTAATACTTTCTCCACTGGCTGAATTTTGGCTTACGGTGCAAACTCTGCTCTCCCTGCCTCCCGGGATGGGACTTGGATGGAGCTGGAGGGCAAGGCCTGGTGGAACACAGGCAGGTCGGCCCATGTCCAACATCAGGGCAAACCTGTGGCTGTATTCTTCCGGGTGAGCACAGAAATGGAGGGAGGGAGGAAGAACGAGGGATAGAAGGAGACACACAGAGACATGCAGCAAGGCAACTAGAGAGTGAGCGAGGTAAGCAACAACGAAGTCTAAAAACAGCAACACAGACGAGGCAGAGAAGTAAAATATTGCTTGAAAATAGATAATATATTAAAAATCGCAAGTGTCTTGAATGCACTGAACGTAGCAGGTGTTACATTCGCTGTTTTACATGCATCACGAAGCTCTCACTCCTGCCCATGGGCTAAGTTTCC